>NC_133931.1:153638308-155118244 GCF_031877795.1 Strix aluco
CCAAGACTCACACAACTACTTGGTCACAGAGCTCACAACGTTCCCCCAGCTCTCGCAAGACTAGAGCTGCCTTGTTTCTGGGTCACATTGTCCCCTTCTCAGAGAAATTATCTTCCCCAAGGAAGGTGCATTATGAATGAAATAGGTATGCAGAACAAGCCCTGCAAGCACTTTAAAACTTAGCAGTATAAAGCAAGCAGTTGGGATCTTCTGGCCCCAATAATTTTTTTCCCTAATTAAAAAAAAAGTTTATTTCAACTTCTGCCTGTGTCCTTATCTCCAAACTTAATGAGGAAGCAGCTCCTTTTCTGCTGTTTTCCAAGTTTCTTTGATCTTATGATTATGGATGCGCTGGTTGCTTACCATTATGTAGAGTCTGAATAATGTATATTGATGCTAGATGTCTCTAAGTATACTACATACCCAGGAATAAAAAGCAGCTATTCTTTCTGTAACAGTAATCTTGGAAGTGGTTCAAAAAGCTTGGGAAGGAAAGAAGGGACACATAAAGCTGTCCCATGGTGATTCCATGTTTGCACCATGCCTGCACAGCCCTAAACCACATGGGGATGGCACAGGGAAGAAACAATCAAACAAGAAATAAAACAGAAAAGTAAACACTGCTGCCCTGAAGCCCATCTTGTTTTTGCATCGTTTCCAGTTTGGACATATCCCCCAAACGTGAGATGTCTTCTTCTAATTTTGATGTCTCTCCATAATATTATGATAGCTGAAAAATAAACCAGAAAGGTAGAAAGGATGGTGGGGTTTGGTTTGGGTGTTATTTGTTTGTTTCTTCTAAGCTTTCCCCATTATCTATTTTGGGCTCTGTTCTGCAAACAGTCCAGGACCCAGACTAAGTACTTGCTGTAACTGTAGGAAAAGGCAGGAAGCCACAAGAAATCAGTAAGGTCATGTCATTCTCACTGCAGCCTACACTTTTCTAAGCATAAGAGTGAAATACCCAGAGCTTCAACAAACTAGATACACAACCTTATGGAAATCACTTTAGGAAACACTGAAAATTAATAGCATTTGTATTTAAAATAGCTAGGTGGCTGGGTATCAGCTCTCTCTTGACAAATCATGGTGATTCATTCCTCAACACCAGTGACCACAGGCACCCTGTGGATGCCTACACTTGGGCTGCCGCATTGTCACTGCTACAGCAAACCAAGTCTTACGTGGCCACCAGCTGCAGTGTCCCAGCTAGCACGATGCCTGCAACAACTCCAATCTGGAGTAATTATTTACATTATATATACACATACAAATCCATGCATGCAAGCAACCCAAAGACCATCAAATTTGAAGTATGTTGCTCTAAATTTTAAGCAGCTGCTATGGACTGTGCAGACAATATGGCAGCACCAATGGACCTCACCAAACACATACCTCATTCACTTGCTCTCCTCTGTAGCTCACAGGGAAGGACGCTGAGGGAAGATGGAGGACCTCACCATTCACAGGTCTGAACTACCCTCCCACCTATGCAGCTTACCACTGCACTTCAGTGAAAGACATTTTCAACCTTAATGAACGAAACCAGCTCCTCTCTGCCTGTCTTTACTTCTGCAACCATAACAAAAGAGAAATTTCCTGATGCCTTTCTCTTTTTGGAAATTCTGCCCCTTTTGGCTTTATCATATTCATTTATTAGCTCACCTTCTCCCTCGTACCACACACTTCCGAAGAGATGGGAGACTTGCCAAATATACTCACTGAATATATCTATACACCAGGACATATGGCAAAGTAATAAGAAATATTCACTATCTTTTATTCAAACTAATGTACCTACTTTACATTCTCTTCAGACTTGCATTTCATTATTTTTTTTTCTATATCAAGCTGATGGAACCCCTGCCCTCATTGATGTGGTCCTATGGTCTTTAAGGGAAAGCTACTATACCACAAAGAGTGATAAATTCCCCTTTATTAGCACTACAACTATTGATCTCAGACTTGTTAAATCCCTGATAATGTTACTTTCTAGCAACATCAAAATGAGATTCTTCTCCTTTCTACCAACATTAATATGAATACTTCATACAGTTCCATGCAGCTTGACACAGAAAATGCTGAATTACCCAGACTTACAAAAATCTCAAAACGAAAATCACTACTCATCTTAGAGGGGAAAAAAAATAAATATCTGCAGCTAAAAAAAGACACAAGCTCTAGAAGGAAGCAATTTTGGAGTTCTTTCAGGTTTAATAATCTTTACACCACTATGTTCCTTTCTATGTTTCATAGCTCATAAATAAATTCAGAACACAAAACAAATTTAAATATTAAATATTAATTTTCAAAATACCAATTATCAGACTATCATGGGAGTTAGACTAAAATATTTTATATGATAATATAAAGGAAAAAATACCATGAGCCAAAAATCTAAAGGAAAATAAGCTTTTATTTCTTGGTATATAAGCACCAAGCATTATATCACAAATTTTTACATTCTAAGCTGGACTGTATCTCATTTAGGTTTACATTCATAATGTGTCAGGTCTCTAAAGGATGCTTATTCGTGATGCTTTCATTAGCAAGGGTACAAATTTAGATACACTAGAAATCTAAGAGTCAGGATATGCACAATTCCACAAACAAGTACTGCTATTCAGGACCTTGAAAAGAAAGTGGTACATAAAAATAGATCTGAAACAGACAGGCAAAACAGGCTATTTCTGTGAACGATATGTGCTGTAACTTCTCTGTACACACATACACACATTTAAGAGTGGTGAAAAAAATACTTTTTGGCCCGTTTCAACCAGTTACTGAAAGAATCTGTTAATACTTCTGAAGAGCAAAGGACAGCATGATTATTATAGTATTGCATCTCAGCTGCGTTATTTTGCACTCTGTTCGACACTGTGCAAAACACAATACCTTGGAAACGGATGTTGCAGAATGGTTATGCAGAGGAAGGACAACCTGCCGGCCTGGGCTAAGGCTCGGACACCAGAGGTAGGGAGTGACCTGCACTGTGGAAAGCTCTCGTGTGACATCTGACAAGTCACTTCTTGTCTTTTGGCCTCTAGTCCCTACCTGTACCCCCAATTTTACCCAGCTATCATATAGTCTCAGGGATGCAAAAAAGGTTACACACACTAAAGATCTAAGTAGCCAGATACTTAAAAGATTAAGTAAATCTAAAGTGAAAGAGATACATAGAAAATCTTGCTGTTTATCAAAGATTATAAGCTGTTTATCAAAGATTATAAATGCTTAATAGAAAAAAAGAAAGTGTAATGCAGACAGAGGCACTGTTGCTATAACAGAGAGGAACTAAATCCCTGCACAAAGAGCATGCAGCCACCTCTTGACACTCAAAAAAAGCATTCCTGCATTTCCAGATCACGGCTATATACATGGATTCAAACTGTTTTTCTTGAACGCACAGCAGTCTCCAGCTGAACACCTGCCATCTTCAGCATGAGGGGGAAGTAGGTTTCTGAGCTTAGCAAAAAGCAAGGCTGCTGAAAACATAGAAAATTGCTCTTATTTCCTGAGGCTATCAGTGTTAAAGTGTCAGTTGTAAGGAGTCATTTACACACAAATGTGGTTGCATAATGTTATTGCATAGGGATCCTGATATAATTAACTATTAAATCATATAGATGAGTAGAATTCTGCTTGCAGGCAAGCTAGCTTTTCCCAAATTATAATTAACTAAAATATTATTGAATAAATGCTGCAGAAAAAAAAATTATGTTCACTGCTGCTATGTTTTCTTAGTCATAAAGATGGTACTTCAAAATTACATCATATTAATTAGGAGTATGGTGATACAGGAAGAAATCACTTGTTGCAAAGACAACCTTAATGGCTTGCAGTAAAGTTACAAACTATACTGGATCCGTTCAAGACACAAAAATCTGAAAAATCAGTAGACACAGAACTTTATTTTCTAAACCTGAGTTAAAAGGACTACAAAGAAATTAGAATCATAGAATCATTCAGGTTGGAAAAGACCCTTGGGATCATCGAGTCCAACCATCAGCCCTACTCTACAAAGTTCTCCCCTACACCATATCCCCCAACATCTCATCTAAACGACCCTTAAACACATCCAGGGATGGTGACTCCACCCCCTCCCTGGGCAGCCTATTCCACTCTCTGACCACTCTTTTTGTGAAAATTTTTTCCCTAATGTCCAGTCTGAACCACCCTGTGGCAGTTTAAAGCCATTCCCTCTTGTTCTGTCACTAATCACCTGTGAGAAGAGACCAGCACCAACCTCTCTACAATGTCCTTTCAGGTAGTTGTAGAGAGTGATGAGGTCTCCCCTCAGCCTTCTCTTCCTCAAACTAAACAGTCCCAGCTCCCTCAATCACTCCTCATAGGATTTGTTCTCCAGGCCCTTCACCAGCTTCGTTGCCCTCCTCTGCACTCGTTCCAGCACCTCGAGATCCCCCTCGTATTGAGGTGCCCAAAACTGGACACAATACTCCAGGTGTGGCCTCACCAGTGCAGAGTACAGTGGGACTATCACCTCCCTACTTCTGCTGGTAAATTGTCCAGATCTTCAACCTTTTTCATAGGGGAGTACATAGAGCTCCAATTCACAGCAGGAGACAAATACAGCTTCAGAAGAAAGCCACCTCTGTAAGACCTCCCGAGAGATTTGAAATAGTTCACATCAAATGCAAATTTCAGAAATTATGCAAGGACACAGCCTGAGCACACTCATTCTTTACTCTACACGATGAAGGTAATGGTCAACACAGCTCAGTGGGAAAAGGATAGAAGGATTTTTTGCTTTTTGGCTACCAATATCATGAAAGAAAGCAAAGTGGAGGAAGGCTGTCCAGGCTAGTATTACAAGTCATCTACTATTACACAAATTTGTCTATCACCCCCAGAAAAAACATTTTGAATGCTAGTGGTAGATTGAGGCAAGGTAACTCCTTCATCCAAAAATCCGTAAACAGTTTTTGAAAGGAAAAAGAAAAGCACAAATAACTCTGTGGGAAGGATGAACTTCACCCTTTGTGAGCAAATCTGATCTTTAACAAAATAAAGAGAATATACAGGTACACCGGATATTCCTTAGGAGTTATTAAAAAAAAGTACAAGTTTAAAAAAAAATCACTAGCTAGAATTTGATGAAACAATTTAAGAAACAAAGTCTATAGTACATTTAAAACCAGTATCTCTTAACTTTCTGTAAACCCAAAGACCTTGTCACCTGCCTGTTACTTAGTGTCTATCTTGTTCCTAATTTCAGTGTTAAAGGACTACATAGCCCATATTATCTGGGCTCCCTCTTCGTTAAAGTATTCAGAGGTGCTGTGAAGATGAGGAGACACTTGAATGCTAATTCTGTTTTTAACTTGAGAATATCAGTGGAAGTAAGGAATTCAAATTCCTTCAAAGGGTTTTGGACCAACTGATTTCCCCAAGCTCAGTCAGTGAAATTTATACAGAAAACTCCAACTCAATTCTGGTCACAGGATTTTCCATCTTTTCTGAGACCACTGGTGCAAATCAGGCTGGATAAAGCTGACATGGGGACTGAGGAGTTTTTGTCAGAATGAGGAACATGGGGGCAAAATTACTTTAGTTCATCAGGCCTTCCACACTACCTCAGTAAATGATTCAGCATCTCACCCATTTGAGTGAATGGGGTGACGTAGATTAGTCACTCAGTTTCATGAAGAATACACTTAAGTAGCAGGCAACTCTGCTTCTAACAGAAAAAAAAGAAATAGTGGCAACAGTTTCATTATTTTACTATGTGCTATTTAAGTTCAACCATCCTACAGTGAAACCTAACCTAATCAGCTTCCCTTATGTAACTTACAGTAACTGCATCTGCCAGAAAAAGTGTTTTTTACAATATTTTATTACAGCAAGAACAAACTCTGATCTTTTCACTGATCTTCTCATTTACCTCTTAATGAAAACCTTTCAAGCTAGGTATATAGATGTCCTTTATAAAAACATTTAAAATAAAGATTAATTTAATCTGTGCTGCATATTCTTGACATAACAAATGTAGATGCAGAACTGACTGGCTAACTATAGACAAAGAGGAGCTGTCAATGGACCACTCAAAATGGAAAGACATATCAAGTGGCACTGCAAGCTGTTCCTGCCAGTCTTAATTAATGAAGTTAAAGAAAGAATATGCTTATTTGCAGAAGACAAAGACAGCCAGAAGAAACTCAAAATGACTGAGATTATTGGTAAATTGCTTGAAAAGAAACCTCTGTGAAATTCAGTAAGGGACAAGTCCAAGGTTGAAGACTTACACAGAAAGAATCAACTGTGCAAACACAGGATGAAGACAGTGGCTGAGCAGTAGTTCTTTAAGGATGAATTCTCCCAAGAAAGTACCAAAAGCTGAGTATAAGGCAACAGTGGTTTCAATATTTTTGTAAAAACATAAAGCACTGACAGCATAACAGTCTGAAAAACCCCTGAAATCATCCATCCAAGCTGCTTTACATGGATAAGGTCTTAGCTGGTTCATTAGACCAGGGTTAGATACTGTTTTTCAGTAATATAGGCACTAACTGAATAAAATCAGCAGCAGCAACCAGAATGATCTGAGATATAGAAATAAAGAATATAAAAAAGAAAATCTAGTACATAAAAATTAAGCCTCAAAAAAAAAAAGTCTGATCTAAGGTCCTTTCTGTGTCCCTTCATCTTATTTAAAATGAAAGCCTCACAATATGTATTTGGGATGGTTTTAAAAGCAAAACCAAGCCAACCAGATCAGGGGAATAAAGGAGGATCCTGACTCAAGAAGACTGTCACATGTCAATAACCTTTTCCTATTTAAAAATGGGAATGTTTTCATATTAACTCCTTTCATAACAGGTGTGGTAGCCATAGCATATAGAAACAGATGAGGTCCTCCAGCCCCCAACCTTCAAAAACCTATTGTGAAATAAGCACGGCTATTCCTTAATAACAGAACAATCATTGTAGAATGCATCGCTCTTCAGAATTAAAACTGCACATCCAAACACGTCTCATCACATTTTTTTTTCTCTCAGGTACATCTTGAAAGTTTATCATTTTTCAAGGTGAAGAAAATGGAATTGTGGAATAAGTATAGCTGCTCCCTCTCCTGTCTTTTAATAGGCAAGGAAGGAATCAAGCAACACTCACAGATTTAAGGTATCTGAAGGATTTTTCCCCTAACAGCACATCAGCCATATGCTGATGTCTACACCTGGGTGGTTTTCTTTTCTGTCTCTCAAACTTAGCCACCCAAGTAAAGTCTTCATCTCACTTCAGAAAATTAGCAGTTGAGCATCCAAGCATTAGGATTGTGTGTATGTAGTGGGGAAAAGAATTGATCAGATATGAAAAATAAATTGTTTTACCACTACAGACAATGTTTTACACTGAGGTAAACTGAGAAATAATCGGTAAATTTTGTCCAATTTGCTGTCTCTGTGAATGGCCATGTCAACACTTGGGAGTCCTTCACAAAAATTGAATACAGTAAAAATGAAATTTCTATTTGCATTTGAAAAGTAACCGTTATTTTGAAATGGCAACATAAAAGTTTATTACTTACATTTCATAATAATTTAAATACAGAGACATTGTAAACTAACAGGAGCACAGTCTTTACAATGGCCACAAGATTTTTCTCTGTTTTTCAAATGTCACACTGTATAACTTCAATAAACTTTTCTTTCATTTCAGAGGTTTTATATTCAATATTCTTAAGTGACACCAGGTACAGTTGACCAACTTCAGATAACACTCCTGGACAGTCTAATTCACAGTATTTTAAAGGCTGTATTCTGAACCTCTTAGAACACATCCAGATTCCAAAATACACATGACTTCTAGGATGACTGGACTCATCACTAAAGACTCTTTCACAGTAGTCTGTGCATGGTTAGAATTTTTCCCTCAGTTAACTTAATAGTCATATGTTTGCAGATGGACAAAAAAATCAAATTCGTTTAGATGTACTTTTCCCAACTTGTTCACTGTTCTATTTGTAGTAATAAAAGCTATTCCTACTTTAATCCAGACAAATGAGGCACAATTTACTACTCAAGCATGTTACAGGTGTGAGAAAATAAGTAGAAAAAATTTCATTACACACTGAAAAGCTAAATAAAAGGTAAATTCAAATTGTCAGACTAGTCTTTAATTTTCATTGGAATAGCTGTATTTGAAAATTTGTGTTTTGGTGCATTTTGTCTTTGTAGTCTGCAAAGAGTAAATACCCTCACATAAATAACCTAGTTAATGTAATGAAATGATCATATTTAATTAGAAGGATTCAATCGAGACACTTCAGCAGACTTACCTTGGAAGAGGCACATTTTGGAAACTGTCTAGGCTCATCTCTGATGAATCAAATAATAAAGATTAAGCACACCACAATAATAAGTCTCTGCTATTTAATCTTCCTCTCTTCTGCTATCCTCTAATGAGCAACGCTGATGTCTCCCTTGAAAATATCAGAGACTAAAGCATATGCATTTGGAAGCTATTGCTTTTGTGCACAATAAGGAATTTTTTCATGTAATAAACTATTTCACTTGAACTTCTTTATTCCAACATGCCTTTTCCTTAACAAAATAACCCCCAATACACACATAATTTCTAGCCACTGTTTTCAGTGTTTTCTAAGTCTGATGGCACAAGCAAAGCCAACCTGCATGCTCTTAATTTCTGCCTAATTTTGTGCCGTTTTTTTCTCCAGTTCCAACACAACTGCCAAGCATTTAATCAGCAAAAAAAGCATGTACATCCCTGCCTTCAGCGCCTTGTATATTACAAATTTTTCGATAATGATTTATTTTTTTCATGCTAGTATAGTCAAAATGTTAGATGAGAATCTCTTCTATCTCTGTGCGTGGATAAAGCCCAAACCAAATGCAGGCTGCAATCTGCTGGAGCCTCTAGAATCAGCAATAATAATAAAAATACTGGTATCTATATTAATTTCAAAGAGTTAGACACTATTCTCTCTAGCATCTGTGCATTCACATTTGCAATACAAGAGTATACTGGCAACTGCTGCGTAAAGCAAAAAAAGCAAGAGAAAGAAACAGGGCAGGAGTTGTCCTCAAAACCAGTACTTTTACACTTGCTTCTCTGAAAGGAACATTAATTTTACAGCTTATAAGAAAGGATCTAATAACTGAAAAAAATTATTATTAATTTTTTCAATAAATCAATAGTAAGATTTTAAAGGAGTATAAATAACATTGTGTTGGCAGTTATTGCAAGGGGATATTAGTGTTTTACAGGCACATAAGTGCCATAATCACCAGATTTATAAGCAGCCACAGCATGGATGACAAGCTACATGTCACAAAAGCACCAACCCTCTAGACCTTTATCAGAAAGTACAGAAGACAGAACAGGTAGGCCACACAATACAGAAGTGACCAGCATCTCAGACCCACACATCAAAGGAAGCTTGTCACAGAAAATTCCTATCCAATACTGGGAGTTAGACACCCAGTGGGCAGAGAGCAAAGTGATAAATTCATAATAGTCCAGTGAAGCCAAAGGAAAACATTCACTCCTGACAAGTCTGGCTATCAGCACAATCCTGAACTGTAGAACACATCGTAGGTGTGTCTGTCAGCCCTGAGAGGAAGGGAAGCTGCTTCCTACATGCTCCCCAGACATCTGACCCGTCACTGGAAGAAAAAACAAATAAGACAAGGCAAGGCAAGCAAGACTTGATCTGGAGATGACCAGAATAAGGGGATTAATATAATAGATATGAAATGCAGTAAACAAACAAAAATTTTGCAAGTTTCAAGCCCTTTTTGGAACACAAGCAAATCAAAACACCCAGCACCTCTGATTCAGCACAGTAGGTTGGGCTGCACTAGAAGGAAATGAGAAATACATTTGCCACAGGACAGCAAAGGTTTAAGAAATGAAGTCTGGCATACTGGCAGAGTTACAACAGGAATCAATCTTAGTTAATCATAAGGGCACTATTGCTGGAGACTTAGAAAATGAAGGACAAAGAATATGACTTGGGCAGCCCTGAAAAAAGCAAGCTAATGAAGGAACTGACAAGCCAAAAGAGCAGCTGAAAGCTTGAAGCATGTGAGGCAACAGGCACAGAGACTGGACAGATAAAATCATAATATACACAATCATCATGGCATGGCCCACAGTTCTGAAGGCAAACAGAAAATTAAGTGTGGCAACTCAACCAGCTGATATCACATGCCTGTATCTTTTGATACAGCCCAGAGACCAGGACCTACAAGTACTAGTCAAGGATGAGACAGCTTACAGGTTCTAAGTGATGGGCTGGATGGTGACTTAATTCTCTGCAATAAAAAAGGTAGCAGAAGAGGGAGGGCAACCAAAGTTTAGGAGCACTATTTTAGCTACAAACAGGTAGTTAGAGTCCCACAAGGTTTTTTGTTGGTTTTTAGAGACGGGCTGGAAGTTAAGTTTGATCCAAAAAAAGAGCTAGGTCCAGGGTACAGATGGATCAACTCATTACCAGTAAAATGACAGCAAGACATACAGTATTAAAGTTCAAGAAACAGATTTTGTAGGATACGCAAGAGAAGATGGAACCAGCACTGGAAAAAGATAAATCCTCCAAAGCAAGTGCTAAAACAGCCACTAGAAAAAGAAAATGAAGGCAGTTTTTCTCAACTTTGCTAAGATTTCAAGAAAAGAAGGAATTTCTCTGTTCTGAAGACTACTGTGATGGCAAAGATGTAGTTTAGTTGGGGAGGGAGAAATCACTTAGAATGGTAGCCCTATAGTTCTGCTATTTAAATTCTATTTTCCACATTTTATTGCGTTCTTAATATACAGTAGACTTTTAGAGTCAATATATTCACCACTATAACTGAAAGCTATTGGGGCAGAACAGGGTAAAAGGACACTTTTTTGGTAACTAGACAAGAGCTGAGGGATAGCTGGAGCTTTTTGCAGTAGTAAGATGTAAGAAGCATTATGAAGCCAAAGAGTGAACACAATTAATACCCCCACATCTATCAAATGATGAAACAGCTAAAGGTTTCCACAACAATTCATTGACTTCCCAACTGAAGACTTGAGAACCCTCGTAGAGGTAATATAGGCAATGACCATATGACAGTGTTACCCTATAATAATAATAAAAAGAAAAGCACATAACCCTAAATGTAGTAGAAGCTCCACATTTGAACCTTTCCACTTGCTTTAAAAAAAAATCCACAAACAAAACCACCAGCCAAACAAAATAAAACCCCAAAAAGTTTGAAATACAAGGAAGAGGCACAAACAGCATTAAAAAGCTTTGTTTTTTGAAGATTTTAGTTGTGGCACTAAAAGCCTATTTTAACCCTGAACTTTTCCTGTGGGTCTCATTAATATTTTTATCAGATTAAAAGGTGTGTAAAGAGGCATTTACAAGAATACATTTTGGTCACAAAGGAACACTTATAAGAAAGGATTGACAAAAGCAAAAAACTCTTCATTAATACTTAAAAGGGAAAAAAGCTCCTCTTCCACCCAAACAACTGGCCATTTTTAAAGTTATGAATAATAATGAACAGGACATTTTATTTATGAATAATAAGAGGCAGGACAGCTTTACAGCTGACATTGCTGGAGAAGCTCTGTTCAAGTAAACCACATGAAAAATTAATCCTCCCTAAACATATCTCATTTAATACATCTATTTATACATTACGTTAAAGAAGCATGCATAGATCTCTGAGCTAGTGCTCATATCATATCTCAGCTTGAGAAGGACTCAGGGCAAAGAAAATGCTCAGAAGCAATCCGATTGGGTTGGACTGCTGTCTGACCACATATTTGCAAAAATAAACATACTTTGTAGAAGTCAGAATAATTAAGTGTCCAGATGCCCAGTCAATTCTTACCCTCTGGCAAGCTTGATCACTCCCATGCCATGTGCAACACAGGCACATTTCCACAGTGCTCGAGGCTAGGACCAACAACTCCCTGCAAGACAGGCCACAAAGGGGAGGGCAACTACTCTATCATTGGTAATTATATTTGAATTTGAACTTGTGATCTCAAGGTGAAAAGCTTCATATCCTGTCATCAGTATTAAAATTATTTAGTTCCTTAAACACGGGAAGGTTAATGTAAATGGCAAAGGCTGGTGAAAAATAATTGTGGAGGAAGGGGTCTGTAAAGTCATTGCCACAAAATTTGATGCACTGTAATGTACCTTTCAGTTATTCTCTTTCTCTGCTGATGATATTCTTGTGACATCTGCTGCTCTCACTGTAGGGTAATACAGATGATGTACGCATCCTGTCTTTCTCAGCTCAAAAGATTAAAGAGCAAGTATGTCTCATATTTTACTAATTATTACAAAGAACAATCCTGCTCAATTAAGGTGAGATTATTTTTTTTAACCACTGTACAGCTTTATTACTAGCAATTTAATTATTTGTCTCTAGTTTCATTCTTAAAGAGTGACAAGTCTATATGATATTCTCAACTTCCATACTTTACAATTAATTTTAATGAGGCAGCATTCCTAATTATAAAATGTTTTATGTAATTAAACCCCCAGAATGAGTAAACATGACATACGTAACATGCATCTGTGTGTTACTGTCCTTTATATTACCACAGTACATGCAACAGTATTTCAGTAGGATGGTACCTTTTAACTTTGTGCTTTTCCATTATACTCATCTACAGTATAACACCATGTAGCTACTTACCACTGCTGCTTGGCTTTTATTGCAGTGGCTCTCAAATTCAACATACACGGGTTTTTAGACTGGGTTGCAAATTCCTCATACTCTATCATTACTTATTACTCTATCAATACTGTGTAATAAACACTACTACCTTTAGAGAATACCACAAGCACAGCAACTACAGGAGTATTTACATATCACAGAATCACAGCATGGTTGATGTTCTAAAGGACCTCTGGAGTTCATCTGATTGAATCCCCCTGCTAAAGCAGGGCCACCTACAGTCCACTGCCCAGGTCTATGTCCAGACAGTTTTTGAATATCTCCAAGGATGGAGACTCTACCACCTCTCTGAGCAACCAGTGCCAGTGTTCAGTCACCCTCATGGTGAAAAAGAGTTTCCTGATTTTCAGGGGAAAATTCCTGTGTTTCAGTTCATGCCCATCTCTCCCTGGTCCTGTCACTGGGCAGCACTGAAAAGAGCCTGGCTCCATCCTCTTTGCACCCTCCCTTCAAGTATTTATATAAAATTGAGAAGATCCCCCTGGAGTCTTCTCCAGGCTGAACAGTCCCAGATCTCCATCTTTCCTCAAAGAAGAGATGCTCTGGTCCCTTAATAGTCTTAGTGGCCTTTCACTGGACTCTCTCCAGTATGTCCATCTCTCTCTTGTACTGAGGAACCAAGAACTGGACACAGTACTCGAGGTGTGGCCTCACCAGTGCTGCGTAGAAGGGAAGAATCACCACCCTCAAACTGTTGGCAACACTTTGCCTAATGCAGTCCATGATACCATTAGCTTTCTTTGTGGCCAGGGCACATTGCTGACTCATGTTCAACTTGATGTCCAACAGGTCCTTTTCTGCCAAGCTGCTTTCCAGCTGGGCAGCCCCCAACATATATTGGTGCTTAGGGTTGTTCCTCTCCAGGTGCAGGACTCTGGAGTGAAGTTCCCCTTGGTGAACTATACGGTTGCTACAAGAAAGTACGAATGAAGATGGAGTCTATTATTCTGTTTTGAAGTCCTACATAGCCATCTTGACCATGTATAGAACTTCAATAGAAGTTACTTCCAACATGAAAATTTAACAGTAGCCCTTCAACTAATTAGAACTGGAGAATAAACAGCATGATTTAATACCATGCTTAATTAACTTTCTTTTCTCTCATTAGAACCTCAGAATGCTTTATAGAACAGTCATACATGATCTATTACTTCATAATATAAAATCATACACTTCTCCAGATAGAAAAGCAGAAAAATTATATTGTTTGTCTGATACGTCTAAGGAGTGAATAAGAAAACACATCACTGCTTCTAGTTCAAAACCCAACAGGATGTAACTATAAATTATGCCTATACATATCAAATTTCTGTATGGATGAAATACTGAAATTAGCCACTTTGTTCGTAATTAATTTTAAAATTTAGAAAGTTTCTTTATCTTAGAAAAATCAGGAGAACACTCAAAGTGATCACCAAATTTCTGCCAACAGAATCAATGGTGAGCCACAGGATATGAAGGATCAACTTCTGCAAACAGAAAGAAACTTAACAGCATCACTGTGTACTGAAAAGGCACTTCTTCACAAAGGCAGTGTAATCCCAAGACTGGCTGTGTCAAAGAGCATTTGAATTCTCTTATCTATGAGAAACAATCTGGATCTGCTTGCATTGACTAGATTACAAGATCATTTTCTCAGCTGCAGTATTTTTAATGTGGCTTGAGCCTGTTAGAAAGTTTCAAGCAGAAGAAAGAAAGAGGTAAAGTCTCAAGATTGCATAGAGTCTTACAATAGGTGACTAGAAGGGTTAGACTCCAATGGAGAGGACATTAGTTTTGTTTAGCCAAAAAGGAAAGCTCAGCTGATCTGCAGCTGGTTTGGTAATGGTTGGCAGGCCCAGCACCCAAACAGCATGAGGGCAGCTCCCCCAGCACTGCTCCTTGCCCAGGACCACAGGGAGATCAGTAGGGACCTAGAGTTGCTGGGCTGGAGAGGAGACAAGGCAGGCTGTCACTCTTCACAGAGCAGTTTCTGTATACTCTGGTGTGATTTTAGGGGTGAGAGTTTTGATGCTATTTTTAGCTGTGTATCCAAAAATAGTACTGAATGAACCAGAGTAAATGGAAGCAAAAACCAGGGCAGTCAGCCTCAGAAGACATTCACCTTGGTCTTCCATTACAGTAGGCAGCACTGTGCTTCTGCTCTCCCAACCACAAGGCAGAGAGGGGTTATTGCTGCTTGAAGCAGCACAAAGTTAGTTGTATTATAAAACATACTACCCATATATGCACACATTCCCTTTCCTAGCACAACAGTCATAAAGACTCGAGTAACTAGTCAGGCATCAGCTGGTTATTGAAAAAGAGCCAGCTCATTTTCCCCATCCATAGGTCCACATGCAGAAAAATGCATGTTCCCTTTGAAAAAGTATTCATCCCAAGAAAAAAAGCAAGCCTGAAAATCTCCAAACAGGACTAGTAAAAGACTAGTTACTGTTAGCAACCTTCCATAAACTTTGTAGATTGCAAATCATGTCTCACAAGCACACGTGGAGCCATGGCTCCAGCACAGGAAGTAGCATGGTGGGGTTTTTCTTCGGGAACGAGACACTGTCAAATGACCATTGTCTCCTTACACAGTCTCACTTGACCCTAAATGCAGCAAAAACTGCAGCCTTGAAAAAACACATGTTCATTACAGTACACACTGCATGGTGAAAAAAAAAAACAAAACAAAAAACAAACCCAAACCAAATATTTTGAGTTAACAGCAGTCCAAACTCACTGACTTAACTAAGAAAGTAGTAAGAAACAAACCAGAAGCTTTAACTTTCATAAGGACCATGAAAAATATCAGGACATTGCAGAAGACAAGTAATTTGCATTCATTAAGTATCAAAATATTAATGAATTAGCTACTGTAAACCTGGGAGAAATGTATCCTGTTAACTTTTAAAACAAATGGAACCCAGTCGAGAATTTGCCAAGCAAATTCTAATACCCACTCTTCAAAACTGACACTAGTGAATTTTCACAATTACTGTGGAAACAGCTTCCTTTTTTTTTTGTAAACAGCATTTTGCATGCTGCAGTACTAAATCAGTTCACAAGACAATACTCTGATTTAAAAGGACTTTTCATTGAATGTTCTACTATTCACATCCGTATTTTGTCATCAAAATACTCCTAGATATTTCACAACCTGCATGACACATGCTTAAAACACATTCCAAGAATACACCCCACTTTGTGCTTATTCCCTCTTTTCAATTTTCTTCCATTCCCAAAGCTTAGGCTGCTCTAATTTATGCCATCTGCTAAGAGTCAAAGATCATTTGCTATCCCAGCTATGAGAGCACCACCTAAATCTCCAAATACTGTCACTGTAAGAAGATTGTGCCTTAATTGCAGGACCAACTAAACTGGGCCAGCAGGGTAATGGAGGGCCCATTTAGCACAGGCAGCTGCATAACCCAATACATCAGAGCCAAACCAGCTGACTCACATGAGTTGTTTTACTCAAAATATACATAAATTGGTGAGAGTTGCAATGCAAGTCACAAGTATTTGCTTGGAGAATGCTGATTACCAGTGGTAAATTCATTACCTATGCTTCAGTGATCTTGGGGAAAATCCTGACCTTATGAGAGCATCTATTGGTGACACCTCAAGGGAAAGTCACTTTTTTTTTTCCCTCCTCAAAGGGTAAGGGAGGGGGCTCAGCTACAGCATCAGCTGAATACTGAAAGAGATTTCTCATTCCCCACTCAATCCAACCCTCTTTACAGCTTCTGTTTAAAGCATAAACTAGCTAACCAAGACTGCTTCCTCTGTACAACACTGCTGCAAGTCAGCAACTCAAGACACTACTGAAATCGGTGTCTTAAGCAGCCTACTGGTGACAAAAACTTGACAAGTCTTGGCAAGCAGAGAGGTTGAGGGAACATGCTGCCCATTTGCCTTAAGCACTGAGCACTGGCTGCAGAAATGGACACTGTTTCTGGTCCTTTCTTTCCATGTGTTCCTTTTGTGGGGTGTCTAAGAGCTGGACTGCAACAGCAGAAGCAGCTAACTCACCCCCCAGCCACTAATTTCTCCTCCTTTCCTCTAAAAGCATTAGTTACTATGACTGTAATATTTTAACCCCCAAATTTTAACTATTTGATACAGAAATAACTAAATGTCATTATCAATAACTAAATGTCATTATCACAACAAAAAAATAGTTCTGTAATTACTGTATTCTTTTGTTGGGTTTCTTCAATCTTAAAATAAAAAAAAAGTCACATAGATTCTTTTTTCCCCAGTGACTGATTACTTTGTAATCAAGTAGACCAAGGTCTCCCTACTCAGACATTTATTTAACCACCAAATCTTGCAGCACTGTAAAATAGAGTTAAATATCTTTCCTTTTTGTATCCCATTCATTCCATTTAAATTCAGCAGAATATAATAGTCCCAAAGTCCCAAAGATGAAGTCTTTTAAGTCTTGAAGAACAGGCATTGAATGAACTTACTGGAAAATCATTACAGTTCTTGGCCTTGCAGTGCACAACAACAATGCCTTCTAATATCCAAAACTAGATCACTATAGTCAGTACAACAGTACTCAACTCACTCAGGAGAACCTAAAATTCATATTGCAGCTCAGGCAAGCAAACTCCTGAATACCATATGCAAACATGTATTAGAGCTGGGGAAGGAAAGGCATTTCCACACTGGAGAAAATTCCCAAATCTGTTCTGGCCCCATTGTGAAATGCAAATTAGAAATTTCAACTTATCCACTGAAGGGAGGGAAAGAGTATGTCTGGAAGACAGTTCTACCATTGCTGGTCATACCCTAATGGTTAGATTGGCAGCACCCCAACAGTTAGATTGCTGAGGAGGGAAAAGACAGAAAGATATGCCAGAAAGGTTCTCATCTCTTGATACAGGGAGATAGGAGAGAACGCTGTCCCATACCAACACCCAGTGTCCCCTGAGGTATGCAAAATTTTGAAGCTTTATGGAATTCCAGCTAAAGACCATCAGAATTCACCAACCAGGTTTAGCCAAATCATCTTGATCCTGAAATAAAGTTAAAGGATGATAAAGAGTAAAATATGCTGTCCTAGTACTGACAGTGTCTTTTCAAACTAAAATTTGAGTCAAGCATTACAGCACTTTGTTTCTTCTCCTTTAGAAAAAGGAGACAAAGTTGCTCCATTATTTATGTTTAATCAATAATTTAAAGACACCCGCTGTGTCTATTTATAATTCCAACATTTAAATATAGTGTACTGATTGCTTCTTGTCATTTTCAAGTACCACACAGCAACATCTGGGAATTTATTTTTGGGGGAAAAAAAAAATGTAAAAAAAAAAATCAATATAATCTATAAACTCAGAACCCAAGTGGCTCTTAACTGAGAATGGTGACACTGACTGGTAGTTAACAGCACTTCCAGTCTCGGTTTGTTTCCACCAGGGTCTCACCCCTCCAGTGGTCTCCAAGTACAGCACAGCACAGGAGAGCAAAGGGAAAGCCCCAGGGAGCACACAAAGGTAGGGCGGAAAAGAAAGAACAACCAGGGAGAGACTGTAATAACATGTCTGTAGCCAGCTGATGCCAGCTGCTTTTTTCTCTTCTCACTCCTTCAGTTTTAACAATATTTCTACCTCCAGCCTTTTTGGGGAGGGGTATTTCCTCTCAGATATACTATCAGAAAAGGGATGTCTGTCATCCCACCTTTGTGAGAACAGCAGAAGATATGTTTCCCTATTTCCAGGGAGATTTTTGAAGAAAATGCTCCTTCTGGAGCTCCTATTTATATTTGGGATACTACTACCACAAAAGGGAACAGCTAATGATAAACAATGCAGAAGCAATTTTTCTGCTAGAAAAGATTGCTCCAAGGCTGTCTTTAGCTGCTGATGGATCGGCACACCTCTGGTCAGCCCGCCAGACCTTTCTCTTCATGGTCTCTTCCACAGAGCCATCCATACAGCTCTAGAGAGAGGTCTGTGAAGGTACTGGGAACTCGCTTCTCTCAGGGCAGGAGAAAGCAGGCTCACCTTTCTGATGACACTCTGCACAGTTTTGGCATGGCTGCTGTGCCCTCTCCAAACACACAAGCATCCAATTTCTAGCTGCTACCTGTTCTTTTCCATGCCTTCATAAGAACAACTCCTGCACTAATTAGAAGGCACAGAGCAATTTCTTATTCTCACACTTCACACATTACAAAGTCACCAACTTCCCCATGGGTTCATCACAGTAAAAAGTGATTACAATCCAATCCATGCTGTTTAACGTTACACACATACACACGCATAACCCTGACATACCAAGTATACTAACTACTGAAAGAAATAAGCATACCAATAGTGGGGGCAGAGGGAGAAAGCCCCAGTTCAGATCACTTTTGTGAACAACTCAAATCCTGGCCCCACTCTAGAAATCTGTTGAAAGCCACAGCAATCACAGGGAACTTTTAAACAGCCTCACTGTTCACTCAGCCTGCTCTCCAAGTAAGAACCAGATACAGTGAAATGAAAGCAAACAACAAATAAAACTAAACAAGACACTAAAAGCTCCATGTCTTAATTGAAAGTATCAGCTGAAATAAGCCTGCCTTTTCTAATCAAGGCATTACTTTAAGGGGACTGCTAGAATCCGTTTTGCCCTTAGTCAAAGCATCCTCATATCCAAATGAACATCTCCGTAGAGCATCTCAGGCCATCTGCATCCTGAGATCATGAAACAGGAGCTCATCTGGATGTTGGGCACATAAAAGCATAACTGATCTCCTGACACCTTAATAGGATATAAAGGCTTCTATTAGATTAAAGCAGGTTTGTAACAATACTGAGGTGAGGTTATACATGGTGCACTAGGAAAATAAGGGTGCTGTGTACACTGTATGTCTGCTTGGCCGTTCTGCACATCCAGCATGAGAATGCCCATCTCAAAAAGCATTCACCCTTTAAGGGGTTATGCCCATCCAGTTTAATTGGAAAGATGGATTTCAAACTACAAGATCACCAACCAGATGCTCTCAACATGGTGACTGTGTATCGAAATACTGTTTCAACACCCACTGTTCTGATCCTTGCTTTTCAGCCCTCCTGAAGCAGTGCATGTTATTTGTTACATCCTCCTGAATTACTAGATCCCCATCATAATCTGCAGCAGTAACTGCCACTTAAGCAGCCCCTGCTCCAAGGCACTGCCCATGAAGTGTTGAGGTGCGAGCAGACCAGAATAGAGAAAGTCAGTGCTACAAGAAATGAAGTTACACTAAAACGCTTGGTCACACTTGAGGAAGGATGGCGGGGCAAGGAGAGAATGACTTAAACCCATATATTTCATCCCTCCTACTATAAGATTGCTTATTTGACTTAATATTCTATGTATTTTTCCAAATAGAACAATACTGTTGTCAGCTGCTTGTAACTTCATAAGGATTTTGTAAACTAAGAATTACCACTGGTGTAATTTTCCAGGCTGAGAAATATGGATAAATATGATGATCTGCAACTGAGCAAAATGGTCAAGTAATTTCCTAATTGAGATTTTCTTTATTTCTCAGTGAGGTAAGCAACAATTGGAGGAAGGAAATGCTTAGGCATAGACATTTCAGAAGTTAGAAGCTGTTCTTGTAAGGCAGAAGAACAGTACAATTCAAAACCAGGAAAACCACTTATAATTACAGGTCAAAAAGCTGAAAACATTAAGGGGGGGAGGAAACAAAACATTAACAGTCTAAAAGACAAACAAAATACCAGAAACAACTAGAACAAACCTACGTATATATGCAGAAAAAGTAGAAAAAATAACTTAATTGAGATCTGACAGGGCATCAAAACACTAGGATAAAGGGATGTATTTAGTATTGAAATGGTCTGGTTTCTTCTTTTAAGAAAAAAGTATGTCAGATTTTAACTTAAAAGAGGAGAAGCAAAAGAAATTTGCAGTCCTTTTTTTGAACAGCATTCATGTCTAATGAATATACTTTGGCAAGCCAGTGGGCTGTCTGTTCAAATCAGCAGTTCAATAAACAAGACCACTTTAATTGTTCTTAAAATACCACTGCTGCATTTATATATTAAAAAGATTTATCAGTGGAGAGTGTTATTATTTGCAGACTATTTGAAAGATTACAGGGCATACATTGAAGGTTTCAAGAACAGCAGAATGAAAATAAATATGAACTAGTTCAGTCTTATTTACAAAAAAAAAGGTTTAACTGAAAGATGTTCACATATTAAGGAGAGTGCAGATCCTTCTGCTGTTTGAAACAGTAACAGTTTTTATGTCTGGTATAAAGACTAGATGATTCACACACACCCCCCTGCTTACTACTAGGTCTCTTCTAATCCTCTTTCAAAATAAACTTCATATTCTCCAACAAGCATGTCAACTAGACTGTCTTTTAGTTTCCTACTCCTCTTTAGCTACCCAGCAACTAATTGCTAACTTCTTTAGCAACTAATTAACTATTGCAGTAAATATCAACCAAGTTACTTAAAACTGAAATATACTCAAGTCACACTATGGAAAAAGCAAAACAGTATCAAATGGAGACAGCCCAGACTTCAGACTGTGTTTTGTCTCAAGCAAAAGATGCAAACAAAGCAAAAAGTATCTGAGATTTTACCAGACTACAGCTAGCCATAAATATGTACAACATTTTACAATCATGCGTACTAAGAACATTCAGATTTCATCAATAACTAGGCCACATATCTGGAGATGGGGCTAACCAGTTTTAATCTTTGTAAAACTTATAAGGTAAAGTCTACAAAAAATAAGGTTATAGCAAAATACATTACTGACACAATGGCTGCCACAAAGATTAGAAAACAGTGAAACAATTGGGCCTTTGTCACAAACACATCAATCTGTAATGCCTATGCTATCACGTAGAGCAAGGAGTCATTAGAAGAACCAGGTACAGATGCAAGAAAATCTGCATTCAAGAAAAAAAAAAAAAAGCTTTTCCTTTGTTTAAACTACACAGCTATAGACCATTTATATAATCATTTAATCCATGGTAATTGTTTAAACTACACAGCTATAGACCATTTATATGATCATTTAATCCATGGTAATTTTCACAATTTGGTTATTTGAGCAGCCAGTGCAGCAGGGGAGGTGAAGACAGAAGACATGTTTTTTGGACACTCAGGGCTTTCTTCAGACTATTCTGCTTTTAATAACTGTGTCTCTTGGTGTAATAAAGAATATTCCCTCTTCCTACATACCTTATCTTCTTTTTTCTGTACATAACCTTGACTACACTGCCAGTACAATCCGGTTAAGGACTTTGAAGGAAGAGAGTCTTTGGTTTGTTCATTCATTTGCTCTTTCTAAACAATCCGTTTCCTTCCTATTCAACCGTGTACTCTAACTAGCATCACTAATGTGAAATGGTGAAAAGAAGTCTATAGTCACATTCGTACTCCACTTACTATTTTAAAAACCTATTTGATCTACTTCCATACAACTGGGGTTTTTTTCTAAACTGAAAAGTTTTAGTCCTCAGAAAATATTCCATACCTTTGATCAAACACGATGACCTTTGCTGTACGTTTACTACTGCCATAGTATTTTAGAGATAACTATAACGTTAGGGAAGTGGATGTGGTACAGATCTACACATCTGCACAAGTCATGTTTTCCAATTTGTTGTCTATTCCTTTACTAGTATGTTGTCAACATCCTCTTAGATTCAGTAGTCCAGCACCACTGAGTACTGAACCAATTCCTAAAACATTATCCATAAGCCCTTCTTTAATGGCAAGAGCTAACCTAATAATTTAAAAGTTAAGGTTTTTTTCCTCTTCACCATGTACACTGTTTGGTACCTACCAAATTTTAATCTTGCCTGCATTCAGTTACTGAAACCACAAGGTCCCTCAGAAGTCTTCACAGTTGTTTTTGATTCACAGGAATCTTTTTCCATAATGAAAAAACCACAACATATTGCAACCTGCTGTCTAATATTTCAACAAGGGAAACACTCTTGATTTCTTCAGACATGAACTCCAATGAAAAAATATTTAACTGCTGCAATCACATTATCCACCAGTAATGTCTCCTTTTCATCATAATAATTATCAACTTTACTGACTCCCTGGCAAACTTGGTTTTTGCTTATTATATATTTATTATTATTAGCAGTTATGCACTTACAAATTCGGGTTTGAAATTTTTTTTGTGTGGTTTTACCTTTAAAATGTCAGAGTTTATGTTCTATTTTCTTCAGTGGATACTGCTTTCAATTTTTGAAGGATGACTTCTTATTTCTAACAGATCTTTCATTCTGCTTTTTTAGGGTTTTTTTTTTAATCCTTTCAGACTTTTTCCTTTAACTGGTGGGACACATTTACTTGTGCCTCTACCTTTCAACATAATTCATCCTGACTCCAAGCACTCTCCCTTTTAGATGTTCTTTTTATTTTTTGTTAAATTAAAATCCCTTTTCTAATTCAAAACACTAGACAAGACAAAAGAAAACCAAGGGAGGTACAGCAGTGCATCACCACCTCCTCTGTTACTCGTTACTCAGTCTCACGCAATAAGTGCATAAGGTCTAGTCCAAAAGCTTTAAAAACTCGGGGACACTATTCAGTTGATGACATAACTATGAAGACAAAACTTTCTTAGCCTTACCACTGAATGCAAGCTAAACATAATTGTGTGCTTATAACAACAATTCCAGGATTACGTATGACTTGACTTCACAATGCAAAGCACTTCTATGCTTAAGAAAGATTACTGAAAGCTTCAAGCATTTTTTTTTCTTTTCCCCAGAAGAATTTTATGTTGCGTTCCTCTACAGCTAAGTTTGCCAAGTCCCCCTCTAAAGTCCAGAATAAACTTCATAAATTATTACAGAATGGGTGGTGGAAAAAACAAATGAGCAAGCCAAACATGTAGGCTTGGTATTGTTTTGCTAAATTAGGCAAAACATATAAGACCATTTTCTACACCCTAATAGTTTACTTGTTCATTAAACGTTTGTAACCATACACATATTGTTACTACTTAATTCTCCATTTTGATCCAAATCGGGAATTTGAAAGCTTCTAGCTTATCCACCCTTCTTACTGTTACTTCTTCAGTGATCTCTACAGTTCACTCAGCCTTGCCACATAAACTCCATTCCGATACCTTTCTGGCATAAACAGTTCTGTTAAATCATAAAAGACTGACCTCCTAAAAGACAGTTCCTCTGACAGTGGAACACAACTGCTTTTCTGCCAAGAAAAGATAAGTCATGTAAGTTAAAAAAACCAGCAGCTTCAATATAGAAACACAGCTGGTTAGCAGGAAATAACCAAACCAAGAACAAACAACTCTACCCTACCCAAACTCGAGGAATGCATTCTTATTTTCTTTCAATAATAGATTTTGCAGTAGGTCTTTCAGACACTATACATTAGTGTTTCAGGATGACTTGCTGCAAGTCAGCCTCATGTCAGTGATCATTTACATTTTGAGAAAATTGATTATATGCAGTTGAAGCAAGCTGCTAGAGCTAAAAAGCTGGGAGTCAATAAATGAAGAAAAGCCAGTATAGTCTGACTTGCCAATGTTAGAGTAACATACACCTTTACATCCTTTAAAATTCTGTTCTCCATAAATAAAAAAGGTAATAACTAACAACAATTAATTACACCTAAACCCAACTTACATTAATGCTCCGAATCACGTGAATATTTTTCACAATTGGTTGCTGTGAAGAGGATTGTTTGCACCATATGCAGAGGATTACGATGTCACGTTGGAAGTGATCAGGATCTGATGGATTTCTAAGAACCACTGATCCTGCTTTTATAGGAAGGATATGAACATATTTTTTCCATACACTTTCCAGAACACAGTAGCAGGAATTTTTTACAGTAAATATTACTGATTCTTTTTAAACAAAAATTTCAAAAAGTACAGAACAAAACACAACGAGGGTAACAAGGATATACCACTACTGAAAAGCTCAGAGTAGCTCAGAAAGCCAAACTTACTAAATCCTACTTCTGCCATCAGCTCACTGCAAGTTCACATGAGGCTATGCAGTGCCTGCAAAGATGGGCCTTGATTTAATCCTCATGTAACAGTATACATTACAGAGCAAATTGAACCAGGGCAAGACCTCTTCCACACCTATCCTTAGATGAGCAATTCAAAAGAAACAAGCACTCACCTGAATCAAAAGCACGTTCACACCTCTCTGCCTACAACAGAACTAGTCCCCAAGAAACTGTACAAACATGAAGGTTCTAGTTTCAAAGGGCCAAGTAGTTTAGGTTGATTCGAGTTTTGCTCTGTCTTGTCTTCTCAAAGCTATTAGCAAGTTTGTTACTAGAGGCAGTTTCAGAAATGGGCTGACTTTGTTTTGTCTTTACAATATGAAAACTTAAATACAAAAACCTTTGGAAACCACAGATATGCTGGAAAGTACTGAGGCCTGCTTGCCCCATCACACACTCTCCTCCTCCCCACCCCCCTACTTAGTACATTTTTCTTTGAAATTAAGTCCTCAGTAGAAGGAAAAAGAGGCAAATTGAGGTCTGGCAGATTTCCTTTCTCCCCATTTTCATAAATAATGATTACTTATTAAGTAAAGTGTCATCTTTCCTCAAGTACCACCTCCCCGTATCATCACTCCTGAAAAGTCAGCCTGCCTGTGCACCCAGACAGGAGCTGCAGCGCATCAGTGAGACTGGTTTTCTAGAGATGCACAACACAGGTCATTCTTCTGACACCTAATGAGACTGACTGGACTTCCCTTCTAAAGGGAAGAAAACAAAGCCCTACAGGAGATCAAGGCATTGCTATAGGTAAATTATGTCACCCATTAGCAATCAGGTACAAAAAGTGGACAGTAGACCTTGAAACAAATGGGGTGTTCACAATACCTATAAGAAACTGTCCAGTTCTGGGCTCCCAATACAAAAGAGAGATGGACATACTGAAGAGTCCAGCAAAGGGTCACTAAGGCTATTATGGGACCAGATCATCTCTCCTGTGAAGAAAGCTGAGATGGAACTGTTCAGCCTGGAGAAGAGAAGGCTCAGTGCAGGATCTTATCAATTTTATATAAATACCTTAAGAGGGGGGGCACATAGGAAATGGAGGCAGGTTCTGTTCAGTGGTACCCAGTGACAGGACCAGAGGTGATGGGTACAAATTGAAACACAGGATGTTCCCCCTGAACGTCAAGAAACACCTCTTTACTGAGCACTGGCACAAGTTCCCCAGCGAGGCTGCAGCTTCCCTCCTTGGAGATATTCAAAAGTTGTCTGTACATCGTTCTGGGCAACTGGCTCTAGCTGGCCCTGCTTCAGCAGGGGTGTTGGACAAGATGACCTCTGGAGGTCCTTTCCAACCCTTCAACCATGCTATGATTCTGTAAACATCAACTGAGTATGAAACCGACATTGCAATTTATCTTTTTTGGAATAAACTACATTCTGAATTGCACATGCTGTTCAAAATTCAGCGATCTTGTTACATGCTGACCTGTAGTTCTCATCAATACAACACTCTTTAGAACCTGGCTCAGTATGTACAGATTGGGAAAATTCTAAAGTACCACTATTGGATCAATAATTTAATTAAAATGGATGAATTTACGTTTCAGAATTACTTTTAGCAGTATTAAGGCAACAAATCTCCATTTTCTTACTATGCTTTGATATTAAATATAAACCAAAGCAGTTAATAAGCCTCTAGCAAGGTTAATTAATAAGGTAATATCAATGGAATATGAAATTCTCATGGGGCAATTGTTACCCATGGCAAAAATAGAAGAGAACAAGAAGAGACATCCATCAAACACTAAAGTGCAGGCAAAGACCAGGTTGTTTTCAAAATGAGATCCAGAACTGGAGAAGCACAGTGCAAGGGCAGAGCTTTAACGTAGTATTCTAATGCATCATCTAATACAGTAACTCTAATGCATCAATTTTCATGTTAAACTGTATCTGAATGGAACTGTCCATCTAAACTGCAGTTTTAAATATCACTGGGCTTTCCCCATTGTAAATTTAAAAGGCATCAATTATTAACCTTTTATGGAATACAAATCTGGAAGCAAATATATGAAAGCATATTCCCTGATGCCCCTAGGCATTCAATCAAAAGGTTTGGAACAGTCCCACGGCAGTTCTAGTGGACGGCTTCATGTGAAATGAATCACTAATTCAGCTTGACTACCCAAATCACATTGCTTAGGCCCAAACCCACCAGCTCTATTACCATCTCAATTTGTACAGGATATACTATTCTACAAGTGCTCTCTGATTATAATGTTAAAGATTTTGGGAAAAAAACCCCAAACATTTCAGAAACCACAGATTATATGCAATTCTTACACTTTGGCACCTCTCCTGAACAAGATAGCATTACAGGTTCTGTATCTTCACCGAGTTGGTGTCATACACCTCACCTGCTGTGCACTGTGTGCTTTCAACTCTCAATGAGAGAATTAGCGCTAGGGACACTTAGTACTTCTCTGAATCAACCTCTTAATGAGACCGGACTAGGTAGCATTCCTGGCTTCATTTACCGAGCATAATGCATGGAAAAGATGATGATGAGAAAATTCTTCCCAACAATTAAATTTATTTTTACTGCCAATTAAAAGCAAATGAGAACTTCATTGAAAAAAAGTAGCATCACAGGATGTCATGCTTGCACAGTTAATCAAGTGTCAGGAAATACATGAGTTCATACAGAATGTGTCACAAATTAATTCTATGTTAGGAGTCACCTTTTAATTATATTATCTCATGCTACAGCTTCAAGATGCTCTTGAGATCTCCCACTGATATATGGATTCTTAATGACCTTCATGGTATTTTTTGACTCCTGAATCAGATACTTCCAGTATGAAATTTTCCTTATTTTCCATGCTGTTGTCAGAAGTCATTGGTGTCAGAAGCCTAATGGAACTCTACTATAGGGCAGAGCAATATATGTATAAAACCACCAAGATATCAGATTTGCTTACCATAGAAGTGTTCCCAACACTCATTAGTTTAAAAAGGTAGTTTGAACTTGAACTAAAGGTCTCCCAAAAAGGACAAGAGAAAGAAACTTGGACCTCTCAAGCCAGCTCGCCACCTCATGCTGCCTTCATTTAACTTTTTGGATGTTTGCCAACATACAGAAGAAAGGGCAAAAGTCATTTTTTGTTATGGAACAGCCCTAGTCAAAAAAATTAAATTTAAAAAAATCCAAACCATTTAACCTAACACAAAGGGAAAACCTACAATATCAGAGTTATTGTTCATGACCAGTGCTCCAGGAACATGAAGAACCTGAACCTAATAAATGAGTATTTTTTTCTGTGTTATCTGAAGAGAATTATCTTTATTAAAACCAATCTAGCCTTTATGAATAATACATGCCAGCTTTAGACAGACCAAAAGAACAGTTGCTCGCTGCAAAATAAAGGCACGTTCTTAATCAGCAGACCTGCTTCCTGACACTTTCAGTCAGAAAGATATCCACTCTCATATATTAAAAAAAGGCCAATAAAGATAACTTATTCTTGTATAGCCAGCCTTGCTAAGGAGCAGCACAAGCCACCATGATGTGCTTCTGCTGCCAGAGCTACTCTTCACACTGGGAGTGGTGCAGTCATTATCGCCTCAGCAAGTCCAATGCACAAGGGAAGAGGGTTTCTGCAGGACACTGTACTCAACCTGGGTATTCCTACCACATAACCAAGAGACCAAGGATGCTGTGAAATGAGACAGAGCGATCAGAGGGAATACACAATTAGGCTTGACTTGAGATTTAGAAACAGATTTATCCACAGCCAAGAAGGTAAGAGGTTCAATACTTGAAAACAATGGGAAATGAAACCCACTCAGTGCACAGGTGGCTGGCAGCTACACCCAAAGCAACTGCCTTGGGAACTATACCACAAATTGAGCTGTTGTTGCATCTTCACAAGGGGCTTCACAACCTGACAAAAAAAGGTTGCAGAAACACAGATAAGCAAAACATTCATTATTCCTGTGGCCTTCATGTAACAAAGCTGAAGTTTTAAAAAAGGTCAGATAATAGTGCTACTGGAAGTTTAGAAGGTTAAATGCCCATCAAATAAACTGCTGCACCTTTGTCTGCTGTGAATTACTGCAGCACTGCAGTTTACTAGGAAGATTACAAATTATTTTGACAGTCTTTGCTATGCTTTAAAGCATTTCCCAAACATTAAAGAATTAAAGGTTCAAAATTTAGTGGAAGACTATGAAGAAAATTCAAAACTCATGCCCTCCATCTACTGTTCAGCAATAGCTGCTATTTCAACTCTGGACTCCAATTATGTTTTGTAGAGGTACTCATACCAAGGCCAGCAGCTTTGCAGAGAACCTGTTCCAAGCAGATTTTAAAGGAAGAACGTATATACTTATGGACAACCTGTCACTTGTAATATATCTGTTCTGAAACCAGGATCTGGATACTTCAGGTTCACAGGCATCAGTTAAGCACTACATATCAAGCCCAGAGAACACTGTACTTGAAAGCTATTAGCTGAGGGTGGAGGCTGTCAAACATAGAAGATAAGGCACCTCTGGAAGTGTTAAGATTTTATCAATATTTTAGAGCAAACAATGCTGGAAACCAATTAGGAGTGAACCTGTGGGTATGAGCCAGCAACTAATTTCAATTCTTGGTAACAAGATGAAAAACATAATAAACAACAACCTACTAAACAGAAGCACAAATAACATGAAGCTTGGATAAATTTTCTTTACATGCACATACCACTTCCTTTTTGAAATTAACATTACAATTAATAGATGGTGAAGGACAAGTTCAATGCAATGACCAGCTCCGGCTGTGAAAAGTGTGATAAATATCTCATTCAGATCAGAAATATCTATGCATAAAAATGCTACCTAAAAGATATATAGTGTCTTAGAATTTTAGACTTCTTTGTAACACACTGTAAAGGATATGATTCCAAGACTGGCTTCTTTTAGCATTTTCATCATTTAGAAAGCAAGACAACATGTTAATGAAGGAAAGGTTAAAAGTGAAAAAATATTATTCAATACACAAATTCTTGAATGAGATGTAAGAAGTCATCATGACAGCAAAATAGAACTAAAGAGGGCAGCAAAATAAACATCATAAAACGATATTCAGTTCAAAGTTGGTATTACCACCCGAACGTCCCCCACAAAAAGCCTGAGAAACACCTTCACACCTCTGTATGATTATTACCCCAACTTTTTTGTCCCAACTCTTCCAGCTGTTTGACACACTTAATATTGGTGCTGTGTTAGACACACAATGTTTGACACAGAATGTTCCAGAGGGATAAATCTGTATGCAACGCTAATCTGACTTGCCTTGTTTTCTCTAGTGCAGCCTAACACAGGAAAACTTACTTGGCCTTCTTTGCCCATTATCTCAAAGAAACTGTTCCGGCTTGATAAACTCTTACATTTATTTATTTTCTTAACTGAATATCCTTAATTTGAAGGGTGGCAATGCAAACAAGAAATACTTGTTTATATATTGCTTCATTAAAATAAAAATAGAGCTGATATAGCTTATTGACATAATTCTTTAATACATAAAAAAAGAAAAACCTCAAGTTTAAATCACTGGACCTATTGTTATAATGTGTAAACAGCACCAGCCACGGCAGCAACAATAGTGCTCCTATGCTCTGCTGAGAGCGTCACATTCAGGATTAGAGCTGACAAATCTCCATGGGTGCATGGCTCCATAGAGCTTGCGTCTTCAAGATTAAACCTTTGGCTTTTATTAATACTACAAAGAGCAAGAACAAACCTCCATTAAAGCAGATACAGAAGCTTATTTCAAGAAATGACAGAGTTATAATTCAAATTCATGAAATTAAAAAAAAACCAAACCAAAAAAACAACAACAAAAAAACCCCAAACAACAACAGAAAAAAGCAAAAAAAACCCAAAAAAAAACAAAAAACAAAAAAGCAACCCACAACACACTCTCAGGAAGGCTGAGGCTGGAGCCCAGGTCACCGTACCCAGCTAATCCCTTACTAAGTAAAGATCTCTGCCCATCTACAGTTTCTGTACCCATAGAACAATGTTGGTTTCCTCTAGTTGAGTATGTGTTCAGCTAAACTTACAAGTCTATTAGAAAAGGATCAGCTTTATTTCCCAGGGTGCTTAAACTGGCTCCCTGCTTCTCCTCTATTTACGGCAATCCTGTCCACTTTCAAATTCCTGTATGAAGGGCCAGTAACCAGATGGGAAACCTCCAAGAAGCAGCACAGTTCAGAACCAGATAAGGCTCACAGATAAGGCCAGTTTCTCAGCAAGATCAAAGACCCACAAAAACAGATGAGTTCCTCTGCCCCACACTCCCCTGAGGGAGAGCAAAGTTAAAACCAGTTCTGGATTGGTGCAGGAAACATGGAAGCTAATAGTACAGCCAACTTCAAATGAAACACAACACTGTTTACACTGTACTAGAGCTGCCCTTTGGCTGTAGTAAGAAAAATACACCTAGCTCCTGGACAGGTTCAACACACTCTGCTTCTTGACTCATGCCAAAAGGCACATGAAAGAAAAGCTGAAAGCAAGTGGTGGGGAAACAGATCAACAGTACACACAGATTAGTCAGAAACAGGTAAGAATTAGACATACAGCACAAACATGACTTTTCATAAGAACTTTGTAGTGAGATCAGCTGAAAGAGATGAGAACAAAGCAGTGCTGCTGCAATAGCAATCAGAAATGTTCCATCAAAATGAGAACAACTGCACCAACATTTCTAAAGTGTGAAGGTTGCTTTTGTCCTGTGAAATGCTGTATTCCAGTAATTACAAACTCTCCCAGAACATTCTTTACAGGAAAAGGCACTATCAGAAATCTGGTTTAAAAATCAGTTGCAGGGTTAGGGAAAACAAGCAACACACTCAACTCAGATTAAGTTTATTTCCCCAAAACAAAGAAACCTTTCTGAACTCCCTCTGGCCAATGTCTCTGACACCTATGGTCCCTCGAGTACTATTAAATCCATTACAGGGGATTTTATAGAACTTAAATAACCCTGAAAGATCCTGCATTTATCCCTGCCAGGTATGCATGACTCACGTTTCAAAAAAAGGCCACTGTAACACACTTGGTAGCTTAATATATTGGAACCAATTTATCACTGCACTACTTTGGTTCTGATAAGTTCACCAAATTAAGATACTTTCCTGATACACTGCAGAGGTCTATTCTTCCAGCTGAATGAGTAATTTACAGCTGTCAAAGTTAATTACATTAAAGCAATCAACATATACTGTATATACTGCTTAACAATAATAAACACTTTTTAAAACATCAGCCATGTTTTAGTGTTCACATTCAGAAGAGCCAAGTTGACTTTTATCAGATCAGGAATAGAGAATTTAAAACTGTGATACATTTCAAGTTCTACAAGAACAAGATGAGACAAATACAAAATGGGAAACTTACATTATATTTATTTTCCCCAAGTGTTTCTGAAAGACAACAGAAGGACCCCTAAAAAAAAAAAAAAGGTCTTTTTTTTTCCCCACACACAGTAGAAAATGCTATCCTAGGACTTAAAAAGAAAAATTAATAACTCTTGCCTTCCAGAAAGCAAATAAAAGGAATTTTGCATCTATCTTTTAATCAGAAGTATTTGAAATCATTTACTGGAAAGTGGGTTGAATTTTTAATATCTGGGTTGACAATACTGAGTGATTTAACTTTTCCCTTACATACAGTTACAGTGAAACACCATTTACACAAAAGTGGTTGGTTCCCTGTTGCAAGGCCCTTAGCACATGTTTTTGTCAGGACTGCATCTATGCTGGAGATACACAGCAGATCTGCTTGACTCTAGAAACAATCTAGTCCTGTTTGTATGCCTGGGAGCTAATAAGCCCTGCAGGGACATACATGTCCCTTTCAGCTGTGAGACTGTAGGTCAGCTCAGTAAGACCTGGTACTACTGCATGGCCTTACTGACTGCAACCTCTGCTAGCTTTACTGCCCAAAGTAGGTATTCCCTAAGCAAGAGGCACAAACAAAAGCATGCTGATGGGCTTAAAGATTACAAGACACATCTTCCAGACAATACAACTGATGCATTGGTCTGTAGGAAGAAGGAAAAGCTTTGGAAAGAGGTCAGAGCATCTGGCAGTCAATGCAAGAAAGGCCTCTCTTCTACAAATGTTCTGAATCTCCCATCGCTAGGTAGAGACAGGAAGGAGACAATCAGGCTCTCCCATCTCTTCATTATTGGGAATCATTTACTCAAACAGTCTCTGATCTTCCACTCTGTTCAGTTCAGAGTTAATGAAACAATACCAGACCAGCTGGCAAGAAGTACAGGAAGATGCAGTTGAGTGAATGGAGCTTTGATTTGTCTCTGGAACAGTGTCTTGGCCCAGGAAGTTGGTCCCTCTCCTCTTTCTGTCAAGCTGGAAAACTGGCCATGGCAACGCTTCAAGAAAATTTAAGTGGATGCCTGTCCCCTGCCAGAGCAGCAAGGGGGTTTTAGCTACTATCTGCTGAGTTTTACACCATTTCCTTTATATAAGCAGATAAACTTATTCGAGGAGGAGGATAAAGACTTCAGCCATCTAAAGTTCTCTTCATATGAGCAATAAAGCTTCTAAAGTATTATCGCCTAGTTAGGTAAGTACCCTTATGGATATATTTAACAGGGGACAAGAGCTACACAGAATGTTGAACAACTGCCTCAGTTTCAGATGCCAACACAATGACTATACCGCATTGCTATGTTTGGTAAGTAAATAACAAACAAATTTGTTATCAACTTTGTTACAAAGAGGTATAGTAGACTGGAGACACAAACATCACATTTGCCCAAAGCATGAAACAGAGGAGAAAGTATCATCCTTATATACCAGGGAAAGAGGGAGGAGAAAAAGGAAGGAGGAGCACATTCTCCTTTGGTCTAGAAAAACAGGAAAAAAGGGGGGAAAAAATTGCACTTCTTCCTCCGCTTACTAATTCACAAAACCAAATATAGGATAATTAATTTTTATAGCCCAAATTTAATCAAACAGTAAAAATGCATGATATGATCAAATGAGAAATTGCTACAGAACATAAATTCTGAGACACTTTCAACTGTAAGTCACCACTTGCAACTCTCTCTACAGCATTTTACCGTGCGCTGTATACACGTATATTTTATTATGGATTGCGAGTAATAGCAATCACAGTATAAACCAGTGTTCAGAAAAAAAACCACAAAAAGCTAAATTTTACATATTTGCTTAGCAAATTCTTGTGATGAGTCCAGAAATAAAACCAAACCTCACTGAAAGTATTTACAGTACAATCTGCAATTGTTATTTTTGTTTGTTTCTTGCACAAGACAAACATTAGCAGGCAAAGTCCTTCAAAGCCTACTTCACTGTTACCATTTTAATAACAAATTCACCTTTTGCAACAAAAGCTAATGACAGACTAGCACGCTAGTGGAAACCAGCTGAAGTAGGGGAAATGAGAGTATTGTCCACTACATTCATGCTTGCAATCAACTAAAATCTGTCTTTCAAGGGACAATTTAGTTCTTTATCATTAACATTCAAGTGACAATTGTAAATGAATGGGCAAAAGACAAATAGCCATAATTCCATATTAAAGATCTAGGTCTGTAATGGAAACTAAAAGCCTCTCATAGAAAAAGTTCATTTTAGCTAACAAACATAGAAATGGTATTTGATTTGCATCTAACCCATGGAAACTAAAAACATCAAGACAATTGTAAGTAACAGGACTTAAATAGAAGGCTCAGTATGCCTAAAATTTTAACTTTTGAAGTGTTAGTAACTCAGGGGCGCGTTTGTGGGATGATAGCTCCAGAAACATTAACGTGAACTGAAACACAGCTCTTCCCTATTTTTTTAAGCTGCAGACTCCCTCCCAGCGAGTATTCAGTCATACTTGTTTGATGAAAATCAGTCTATAACTTCTAATTCCTCAGAAGCCCTGAAGATACAACACTGCTAAATTGAAACACAGATGCTTTTATTACTTCTTGTGCAATATTTTACAAAAAATCTAATTACTTACAATCATGCAACCCTACTAGTGATGAAAAGGCTGCATAAGCAATACTTCCCATCTCACCAATGCTGCAGGGACTTTAAAAGGGCAGTAAGGCATGAAATTGAAAGAACTCAGCTCAACTTTTGCAGAAGTAGTGAAGTTTGCAGAGTTAGTATTAAGGGGATAAAGCACGCATTTGATAACAGAACACCAAGAAATGGTAAATATGGGACTTCAAATAAGCATTTTCACATTTAAGCTTTTTGAACTAGGTGTACATTAAAGGGTCTCATTCAGCCAAATACAATCATACATGCTGCACCTTCCTAAATCACAGTCAGTCAAAGGCCGTCAAGCTACCTCCCTCCCTTCCCCAAGGTAGGACAGAGATTTGGGAGTCTATTCTGGCATCACACAGAAGAGCTTCAAGACCCCATCTCCTATCATCTATGCAGACACACAGATACTTGGCTCAGCGAGATGAGTGCAATTTTTCTCCCCTACCACAAGCTTCACGAGCCAAGGAAGAGGCAGGATACTAAGAGTGCCACGACACAAGCCTAGTGCCAGCTGAGACCTTCCCAGCACAAGGAGAAAATTCCTACAGCCATGGTGCTCTACACCAACAGCTAGGATCACTGCAATGACAGTGGCAGCCGGGTTCTGGTCCTCAGGAAACATCAGGCTTTTCCTGCTTTTGATGGTGGCTGCTCATCGTACAAATTCGCTCTCAGAGGGCCACTGTGCTAGGCTCCCCTTCCAGTCAGTTTTGGGGGTAAATTCATCAGATTTCACAAAACATGAAAGGCAAACAGTCACCCAATCAAATGATTCCTGCCAGGAAACAACACCATTTTTTTGATTATCTATCATCAGGGCTAAGCATGAGCTTTGTTTGAAAATAATCTTTTCATTGCCTTTTCTGATATCAATAACAGAGAGAGTAATTATATAACCCAAATATTCTGTAATAAACACCACTGTGTGGTTTATTATGGCTGTACTCTCTCAAACTCCAAAACTGTGACAATATGTGCAATCTTCTAAGCATTTGCTTATCCATTCAAGCACACCTTAAATAGTTTTCTAGAAAGCACATCATGTGTGATCAAAACAAATGAGTCAGAAAATAAAAGCTCACAAGCCAGGTAGAAAAAGGAATACTTAGCATAATTTAAAGCTTTGCAAAGCAGTGGACTACTTGGAAACATATGAGGAGTTCAAAGAGAAGACCCTTACAACACATATCATATGTATCAGTAGAAAGATCTGTTCAGCATGCACACACAAACAGCTTCCTCTGAAATTTTCTCTAGAGAAATAAGTTCTCTAAAAATCAAAATCTTCTAAAACATTTATGAGATGTACTGCAATACCTTGATTTTGAGAAGAATCTATATGTCTGCACAACGAAAGATGACTGGCACATCATCCTGTGTTTCAGCCTTATTTGTTTTTAACCTAGCTTTCTAATTTATCTTTTTATCTCTGCTACAGAGAACATTTTGAATGGAAGTAATGATGGAAATGAATCTAACATCTATTATGCAGCCAAAGGTTTACTGTTAAGAGAAAAAGGCTGTGGCTCCATTGCTACTGGACAGTTACCTCAGGTAAGTCAGTACAACTCATTAGACACACAATGTAAATAACATGGACCCTTCATAAACAGCTTTACAGATTGCTGTATAGCTTTTGACCTATGCCTAAGGAGCTCTACTGGCCAACTATTAAGAGATGTAAAGAAGCTAAAGGTATTATTTACTCAGCTCTTTCATCAAATTCCATGTGTTTTCAGGGAAGACCAGACTCCTCACCAGCGATAAAGGATCTGAATTCATCTGTCCCCTGAGTAAAATGCTCAAATTGAAAGAGAGGTCTGGGAAGCTCTTTAGATCCTCAAACTTTTCTTCTGCATTCCCAAATACAGAAGTTGTAATTACAAGTTGGTTTATCATATTCAGAACATGGCAATATATTTGAATATAACTGGTCCTAACTCATGGTATATTTTCTAATCACAGATATCTGTGGAGGATGTTTGTTTCTCCAAGACTGGCAGCATATAAAGAGATACAGTATTTGTGATTTCTGTTACCCAATTTCTGACTGCTTCATGAAAGCTAATATTCATTAGCATCTCTACCGTAAGCTGTTTGTCTCAAGTTTTGCTACATTAGGCACCTACAATGTTAGGTGAGAGATAGGACCAGATTCCCAAAATGCAAAGACTTAAATACATACATATCTTGAAGTTGTAGTGCCTCACTGCTTTGTCTTTCTGAATAAACTGAGACGAAGTCTTGACTTTAAATCATCCATGCTAACTGCTGTTTCCTATAACCAAAGCATTTAGTTGTGAGTGAAGAAAGAAATCCTTAACACTGAAGAGGAGTTTTATCCATGCAAAGCCAAGAGAGCTAGATTCATAAACCATATTAGAGGCAGCCAAATCATGAGAACATAAGCAGGATAAAGGGAACATCAGCCTTTGATTTCACTGGATAACAGTGACTTCTGGGAAAAGAGGAGGAAGAAGAAAGAATATTGCAATCTCCCTTGTCTCAGATAACCCCAATCACCATTACAAAGTGTTGTAAAATGCTGAAGCAAACTAATCAAAGGAAAATAACACCACACTAAGCAAGTTAAATGTGGAGACATCAAAGATATGCCTGAAATGCTCTGCCAAATTTCTGAGATTACTCTTCTGCAGCAAACATCAGTATTAGATTTTTTTTACTGAATGAAAAAAGCATCATAGCTGTTTCCAAAATGCCTGCCTGTTCACATACACTACAATTATGTACTGCTGATTTACTCACCGCATTAATAGTAATTAATGCTAATGTTAATAATTGATGCTAAAACAGCAATGCCTGCAATACCAAGATAACATAAATTTAAGATCATAATTTCTGCTCAAAGGGATGACATCACACAGTCACATTCTCCTTTTGCAACATTATCATCTTCACTAATTTATTCAAAATAGGTGTTGTTTGGCCAGGACTGTTTGAGTAGAAGAACATCCTAATGTAGAGACCTGTTGTTGGGAACTCCCTGCTCAATAGTCTGCAAGACTTCTTAACTGCTGAATCTCAACAGTTCCAATTGCCATTCCTAGCAGGAGTCACTACTGCATCCAAGGTGTACCTTACTTAACACAGCTATTGTGAACATGGGAGTGGGGAGAGTTTTAAGAACAACCTACATTATCATAAAAAGTGCCAAAGCTATCAACTTAACCAGGGAAATGTAAGTCAAAACAGAGAACTCCTGAAAAGTGCACAAACTGAATTACTGTTTTCAGGTTATGATGGAGTTGCTATCTTTTTTTTTTTTTTTTTTAAACTGAGTCCTAAATTGATTAAATGGGATGCTGCATCTTTTTACATTACCCAAGGGCAGATAGGCTTTGCTCTAGAGCATCTGGAACTGCTTTCTCAACTGATTAAAGACAAATGAAATTTGAGAGAACTGCTGGCCACGAGAATACTTTTTGGTTGTCATAAACTGTGCTAAGGACTAGAATAGTCTTTTGTTTGATTTGAAAGAAAAAAATATGTCCTCTTGCATTACTAATACTTCTTGTCTGTCCTCATTTTTATTCAGAATGCAACAAGATAAAAATATCAGCCTGGAACTAAATTAAGAGTTCAGCAAACAAAGAATTTAAAGGCTATTCCTCCTTAGACCCACTACAAAACATTAAAAACACCTTCCAGCAGTTACTTACAGACAATTGCTGTAACCTAAGTCAAGGAAACCTCTGTTACAGCTGGCTGACAGAACTGCCATCCAAAAGACTTGGTGTTTTACACTATTCCAAACACATGAATGTTAATTTAATCTAAGCGTCCAGCCTCTCTGAAACTGGGACACTTAGAGGTTTTAAGCTAGTTTTTCAAATCTCAAGTTTGCATCTTTGGAGAGCTACAAGTCTAGCCTGTATTAAAGGCAAACATGAAGGTACATATTTGTCTTGTTATAAATCTCTTATTCCCAAGGCTGTCTTCCTCTAATTTCTCACCTGCTCTGACACTCTGAAAGCAAACTTTGCCAGTGTGGTTGTGCCAATTAGTATTCTACTATATAATATACTATTAGTATGTTATAATATACTATAATATACTAATATACTACTAGTATTATATATAACTTAATCTAATATTAATAAATCAAAGTTTACAGGGAAAAAATAAAGGAAAGTCCAGATAGTGAAAGGAAAAACAATGATCAGACTACTGTATTTTTCATGCTGGGACACAGACTATTCACCAGTCCTGGACTGATACATAAACTGCTTAAGAGCTCCTTTTTGAACTTAAAGCAACTCAATTTTACACAGATTCAGCACCTATCACAGAACAAAACTGTCAGTTCACAGATCATACTGACTAACTAGGTTTTATGTCAACATCAAAGAACTGTTCTCAACAACCGAAATGTCTAAAATATGAAATGGAAAAATGACAAATTCACAGTAATTTTAATTAATCTACAGTAAAATTAAGTTTTTCTTTGTTTGGATGACCAATTAGCTATACATGAAACACAAATTCACATTCCATTCTTAGGCACTGTATGTGGCTATCTGTAATAATATAACAGTGATAAATCAACAGGCAATATTTATGAAGCATATAGAAGCTTCAAATGGTATCTTATGGCATGGAACAGATTTCTTTACTAGTGAAAACATTAGCTAGGTTACAGACTCCTATCTAACAAGAAATATTCCATACCTGTCATACAAGTATTTGACTATTTTCATATTAGTCCACAATCCATTAAAATAAAGTTTTCAAAAGACAGAATCACAGGTGGCATCTTGCCATCAACTGAAGTGACATCAATTGAAAAGACAGGTCCATTCCTTTGTGTGACCGAGATAACAGAAGATGGCCACAGGATTACCTCCAGGATGACTGACAGCCTAGATGCTGTTACAAGAAAGCCTTTAAATTTAATCATATTTTAAACATTCCTACTAGAAGCAGAGAAGTTTATTTTCCTAAACCAGAAAGGGAAAAAAAAGTCAAAACAGAAGGAAGAAACACATCACTTCCTGCAGGTTCCAGAACTATATAAAAGACATAGGACCACAGTGGCAATACTAATGAACTGCCTTCCTGTCAGGTAGGCAGAAGACAGGTTTTCTATCATGATACAATGGTCCCCTCCCTCGTAGGGTTATGCTCAGAGCAAAGCTGGAAAGTCCATCATGCACTGATGAAAACTGAGGGGGGAAAAAAGGAGATGTCACCAGGCCATAATCAGCCACCCTCATTGACAAATGCTATGGTAGCCAAGAGGGATATTAGAGACTCTTGTTAAGTCTCACTGAAAATGTTTCTGAACAATAGCAAAATTTGATTAAATCCCTGCCACTTCCAACAGGCTTCTTTTAATTGCTTCTTGATTTAAAATTATTTCAACTGAGATGCAAACATTGAGTTCTGTGCTGTTTCCAAATTATTTCATTTCCATTGTGCCTGATAAAAACAAGATAATTTCAGAATATCCTTTCAAGCTGGAAGTGCTGCAGAAACACTACACCATTTGCAGCCTGTATCCTCCAGTATTTACTAGCCAAATTATAATCCAGACTGTATCATGAACCACACCTAATTTGCCATAAGGCTGTATTCAATTTGCATCTTTGTAATACACTGAAAAACTGCATTAATGAAGACTTACTATGATTCTCTAAAATACTAATCCTGTTGTAAACCTGCTTTATAGAGCGATTTATATATTTTCGTTCATGGAATTTGGATAGCAGTCAACAGTAATAGTAAAATTATTTTACCCATTCTAAATTTTAGTAAGTAACATAGAGCAAAAAGGAGAAAAAGAAAGTGAGTTCAGCTGCTTTCAGGGTAACAGTCATAACTAGAAGGAAAATCAAAGGATTAAAGCAATACAGGAAGAGAGGCATAAGCAAATATATTGACCAATTATAACTCATTCCAATCAAAAATAAAGGAAGAGGCTGTTACACAGCCTTCTCTGGTGTGCAGTTCAAAGACTTGCTCTAACCTCGGGCATACAGCCAAATATACACCAACTGCAAATAAAGGCAACAGTAGATTAACAATTTACCCCAAGTTCAATTACAGTTAAAAGTATGACTCTGTAGTAACTGTCCATATGTTAGCTCCTTCCTCTAAGCAAATGTGAAGCTCCATACCGTACGCCTCAAGGGTAAATTATAATTATCTCACATTTATCATAGGGTAGGATCATATACTTAAGTAGAACCCATTACAGCAATACTTTGTGGTATATTAACTTGCATACCACCCTCAGCTGAGATTCGGCTGATAAGTTTTGCGTGCCTAATACTAGAAATGCAAACCTTAACATGTTAATTTATACTACCACCCTTTTTAAAAAATTATTTTCAAAGGTAACAAAAGCAAATCCATTTTATTTCACATATGCAACCAACAAGTGTTAGAAAGTGTTATGCTTGTAAAGTATCTCCAAAGACATTTCTGAAACAACACTTCGAAAGTGTTGACAAACTGTTTTGACCTCTTTAGAATTCTCCCACACACGCATACCCTTTTTTCCTTTAGCTGAAAGTGTTCACCAATTTCATTTAGAAAGAAAAATGCTGAGAATTTTGCCATTTGTGAAACAAAGATCAACTATCTCTTAACATATACCTCTTAACTTGGTCAGCTCCGTTCCCTTCCAAAAGTTGTCCTGCAGTCCTCTGAATTCACCATAAACAAAGAACATGATTATAAACACTAAAAATTGAGCTCCCCTCTAGCAACACATTGTGACACTTCCGGAAAACAAGCAGATCATAGTTAGCAATGGTTCATTTTGGAATGAGGTAGAATGGTGAAGAATCCAGCACAAGTTATATTAAACCTTAACTTACAAAGTAGCTATTCTTCCATGAAGTTCTCGTGACACAGGCTCCTAGACTCAGGACAGATTTCCAAGAACTGGTATCCCATTTAGCACAGCTTATCCCTCTGGCATAGCTTTAAAGCAGGAAGCTGCACATGACAATTACAAGTTCTAGAGAACCTGAAGGATGAGGTGTTACGTGAATACAAACTCACCAGGCAACTTGTTAAGATTCACTTTCACCTCTGCTGATTCACAGTTTGAGGCAGATCCTGTGACACACTCCCTAAGCTTCAGCATAGTGAACAAATTACTCATTTTGCCCCTTCTAATACAGTGGTCTTACCTTTTCTAAGTGCCCCTTCCACACACTGAACATTTATTTGCCATGTAGATTCTGACACGCTTTCAGTTCTTCATAGGCTTCAGAAAGGAAATAATCAGCAAGTATTCAAAATGCACCTTTTTATAATCAAAACCACAGACAGTAGGAGACAGCTCCACACTGATTTCAGCGCACAAAGGCAACTCAACTTCACAGCAGCCCTCTTCTACTCTGACAACTTCCTATGCAGCTACTTAACAGCTGTTCTTGGTTCTAGTCTCAACTGAGGGCGTAGGAACTGTCCACAAAAAAAGACCACAGACACTTCATTGTCTACGAAGAACATAGAAAATGGAAATGCTCTAAGGAAGCAAAGGCAAAGACTATCCCTTGATGCACCAGCAATACTTGAAATAAAACCTTCAGCAAATCCAGTTTTCAGTCAACATTATTTTCCTCACATGTAGTATCTCTGAAGTATTATAATTCTTTTTAAGAACGGTTACTGCTTTATAGGTAGAAGCAGAAGTCTCTTCCTTTCACAGACATTATGTTTCTTAAATATGTACTTTTAAACTTCCATAAAGCATATGTTTCTGAAAAAAAGTATTAACAGGTGAAATTTCAAATATAAATGAGAAGTCATATTTCAGATTGACAAACTTCATAATCATGAGCAGTATCTCTTATTTTCTTGAAAACCAAAGGTGAGTATATTTAAGGTAGGAAGTCATACAACTTCAGACAGATCCATCCAGATTGATGCAGCCAAGGACAGATCTACAGCATGTTGCTATAGAAACTCACAGTAAATCCATTCCCTTCCAGCATAAAAAAACCCCCACATTTTAAATACAACACTTCTGCCAAAACCGTAAGACTTGGCACATATTGCTTACAACTTAGTGAACACTGTATGGAAATGTATTTAGAGCATCCCTGTACTATAAACTCTAATATAAACTCTAATAAACCCTGAATAAGTTACATTATGCAGTCATTCTTTTCATGTTTATTTACATGTTTTACCATAACTTGGGAAAGTACTACTAATTGTACTACTATAGTAACACCTGAATAGAGAAACCAACACTTAAGGTAGACTTAGGCTTGCATAGTTAACAATTGTAAGTTGGTACAAGATCTTGACCTGCAAAATTACCTGAACTGGATGAAAACACACTCCTCCAATAAAGCACTAGGTTTCATCCAGCATATCCACAGACCTTTTAATCACTTCTGTAATTGCAGCAGTCACTAACTGACTTCAAGCACTACAGTAACAGCCAATAGATGTCATAAAAACAAGCCCATGAAGTTAAGAGTATCCAAGAGGTTGGTGTCCCAGTGCACAGTATTCATTTGGCTTTTCTAGCTTTGGATTTAAACCCTACTTCCAAGGTGCCAATAACTTGTCCAGACCTTTCTCTTCTGGATCAAGACCCTGAAATTCAACTGTCCAGGACCCAACACTTGTGCTCTTCCACATTCTCCCCATCAACTTAAACCGGTTCCTGGAAAGTCACCTCTGCAGGCACTATTGCTTCCAGTTTTCAGCTTCAGAAGCATGAGATTCTGAATTAGACACTTATTCCCCTTTCAAAAAAACCCTTAATCTTTACTTAGGCAGCACAATACATACACTGACCCATCCATTTCATGCATCTCTCTTATAAAACTCCCTGTTTGCTCAACAAAAAAAAGGCTAAGCATGCCATAAGAAGATTTCTTCTCCTGCTCTCCAGATGCTATTCCATTTAATATCCGTATGAGGGTGCCCAAATCCTCCATCCTTCTACTGACAGAGCAAGTTTTCTTTACCAAAAGTCTGAATGTTTCAGTAATTACCCACTAGATGATGGGGTTTTCTCTCTTAGGCTAATTATTCACCCAGCAGTGCTTACATGACAGTAGAAAATGGTCATTTTTTTGTTCATATATTTGCATTTTGGTACAGTATGGCAGTAAAAAGATGATAGACACACAGTAGATGAGCCCAACTTTCAATGTGGTGTTTTCCCATATCTAGCTAACTTCTATAGAATCAACAAGTCTGAATTCACAGGGCAATGGGGGACAGAACTCAAGAGGTTCATCCTCATGTCCAAGGCAAGACCCAGAAACTGATGACATTCATATAGAGCCTCGAATACCCTGTCCTTAAAACCTGTAACACAATTTCCCCAGTCACCTCTTATCTCAGCAGATTCCCTTTATCAACGCATGAACATCTGTACATTTTTCCCATGAACTAACACTGAGCTTTAACAAAAAGGTTTCTGATAAATTAATAGAGTAACACATTTAACAAGATTAGTATCTTGTTTCTTCAGAAAAAAAGTTGAAACACTTTCTCTGCAAAAAGCACTTAAGATTTAACATTTTCAGCCACTATTTTCTGTGTGACTAAGTTGTACAGACAGGAGTCCATACCCAGGAGAACATCCTTTCCCTGCACTGCAAGGCTAGTCAGGTGAGAGAAGATTACTCCTACAAGTCACGTTTAACAGCTTAGACTCTACATACACAAGACTGGAGATTAAATATTGATTTTACATTATAGCTATTCATTATCACTAGGCATACTCCTTTTAGCTAAACTATGGTCGTTAATTTGATTAGTCATAACCCACGATGAAGACCCAATTACCACAGAAAAGCCTGCAATAAGTGTTATAATGTCTCTGCAACATCATACTACTTCCTTTAGATACTTACCCACAGGTCATGCAAGTTTGGCACGGTGTATGTGGGCTGTACTTCAGCTACATCTCCCATGGCCTGTCCAATATTGAAAATGTTAGATGGAGACATTTCTTTCTATACAAATTTCTCTAATACTCTCTGAAATTAGGCTTTTTCATTTTGCACCTTTTCATAAGCATCACCTCTCATGTTTCTTCCTGCTTGGTTCACCACCATTTCCTCTCACTTGAAGCTGCATTTGTAAATAATTTTTTTAAAAGCCAAAGCTCACATCTGGAATTGCCTGTATTAAAACACTTAGCACAAAATTCAAGAATGACAGCTTTGGGAATGAGGTCCTGCATTTGCCAAATAACTTGTTGAGAAGTTCCATCCACGCTTTCCCTACAGTATCTATATGGCATGCAAATAACAAGGACAGCCACAGTGGATTCCCATTACAGTTACAAGCATGCACAAGCAAGATGAACAGAAATGAACAGAAGCACCTAATCATAAGCTGCTCTTCAGAAGTACCCTGGCATTTTTTCCTCAATTAGGCAGAAAAAATTTGGACCCAAAACTATAACTTAAAGAGCTGAAAGTTCTTTGCTTCTAATGCCAGATTCTTTCCAGTGCTCTGATTTCTCTCTTGGAAAGCATAAACTAGATCCTACCCTCTTGTCAACTGCAATCACTTTCTCTGCTTATAGGTGGAGCAGGGACCAATGTTGAGTCAGCAGAACCTACGCACTAACTTTGCACAAGGACCCTGTGGTATTAGAGCAGGTAGTTTCAGGCAAATCACAGAAAGAAGGACTCTAAACTAAACGCTGTTGCAGTGCACATGAAGTGGGATGTTGTATCATTGCTGAGATGCCTACTTCCTTGTCTAACCCAAACACAGAATTATTCGACATCAATCAGCACACTTGAATCAATGTTTCTTGAAATTAGTGACAAATAACAGTCTCTAAATGTGTTTTAAAGTGCATCCTTACTGATTCTTCAGAAAAAAACCCAAACACATTAGCTATCTGGCTTTCATGCAGAATTCATCCAGGTCACTATTTTTTGATAAGCAACTTATCCTGACCAGAGAATACAGCTAAAGAGATATCTGTTAAAACATTAAACACTGCTGTTGAGAGAGGACTACACCAGCATAAAGTACCACCATAAAGCATCTAGTACACAGATGAAATTACTGACAACTCTTAATCCTGACAGCCTGTATGAGCTAGTAAACAGGTTTCTTTGCATCTTGCAATATTATGTAACAAAACTGGTGATAATCTATAAATAAAGATGTCTTGCTCTTGTTAATGAACCCTTACTTCCAGGAAAGAGCTGTACTGCCCTAGATATGTTTTAATCTTGTTTTATAAGCCAAAGCAGTAGCAAAATAATGTATTAAGTTGCACCTATGATTCTGATGAATCATTCATTGCACTCAAAAATAAGTTAGACATAGGAGTACTAAACTCAGCAGAGCCTTGCATTGGAGAGGCATGCAGCTGTGCTAATGTGGGAATCACAAAGAGCACTCAGAGGAGTAAACCAGTCTAAGACATTCTCTCCCTGTGATAAAAGATGTGTGTCAGGACAGCCCACAAAGAAGTCCTAGCCATTCTCCTTAGCACAGCGTGGCATTATTCTCAAGCCTCATGGGAAGAAGCAGGGATATAAAGTGGTATGTTATAGCTTCTTTCTCTGGATCCCATGAGGAGTTAATGAGCGGGCACAGGAACCAGCATGCTGCCTACCTGTTACAGAAAAAAACAAACCCAAAACAGAGTAATGGACAGGAATGCTCCTTGTGCTTTCCCCACACTGTTCATCAGAGTGAAGGGCAGGCAGGCTGACCTTACGAAATCACTTTGAACAACAAGGTATTGATCAGAAGTTCATCTGCTGGAACTGAAGCTTGTGGAAGTGAGACCAATCTCCCATTCCTTTCTCACCAAAAAAACAGCTTTAAAAAGGCTTTGTTTGGAGGCAAGGAGAGAAGGGAAGACAGCCAGGGCTTTTTGGTTCATTTTTGTTTGTTTTAAGGTATTTGATACAAGCCTGCAACAGGAAGGAGGAACAAGAACTGATATGTAGAATCAACAGATAGCTACACAAATGTCTTTCCTGGCATCTTGCCAGTTTGATATGACTCACAGACAATATTTCGATTAACAGAGGTTGGCAGGAGTTTAATATTTTATCCACTACCAGACCCATGACACATCATGTACGTACACTGAAGTCTTCTGTAGTCTGACAAGAAAAAGCATCAAACTGGTTTCTGGGTTTTGTCAGGTATGAGAATTTGTTTCTTAAGAAGCCTGTTCACGAGTCTACTCATTCTGCAATGGCTATGATGCAAAAGGAGCAGAAAGAAGAAAGTAGGCAAAAACAACTCTCAGCGTTTCATCATCTTCCACACAAGGCTCTATTCTAGTCTCTTACCAATTTTTTGGCTAAAAGAAAATTAGAACAGACAGAGTGGAGAGGGCCCTCCAGTAAGCACACACATCTCATTTTTTCTGCAAATAAAGCACTGCTGGAGATTTGATCATGAATCACTGCAGTTTGCCTTTACCACAACTGAAAATGTGACTGCATAAAGACAGCAAAGCTGACATTCAGCAACCCAGCTACAAAAAAAACACATCAGGCAAGACTTGGTGATGTTGCTGCCTCTGGGTGACAGTCAACTCTCAACACTTCCCTTGTGCTGTTCCAGTGACCCCACATAACTCTATTAAGTGATTAGCGTGTTATGATCACATGTCCATGTGGTAGCAGAAGGTCAGTAATTTTTCCTTGTAAATACATTTTCCCAGGTGATTAAGAGCAGTGGTTTAAACAAAACAGAACCATGTACCTGCAAATAAACATTTTTCATCCCTTCCCAATGCAAGTTTCTAAGGTTTATCACTAGAACACACCACACAAATGGGTGATTCAACATTCACCGCTGTGATGGAAACTTTTGCTAGCCAATGGTTACAGGAGGGTGGCTTAAATTGCTTAGACCAGGGCCTCCTAAAGTAAAGCATCTGCTGCTGAGAGCTGATCGACACTAAGCCCTTTGTATGCCTGCCCCCTTTCCCACCATCCGAACTTTTCTCCCTTTGCAGTCATTCTGAATATTAAATTCAGTATCTGAACAGCCATCTTTTAACCTGTCCACCTGGCTAAAACATGGCAGGTTGGGAACATCTACCACAATAAGATGATCCATCATTTTTTTCTTTTTCAGTAAAATGATAATTTCCTTTATTTAATACACCCTGACTTCTCAGCATTCCTGACCTGAAACAAATGGACAAGCATGCTTATAAATACAGTGGTAACTGTAAAAACAAAACCAAAGGGGGAATTGATTTTGCCCACAGCTGAGGAGAATAAACAGTACCAAATTTAGACAAGTCTAGAAAACTGAATACCCAGGCAGTAAATGGAAACAAATAAAATGCAGCAATCTCTTTTACACATCTGTTTATGTAAAGAGGCCTATCTCACAAACACACATTTGGCCTTGTAAGCTCTCCTCTGCCATTTCTTTAAAAAAAAAATATTTAAAAACCAAAAAACCAAAACCCACAAACTGCAGATATGAAGACATTATACATAGCAAAATGTTAGAAGTTCAACCCTCAAAACAGCCCAATCTTCCCCATCACTGACATTCTGCAGCTGCATGAAGTCTGAAATTCAAGATTAAGAAAATTTGTCCATGAGAAAACAAACCATTAGTGAGTCCAGCCAACTTGCTCAAAAAGCTAGCTACGATTATTAGTATCCCAGTAGCCCAGAGACAGCCTGCAGAGCTTCTGTGGCAGAGGTGATGTACACAAGGCTGTACTACCACAGCCTAGTCCTGAGCACACATGCCAAGCAACTCAAACCGATTACCTTCCTAATTAGACCAGATCTGCCTGGTTTGCCTACTTCAACCGATTCACAGAAAACCAGACCCATCTATTTATAACTATGCGTTATAATTTTAGCCTCAATGAGTCTGGATAATTACACTAACATTGGAGTAAATAAAAAACATAACAGTACTGCCAAAGAACAGAACCAACACATAATCAAAATAGAAAGATTATAGGTGAACAAGAAACAAAGAGCAGTAAATATTACTAATCTGATATAAGGCTGAGAGTCACAGGAAAAAAGAAACTGAACTGGTATGAAGCAGTAAGGCATAATAAATCAACCACACTAATCACTAACTATTTACACATGGTTATCTTATTGTTATCTTACTATTATTAGCCAACTAATTTTTTCACAAAATGTACAAGAGCAGCACGTCTGATAACACCAGCATAAAGCTGGGAGGAAGACTTAAATTAGAGAACCACTGCTAAAAATTCTCACTGCAGAAAGATTCAAAGCAGCTTTGCAGCAGAAAATGCAGATGATCAGTATGGCTTTTCTCCACACACTCATTATGTCATTTTGTTTACAGAATATAGAAAAAAAAATCAACATGTAACAACTACAATACTGTAAAAGACACTGGTTCGTTAGCTATAAAACCGTTGCCATTTTACTCCTTAAAAACATTAGGAGTGAAGATAAACTCCATTTCTTGCCTAGTATGTTACTTAACTCTTCAGCTTCCTCTAGCAAAGCAAATTTGAAGCCATCAACCACTTACAGGGTTTTTTTAGCTTTCATTGTTCTCCTTATATAGTAGAAACCTGCCATATATTCCCTTAAATAGCTTTTAATCTTTAGAAATAATTTCTACCAATGGGAATAATCCCAGAGATATCTGTGAAACAACTACTTAAATCTTTGTCGGGAAAAACACCCAAAAATAAAACTATTCATGGTATGAAGAATTATACAGAAACCTATTTTAAGAAAGTATCACACACAAAAGCTTCAACAGTTCCATCTAAAGACTAATATTGCTACCTGGAATTAATTACAGGAACAAAAAACCCCTACCTTCAGATATAACTGGTTTTCAATTTATTAACAGCAGTCTGACATATAAATTATATATGCCATTTTTTTCTCTCTTAAAAAAGATTACAAAGGTTGACAATACTTCTAAAGTGAAACTATACCGTAGACTTTGCCTGTTGATAATTTTCTAAAAACAAATGCAATAGAGCTAAGAACATCAAAGCAGACACAAGGATTAATCTGCTTTCTTACAGGCTAAAAAATCTAATCTACAGCAAGGTATAAGTTTCTTATAGGATTACATTTTCTATTGCACAGTGAGACAAAAAAGGTGCGTTTCTGCACCCTTTCTTTCAACTCTGCATTTTGTAAAAAAAAGTGGAGCAGCCCAATGAAAAAAAGAGTCATACCTTTTAAGTCTGAAGTAAGCTTTGAACTTCACTGGCAATCTTTAAGGTCATTAAAATGACTTAAATTCATATCTTAAATATGAGCCTACACTTCAGAACTTTGTCAGTATGGTTCATTATTTGTAGCACTTCAACATACTTTTAGTACTTGCGAAAGGCATGAACTACACTCAAAACAATTTACATTTTTATATATAAGCTGAGTTGAGTCCGTGTGTTTCTCTTACTTTTCCATGTTTTATCTCCCTTCTCACACCAGTTTTCTACTTGTGATCATTCAATTATTAAGCCTCATGGACAACTTCAGCAACAAAATGGTAAAACACATACCAGCAAAAAGTTTTATCTATCCAGGCTTTCCGATCAATTTTCTGTGGGCATGTCTCACATCCTTCTCCCTCTTCCTGTCACTATAGGATCTGGTTGTATAGAATAGGCAAGATGCCCAAGAACTTTCTAACTGTGCTATGTGTGCTCCAGTAAGATACAACCAGTCACATAAAAAAAGCCAGAGAAAGCCCCCACACTCACCGTCTTTAAACTGCTTCTAGACTCTCTAGGCTTTGTTGTGAAAGACTACCAAAAATAATCAGTACAACCCACGGCAAAAGAGACCAAAAAAAAAAAAAAAATTTCTGTGTGCCATCCTCATCCAATCTTTCCTCCCTGGGGCAAGCTTGTGCTACCAACCCAAGCAAGAACTGGTACAGCATGCCAAAATTAAACTAGGCCTATGCCACAAGCATTCTTTCTTGTTCCTAATGTTCTAAGTAGTTTCAGAAAATAGTAACACAAAACTAACAGAGACAGGAGTCCCTTCAGTTCCAACTGCACATAACATATATGCCTAGTTTTGTGTTTATTTCAGTCATTTTCCTGTTGACTTCAGTTTTATGCTAAATGATACAGAAACAGTAATATGGTAAGAGAACATGCATTTGCCAACTATAGATAGAGTGGACTATTCTAGAGAACAAATAATGATGTGTTCAGAGAAGGTAACAAAAAAAATCAGACATAACAATTCAAAGAAATATGGTTGAAAGTACAAGAAAAATATTTCGTCTACCAATTCGGGGCTCTGTCAGTAGTCCCCTTGTCACATATCAAAGTTCCTGGGCTGAGAAAGTTCCCTTGCAACAAGTTCAATTTGTTTTCTTTTGGGTTGTTTCTGCTTGCAATCATTTTGTATACAGAATACAGAAAGCAAAGTTAACTTCTCAATACAATGGATAACATATCCCATTGATTATTTTTGGGGAAAGAGAAGGGTTGAACTTCTTCACCTTCAGATTGTTTGCACAAAGTTTCTGAATAAAAGAAAAGGAACTGACTACAGCAACCAAAAACTCTCTTAACATAAACTTCTGTTTATGGTAAAGTCAATCACTACTTAGCCGCTACCCAGGCAACATACACAGACAATTTAGAGACCATTGTTGTGGTTTAGGCCAGGATAGATTAAACACAAAAATGAATTACTACTCAATAACTGAATTCACATGGAGGAGTTTGAATGCTTATTACCTCTGTGATAGGAATGATTATTAACGCATAGAACACCATAAAAAAGCTGCGTTCTCTGTTTTCCCCGAAACTAGTTTGTAATAATCCAAAGAGACCAATATTTTTGATCATCTTTTTATTCTTACCTCAGCCTTTCTTCTTCTTTCTTACGAAGGCTGAAATCTCGCTGAACCACCTGGAGCACATGTTCTGCTTCTTCATCAGTCAAGCCAGAAAGATCCAGTTTTCTCCCCATTATATACTCTGTCCTGGATAAGAGTAACTATGAGGAATATCTGAAATAAGAAAGAGGAAAAAAAAAAAGGCAAAATAAATTGAAAGTACTGCTATTTTTCCCAGGTGTGTTGAAATCACATGCACATCTGCCCAACAGAAAGAAAGTTGCTGCTGTAAACATCAGAGAAAAAAAATCATAGAATCAGTTAGGTCAGAAAAGACCCTTAAGATCGAGTCCAACCATTAACCTAACACTGCGAAGTCCACGACGAAACCATGTCCCTGAGAGCCACACCTACAGATCTTTTAAATACCTCCAGGGATGGTGACTCAACCACTTTTCTGGGCAGCCCATTCCAATGCTTGACAACCATTTCTGTGAAGAAATTTTTCCTAATATCCAATATAAACCTCCCCTGGCACAACTTTTGAATGATTCATTTCAGAATTATTTTTCAAGCTTCAGACACTGAAAGCAATCACCCCCAATTTAGAAAGAAATGCAAAAGATAAATTATTTGAGATATTAAATGATATCGAGGGAAGACTTCAGTGTTGCCCTCAAGAAACACATTAAACTCACTCAGGTGAAATCAGGTTTAGACATCTAAGATTTTATGCCATGAGCTTGCAAAACTGTTCGCAAAAAGCAATCCCTGAAACTGTGTATGAACCGAGAACATACACTCCTGTAACACTCAAAAATATTTTGTACTACTGACTAAGAAACTAGGAATTGTTTTAAAACACCATTAAAAAAAAGTAAGCATATACATTTCAAATGCACTTTCCAGAGTGACTGGAAAGATTTAGATGTCACAACCACCACAATATCATTATTTCCCCTTTCTGTGAATGACAATGGAGCAGAAAAAGTAGTAGTCAGTGTTATGTGTAAACTGAAGGTACTATAAAGTTTGAACTAAAGCTTGGTCCATTTATTTCATTCAGGAATTATCATCAATTTGTTCTAATTTATTTTCTTGTGACTTTTATTAATTTTGTTGAATTCTATTAAGTCCAGTTCTCAGTATTAATTTCTGTAATTTGATTTACATAATTATTTAGGCAATCATAAGTGTCCCATCTCCACACGGATTTATGGTTTCAGAAACATCATACAGTTTTGTAGTTCTGTTATGATCTCCTAGCAATGTATATAATAACTACAAACACACAAAAGTTCTTATATTATACTGAAGAGGCAACTATTACTGTCTCTTTATTCATGATGAGGCTATGCAAAACACACCAACGGGTTCTGTCTCAAAAAACCCCCTCTAAGCAACGCTGCTACGGCATACAATTAAGTGCTCCACATAGTATAGCAAGTAGAAGCATGGGGAAATAAAAATCACCTTTATTTTCTAAACATAAGAATTAATTTGCTACTTAGATGATGACGGGGGATGTGGTTGGTTGGGTTTTTGTTGCGGGTTTTGGGCTTTTGGTTTTTGGGAGGTTTTTCCCCCCAATATTTACCTTCCTCCAATCATCTGGTTACAGTTCTTCAAACAAGAAAAAACCCACGTGGAAGGAGGGTATCGCTTATTTTTTCTATTTTGGTTAGGCTATCAATGAAGTTTAGAATACACTCTTCTTTCAAGGAAACACCACTTAAACTAAAACAAGCAGATGGGATAGAAGCTTAGGTGAAATCAAGATGACAAGATCCCACCAGTGAGATACATGCTCACCATACAGCTAACAAAGGTCACAATGGAACAGTATGTTCTGGCTTGACTCTTTGGGTCTAACTAAGGAAGCTGAACAGGAACATCAACAATGAGTTAATAAAGGCTATAAAAATGTACTTCTAAATCAGTCCTCACTGGGCACTGACAAGCATAAGAAACAGTGAGGTAGAACTTACTGAGGTTACGCTTACATGTTGCAGCTCAAAGACAGAACAAGCAGTGCGCTGGGACATGTTCTTCCCTTCAGGTTTTGGGATACGTGTTCAGCTCTTCCCGTGCAAAGCACTTCAGTGCAAAGGCCTCTCTGACTTTCTAAAAGCACAGAAGGGTTTCACTGCAAGAAAGCCACTTCTGCAGGGAAGTAAGCAGGACTTTTCCAATTAACTTTTTTCACACTCATATACTTTACAGGAGAAACACAGGATATAAACTAAAAGGAAATAAAACTATTTTAAGCAATTGCTGGAGCCAGGATACACTCCTCCATGCTAGGGCTACAGTTGTCTGAGACAAGATGATGAAGAGACCAGGAGATCAAAGATGCCTTTCCAGTTGTTCTTGAGCACAAAGTTAACAACTGTAATTAACACTGTCATTAAGTTGTCCTCCCTTCAAGTCTTCATCAAAACGTTTTTTGAAACTTTGTCATAATTCATACTGTTTTTTCACACACACAAGCTGCGGTCCATCGGTAAAGAAAATTATCGCTTTGATTCAGCCATCACTGCCAATTGTGAGAATATATTCGGAGGGGAAACTTACCACTAAATCTGGGGGTAAATGGGCAGCCCCACTACCTCTGATTTTTTGGGGCTGGCAAAGACTTAATTTCAAGTATACACATACTTTAAAGTCACCAGTGACTTTAACTTTTGATTTTCATGTGCTTTATTTACCCATATGCCTCACAGTCTGTATTCCAATATTACATTAACCTCTAAGGAACTTGTGTGTTTTTTCCCAGGAAATAATTTTTCATCACATTACTAAATCATCTCTGATGTGGGAGCATCACAGCAGTTTATAAATATTTATAAACAATGCTTAAATGTCTTTTTTTCAGTAGATCCGGATTATGCATTCTGGAAATACACAATGGCAAATCCTCTAAAGGAAGTGTACCAGGTTACATTTAAAAAAAAAAAAAAAAAAAAGGACAACAAAATAGTTTCTCAGCCTAAAATAACTTCTGGTCTCAACTGAAATAACTTACATGATACTGTTCAGGTGTTTGCCTTCCTGAGTAATACTTCTTTGCTAAATCTCAAACTGAATACAAAATTTAAACTTTCAGAGACATTACAAGGAATAATATTGTTCCCAGAAAACTTTTGCTCAACAGATTAACTGACTGTAACAGGAAGATCGAGGCTTGTAATACATGATTGAGTATTGTCTGAGTAATACTCTCATCTTAATCCTTCCTACAGTCTGTTTTAAAATCTAAATAAAACTTCCACATCAAAAACATTTCTAGACTTTAACCTTAAAAAACAAACACCAAAACAACCATAAAAGCCCCACAGAACAATCAGCAAATGAAATGTTTTTCAAGAACTGCAAGCAATGCTTCCAAATTTTAAAACAAATATTACTGTCCAAAGTAATTTCTACTACAACCAGCACTTCATTAAGTCTAAAATTAACATTGGTCACAAATTTCTTAATCTTTTTTAAACTCCAAGAAAGTCTAGAAGCTGCAGTAAACAACACTGTGGATATTCTTCCCTTTCCACTGGAAATAAACTAATGTCCAAAAATAACAAGAGGGAAAATAGACTCGTCAGAAATACAAAGCCACCTCTTCAGATGAAAAATTAAGCACAGCTTCAACATGAGGACTTGTATCTGGTGTGCCACATTTTAAATTAGATGCAAGACAAAGATCTCAAAGAGGATGTTATTCTTTGTACCCACACCGATTTTAACTGAGATTTATGACACATATTTTCTGGTCTATAACCAAAGCAAAAAATTATCTTCCATTCAGCCTTGTACTAATTTTATGTGATGTTTGTTTAGAAAACTGAACAGCTTGCAAGTTCCTGAGCAAAGTTAGGTTTGTTTCACTGGGGGGTGTGAGGGGTGAAGCAGTTTTTAAAAGAACCATTATGTTCATTCAGTTCCTTCTGGGAGAAGTGTTCCTTATTAATGCAAGTTATTACAATAACCATGTGTACTTCTGGTCTGAAAGAGTGCCGGGACACACAATAATGGGGGAAACAGTAAATCTTAAAGGTCAAAGGTTAGTACTGTGTGGTTTTAAATTTTAATCTATTTAGGAAATAAATAGGAGTTTCACAGTCTTCTTGCTTCTATATTTTACATTATTTTAAGTATGAAATAACAGAAGTAGAAAAGCTCCACTAAAGTCACATTTTATTGAAAAAAGAATGGCATCTCTCACCTAAGGATGGCACTCGCCCAGAGGCAGAACATAGCATATTAAACTGTTTCTAAAAAACAGAGGCTATTTTATTATAATAGCAAAAGAAGTTCTTTTTACAGAAAAGACTAAAGATTACACTGGAGAACTTAATTTCTGTCATCCAGCTTTGACAGATTAAAAAAAAAAGTTGTATTATTATAAGTCTCTTTTTAATGTATAATGATCATTTTATACCTATGTATCAGGCCTACAACTGATACACAAGTATAAATCCCAGTGGAAATTCAAATGTGATATAAAATCCAAATTCATTGACCAGAATAATCTTCTCACTGGTAACAGTGAGCTTCTAGAACTTACCCAGAATTTGGCCCTACAGCTGCTAGAGACTATAGGTCATCTGACATATACCATTAGCATGTATTTCACTGCCATTGGCTTTCTAGTTACTGTACACTCTCATTTTACTTCATTCCTATCTTCCATTGTTTATGCTAAATTTAGGCAAATCATGTTCAGCTCTATTTTCTCTATTTAGTAGCAACTGTCTTATGGAAGAATGCATAGTTGAGATGATGGGTCTGACAGTATTCTGACGGCGTGAGACTGACTGTTACTCTTCCCGAAACGAGGAAGACAGATTGGAGAAAAAGACAAAATTGGAGCGGTAATGCACTGACCCGCAATTGTATCTTGGATGATTGGCCTCTTTTCCACGTACCTTCAATCTAAAGCATGAAATGCAGCTCATTACTGTAACGAACTGTCAACCAACCTCAAGGTCAATCATCACAGGTCAGGAAGAAAGCCAGCATCTGCACTTAGGGCATGCAACTGATCCTGAAGAGCCCTACACAATCAGAAATTTGCACATCCGTAAGCCCAAGACTGCAAGAGCTTTCCTTTGGATGCCTGACTTGCAATGTGGGGCTCAGAACTTACTGCTACGTACTCAGGCTCCCCGCACAGAGAGAACAACCACTGAACAGAGTTATGTCCCTTCTTCCACCTTCCCATTAAAACCCAAACCACAACACACCTGACAAATCAGTCTTCTCACTGTACTTCGTAAGCTTAAGCCAGCATGAAGAAAATACTAAACAAAAAGCTCATTTGTATTCCTACCTCTCTCCTCAGCGTTAACTCAGGAGTGAGAACTGCAAAAATACATTCACCCACCTGTGTTGCACTACACATGCCACATCCTTCTCCCAAGACACCTGTCAGTCTCAGCATTTCACAATCAATGGCCCTCAGATGAGCTACACAGATTGAAGGGAGATGACAGAAACAGCAAATCCTTCTCTGTTCCTTTAAAGAATCGATGGCAGTTTCTATCTCCTTTTAAGAGGCAGAGAAGGGAGCACTCACTTTATCTGTGTAACAGTCTAATACCTGCACCCAGAAAAAGACTCAGGTTCAGTGTCATGTTAAGCCTGGGAAGGCTCAAATATTTATCTCCCTCCTTGTAGAAGAGTATGTAGGAGAACACAACTCAGGATATTCCTGTGCAGGTCTCTATATCAGATGTTTTCTTATATGGCCTGAAGAAACTGAATGATACAGAGGTTCACTACCATATGAGCTGTGTAGCTGCATGTGACAGTTAAATGCCTTCCTTAGTACCACAGCAGTCACTATTTGTAGGAACTATAGAGGAGCATCCAACAGATAAAATCCAACAGACTAACCAAGAAAATATAGGTCCACCAACACAATTCTTGCAAGTTCAAGATGCCAAAACATCACTACTGCATAAAGTGGTGGTAAGGCTTCTCATCCAAATTATTCATACCTCCTCTAATCTGGGGAAGAAAATACTGAGAGAAAACATGAAGCTTTTTAAAACCTCAAACAGCTCTGGAAGCACTACACATTTTACATCTGCATATAAATTTAATTTTGCATTTCAGTAATACAGATAAAAGAGTTATGATAAATTAAGAATCTCATCATAACTTGAAAGCCATACTGTGATCAACCCATGCAAACTACAGAAGTAAACAGTTAAGTGGATTGCTTGACTGCTACCAAAACATCCATAATATAAAATCCAACCAATATGCAAACACACCACAGGCATACTTAAAATATCCTACACAATAAAATGGATTTTTCCCCCACAACATATGTTGCACTAATCAATATCCTGCATCCCTCTTACTAAACGTCACTCATCCAAGTTCAATCCAAGAACTAACCTTTGACTGAGAGAATCTTTCTGCAGGACTAGGACAGAGACAGAAATTCTATTTTTAGAGGTAAGAAAATGCTTCCAACAGCAGTTGCCACAATGAGGCAGTATTCTCTAGTGCTGCCAGATGTGAAAACAAATTTAATACAGTAAATCACTGCTAATTCAAACCACTGACAGGAAACCCCACTGCAAATTACTGAATTTTACAGATTAGCAAGTAAACGAACAAAACAATAAACAAAAATAATTTCATAAGACTGTGCCTTCCACATTTACTCTGACACCTGCAAAGTGCTTCTAATCCTGATTTATGCTAGAACAAGCAAGAATCATAAGAGATACAATAATACATCTGTAAAGCCACATGTCCCATTTCGCTGACACTTAGTGATGAGCTGTAGTTGGTTGACACACAACTTCTGTCCCATGCATGGAAAAAAGGATTTCAGATGCAGGTTGTCTTTGATTTGTTTAGATAAGCATTTGTTAAGTGACATAAAACAAGACTAAAACAGAGCCAGAGCTGCAGAAAGCTTCTGAAAACCAAACTATGCACTCAGTTAATCTGTCAGGTGGGGGAGTTAATGGATTAGTTTGTTGACACTGGGACCTACTCTACACTGTGCTTGGAAGAGGCTCTGCTTTGGACCTGAGCTTGGCTACTTTCTTTTATATTGACGCTGCACAACATGGAGGTAATCTGAGCCCTGGTCAGCAATCACAAACCTGAAGTTCTGGATCCCAAGTTTATACAAACAACGAACATACACATTCAAGCACAAGACACAGGCACCTTCTGGAGTTCAAAGGCCAACTTCACTGTTAGGTTTTGACTGGCGGTTCTCTCATATTTGGATCCAAACTGGAGCAGTCTCATAGCTCCTTTAGTTTAAACTAGGGGACCAAAGCAGTTCATCCTCTTACAGGTTTAGAGGATCATCCAGCCAGCACAGACAACTTTGAGTCCCACAGAAACTATTATTTGATCAACTTAACCAAGTTAAGCTACCACCTTTAGAAACTAGCTAGGACTCCTCTGTACCTTATTATTTTTTTTAAAGCAGTTCCCTTTATCAGGGCCCACTCTTGAAGACAGAAGTAGCGTTATCAGTACAGTGAAATAGCACGCTCCTTTGATAAGCCTACACGAAGAACATCAGCTTTACCAAGAAAATTCCTGTTTCTAGTCTTTACATTAGCTTCTCCCCATTTTTAGATTTCCAGTATCCATTATAATAGGCCTCTGGACCTTGATACAACATTGACACCAACTTCCCCCCCGCCAATGAAAGCACAATCTTAGGTATTCTTCACCTACCACAACTACACAGATGACATTTCCATGTAGGAGGTGCAGTTCACTTAATCATATGTGGAACCTGAGTCCACTGTATTTCATCCATTGATTCCCCTCTTTTTGACCTGTGATACCACCTTGGAGCAGGAATCCAAAAGCTTCATCATTAAACATTGGGGGTGTGTGTGTGTGTGTGTGTGTGTGTGTGTGTGTATATAGAATAATCAGGTTGATCCTCTTCTAGAGGTGAACTGTCGTCTTCTCATTTAGGACTCAACCCATTACTTCTGTGCTTGCAGTGATTAACATAGGGTTAACATAGGGACAATTTTTGGCACTGCCTTTTAGATCAAGCCCAGCTAAGATTGTAAAAACCAGTACCACCAGATTATACTTTTTAGAATCCTCCCCAAAGCTCTCCCAATTGTTTTTAAACCCTAATGTTGCTCCAATTCACACACAATGGTTTAACTTAAATCCAGCTCCTGGTCTGTCAAACAAATGTCAAAGCACTTGTAACAGCTAGATGCAAGTGTTGAAATAACTTCCAGAAAGGTACACCAAGCACTTCTGGGGATGAGCACTGAGGGGCAGAGGGATCAGTTCTCTTAAGGGAAAAAAAAAGGAATCAACCTCTTGCAAGAATAACAATGGTTAGAAAAAATTGGTATAATCTGCAACTTGAGGTATTTCAGGACAGCATTAGCTGCATCTCTGTAAACAGCATTTAAATCATACACCAAACATCCATGCCATAGCAATTAATGCTAATGGCACAAACCAGTGCTTTTGTATTTGGATTGCCCTGTGACACAACATCCTGTTCATACAGTTCAAAAGGGACAGAAGAAAACCACATTAAAATGACCTTCTGTATCAGAAATAATGCCTAATAAGCAAAGAAGCTCTTCTCGTATTAGTTTCAGAAGAGATGAAACTCCTCATTGCAAGAGCAGAACAGAAAATTTACTCCTCAAGTTGTAAACATGTTTTGCTTGCTTTCCCTTCCAGAAGGAAAACAACAGATTACGTACTGTCTTCCTCTAAGAACAGAAAGCTGGTTTACAACAGCAGAGCCACATATTACTCTGCATGGAGGCAGGTGGAGGGTGTTAGGGAAGGGATTGTTTAGTTCTTAAAAAACCCCGAGAATTTCAGGCTGTTGCCTGGCTTCAAGACTCATTAAAGCCAGTGGGAATACCATGGACTCTAACAGCCTTTGAATGAGGCTGTACATACACTTCATACTGCTATCACAAGAAGGGACTACATCTCATTTTCTACAGTAAATTACTTGAGCACCCTTTAAACGGACTTGATCCAGAAACTATGGCTGCATGAAGTCATTTATCCATTTATTGTTCTCCATCAAAAAACAGAATACGTTGCAAGGAAGAGTCCAGAAAGGCAAGATTTTTGGAACTGCCACACAGCAGAACTTGAGCTTGGTCTTCAGCAGTAGGACAGGCTAGAGTTCCTTTCCCACGTGACAGCCAGTGCCAGCAAATCTGAGGAAGACTAATTGATTACCGTGAGTCAACTTGAGACAATGCCATCAAAAGTGTCTCATCTTCAAGATTAATCTTCACAGTAGTGATCTCCTCTACTTAAATAGCTGATATTTTATTTGGAGGTGCACTTTGCCTTGAAGAATGCAAAATTCATTTCCTATCTCAATATACCTTAAAACAACCAGTAGATAGTAAAAACTACAATAATCTGAATACCAAACACCAATGTTAGTTTTTCTTTTATGATCATCAGTTGATCAATCAGTAAATTAAGTATACAGGTAATAAAAAGTAACAAGAGGTCTTGTTTGCTTTACCCAGCTCAGGGACTAATGGGTCAGTAAAAATTTGCAAGATAAAGGTTTTTGTTAGTATAACATTCTTTAAAAAAAATTTGCTCTGCTGTTGAAAGTTAATGCATATTGGCATGGAAATTTAATGTGTTCCTATTCCCAGAATAGTATCCATAAGATCAAAAAATCTGTCATTATTGCAATAATGCTGATATTAGCTTTTGACCAGTCAAGCCACTGCAGTCCTTATACTCTGTTCATCTATGCTAAGGCTGCTAGGTGATTCATTAAACTGCTTTCTACTAGAGTGAGATTTATTTATTTATTTTCAGGACAGAGAGTGTTGAAGATTATGTTTACATTCTGAAAACACAGTTTTAAAAAATGCAACATGGCATTTTTCTGTAAGATTGTTAAAAAAGAGGATAACATTTCCACTGAAAGTTAAATAGCAAGCAGATCATAATCATTAGTCTTTACCACATGAATGACAGATCTTACTAGCGTGCCAGCCATATATAAGGGGTCTTCCTCTTGGGTTTCTGCAAATTCACATAAAGTCTGAAGATAGGCGTCTTTACCCAATCTCACATAAAACTAGACCATGGCTTGAAATCTTATCCAATCACACAGTATTTAGCCCTTCTACAAAATTCCCTGTTTACGCCATAAATAAAGGCCAAGTTTCTTTGGTAATTTGAGCAACAGTATTGTGTGCTTCGCTCCACACTTAAATACAGCAGTTATCTTCTTCTTCCCTTAAGTTCAACAAGCTTCTTTTGAAAGTAAGCTGCTAGAAATCTCTGAATATAAGAAACTTGGGGCTGGTTTATTTTCTCGCTGTCAGCGGTTCACAGGTAAGCCAGAAGCCTCTATTATCTCTAAGAATCTATCTAGTAAATAACCTACCTGGATCCAAAAGGAAGGTGAATAAAGCATTCCACGGGAAGGCTGGATTAGTCCCCTCAAATGAATGGTTTTCTCAAGGTAAAAATTGTCCCTATAGTTTTCATGAAACTATATTCAACTAGTTTTTCAACTTGTCCAACTTTCCAAGGGCAAGTTAAGGTGCTTTACACTGCCAAACAGCAGTTTCCAGCCTGATAACAATAGGGAATATTAATGTTGGCAGCAATACAAAGGAGTCACATTTTCATACAGATGTACTGTTTATGCACGATAGTGTGTTTGGTATATACAGCTTTTCTTCAGCATTACCCATGCATAGTTTAGGGATTTTTTTTTTTCCTTTGTTTAAGTACAAGTTCTTCAAGTGTTCTGTTTACTGCAATTATTAAGTGAGAAAGGTGAATTCCTACTGTGTTCATACACTCGGGTACACCTTACATAATCCAGAAGCCTAATTTAGCAATCAATCGTAGCGTGCTCAGCTGTATTTATCAGGTTAGGGTGAAAGCAGGAAACCAACTCAGGAAAATAAAAGTTTTAGCTTAGCTTTCTTGATATTGTATCACTCCCAGACAACACTGGCTCAGATTAAGAAAATCTGTTAAAAAGCATTAACCTGTCTGAAAGGACAATACTGTGTCACTTGCATCAGCAGCAGGTCCAAGATGCAAGTCCTGTCACAGGGGGCACTGCTCTTTAAGGATCTCTCATCCCGGTGAGGGCTACTGGGGTGGAACTGACTTCTGGGAGTTCTCACTGGCAATTAATGTATCACAGTTGCTGAAAATTACAGCCTCCTGTTCGTAATTGCTACATGCATTGCACTAAGTTACCTGACAAATTCCACCGGAAGGCTACAGAATTACCAAGTACATTTTTGGACACACGGGCATAACACATCAGTAAATATGCTCTGATACAATCCGGTACCTGATTAATGATGGGTAAAGCAGTAGCCTGAGGGATTACATACAAGATACAGCACCTTCTGCTTTTTACACAGCTCTGTTCACTTCCTCAAGCTAAAACTAAGCAGCAAACATTACTGTTTGACACTTAACTGCAGGGACAGTCAGTGGTCTCAATGCAGTTCATAGGGAACTGCTATCACTGTTAATAACCAACTATAAAAACCTGTCCAGCTTGATGACAGGTCCCTCAAAGTCATTAAAATGTCTGGTAACCTGAGAACTAAACTAACTTTCCCTCCTTTCTCTCTCTAGCCTTTCAGAAAAGGGTTATCAGAAGAACGAGTAAAAGCCTTTATTGCCAAAATCCTTGCTGTGCCTAACAAACTCCAGGCTCCACAGCAAGACAGCTACCCGCATTTTCAGAAACACAGGAAATAGTAAAATGGTAGGTATAAGGCAAAACCCACCGTTTGTCAAAATAGATTGCTAGGTACAGTTAACATCCTTGCAAACACGCTTGAGGAGGGACGCACAGGCACTCTAAGGCATTTTGCGATCTAATTTGGTTACATTCGCCTAAAGCATAACACAAAGCCCAGCACAACGCACGCTCCTACTTAATTAGATTCCCTCAGAAAAGTCAGCCCGAGCCATATGGTATTTTCCTCAGCAGTTACGATAAACTGACCTTGATACTAGGAAAATTCACGCTGCTTCTGTCTGAAGCATAAATTACAAGCACAGAGTGGCGGGATGCTCCCACGGAGAGGGGGCAAGAGGCAGCGCCACGCCGAAACCCAGCCCGTGTTTGCGAGGAAGTTGAGTAAGAGTAACACTCCAATAATAATAATAATAATTAGAGTGATGATGATGATGCACTGCAGCGAGGGCAGTCGAATAACCACGCTGTCAGCAGAACGCTACGAAGCTCCTCGGACATACTCGTAGTTACAAGAAGCCCAAGACGGTGTGTCCTCGCCCCCCACCCCAGCCCACGAAGCCGCCGCGGAGCAGCGGCCGCCTCGCCCCTGAACGCGGCGGCGGCCCCTCCGCCACCAGCGGCCGCGGGACCCGCCGCCCGGCCCCGCCCGGCCCCTCACAATCGGGGCGGGTGGGGGGCCGGCCCCGCCGCCGGCCGAACCCCGACCGCCCCCCGACGGGGCGCTGCGGCGGGCGGCCCCGCCACCACGGCCCTGCTGCAGGGCCCCTCAGGGCGCCGGGCGGCCCCGCGGGTGACCCTCGCCTCTGCCCCTGCCCCAGCCCGCGGGGGGCGGCGGCCGCGCCCCCGGCCGTACTCACCCTCGGCCAAATGCGAGGGCTGCACCAAAATGGCAGGCGGGCAGCAACTTCCCCGCGCTCGGGGCACGGGCAGAGCCACCGGCCGCGGCGGCTGCGCCCCCGTCGCTCATGCAGGGAGGCGGCTGCGGCCGCCCCGCGCCGGCCCCCGGCCAGCCACCTGCGCGGAGCCGCCGGGCACGGGCGCCCCGCTCCCGCCCCGCACCGGCCCAACGCGAGAGCCCGCAGTCACCGTTCTCCTCCTCCTCCTGCCGCCGCCTCCCCGCCCCGCCGGACGCGCCACCGGGTGCTGCTGCGGTGCCGGCGGCGGCAGCTCCCGCCGCGCCCCCGCCGCGCACCGGCACCTGCCCGGGCGCCACCGGCCAATCGGCGGGGAGGGGCGGGGCCAAGGGCGGGCGGCGCGCGGGCTGGCGCCGGCACGCGCGCCGGGCGGGAGGCGGGGGCGCGTCTGGGCCGGTGTGTGCGCGCGCTCCCTTGCCCCCCCCCCCCGCCCGCACCCCCGCGGCTCGGTGCCCGTCCCTAAAACGGCGGGGGGTGCCGGGGCCCGGCCGAGGCTGCCGTGACCCCCGAGACGCAGCAGCGGGGCTTCCGCAACTCCGGCGTGTGCCCCAGGGCCGCCCGCGGCTGTCACAGTCCGGGGCGGCGGCCCGGCCACCGCTGAGGCGCCGGTTGGCCAAGTAAAGCAGCGGGGCGCGGGGGTGCTGGCCGGGGGTGCTGGCCGGGCGTGGGGGTGTCCCCCAAGGGACAAAGATGCGCAGGGACGAGGATGCCCTCCGCACGGCTGCAGCACACCGGGCCGACGGAGCGAGGGTGGGGCCTGGTCAGTCCTTCGAGTCATCAGTGAGTCACCGCTGTAACCTGACCCCGCTTTTTTATGTCCTCTATCGCTGCAGATTGTACTGTCTCGGGCTAATTACTTTTCCCATGGTGTTATTTTTCATCCCCGCTTTTTCATGCTTGTTTAACTTCATTTTAAAATAGCTGCAGCTGTTCACTGCAAGGTACGGTTCTATCTGATCTCAGTTGAAGTGCTTTGTCAAGACAGATGTATTCAATAAATCTTGGCAGGTTTTCAAGGAAAATATTTTCTAGGAGAATATTTTTGTTTATATTCATTTCATGGTATTACAAATAAGCTGGTTTATCAAACGTTTATGTCTATGCTAACCTACACTCATCTATAGATGTTAGTAAAATGGGTGCCACTCTGTGAGGCAGACACCGCATTCATTTCAAAAGTGTATGTTAAAAACAAAAAAAACCAAAAAAACAAAAAACAACTTTAGGAAGTATTCTGCATCAAGTATTTTTTCATATTTCCCAAACACACCTATAGGTAAATACATGTCTGAGTATTTCCCAAACAGAAGAAACTTGGTACTTCTTTAAATAAAAACAAGAAAAAGAACCAGTCATTTTCAGCAGTAACATTTTTCAAGAGCAAGATGACATGGCAACAAATCAGAGACTGACTTAAACAAAAGGTCACTCATTGCCTGTATTAGAAGAGTAATCGATAACATGCACTGAGCATCTTTAATAATTGAAAAAAATGTCTCGGTAGAAATCCCCCTCCAATCTTACACTTCTAGCTGAAACCTTGAAAGAATAATATGTCTTGAAATCAGCCATCAATATCAATTAGCTATAATGCTTATGATTACACAGCAATGAGATCAAGCAGGTAAAACTGTGCCCCACTCTTCACACTCAATCTAATAAGCTAACAGAGTTCAAGAATAACGTTTCGCCCTTCCCTCAACATTGTGCAATTAGGTACACAGAGAGCTTATACCTTTCTCTGTAATATGTCACATTCTTCCCCACTGGAGACAAAGCTTTGGACTCCAGGCTCTTTTGTTCCACACCAGCACAGTAATCAGTATGTTTTTACTCTGCCACAGTACTCCATGGGGAAGGTATTAACTTACGGCACGCTTAAACCAGCCATTAACAACTGACAGAGTGCAACCAAGAGAGGGGAACGAGAAGAACAATGTATAAGTGAAGAAATATTGTAATGGCCTTATGGATAGTATGCTGGACTTCTCTAAATGTCTGCATCCCCTTCCTACTTGTCAGATGCCCTATTTGTCTTCATCTACAGGTTTTGGTGTCTTGCTTGGAAAGAAATCAACTTCTCTTTGCATCCGTAGAAAGTATTTTCTGATGGAGGCCATTCACAGTAAAAAAAACACTGACTAAAATATCTTTTTCACCCCTATAGGCAAAATCAGAATGCATAGATGGATGAAACTGAGATATGCCAGGCTTTCCTTGGAATCACATATGACATAGCCATTGAATAATTAAAATAAGTACTTAAATAAGGATGTAGAATAAACGGAAGTCTAAGGAAGAGTAAGCTCTGCAGCCAAAGGTGAGACCCAAGTGGTAGCACAGGAATTTTTGCCCCATGAGCAAAAACAAACACCTTCCCACCTGGCAACTGCGGAGAGGAGCAGGGCACTGAGGGGTGCGAGGGATACTGGCAACGGTGGGGTGGTCATCAGGCCCTGTATGTTTATCTCTCTCCCTATAGCTCTGAAATTCCCAGTCCTCCTTACATTCGCAACTGAGTTAGGTTAAACTGTAGGCTATGCAATATTTCAGTGATAATGACCTCAGTATGGAGAGAATGAAAAAGAAGTCAGACACTCAGTATGCGTCTGGAGTACAGCAACCATTCTGCCACATGGTGCTAAATAAGATGTAGCATGGAAAACATCTTGTAAAAATTAGATAGTGCATCTAGTAATAACGGGGTGCAGGACAAGAAAATATGTATTTTCTTGGTGGTGAGTTTCTTTTGTCACAATACAGCCTTTTTCATAAAGAAAAATGTCATCCAAATGTGGACTGAAATAGGCAGGTTTTGCTTGGAAAGCTCAGCACTAAATCCAGTGGTGCCATAAGCTACATGTGGCTACAGGGCTGTGGTGGCCAACAAGCTGCGCTGCATAACCAGCTGGCTGTGCGTGTGCAGGGAGGGCAGGGCAGGCTCAGCGCCGGGGCTGTGGGACCCTGCCTTAGCCCAGCAGCAGGCCACCCAGGTCGGGGGTCCCACTCTGCAAAGAACTTCCCTCTGCCCTCAGCATTCACGGAATGGGGCTCGTGGCCGTAGGGAAGATTTTTGGAATGCGGTTTGTATAGTCAGGGGTTTTGGCCATCTTTTGTACGGTTGTCACAAAACCTGCAAATAAATTGGTTTGGGGAGAAGTAAAATTTGCACTGGTTTGGTATCCCTCAGGATATACAGGGAGGCGCAGAAAGAGGGTGTTAGCCAATGCGCTCAGTCACTCTGGATTATTTGTTGGCAATCACAGACCGCCCCAGGAGGACTTGGTGAAGTTTGCTTGCTGAGTGTCCCAACCTTCTCAGTAAAGGTAACTAAATTTGATACGCAAATGTGGACAATACCTGCTGGAAAGCCACAGGGACCAATTATTATTCCAGCCTATTGTTATCTCAGGGCAGAAAATAAAGATAGTAATAAGTAATTAAGTCTCTCTTGCTTTGCACCGATCTATTAAGACCTCAAAGTATTTCCACAAAATGTAGTGAACAATAATTTGATGGTAATAACTTGGAAGTCATTGTAACCTTTTACCTTAGGGTCTCAAAGAACTTCATAAATATGAATTTATAGTGTGTATGCAAAACATGGAGTATTATGATAGTTCAGTTAAATCAGTTAAGTAATTCATAGCCCATAAACAAATCAGAAAGAAGTGAAAGAGCTGAGAAGAATGGACAAATTTTTAATAATATTTAATAAGTATGGCATACAATGTGATATGGCACATTGCCATGACTTTTTTTTGGCGATTTCAACAGTTGGGTTCCCTGCCCCACAAGCCTCACAATGTATGGAGGAGCTCTGACAAATGCTAAGTGTGAAAAGAAAAAAAGGAAAGCTGAGAGAAGACAGGATTATATACATATGCTAGTAAAGGAGACAGCTTGAAGAAGTTTTGCTATTTAACTAGCAGTAGAACTTAGGCGAGCTAACACTTTGAAAAGAAACATACTAAAGTCTCACTGGGATGGAAACACCGGCAGACAAACTGTAGTAAAAATTACTTGTTACAGCCAGTGGGGGGAAGGCAAGGGGGGGCTTTTTTTTTTGTGGTGGCAGTTTTGTGGTCAATTAAAAGGTAACAGCAGGAATATGAGCTCGTAAGAGAGATGGTAGAGAAAAAGAAAAAAAAGTTGGTAAGTTCCCATGAATCCTGGGAAGAATAATCAGAATGGGAATAAGTTTCAGAAGAGAATGTGCTGCTGACCGTACCAGCGTTACTGCAGATTTCCTCATTCATACAAGGGTTCAAAAATGCAAGCTTGAAGGTGTCTGTGGAAGATGCTGCATGCAGAGAAATGAAGGCTCTTTCAATGCTTTTCCCTTACGCCTGCCACCAAATGCATATGGGAGAGGACAAGATTCAACATTTCTGCAAGTAAAAAGAAAATTCTTAAAAAGGTGTGATGAGTTCTTCAATTGCCCTGAAGAACAAACTTCATTTTGTGACAGTGGCTGAAATACACAGGGCAAGCGTCCTTCACCCCCAGGGGTTTTTTTATATCAATCTTTTTCTCCACTTAGCCCCACCTTGCATGCAATAATTTCCTCCTGATCATCAATCCGAGGACAAGGAGCAGCAGAAGGGATGTGGTCCACTGAAGCTTTTCTTTAGAGCTTCATTTATGTCCTGTGCAAAGTGGCGTTGAGGGTGTGGTAGCATCTTTTATATGGTTCAGCGCAGCTCTCTCATTTACAAATTTAAAAAATGAGAAGAAGCTGCGTGGTGCCCAGGAAAGGAATAAGAAAAACCATGCAAGTCTCCAGCTAAACAGGAAAATGCTCATGTGAAGTCAGCTTTGACTTCGCAGGTTCAAGAGCTGAACAAACAGGACCAAGTGTTGGTTTAGCTCTTGTTCTCTTGTGTTCAGTGGTGTTTTCGTTCAGCCTCAGTTTCTTTGTATCAGAATCAACAGGTGGCTGTGAAGTTTTGGGTTTAAAACAAACCCATCTAAAATCACTTTGCCTGCAGTTGCTTCTAGAGTTAGCCTCTCTCAGTTTTACTGGTTTGATTCTCTAGCTCAGTCAGAAATTGTTCATTTCCTTTTAAACATAACTTTTACTTAACGACTCTGATACCTAGAGCCAGACTACAATCAAGTAGGTTGTTTTTCATAGAAAGACCTACTAAATCCTTTTCTTACTCAAATAAATTGAGCTTTTTCATTATTTGAAATTATTAAAAATTAAATTTTAGAAGTTGTCATCAACCCAACTTCCTTGGGCTAAAGCTGTCAAATGAAGGTGATGGTGTTAAGAACTTTTTCCCTCTTATTACAACTCTATACAAACTATCCTCAGATGCAGAAAGTATACATTATATAATTCTCTGCTTTTACAAGCAAAATCACAGCAATAATGTGACAAAACCTCATGAACAGAGTCTTAAAAATCCTAGGCAGTACAAAACCAGTGAATTCCTTTAAGCAAGATTAGTCAAAATTAAAATACTTTATATTCTTATATTTTAGTACGTCCTGAATAAAGTAGTTTTGAGAAATTATTTTTTTGAAAGAAACCCTAATGCTGACAGTAACTTCTGCATGGAAATGGGGTCAACAAAACCAGCTGAGCAGAGCTTTCCAACTTTTTGTTTGGGGGATATAGGATTTAACCACCACTGAAAGCACAGAGAAAAGGTGAGCTTGGTAACCATTGGATAGAAATAGGTGCAATTTCATCCACACGAGTGTTTACACATTTACAAAACTTTTATGCAGCCATCTTAGATATAAGTCCCTATTTCTGTGATATTCATCTGTTCAGAATCACACGGCTGAGGAAAAAATGGATGTTGTGAACAGCAAAAATGCCTGGTGACAGTGAGGCAAGTCCTTTGTGAATGACACAGGCCAGTTTGTGAACATTTCTGAGCCAGGGAAGCAGACCATATTAATTAGATACACTAACTGGTAAGATTTACCCGGGTGTAGTAGTAACAGATATTCTGGGAAACTTATCTCCACAGTGCATCTAGCAGAGATGGACATTAAAAATTATCGGGAAAAATTATTTCCACGATGACTCTTTCATCAAGGTAGTTTCTCTGTTGCCAAACCTAAAGCTGAGAGACAAACACATAGCAGCAATAGTTATCACAATTAAAAGAAGGTTGCCTGCCAACACCCCTTTCCAGAAAAGAACTGAGTCAAAGTATTATGAAAGTAGATGTGTCAGATGCAGGCACATCTAATCACGTTATTTTTTGACATATTCTTGCACAACCTCTCACATGCCTTGATTATGTTCAATACCCTTTGAGCTGTGCTCTGTACAAGCCCGTAGAAAATACATTGTGCTTGTTTCAAACAGCTTACCCCATGAATGCTCTAATTCCCCTCCCTGGATTTTCTATAATCAGTTTGTTCCTTGGTGTTTCCTTACACACAAAGTAACATTCTTCTTATTTAACTTACCCCTAAAAAAGCATGGGACATACTGGAGCAGGATTATATCTGTCACAAGCTGCCAAAATGACTGTGTGGTTTTATGCAAATCAAATCCTCCAGGGATTGTCCCAAATCCACACAAGTTTCTTTTTTGTATATCTGCTTTGGGACCTCACGTCAGCTGTTTTACTTTTCCATCTTGTTTTAAAGGTATTGTGTCTGACAGGACCGTGTCACTTATTTCACCTTGGCTCGTCCTTGCTGAGGGCTGCAGGCACTGCACGGATGCACTCTGCTGCAAGAACAGGATCAGTCCCTGCAAGGCCTATTCCTCACCTCCTTCTGCTCTGCCCAAATTAGCAATATCTTATTGCAAACTAGACTTAAGGAATTTCTCATTTTTATAATTTCTGTGAGAACCACCTTTCCAGTTTAGAAACTGGAATATAGCAGATCTCCAGTAGACCAGATGACATAAGTCCTCTTTCTCTGCTCAGCTCTGAAACTCTCAGCTCCCAGAACAACAGGGTGTGTCACTCCAGACAAATATCTATATACCAAACTTCATTTCCTTATGCAAGTTCCTGGTGAATGTATAAAAATACAGTCACTGTGATTTTAAAACCTAAATCACCCAGATCTATTAATTAAGAATTTAAGGGGAGAGACTGGTCTCTAATTGCACAGCTCAAACTGTTAATTTTCCTATGGGTGCCAGTTATTATTGTTCTCCTCAGTGGCATCTCTGCTGTAGGCCGTGGGGTAATGAAGAAAGCTGAGTAAATAGTGCATATAAGATATCTGTGAATCATTAACAATGTCATTAAAACAATTATAGATGATTTGTACTGAAATAGAGACTAGCACAGGAAATGTTAGTCTTCTGCTCAGGCAGTCTGTGATACCAGGAATAGAAAGGTCTGCAGCCAAATCTTAATCCAATGGTCTTTCTGATAAAATGGCCCTTTGACATCCACTTTGGAAGCCCTCAGTTGTTTTCTTGTGGTCATTCTTATGGGAGATTATTCTGATGCATTGGCTGTTTGGTGACAAGCAGCTCTGTGACAGGAAAGATGCCCGTGACCCCCACTGGAGGGCTTGGCAGGACTGACAAACTGGCTGCCCAGGAGGGCAAGTGTTGGACCCTAACTGTAAAACAAATATAAAGTTGCAGACCAATGTTTATTTACTTTAGATACACTTAGGCACGAGCACAGCCACCAATGGCCTTCCTGGGCGGGTGAGTTTTCCATGTGTGGGTACTCGCGTGCTGCGCATCATGCATTCCCTGTAACAAGTTGCCGTTGTCCGGATCGTCCCTGTACGCAAACCCATTTAGATCAGGCCTCCATCAGCGTGCAATTAAGGTGTTACAGCCAACACTTGATCAATGATTTGATTTCTGAAACAGCAGATGGCCCACAGCTCTTACTGGAAAGTTCAGCCCTTTTTATTTCAGTGCTCCTGGTTCTGTAACTTTATGTCCTCGTGCCTGAAGAGCAAAGCTAGAGTGGCCCTGTGGTGGCATCTGAAATTCAGCCCCACTCCTGTTCCCGTGCCTGATACAGAAAAGTGAGGAATTGGCTCTCCTTTAATTAAACTGCCTTCGGTGAAGGTAATTAATTTTTATTTTTCTTTGAAAGTGCTATGGAATGTAATCCTTGAAAAAACAAACACACTATGATTATGTACTGCTGTGGTAGAAGAGAAGAGACAATAAGGTTTCCACAGCAACTATTAGTGGTGACCCAGTGTACACCATAAGTACTATGTGACTTCATTACTTCTAAACCATTCAATGGTCTATATTAAACAACATTAATGGGAATAGATTCAGTTCCGGTTTTAATACCTAATCCCAGTTGAGGTACTTGATGTATTAAATAGCTTTACTGCAAGCTACAAGTATTTCCCCAAAAAAATCCCCAAATAGAACAGCAAATAAATTGTCAGGCCAATGTTGCTGTAAGACTTTAGTTTTTGTATCTGAGGTTCATTTTTTTCACTTGCAGCTATATTGCCCTTTCCTGCAATTTAATCTTACCTCTACTGGATGCATAAATATTAAAAAAAAAAAAAAAAAAAAATCTCCATATCAAGTACCAAACAATCGAAAAGTGCTCTATCCTTGAAGGCATTATCAAGGCTCTTCACTTGGCAGAAGGGGATATTTTGCCAAAGGAGAAGTGAAAGGGGAATGCAAAGGGATAAGCTGAGAAGATTCAGGATCCCTGCAGCCCCCAGACACAGCTCTGTCTGTGAAGTGATGTTCTCTGAATGAAAGATGGTGACGATAAGGATGAATTCTCGATAAGGAGCAAAGCAGAAGTACATAGGGTTTTGCCAGCTGCATGAATAACAAAAAACTCCTTCAGTCTGTTTGAGCAAGTCTAGTTCAGGAGAGGGACATTTGCACCAGCTTCTGTGGTCAGCTCTAGGACCTGAACATCCTTTCCTACTTACAGAGAAAATTATAGAGGTCCAGGTACACACACTCATGGAAGCTGGTATCTCACATCTTAGAAGCTCAGGGAAAGCAAAAGAGAAATGGAGGATTAAATATATTGGTGGGTTGTGTTCGATTGTTAATGGAGGGATCCATTATCCTAATCTTCCCTGGAGCAGTCAGTACTCTAGACCAGGGGTTCTCAACCTTTCCTTCACCATGGACCCCCTTTAAATACCTTTTGTGGCCACAGACCACCAAGACTTAATTCAAGATTAATAAAGAACTAGACTGCATCAAATATTTATTTCAGTTTTCTCATGAAGGGTCTTCAAGTTTGGAGAGAAGGGCAAAAAAGTTTATCTGCTAATGCACACGCTCATAATATCTTTATTGCAATGATTCCATATGAATTTAAAATAATAGCATCAACACTCTTCTTGCTCAAATGGCCCATTTTATGGCATTTTAACACGCTAATTCTGAATTTGATGCCAATCTTTACATTAAAATTTGACGAAACACTTCCAAGAGCTGTCAGCAACAGCAAACTCTCATTTCACAGGAGTCACACATCATTTTTGGAGAGATCACACTGTTGTTTCGGAGCAATCTCTGATTCCACCCTGCTATTCAACTCCAACATCACAGGATCTCCTTTTGGCTAGGAGATTCCATCCCAAGGTGGTGAATAAAGTTCTGGTCTTGTTACAGAAACTCCAAAAGCAGCAAGGCACTGCACTTCAGCCCGATATAGCCCTGGTATGACCACATTGCACAGGTTGGAGTGGGAAGTTCAGTGTTTCAGTCCTTTCTTCCAGGTCTGTAATCACCCTGGCTCAGCATATAAAGGTCCTCTGAGGCTCTGGGGTAGATGACAAGGCTGACTATTCCTCTGAAGCTCCCCTGCCATGGCCCTGGCAGGGCACAGAGCTTCCTAAAGGTATCGCTTACATGTGGAGCCAATGCTAAAAGGAGTCACACAGTCAAAAACTACCTGCATTCTGCTATAAAAGCACGCTGCTCTCTTCAACTTTTTCTTAATGTTTGGTATGATTTGCTTTTAAAACTAAATGTGTTCAGACCCAGACACTTTGCAGTGCATCCTACAGACACCACGGGAGGCAGAGAATAAACTCTGTGTTGGAAATGGTAGTTGCATCCTTTTCTACAAGAAAATTAGAAGAGACTGTGCAATGAGAATGATATCCGAATCTGTATCAGGGAGACTACATTTGAAACAGTAGCACCAACAAGGTGATTCTCAGACAACCTCATTACTCTCTGGGTGTGATTACTTTGGTAGTTCTTCTCCTAGATGCCCATTCCCTGTCTTGCAGGGTCTGAACGTGCAAACTATTCTACACCTTCTTGCCTATACTGTACCAAATGTGTAATGGATGAGCATGATAATTTCAAGGCAGAAATAATTTCTTCAGGAAATATGGGCCAATCACTTTCCAAAATTTTTATGTGACTACGTTTATTATTTTGAGGCCACAACCTGGCAGCCTGCAACTTTGAGTACACAGGAGGGAAGAGAAAAAAAAACAAAGATTACCAAAAGTGAATGTAAAAAAAACCCAGCTTGTAGGCACCATTAGGCTTGATGGCAATGTGAAATGCTTGCTGAGGAGCTCAGAGAAATGGAAGAGGAGCAGGTACTTGACAGTGTGAAAAAGTATGTAACCTTGCTGTCAAAGGAGAAAAGACTGTTAAGATAGAAGAAAGAAGCCAAGCTCAGTGTTAAGGATGGCTGAGTAAGTGTTTGAAGCCAATCGCAATTTGGAAAGGTAGCCAGGAGTTGTGAGGCAGGCAAAAAACCAGACAAGGCCAAGGAAAGAAGAGAAATACTCTGGAAGCAACCCACGAGCAGCAGAATTAGGTAGTAACAGAGCACATCTTAACGGCAATATTTCACACGCTCTCATTTGAGGCTTTCTGGCCTCTAGACATGAATGAGCAAAAGTACAAAGAGTGCCTGTCTCCAGGTTAGACTCTTGCCATATGCCGTTGATGCTGAGTGAGAGGAGTCGGCCCATGCCACCACATGGGAATATGCATGCCTGCACACCCCAGGGCACTGCAGCCACCCAGCCCCATCTCCCCTCCCCAAGCAGCTCAGGCCGCTCTCACCCCAGGGACTGGGGGAAGCTGCCCAGGACCATCACAACCTGCAAACCTTGGTATTTCTCCCTTTTGTTGCAGTACTTGATGCATAGCCCCTATGCAGAAGGACTGGGGTCATATGGCCTTCCTCCAAGAGAGCAGAGAAGGCAGGCACAGGCTGCAGCTGCACCAAGTTGCTGGGGGATTTTATAGCCCAGGCCTTGCGCTCTTAAATGTAACTTTCTCTTGCTGCATTAAAGAGAATTAATTAAACATGAAGGGTAGACACCACACCCTCCTGGCCTCAGCCAGTCCAGGATCTCACCTCCCAGCTATATGGTGAAATGTACCCAGGCTGTCTGGGTTGAGTTAAAAATCGGTATATAAGAGTTTCTTTGAAAACTATTACAAAGCCCTGTGTTCTTTCTCACTGCTTGGTTTGATGAAGGCAGTGACACGTCCTACCAAAGTGCCCGGGCTGTACAAGGAGATATTTAGCTTCCTGTTCCCTCTAATGTATTCAATCTCACATTGTCCATCTCTGCATACTAGGATGAAATAGGTGGGAAAGAAAGCAAGAGGATCAGGCTCTGCTTCCTCCCAAATCCCCCAAATGGAGCAGTTTCTCAGAAAGGGAAATAGTTTTCTGTAAGGAATGGACATGACTATGCCATGAGACAGGGTAAGAGAGTTGAGGATTGCAGTGGGTGCCAAATCCTCCTTTATCCACCCAGACAGCCTGGACAAGGCTTTGATTTCTCATCAAGAGCTGGCTGTGTTAAAGCTGCCGGTTGTGCTCCTGTACTCCCCGTGGTGCTTAAATAGAGCAACTGGGCACTGTCTGCACAGAGATTATGAGCAAAAACCACCTTCTGCCTGGAGTGTGTACACACACAGCGGGTCTGATCAGGAGCCAGCTGGGAGAAGCGAAGGGAAATGCCACCAGAGCTGGCTGTGCCTGGGGAAGGGACGCGATGTGACCAGGGAGGGACATGCTCAGGGTGTCTGTGGGAGTGAGGAGCCATAAGCTACTAAACCAGGGGAGAAAGAATTGTAAGTGTGGCTCAGATGGGTCCCAAAAAACAGCCCTGGCACAAAATAAAATGTACCCAGAGCTTCCTGCTTGGCTGCTATTTGCTTATTTCTCTTCATCCAATTAGAGAGGTTTAATCCCACCAGTTTAACACCCTCATTGATTTCCGATGGCTGGAAGGACCCACGTCCTCTCACCAACTTAATTGCTGATCATTGTTTGGTAGCTTGCCCCAGATAAACTCCTGTTTGCACTGCATGCCTCAGCCCTGGACCACTGGCAGCTCACTCGGGTGTTACTCCCGTTCAGTCATGGGTTTCAATGGTATCTGCACTGGCATCAAACAGGCATAACAAAGCAGTGGATCTGTTATTCCTCACCATGTTCTTGAGCTGCAGAGTGAGTGCTGGCCCAAAGCTGCCCCTTACAGGCCAGACCCTCTGCACTTCACGGAGCTGGATCTGACCTCATCTTAGCAGCTTCAGTGTGCTTCTGCCTCTGCTCTCTCAACTTTCTCCAGCTCATCATGCTTTTGGAAATCTCCCTAACACGATGCTGAGCAGAATTGTAGTGTCTTAAAAAAAAAAGACGAAAAAAAAAGAAGGCAGGCTGGGGAAGGAGAAAATAAAACTGACCCTTTCCAAGCATGGCTTAAACCTGCTTGCCATCAGACCCTGACAGTGCTCATGTCATGTCTGCTTGAATTCCCTCTACAAGTTACTCTAGTCAGAGGAAAATAAAAGTGACGAGCAGTGCTGACATGTGCATGGTCTGAAGAGGGCAGGGGCAAAGTCCTCTGCGAGGTTTTAAAAATAGATGTGCTGCAAAAGGTACAGAAATGTAGACTAAGAGTTTCTTTCCCCCACATACAGCTTCTATAGGCACTTTGAATGCTGGCAGCGTCACCACATGATTTACCATATGTATTTAACTAAGATGGCAAGGCACACTGCTAGGTGACTGTCAAAATGCAAGGATTTCATGGTTTGGGATCATTATCTAATCCGCTCCTCCAACATAGCAAGAAAAATCATACAGTTTTTGCCTTAATCACTTACACAGTTTCCTGACATATTTGCTGTAGAAAAATTAACACATCATCAGTTACTTCAGATCAATTTGATGTATGACAGATTAAGAACTGGAAACACAGTGGGGATGTGTTAGTGTTTCGCTGGGCATTTTCCCCTTTCAAATCATCCTTCTAAGCTTCCTAGAAACTACTATAATATACACAAGTCTCACGGGTTTTCTGTCTCCCTCCTTAAAATAGTAGGAACTGTGCACAATATCGCAAACTCTTTAACCAATCAAGCACACAATTAACAACCAATTTATGTGTTTTGTCTGCAATTTTCCTCAGCAGCAGCTTTAGTGAAGGTTATTGCACAGTCTTGGCTCGGTTAGAAAGATCAGATTTGCCAAGACAGTTGCAATTAATTGAAAGTTGTTCCTATTACCTCTAAAGTTGCTAAAAAGAAATTAAATACTCAGCTCTGCCTACCAAGAAAAAGACATTCACAATTATAAGGAGATAATACCCAATTCATTTAAATAATTTTTTATCACAGGTTAGGAGAAGGCTGCACAAGGCCTATTAAATTTCTTATTGGCATTAAGGCAGAGACAACTGTTGTGATAGGGATTCAATAGCATTATATTTAGATACTTATTTTGCAGTGAAAAATACATCCATGGAAAATGGACAGTACACCAGTTACCAAGCACTCAACTAACGCATACTAAAAATGAGAAATACACCCAGGAAATTTACTTTAAAAATACACACTGGACTCAGTAATTCTTGACAGTCACCAGTGGATTATACTTTGCTTTCAACGTCTTTTGTAGCCTTTCCTAGGCTACAAAATAAGAGATAGTTTACTGAGAAACTCCAACCAGCACGTGCATTGTGGAGACCAAGAGCAAGATTCTTCCTGGGACTTTGGTAGTCCTGCAGCAATTTACCCAGCACTGATGTTGGCTTACCTGCACACCACAGCCAGCACCAAGTCCAGGTTTGTTTTAACAGATCTTTGATGTTTATATTACTTTTGTAAATCAGTGGACATAGTAGGCTTGATCCCTACCCACAGGTCCAGGGTGTCAGTAGAGTTGTCCTGACTTACTTAGGAAGAGACGCCTTCTACTTTGGTGCACCACACAGTCCCAGAAGAAACAAAGGAAGTTCACTTACCTGCCTCATGTTAAAAAGGAATCACATCTTGGGTGCTGGAGAACAGCAGGTGACATCTAGAAGAGGAAATGCATTATTTCTATTATTAGTGTGCAGAAAAATTATTTCTGTAGATCTTTGCAGGATATGTACAAAGACACTCAAGATGTGTTTGCACTAAGTGAAATAGAAAGCCTTCCCCCCCTCCCCCCAACTATCAAAAATGAAATGACAATTCCAACAGAATGTTCAGAGGAATGCAATTATCACAAGGGAGGTTAAAAAAAAAAAAAAAAGAGAGAGAGAATTATTAGGCTCCAAATTCTGTTGTAATAGGACTGGGATTCCTTTCAACTCTGGAAACTTCAAACATCAGCTGGGAACAAAGCAAATGAATGTAGTGACCACAACCCAGTCATCTTCTATTTATAGGATGAAACACTTGACATTATTCTTGCTCAGAGCCATTTACTGTCCAGAAGAAATGGCAGCATTGCACACCACCATAGTACCATAATGAATCTGGAAAATAGTAACCCAATGTCTGGCTGAAGCCTGTTCTATTTATCCATTTTATGTAAGCACTATCAACAGAAACCCTTTCTAGCAAAAATTCCTAGCTGAAATGCCTTCAACATCATGTTTTTTCCTAGCTACATCTGACTCTTGCTTTGCACTATTCCTTGATAAACTTGTTACTCACAGGCATTTTAATAACCAAATGTTACTGAACATACTTTGCCTAAAATTGTGGCAATAAATTCCCAGTTTAATCTATTATGCAGTTTATTTTTGCTGCAGGAACATACATCCCTTTTATGTATATATCTCTTCCAAGTCACACTTTTATAAATTTCCCTTTCTCTCCTTCACTTCTTCAGAGGAGTTTAACCACCCACGGGTTGTATTTTCCTGCAGGAGCACCAGTCTGCTGCTTGTTCAGTTGTGATTGATTCAATCTAAGCAGAGACCTTTTTGTTATAAGTAGATTTTCAGTCCTTCCAAAACTAAGCCCGCAGCCCAGGGTACAGTATCTCTCACCACGTTACCACCTGCACTGTTCCCCTCTGGTCGTCATAAAAAAGAATGTCCTTCGTATGAAGGCATCAGGTGGGTGGGTTTGCATGTTTTTTCCCCCACTAAAGTCACCTTCTATCCCCTCCATCAGAGAGCCCTTTGTTCCCTGTCGTGGTTTGAGCTCAGAGGACAACTGAGCACCATGCAGCCGCTCACTCTCCCCTTCCCTCCCAGTGCTGGGAAGGAGATGTAAAACAAAAGTCTCAGGAATCGAGATAAAGATAGGGAGGGATGAGTCACCCATTATGGTCATGGACAAAGGACAGAGTCATTAGGGGAAGGAAAAAAAAGAACATAGATTTAATATGAACACTAACAACAACAACATTTAACAGACAGAGTAGGACAATGAGAAACATTGCTGCATCTTAAAAACACCTTCCCCCCACCCATCCCTTCTTCCCGGGCTCACCTTTGCTCCCAATATCTCTACCTCCTCCCCTCCAAGTGGCACAGGGGGTAGGGAATGGGGGCTGCAGTCAGCCCTGTCGCTTCTTCCACCACAGGGCGGTGGAGAACATCTGGCATTCTTTCCCTGCTCCAGCACGGTTCCCCTCTCACAGGAGACAGTCCTCCACAAACTTTCTCTGACATGAGTCCCTTCCACAGGCTGCAGCATTTCCCAGGCTGCTCTGGTGTGCGTCACCCCCCATGTTGCAATCCTTCCAGCACCGAACCTCAACAGCAGGGGCTTCCTCCCACAGAGTCCCAGCCTCCTTTGGGCACAGTCACCTGCTCTGGTGTGGGGTCCTTCACAGGCTGAAGGTTGGCATCTGCTCCACCATGGACCTCCATTGTGTCAGGGGGGCGGCCCTGCCCTCTCACCATGGGCTGCAGGGGGGCTCTGCACTGGCGCACCTGCCCCCCTTCTCCTCCATTCTTCTGCTGACCTCTGTGTTTGCACAGATGGTCTTCTTGCAACTTTTCCTCACAACTCCAACTCCTCCTCTCAGGTTCCCCTTCTTAAATACATTATCGCAGAGGTGCAGCCACCATCGCTAATTGGCTCGATGTTGGCTGAGGCGGGCTTGACTTGGAGCCAGGGGAGCTTTGAGAAGCTTCTCACAGGGGGCCACTGCTGTAGCCCGCTCCCATGCTACCAAAAACCCCACCACTCACTCAAACCCAGGACAATCCCAAAGCAGGACCTGCTTCTCACTTACTCTTTCTGTCCTTGTAGAGCAGCCAGGCATTTTCCAGCACTTAAATTTTTCAGCTAAAAGGTCCTGAGGAGTGATCAATGCACAGTCAGGTAAACAACCTCTCCTCTAGGACCTCCACCTCTGCATTTCTCTTGAGCAACGTCTGTAATGATGCACTGGCAAAGTTCCTCATACAGATGTTATTTTGCTGCTAGGGTACATAAGACTAAGCATGTTCTTGGTAATGCAACCTGTCAGTCTTAAATCATCTAGAATAAATAGATGTGTTTGTCCTCTCTGGAACACACATGCAAATAGAGCTCCAGGGGGAAAAAAAAAAAAAAAAAGGAACAGCTTTGTGCAGATGCTCGAGGGGGCAGGGAGCATCTTTATTGCCTGGGATTGCTCCAGGCATACAGAAGCCCAGAGGAAACCCCTTTCAAAACCACCGTGTTGCTGCTGCCCTAAGCAATGAGCAAGCCAGGGTGACAACGGAGGAGGGCTCTTCATCTGGGGAATCAGGAGGCATTTTCTCAACCTCTTGCTCTCTGCTTTCACTTTTCCTCCAGAAGGAATGAATGGGGAGAGCAGAGGCCCAGGGCACAGAAGGTGCTCCCTGCTCAGGTGATGTTCCCAAACCCATGGATATTTTCTCTGGTATTGGGAAAACTACTACAACTGCTAGATGGTGTGAGAAACTGTGGACTAAGGTATTGTTTATTAAGATTTATGTTAAGCTCAATGTAAAATTAGACGACAGAAACCACTCATGCAAACAACCACTGGACGCCGCCTGTGTGAGATAAGATAACTGTAATCACTCACACAAACTTAACCAGATACTGCTCATGCAAGATAACTACCAGATTTCCAGGAAGCGACAAGAAACAGGACAAGACGGCCCATATAAGGATATATGAGTAAAAGATCAACTATGAGACAAAGAGGGAAGACTTCTTACTTCAGCCTCAACAAATACCAGGAGGCAGGAAACGACCCCCCTAACAACAACTGAAGCATGCGCGGAGTACCTCCACTACCTCATGAGCACGGAAGTAAAGATGTATAAAAAGGGGACTATTTGAACTACTCAGCACGGCAGTTGGCGGAGCGCAGACTCCCCTGCCGTCCAGCGCTGTCTTTGCTCATATTCTACTTGCTATAATTAATAAAGATTGAATTATAGTCCATTGTGGTCTCAATTTATAACAATTCCTGGTGCCGTGACTCGGATAAGGAACGGTGGGCTTCTGTCCTCCGGGGAGGCGCCCCGCGGCAATCCGCGGCCCCGCGACTGACAGCCTACCTCAACCTTACCGACGAACCTAAATTCTAGAATAGTGAGCAAAGGAGAAAACCGGTAAGATCCCATAAAAATTCTGTGCACGGGAGTCCGGACGAAGACGCAGGACGCGTAAGTATATTGCGAATTTGCTCGCAGGTTTGCCGTTCGGGCGGGACTGGGTTTCCTGGAATATAACGAATGAGAGGTTCGATATACTGAACCAAGCGAGTGTGGACTCTTAAGTACTGCGTTTCCCATCTCCCGCGAGGGATTGGGCCAGGAACAAGGGGAGTGAGTGAGTGTATGTTTGTGGATATTCCAGAAGATGGGGGCGAAGGGCAGCAAGCCTTCGACTCCCATGGGAAGGGTACACACTGTACCTAAGAATACCCCTTTGGCATATGTCTTAGACAATTGGAGGTATTTCCCTGGAACCCTAGGGAAAGATAAGCAGAAAATGATAGAATACTGTACTAAGATATGGGGAGGGAAGAAGATTTCTAAAAATACCTTTTGGCCAGTCTATGGGTCAGAAGAAGATTGGGTAAGACAGCAATTAAACCTCTGGGTCAATAATAAAAAAAAAAAAAAAAAAAAAAAACCCTTAACCCAGAGGAGAGTCAGTATGCGGAAGTATGGATAAAAAGACCGGGAGCTAAACTTTACCCACTGAATGAAGTAAAAACTAAACAAAAGAAAAAGCAGGAAGAGTTAGACGAAACCCTTCTAACCCCCCCCTCCTTACATTCCTCCTCCTGCTCCCGTAGCCCCTCCCGAGGTCCCCAGAGCTCCCACTCCCCCACCGGAGTCGGAACAAGGGTCTTCCCCTCCTCCTAGACGCATGACTAGAAGTCAAAAAGGGGCAGCTCAGATGTATCCTCTAAGGGAAATGCCCATGGGGGGACCTCAGCCTATGATTGGATATATTTCTGTACCCCTAAACTCGGCTGACCTACGAGATTTTAAAAGAACCGAGATGGGAAAACTTGATTGAGGACCCACTTGGAGTGGCAGAAAGATTAGATCAATTTTTGGGACCAAACCTTTATACTTGGGATGAGATGCAATCTATCCTTGGTCAATTATTTACTACCGAGGAAAGAGATATGATTAGACGAGCAGGAATGAGACTGTGGGATGTTCAGCATGCCCAGGGACCCCAAGCAGATATCAAATGGCCACTCCAAAGACCTAACTGGGATAATCAGGATCCAGTGCATAGAACTCATATGCAAGATCTGAGAACTATAGTAATTCAGGGGATTAGAGAAGCAGTACCCCGTGGCCAGAATATCAATAAAGCATTTAATGAAATGCAAAAGAAAGATGAGAGCCCTACTGAGTGGCTGGAACGACTGAGGAAAGTCCTTCAACTGTACTCTGGGGTAAATCCAGACGACCCTTTAGGGCAAGCGCTCCTAAAAACTCAGTTTGTAGCAAAATCATGGGAAGATATCAGAAAAAAAAAAAAAAAAAAAAAAAAAAAAAAAAAAAAGATTGAAAAGCTAGAAGACTGGCAAAATAGAGGGTTGGATGAATTATTGAGGGAAGCTCAGAAAGTCTACGTAAGGCGGGAAGAAGAGAGCAGCAAGCGACAAGTAAAAATGATGGTAGCAGCTGTCAGAGAGGATCGCAACGGGCGGACTGGTGAACACAGATCTGCTGGAATAAAACAAGAGAACGCAGTAGTAAAGAAGGAACAGAGATGTTGTTTTTACTGTGGAAAGAAGGGACACATAAAGAAGAATTGCAGAGAAAGGATCAGAGATGAGGAAATATTGAAAGCAGAATAGGAGAGTCAGGGGCTCTATATTTTAGGGGACCGGAGTCAACATGAGCCCTTGATAAAGTTAAAAATAGGTCCCCATAAACAAGAGTTCACCTTTTTAGTAGACACAGGGGCTGAGAAATCGACTATTAGGCAAATACCTGAGGGATGTAAAACTTCCTCTGAAAAAGTACAAGTAATAGGGGCAAAAGGAGAACCCTTTAAAGTAAGCAAAATCAAAAATGTGATATTCGAAACTGAAAATAAATTTGGAATGGGTGAACTCTTGCTCGTCCCTGAAGCAGAATTTAATCTGTTGGGACGGGATTTAATTGTTGAACTACAATGTGGAGAAGTATTATTTATAGATGGGTCATCACGAATAGTGGAAGGTAAACGATTGTCCGGATATGCCATCGTTAAGTTGGAAAAAGGAGAATTTAAGACAATAGAATCAGGCCCCCTGAGTGCCAGCTGGTCAGCTCAAGCCTGTGAGCTGTATGCATTGTGGAAAGCATTAGTGTCACTGAAGGGAAAGGATGGAACTATATATACAGACTCACGCTATGCGTTTGGAATGGTACATACCTTTGGAAAAATATGGGAGGAAAGCGGATTTATTAACTCACAAGGAAAAGAATTGATACACCCGGAATTAATTCGGCAAGTTCTGGGGGCATTGAAAGTGCCGAATAAAATAGCAGTTGTACATATAAAGGGACACCAGCGAGGTACAAATTATCAAGTCAGGGGAAATAACGCAGCTGATATAGAAGCAAAACGAGTGGCAGGCAATTATAATACGATTTTGACTATACAACCAGTACCTGTTAGTAAAAATTTGAGTTTTGAGTCTGCAGAAAAGGAAAAACTAGAACAAATGGGAGCTAAGGAACGGGATAGTAAGTACATATTACCAGATGGGAGAGAAGTCTTGCCGAAGGGCATAGCACTCGAAATATTTTCAAAAATACACAGTAAAACCCACTGGGGAACCCAGGCATTAGTTGATCATTTCAATCAACAGTTTGCCTGTATAGGCGTATATAATATAGCAAAGACAGTCACAGCAGCCTGCGAGACCTGTCAAAAGGTTAATCGAAACAACACGAGACAAAAACCTCTTGGAGGACGTTCCCCAGCATACAGACCTTTCTCACACATACAAGTGGATTTTACTGAACTACCCAGAGTAGGGCGTTACAAACATTTATTAGTAATGGTGGATCATTTAACACATTATGTTGAGGCTTTTCCTACCTCCAAGGCAACTGCTAACCAGGTTACTAAGGTATTACTTGAACACATTATACCTAGATATGGAGTACCTGATGTAATCGACTCAGACAGAGGAACACATTTTGTGTCAAAAATTGTTAGAGATCTAGCAGAAAACTTGGGAATTAAGTGGGAATACCATACGCCATGGCATCCACAAAGTTCGGGAAAAGTTGAAAGGATGAATGGAGAAATCAAAACTATTTTGACTAAATTAATGATAGAAACCAAACTATCATGGATCAAGTGCCTACCCATGGCACTATTAATACTCAGAACCAGACCCCGAGCAGATATAGGAATATCAGCGTTTGAGATGGTATATGGAATGTCCTATAGAATTGAAAGTCCACAAACAAATGTTTTAATTCGAGATCGTGTAATTAATGAATATGTTTCACAATTAGCAGAGCATCGTAACAAACTTTGGGAACATGGGCTGATTGTGCAACGACCTCCATTGGACTTAAAAATTCACACTTTCAAACCGGGGGACTGGATATTAGTTAAAACATGGAAAGAAGAAACCCTAAAACCCAATTGGGAGGGACCTTATCTTGTTTTGCTTACAACAGAAACAGCTGTCCGGACTGCTGAGCGTGGATGGACTCATGCCAGTCGCGTTAAAGGCCCAGTGACAAGACCCCACTGGAAAGTAATCAGTACTCCAGGTGACACCAAGATAACCCTGAAAAGATAAAGTAATGATAAAAACTTTGCTTGATCATTTTGTCGCATTACCTTTTGGTATAAAGTGTGTATTGTTGTTTATATTTGCAATAATTATTTCTCTCTTCGTATATTATATATGGAAGCATACAAAATGTACTAAAGGAAATTGTTAAACTCATGCAACCACACAATATTGAATATAGAAAATATGTTGATATAAACACTCTAGATATACGAATTAAGTGTAATAATTTGAACCGCAATTGTTATCTGTTTGCTTGTTCCAAGTGTATGGTATGCCAGGACAAATGGTGGACTCACTGTGAATGTGGATACCCTTCAATAGGGGTTTGCACACAGTGTTGGAAAATCCAAAGAACTCTCACTGAGTGAAAATCAAAGCAATTAGAGTCTAAACAAGAAATTATTTAAGAATCCCATGAGTGGTGGGAAATTTTTACCAAAGGAATAAACCCTCAATATTATTGTTACTATTCCAATGAACCAATCCCCTTTGTAACTGAAATCTTGGCTATAAAGTGTAAGAAGGGAAGTACCAACTGTGCCTTGCCTCATCCCATTAGTTAAAGCTGTAAAGTGGGAAGCCTATATATAAACAGGCAGAAAGCCCAAAACAGCTGTTCTCCTGAAGAATTCCCTTGCTGCCGAGAAGATGGTACACCCCGTGGCTCGAAGCAACCGAGTCGACGGGCGAGGCAGAGGAGGAACAAACTGTGGAGAAAAGAATCAGAACAATGGGACACAAAAGCAACAATGGCCAAACTTCCCCAGGGATGATAAAAATATACTTAAATTGGCAAAATTGACAGACACCTTTTTTTTTCTGGTGTACCGCTAGTTTTGTTATTGATAATAACCCAAGCAAATGGAAACCCCCATGAACCAATGCTCTGGAAACTATATAACTTACAGGAATCTAGACTAATACAAAACCAGACCTCTCCGGGAAATTGGAATTTTACTGTCCAATTAGTCTCAATGATTCCGGTCGATATCCAGAGAGGCTGGGAGGCGACGGAAGCCAACTCCAAAGCCTTCTATGTGTGTCCAGCTTCCAATCCTGGAAAGAGTTATTGCAACTATCCAGGCCATTTTTATTGCGGTTATTGGGGTTGCGAGACAATAGCCTCAGACTGGCCAACAAAAGGAGACAAATATATAAGTATCACTTGGGGACCTCCAGGTTGCATTCCACCACAACATGGATCTGACGGCTCCGGGGTCTGGGGATCCGTAAGGGGGGTGAAATCATCTCCATCAGAATGCGACAGAATAGAAATTGAAGTTAAACAACCAGAAGATGACACATGGTTAATTGGCCGTACCTGGGGAATTAGATATTGGGAACCTGGAGCAGATAGAGGAAGCTTTTTCAAAATAATAAAAGAAAGGATACCCCACGATCCTTTACCAGTAGGACCAAATCCGGTCCTGAATCCACCCACTTTCTCTAAAAAAAAAAAAAAAAAAAAAAAAAAGGTTGTCCCCGTGAACATCGCAACCCCTTCCCCAGACTCCTTTTTGAAAACAGCTAATGGTACCATGACTGAATTCTCCTTATCTAGGGATTTAAAGTTGTTAGAATCCAAAGACCCTTTATGGAATCTAATGCAAGCCTCTCTAGTACAAGGTCAGGAATTACAAGGTTTGCAAATGGCTGTAGATGAGGATTTAGCGAAAATAGAACAATCTATCCAAAATTTAGCCACTTCAGTAAAGTTTTTATCAGAAGTAGTACTACAAAATAGAAGAGGATTAGACCTATTATTTTTGAAGGAAGGAGGGTTATGTGTAGCTCTCAGTGAAGAATGTGGTTCTTTTGCTGACCATATGGGAGTCGTCCAAGACTCCATGTCCGAACTTCGGAAAAGGTTAGACCAACGTAGAAAGGATCGTGAAGCGGGCAGGTCATGGTATGAAAACTGGTTTAATGTTTCACCTTGGCTAACCACTTTGTTGTCGGCTTTAGCAGGACCGCTTATTATGTTGATCCTGGGACTTATATTTGGGCCTTGTATATTACGCTATATTTTTCATTTTATTAAAGAACGGTTTGACACAGCTAAATTGCTTATTTTAACCTCGAGAGTAGAATATGAAAGTGTATCTAATAATGAAGATGAAAATTATTGTGAATGTATTATGCCACGCAAAAATCATTATTGTGAGTGCTATAATAAATGTCGAAATTGTGAAAAAGAAATTGTTTACAAGAATGAAGATGAAAGTAGCACCTAATAAACAATAGGATAAAAAGAAAAAGGGGGGATTGTGAGAAACTGTGGACTAAGGTATTGTTTATTAAGATTTATGTTAAGCTCAATGTAAAATTAGACGACAGAAACCACTCATGCAAACAACCACTGGACGCCGCCTGTGTGAGATAAGATAACTGTAATCACTCACACAAACTTAACCAGATACTGCTCATGCAAGATAACTACCAGATTTCCAGGAAGCGACAAGAAACAGGACAAGACGGCCCATATAAGGATATATGAGTAAAAGATCAACTATGAGACAAAGAGGGAAGACTTCTTACTTCAGCCTCAACAAATACCAGGAGGCAGGAAACGACCCCCCTAACAACAACTGAAGCATGCGCGGAGTACCTCCACTACCTCATGAGCACGGAAGTAAAGATGTATAAAAAGGGGACTATTTGAACTACTCAGCACGGCAGTTGGCGGAGCGCAGACTCCCCTGCCGTCCAGCGCTGTCTTTGCTCATATTCTACTTGCTATAATTAATAAAGATTGAATTATAGTCCATTGTGGTCTCAATTTATAACAATGGGTCAATGCATTAAGTTTTACTCTGATTATCAATGGCTGTTAACTTTTCATATCCAAAAATTGTAGGTTCTTTTATTGGAAGGATGCTGTAATCCAATAAACCTTTTCCTGTGTGGTTTAGTGGTCATAAAAAGTACTTTGCTACCAATCCTGCCTGCCCTATGTAGAGCAGAGACAGAGCACAGGTGGTGGCAATGAGACCTTACTTGTCCTGCCTGGCCACCTGTCCACCTCCATGGGGACACCTCTGGCTTCAACAGGGGTATTTCAGCTCCAGGATCCATTTAATAGTGGCAGACACCAAACTGAAAGTTGAAGCTGAGGGTTTGCTCTTACCTGTAAAACCTCTCCCGTGTATGAGAGAGACAGATTTCTAGTTTGCATGATATGAGATCGTTCTTCAGAGCTCCCAGGGGCTCTGCAGGACCTGCAGACCTCTGACATTGTTTACACATGCCTTTTTTGGAGGTGGTGTGCTTGCTGACCACACAGCGTACCTACAGATGCCTGTCTTAAAAGCTTCTTTATGCTATGTTTCACATCTATATCACTGTAGAGAGAGGAAACATCACAGGAAAAAGCTATAGGCAGGAGAAAGAAAGGTTGTATTATTTAGCATTGAAGCAGACCTCAGAAGCCCATCAGACCCTGTCCGGCCACATGCAGATATGGTTTTGCTTGTAACGGCAATTATCTAATGACCAAGTAGATAACTATTACCTACCTACTTAGCATTGTAAGATTGTGTGTCTAACATCTATTATCTTGATTTTATAACTATGAGCAATAACATGTAGTTATTTCTTATATAATGAACAATCTATTACCACAGAATAAAATGCAACACTGAGAACTACTGGCACAGGATGGTGTCAGAGGTCCCAGGGTCATAAACAGCTCATTAATGGTCCATTACTGGACATCAGAGAAATGCAGCCTTGGGAGTTGGGTATAACCAGCTCAGGGGATAACAAAGAGAGCAAAGACCATGTATCCAACATACATAAAAAACACCACAGACAGTAAATTTGGATGTGATGTACACATCCACAGACCAATGAAGAAAGGGAAAGGTGGAGAGTGACTTAGTGAACATATAAAATCACCCCAACACAACGATCCTAAAGTGAGAATGAAAAAAACATCATAAAGAACATATTCCTCCAGAGGAAGGACCTGGCATGCCGAGATCTCACCACACATCTCCTCTCCAGATTGAAACTGCCGATGCTGACATCCAGACAGGCAGTGGGAAGATGCACATAACACCAAAGAGAAGAACAGAAAGCTGGCGTATATATCATTTTAACAAATCTTTCCGTAACTGGGTGCAGCAAATTTGGAACAATTACCTGGTTTTATGGATGGGGAAAACAGATGCATGAAGCATTTTAAAATACTTGCTTGAAGTTGCAGGGGAAAGCCAGTTGTAGTACAGTCAGGAAATGTTTCTTACATGCATCTTTTTTCCACACCAGTCAGCCAAAGTTTTGAATTCTCTCTGTTCCTAATAGATTAAATTTTTCAACCTTTCTTCCTCCAAACTTCTCCTGTCAATGTGAATTCCATGGGAGACAAATATAGACTGAGATTTGGATGGGAGAAGATCCTTCTGCACTGGCTCATGTGGAAACCCCAAATCCAAATAGCCCATCTGCAAGCTAATTCAGATTTAGGTCAGATGACTGAAACAAGTCTCCCATTACAGCGTGCTTGAGAATGTTTCCGTCACCTTGCTTCAAGGGCAACTGGCGTGCAAAGCAATGACTAGGAGTGAAGTAAATGAGCTATGAAGAAGCAGGGACAGTAAATGATGTTCAGTATAAAAGCACTCCAACATGAAGTTAGTGTGATGCAGCAGATGCAGATGGCCCTCTATATTTTTAACTGACTGTTAACCTGTTATAGCTCTAACCACAGCTTCAGTCTTGGAGGACTTGCTGTTCCTGGCATCCCCTGATCTGTCATGTGCCCACATAAGCCACTACGTTGAAGTCATTAGAAGTAATAACAGATGCTTCTGCCAACATGCTCCACACCAGTGTCCACACTTTGGGCTGATCAAACAGCACAGCAGTGCACAGTTGGGCAGGGGGTGTTGAGAGGAAGCCTTACTCTGTACCTTCTCAAGGGTTGCACACAGTAACCATTGGGGCACAAGCTATTTGCTCTTCTTCCCCTGACAGAAAATGTGTCTCTGAAAGGTCAGAGAAAATCCCAAACCATGTCCTAGTTTGCCCATGCAGCAATCTTACAGCTGGAGGAGATGCAGCCAGTGCTCATCGTCTGTCCAGTGGAAGATGCTGCACCCAACAGAGCGCCTTCCTTTGGCCCTCCCTGCACCAGGCTGTTTAGGGACTAGGGGTGTCTGGAGGTGGGATGATGTTTGGCCCCATATCTGGAAGTTTTGACTTAGGTTGATATTTTATGGATCACAGAGCATCCTCAAATGCATCACACTGTTATCACATTGTTGTCATTGTCTCAGCTTTTGCACAGGGTAGACCCTGTTCCTTCTGGAGAAGGAATTCAGTGACTAGGGTCAGAACTGGCCTTTTGGGGATCATGCTTTCTGTTGCACAAGCGTGGGGTTTTTTGCAAGAGAAGAGCATGCCCAACAACTCTGTTGCACCTGGAATGGAGGATCACTACAAGTCTCACAATGCAAAGGCATTGAGAGGTAATAATCTGCCTCTTAGAGGGGCCATTCATGTCCTTACTTAACAGGAACTGGGAAGAAGAGCTCAATGTGTGGTTTCTATGGAAACAAATTGTTTATCCAGTGGACCCAAGTCTGTTCTAAACCCTAGAACCTAAAAGTTTGGCTGTATCAGGGCAGACACCAATTTTTTTTTTTTTTTTTTGAGTGGACACAACATCCTCCATCTGTGCTAGAGCCTTAAATCTTAGCATTAGCAACATAATTTCTTGTATTACTTTTCTTAAATGAAAGACATGATTTGTGCTGTCCTGTGCAAAGGAGAAAGAAGAGCTGATCTGGCTTAAAGAAGTCTGTATACTTCTGTAAAGTCCCCCTCCACCATCATGTGAAGGGATTTATTTAGATGTTGTGCAACCACAAGCACAAATTAAGTAGGGGTGGCTGGTGTCTCTCCTCAGACTGTGCAGAATTACTCTTTTACTTTTCCATCTTTCCCCCTACCTCCTCTTCAAAGTATTCCCCATTCCTGCAGATGGATCTATCCATGGAAAAAATAACTCCCCCACCCTTTCTTCCCTGATTCATGTTCACAGCAGTATAGAGAGCTCAATTAAAAATGCACCTGTCCTCTGCCCACCCTGGCTTCTCACACCAGCAATGTGATTTGAGACACCCTTGTGAAAGCTAAAATCTTGTCAGAAACAAACTTCTGCCCAAGTCTAGCAGTCTCAGTGTGGCTAATAGAAGCCTGAATGCTAATCCAGGCCCTGGTAGTCAACAAAATTATACCACAGACATATCATGGCACACGTGCAACATTTCTTGTACAACATCTTCCAGTAAACACTTCTCATAATATCTGGGATGTGCTGCCTGTTCTGCTTGGAAGAAAAGTGACTGCATATCAAAATTAAACAGCAGACTAGGATTGAGAAAGCTAACCAAAGGGTTTGGGTAGAAAATGGGTTGTTTTGCAATAGCTTTTTCCTACATTATATTTCAAATCAGTTTTTACTTTAAGATAAATAGAAAACACAATTTCCCATTTCGCCAGTATGGGTTTTCAAGAATGCCAGATTCACTGTTTTAAGCACTGCGAAATGAAGCTGCTTCACTTAAACCTTGTGATTTTTAGCAAAACTTGCAAAATCTAAATATTCATGCTGCTTTGAACTTCAAATGTAATATTTACTTCCTAAAAAAGCAGAAGAGCAAGTGGCCCTGGCCCAGCCAGAGCTCTAACAAGCCCAGGGTCCTGTCTGACAGTGACTGCAAATGAATGCCTGAGAAAGACTAGAAGAGGTGAGCAAACATCTGGTGAGGAGCTCAAGGAGCCAAAGGAGCTCAAGCCAGCTGCTTAAAAGGACCAATGATTAGTTTGAAATATTTGGTTTTCTAAAGGGTAATAAAGAAGAGGGAGATATCAAACATGCTATTGTACCACAACAGAGGGTGCAGATTCATCATCGTGGGAGAAATAACAATGTTACTTGGAAAATATATTGGCACCTGGTACAACTAGCAGATGCTTTAAAATTAAGCCTAGACTTAGGTTCAACTAGAGTTATGACATCTTTATAGTTTGCTTGCAAAATAAATATAAGTTTACATATATGTTTCAAGCCAATCTTAAGTGCCCTTCTTTACCAGGACCATTTTAGGATTAAAGAAAACATCCCTCTATTCCTCTAAACAGGTATCCCCCTGTCATGCTGCAGAGTCCAACTCAATGGGACTGCTCACAGGCTTGAAATGACAGGTGTTGCAAACTGACAGAGATGCTTATCCAAGTCTCTTGACTTGGATTTCATGTCATTTTTTCCTCTTGCTGTCTCTCAGGTCCGTAATGCCCTCGCTTTCAATGGTTATGGATGTGCAGCATGTTAGAGTTGATTAGAGAAACTAGCCCCATTTATAGAAAGCTTTCTTTCCATTACAGCTCCAAAAGCACCACATAGAATCAGAGTACAAGGCTCCAGTGCTTCACAAGGCTGGTTCTCGTGAGGAGATCACAGTGTCCAAACCTCCCCTCCATCTCCCCCTTGTTATTTCAGTGGGAATAACAGGAAAGCAGAAAGAAGCCCTCTTTCATCAGTACAAATATCCCCCATTCCCCATAATGTGCATCGTTCAGGATCTCCTGGCATTGTACAGGAGGAATGGATTTTGTCGTTTAACAACATTTGCTGCAGAAAGTTGCACTTTTGGTTTGCAATGGCAGAAAAAAAGAATGAAATGTCGCTTTGCATTTCTAATTTCTGCAATTTAATGGAAATGTTGTATAACTTCTCATTCTAAAACTAGCTGTGGAAAACCTGAAATTATATTCCTGTTAAGCGAAATGCTCCAAATTACATTTTCTACCTGGAAGCTTTAATGAAGGAATAATGAAATCACAGTTCACAGACAACCACCCTGAAATCTCACATTAATACAAACTTACACATAGTGAGTGGTTGAGAATATTGAAACTCCCACTAGGAGACAGAAGAGGAAGGCCATACAGTTTGGGAAAGAGCAGCACAGTAAAGACTGACCCGAATTAAAAAGATGTGAAAAGTCTTTATTCAAACATGGGATAAAAAGCCAAAACCATTTCTGAAGCTGACTCTCCTCAGATGGGCAAATCAGAAGTTTTGAAATGTTCAGTCTTTAAAGATGGATGTTTCCGCTTCTTTTTGTGTCGTGGACTTAACTTATACCTCCCCACAGACTTGATACAGTTCTTCAGTAATGACTGTGTACAAAATTCTGAAAAAATCCTTGGATAAAGTCACCAAGTAAAAACTGTCCTCAGATAATTACTATAATACTCTTCAGAAAAAGGCAATTATTTTTTAGAAAATTAAATTTCAACTCACGGATTTATATAAAATATTGTCATTTGTTCCGATATGAATTTCCACACTTCATAACAAAACGTGATAGGCTGATAAATATATGTCAGTTTAGACAAAATTTTAATGTGGCAAAAAATGAACACTAGAAATATACTTAATTTGCTTAATTATCTATATTTAGAACATGTATTTTACCTGTGTAAGGACTTTTTAGATTTTTCTGACCCCACTGAGATCTGACCACCTTTAATAATCTAGTACTTTAAGAAAAGAATAATCTCAGTTCTTTTAGGTAGCAGTGAAGTCAGAGTGGATGACTGACCCTATAAACTTTGGGTTGTTTTTCACATAATTTAAGAAGTGGAAAGTTGTGAGGCTTTTCCTGGTCCTGAAAGGGCTGTTTCCTCTCCAGATACTCCCCTAATGATCTGTGAACATAAATCAACTGGGATTCACAGCAACACTGCTGAAGAGCAGATCTTTTTCTTATGACCTGGCAAGTCTGGTTTAAACACCAGATGGATCAAAAATAATAATAATTGGAAGAAAAGCAGTATCTTCTTCCACTGATCCCCCACAATCTTTTTTCTGTCTCACACACACCTACACTTTTCCAGTCATACACTGAATGCTGCTCTCGGTAGGGCTCTGGAGCACCAAGTGCTTCCCGTGAAATGTACCCAGTAATTTGCTCTGTCGTGATTTTTCCTTCACCAGCTGTAGATAAAAGAGGGTGGTTTTATTTCGCTAGGTTACACGGAGCTGCTAACCTCTCCAGTTAGTTTCTAAGTGTAACTGGTACAACACATGGGATGGACTGTAAACCGGTGGTAGAAACCCTTATGGTACTGGGAATGGGAACTAGTTCTGCTGTGCCCAGAGTCGTTGTCCCTACATCCACTGTCTAGGTCCTCTGGCAAAGTCACACTCGCTTGAGCCTGGAGGAGCAAAACTGCTCTAATTGTGTCTGTCTTAAACAGCAAATCCTTTTCCAACCTGTCTATTTTTATAAATGTCACATTTTCTGTATGGCTGACCTTTTCCTTTCCTGAATTTTCTATTTGACTTGGCATGGGGAGAAATGAAGTCCAGGATTTGGGGGATGGTGATGCAGTAGCTCTGGGATGACATATGCTGTGGAAATGCAGTGCAGCCACTCTTTTCATGCTCCTGATTACAGGGCTGGATCACAAGTATGTTTGACAGAACAATATGAGTGGATGGCGCAATCAAATGCTGAGAGAAACTGGTGCAAACTGGCACATTAAATTGTTAAGTATCCTTTACAAAAGCTCACAGATCAGCTTATTGCAGGACCAGCCTGCTGACTAACAGAAATTGATCAAAACAGTGATTAAACACCCACAAACAAAACAAGCCATGGTCTTTTTTTTCCTTAATGGAAAATCTCTCCAAGCATCTATAGGCTCAAGTGTCACTTGAATGTTTTCCACAAGGATTTAAACTGATGGAGCTGCTCAAAGCCTGTGGGCCACTGTATAGAGAACATATGGTAGCTACATCTCCTGAGAGTCCTCCAGCATGCCCATAACCAAAAGAGAGCATCCTTTCATGGCACTAGTGTAAAGAGAGCACATCCAGTTTCAGAAAGCATCTGCAGTGAACAGAGCTAGGCTGCAGACGCCCAAAATCCCAACTGGATGGGCTCTATGGGGCAGTAGATGAGCATACGGGTACACGGCTGGTGTTCATTTTGTGGACTGACAACATTGCTACCTGGCTGCTCTGTGTGCTGGCTGCCCCTCCGAGGCTATAAAGGAGGTGATTACAGGAAAACAGCAGTGTTACTGCCCTTTCGGTCCACTGAAGGCCATTTCCCCTACAGTTAGAGAGCAGAAGTAGAGCAGACTTTTTTTATTGCTTGATCTCAAAGATAATAAACATACAGGCTAGCCAATTCAATACTTTTAAGTGCTTTGTGTTTTTTTAATTTAACACAAACGACTCTTAAGTTCCTCTTCATCCCCACTACAGCAACAATCTGTTCTCAGCACTGCATGAAATATGCCTTTTCTCAAACTGTGCTAAAACAGTTAAAAAATCATCACTGCTTAGGTAGCTATTTTGGACAATACCATTCTGATATTTCCCTTGAGGATCAAGATAAACACATTTTCTAATGATTCCCCTAAGAAACTTGGAGTAGTGAAGCTATTCCTTAGTGAGCATGTCTGCTTATCAAGTAGTCTTGTGGGTTTTGTGCAGGAAAACAGAAACTCTGTTTTTAATTGGGTCTGTGCAGTAAAAGTTGCAATGTTGGGATCTTGGACCATTCTTTCTATGCTTTCAGGCTCCACCACCACATACTGAAAGGTGATCCCTGTTTCCACCTTCCCGTTGTCATTTTTAAAGATATCATCTTAATTTTGTTTTCCAAACCAGAGGGTACCATAAGAATAACAGCTTGTTAGACTTTCATAGTGGCCCACAGTGTAAGTGACAGATTAGAGAGGAACAAAGACATTCAAAAGCATTTTTTCTGAAAAGTCGATCTTCTAAGTTTACCAAATTCTGAGGTCTTTTTTCCCTAAGGTGCTGACGGGACTTAAATGTGGATTTCCAACACCCCTGGATGCATGCCCAAAGCCCTAGGCTGTTCGTACACCAGCAGTTCTGCAAATCAAGTATTTTACTTCCTTTGCCTTGATGTCAAGTGCCTGAAAACAAACAGTTTATTCTGGGAAGAACAGCGTGTTTTGCTGGATATGGAGCCACACATTTTTTTCCACTTCCATTTCAGTGAAACCCTCTCACTTGCATCCAAGTTTCAGAGTCGGGTTTGATCCAGGTGGAATTTCTTATTGGTTTTGTTTCACCTTTTAATAAGGCAACCCCCCACATAGCCACCTGCTCTCTTGGTATTTGGGTACCTTTTTATCTCTTCTACCTCTTTTCCTTTCTTTGGAGCCTGCACCCAGCACAAAGCTGCCAGAACAAGGCTGCTCTTAGACTCTAAAGAAGAGAGAAACGCCTTTTGTTTAGATTAAAAGGCTGTCCTGTCAAAAAAGGGCTTTTCTAAAATAGCCGCTTTTCCAAACACTCGCTCCAAACCAAAGGGAAAACCCCTGTGTCCGAGTTTTCTTTGCATGCACTGCAGCTAAGAAAGGCGAGAGCAGACCCTGGCAGCCTTCACTGCCTTCACAGCCAGCTCTGAGCCAGCACAGTGCGGCCAGAGACAGCCCAGATGCCCCAGCAGTCCCGGGGCTCCTGCCCAGCGGGTTACTGGGGCTGCCCCTGCTGCAGGAATGCAGGAGGCTCAGCTCTCCCACTGACTGCAAAAAAATGGAGGGGTATGCAAGAGACCAGCCCTCTTACCCACAATGTTACAGGAGTGACAAATCCTTCTTGCTGGAATATTTGCACTCTCCTTTAGGCTACGCTAAACATAAGCAAGCACAAGAGTAACTTTTTGGGTTTGCATAAGGCTGAAACCAGGGAAGCATCAAAATGGCAACACACATTTTTATAAAGAGGTTTAAGATCACCCCATATTTAGGTTTTCAAAATCCAAATTGCATTTTTGTTGTTTGAAAATAGCCACACACAAATAATTCATAACTTGTCAAAAAGAGACATGAAAGGTAAAACTGCTATCAGTATGCCACCATTCCCATTACAACCCAACCACCAATCTGTCAGTCAGCTGAACTCAGCCTGCATCAACCAGCCCTGAAGTCTGGCAGACAGAGATTGAGCCTAATGTTTAGTACAGGCAGGTACAGCACTCAGGCTGTAATGCCTGTTGTTCAAATGTCTTGACCATTTCCTTGAAAATAAGGTTTTTTAAAAAAATTTTAAAATGTGGTAAATTTCAACCATTCTGGCTAAAATTTTGAAGACAGCTTGCCTGCAGAAAAGTAGGAAAGGTTTTAGCTGAAATTTCTCATCCATTCCCCTGAGAGATGCTAGGAGAAAATACTTTGGTTTGTCTGTTACACTAAAAGTTTTAGTATTTCTTGCTTTAGAGTAATGAAATGGTGAGAGAGACGGTGCTCTCCTCTGTAAATGCTTTGTGCTATCGTTTTCCAATGAAAATGGATAGATAATTGATTTTGCCGTGATAAGTATTTTTGGTTGCTTACTCTTTCTGGATATCATAAGTTATACACATTTATATTATAAATGGGCATATCAGAGAAAATTAGGACCTCGCAGAGGCTCTCAGAGGTAAGGCAGTAAAAATATGTCCTTGTACACGGTGCATTAGCAGGCCTGATGGGTGTCTTTTGTGATGCTTCCTGATTGTGCAATCCCATTTTATAATAAAATACAATGTCATGCAGTTTATTAACAGATCTGAGAAGAAGAGCATATCCTGTAATTACATTTCAGGCTCTGTGCATACATTACTTGCCTTTCCTGACAGCCCAGAGCTGTTCTCATATTTTAATGCAAATGCTTTATGCTGCTGGCCAGTGACACATTCTCTTACCCTGTTTTTCTAAGAAAAGGAGGTATGAAATGGTCTTATCTGTCTGTGAGTGCCCACATAATTACTGTTAATCCAAAGGACAATTTCAACCACGTCTCAGGGAAGAAGAGATGCCTCAAAGACTCTGGAAACATGTGGATGGGTGGAAGGCAGAGGGGCAGGGGAGCACATCCATCAAATGAAGGGGAGCCGCCCTACACACGGCCAGCACAGCCCACTGCCCCGGCGATCCTTGCACAACTCTGCCAAGACATGCAGGGGGTAAACACAGGAGGCAAAAATCCAAATCTGTAGGAAAGCAGGCTTCCTTGGATCTGTTACCAACAGAACAGCTTAAATTGCTGCGGGGTAATCATCATGCTGCTGTAAAAGAAATGAATCAAAAGGGCATGCAAAGCTTTCTGAAGCCTTTGAGTCTTACAGCTGTTTAAATCTAAGTGAATCACTCCTGTTTTCCCTAAGTTATCTATTTCGATATGGTCTTATCCCTGGGCTTCAGTGAGAGCTGGCTACTCTTTAGCTAGCAGCCACAGACTATATATTTCTTTTTTACTTTCTCTCTGTTAGGTAGATGTCATCTCAGGAAAAATATACATGGACCTTAGAGGATTGAAAACTGTCCAGCAGAAATACAGCATTTGCAAAACTTGCTAGCTGAAGGAAGAAAATAAAAACATAATAAGCTGATTTCCAAGTCCTTGCTTTCTTTTCCCCCTGAGATGCTAGTAGTGAAAGAATCCTTTCTAGGAGACATAAGAGCTTGAGAAAATTAACAAGAACTGAGGGGCAGCATAAGAGGTAGTGAAAACATTTCTCCTTTTCTCAAGAATGAGTAAAAAGCAAGGCAGAAAAGATGAAGTTAAGAGATTTAGAATGAAAAACCCCTGCTTACAGCCACCCACCATAGACAGGACTGCTCGGTGTTATCCCAATGTGCACCCTCCTGCCCCCATTTGGCTCCAGGGCTGGAGGTGTACAGAAAAATGTTAAGTCAGGACCCACATTATGCCTGCTTTTAGGAACCAGGGGGTCATGAGTCCGCAGGGTCACTGGCTCCAGCCTTCTGCAAATGTCGGCAACCCCAGACAGGGTGTTCAGTGTAGCCAGTCCCATAGCACTCCCAGGCACCACCATCCCCTCCCGCACATCTCTGAAGCACATCCTCACAGACTGATGACTAATTTAAGTATAAAAAAAACAGCTTAAAAAGGCAGTGTTGGGTGGTGGGATTTTTTTTTTTTCTCAGCTTCATCTAGCAGTCAGCTATGTCAAAGCATGTCATCTCTGAAACCCCAGTGCACTATGCCCTGTAACTCACCTTTACCTCCAAGACCAGTGACAAAGGACATTTCCTGCTTGCTCTGCATGGACAATTCATACCACACGTCTGGATTAGGTGCAAATCAACATCCTAGAGTAGATAAAATTTAAACACCTTTCCATTTTTGCTATACTACATTGTCTTTGCAGCCTAAAACAAAAAAATCATCAGAAAATTAACTTCTAGCAGTGTGCTTAAGATGTCCCCTCCCTTGCTGTACTGGTATTTTGCTGTCACTGAACTTTCCTAAGCCAGAGAAACATTCAAATGATTGAAGAAATAATTCAAAAATATTGTTTCAGAATCAGGATATGAGCTATGTTGCAGATTATTCCATATCAGGTGCAGATTAGTAATCTGTGCCATCCCAAATTGCAGGATTACTTTTGAGAGAGGTGATGAATTTTTAAATTCTCATTTGGATTAAATTGATACAAGGAACCTCTCTTGCTCAAGTACTGGAACATTAGTTTTTGGTATTTCTGGGAATTACCAAGTGAATTTTCTTTTGCTAGACATTTACAACAATTAAGAAGTTGAAAATAATGAATTGATGAAATATCTCTATGCTTTTGGTGGTTTTTGTTTTATTTTATTTTTTCAATATTGCCTTTTCTGTTTCTACTGTGAATCTGCCCCCTTGAAAAGTTAAGATACCACATCTGCATCTCTGTTGAAAATATTTTTGGTTTTTTTTTTTTCCTTCTGTACCTGAAGTGGAAATAGCTTTAGGAAAATGTGAAGAAAAGTCAGGAGCGATCTCAGAAGATTGGCATGTATTTCATCCCATATATGTAAGAAGACTGGCAAAGTAGATGCAATTACACTGCAACTTTGCTAGCTGAGCTGGTGAAAGAACTGTTGTCTATAGCTCAGGCAGTACAGCAAGCGTTGCCTGCTCTGGTCACAGCATTGTGGGATCCTGGGAGGTAGGAAAGGACCACCAGAGGTCATCCAGTCCAACCTCCTGCCCAAAGCAGGGTCAACCATGGGATCACACCAGGCGGCTCAGGGCTTTAGCTGGTCACGTCCTGAAAGCCTCCAAGGATGGAGATGGCGTGACCTCTCTGGATAACCTACTCCAACGTTGGGGTGGCAATTTCTGCTACTGCAGGACTTGTGTCAGTCACCTGCAGCTCCTCCTCAGCTGTTCCCCACCTCATTACCCATGAAACAGGGAGGGGTCCTGCTTCTGACTCACAATTTCTTGGCAGGCCACCTTCAGTCTAGCAGTCAACAATTTCTGGGGCCTGCCCTGGATATCTGCTAACTGAAGGCAGGAGCTAGTAACCTGACCAAATCCCTACCATTCCTAGCCAGTCTTTCCTAGTGAGGGCCAAAAATAGGTCTGCCATCAGAGAGAGAGATGTACCTTGTTTCCCCCAGATAACTCAAATTCCAGGTCTGATGTTACGATAGGTGTTTTCTATTCTTCCTCATCTGTGTCTCACCTACTTTGAGGTACCGTACCTAATTTCTCAGTTCATATTTAACAGAATTGCCAGGCTTGAGTTCACAGTTAAATCCGTCCTTGCTACAAATAAAAGTACATCCAGGCAGCCTGGTGGGTGGGAAGGTGGGTCTTAACTACATAAAATCTTCTCTGCCCTTGTGGTGCCAGGTGAGCTGAGAAAGAGAGCTGGGGTCTGTCTCCTCTCCTCTCCTCAAGCTGAGCTGTGGTCTTTCCTACGATACCTGTGGGTAGCAGAGCTCCTTCCCTGTAATGATGAGTCCACCGCTATGACATTGCCATACTCTGAAATCCTTGCCTACAAGCAAAGCCTTACGGGCTCATGAGAGATTTTGATGGCTTTCCCTGCTGCTGGTCCTTTGTGTCTTGCATGCTGAGCATGAGACCCAGGATTTCTCACATCCCCTGCTATGACTCAGTTAACAACACGTATTTATGCTGTGCTGTGAGGCAACTGCTCCACTGCCCTGAAGCCCAGCCGGATGGCAGCTGCCAGTTATCCTGACAGAAGAAGAGCCCTTCCACAGGGCCACTTCCCAGACACATTATAAAAGCCTTCCCACGTGCTTAACTAGTGAGCCAATTTTCACCTCTGGACCCATTATCTCAGAGCGGAAAAGTGATGTCACCCTGTGACACAACATGAAATACTCAGCTGAAGCAGAGCCTCCATCTCAGTTGCCTATGTCTACTGAGGTGGTAGCCTAAATTAGAGAAACTGCAAACTGCTTTTTCAGTATTTAACCAGCATCCTGAACCAGAGTGGGAAAGTCAGCCTCTCACAGCTCAGAAGTGGATATACTTACTTCTCTACATTCCCCTCTGGGGCCAAAATAGGTGTTTGTTGCTAATGAAATTGTTGAGATTTAATGTACTTTAATATATACACACACAAAATTGAACAGGGAAAAAAAGCAGTAAAAAGATGTATGATGATTCAAGAAAGAATTGTGATTTTTGAGACAACTATTTCTAGGGTCCCTGTTCTGCTTTGGCTTTTCTCCTCTTCATCCCTAGAAAGACTTGACTTCATTAAATCACATCAGATACTCTGAATTAGATAATCAAAATCTCAAACACCCCCAATCTCTTGTGCACTTTGGAATTCTCGGTCTTCACATAAAGGACATTTTTTGAGTGGTGAAGTTTAGTCCCATTCAGACTTCAGCACCCTCCAGCCAGTTCATATTGTCCTGGGAGGCACATGTCAGTGTAGCACAGCCAGCACAAACCTTCCTATTCTCCCTGCAGGGAAATTTCCTCCTTAGGAGAGCACACAGGCATGAGGAACAGGCCAGCCACCCCTGCTGGCTTTCCTTCCCATGAAACACAGAGATGTTTCTATCAGCACAGCTCTGGAGGAACTCTTTGAGACATGAGGCTTTACTGCCACCTTCTACAGCCCAGAAGAACACCAGGATATTCCTGACTGGTCCATGAAGGTACATGGGCATGCCATCAACACACACAGAAAAAATGACAAATTTAACTGCCAATCCCAACACTTCATAATTCCAGAGCTGATTTAATTATCTGAGCCATTGGTTTCAGGGCCAAATTAAATGACAAAGGTGACAGAAGGACCCATCGCTGCTTCCCTAAATAGCACAAATTGTTCTGACCTGTCACAGCAGATCAGGATGAAGGCTTTAGGCTAGCAAGATAGCCATAAAGATCACATGGGGATGAGGGTAGGGGAGAACTAACGTATATTTAATCCCAGACACTCTACTGTGACAAGACCTTTAAAATCTGATTCTTAAATTTATCTGAGGTGGTTTTAGGGATGAAATGAGGGAGTAGCTATCACCTTGCCCAGAGTCCTACACCAGCCCCCCTGCACCCAGAGCAGGAGCCAGGCAATGACCACAAGACTGGCAGCTGTCCCCTCTCTGCCCCATCTTGGCTGACAGGAAGGTCCCTGGAGGGGGAGGATAACAGCGGGGTCCCAGGGCACTTCTGTCCACAGGACAGAAGGATACCATCATGGCAGGTCCATGGTCAACGCATGTCACTCCTTCCACCTGTCACCTCACCAGATGCCGTCTCACCAGTGATGCTGAGGAAACATGGAAACTGAAAGAGAACGTTCAAGGTTAAAAAAATCAAGAAGAAAATGGTGCAGGAAATGCTGTTTCCCTTATTGGTGCCATATTCAGGACATTGATTGAGGCTGTGCGTGTGCTAAGCTCAGGGTTAGGGCTGTTTTCTCTTGCCTCTCCAAGGCTGCCTTGCCCAGGGAACACATGGGCTGGACATCTCAGATCTTCCTCTGTTGCTTGATAGTCCTTTTACAAACCACTTTTCTTCTCTAACTTCAGCCAGTGCATCCTAATGTTTGGAAGGGGTTAACAAAAAACAATAAAAAGACTAATGTCAGTGTTTGGAAAACTGCTTCTGTGCCCACAAACAGTAACCTCAGGAGATCATTGAACAGGAGCTTTGCAATTATCCTCCAAACAAGACAAATCGAAATCGAAGGCACCGAGCTCAAATCCTCAGTGTGTCATATTTATGTAAATACCCAAATAACATAATCGTCAGCACTGTTCCAAGAGGCAAGGAGGAGTGGGATAGCTGGGGGCAGAGCGCTGGCAAGACATCGAGAAACCTTATAACCAGAAGCAGCAAGCATCAAAGTGCCATGAGGAGGATGGATTTGGGTTCTCCAATTGCTTCATGTTTCATTGAATATGACATTTGTGTTTTAATGTTTTTGAGTAGTGGAGGCAAAGTTCTCCCTGGGCTAAAGGTTAAAGGAACCAATGGCTGGAAAACTCTGTTGCTGAGAGACAGAGCTTTTGAAATAGATGCTGGGACTGACCTAAGCCCAGTGGGCTGGACAAGGGGAGGACATGAAAGTAAGGCTTTCTGAAGCACTGTCTACTCAGATATCTAACTGAGCAAGCCTCTGGAGCTCTCTCTTGTTCATTTATCCCCACTACTTCTTGTTTGCAGCTTCTGAGATATCATCTCTTACTTTTTTTTTTTTGTTTCCCCACTTCTATGCAGTTTCCTTACTAGGGCCCCAACACGTAGCAAACACATGGAGGAACTGAATGGACACAGTTCAAATGCTTTGGGGCCACCTTTACACAGGGAGGGATATCACAACCTTCTTTCCTCCTTAGCAAGAAGCTTGAGCAGAAACTCGCCCTCGGTTTTGGTCATTAAAGAAAAGAAATGTGACACTTTTTCCTGTGCAAGTAAAGTTAATTGATACCAGTTTCTGGAGTTATGGTTATGTGAGCAGAATATAGGTCTGGAATTCAGACATGCTGACCTTGCCCAGTGGAGGTTGCCTAAGAAGTCAGTTTAGCCACATCTTGCTGCCCAGGAGTGCTGCTAATCCTGTCAATTGTGAGTCCCACTACAGAATTATCTTCGTTGACCTGTGTGAAAACACGTGGTAATGCAATTCAGCTCTGGAAACTCTGTGGCCAATTTATACATTTTCAAAATTAAGTTACCATCATTTAGCATTTAGTTATTTATGTCCCTGAGGGAAAGTTTTTATTAGTAGAGGGTGAAGGTATTAATATTTTAAAGGCAAAAGAATAAACGACCCAACTAATAGTTCATAAAATGATCTTCCCATCTTGCCTTGAATGATACTGCAAAAATAATATAATGAAAAAAGCATTACAGGACCTTGATCAAACATGATCCTTCAGGGCTAAGGAACCTCATTTTCCTGCATACAGATACGATTCACTCAGTCCTGCAGGATTTCATACCACATGAAGACATCAATATTTTCTGCAGAATTAAGCAGAGCAATTAAATAGCTACACTACTGCTGCACCATGAAAAAATAGAGTTGGAAAAGATCATTTCATAGGGATATCTAGTCCACCCCTAATCAAGAATTGGCTAGACTTACAGTACACCTGCTATGCATGAATGCTTCCCCCTGCAACAGCCCAGCTTGCCATAGGAGCACTGACACACCTAGATCAGGCTTAAAAGTCCTTTACAAGTGGTTTCTCTCTTTGCAGGAATGTGAAGTGAATTAATGAAGTCCAAATCACTTCCCTTGTCAACTATTTGCTAGGGAACAGCGACAACCAAGTGGTTTAACAGAACAAGAGCAACCAAATTCACTTCCGGAGAAGTAGGTTTGCTTACTTTTGAGGTCCCGATTTTAAGTAAGTTGCTCTCCAGCCACAGTCAACTGGTGCCACCCACAGATGTCAGAGGAATGCCAGTGCAGTCTCTTTGAATGCTTCAAGGTGATATATACGATGCCATGGGGAAGATGTAATAAAGCAGAGAGAGAAAATGAACAGATCCTCCAGAAGACTCCCTATCTGCTGTGACTAATATTGGTCTTTCAAAGCACACACACATGGTGTACAAAAGAGGCAGTGACAGACACGCATAGATGTGCCACTCTACAGATGCGGTGCAGAGCAAGTCGACTCTAATGACTTGCTAGTGGTTTTTGACGAGGCCCCGTGAACAGACCCTTGTCTGCAGCAGTTTGTCGGTGGTGGGATGCCCTGTGGGCAGAGGCAGCAGAAGCAGGCTTGGCCTGCTGCATGCTGTGCAAGTTGAATGCAGATAATCTAAATGTGTACGAGACTCAGAGAAAGAAATTTGCTATTTACGAGTAGTGACCCTCTCTACCGCATAAATCTTGGATGGATGGTTTTATAAAGTCTGATTGGTCAGTGATTTTACATCTGTTTAGATAGACTGAGCTGCTCAAATATTAAAAAAATTATGACGCTGTAAAGCCAATGCCCAGTAACTCTAAAGACTTTATTTGGTGCTTCTACCACTGCTAGGTGCTGGCACGATGAGACTTTTACCCACTTGTCTTATGCACTGAGTTTATTATATCTCCACAGTTCATGAAGTAGTTAAATTACTTTCCCAGGGTCACATAACTCATCTTTGTCAGAGCTGAGATGAGAAGCCAGGTGCTCTCGTTGCCACCCCAGACTCCAGGCTCTAATAGCTAGATTTTGTGTTTCTCCCCACTTTACTAGCTTCTGCTAAGAGAAATGTAAGAGCACTTCATCCTGCATTATATGCAGGAAAGGAAGCAGAAATCTGAATAGTTGCCATCTGCTGGAGTTGCTTTGATTTATTGCTTTCCAGCCTTAGCTGAAGATCAAACATGCTCTAGAGAGAAACATTTCCTTAGGTTGTTGTACTGTGCGTATTTCTGCTCAGTGCTAAACTAAGTCACAAGGACAGGAGCAGAGAACATTCCCTTTCTTCACCAGAATAATTTATACCTTTAATTCAGTAGTTCTATCCAACCACCCAAAAGGTACTGTTGTCTCCATCAGCTGGCAGCAGTTTTTCATTCAACTAACATCAAATTTGAAACTGAATAAAACAATTATGCTTTGTAGTTCCCTGTCTGGTTTATTGTATTTTCTCAGAAAGGAACTCTCTACCAATTAGAAGTATATCCCTATCTTTCTTCAAAATGTCACACAGACAACAGTAATTTTATGGCATTTCACCCCATCTGTCTACATTTTTAGAAATAAGTTTTGCACTTCATGTATTTTCATTTCCTACCCAAGTCCAAAGCCATATAATTCTTCAGATAATTACTGTTACTGTTTCCTTCAGATTATATAATTATTTTCCATATCTATCTAGCTGTCTCTTCATTTGTAGGTTTAATGTTGATTAAATACAAAGTACTATGCCACTGCTAATTTTACTTCAAAGAGGAATTTTCACACTAGGGCAAATAAAAAACCCAACATCAATATCTATGCATAACGTAATTTACTTTTCCATTAATTTTCTGTACTCCTTGGCCCCTTTGGTATTACTGGAGATCTTTGGTGTTTGAATTAACTCTGTTCTTTTGCACCCAGATCCATCTTTGGCTCAGATCCCAAGTACTGGTAATAGCCAAGAGAGGTAATTCATGGACCTAAAGGACATTTTCTGTCAGAGTCTTACCCAGAAGGGCAGTGTGTGTCCTACTAAACAGGGAAAACAATGGCAGTAGATGGATCAGGAAATACTCAAAAATTATGCAGTTTATATGTGTTCTCTGTCAATCTAGAATGAAAATAACAAATCATTACTTCTAAAATATATAATAAGAGGAAGCAATAATAATAAAACTGACAAGAAAAATCTGTTAAAAACCCTAAAAAAAATAGGTTAATGCTTTGTCAGCTACTGTCCACAACCTCACTTTTTTTGTTGGCTTTTTTTAATCATATGAAAAAAATAATGTGGCTGTATATCATTCACGTGAGTCGTCAGTGTTTTCACCAGCATGAAACAGAACTCTCAGCCTTACAGCTTCAAGTTGTCTCTCTCAGCTCTCATGCTTTGGGAGAGAACAACACTATCCTGCCTTTCTCAGCCTGGGCCATTGCCTAAGACCAAGGCAACCCAAAATAACCATCCTAAATGAAAGTACCATGTAAACCTAATACTGCAGATGGGTATAACAGAGAGAGAGAAGACTTAACCTCCACCTAGAATTTCCCTACATGCTTATCTGGCAACTTTCCATCATTTAGAAGACTTTGGGCGTGTCGGGGCATGTCGTGGCTCCCAGGCACTGCAGCACTGCCCTCCCTGTCTGCAAGCCCAGCTGCCAGTCCCTGCCACCAGCCCCTCTCACCACCTCCTTGGCAGGGTCCCTCCATGCTCTTGCAAGCTGTGAACCCCCTACCTTCAGAAACAGGGTAACCCAGACGGCTCTTGTGTTAGCCTCCAAGATACCAAAGAGGAGGGTGCCTGGGGGAGGGCTGACTTTTCTTGCCTCTGTGCAGACAGGAAGCGATGCCTTGAAGGGGAACCCATTTTTCCTTACATTAAACAACTTTACAGCCATGAGGCAAACATACAGAGCACTGATCCTACATTACTCCCATCTGCACCACTGACATGCTGAGGAGCACCATGCCAGATGGCCGTTTCACCAGGAACTCTGCCAATGCAGAGCTGAAAGAGCGTTCCAGTCCTCAAGTGTGCCAAGAAATAGCACTGAGATGAAAGGGTGTCGGTCCGGACAATAACAAATAATCTTGCCACTCCAGCAGATTAACTGCTGGCAGTTTCAGATATGCTAGGCATTTGTAGGCAGTACAGAAGGGAGATCTGCTTGCGTAGGGATTTGAAAAGATGATGTTGTTCATGGCTTTTCGGTAGCACAAAGACAAAGCAGTGCGGGCAACACCAAACATGCTCCATGCTTGTCATCCTTTAGCCAGCACATCTAGGAAAACTCAGGTCCTGGTGCTCAAGACATGGAGCTAATGGAGACCTTAAAATCAACAGCGAGTTTCCAACTCAGGGAACCTGAAGGAAAGGACTCTAACAGCACACCAGCCAACCCAGAATCTGAACCCATGTATCTTTGGGTCCAACCATAGCTTCCGACTTTTTCTCTTGGCTCCGGTATCTCACTGTATCTCATTGTCTTTGGGACAAAATTAGCCACATAATTTATGACAATTCTTGCATCCTCTGTACTCTTAGGAGAGGTGATTTATTGCATTAAATGCATTAATGACATTTGAAACACAGTGCTTCTCACCACCAAAATCATGTCCTACAGCAAGAATGAAACAACTTTAGAGGGAGCCTGAGGACGAAAACATTCAACCTAAATACCCTACACATTCCATTCTTTCCTCCAAAATAATTTCAAGGCAGCAATGCCATCGTACTGTAGTCAATCAAACACAGCAGTGACAAACCTATCTGGGATAGGAAATAAACTTAAGAATCCAAGGCAAAATCTAGAAGATGATCTTTCTTGTCCTTGCCTTAAATTTCCATTTTCTCTGGCAGATTTAAACTTACTGTGAATGATTACAACAACTTGAAGGCATTCAGTTGCTTCATCAGAGTTAAATTCCCAGGAGGAAATATGGCAGAACTACAGCAAGGATGAGGATATCATGTGGGTGACCAGCAGTGAGCTGTCCACGTCCCACATGTACATGTTAATTTAAAATTCTGAAAGAAATTCTGATCAAAGCATTAATTGTTGGTGTTTTAAATATTATAATTAAGTCATTGCTTTTCATCTTCTGTGAAGTGGGAAAGTGTTGTCACTTCAAATCTCTCTTGTTTTGTGCCAGACATTTCCAGTAGACATGGATCTGGGATGCTAATGTTTGCATTTGTATTCACTCTGCAAACAGCTAAAACGTTCACCTTCTATGAATATTCAGTCTGCAAAAATTCAGACAATGTGTTTCACTTGCAGGCCAATAATTGCAATAATTTATTCACCAGAAGAGCTGAAATGTACATAGTTGAGCAAATACCTATCTATCCATCTAGCTACTTGGACAACTTCTTTAACTGCAAATAAAAGTTGTGAAAAACATCTTAAAGAATTTAATCTAGTGTGAACTTCTGTCAGGACTGGTAAAGGTGAAATATAGCAGAAGACAGAAGATAGGAGATACAATAGCTATTAGAGACTTCACTTTCCACTGGAAAGGAACCCAGAAATTCTGTTTGTGCTTTAAATCTTTAAAAAACATGGAAATTTGTAGCTAGAGATTAAAACAGTGGAAAAGTGGTGGCAAATCACAGAGAAGAGCTGGGTAACCTTGCAGTGGTACACAACAGGGAACAGCAAGTGTCTCTAGTGTGGGATTATGGCAAGCTGATGGTACCATACAGGGCTTTGCTTCCAAGAAAGGACCAACTGTGTTTCAAAGAACTCTGTGGGCACTAAAGGACAGTACCTTTCATTGCAGGAAGGAGCATCATGTTAGCTTTGCTAATATTGCTGCTGCAAGCATGTAATCATCAGCTTAACCTTTGTCTGAGTACCACTGTGCTATCAGATTTGGGGTCAGCCCTAATGCTGTCTGTAGTTAGGAAATCCTAACCTGCTCCCACAGCTCAACTCTGCAGGTGAACTGTCAGTATAACTTTAGTTCACATTAGCAACCTATGACTATCAGCAAAATGCATGAATTACACATCCTAAAATATCATCATCCACTCTAATTTGACAAGGTGGATTTTTTTCCCAGCGTAGCAGGCTGTCCAAAGCTTTCTGGAGGTCACCTGGAGCACTGGGAGCTCCACTGGGTGGAATAAAAGGCAGAAGTACATACTGATGAAGGAGCTGACAAAGCAGAAGCCAAATGAAATTAATATGCATCAGAAAAGTGTTTCTAGGAGAGATAGGAAACTGTTAATGCCATTGCACAAGCAATTGCTACTGCCTCATCTAGGGTACAGTCCACATCCCTGGGCACTTTAAAATGTCTAAGAGAATCCAAACCAGGTTGGAATAAAACCTATGAGAATAACAAGTCAAAACATTTTTATTGAGGATCTGAAAGATCTGAGCTAAACTGGCCTAGAAAAACAAAGCTGAGGAAAAATGTTTTTCACTTGCAGGCCAATAATTGCAATAACTTATTCACCAGAAGAGCTGGAATACACATAGTTGAGCAAATATCTACCTATCCATCTAGATACTTGGACAGCTTCTTTAACTGCAAATAAAAGTTGTGAAAAACATCTTAAAGCATATAATCTAGTGTGAACTTCTATCAGGATTGGTAAAGGTGAAATATAGCAGAAGACAAAAGATATGAGATACAATAGCTATTAGAGAATAGTTATTATTTCTATTCTGTTACTAGAGAATAATAGAAACTAGCATCCTAGCTGCTTTTCATACGAAGTTTGCCCAGCAAGAACAGTCTGGCACAGTTGCCTGCCATACCGGGGGGAACGACACTGTGGTTCCAGGGAGCCCCTTCCAGCCCTGTGGTCAAAACATCGTGCTTCTGGAGTGTCCATCTGAGGCAGTAAGTCAGTGACAAAAACTATGAACTCTTAAGAATAAGAAGATGAATGCCAGCACTGAACCGTGTTGGAAACACTTTCTTCTCAGAAGCTCAGTCTTCTGCATGCAAAATCAGAGATTTCAAGGATGATACAAAAGATGCTGGGGGGAAAGGACTCCCCCGTTCCCTCTGACTGCCTGCATAGAGAGAAGCCCTAAGTACAAAATCACAGAAAAATGCATTATTCAGATACAAAATGCAGCTCTACTAATAAACTTTTTAACATCAAAGGGCAATGTTACCAGTAGACTGCAAGCAAGTTGCTATGATTACAGAGCAATTTCTTTTAAGGCAACTGGCTTATAAATAAATAAATAAATGCAAAGCTTTTTTCCAGGGCGGGTGAGTTTGTTCCCTTTTTGCAAACCCTGTGGTGAATTCTAGCAGGGCAGATGAAGACCAAACAACAAGAAAAGGCATGCTTCTTACCAGCTACAACACGATTCCTTTGACTGCAAAGTGGCTGTAGCAGAGCATTAGGACATGTTCCTTGATTAACAGAGGCATCCACAGATACTGCCTATTCAGTCCTGATTCTGCCACGTGCGAGTGCAATCTGGCAACATGCTGGTGAGATAGACCTACTCTGATCACATGCATGAGGCTCTTTGTGAACAGACGATTGGGAAGTGCTAGGTGAAGCAGCTGGAACAGAAGACATAACTGGCATATCCCTCTAGATAAGATTTTTAGGGCTAGTGCAGCTGGGATGAATTCACATTTGCTACTTTTGTGAGGGACTGTAATGAGTTGTGGGGACCAGCCCTCCTGAGCTGGTCCAAGTGCTCTCTTCTGGTGGCTCAGGATTTGCACTCCAATATATGGGAGTGCTCCCATGGGTTAAGTCCTTTTATATGAAGATGCAAAGGAGGTGACAAGAGAAAGGCATCTGTCCCAGCTACTGATGAGTACAAGAGAAAAAAGAGTCCTTGGGGAACTAGGGACCGAGCAAAGATTTAGGTTTCCTTCCAATGACTAACTCCTCTTCACAGCTCTGAGCGCTGACTTTATAAGATGTCAGTGATAATAACTGCAGTTAGTTCTTCAGCAGCTCTCAGATCCAGTCTTTGAACGTCTCCATGCTTATTTGGATTCTGCTATGTTCAACCTGCATAGCGTCATATGCTGTGTGTAATCACATTTATTAATCTATCTGGAAAAAGATGTCTCCAAAATCAGCAGTGAGTGCCAGATTCTTTCCCCAGTAACGAACAGCGACATTGTTCCATGATATTGCAGCTGTCTTCCCCTATTAGCTAGATCCCCACAATTCACAATGAATGGATTTCTTCAAGACAGGTCAATGTGCCATTGTAGGCCAATTTTATGAATATTTCTAGAACCAAAGTAAACAAATGAATATTTAAAGAGGGGCTTTGATGTATTGCTATTTCCCTAATGCTGTCGTAAGCAGAAATGTCTGTATTTCTTATTGTCAATACACTACCCTCTTGGATCCAGCATGGAGAGCAGACACCACAGCTAGGCCCGAGATACACTTTTTAAAGTACTTTACATGTCAAATGACATATTATTTGAAATATCAAATGAGACAGTAGCTGCTCAAAAGAGCTTCCTACATGAATTGAGAAGGGTGAACAAATGGGACCCAGAGAACCTGATGTATGTGTAGCCCATTTATTGCCTTAAGATTGTTTTCTGCTGCAGTACTTTACTTTTGAATAACCCCTCTTTTGCTGAAAGACCATGATCTTCAGGGTCTGCTGTGATATCTCCAAAAGAAGCAGAATGGCAGGTACCTCCCCAAACCCTTCAAGGGAAACACGGTAAATACTTGGCATCAAAGTACGAGAACAGTGTGAAAACCTGACAAGAGTAAAAGTTTCAGATTTGGGAGGGGAAGCATTTGACTGGTCTGAGATGGCCAGAGGTGCACAGTAACTGAGATATCTCTGTTCACCATGAGACATTGCTCTACTGGCTTTCTGTATTGCTTTAAACATCAGTTGCTTCATCTGTGCCTTTCTGTGTTATCATAGCATCATAATGGGCATTCTCGTTAAGAGAGTTTTTTCTGTCTTTTTGTTCAATGACTAAAATGTTTATTCTGCAAGCCTTCTTACTGGTGCTCTTCCCTTATCCTTCCTATCTTCTGTTATATCCAGGTTAAGAGACTGATGGGATAAGATAGTGGGGTTCCTTGCAGAGTTTATAATATTTGAACATCAAAGGTTTCAGCAACTAAGCTTGAAGAGTAAGATGCTCTTGCTACTTGTTAGGCAGGTGTCAGTGAGTGCTTATCTATCTAGCCTTTTGCAGGCATTTAATACCATAGGAAAGATCTTTTATTTTGCTTTTTGGCTGTGTATATCACTGCATTTGTGAGATTCTTGCTTGTGGTTTTGTCCCTGATTAGTATGGAATTAAAGTCAGCCCATTCAATGCTCACGAAAGCTAGTCCACTGATGACAAGGGAAAATGATGCAGTAGACTCTTTTGTAAGTTGGGCTTGCTAATGTATTTCCACACTTCTCTATGAGGATGCTCTTCGTGGTGGAAGGAAAGGGAGGGAGAGCAAGTATTCCAAACATTGGCCTGTCTGCTTAATCTGCCAACAAATCAAGATTTATTGCTGACCTTGTTCACTAGGACAGACCAATGGAGTTGCCAATGACTAGCATGGGCATGAAGGAGCTCTCATCACAAAAGGCAGAAAGCTTTTGTGTGAATCTAGTTCTCCCACTGAACTAGCTCACATTCCACCACCACATCAGAGATGTAAATCCAGAGAGCCCTGAAGACATCGCGACAGAGTTCTGCTGACACCACTGGCACATTGCTGGTTAGAAGAAAACAGGCCCAGCTGGAAACTCATCAAGATGCTGGTTCCCACTCCTCAGCCTAACCTGGTGAGGGGAATTCCCATTTTAATATTCATGTTTAATGTTTGACAGACAAGTCAGCAATAGCCTTTCATCAGAAAATCCAGTGGCTTCCTTCTTGTCTTCTTAAGAAGCTTTCCACCCTGCCTTGGCCACTGAGAAGCTATCACCAAGATGTTGTCTTTCTTCCAAGTCACCTCACTGAAACACCAAGACAAGGAACTCTGGGAACCTTCAAACTGTTTTTCTGCCTGTTCAGATCAGTTTCATTTAATGATCTCTAACAAGTGAAAGTAATTTTTAAAAAGGGAAAAATCCATCCCATTTAAATATAATTGTCTCCTTCAATTGTAACTGTATTGCTCAGTGAGGGACACAGGCTGCTGAAGGAGGCCGCACAGCCTCAGTTTTGCTTTCTGGGTGAACTGAGGGGAGCACAGACACTGCACAATTTGTTCTAAGATCAGTTTTCCCCAAAGTGCTATAGTTTCAAATATACAACCCCTGGCTTTAGGAAGGCTGCACAGTCACTTGTTATTACAGCTCCTGCAGGAAAAAGCCAACTGCTAGTTTTCCAGGTCCCCCAAAGCACATTTAGGTCAGATGGAGGGCACGGGTGTAAGAAACAACCCCACAGAACAGAACAGCAAGCAGTAGTTTTTCTGTACACTTTCTCTTTTATATACTCTTTGCCTATATATCAGCAGGTCATGGGTTGAATATTTAGTGTGGACTTGGTATGATCATGCCATACCAGGTATGTCCTGGATTTTGGCAATACCAGAGATGCAAAACTCTTGACTAAACATGGTGTTTCCAAAAAGCCTTTTCTAGAATATTTTGCTCTGCAGAGAATCTAGTGGCTCCTTGCACCTCTAGTCACACTTATTACTTTTAGATACTCCTTAACAAAGAACAAGCTGAAACCATATATTCAATAAAGTTTATTATTTTTTTATGCCCAGTTTCAGGACATGGGTAAGTCATTAATGGGACAGGGAATAAAGAAAGCTACAGCAGCAATAGTACAACCAAAATGGAAGAGTTTCAACAACTGATTCATCCAGCGTAGCAGAGTCTTAAGACACCTGGTCCCTTATTTCAAGGAACTAATTTGTAAAGACTTAAGCAATGTGAAAACATTTATGCAGCCTGTCCTATGAAAGCAGTTCTGGATTGCAGAATTCAGGGAAATATTTTTAATGCAATCAGGAGCTGATGAGTTAGGATATCATTGAAGCCCAAAAAGTTTATGACTCAGGCCAAAATGAAATTAATTTCTATTTTTAGGTCTTGTGCTAGTAGGCATTTCTGGATTTAGAGCAAAATTCCAGTTGCAGTTGGGGGTTAAAGATGAGGTGAGGAAGTCTAACATTAGTTCTGTCCCTCTGGACCCCTGCGATCTCTATCCTACAAACTTGTAGGTGCTTACTGGAGTGAGCTTTAAACCCAGTCGGTGCTTTACCACATACATTTGTCTCACCAGTCAGAGCCCTACATTAACACTTCTTTTAATGTGCCATTCCCATGTTAAAACTAGAAAGACACCCACTAATGTACTGAGTCCGGTTATACACCGCTCTTCTCCCATCTTTCTGGCATGGATTCCAGCCTGAACCCCAACATTCTTTTTGGACACGGTCAAACCAAACTTTGGGGAAAAAGCCTTTACAGGCACCAGCGCCAAATACAGTTCCTCTTAGCCCTTGGTCCCACGTCTAATATCAAATGCCTCTGTTATTAGAACTTAAAACAGGTATACAAACCTAGATTTAATGGTAACACTGGTTTTAAAGACCCTGTCTTCATTGGAGCTAGGGATTAGTGTGGGATCAGGAAGTGCTCCTGGGCTAAACCTCAGGCTTGGAATCAGGCTATGCCAAAGGTGAGCTGGGTCTGAAGGAAGGTGAGGATTATGCCTGTGGCTGGGTAAAAGCTTGGGCTGCGAGCTTTAAGGGTTTTCATGCAGTGCTGCTGGGCAGGCGCTCTGAGAGGCAGCCGTATCAGCATTTTCCTGCATCATCCTGGCATGCTGCGCCTTCTATACCCAGCAAGATCTGACCAGCGTTTGCCCTGTACCTGCTTCACCTGTTCTCTGTCTTTCACTAATGCCCACATTTCTGAGCTACAGTAAGTGCATAGGCATACTTTCCCCTTCATGAGTCTGTAAGCTGGTTAAAAAGGACATCAGCTAAAAATTCATTTAAGGGAACAATAAGGAAGTGTCTGACTCATGGGTAGGCTGACAAACCATGGGAAGGTTTTCTCTTGAGAACTGAAATTCCTAGTTTAGTTTCTTGCCAATTGAAATTAATGCCAGCTACAATTGCTCATCAGTCATTGATCCAGCTCTGTGTTGTGGCCACTTGGGTGTATTTGGTCTGTTTGAGCCATTGCGGTTTTCTTTTGTTAAGTATCAAATGGCTTTTATATCATCAAGCAATGCACTGCATATCACTGGAAAAGGCTCTGGAACCCAGCATCAGTAAGTGCCTGCAATCATGCCTTTTTTTTTTTTTTTTTTTAAATCTGAGCTATTTTTGAGCTGAACAGAGGGCTGAATGCTATAATGTCTTCCTGTGAATACACCACTTATCTGATTACTGAATATTGCAATAAATTATGCCCCCTACAATAATTTTACATAACCTGCTAGAGATGCAGCATAGAAAAGGGGCTGCAATTACAATAGGAGTATTACAACCAAAATAGTTCACTTGAAAGATATTTTCAAGTCTTTTTGCACAAGTTTTTATATAGGAGTGGAACATTATTATCCTTCCCTTAGTTTCATTATTCACTTTTCAGAGATTAAATGTACATATATATACACTAGGCACAAGCCTCTGCAGATGGCTATATCTTGTACCTCATGCTGTGGCTGGAATTAAGCAGGGCAGAAAGTGAAATCGACTCCATCTGATCAGGCCTCAGCTAAAATTTGGTCTCAGGTTGGGCAGAACTTGAGATAGTTCATCTGAAACCCTCTTGCACTTCCCTGCTTTGATCTCAGATGATACTGAAATACCTTTTCCTCTTGCTGTCTCCTCAGAGGTGGGATTAAAATTATATATGGTGGGATCAACCAATATACTTTTTTCACATGTGTTGCAATCCAAAGTCTTTGATGCAAAAAATGCCTCTAGTACCTGGGTCAACCACCTATCCTTTCCTTGAGCAAATCCATCTAGTAAGACAGCAAGCAGTTCGTCCCCTGGTCTCTGCTCCTGCTACACTCTTGCAACCCTCATCATGGCTGCTCTGATTTGGAGCAGCGTATTTTTAGTGGTACTGTGGTTTTGGAGCTGTGATGAAAAGGAATTACAGACAGACAATGGGGTCCCTGGTAATCCAAAGAGACAAAGCTGGAAATCCAACTGTTTTGTCTCTGTTGGCTTATAGTTGTATCTGCTTTCTTTAACACACAATTCCTCTTTATGACAGATTGCAAATACATACAATATGGGATTTATATGGTAGGTGCAAGCTCCTGAGGATGTTGCTGTAATTTTCCATTGAAAATAGCATTTAAAACAGAAAACAAGCTTTCAGAAGTGGATTAAATCCAGACGGTACCAGAAAATTGATGCAGTCTTGATTTTAAGTTTCCACAGTTCAGGGTACCTGGTCTGCCAACGTTGGAAAGGACCAGCATTCGTCTTAGGCCTGCATATGAAATAATCCCCTTTTTGGTGTTCCATCCATAAGGGCACACCAACCTCAGAGGTGGAACAACAGCAAAGAGCCCCTGGGGGAACCCCAAGTCAAAAGCACATCACTGTTCAAGGTGGCACCATGTGAACTTTGCATGAACCATGTCTGAAAGCAATTCAGCTATGCTTGTGCAGTGTTGCACAGAACTGCCATGGAGTTAAAGCATCCCATGAGTATGGCTACACGGCTTCTGTGCCGGAGCTTATACCTCTTCATAGTTTGGTGTTGCACTGTGTGACAGTACCATGGAGGGATGAAGCAGCCTGAGGGATCGCTACGCAAAAGCGGGTAACTCCAAAGACCCTGCACAGAGCTCTCACCTGCCTTGCCAGGGACCAACAGTACTGTCGTAAGAGAGGCAGAAGAGCAGCACAGCTATGAGTTCAAATCTATCTACTTTAAACATGATTCAGAAGTTGTGATAAAAAAAAAAAAAATCACTTAAAACCTCCAAACAGAGGAAAGGTCAACTTCAGTGGATAAATGGCTCCTACAAACATTTCATCCATTATCACTGTGGGAATCCTTTCTTAGAGTTTTAATGGTACTTGTAAACTTGGCCTTCTTCTATGATGTGAAAATGCTTTCTGTGTCTCTCTTACTAATTACTCAACATCTGAGAGAGCAGAAAAGACCAGCCAAAACAAACCTGGTGCTTGGAAAGTCAAACACCGAAGAGCAGTAAAGAAATTAGATGAGTGCTGCCATTTATGATTTTAATTATTATGAGCTAATTCAGCTACATCCCAATAAACGGGGATCACCTTGCCTTATTCTAGCAAGACATAAACTTGCCCATCCCCTGCAAGGATTACACCAGACTACAGAGAACAGACAGAATGGAGGAGCGTGAATTCAATATTTGGTTTAAGGCAACTGGATAAAAATCTTCATAAACCTGATTCTCACAACCACATATTTCAGGGAGAGTCTGGGCATTTCCACCTCTTCCACCAAGTCATGTGCCCATAGCAAGATTTCAGAGCTTCGCTGCCATGTTACAGAATGAGAAGCAGCCAAGAGAATTATGTCAAACAAATTCATGCCCATATAAATTACAAAGTAAAGCCCACAGCAGTATCTTTTTCATAATAGCATGATGATCCTGTCTGCCAGAAACCAACGTCATTGGTAGTGCTTATCTCTCAAAGCAGTTCTATGTATCAATTTATATTTCAGGCACTATCTTGCAATTAAATTTCTAGGCTTAAAATGTCTGTTTTTCACTCTCTCCCCCCTTCCAATTCTATGTCCTCCAAGATTAACAAAACCTCCTCTGTGCCAGCAAATTAATCACACTACAAAACTAAACTGTTCATTAGAGCTCCAGCACACCACAACTGCCATTAAAAACTCAATATTGTTATTTTTTGTCTTTAATTTTATAGTGCTGTTTGCAGCAGCCTCTCCTCAAAGTATACACAACACCACAATAAATACAGTGATAAGCCCTGAACGACGGTGGGTATTGATGTGCCACGAGCTTGCAGTGTGTTATGAGAGCAGAACCCTCGTCTAGGGACTTTTTATGTCTACAGTGTGCAAATTCTCACACACATTGGTTCATGCAGGATTGGCCAACACTCCCCTGAGGCATCCCATTAGCCCATCTTCACTGATGCTTTGCTGCGGAGGATGAGCAGAGATGCAGTTGCACTGATGGCTTTAGCAGCGACCTTGCCAGTGCCCTCTCTCGCTGTCCAACTGTTCTTTTCTGGCCTTTCATTCTCCTCCCCTTCCCCCCCTGAAAAATCATTAGTCTTCTTCCTTCCTGATCCTTCACCTATGGAGAGAACTGGCTGATCTAGCAAACAGTGATGAGTTACACAGGATCTCCTCTGTTCTCTACTCCAGGGTTTTGTAAACCAGCTGGTGGCAGACTCGGGCACAGGTGGGCTGCCTTTTCTACTCCCGTAGCCTGGGAGAATGTCTTCTGGACATTCATAATTTCAGCTCCTCAAGAGATTTCATTTTTTAATTTCTAATTTTTACTTTTTTGTTTTATTATTAGGAATACATGTAATTTTAAACTTTTTCTGCAAAGGTTATTCTGTAGAGCAAGAGACAACCTTGCATTTTGTATAGAAGCAAGATGGTGTCCCATGCTTATATAGAAAATAATGAAAAGTTTCATAGTTTTGGACAATCAGTATAAAAATACAGACTGCATCTTATTTGCCTGCCTCTGTTTGATCAAAAGCTAAGCTCCTTCTCCCTAGTATGGAAGCTGAAGTATATACCATGGTATCCTAATCCTAGACATCTCATTTCACATTCGGCAAAGAAACAAAACAAGAAAGCAAAACTGCAGTCCTTAAACAAAGCACGGACACTGGCCCTCTCAAGGACTGTTTAGATCACCCAGGAGTCTACAGGAAAATGAAGCAACCCTATCAACAGATCTCCTCAAACCCCGCAGTTTGTCTGAGTCAGCTATTGTATTAAGCACTGGAAGGAGCCCTCAGGCTTATGCACCTCTGACTTGCAACTGAATTATGCATGGTTTTAAACATGTAAAATGAACCCTGGCCTCCAAGCCTTGCTGCATTAAGAACCGCTTTTTATAGTCTAAACTTAAGCAATAAGGTCTTAACCTGAGGGCAGCAGAGCTTTGAATTTAGGCCCTATAAAAGGCGCCTGGGCTGGTGTAGGCTGTGGTCCTGACTTGAAGAAGACAACGAAGCCAGAGCTTTGCTGCAGAACTCCCCACCATGTCCTGCTCTTACCCCGAGACACAGAAGGCAGATCAAAGGTATAGCAGGAGGTACAGCCCTGGAGAGTCATCTCTGTCCTTAGAAGCTGTGGGAAATCACCAGGACTCAGACAAACTCACCTCTCCTCCAGGAAAAGCATCTGCCATGTCATTTAAAAGCACCTTTTTGCCTTCCACCACTCCTTACCTAAATGTGCAAAGGGGAAGACGATGAAACTTGCTTTTCTATAGCACGCAAATCCCCAACTCTTGTTTGTAAAATAATTGTGTTAATCTTGTAGCTTTCTTGCTCAAATAGTACAGAATTACAAATCAGCTCAATCTTTCACATCTGAAATACAGTCTCCAGCACTGAACTGCTCTGATTAAATACACATCAACAGTACTCATGCATTACTAGCAACCTCAACTGCTAAACAAAAGAGTTTTCCTTACACCGTTCTGGTGTGTATTTTGCATGTTGTAACCGTATGCAACATATTAAGTTGTGTAATGTCATAACTCTGTCTATGAAACATAGTCATCCACTTGGCTTGCTCACAATATTCCACATTAAAATCTACCCCAAACCACAGGAGCATTTCTTGTTATGTGCATAGGAATAGCAACATATCTGATGTGTTTTGCTCTTATGTACACACCAGCTTTTTCAGCTTTACCAAACACTTCAGGTCCTGAACAAGGACTCCAGGACTCATCAAAGAGCTTTTTCTGCATTTACCAGCAAGACTATAACAGGCTTCCTCAGAAAACCAGAAGCACTGGCACTAAGCATCGGCATGCTATGGTAGCCGTTAGCTGCAATCCAGTTGTCTTCCAGATTGTGTCTCTGCCTCCCGCTGCCCACCCACATGCTCGCAGCCTGCTGGGCACCAAGCACAGAGGCCGTGCCAAGCAAACTGCTTCTCCCCGGGCACACTGCAGGGTCTCCCCGGGCACACTGCGGGGCCCACTGGGAAGCTGGAGTGGCATTTAGCTCCCTGCACACTGTTGGGCACCTGAACCTCCAGGGTCATGCTCCGCTGCCTGTGCAAGCACTGGAGCTGGGAACTGGAGCAGAGCGAGGATGCTGGGAGGGGAGAAGGGACACACACAGGTGACAAAAAACTAAGATTAAAGCTAAACTGATTCTGCATGAGAGCTTGCAAATGTAAATCTCTGACGGGAGAAATATTACAAAGGGAAAACTGTGATCCTTATCCCAGTGCTGGGGTGCAAGGAGACACCAAGACGCTTGCTTCAATCCTGTGGCTCTGTCCCGGAATGGAGAACCCAAACAGTGCATCAGGAGTATGGCAGTGGGATGGCTGGAGGCATCTGTACCTGTCCATCCATCTGCAACTTTCTCATCCTCTGTATTTCCTTCTTTTTTCAGGGAACAGCTCTGTTTCCTTTGGTGATACTTGTGATACTGTGATTTTATTTTATTTTTTTGAAGTGTCTATCAAAAAGATCATTAAAGCAACACAGTTTTGTCTTAGACTTTTCCTACTCATTTGTGTGTGTTTGTATACTTGTGTGTATCTACACTAAAGAAAACAGAAGCAAACCAGTTGACCGTCACCTTCCTTCCTGGTACACATGTATGTATTTTTATGTATGCATGGTCATATATTTTATGTAATGACCTTCTTCTGATACCAGTACCACACAGAAGATCTGGAGCCAAAATACCCTTCTGTTAGCGCTGGCAGACTAGCTACACAAAGGAGCTGACAGCTGCATACGACATTTCTTCAAAATTTATAGATTGCTATTAAACCAGTCCTGTCATGGTGTGGGTGGCTAAAAGTTTAGGGCTTTCCTTATTTATTTTCATTGCTTCAAACTTTGCAAATTCATTTTGATTCTTCCTTGGGGAGCCACATTTTAAACATCTCTTGAGGTGTGATGCAGCACCAGAATAATTTTTCTTTAGCAAAGCAATAACTTCATTCCCGACCATGCTCTTCCTTACTTCTCCTTAGCACATGCCCCTGCCTCCCTTTCCCTGCCTACACAGGGAACTTCAGGGTTGCTTTAATGTTTTTGCTCTAGACATGATGCTTTGATGTTCTTGCTCTAGACATGGGGAAACAAAGGCTTGGGCACCACAGCTTGAAATCTGAAGCTGTTTGGTGACCATGGCAGGGATAGCAAATGTTTTGGCTTCTCTAGAGCTCAGCTCCTCACCCCTTGCTCCCTGCTCCCCTCCCACCTCTTGCAGGGCAGAAGAGGGTACACTAGTCATACCATGCCTACTGTCCTCTTAGACATCCCACACGCCCTCTTCCCCTGGAATTTTGAGAAGCCAGGCTACATTGGTGAAATAATGAGCACATCTCTCCCTCTCCTCCATGGCCCTGACAAGGTGGCATAACCTTATCTCTAAATCTTCTCTAAATAAGATTCAGTTCAGATTCTTTTAAAAACCAAGTGTGGTCAAGGGGAAATATTTCTTTTTTGCCCTTGAATAATTCAAGGAGGACCCCAGAAAAAATTTTCTGGTCAAGCATTTTCCAGGCTGGCTTATGGCTTTGGGCACTCAAATTGGAGCAGTTTTAAAGGGTCTGATTTTTGGAATGGGCTTAGTACCCACTTTCTTCTCAAAATCCTACTGTTATAAGTGCCTCTCAGGAGGGAAGGTGTAAAAACACCCAGCCTGACCAGTGTGCTAAGAATCCTATTCTTGGTGCCTATTCTGTCTCCAACCAAGATGCTCAGAGACACAAATAATTTCTATGAGCCAACAAAAGCCCCCATCACAGAATGTGCTATTGCAGAAAATACTGGGTTCAGAGCCCTAGAGATTAGAAACCATTACTTAGTGACAGCTCAGCTTTTGCAGCGGAAGCAGTCAGAAGATATTTCACAAAATAGGTACGTCATAAATACATTCCTTTCCCATCACCATGGAACCAGTGGATGAGGAGATCTTCAGACACAGCTCCACTGATCAGCTGTGGTCCAGTGCTTTGCTCCTGATCACCTAGTGGATATGTAGCTTTCAGACTTGAAATATTCCTGATCAGCATGTCTTTTTCCATGAGCAGGATGATTTATTTCTTAGCAGATCATATGTTTGCTTGCCTGGGCACTCTCTTCTGTGCATCTCCCAGAGTACCAATCAAGTGGAAATTGATTGAGACGAAATCTTAAACATAAAAGCAGCAAATTATTTCCACCTGATCATCAAATTCCCGTTTATGGTTGTATACTCTTTGGTGACTTCTGGTCTGAATTTGAATCACCCCATTGACTACGGTGAACTGAATATTTTATCATCATCATCTGGAGTTTGTTCTTTCTGCTCCCCGAAGGAATCGCACCTGAGTTTTCAATATGTTTTAAAGTTCAGCTGAGCTAAAAATGGTCAAGATCAACATTGAGACTTTAGAGAAATCACTGAAAGCCTTCCTGGGACTGCAAGTAATATTAAAAGCTGTTATCCTTGTTTAAAGCTCTGTTGTTGAACATGACTCAGCCCTTTCTCTGAGGCCAGTTCAGAGTTTTGCATCTTGTCAGTGTTGAGCGACATACTGCCTATCTGGTCTGCTTTGTTTACGGACAGGTTGTTTGGGCTGACACTGGAAAGAAGAGTTCTGCATGAATAACTGTGCAGAAAAACCTGAACCTGTGCTCTGTCCAAACTCTGTGCCAGCCAGAAATACCAGCCAAACCAGTGCCAAACTGGAGACTGTGTGGTTGTATCAGCATGGCACCAAGCTCAAATGCTGCCTTCATGAGTGTTTGGCTTCCATGGCCTGTGATTAGGCAACTGGATATTGCATATTTTGAACTTACCAAGGCCTTTGGCATTGTCTTCTAGTCTCATAACCAAACTGGTGTGGTATCAACTGGCTAACTGGAATACAAGGCAAGTGGAAACCTGGCTGCTCAAAGGGTTGCGACCAGAAGAATAAAATCCAGCTGGCAGCCCACTGATACTTGGGCCAATATTGTTTAGCACCTTTGTTAACACCAGAACAGGGGGATGGAGTGAGATCTCAGCAAGTTCACAAAACGACACCAACCTGGGTTGAACGACTGGCACGCTGGTAGGTCAGGCTGTTATTCAGAGCTCGACAGGCAGGAGAGAGGGCAGATGGGAACATCATGAGGTTGAGCAAAAGCAAATGCAAAGTCCTGTGGTTTGATGTGATAACCCCCTGCAGCACCACAGGCTAGGGCTGGCTGGCTGACACGCAGGGATCGGTCTGGATCTGGCCTCCCAGCCCACGTGATTCAAACACCATAGCTGGAGGTGCAGCTGGGTCCCATTGTGGCCATCTCAGGGCACTGGCCCTGCAAGCTGCCATCTGCAGCAGAGCTCATGAAGAGGTGAAACACCATACAAGAAGCTGGGCTTCCCCCATGCAGGCAAAGCTGATGTAGCAAGGGTTGCTCCATATAAGCCAAGTGGAGTAAATGTGGGCCTGGCTTCCTGCGTTCCCCATGAGAAGAACAAAGATATAGGGGAGAAGAGGAGTGGAGGTGCTAAGGCACTGCTGTTTCTGTCCCTTGCACAGCCCGTGGCAGGTTCTCTGGATCAAGAGACAGTTCCCTTTCTCATCCGGGGCAAGTCCACTGCTACCTGAGCCAGCCGAGGGGTCCCTCCAGAGGGAGCAGCAGTCTGCTCCAGCAGCAGAAAGAAAAGTCTGTGCCTGCGATTTCTGTGAAGGCTCAAGTCTTCTGCTGAAATTTTGAGGTGACCAAGGCTCAGTGTAGAGCCTCACAGGGTATGAGCTCAACAGGTAACATGCTAGCAAAGACTTTCGTCTGAGGACATGCAAGTGGACTGATAAATGTATATGTTCTAGCTCATGGCACATCCATTTACCTCAGAACAAAAAACTCAGCGCCAACAGCACCCCCAAGTCTGCAACTCAACTAATATCCCATTTCTCATTCGAAAGGCTTTTGTGATCACTGAAAATATTCAGTCTTTAAATTTCATGACTATGCAATTTGCTTTCCTCTCCCCTTTTAACCTCAGGATAAAACACTTACTGATAGCTTCAGTATAGCTCTTGCTTTGTGACTCCTCTCAAAATGCAGCAAGTTGAGCAATAGTATATCCCTCTGTTATTTACTGCTATCAATTTAAAACGCTTTTGTGATATTTCAGAGAACTTATCTTTTACAACTTCTTCCTCTATCTGAATAGCAATTTGTTCGGCTCATTACTTAGGAAAACACTTGCCACACCGAATATACTACTTCAAAGCAGGGTTAAAATGTACTCAAAATTACATTGCTCTGTTATTACTAACACTAACATATATTGAGAGAAAAATTACATTACTCAGTTGTTACTAACAGTAACGTATATTGAGAGGTCTACTTACATAAGCAGTTGGATAAGGCTTAACCACACATGCTTTTGTGCAGAGAACAGATTCTGGTATGGAAAAATACTCTATTTTGCATTCAGAAGAACTGAGTATTTGGCTATAGATGAAATGCGGTTTTGTTTTGTAAGCAGAGGTTAGTAATTATCAGACTTGCCCATGGCTGTTTCGCTGGAGGTAGGAATATGAATATATTCATATTTACTGGTGCTTTATAGGGAATTACAGGTTATGCTAACACATATAAATTAAGTTTCGTTTTGAATTAATTACTATAAACGCAGACAACCTTACACAAAATTCTCAGTTAAATTGTCTGACACAGAAATATATGGAAAACTCCTCCCTTAAAAAGAAAAAAAAGAATTTTGAAATTATTTTACAACAGACTTATTTTCATTTTCTGTCATCGTGTATGTGTTTTGCCTTCTGTCCTCCTCCCCCTCTTGTGCCTTCCCTCTCTCTGCCCTCCTTTACCTTTCAGAGCTGCAGCATCTGCAGGACTACCCACAGTTGAGCTTCCCCATAACTGGCTTTAGGGGAGCTGGTAGCAGCTCACCCTTAAATCTCAAGTGTACAGCATTTGCGTTTGTGCTGGTGTTTCAAAGCAGAAAGCTCACAGAAAGGTTCAGGAGAGATAAAAAGCTAATGAAATGCCACAGTAAGAGAAGTAAAAATAACTCCTGCAGGCATGAATGATCCTTGGCACACCAGGAACGCTGAGAAAACCAGTGCCGAGGGATCTTTACTGTGCTACGTCCAGCGCTGCTGTGCCGAGAAGAAAGCCCATCCCTGCCCCAAGGAGCTCCTTATAGAGTATGTTTGAGACAGGAGATGTCCAGCGGCAGCCTGGGGGAAAAATGCTAGGAAGAGGAGGTAGGGGCACCCCGCGCAATGCACGCCAGCCCCCCTCCTCAGCCAGCTCAGGGTTATCCAGCTTTGTGCAAAGGGCGGATGGAGATATGCTGGAAAAGTTTTTGAAAATATGGCTTTACTGTCATTATCAGGGTTTTTCTTTTTTCTTCTCCCCTCTCTTCTCCACTACAAAGAGCAGCATAGGAGAAAGCAGGAAAGAGTTTGTTGGAAAATTTGGCAAATGAGTGATAGCTGATGATGGTCTCAGCCAAGAGGAAGCAGGGGGATACAGCTTCCAGGTGTTGAGGGATGGGGAGGGAAAAGGGATGTAAAAGAACCTTGGGTCACAGCAACCCCAAATCTGGCCTCACTGAGACAGCCCCCCCCCCCCCCCCCCCCCCCCCCCCAACTGCAGCCAGCACTTGTGGCAGGGAAGAACAGGTCCCTGCTTTGGGAGGAGAGATTTCTTCCTGCACAAGCAGGAGGATCCTTTCCCCTCTTGGAAAGAAAGTGGGAGGCTGCCTGCCTGTTCTTGGGAGCCTGGGCTGCAGTTCTTTCCTCTGGCCAAGTAAATAAGGAAAATTAGATTCACGCATAATCAGTGCAGTCCTTGATGCCCACTGAAGGCTTTAGGGACTTCATTTGGGCATTATCATGCATGCCATTATCACACTAAATCTCAACAGCTCCAAAGAAGTCAATATTCAGTTAATATTTATTACATCTGCATCTTTGCTGAGGAAATGCAGATGAAGTTTTCTCTGCAGATCTGGCTACCAGAGAAAGATTTCAGTGTTCTCTACATGAGAAAATACAGCAATGATATCCAGAGAGGGTTTTATTTTAATGATTTTTTTTTTTTTCTCCTCTCTTTCATTCTTTCTGCTGATTTTAAACCCTTACTTTCAGGTCAAGACCTCAGCCAAAGCACAGAGCTAGACTGTCCTATAATTCCTTTTGCTGGCTCCAAAGTTAAGAAAGCTTTAGAAGGTCAATGAGAAAAACATGAAAGAGAAAAGTGAAGGGGAAAAAAACCCCAAACCTACTCATATTCCTTTTATTTCACATTTAATGACAGAAAGGGAAAGAAGGGAGCACACGGGAGCTCCTGTTTTGATGAAAAATCTACAGGTAAAAAAAGAAGTCGCTCATTTTGAAATCTTCTGAAGGGAATTCGTTGACCACTGCTAGAGAAACATGCCTGTAGTTCTTGTGTCTCAGTGGCATGCGCAGCGTGCTGACTCCAGCTGCACGGCATCAGTGCGACTGGAGCTGCCAGAGACTGTGAGAACCCTCTGCTCTGTGAAGTGGCAGTGCCACAAAACTGCATCTGTGCTTCCAAAGAATAAAGAAAAAAAACCCTGAAAGAAGAAGCATATGGGACATATGCCTGGTGTACGGCTCTTTCACAGCCAGAGAAGAAGCAATCTTTGCTTGGCCACTGCAGTCTTTTACTGGCAGTGGGGAAGGGGTTGGGGTGAAGAGCTGGTGAAATACAAGCTGGTTGGTGTATTCAGGCTGACAGTGCCACCCAGGCTCTTCATTCTCCCCTTCCTCTCACTCCTGAGACCTCCATGCTCCCTTTACTCGCCTCCTTCCACTGGCAGATGGTTTGAGGTCTGGGAGCCTCTGCAGCATCACACTCCCAGGGCCACAGCCATTGGGAGGAAATGTAGGTGGGGAATAAATGGCAACCTTGCTAAAAAAGAATAACCTGACACCAAAATAACCTCACCTATGTAAGGAAACCCCAAGGGATTATCATCTTCCAGCTACTGTGATCTCGAGTGTGAGGGGAAGGTGTCTGGCCGTGTGTTGACTTTGCAAAGCTGTGCTCGTGTTCACGTTCAGAAAGAGGTTCCTGAGGGTAAAGGCAAGGAAACCACACCTTGTCTTTCCTTGTCTTCCAGCAGGGAAAGGCTGGATAGTGTAATTAAAGCCAGAAGGAAACATGCAGTAGAAAACTGCTGCTGCAATTTTAGGTGTCTGCAGACGATCAATAAATTCCCTGTTTTTAAGTAGAGGAGAAAAAGGAAGGAGGGAAGAAGTAACTCTAGGCAGATCCAATACAGGGAAAACTGGGTCTTTCTCACTGCAGAGCAGGCCACAGCTGGCTAAACAAGCACACATGACCCTGGTTGGAGAGCCCTGAATAAATGGACTTTGTCATTGGGCAGGCAATTTCCTTTCCAAACATGAATCTGTCTTGGCCAAGGTGATTACTTTTGGCAACAAAAAGGCATAACAAATAGACTCAAAACCAAAGAAAAAGCAGTAAACAGAACATAGTAATGTGGTTAAAAGGTTTTCGTAAAAATGCGGGAGGCTGCGTCACTCACAAGCAGCAAAGCCACCACCAAGCTATACAAGATAACTGCAATATCAGTAATTACACGTGCTGAACCAGCATGCAGACCATCCACCTCCTGCCTTTGACATGGTATTACTGACTCTCTGGGGCATGTGTTGCTGTGGCTGGTTTCCTTTGCAGCTTGGCTCAGGATGATTTTTGGCCCCAGAGAGTCACAGACACAGCATAAGCGAGAAGAGGACCCCATGGGTCTCCAGCCCAACCCTGTTCCAGTGTTTGACCACCCTGGGTTAAAGATTTTTACCCTAGGGAAAAGGTTGCTTCTTGCAGCTAATCAAAGTCCCCCTTTTTCCAGCTTGTGTCTGTTGAAGAATATTAAGTCAAAATGTCCAAATTCTCTAAAGTGCCAGGAGTTCATTCTTTGAATAGGCTGTACCATGTCCATGTTTAATTTTGATTTCCAGTGTCATCACTTGAGAGGACAAAATGGGAAGTACAATAATTTAGATATGCAGTGTAGGAAAGAGTAAAAAAAAAAAAAGAAAATACAGTCTACCTAACAAAAGAGGATTAAATCAATCTCCAGATGACAAATGGTTCTGTTGGGATCCCCAGTAATGAAATCTACAAATGTAGGACAGGCTAAGAAAGACTGGATGCAGGATCTGAGATAAAGGTCTGGAGGTTACAACAGAAGTGAAATTAATAAAATGGTAATTTCTGATTCAAAGCATACAATCCACGAATGTCCTAAGGAACCTGTAAAAATGACACTGATGAAAATTATTCAGAAACGCTAACTAGCCTGAAGAGTCTGGTCTTTCTCAAAGACCCCTAAAGCTAGACAATGAGCCATTCAGAGGTGTTTTATACATAGAAATAAATCACCTGCCTGTATTATTCCATAACTATCTTCACATCACTGGGAAATCATAATGTGTTAGAGAAAAACAAGCCTAAAATTTTTAAATATATCAACTCAAAAAATATACTTTTACCATAAATATTAAATGAAAACATGCAGTTGAGTGAACATTCATTGTCATTTTTCATCATGATCACTTTTCCATAACTGGACTAAATATTTCATAGTAATAAAGCTAAATTCTTGTTCTTAAAAATTGGCTTTGCTCAGATTTAGAGAGGAAAATCTATTTCCAAAGTCAGAACAAGCATGCTGCTCTTCAATCCACAAGTTCAATTGTGGAATAAAAAAAAAAATTTAAAGAGAGAAGTTCTTTCACAGTGACACCTCACAGGGTCCCAGCCGCTGCAGTTGTTCTGCCTCCATTGCAGTAACCTCACCCAAATCTCTTCCCCAGACCCTATAACCCAATAACTATGGCTTGTTTATCAACAGGCACAATAGCACAGCAGTTCCCAACTGCTTCAGGTCAGGGTAGGATGAAAAAAAGGCACAGTTAAGTGAGAACCAAAGGTTTCCAGACAAAATATTTACCAGATTTTGACAAGAGCTCTGCAACTAATACCTGAGCTTTTGTTAAAAGCTACAGATTTACTAACTACAGACAGAAAAAGGTCCTCAGATAGTTGTTTTTTGGTTTGTTTGTTGGGTTTTTTTTACTCCAGAAGAACATGCTGATACACATTGATAGAGAGAAAATGGTGTTGGGTGGTCAACAGCCCTCTGACATGGTACTCTGGGTTTGCTTTCCAACTGGGTACTGAAAGAGCCCAGACTTCACCTTGTGACTGCCAAGGTAAGGATCATCCCCATTTGTGTACCAATGTTGTTTTCTTCAGTTGATCATCCCTAACATCAGCTCTGAATACTAAATAGGTCTGTCTCATTGGGTATCAATGAGACCAGAGCCCAGGCTTGATGGCTGTCCCCCATATGAGTCAATAGTGTAATCTGCAGCCAGCTTCCCACTGGCATGTGGCAGTTTGCTACCTGCAAACAGACAGCAAAAGATCAGAAGCAAAATCGGAAGCAGAAACCTGAGAGAAGGACCCAGCCATTCATCCCAGTAGGAAAGCTTCTGAAAAATGGCAGTTTTTACCCTAGAAAAAGAGCATCTGACATATGATACAGGATGACTACTATAAATATGTAACGAGATGTCAGGAAGAAGCTGGAAATCAATGACATCAAATATTCAAAGAGGAAAGAAGTCAATAATGGGCTTAAAAGAAGAAAATGGGGGAAAAGGAGGCCCCAGGTGTAAATCGACAATAGGAGGTGGTTCAGAAATCAGCCAATCAACAATGAACTAACACAAAGAACATAAAACACCTGTTTCGGATCCCATTCACCCCTCATCCCAACTGCTTCTTGCCAGGCTGACCCTCAATAAAGTTATTTACATGTAAGCAAGAAACTCTGAAAGGTGGACTATGGTGGTTGTCCCATAACGAGGCAATGCTCCCAATCTCATTTTTTAGCTAGATGGTCACATTCAGATGTAACTGGTTCATTTATAGTAATGCTGTCCTAAAGGTTTTAATTCAGGTTCAGTGGAAAGTCCCTGTAAATTAGAATCTGGTTGCAAATAATCCTTAGAAATTATGGAGTCCCTGCAAGTAATTATTTCTGTTTCTGATTAAAGGATGGTTTCCACATATATTTTCATACAGTTTGGGGCTACTTGGTTAAAGTCCACACCAAAAATAGAATTCTGCCATTTCTGTAATCTCTGTGTGTATAAATAACAATTTAGCCTTCTGCATCATCCCAAGGGGCTGAATCCATTGCTGTACAGTCTGTGTATGCAGGGAAACTGCAGTGCTGGAAATGTTTTCCCATTGCTTAAGGACTCTGTCTGTAGGTAGCTCCAACTCTGCAGGTGTGTGATTGGAAAATCCAGCCTACAGATATTGCCACACTTACACTGTACCTACAGTTATTCATGTTCTTCCAGGCATATTAAACTAGCAGTCAGCTGGCAACTCAAATCCACTATCTATTTTCTTAATATGAGCACCCACGGGAAGGCTGAGATTAGATTACCCACGGTAGCATTACTTGACAACGTTAATAAAGGCAGCAGTTTCTCTATGGGCACCATTTTTTTTATCCTTACAATGTAATATTCAATGTATCTCCACTCTGTGAATGATTTCTATAAGGAAATGGGTAAGAAGCAGATACTGTTCTTAAAATCTAATGATACAACCATTGCATTTAGTAGTAGTTCACAATAAAGCTGCAGCTGTCAGGGTATTATTCCCCATTCAAGAACCACGTCAGTCACTTCTCAAGAATACATACAACTGAGGAAAGCCAATTCGAATGATGCAAGAAATCTACTAGGCAGAGCCTTCCTCGATCTGGAAAGACCCGAGTCTCTGAGAGCCCACTGAAATGGGAGTGTTTTAAACCTCACAGCTACCAAACAACCCAGTTTCAAATCACCCATTAATGACCCATACCCTCGTGCCACCCCTAATTTTTTATCTTCCCTTTCAGTTGTATATCTCTGTGCATGTTGTGCAAGTCTCTGCTCTTTTGTGCATCTTTGCACCACTACAGACTCTGTTTGTGGCTTTTGATGTCCCTCCCTTTCAACAGCAGAGTTGTCTCAAGGCAGGTGTCCAAGCAGCATTTGATATAACATTTGAGTACAACACTGTGTTTTTTCATGGAGAAAATATCTCATCTTTGCTCCTTCTTAGTTTCAGTCCCTTGAAGTTGATTTTCCCAGCTAGTGGCACAGCCTGAATCCAAGCACCTGCAGGTGAGGGTTCCAGCCCCTGAAACCTGGCAGCCAGTCCCTTTCCTCCAAAACCCTCTTTCCTCCCCAACTCAATCAGCCAAAACCTAACAGAAAGAGGAGACGGCTACGTTGCCAGACTTCGTAAATGACCCAGTATCCTGACAGTTTTGCTGTGCCCAAGAGCAGTCGGCGCGCCGTGCTGGCACAGCTGGCGATGCTCTTGGCCACAGCCGTTCCTTTGATTACCATCAGCTACTGTTGCTTAAAACCATTACTCCTGGTCTGTCTGCTATGCTGTGTGACACTGTGTTACCATTCAACAGGGCCAAAGAGAAATTAAAAAAAAAAATAATCCTGATGAACAATAAATGAGCCTTACAATGACCTCTCCCAGTAAAAGTGTTTTTTGGCCAAGTAACTTGTTTCCACAGTACCAGGTGCTGCAGGACCCCTGCAGGTTTTGCACTGTGGGCACCAAGCTCATAGCCCCCATACAAAGCTTTGCATGGCCTCCTCCAGTTCCCCTACCCAAACAGAGGGTCTGAGAGGTGTTCAGGTAGGCAGGGACACCATGCATGGCAAGAAGAGGTATGGGGTGCCACGGGCCGCTCCCCTGGGTTTCAGGTCCCATAGCAGGTCTCCTCCTGGCAGATATAAAAGTAGCAGCTGAGTACTGCTATGGCCTACCCCATTCTGGGGGTGTGCGCCATGCCCTCAGCTTCAGCTCACATGGAGTCAACATCCAAATCTGAGAGCCAGAAGTTCCCTGGCTCTTCTGCAGCCCCGTCTTCTCCAATGTCCTGCTCCCATTACTTTTTCCTCTTAACATCTTGGCAGGCCTCCTGCATGCTAATCAGACAGCATTGGGCACTTGCCCAGCCAGTCACTGTCTCGGTATTAATTCAGATTTTAAATACCCCATGCAGCATCTCGGGCTGTTTGCTGGATGGCTGACTTGCCAGACACACAAAATCTGGGGGCTGGAGAAAAAAGCAGACAACACAGCCCTGGTGTAAGAAAGTACTGCCTCTTAAAGGCAGTCCTGCTTGATTTCATTACCTCTAGCTCTAAAGAGCAGACAGACATTTTAGATTCTAATCTCTGCCATAAAAAAAAAAGAAGTAATAATAATAATAGCAGAATAACTGTTTTCAGGCAGAAGAAAACAAATAGCAACATTTCTTAAACTCTGTTAGATAAGAATGAAACAACTGGATTTTATGATCTTCAGATGTCACTGTAGTGGACTGACTATAAGTGATAAAATGGTTTCATGCCTCATAGCAAAATTGAAGCTAGAAACATGTATAAATAATTATTCCCAGTTTCCTAATAACAGACGAACCTGGTTTATATAAGTAAGTTAAAGAGTGACAATCTAAGTGGATTTCAAAAAGTTCCCTGTCTTCCTTTGAACTATTATCAAATAAATGCAACTCTGTCCCTTTCGAGCTCTAATGAAAATCCCATCAAAATTCAATTTACAGTATGCTGAGACACAGTGCAAGAGTGTTAAATGAATTGATTTGCCTTAAACAGTTGTTGAGACCAGATTTGTCAGTCACATTTGCACATGAAAGTCCACCATATTTCAGTAGTAAGATGCTCTTGCTCTCACAGCACTTCAGGCTAACAGTAGTCGTTTCTTTTCTTTTTAGACTTTTCCCCACATGCCCCTGGATGAGCTGAAGACACCATCACACATCTCTGCAAACTGACTGGGTGGCGCTCATCCTGCAGCAATCCTTCCATTGTTTACACACCAGCTCTGGCGCTTGATGCTGGGACAGCTGGGGAGGACATTTGTCCCAGCTCTCCCCAGCTCCTGTCCTGGAGAAGGCAGCTCCGGAGCAGGATTGACAGTGTATGTGAAATCAGCCATGGTGGCGGGGTCCCAAGACAGGGAACAGGCAGAGTCAAGCTGACAAGGTGCATCTGACTCCCCTCCCCTCCTCAGCTAACACAATTTTGGGATATAGAACTTCTTCCCTCTCCTGCTTTCCACCTGGGATGAGAGATACCTGTATCTCTAGTTACAGCTGAACTGCAAGACTAAATAAAAATCAAGATTTAGCCAAGAAAAAGTGCAATAAAATTCTGCAAATAATGTATTTGCCTCAAAAAAAAAAAAAAAAAGAAGAAAAAAAGATTAATCGAAAATTGAAAATTATCCTATTGTTTCTGTCAAATTCAGCAAAAGGTTTGAAATAAGAATTGCTAAGGAAACTACAGCCAAGGAATGGAGGAGAAAGTGTCACTACCAACTTGCTGTATATCTCTAAGACTAAAAAGGTAAAGCAGATGAGAAGAGCAGGCTCAGTGCCGTGTCACCCACGCAGGGGTAGGTCAGAGCAGACCTCCTCGTGTGCCGGGGATGTGCCCTAAACACCATACTGTACCACATCCTCAGGTGAGCTGATCTTCTCTTCTGCTATCCTTGTTTGCAGTCATATACAAGAGGAACAGGGCAAGAGAGGCTGACTACCAATGAAGGACACCCAAGATTCAGATCTGTGCTTGCATTTGGTCTCTATTTCCACAGTCCTGTTTTGCCTGAAGATGCCAAACTGGAATTGAAAAATGTTGTTTGAACATCAAAGTGCTTCATTCAACTCAAAATGAAAAGAATGTTACTAATATTATTACTTATTTAGTTCTAATAAAGCTGGAGTGAAGACAACTTAAAATGGATTTGAGCTGAAAGCAAGAGGGCGCATTCAGTGCAAGGAGCACACCTGAAGATGGACAGTTTTGTAGTCACCACCCTTTTCCAGATCCGAGTTCAACCCTTTGCTGCTTCCTCTGCTTCCCCTGAGATTTGGTACAGTTGATTTATGCTCTGCACAGACTTTCATTCTGTAGATGGGAACCCTTCTTCTCCCACACCTCTGCCACTCTCATCTCATTAGATTGTAACTTGTGTTTTTAAAGGTGGAAAAACCTCTCGTGGCATCACAAGGATGTTTTCAAGATACACAACGCTCTTTGGCTTTATATGGAAGCTTGGAGAAGAAAAAAAGATGTTTTGAATGCAGCTTTTAAAACCAGGAACTGCACCAGGTTTGCCAGAGATGCCAGAGGATGCTGCCCAGAGTGCTGTGAGCACAGCAGCAAGCACCAGCTCACTGGGAGATGCAGTGCCTGTTTCTGGGCTTCCCCCAGTTTTCCTCTGATGCTTGCATTTCCCCTTTACACGTCTTTGGGCTGTGTGATGGGAGCTGCAGGAAAGCTCCTTTCCCTCTGCCACTGGCTTGATCATGTTTTAATACCAGCTGTGTGGTTCTTACTCAGCCACTGAAGTTATTCTTTCTCTTGTTCGTAACAAGGTTAAAACAGAAATTAATAGTGGTTTGACAAGGTGCAGAAATGTTTAAGAGATAATATGACTTGACCGGCACTGAATGTGAACACAAAAATATGTACATACACGTGCCGAGAAACTGGCATCTCTGAACGTGAATGCTGAAGTGATGATTTGTTTCTGATATGACAGCTTTTTGTCTGCCAAGAAAGACTAGTAGTGACCTGATGCTTCACGCAGGAAATACATCACTTTTAAGCGTATCACAATACTCCTCAGACGCCCTATTTTTGGTAACTTGTTCTTTTAAATACCACTCTTCAGATAACTTCTGGATGAGAATCTAATTATCTTTCTCAATCCACTGGGAGGGAGAAAGGGGGTAATTATTTTTCAGTTTTATTTAGAAATAGACTTACAATGACCAGCATGAAACCAAAACACATTAGCCACGGTAGGAAATAGGAGTTAACACAGAATTTTAAAAAACAATCTACCTACCTTAATGTAAAAAGCATTAAGTGATGCAAACTCTTAAAACAGGCATACTTCTTTTTAATTTTATTTTATTTAAGCCTGTCTTCCAAAAATCTGTGTGCTGATGTGAGATGAATATCTAAACCAGTAATAACTGCAGCTAGATATTACATAAAAAGATTCATACTTATTGTTACCTGGTGCTTTGCACCCCAAAAGGATTATGCAGAATTTACAATCTGTGGCTGAGGTACAGTACATAAAAATGCAATGCTCCATCCATCACTGATGCAGAACCGGTTCAGGCATGAAACATGATAGTAGTTTAACTGCAACAATGCACCAGAGTTCAAGACAAAGAGCTATTAAATCTTATTATTGATATTTGGGTAGGCAGAATGTCATTGAAGGGAAACTTTTCTGTTTTCTCCCATTCTCAAAAGGCAAATAAACTACTGAGAGCGCCACAAGTGGTCAAGAGCTCAAAATTTTAACCTGAGAATTTAAACTTCTAAAAATCAAGTTGAATCATGTTGAAAGCTGTAGCCCATAATAGTTGTGATGTTTAACAGGCCTGCATTGAGCTTGTTTCTTCGCACTTCTGACCATTTCCCATTCCCCTTACAGAGGGTGTTGCCCAAGCTTGGGATGTGGGAAGGAGGTCAGGATTGGTCCCAAGGTGCTTATGAAGGCATCAGATTTTTCGCAAGCCAGAAGCATTTGAAAACTGGGGTTGAGAGGCTATCACGTAGTACACCTATGTCCTGCAAGCTGAACACAGGTTCTTCAGCAAAAGCAGGGCCAAGGATCCACCAAAGGGAAATAAAAATTAAGCAGCTTTAAATTTATTTTCTGGACATGAAAGCATCCTTCTTATGTATCTCTTGTTACCTGCATTACACTGCTTTTTATACTGTAATCTTGGAGATCACCAACAACGTACACCTGGCAGAGCGCACACTGAGCCTTCAACAAGTAGTAGGGGCCAAAACCACCTGGTTTCTATCCACTCTAACTTGTTTACATGAACTCGCTTCTAAATCAATTTTCATGTGGCTTAAGCTTGATTAGGAGATGCTGCGGCTGAAGAGCTGAGTTTAGCTGCTCTTTTCATCCTGGGCAGGATTGTATGGAGCATCAAAGCTGTGGGTTTCTCAACCTCAGCCCTGTCCAGCTCAAGTTTGAAATATTTTTCCATGTAATATAAAGGCATTTTAAGCCATTTTGGGTATTCTGAGCACAGGTTAAATTATCTGAACCTACACAGCCTGTACGCACACAGTAACAATTGCAAACACACGTGGACCAGTAGCAGTCCCATAATGGAATCATGTAATGTTTCACCTACAGGAAACACTTGTTACCTGACTGCTGACCAGAGCTAGCCTTGGTCTTAACTCCAGCTCACTTTTAATTGAAGAAGATATGTTTGATGTACAACACCTAAAAAATGTATTCTCAGACTGCTTTCACTGTGCCCTTAGTCAGGATCCATTTTTCTTTTCTCCCAGGGTGTCACCTGGGTGTAATCTGACAGATGTTCCTGTGTCTAGTTTGAGCCGAGCAGTGGTATGTGACAGCACGACCACAGATAATCTGTTAAAGCGAGGCTGTGGCCATGTACCCTGCACTGGCTGAAGCTGATGTGAGAGAAGAGGATGCTACCTACATCCCAAGTTCTTCAGTCTTCCCTTCTCCTTTGCTAGCATAAGCACTGGCATGATCACTATCTTTAATTCTTCTGCCAAACTCATCCACGTTAACCCATCCTATAATATCACTGCTTGTCACCCAAGGTGCTGTAACCCACTTGTGAATGTTTCCAGCCTTTGCCCGGATTGTAGTTCATGATAATACACAGGCTTCCACTTTCCCATGAGGGTAAGATAGCCCATGAGACTGGTTTCTGCAGCACAGCCGTAACTCCTCAGGTAAGGCCATCTGGCCACTTGGGAGCTTCGTGACATGTCTGTGAGCTGAGTGCGAACAGACTTCAGTTGAATCAAAACTCCTAAGTGTTTAATTCAGCCAACAACGTGGGGCATGCAGCAGGTCTTGTGTTTGAGATTTGGTCTGTGTGAAACACAACTGGTTTAATTCAAGTGGCAATTGATACAATTTTAAATTGATGAGCTGACCCTGCGTGTAGATATACCTTCTTAAATCTATTTGAATCTAGAGTGTGATTTTAACTGGCAGTTTAGCACTGACTGTTTTGAGGAGATGTGGAAGTAATTGCACATTTTAAACTGCACAGATAGCAGTCATAGAGACCACAAATCTCTCTGAGGCTTGCAAACAGATTCCTAAGAGGTAGAGGTTGTAGGCATGATTGACACACCAGTCAATCACCTTCCTGACCAAAAGAGGAAAAATATCAGTTCTCATTGAAGTTTGCTTCCTTTATCATTACATGCACTTGCAGATTTAGGATCATGAATGTATCTACAATAAAAATCTGCCTCTAGCAATTATCTTACACTGTGCTGCAGTGCCACACGCAATTAGGGCTGCTCCTTCAACACATCAGACAGGTATATTTCTTGCCCAAAATTATTTTTCATCTGACAGCACCAGGAACGAAATCAGAAAAGACAAATGTAGAAAGCAGCTAAAGCAAATGGGGGCATTCACAGTGCCTGAGAAAGTGGAGAACCTGAAGAAAAAGAGTATAAAGTGAAGGAGGACAAAGATCCCTAATACAAACCTCAGAAAATTCAGACTGGCCTCTCTGAAATGCCACTAACAGCAGTTGTAGGACACGTAACTGCACCATAGGTAGGCATTTAGAGGTGTTCCTATGGGACGCCCAGCATCTTCCCCACTGGGAGAGGGAGACAGGGATGGAGACAGGCAGAGACAGCCAGTTGTAGTGGGGACAACTCCCTGCATGCAGCCCTGGGGTTACATTCAGCCTGAGGCACAATGTCAGGCTCCCCAGTTTTCTGCTACCTCTGTGTTCCCCTTCAGGCAAACCACTTTCCTGCTCTCCTTGCTGGGCTGTATGCTCTTTTGTGAATCTATATCAGCAATATTTGGTGCTTGTGTGGCATTTTTCAGAGGCAGAGCTTGGAAAATAATCCGGTGCTCTGCCTGTCTCAGCAGTGTCCCTGTGAGAGCTGCCAAGCCAAGTGGAGGCTGTGGAGGGTTAGGGAAAGAAAAACTGTTCCCAGAGATCAGAGAAATGAGATTGAGTATGCTAACATGGAAAAATTGGTGTCACAACTGCATATACACTGGAGAGCTATCAGTATTTCGCAGGCTTCTGTTGGTATCAACAAACTTTTGATCAGGTTTATAAAGCTTCTTTTTTCAAATGAAATACAGATTAAAAGCAAAACCTTTCTGAGTCTGGATTGCATGGGCTATTGTGCAGACAGACCCCATGGCTGCTCTAGTTTCTGTTCCACTTCCCCACTTTGATACAGTCAGAGGGTCGTGAATCTTTCCCATCTCCCTCACATAACTGGGAATGGGATCCTGACTGTGTGTGCAAAGATCTTTGATTCAAAAGACCAATTCAAATGATCTTTGACCTGGCCAGGGTTTGTAATTTTCAGATAAGAAATAACAGAAATGTTCAGCTGCCTAGGAGATGCTTCTCTTCCTCTCCTCAAACATTTTAAATACCAGCAGTGCAATACAAGACATGTGCAAAGTAAAAATAAAGACCTTGTCTGTGATTTTAACTGTTAAAATAACCATCTTGTTCCTTTGCATGATGAAGATGTGTGAATTTACACATTAAAATAGCATGTATTTGAGAAATAGGCCAAGAAAGCAAGCAATTTGTAAAAAATATTGTGACAGATCTGACACTCTTTCCAGATTTTTATGAATTGCTTCCCACAACTCAAACAAACAGATTAAAGGTCACTGAAAAGGGAAAATGTGTATTTGTGCCTGGTTTGCTTCCTTATGCTTTATGTTGGACTGAGAATGTGAGATATTTTACTTTTACATGTTGGGGAGGAGGGCAAAGAGGAGGCTGTGGGAGGACAGAGGGCCTTTTGCCTTAGAAATTGAAGGCAAATAATGCAGTCTTCTCTGGAGACCTTGACTAACCAGGGAACCAGAGAAGCCATGAGTATGAAACCTGGCTGACTGGGAGAAGACCTGATTTTTATTCAGTCTATTATTTATTTTTGTTAGTGTCTATTTAACTTCGTCACTTTTTTTTTTTTTTTAAGAGTCAGCAGCCTCCCTTTCCCATGGAGACCTCAGTGCCATCCCCAGAAGAATCAATAGTGCTGCTGGCATAAAGGACATTTTTTAAAGTGTGAGGCTGGACTTTGTGTAACTACAACAGAAGAGACCTTTCCTCCTTATTTCAAGGAGAGAAAAGTAAAGGCACAAACATTTTTAGGTACTTTAAGGACCTTTTCCTGAGGGAGCCACCTTTTTCACAGAGGAGCTGTTGATGATCATCCACACAGAGGCTGATCACTGTCAGCTGGACAGCAAGTCTGGCAATGAAGGTGCAACCTTGATGAAGCCTACAGCTCCCAAATTTTTCTCAGACATGCCTAGCCACAACAATATTTGTCAAAGAGGTAATCCAAAAACTCTCATATATCACTGTATCTTTCCATAGGTTAATGACTAGGTTGACACAGACTTCAGTGGTTGAACTCAGGCCCTGAGATCAAGCACTGTCTGGTGTTAACCCAGCCCGTACAACAGGTAACAGCTTCATATTATGAACCACTTTCTCCACACCCTTCCACCTTCACAGAAACTTTCTTAGCAGTTTAGCTTCCAGTTTAGGAGTTTCACATCATTTTTGTCAGCCGCATGCAGTAAAAGGGATTTCCAGATCCAAGTTTCTTAAGGAGAAAAACCCATAGATCCCAGGCTTTATTCCTGGCCCTATAAAGTTTTTGGTTGAGTTCTCATGGATGACGATAGAAGCAAGGTTTTATTCATGGTCAGTACACACAATTATTTATATTAGTGTAGGTTACATTACCATGTCTGTGAACTCACCTACTTTTACTCAGAAACACAGTGCTCTTTCAGTTACTTGCTCAAAAATATCAGCTGCCAGTTTACAAACATCTCTTGCAAAATCTTCATCAGGAAATATGTTTTAAAATGCACTTTGCTATAGCAGAATCAAAAAAAGACCCTTGCAAATCGCTAAATTAACTAGAGTATTATGCTTGAGGCATTTCATATCTTTGCTTGAGGCATTTCCTATCTTTACTTGTCAGAGGGCAGCTAAAGATCTGGGAACCAGTGTATTTTTAATTAACGTTTCCTGGGTTCCATGTACAAGTTTGCTGATCTGTTTAAGCTTTTAAAATCCCCAGATTTTCCAATAAAAAATTAAACTTCCAAATGTTGAGGGAAATCACTAAGTGGTACTTAATTAATTGCCAAGTATAGAAACAGCTACTCCCATCTGAGCTAACTTCAGAAATGTCAGTTTGTGACAAAGGTGTGTGCTCTCTGTCAGAGATCCTGGTGACAAAGTCATTCAGGAATAAGAATAGCTGCACTCTCTCCTGAATTTAGGAAAAAACTTGATTTCCATGATCTGCTATATGCTGCTTTCTATAAGAAAAAAATAAAACATTTCCTTCAATCTTGTAGCCTCTCTCCCATTCAGACATAAGTGAATTGGTTATCTGGACAAAGAGGTTTGGGAAAAAGATGCTTACTACAGGCGAAAGGAAAGCCTTTATGTTAATGCTATATTAAAATTTCTTAAATATAAAAAACAAAGGCATTTTTAGAAGCTACAGGCCACACTGAGGGCAAAACAGTCTCACAGGACTGAATCTGACCTATATCCCATCCAACGCAGGTTTTTGCTGTGCTCTTCCTCCCTCTGAGGCTTCAGGATTCTGTCATTTTTATACTCTGTGTATGTTTTATAGTATATTATGCCAATGAGAGATTTTAAACATGAGCGTGACTTTGAGAAGTCATGCCTTGGGCTAATCATTCCTCCATTTAAAACAGCGAAATAGAGGAGACTGGCACAGTGTTGGGTTACTGTCAAAACATGAAGAGAATGATGTGATTAGATGTAATGACAGGGCCAAAACCCTTGTCCCTTACAGACAGATTTCAAGCATGACAAAAGCACAGTTGATTTAAACACTTGTATTTGAGCATGGCTCCAGGCAGCCTGCCCATTATCAGAGAAAACAAAAGGGATAAAGAGCTAGTAAGCTCCCAAACTGGGGGTGGCAGCCTCCAGATACCCTGGTAAGAGCTCCCTACCCCAGATCCTCACTCGCACATGTGGGTGAGCAGGAAAGGTTGGGTTTCCCTCCCTGTACATTACAGAGGCAGAGCAACTTTTAGAACTGTGACAGAAGTGGTGTCATCCACTGTTTAAGAGATTGCATGAAGCCCCAGTGCTTATAACAGCTCTGTTACTAAGCCACTCGGTGCTCTTTGAAAAGATGGCATTTCCACTTACACCCTTGTCCACTCAGGCCTCAGACTTATTGAGGAAAGGGCTGTCTTCTCCCCTGTGATGAGTGCTGTCCGACCTCAGCATGTCCCAAGCCCCTGCTGACCTTGGCCTCCTTACCATAATGACATCTAATAAATCCTCCTCCAGGCTGACTTTCTGCAATGAATGCAGATCTTGGTTAAATGCACTGCAACGCACAGTGTGTACAGTGAAGGGGACGTCGATGCACCATGATGCATTTACTCTTAGGTTTATTATTTTTATGCTGGTATGATCTGCTCAGCGCTAAAGATGGCCCATGGAGCAGAGTGGGCTGGTCTATGTGGGCCATCCATGAGCATCTTGCTTGGCACAGCCACTGTTCCTGCTGCGGCTGCGTGTACTTATTTTTTGGGCTTTGGGAAGCCTTCACTAACATCTCATTTCTTTGGCAAGGCCAGAAACACAGATATACTTCAAAGAATGGTGATTATCTCAGGAATTTCTCTGCTGAGCAAATGACTCACTGAGTTTTTAGCCCTCAATGCCAAACTAAAATCTAATAAGAAAAGCTTAGAGGGAGAAAAAAGTTAATTTCACTGCAGAGAACGACTTCTGGTTGCAAAGAAAAATGAATGAAATAGTCTGTTTAGTTTGAACTATCTGTGTAGATGTCATTCATCAATAGATAATGCAATATATTCCTCTGACATTTGCCAGTGACTCTCAAGAGCTTTGATAACAAGATCTGCACTGCCAGGCTCTAATTTTGTTTAAAGTTTGCCTGCTTAGTAGAAGCATTTAGAATGAGAAGAGTTTAGCTTATATTTCTGATTTGAGAAACCTTTGTTAAATGTTACCAATAAAACAGTGAAATCAGTGATGTTGGATCTAAAAGGGTGGAATGGTCACAAAGAGAATTTGCTTCTCATTTCTTTCATTTTTCTCCTCCCAAAGAGTTGTACCAATAAATTTCTATGAGGATCTCATCTTCTGTACACACCCTGAAAAACACTTTCTTACCACCATATGTATTCTGTTGATGAAGAGCTTATATCTGTGAACAGCAGAAAACTTAGTTTACTAACATGCACATATAGAGTATGAGGGACAGAGCTAACAAGTTGCTGAGGGTGAAGACTCGGGCTGCCTCTGGCTCTTTGCTTGTGCACGTGCCCTCTTCAGAGCATGTGGGAGCCAGCCTGACCTCTCATCCTTTGGAAGGACAGCAAAGAGAAATATAAAGGAGAAAATTAAATGAGAGCTCTCATTTTGGAGAGAAATATAATTTACTGTGCAATAAAGGAGTGAGAAAAATAAGGGTTTGGTATTACTTGCTAAATTTCATCAAATCCACAAGGAGTCAAGCCATTAACCAGTCAGTCCACATTTACATCTCAGCTTCAAAAATCTAAGATCGGAACAGCACAACTGGATTTTACTAGGAGTCCATCCAAAGTACTTCAAATCACAGATTTTCAGACTGAGCACAGTGTTTATTTGTTTGTCCCAGACAGAAATTAGGCTAGGGATGCAGAGCCACACACTAAGTTGAGAAGTAAAAATCCCAAAGTGCTTGTCAATGTTATATCCCTTGGATATACTTGGATTTCCAAGTACATATACTTGGATTTGGCATGCCATGCCAAGGTCTACTCTGTTACTCAAGTCCATGATTGGAGGTTGATCTGGTCTCTTTGATGTGTGAATTACTAGGGCAATTAAAATAATGAGTAGAGGAAAAGCACATATGGCTATGATACCTGTGTAATCTAACTAGTGCTGCTTTCTTTTCAATGAAATATAAATTTCTATAAAACACACACATACTTGATTTGTAAGGCTGGACCTTAAGAGCTTTTTCATTCCCTTTCCATTGTTATATGAGAGCATGCCATTGTCTAGCAGATCAAAGGCATGGCTAACAGAAGTGGTTGATGGGACTAATGGAGAATTGCTTTGGGAGACAGCCAAGTCAGTGACCTGATAAAATGTAATTTCATTTGTTCTGGCTACAAAACATGCAGTGTTGGTCCAGTATCAAGATTTTCAAACTCACTCAGAAAAATTCAACAAAGCTTTCAAAAAAGCTGTTCAAGTTGCTGAAAAATGGTCAGCAGTGGAGGGAAGGAAGAGGTAACAGCCACAGCCTCCATTCTGCTGGTGAGTTCCTGAAACAGCCATGCAGCAAAATACTTGTGCTTCAGGACAAACAGAAATGTTTCCAAGTTTACACAGGACACATAGCACAGCTTGGCTGATGCTTCAGAAGAGATGATCACAAGAATAAGAGAGTGGAAATGAGTCCTCAGTGAAGTCTGTGTTCAAAGAAGTATTTTGGAGCTATTTGAATTGGGAGGTGCTGGATTGTGATACAAGAAGAGCCCTTGTCTGACATCTCATCTTGTCCCCATCAGAGAGCGATACTCCAGAAAACCATGTTTCCACACAGTGTCTCATCACTGTGAAGCTCTCCAGCTGTATTCATTGCACTGTATGGTGTCACTTGATAAGCATGGAAAGGACATTTTAAATATCTTGAGAGCAAACTGGATTTTATTGGGGAAAGAAAAGAAATAGAGGATTTGGAATCTCTCTGTTTAAATAAGATTCCTTCTGGCAACATTTATTAGATAAAAGTGCAGTCCTGTACTTTAGAAATGTCTTCATTTTACTTTAAAGAACATTTTGGAACATTGGATCAGAGACAGTGGATGGCGAGACTATTATACTTCAGGGAGTCAAACCCAGGCCCATTGAATCCTGTTTCGTAATTTATCACTCAGAGGGCTGCAGTTCCTGTGGTTTTTTAAAACCAGTCCAACTATTTGCATTGCAGTGATGAGAGACCAAGAGAAGAAACTGGGGCACACTGACCCAGCCGCTGTATATTCTAAATTTGGAAGAGAAAATAATTTCTGCCCCAAAGACCTCAAGCTCTTCAAACCTATGCAGAGGGACTCCTGGAAAATTGTGTTAAATAGAAGAAAACATGATTCCTGCAGCAGTATCGTCATACATCTCTGACCAATCGGTCCAAGCAAAACCAGCAAGGAAGAAGCTCCGTAGCTGACAGGGCTTTTACCCCTTGCCACAGGGGCAGTTCTCCAGCAGGGAGCCCTGCTAAGCTCCCCTCTCTGTCCTGCAAGTCTGCATTGCCTCAGAGGATGACAGAAACCTGTGGTAAGGCTGCTCCTGTAAGGAAGGATGCTAGTTGTCCCCCCACACTGTATTTTTGGCCGAAAGTGGAGTGTCATCCATTCAGCCCATCACAGGCATCCAGCAGCGCAGTGAATTTCTTCTGAGTTCTTTAATCTATTTCAAAGGATAAAACCACTCTTACAAGGAGCCAATTCAGCTGCGATAATGATTCCTGCATGGCACAGTTTAGTATTTAATAGACATATCACCATCTGTTCTAGCTTTAAACAATAAAATTGGAGAAATGGAACCAGCAGCTGCAATCATTTTAAAAAAACAGAGATAGAGGAAGGAGGTGAGTGAATACATGCAGTACATGCGTAGAAAATTATTGCAGGGGAAACTTTCTTGAGGTACTCTGCAAGAGAGAGCTTATTGCTATGTTCTGTATTCTGCACAGCATGTATACATCATATTTTTTCTTATGTTTTAGACATAAACCAGTGGGAGAGAGAAGGGAATAGAGCTCTGTGCTGAAACAGTGAAACCCCACTGACGCTGATTTCTTCACAGCAAACAGGGATTTACATCAAAACCTTTTTCTGATACTTGAGAGATGAAAAGGTTAAATGCAGTGGGGAAGACAACAGTTTTCTCTATGGTCTGCAAAGGGGTCTGAGTTAGAGCTGGGGTTTATTTCCTGCTAAATCAAAGGTCTGCATTTTCCACAAGACATGCCTTTGCCAGCAGCACAGCACCGAGGGGCAGTGATGTTTCTGGAATCAAGAGTAATAGCTTGAACAGGCATGAGTTACGGTCTCAGTAAAGTCGTAGGTAGACTATGTTCCTTCTCTGCATCTGTTTTCTAGACAGCTTCTCTGCCAGTGAGCTAAAGCAATAATTTGACTGTTTTCACTAACACTCATACAGAGTGTCTCTAGTCAAACAGTTATAGCCTGGACCAGAAATTTAGTTGTGCTTGAAATGGTAAAATTATGTTTCATAGTATTTTTCTAAGGAAAATTCTGAAGCTGAATAAAAATCAACCAAATAGATGACAAATCTTTTTGAGTGTGTATAAGAACATGACTGTAAAAAAGTCTGTAAGCATATGCAACAGAAAACCTAATATTTTGGATCTGATTTTAAGCTTATGTCATCTTTGTACCTTACTCCAATGACATCTGTCAAAATCAAGAATAACATAGCCACTGTCAGGAGAGTTAAACCTCTGTTAAAAAAACACAGCTGGAATCAGGCTCAGTGTCTTAATGTCTCACACATTCAGTACTCCTATTTAAAAACCAAAAAATCCTACTGTGAACTGAAAGCTTTGCTGAGGGCTTCAGAGGAATACCATGAGGGTAATACTAGCAGAAGGGATATCAAGATCTGCTCACGCCTTTAAGAATAGCAGTGAAGAGAATTTGGTGAAAGAGCTGGTAAAGAAAAACAATCAGCTATTTAAACTAAAAGCCAAAACAACTCCCCCTTGTATGTACCAAGAAATACACTGCAAATAAATGGAGTAACTATACAGCCCTCAATATAGTACAGAGACCTTGAAAGAGAGATCTATTTGTGCTACTTTGAGAACAGCTGAGTGTCAACGTTGATTTTATTAATAATTCTATCTAAAACACTAGTGAAATTTCAGTTGAAGCTTCTCTTAACTTGGCTCACTCAAACGTTTGCCTTTAGGATTTTCTCTTTCCTAAGTCCTTCTGCACTTTCTCCTGGCAGTCCTTCCTACCTCCTTGCTTGTAACCAGGTTTAGTGAAGAGTGGCTTGGGTCACCCCACCTGCCTAAAAGAGATGATCTTAAGTCATATCCTGTGACCACATCACATATAAATGTGAAGATCAGAAAAGTTGTGTGACTATTTGCCCTGTGATATCACTAAAATCTATCTAGTGTAAAGAGAGACGCCCAAATTGGATTCTGATGAGACATTCCAGACATGTATTTTACTTACATTTTAAACACTTTCTCAGAACAGGTTGCATTTTTTCACTATGTCTCTTATCTTGAAGCTTTATCAAAACTTTTTGTTCACTGTAGTTTGGAAACCTGGAAGGGAAGCTGCCAGTTGGAGTCAGCTTCAATAAGACATACTGGGGGACTCTAACTGATAGGGTCATGGGGAAACAGCTGAGCAACAAAATGAATTTAGAAGATGGGAAAGATCATGTTAAAAATTATGCAAGTTGAGCTAATATACTGGAAAGCTACTTTTAAAGATGAGAAACTGCAGAATTAGTATAGAGTTAGAGCAGCAGCATTCAAGGTGTCAAAACCTGAGCTGGATGAATTCATTTCACTGTTTTAACATAGCTTTTGTAGATGCAGTAACCCTTCCCTGTGATAACTTGTCTAAGATGGGCGCCAAGTTGAAACTTGGATAGCACAGTACTGGTTTTGTTTGGACATCTGCTGCTACTGCTCTTATTTACACGTTGCTGGTGAATGTTTGACTTGTTTGCAGTAAACATGATTGTTATTGAAGGTTTGAAGCATATGTGTCATGTCTATGGAACTAAGCAGTGAAGAACATGGAGCTTGGTGGATGCACTTTGAAGCAAGCAATGAAATCAGCTATTTCAATTCTGAATATTGCCGAAAGCTTTGGTCTTAGTGAAATGAGATGTAGCCTTTTCAGGCCTGAGGCATGAAAGAAGAATCAGTGTATATAAACCAGTTTCATTTGCTTGCTTCCTTTATGCAGTGTTAACAGGACAGACGGAAGACTTAGACTGATTAACCAAGATAAAGCAATTGATATGCTCCTGAAGGGACTTGTCATTCTGTCATATGGAAAAGAAAATATGTCACTGAAGCACATTTTCTTGCCATGTGTTGTGAAATCATTAAAGTCTAGTCATTAATACTGACTAGATTGAGACAGTGTGTATGTTAATGTGATATTCAAATAATAAAATTAAATTTTAAAATCTCTCCTTTGAGCTGCACCCTGGCTTGGGACAGTGCTGACAGACGTGCGAAGACCATGAGCAGTAGAGGTGAGATGTCCCACCATGTAAATGGGAAAGTCTGAGGAGCCCCAGCCACTGAAGAGCTACCATCCCATGGTACCAACAATGGGTACAGCAGGTAACAGTATCAGCTCTTCTGTACCACAGCTGACTCCTGCCAACCTTCGACCAGCAGAGGCCAACTACCAGGACACAGGGGAGTCATGGGGAAGTCACGGGGAAGCATCACTGCTACCAGAAAGGAGTGGTGCCTCTCTCAGGACCATCCCCCCTCACCCAGGCTCCCATACCCAGCACACACAACCAGAAGACAACTTGCTGCCTAGCTACGCTTGTCTTAGCTGAACTGCGAGTAAACAAATTAAGAGTTATTCCATCTACCTTGGGATCTTTGCAAAGATTAGCAAGACTAATAATAACCCCAGGCTCGCTCCTGTCACAGTCAGTGAAGGAAGAGGAGCTTCTTTCTGGACCATGTCACGTCAAAACGGGGTCAGTTCCTTCTGCTAACCTTCATGCACAATTTCAATAGGTTTTCAAGGAACACCCCTCCCAGCAGGAGGAAAACACCTTTTCACAACCTCGAAAAGAAAAAAGGCAAACAACTAGTACAGCTCATTCAAAATCTTAGCTACGTTTCATAATGTGTCAAGAAAGCAATAAATACAAAGACACTCATTGTGCCTTACATATCACAGGTTATCAATACATATCAAGTTACATCAACACTGGAAGAGAAATTATACACAAGGAACTCAGAAGTCCCACTAAATTCTCTGTAGAGACCTGGGGTTGTCTACAGAAGAAAACCTGCGCATACACCAATGCAGAAATATGAAAGTTTCACCCAGGAGTAGGGCTATTCTTTTACTATCTGTGCTAGTAAAATAAAGCTATCCTACCACATATAAAGCAACCATATCTGTTTAGTTATTTGCAATCAGTCTCATTCAGCTGTCCACGCTTCTGGGAAATCTCTGGCTCAATCTGCTGCTTCTGTGTTGTTCTTACTGTGTTTTCCTATGACCTTAGTTTGGCTCTCTAATGTGAGGCCAATGTGGTCTGTAGGTCCATCGCTAAGACTCTGATAAATATTTCTCTCGAAAAAGTATAACTGTATTTGAACTCTTCTGCTTCATAAAAGGGCTATAGGCTGATCTGTAATACATGGACTTGTCCTCTGAAGAATCATCTTTTACTGTCTTGACTCTATCAAAGCCCAAAGAGGCTGAATTAAACTTCTGTAGATAACGCCACATTAGCTAAGTATGTGAGGAGCACCTGAAGTCATCGTGTGCCTGAAGAGATGCCACCAAGTCCCTCTCAGCCAAATCAGTAAGCAAGCATCTGTGTGCATCACTAACAGAAGACTGTGAGGAACAGCCCTGCATTAACCTACCGATCAGTGGCAACCATGATGCTGTCTGGGAGGAGTTTCATGAAAATTTAGAGGAGACTAACAATGTTGTTTTAAAGATACATGCAGGGCAGGATTTGTCTCAGTTATTTACACTTTCATTCAATGGATGTCTACATCTGAGCAAGCGTCTGAGGATGCACCTCATGGTCAGCAGGGAAAGCGAGAGACTTCAGTGCCCCAACCTCTGGCACATCTGAGATGTCTGCATGGTGGAAAGCTTGAGTCCTCTGAAGTACCTATCTCTCTCCACTGACTGGAAATGGAGACAAAGATGACTCGTTCAGGCATAAATATCAACACTGTAGGTAGCTAAACTCAGAGGAGACAAACTCTATCCATTATGTCCTGCAATTGCCTTACAATATCTGTCACATGTGGAATTAAATTGTGTCACCTGCTTATGATTCATTTAGTCATTGGAGGGGTGGGTTAACTAATTCCTAGTACGTAGAGATTCTTTTTGTCCAGTAACTACGTTAAACTTCGGTGTCATATCATCAACTAGAAAAGTTTGTCATTAAGAATGTAGTTACTTTTTCTCAGTAAAGGTTACATAGTTAAACAAAATCCACAGATACAGAAGACTTCAAGAAGCATTGTTAGATTCTGCCAAGTGGTGTGTCAGTAGCTGAAATTTCAGAGCATAAATTTGACAAGTGGGAGAAAAACTGAGAAGTCAGACCAAAGAGATTCAATAAAGCATTGTGTCTGTGGACAAAAATAAGAAGTGGAGAACTCTGTACTGAAAAGTAAGAGGACCGGGAAAGCAGGGAGGAAGATAATTTGAAACTAATAACTTCGTGATGAATAGCCTGATCAAAAACTGCAAAGCAGATAAAGACCAACTCTCCGAGACTAGCTTGGAGATATGTCAAAAAGTGATGATGAATAACTTCCAAAATGCTTGTTGCTTTCATAAAGCATGATATCAGGAGAAAAAAACAAACCAAAATTAAATCTGTAAACATGGAAAAAATCTTCAGGAACCTGGGAGGAAAAAGTCAGCAATCTGTGAGGAGAAGCAAGATGTGCAAAGTGAGGGTGATAGGACTTTACAGCTAAGCACAAGTGAGAGCTATAAGAGGTTTCCTTGATGGTTAATATATGCCTGCATATATGTTAAGGTGAGACTGAAACACTTCCTCTCTTGTTAAGTGACTTTGTAAGACCGACAACACAAACACCCAACATCTTAAGAGAATAAGCAACTGACTCTTAGTGACTCCTTCTGGAAGGAGATAAAAACTAATAAAATGCGATACCAGAGAAGAGTTTACCATACTCCTTTCAGAGGACAGAAAAGCCTGGGGAAGACACGGGAAAGCATCTCTCTGCACCAACAATCCCTGCCAAGGGAGTGTGGTCAGGGGGATGTTGCCCAGGGGCACAGACATATGAGGGGAGCTGCTGGAAAATGGCGCACTTCAAAGTAGTTTTTACTTCTCTAATAGCCACATAACTGCAGCCATATAGAATGTGGGTGCTGCAGCAAGTCAAGGGCAAATACTGCTGGCGACAGCTCTGCCAGAAGAGAGGAGTGCATAGTCTCAAGACAAATACACCCAGGTAATTCTTCCATTCCCAGAGAAGGGGACCAGGGGGACACCGGAGCAACGGAGGAGCTGAAGCGGCCTGCTGTGACCCTACAGAAGCGTTCACAGTAATTTCACAGCGGAGGGGCCTGTGCCCACTCACCTGCAATGCTGGATTCCCATCACTGCTGCCTCACAGCACTCCAGACAAGAGCTGCTCTCCGGGAGGCAGAATAACATCCGCTTAAATTGTCAGTGTTTTACTGAACTTGTAACACACCAGGCAGGAGTGCAAGAGGAGATGGCATTTTAATCAAGAGATTTGCCCGTTGCTGGGACACGGCCAAGCAGGGAGCACACACGCCTTCCCGGGGAAGCGGCAGGGGCAGGAAGGACGTGTGTGCAGGGCTATGCAGAAAATCATCGTGGATGCTACAGAATGGCACGTCTGCCAAATATCAGACACAGACTTGAAATACTCTGAAACTAGGACTTAGGGTTATTTGATCTTCCTTTCCAGTAGAAACTTTTTTTGTGTGAGTATAAAAATACTCCTAAAAGAAATTGCAACCCAGCGGCATCAATTTAGATCTGAATTGTTCAGTATAATTTTCACATCAGGTTGAAACAAGCCCTGATTTTAAGTGTCTACTGTAAATTTCTGATCTTTTCTTTTTTTTCCTAAACGAGTTCTGTGCAGCAAATATCCTATGAAGAAAGGCAAAGGGGACACAGAACAGAATACTAGAAGTAATTAATGATTTTGCATGCCTCCAATTTTCAGGTACAGAAGTCTGAAATACATTAAAAGGTAACTGAATGATTTTGAAAAGCAATTTTAGTATCCTTTCTAGGAGTTAGATTTCTTTGAAAGTTTTGAAATTAAGAATCAAAAAATCATTCAAAGTTCTTTAAAATAAAACTTCTATTTTTAATGTCATCTCTATGAAGAACAGTCAAAAGGTCTCAATGAGCAGCTCTTTGAAACTGCAGCTTTAGCCAAAGCAAACCCCAGAGCAAAAGTAAATTTTTGGTTCACACTCCCAACTATTCAGTCACATTAACAGCAGAAATATTCTGTTCTGCAGACAGAAGGACTAGATCTAGGGCTGTAACCCTGGTTACATGCAGGCTCCAGCAGATATGTGGATGACTTTTCTATAACTGAACTGATGACAAATTTTACCATTATAGGTGGAAGTGAGGGTTCCCTGAGCCAAACCCACAGATTTTAGGGACCAACAGGTGCCAAAATAATAGACTTTTTGGCTGAAGGCTGCGTTCAGCTTTGAGAAACCACAGTCACTACATCGAAAAAAAAGATTAGACCCGGAGTGGTGGAAAAGCAGACTTAAAGCAATTACCAGAGTTTTCTGAGTGAGGGGAGTTCTAAAAAGCATCCAGGCAGGGATGTAATGCAAACTGCCTTTGTGCAAAATTTTGTTTCAAGGGAACACGTTGCTTTAGCTCTATAGTGCCCTGCAGTCATACACCCTTTCAAGCCAAGGGGCATTGACTTTTATTTCATGAGGCTCTGGAGACAGGGCAGGACTGGAAGGAAAGCTTTCAAGCCTTGCATTTCACATTATCCACTGTCCTTTAGGCTTTTCATTTCCCCTTGTCACAGCTTCTTTGATGAAGAGGGACCAGCTTTCACTCTTGCTGCTGACTGCATGTCCAGTCCTCTGCACAGCACCATGACTCTGCTGCCCAGGATAAGACAGTAAAGGCTCTGGGCTATCCCTCCCTCCTGACAGCCCACAGTTCTGAAATCAAGAGGCCTCTGTTTCCTGAAAGGCAGCTAGATCTGGTCTGAGATAAGAGCGCTTTCCTTGGACTGAAGCAGATCCATCTCTGTGTGTGTCATAAGGTACTTTGAATGTAAATGGCACCAAAGTTGCTGATTGTCAAGAGTAACGCAAAAATGGTGCTGCCCGAACCAAATGAATGAGAAATGGGGCAGGAGCCATTCTCTGGACATGGCCAACACGCCACATCCAAATCCTAAGTGATCTAGGCTCAGCAGCCCTGGAGGACCAGCATCACATCAGTGTTTTACCCTCAGGTTTAGGAGGTTAGGGTTAGAATAATTTAAGATCTAGCAGTACACACATGGGCATGCTCCCATGCACAGGATGCCAAAGAGTGGTGTTTCTGGAGCTGAGCAGAGGGCCGGGCATTTGACGGGTATTAATGCCACTGACAGTAGCACAGAGGATTTTTCAGGAGTTCTCAGCAAGCATCCACCCCAATAAAAATCCTGTGAGTAGGACACTTTTTGTCCTTGGTCATGGAAGCACTTTGTGAAATGCAGCAAGCACATCTAAATTTCCAAGTCAGGTGTGGAAATCATAGCCTCTTTCTTCCAAAGGTCTATGAGTCTAGGCTAGGTATATGCAAGATAAGAGATTCAATTGCAATACAGAATTAACTAAATACATGAAATTAAATGTTCCAAGCCAAAATTATAATAAATAAAAATATAATCACATCAGCAAATTGCCCTAATCTGACAAATTCAACACGTCATCCTAGACTTCAGTTAATATTATTGCTTCTCCAAAATTAGCATAATATTTCACAACTCCAGCAGCCTCAAGTTAGTTTAGCCACTAGTGTTACTTAGCCCCAGGAGCCTTGCCAAGAGGCTGTGACATTTTGTTTACTCATCACTACTGACGTGATTGATGTCATCACTGAATTGACCTTATTTCCTGTCCTCAACGTGGAACGCTTGGCTCCAGACTATACCCTCTGATCGTTGGTATGGGAAACAATCAGCTATGTGCAGTGCTTTACAATAATTTCAGCTGACATAATTGCCAGGTCATTAGACTGACACCCTCCTGCAGAGGAACCAGAGTGCCTGCAAGGATCAAGCCTCGTTGTTGGACTGGGTATAACGGTGAAGACTTTGTTCTGTGCACACTTCATCTCAGAGATGGGTGGCTGGATGCGAGAGCTGACAGACAGCAGAAGACATAGCCACGGAGCCAACGAGAGTTGACACTATTTTAAAGTTGGTTTTGGCATCTAACGAAGGTAAAAGAGCTGCTTGTAGAAAATAATCTGGGATGGAGAAATCCTGAGTGGATTCTCTTTAAAGAATCAGAGACAAATGGGAGTCACTTATAAAGGCACACATGAAGTAATAAGGAGAACTTCTGGAAATACAAGTCTGCTGGACTGAAAAGCTGAGTCTGAAATGCAAAAGGCTTGATATTTTCATAAGCGCAAGGGAAAATGAAGTCCTCTTTGGAGTTTCCACCTGAAGCTCGGGGAGAAGCCTGTGGGAAAGGGTTCCCAGAGGGAAGGAGGAGAGATCATTTGGCCTACTGAAAGCAAGGATTGGGTTTAGAGGCTAAAAGATTAAGGAAAATCTAGATGCCATCCAAAATCTATGTTGAGAAGGTATTGTCCATTTCCATCCAGGATCATCATGTTAGAGAAGCAAAGGCAGCACAGCTGACCTCCATTGTAGGGGGTTGTGCAGCACTACACGGACAAAGAGCAAACACAGTTACTTATTTAAGAAAGAGAGGAAAAGAGCTTTGAGAGCAACCTTGAGATTTAACAGTCTGGCCTCACCAGCATGCAAGTGTTCAGAACAAATCTGGGAAGAAAAGAGTCATTAAAGACATAAAAAGGGGACAACATTTAGCATATATTTACCCAATGCCAGTTAAATTTTGTCTTTCTTTGATGAAAAACTTATCTTCTAGACAAAGGAAAATGTGGTACATTGCATCTATTGGAACTTCGTTAAACCACTGTGGAGGATTATTACAAAAACTGAGAATTAATACAGGAAATTTCAAGTGCTTAAACTGACTGCAACCAGCTGGGCTGAAGAAAGGTTTCATCAGGCCAGAGGAAGATTATAAACATTATTCATTACAGATCAATCTTTTCAATTTTTCTATTCATATTCACTGGTGTTTTCATTAATTACATTGTGTCATCAGCACATTGCCTACCAAGATTTCAAACTGGGAACTCACTGTTAGCAAAGAGGACAATAAGAAAGTTGTCTGAGAAAAACTAGACAACCCTGAAGATAGGAACAATGGAAATTTAATTATAAAAAGTGCCAGATTGTGCACTTAAATGCTATAGTGAATCAGATACTTCTTAGCTGAATCCTAGGAAGAGTGGAGAAGAGGGAGCTGTTTTACAATTGCCAGCTAAGTCTTAGTTTGTTCTATCTGTAAGGCAGGGTCGAGTGGACACACCGCTGCCCTCTGTAAAGAGAAGGGCAATAAACAATGGGTCAGAAGCACAGAGCTGCCCTTAGTAGAAGAACACAGGAGTATAAACTGGCCAGGAATAAATCTAGCTTGGGAACTAGAGCACTCGGATTTTGAAGCAGCATCCAAAATAAGTAAGAGAAGCACAATAATTTGAACTATCACATTTTCAAATTTACAGCCCTTATATGATCTATAAATATTCTATAAATCAGCAACAGTGAGGGCTGCCACCATGCACAGCTCACCGGAGATGAAGTGTACTGCAGATGTCTCCAGCCTCTGATTTCTCCTTTGCCTCTGAGTTGAAGTGTTCCTGTAGAAGTGAAGTTTTCCTCTAGAAGTGCTGTATCTTCTCACATATAATCCAAACTGCCTGAAAAAATACTAATACTCTAAAGTGAATCTGGATTCACTGATGGTGGGAATTATTCAATGTGGTGGCTCGCAACAGTAGAGGTTCAGACCTTCAGCTGTAGAAAGTCCTGTTTTACATGTTAACTCAGACTGTAGGTAGTTGTTCCCACATCTCTAAGTCAGGAGATGAAAGAGAAGACATAGGAATGCCTGTACTGTGTGGGACCAAAAATGATCCAGCTCCAAAGGGTCTTTTCTCCAACTAGTACCCAAGGCAGAGTGCAAGAACAGGGCAAGTCCATAGAAATACTTCACTGAACACTCTCCGAGGGAGCAGGGGCTGAAGCGCTCTAAAAAGGCGATAAGAGATGAAAGATTATCACTTTATAGAAGGTAATAATATCCTACCCTCACTGGAATCACTGCCTCATCTATCAAGTAAGCTGAAAAATGCCACTGAGCACAGTCTATATGTTAGAGAAGAGCAAATATATTTTGGACGCTACCCTGTGACTTCCCACATAATTTATTTCTCCTGTTCCCAAAGCTTTTCCTCACAGATGCAGTTAGTAGAAATTAGGGAAACTCCTACCCTTAAATTGTGCTACTGCATGGTATATAGTCACTAGAATTCCTCTGTATTATTTCTGTAAGCAAAAATATGAATAAGTGAAAACAAGTTGACCTTCTTCATAGGATAATATCAGCTTTGCCTGAACCCTGATTTTGCTATATATGCAAAGGCATGTCAGGGTTCAGACAGTCCTAAATATATGGCAAATTCATATAGATATGCATTAAGATTCCATGCATATATGAAATAATCAGTCCTTGGTAGCACTGAGCTTTTTTCTGTTTCCCCCTGTAAGACTGCAGTGGAGCAATCTACTGCAGACCATTCTGCAAACGCATAATTCCATTTCTGCTGATAAATGCTGCAATATGCAAATCTGAACCATATATCTAAGGAAAATATTATTCTACCAGGTATTGATACCATATATTGGTCTATAATAAAGGGAATTATTCAAACTGTTGACTTCACAGGTCAACACACCTCCGAATTCTTTGACTGTCCTGCCTGGTTCTCTTGTTATCTTAGCTCCATTCCCTGCAGAAATATAGATGGGAATTTCTTTAATTTACAGCAATGTACTGACAAGCTTGGTAGCAACTCCTCTCAGTAGCAGGGACAGTAATCATCTTGATTTAGAGGCTATAACACAGCTTTCCAGTGTGTGGGCACCAGGAACGCAATGCATAAGAGGAAAATCAAAGCTGATGGCCCCCAGAAACAAAGCCTGCTCCAGCAACTAGCTCTTTGCCAACCATCAAGACAAAGGAGAGTGGAGATCTTCAGTAAAATAAAGTATAAGGGAAACTGCAAAAGTGTTTTAGAGCAAGCCAGGCCCATATTCATCATCTACACAGTAAACAGGCTCAATAACAGGAATTTCTATGAATTTCAAGTAGGCACAAAGGTTCGGCAGCAAATGACTGGAGTAACGGAGTTCATCCATCAAAGCCCCAATTACTCCCAGTTATCCAGGAGGGGGTATGGTTTAAGTACAGACCACTGCTTGCTTCACATCAGCTTTATGCCTTTTGTGTCAGAGGGCTTGTTTTCCTGGCAAACTTGATAGCTTCTCTAACAGCAAAAAAGATGCTCTCCAAAGAGTGTGGATGGGGAAACATGCCAGCGAGGCTCCGCTATGGCCCAGGCTGAGGTCAGCATATCAGAAAACCCCTGGGGAGGCTCCCAGGAAGCTGGAAAGAAGTGCATATCCATAAATGATCAAAAAAGGAAAGCTATTCTTGCTGAAAAAGTAGAGAAAAAAAAACAGAAAAGGAATATTCTTCACTCTGTCTTTCAAAATGGGGGGTCGGGATGAATTTTTAAACCTCTCCATCCTGCCTCTTCTCCCTTTGGCACACAGGGAGACATCTCTGCCCATGGTGCCGAGGAACGCCCATACCCTGGAGGGGGATAAGTGCAAAGAAACAGCTCAGTACACAGAGATCCTGGTCAGCTGTGAGACAGGATCAGACCAGGCCTTGGGTTCTGCTATAATCTCTTCAGTGTGGTTTTTGGCCTTGCCCTTTCTCACAGAAAGAGAGAGCCAAGATCTCCTGGCTCCAGGAGGTCCTGGGTCCAGGTAGGCATAGGGAATTGGAAGAAGGTGGAGATCTGCACTTAAAGATCTCCAGCTTCTTCCAGACTGGTGGTGTTGTCTTTTTTAAAACAACAATTATCATGACTCATGATTTTCATGGCTGGTGCATCCTAATTACAAATGCCTGTCTATTTTGTGTGTGCATTACACTGAATTACATCTTAGATGGATTGATACCATTTTATTCTCCTAAAAAAAATAGAAGAAATTAAAAAATCAATTACGCTCCCGTGCATTTGCGACTCCTCAACATTCACTTTCCGGAAACTTAAGCAGTCTTTGAAAAACAGCCTAAATCACTAAGAGTGCCAGGAGACATTTCAGCTGGCAGCACTGTTAGACAAAGGGAAATAATGAATGTGGACTCCTGAATATGAAGCCAGACGTTGGAGAGGACACCAGAGGACCCCTGCCGCTACCAAAAGAAACTGGGGACAGGATATAACATGTTCATTGAGTGGGACTGGAAGGTCAAATTAATGGAAATATTCAAATTCTTTCTGAAATAACCCTATGAATAAATGCAGTAAGCTAAAAAACCCAAAACAACAACCCCCAGAAAAGGGCTTCTGCTTCTATTCACTTGTCTGGAAAAAGCAGATTCCTGGACTAGTTTTGCCAACCCAGAATAAGAGAGATCATTTAAAGTCATTGCTGACTTTACAAGGCATTTAAAGATTCTTCTGACATGGATTTATGCTGGCTCAGCTCTTTGCTGGTTCATGCCACGTAAAGGTTTGTCTAACACAGAGTTTGCCCACGCTTCAGCAGGTTGTGCAACAGATCAGGAACCAACTTTCTCTGAATCACAAGTGCATCAACTCCCCAGATTTCTTAAAACTATGACTAATTATCCCACTTGAAGTTAAACTCCAATTTACAAGCTTTGCCAGCTTACGAACCTAATGAACTCCCCCCAATACTGTAAAATATATGGAGAGTGGCATATTTTGATGCTATACTCAATGCCACTCAATGCTCAGTCCAAGGCCATTTTTCTGACCTTAATGCTTTGAAGATAACACATTTCAAATGTACAAAACTGGCTGAGCTTAACAAATGTAAGAAGTTGAAAACAAACTCCTGATATATTCACTAGCAGCATCCTAGAGTTGTAGACGCCAAATAAATGGTCAGACCAAACTGCATTAAATTTGTAGGGCAAAACTGGGACTGGTATGCACTAAGATATTGAACGACAGCTCCTATCAGGTGTTTGAGTACCCAGGCCATGCCTTGAGAAAACAACCAATTGGAAAATGTGTGATGATCTTATTTGCTGCCATTTTCAGTGGTCTCCTTATCTTATCTCCTACATCTGCACTGGTGCAATGATCAGATTGTGTCTACTGGCACTAATGGGAGTCCAGGCCTTGATCTCTGCCTTCCTCAAACTCCCTGTGGATAAAATAAATCTGTTCTGCCTTGGAAAAAAAAAGTGTTATTTTGAGAATGTAAATGGCCCCTATATGAGATATTGCAATCTGGCAAAACCCAAAACCAACGGTATAAACAAGTTGGTTATGATGGGAAGGAAGAGGAACCAAATTCTCTTCCAAGTATTTTTCTTGTTTATTGTCAGGTTGTTGATATGTTTTGTAAACTGCAGAGATTAAAAAGATCCCTGGGGCTTCCAGGTGTGAAAGATCAGCACTACTGAAAGTAGCTGAGGGAGAGAATGTTCATGAACTATATCCTGTCACCATTAAGTAATTTTGCTGAATATATCAAATTGCTAAACACAAATATTTACATATAAATCAATGCAAGCATCTATTCATGTTGCTAGCACAAATACACAAAGCATATGTAGAAATTAAATGGATTCCTTTAAGGCTTCCCCCAAAAAATAATCAGAAAGGAAATTCATGATGAGGAAAAGCTAGCTCATAACCTCGGATGTAACTGAGCAGTCACATCAGCAGCTTGAGTTTGTAAACAAGCGAACCCAGCAGTTTGGAGTAGCATGAATCACCTCTGTTCATCTCAGTGGGGTGTTCGCTTCATTCCCAGTAATGAGCCTCTAACATGTTAACACTGTGAATTATTTTGCTGCTGACCAAAGCGTGTAACCAGTGGAAGAAAAAAATAAAAAAGAAAAATGCATGATGTACTTGAAGCAATACCTTATTTTGGTGCCACAGTGACTGAGCAATGCCAGCTCCCAAGCAGTCCCCAGGACATGAGGGAGCTGTGCCCGTGGTTCCAGGGAAGTGTGCCAAGGAAGACCCTGGCTCACCAGTTCCCAACGAGATTCTTCCATAGGGCGGGATTCGAAGCTATGGGTAGTTACTATGACCACCTGACTCATACTCAGCAGCCCCTATGCTCCTCACATTGTGGTCAGATTACATAGTCTTTACTGATGACAGTGATTTCGACCAGTGCTGGTAGCACTGCTGGTGTTTTGGTTACCACTCCTAAGCGCACAACTTTGCTCTCCTAAAATAAAGGCAAGGGTTACAGGATTAGACCTTCAACATGGCAGGATAAAGCCTCCATCTATTTAAATTAAGGTATGGCATTAATATATCATCTTGCAGGGCCCAAGACGGTAAGGGAACAGCGCAGAGCAGCCACAGAGATTTTGTTTTCTTGCAGAATCCATCATATCCCCTCTCACAAAATCTACATGATAAAAAGGGACCAAACTCCAAACACACAGTGAAGGTTTTAGGTAATTATTGATTTTGCTATTCAAGTAGAAAGAGTAGTTCCCATGGCAACGAGCCCATCACTCCCTACCTATGGCATCACTTGCTCTCATAACACAAGCTCTTTATTTAAAGAAATAAATATGTTCACAGGGCTGCCCCACAGAGAATGTGATTTCCTTTCATTTCACCCTGACGTAAGCAACAACCTGCCCTGTGTCTGACTCCTTAAAAACACACTGAAAGCTTTCTCTGCCTCTCACGGTGTCCACAGGGAGATCAATGGTTGCAGTGCAGGGACACACACCTGCCTGCCCTAAGGGGTGGTCACCGCGGTGGTGCTGGGGCTGATGCTACCCCAAAACACTTCCAGATGAACCGTACAAGAGAGCACCCCATTGTGCTGCTGGCGGGGTCGCCAGTGAAACCCCACTCCTTTTGTATCAATGCTACACAAGGACAAAGGCACCTCTCAATTCTTCTTAATTGTGCCACATTAAACCTGGCATCGGTGGGAAGCAAATTCACCTTCAGCATTCACAGTATTTCTTCCCAAACCTCTCTAACACTAATTAGGGCAAATAACCCTCAAACACAACAAAAATAAATAAATAAATAAATAAATTAAAAGGGATATCACATCACTACAGAAAATTATGGCAGCTCTGAGTGGAAAAATTCAATCACTTTTGATATTTTCATCACTTAACATGCCAGCAGGATGGGTTGGCTCCTTAGGAGGTGTAAATCAGCACAGCTCCCCATTGTTTTAATAGCAGTCAAGTTGCATGGGCTGATGAGCAGGCTCCATGTCTCCAGAAGAGAAACACCACTCAGAAAAAGGGGAGACAGAGAGTTGTCTTGGGGCAGGGCAGCGCTCAGGGAACTCAGGGGTCTGCCACAACCCCTGTTACAGGCTAGGCCCTGGCTCATGATAGGGCTTTATTGCCACGGAGGGTCCCTCTCCATGCCAGGAGAGAAGAGAAAAGGGCTGCAACAGGCACTGGCGAGCAACATCGCTGGGGTGCAGCCCTATGCAGCCACTGGCGAAAGCGCTCAGGCTTGGACAAGAAACGTGAGAAGTAGGAGCGGTGCTGGTTCTGCTCAAAAGTTAAAAGTAAAATCTAGTCCAGATGCAAGACTTCCCTTCTAGAAATTAGCCACTGAAAGAGACAAAGTGGGGATCAGTGTGGCAGGGCTGAGAAAAGGTGCAGCTGGGCTGCAGAGGCAGCTCGCTTTGCTTCTGGCTACACAGAGGAGGAATACGCACATACAGATACAGAAACACACTCATGAGCAGGTTCTTTCAGAAGAATTTTGGTCTCCTGGTAAAATTTTATGAGGCGTAAGCTATTCCCAAGCCCTTTTCTCATGCAGCTCCAGGCCCTTTAACTGCAGCCTTGTGCAGCCTGGCCGGGGCTGCCTGTGCCTGTGTGAGCAGGACGCAGGATCCAGCTGTGTTTCCAGGTTGCGGTACCCAAGGGATTTGCGAACCAGATGCTTTGGTGGCTTTGGAGATTGGAGAGGAGCATGGTGTGCACAAGCCCAAGTGTCCATCTGTGCTATGGGCAGGGGGGTGGCCCTGCAAGAAGTGCCAGGAGCCTGGGCAGGGGGACCTCAAATCGAGCACAGAGGAAGGAGGTGAAGATACATTTTTTGGAAGATAATAGAGGAAATCATGGAGAGAATTACAGCAAGAGAGATCAGACAAGCCTTGGTTTAGGAGAAGTAAAGGTATTAAAGCTGAAAAAACAGTGGCTAGGCTGAGTGGAAGAATAAATATTAAAAGCAACAGCAGGAGGAAACAGATCAATTGTAATAGCTGGAAGTGAAAAGATGTGAGGACATCAGAGACGTTACAGCGCAGAGCCTGGAAAGGTGCAACAAAGACTGAGGAGACATTAAGGGATTTTAAAAAAATCGCTGAGAGATGCTGGATATGGAAAAGGAAGATGTGAGGAGTCAAATCTGGTTATGGGGCTGGGAGGCAAAGGGAGGACAGCCAGGGGGTTAGGAGAGATAAGGCAAAGCTCTCGGGCGTGCAGAGGGAGGGAGCTATGACAGGAGCAGACTGCTTTGCTGGGTCTGAAAGGCTGACAGCACACATGGTAAGGGCTCTCTATCAGCCTGAGCTTGTGCTGTCCCACACTGCAGGGAGAGGAGAGGTCGGTGCTGGGGAACCAGTGAAGCTTGACCTGGAACAGTGTAGTTTTAGGGAACACAGTGCCAAAGCGAAGCTGATCCCAACAGTTTGTCCAGAGGTTTCTACACAGGTTTGAATCAGTTATTGTGGAAATGCATTTTATTCAGGAGCTGGGCAGATGGCAAGCCTGTTTGTACGTACAGAGAGGTGAGGCAGAAAACAACATATACAGAAAAATGGGAAGAGAAGCAAATGAAAGCTTCACCCTATTTGCTTAACATGCATCTGCCAAGACATCATGGATCATGTGAAAGCTGGAGGGGCCAGTTTTTAACATGTTTTCTGAGTACATTCAAAATTGAACCTAGATGCTCTCACGTAAGATTTTTCTTTAGTTCATTTCTTTCTGCCCATTCTTAGCTTTCAGGCTGGAAAACCAGTATTTGGGTATGTCTTCCTGTCTCCAGAATTTGCTTGGGTGAAACTGGTTTCTGAAAAATCCTTTCTTCAGCTTATTTTTGTTCTTGTGTGGGGTTGTCTTGACTGCTTTTAAAAACAAGAAAGAAAAAAAAAAAAAAAAAAGAAAGAAAGGTTGACTTGCAAAAAACTTTAACCTACAGGAGGTTTTGGGCTTTTCTGCTTTCCTGTGCTAGTGCCCAGGTCTGTAAATTCCCACTCAATATGAGGGAACATCTATTTCACAGAGACAACTCGTACAAGAGTGTTAGCAAGTGTGACCAGGAGGTGACAGAGGATAGGACCTGTAGCATACCAGTGAGCCCACTAATTCAGCAAATGAAGACAAAACCAGTTTGCCAATGTTAACTTGCATTTCAGTCATACAGGATACACAGTCCTTCTAGGACATAACAGAATGATTGAAAACAAGACAGGAAAGAAAGTCACTTGTAACATGCACTGCTTATCTAATACCAGTGATTGCTAGCAAAAGTGCTTATTTGCCCCCAAGTCATTGAAACTTCAGGTTCTTGCTATTTTGCTTCCTTTCTTCTTTCCAATTTTCCATTGATTTTCATGTATCGAAGGCATTAAAGAGGGATGAGAAAATTATTTTCTAGTTCCTTCTTACAGCAAGATGCTTTATAGGAATCACCAATTTTTTTTCAGTATTCATTTCTGGATCTGCACAGAAGGGCTAATAATTAGGAATCTGAAAGAAGTTCTCTGGGAATAACTGTGGGCATCAAGGTGCTCCACATGGAAAGGCTACCTTATTATCCCCATCACAGCACAGTCATCTGTTGGCTACTGTCATGGAAACAGAGCTGTGCAAGATAGATATCCATTTACAAGAGTGTTGTCATCAATTTGATGCAGCCAATGTATGAATAACAGAAACCTTCTCCCTGCAAATATGATTGCTGCACAGCGGAAAAAACTGTGGCATGAATTTTTTTTTACTTCATTGTTGAACAAGGCTGAGATACAACAGAAATGATGCCCTTGGCATCTCATACAAGGCCACATAAACAACAGTAAGCCTCTTCTTGATGTCCATTGCCTTATTCATGCCTTTATAGCACAGAACCAAGAAAGACCCTTTCATATAAAAAAAAAATAAATTCCATGTTTCATGATCACATCCGTTAGGATAGAAAGGAGGAAAAAAAAAAAAGTAGACTTTCATGCTATTTAGTCTAAGGATAGAAGGTGGGGATGGATGGCTCTTTTCCTGTCGACATTTTATCATTCTATGAATTAGTCATGATGGTCCAATTATCTTCAAATGTGTAAAGCACAACCTTTTAAGTAGACTAATTTGCAAGCTTGCTTCATGGCCCTCTGCATCAATTTACCACTTAGTCCTAAATTAAAGGACTGAGTGTGCCTTGGTGAGGTGGCACTGAGGACGTGACAGCAGAGGGGTGCAAAAACAGCGTTTGTCTCTTTCCTCCTGCAAGAGCAGGTTGCTCCTTTCACATGTCACGAGAAGAGAAAACTTGACATTTTTCCATAGCACAGGCTCAAAAAGAACTTGATTACCTCCTGTATTAAGTCAGAGAATAAGAAAGAAGGATGAGAGAGCATGTGAGGAGGGCAGGGGGTTAAAATATTAAAGTTTGTTTCTCCTCCTAAGCTGTTCTGTGTTTAATCCACTGTTTAACAGCAGAATTTGGCCCAAAGCATCACTGTCCTGTGGGGGTGTTACATGATTTTTATGGTGGGTGGCAGTACCCACTTAAGCCAGATTGTCATTAGCAAAACCACAGAGATTATGTTAAAAAGCAAACACGGGGCTACATGTGCCAATGCTTGCAAGGACCAGGGAGCCGTGCAGTCATGCAGTGTGCTCATGCTGTACCTTCCCCAGGCTGTTTCACTGCCTCAAGGGTACCCAGATTGGGCTGCCAACGCCATGGGTAACTCTCCTGTTCCCCCACACTGCGCTTTGTACAGGGGAAGAGAGCCACACTCTTTGCCATCACGGAGCACCCAACTCGGAGGGGCCAGCAAAGCTGCGAAGAAGGTGAGAATTAATGCACCAGTAAAGACAGCAAAGGCGGGAGTGGGGCAAGAACACCCCAAGTTGAAATAAGCTGCAAACTTTTCTATTACAGAGAAGACTGTGAAGACGACTGTGAAATGGGATGTTTACCATTTCTGTCCACATTTCAAAGAATTTTTAATAATTGGCACAAGTTCAGAAAACAATAATTTGTGATCTAGCAAATCTACCTTATAGCTTTAGACGGATGCAGTTCAATCTACAAACTGAATCCAGAACCTTATCTAGACCTGATCTGGTAAGAATCTTTCTAGGCTTACAAAGGAAAACACACGTATATATACAGGTGAGCCCAGTCTATCAGATAAAGTTTTAAAAAAAAATATTCAGTGACAGCAAGATTAATCTAGCCAAATTCAGGCTAAAAGCAAGGAGAAAGTTTCTTTCTACATTGATCAATGGAACAAGGCAGCTCACAATGTGCTGGATCTTAACTGTGCAAAGTCCTTAGTTTTTCAGAGAGATACTTGAGTTCAGTCAAAAAAATTAGGCATTAATCAATAAGTAAAACAAAATTACATGGCCCACGTGACAGGGAAAGTCAGATTCAAGGATCCTAATGTTTTGTCCAGCATTTAATTGGACTGATCCCTGACTCTCTGAGGGTCAGGATTAGAACCTCTGCCAGGAGAAGTTCTTCGGGGGTGGGAGGTCCTCAGCCTCTGGCTGCAGTGGGAAACCCTCTGTGAAGGGCTCCAATAGGATTTTTCTTGTGTAGCACCTCTGCATTCATACGTATTAATTTACAGTATGCCAATTGTGAAAACTTGTTGTCCCTTACTGATCTGAGAACTGCACAGAATCAGGATTTCTGCTGTTCCCACAGATACTATTTCTAAAATTTATCCTATGCTACATTTATGCAGGTTTCTACAAAAATACTAGTCTTTTTTCAGTGGTCCATAGGTAAGTCTGAGTTCTGGAGGATGCAACCAGACGCTTAGGTATTAACCATTTCAAAGAGAAACAACGTGAAACTGAAGCCAGGTGTCTGTACTAGTGAATGCCCCAAGAAATAAACTTTCAACCACTGATCAGAGAAAAAAAAAAAATCTTCTGATGTGTTCTCTGGAAGCGGAGGTCAGATGGCAAGAAGTAACACTCAAAATCCAAGACTGAAGAGGGGTTCCTGACATGAACTACAAAAGGAAGAGGACGAGGGGGACAGACACACCTCTCTGGGCTTCATGGTCCCTACACTATGCGCAACGATATTTGATATTGCATTTCATAATTAAGAAACAGATTGCCATAAAGGTGCAGCAATACAGCCCAAGACAAATTAACAGATGTTCTCTCTGCTTTTTCCAAGTCTCCTGGGGCAGGCAACTTTGAATTTAACTGCTGAAAAAGCAGTTAACCATAATCTGATGCCAGATGTTTAAGAATTGAGTCAGATTCTCAGGAAAGGGTTCACATGGAGGAGGATCAGCACGCAGCTTTGGGGGTGACGTGCCAGAGTCAGCAGGGTAGCAGCCTCCTCCAGGGACACAGAGATTGAAAGTGGTGGGGCAGAAAGGTGGAGGCTTCTGCTAACTGCAGTCAAGAACACTGATTAAAAAAAAAACCAAACCACAAACAACAACAATAAAACCCAATATAGGTAAAAGCATAGTTTCCTTCATACTATAAAACACAGGGAGGCAGCACAGAGTGCTAGTAAGGGGGACAAAAACAATTCCGTGTAACTGGAAATCGGGAGACCAGCCAAAAATGTGCTTTGTGATTGCAGAATTTGTTTAAACTCATGAGTCTTCTTGTAATTTAAATCCACAGGGACTCCCCAGGAAGCTAATTAAATTATACAGCATGTTCTGTTAGCTAACAAGAAGCCTATATCCTTTATGGGCCCATGAAAAACCCCATGAAAGCTAGACTACCACAACAAAGTGCTGTACACACAGTGTTGATGTGGCCAGTACATACTACTGCATAATATCAAACACACCAGTGCTTCTCAAATGTGTTTCTAGGCTTTCATAGCCTTTTTTTTTTTTTCTAATTTTTTCTACCCATTTCCACCTGATGCAGATGTTGCTTATTTTCCATTCAGCTGACCAGTTGCAGGCACAACTGATACCGCTTCATACACAGGGACCTTGCCATTCCATGAGTATTTATGCAATAACCAAGAGAATAATTCTGGATCTCATCTGCCTGAATGCAGGCAAAACTGGGGGAGGTGGGTCTGTAGCCACCTGAGTTTCGGGAGGAAAAAAAATGCAGAGGGAGTGACTTCCATTCTGCCCCCTTCCCTCTGGGAAAAGCCCCCAGTCCTGTGCTGGCAGCATCATGCGCACAGCGCCTTGAACTGGGCGAGCCCCCACGGGCCATCACTCTCGAACATCAGCAGCTAACACTTAATTCACTCTATTGTTTTCTTTGATGAATTCGTTCCCACACATGATCAACGTGTTTCAAAATCTGCACCGCTTGCTTTTGCTGTGCATGACCTTGGACGTTTAATCACAAGCAGTCAGTAGCTTAGCCCTGAGCTCAGCACCCGGACAAAGGCCAGGATACAGTTAGCGCTCTTGGGAAATCTGTATATTGCAGAAGAGCAGCGTGCAATCTTCCTCCTACGTCCCTGAAGATATGGGGCAGATCCTGCCCTAGTGCAGCTCAGTCTCAATCACTGGTAGTGAGATACGCCTCTTTGTCCTGACTTCACAGACCAGTTTAGATCAGACTATACTGTCTGTATGTCTGGGATAAGAAGGATGAAGTGGGATTTTAAAGAAATCTAGTCTTTCCAAGGAGTAGTAATGGACTAAGATGCATGGTACAGGAAAACAGCTGGTGGCCGAAAGAAGACTTGACTTAGGTTAGTTTGTCTTTCAGCAAATCTTGCCTCTCATTTTGACCAGTTTCTCTATTTTAGATTAGTCGGCCTGACCACTAACTACAATGTTAATTTTTACATGCCTTGGCTACTGTGAGATTGTCATCACCTTCCCTGCAGGTCCCAAACCATCTCCTCCTCTCCCAGTCCATCACATATAATAACCCCATTCTGCCTTTTGTATCAAAAGCAGCCGCCCAGACTGAGCCCATCCTCCCCTCTGCCAGCTGCTCTCCAGCCCTCCCTCCTGCGAGCAGGAACGGCTCCCAGGCAAAACCATGAAAACCCTAGCTGGGTTTTCCAAGCAAGCAGGACACACTAAAAAAAGAATTTAATAAGTTTGAGGCAAAGACTTTTGGGACAGCACACTTCCAACTGGCTTGGTTTCTCAGTACTATAATAATAGAAATATACTGATAATACTACTACTATTATAAAGCGTAAAAAATCTGTGCATTAAGGTCCATACCTCACTATGCCATTTTTGCCTCTTTTTTGTTTTTGAAGCACCATGCACAGATATGAACATGGGTACGTATATGCAATGTGTTAGTTTTCTGTGGCCTAATATGGAAGAACCTACAGAAATAGAAAATATTTTGTGCATCTTTTCACCTCATAAATCGTTTTCAGACATTTGGGGAAGGAAAGAAAGAAAACCAGGATGTAGCAGAAGTCTTTCCAATAATTTCCTCTTTTCTCTCTCTAACCTGCAAGTGCCACGTGGAAGCTTCTCCTGAGAAAGAGATGCACCTGCATTAAACACACTCAACTATGATCAGTGGTTCAGTTTTTCTCTACTGAGAATAAAGAACCACCTCACAGGGCATGCTAGACAGCATGTATTTTGAAATATGGGATACTGTAATTATTTCTATTCCATTTTAAGAGTACAACATCAGTAGTCAAGCAGCAAACACTCCCTCCATGGTAAACTGAAGAGCCAGATAGCTTGTTTAAAATTCAACGCATCAACCAGAAAAAGTGCAGCCAGAGAGAAAAGGCTGTGCATGTCTGGTAACTGTCTCAAAAGAAGACAGAAGTCAGACACAGGCCACATCAGAGGTGACAGCGGTGATCCGGAGTGAATCCTGCCCAGTCAGCTCGCAGAAACCCACATCCCCACTGCTGGGGCCAAGACAGCCTGAGCCTTGCTCTGTACCCAAGTGCCATTAAGACAGCAAACCTGTCTTCAGCTTTCCTTTCTTCTGGGGAATAAAGTGACTTCTCTGGTTTGGGTGGTGCTGGGAAGTGAATTTATTGATACTTGTAAGTGAGCAAGTATTGCAGTGGTATTACAGTGCCTAGAGAGAGAACTGATACCCTCAGCTTTCCAGACCGTATACGAAACTTACTCTTTTTGTGTTACCCCCGTATTTAAAATTCAGGCTGGGAAGCTTGACCATAGGTTTCCATAATATCAGTGAAAGAGTCTAGCTGAACTACAGACTTGAATATATTAGAGTGATTTATTAATGATATCTCTTAAAAACACTGATGTTACTCTGTACACAAACCAACATTAACTCCAACCTAGCTCTGGCCAGCGTTTCTAAAGTACAGTTGTCTGGGGAAACACACAACTAACAAAGCGAAGCAGCACGCATATCTGTGGATACAGTTATGACGAGGTTTCCAACACTGAACAGAAACGATAATGGTCTTCTGCTGTTTAGTCCAGCAAGCTCACTTATAGTCTTTGAACCTTTAGGCCCTCACACTTACATATAAATCACAACATTATTTTCATATGCATGAGACAGAGGTATACGCGCACACACACACGTATATATACACACACAGCAAGGAATTTTCAAGAACTCAGAAGAATAATTTTTCTGTTATGCATTTCTGCAAGTCTTGAGAAGAATGTCCAAACATTTCACATCACAGTGAGTTGGTTGTACATGTACCAGAACTCGTGATAAGCAGCTTAGAAAGAAATAAATGCAGAAAAAAGGACAGTATGTCCCACCACTATAAAACCCAAAATTTAAAATGTCAAGAGCTTTCTGGCCAGCTCACAAGACATCCTTAAATCTGTACTACTGTACATGTCCCTATTAATGTTCATGCTTTACATTCTGAATTACCGAGTGCTTCGTGCTCACAGCACTCCTTGTGGTGGTATAATTTGCCGTGGCTGCTTTGTACTGAGTACTTTCACTCTAGCATAATACTTCTTTGAGAACAAATTAACAAAAAAACAAGACCTCATAAAATGCTTATTTCCTTCAAATGATACTGAAAAGCCAATAGGTGCCCCAGCATACTCTTGCTTGCACTCTACTACAATGATACGATACATGGGCTTTTGTGGCACACATTACGTTTTAGCATGGGGATTGAAAGCTTGTAATTTGTTATTGATGGAGTTGTTTGTGATGGAAAAGTGTTTTTTGGGGGGGTTCTTCAACTCATTTTTCTCATGGCTTAGCATATAATGGCCTTGTTCTGCTTCAGTCTTACATACATTAAAACTCTGTTAGTCAATATAAAAATATACACATATGCCAGTTACCTTTTAATAAAAAGGTGATGGTTTACAAATTTTGAAAGTCAAGTGTCCAGTCTCCTCAAGGCAATCTTCTTTTCATCCCGCTCTGTATCTTTTACAAATCTGACATTTAGAAATAGATTCTTTTCAAAATTTCTTTTTACCGATCATCCATGAGAGTTTTCTGATTTCACACAGGATTTTCGCTGTGCTTTCAACTTCTGCTACCGGTTTTTACTCTTGCATTTTTTGTTTGTGAAACGATTCTGTTAAAACCATGCATTAAAAAAAATATCAAAAAGAAGGGTTTTTTTTTTAATGTTCATTGAAATAGATGTCTTTGCTTGTGTTCCTCAAAATTGCAAGAAGTAGTAATAAAAATGGATCCAGCTGAGTCAGGCTAGTAAGAAACTCAAGGGAGTGAAGAAGAGCAGCCTGAACTCCCTCCTGGCAGCTGATACTGGTGATACACCCAGTAATGAAGTTTGCTATGTGAAGAAGAGGATAGACTTTACTTGTAGGGACCTGGGAGGGCCCCTCAGACAGACAGACAGACAGACAGACAGACAGAGATGCTTTTAGAAGGCGTAAATCTGTCCAAGAAACTTTGGAGGGGCCTGACATTTTGAACATAAGCATCCTCCTTTTAGCTGGTAAATCTTGTCTGAAAACTTACTCTCCTGTTAATATTGTCTTGATTTTCCTTTAAAAATGCCTTGGCCATTACATTTTTATAGATTGATAACTATGCAAACCTATTGCTGTCATCATTTCCTCTCCTCTGCATTTATAGCCTTGCATCCATTAGGTCTGCACATATATATTCAAATAGGCACTTTAATCTCTGAATTTCTTGACAGAGCAATTTAATTTTTTTATATATATATATATATATTTTTACAGTAGCAACATTTCATTCCCAGTAAATTACGAATTTGTTGTTATCAGAGTGGAGTAAGACAGCCCAACACTATATTCACTGAGAAGCAGCAAGAATCCTCCTTTTACTTGATGATGTAACAAAACCCACGTGATGTCAAGAAGTCATATATAAATTCTTGAGACAGCACCAATTTGCAGCATCTGTATGAGGCTGGGATCAAAAGTGAAAGCCCACTGAGTGCCATCAGTGTCAAATATTAAAGTATCTATGATAAATATTTCTCAGATCCATAGATCATAGTCTATATCATGTTCATTATAGCTGAATAATTTGGCTCAAATAAGCACATAGAATTAGTTTTTATTGTGTGATAAGTGGATATCTTTGTGTAATAATTATTACATTCCTTAAAACTGTAAGGAGATTTAATACTAAAACCTAGAAGCATGTTTCCCTGCATTACTGCCTAAAATTGGCAGGGGGGGGGGGTGTGAAAAAAAGAACTAAATTGAACTGAAAAAAATAAGGTGAACATAACCAGTTTAAATTGAACTGAAACAAAATTTTTTGCTATTTTGTCCAGAGACAAAAAAGAGGCAGAAATTTCTCATGAAAAAAAAAAAAAGTTAAAAAAAAATTGAAGTAAATGCCTGTGTTTTTTTTGTTTTTTTTAGACTATACCCTTCTTCCTGCGTGCTTTCTTTCTATCTAAAGCTACTTGCCAAATTCATATGTTGATAAATTCCAAAAGTGGCTTTTCACAAAGCTGCTTTGTGTCAGTTAAATGCAACCCTCCATTTCTGTGAGCAGAGAGGTGCTGCCAGATGGGGCTGGAAGGACCCACCTCCAGGTGTGTCCTCTTCCTGGTGGACCACCAAGATCTCTGGGTTTGTGTAGATGGTTTTGCAGCCGAATGCTCAACCATGCCCAACAATGTGCAAATCACCCATAGACGATGCATGCCAGCTCTAACCACATCCTTAGGGCCAGGTGCCTCACAGCTGAGAGGTAAAGGGTTTCTGCATCCCAGTGTGACCCAAGCGATGATGCACACCCATATGTGGTGAGCACAGGTAAAGTTAACCTGGTTGACTCTACTCTCAAGGGCATTCAAAGTGTGCTCAATATCTGCTGCCACAAAGAGGTGATCAAGGAAGCTGCCACCTCTTGGGTGTTTGCTATGGTATCCAAGAGAGGGAATGAATGATGAAAGCAACAGTTTTGGACTCTGCCCTCAGGCAGTTAACAGCCATCGCATGGTAATAGCTCTCAGAAAGGCAGCAAGGGCTTCTTGCTGAAAGTAAGCAAGGGGCAGCTTCCTGAGCCATCTCTCAGTCATACTTTCTGAATGGCAGCCTGGTCCACTCCATTTGTATCAGGAGACATTCGCTTCTCATGGGCTCTTTCCATACATCAAGAGCCGGTGCCCTTCTCAAATGCTGACACTGCAAGCAGATGCTAATCAATGCAGTTTAATCAGCCCTAGATTTATATTTGATATTATATTTGATAAAGGTTTTGCTATGAGAAGGAAAACATACCTTTCGGATACCCCTTTTTAGTAGTTTTCAAGTCACGATTCCATTTGCAGAAAAGTATTAGTATACCTGTATAGCTCCTCATAGCTCTGCTAGCCTTTCATCCTGAGGAAAACAGAGTAAAAAAAAAAAAAGAAACACCAAACCAAACAACCAAAACTAAACCTGAAATGCTCCAGTCAATCTGCAGTGATTGCCATAACAGATCTCCCATCGCTGGAAGATTTCATAATGTTTACATTTAAGTTCTAACATAGGTTAAATCAAATTTTTCACATCTTGAAATCCCTCAGAAAACCTAATTTCCCTTCTCCATGCAGCTTCCTAAGCAAAATTAGGTCCAATTGTCTAAAAGCAACAGCTCTGTGTCTCACAACCAACATGCCGAGTTATCTGGTGCATCAACTGGCCCCACTGTTCTAACACTCTCCAAAAGCCCTCACACTCAATATTATTTTCCTCCATGATTTCACATAGTTTCACATATGTCAGTTGTATTCCTTGTCTTTAAAGGACATACTACAAAAATGCCCTTGTTTTCATTCTCTTATGCCTTGCAGCTCCAGCTTCCCCTGCAATGTGGAGCCCAATGGATGGTAGGAATGTCACCTGTGATTTCTTGGGATCACAGAGAAGCCCAAGCACAAAGCAGTTTTGCACAGGCTTGGCAAAATGAAGGACCACATCTTTAGGCAGCATAAATCAGCATGGCTACATTTATTTCAGAGGTGTTTTCCTGAGACTAACTACTGGTGTATAAGTCAGCATGTATTTCTAAAAAAAGAACAAAATAAAACAACCCACATCACCTTGCTGTCTGCTGAAACATTAGGTGTAGCTATTCTTTAAGCAAATGAACTTTAGATTCAATGGAGAAATTTTCAAGCACACTTTGAATTCAATGTAGAAACAGAGGCAACAGAGGAGTAAGTGATTAATATAACATAGCTAAGTCATTAAATCCCTATGCTCAACTCACAGCAGATCCTTGATTTTGCCAGCATCCAGGTCTCCTCCTCATCCTCAAGCCCAGTCTTTGAGACACAGACTTTTAGAACAGATAGGAAATTATTCCAACAAAAAAATCTCATCTCCTAACAGAGGCACTAGAAATTGCAATAGAACTGGTGCTATACAAGTTTCTTAGTTCTTGCTGACTGCAGAAGCAGGTGATGCACTCCAGTCACCTGGGCTTATGTCTGTCTACATTGGGCAACTTCCCCCACCCAGCTGTAAGGGTCTGTGTCTAATTCAATTCACATTCACTCAGCAGAAGCAGAGCAGCCACAACGGAAGACTGAGGGACCAAAACTCTCAGGCAAGAGGTTAGGGCATTTGCCCAGGGGAGGTGGAAGTATCTGTAAACTTCAGATCTATACAATTCAGAACAGGTATCTCAGCCTAGATTTCCTAAAACCCAGACAAGCATCCCAGACACTGAAATACTGACTACCTTAGAAAGGAAAAAATCTTCAGAACAAAAAAATTCGAAAGTATTTGTTGTCATTGCAATGCATTTAAAAACAAGCTCACAATGTCAACTTTTTTAAAAAAAAAAAAAAAAGGGGATTCTCCTTTACCAGCCCTCCTTGCTCTGGTGGGATCAGCACTGCAAGCCTAAGCACAGGCTTTGCATCAGTGAGCCCCGCACCTGCTGTCTTCCCATCCATGTCCCTGCCTACTTCCACAGCTGCTTGTGGAGGAGCTCTGGACCTTCTGTGTGCTTTTGGCTGCTGGCTGGGGCTGTCAGGTGCACACTCAGACCACAGGTGCACAAGAGCTTGCAAAGTCCCTGAGCAGGTCCCATGCCAGGAACAGGCTCAGGTCTGTGCTTGAACTGCCAAGTACATCCTCAGGGGTCCCTGTGTAAGAGCCCATGTTGGTTGAGAAGGCAGTAGCTTGCCCTCCTGGATCACTGTTAGAGCTGCATTGATCTTCAGATACCTCATCTGCCCAAAGCCAATGAGGGATCCATCAAGCTGTTACTCATCTCCCCATGCACTCAATCCACCCAGGGTGCAGCTACAACATGCCTGAGGCACTTGCATTTTTTTGTCACTGAAGATGCCAGCCCCTAAAAAGGCACTGGGACCAGAGGTAGGAACAGACAGGCCTGCTCCCGTCCCTGGCATGAGATGATGCTTCCATTTGCTTCTCCAGATACCTCTCTGGACATGGTCAGAGACTGCTGATGTTGCTGTTTCCAAAAGAAGTTTTTGCGCTACCCAATTTGCATTCTCATCTTGGCTTATTCAGCAGGGAAATGTCTTAATAATGGTGTTAGGAATTTCTGGTTAAAGAGATTTCAATTTGATAAAAATAGGAATTCAGTCCTGCTTAGAAATCTCTAGCAGGAGGAACACATTCTCATTCAACCCGTGGCATCAAAAGGAATAGATAATGTAACTGGTGAAATGCTATGCAAAGGCAATGTGTTGCTGATAGTTTCAAGCATGCCACAGCGTGCAAATCTTTACAGAAAGACAGACTTATGCAACCAAAGGTGGGAGGTAAAAACTGCAAACAAACATGGGTAAAGCACAAATCTGGGACTGAGAAGACCAAAGTTGAAGACCTTCACTGATGTTCTTGAGCTCATAATTTATTTAACACCCTTCAGACTCAGTCTCCCTCTAGCAAAACAAGAATAAAGCTAGATTTCTCCTGGGGCACAATTTGCTTATATTTTCCTATAGAAATACAAGATAGGTGAGCAGCAGTATTATGGTAACTTAAAATACCACACACTGGGAACTATTTTAGCATAACTTAACAAGATAAAATCTTGAGTCTTAGGCAAACCCCAGAGGGACTCTGAGTTTAGCAGGTCAAAAGGAAGGCCTTCCAAATCCCTTTCGTATGCATAAAGGCATGAGGTTTAGAGAAAGCTCTCTAAAATTCCATAAAGCCAGAGAAAACAGTCTGGTGCTCAGGGGAGACAGGGGTAAGGTTCAGGTTGGAAATGGCAGGTGCAATCAGCATTTCTCTCTGTAATATAGAGAGAACACTAACATCCTTTTTGCAAAGAAAAGGAGGGATTCAGAACTCCAGCCTAAACGAAAGGCTTAGACCATACAGCCTAGATTAAATAGTCTAAACGGCCCCTCCTTCAGGCCCTATAGAATAGTACCTGTTAGGCTCACAATTACATGATATTTTTAGTAATCATAAAATCATTCAGGCTGAAGGTACACCTCAGGATATCTCTAGTCCACCCCCCTACTCAAAATAGGGTCCAAGCCGAGTTCATAGTAGGTTGCTTAGGACTTTGTACATTTGGTCTTAATAAATAGAAGCAGATTGCTCTTTCTCTCTCTTCAATGGCTAAAGCAAGTTAATACTGGTTTTGCCAAGAGTCCTGGAGTCATAGCAAGCAACTACAAACCAGAAGGAACATTATTAAGCCAAAAGTGTGACTGTGTAGTGACACTGTAAATGAGCACTTGCTAACAAATTGCCCCAGGAATAGGCCAATGCAGTTAGAGGAAAAAGGAACAACAAAAAATAAAAGCCATGCTGCATTCCACATAGAAGGTTAATACTTTAATCAACAGTATTTTGTCTTCCTTAACCTATCTTTCTATCTTTTGCATTTGGACCTTCATGACAATGTACTTCACCTGATCTCAAACTCACTCAACAGTGATTTAAAAAACAAAGTTCCTGTAATAAAACTCTCCGATCAAAGAAGCACCCAAAGAACTGGGCCAGTGCCTATGTACTTGATAAAATTTAAAACATCGGGCTAATTTCACGTTGTTACACGATCACATGAGTGAAGTTTAACAGCAGGGGCTCAGCAATAAAATTAAGGCTAATCTGTCCAGTGAACATCACAACATTTCTTCAGTATTTGCCAGAGAGTTTTGCCAGCTAACTTCAGCTGCTAGAAGATCATGATTTCTCCCAGGTGGTAACTCAGCCCAAGATGATGGAAAAGGTTGCTTGGACACAAAAATTTGTATTTTAAAGTTTCATAAAAATTCCAGTTTCATTGTGATACTGAAAACCTCATCCACATCAGCTCAGTTTTAGTTTTAACACTGGATTTACCCAATTCAAAAACTGAATCCTTCAGAAGATGAAGTCAACAGAAATATTTGTAAGCTCAAAAGAGTACGAACGTGCTACTGTGCTGGCCATATAGTAGAAGAGGCATGCAGATATGTTTTGTTATACACTTAATGCTGGACATGAAGTTTCAGAGCACTCAGCCCTACCAGAACTTACTGACTCTGTGATATTTTGAACAAAAGAAAAAAAAATATATATGTGTATACACACACATATATGGTCATATATAGGTGTATATATGTACACACACATATTAATAATAGTAACAAATGACCCTCTTCTTACATCTCTAAACAAAGGGAGCTTTCTCACAAATCATCTAAAGGGAATAAATGGATCAGAATATATTCAGTGACTTTCAATAAATACATTTTTTTTCTTTAAATACAGATTATAAATATAAAAGATATAAATAAAATTGTTCTTTAAATAAAGCTCAGGAAAAAGTAATCTTTTCATAAGCCAATTATACCAGCAACACACTCTGGACTGGTAAAGGATAGGCCTTTATCATTACATTTTTCTCAGTCACTATTTAATAACAAAGAGTGATTTTTAATAATAAGCACAGAAATAACTAACACTTCAAAAGCACATAACTTGTTGGGGAATTTCTTCCTTTGCCACTTATTAGGTATTTAATTTGTCCAGGAGACAAAACGACAAAAGTTTCCACTGAACTTGGGGGGTGTTTTGCTACGAATGAGAATCTAACAAAATTTTCTCAACACAGGCTGACCTGTTGCCTTGAGATTTGCTAATAAAGTGCATTGGTAGTACATTTAAGGAAAGAAACATCATGGAAACAAATTAAAAAAATTTAGAGAGATGGCCCAGATTTTTTTCCTCGAACCAACAAAGGCTCCAAGTACCTCTAAAATAGACCTTTCTAGCATCAGTAGAATTACACCAGAAACCAACAAGATATCACTTCTTGCTTTGGGTACCATAAGAGACCCATACTCACCAAGTTTCTGAAACTATGTGTAACATAAAGCATTTACATGGAATGGCTGAAGTCAGCTGAATTTCTTAGCTGCTTGAAAATAAATCCCTACACACTTGCATAACTTGAGCTCCATATCTAAATACTTTTCTATTATTATATTGAAATACTGACCTCAGATCACAGTCTCAGCCCTCCTGTACAGACTGCCTGATTTGCTGAACTCAGCTGTAATGAATGCCTCATCATACCCTGTTGGGAAATAATGAGTTCATTTCCTTCCAGCCCCTCTCCCAGTATTTTGAGGCTTTTCCTAAAGATATTTGTGATAAGTGACTGTAAAATTCCTCAGTCTAATACTCCTAAGAGATTTTTCCACTCTGCTTTTGTTACCAAGCAGGAATTCCAAACCACCTCTATTCTGTTAAAGACAGGGAACACAAAATTAAAAAAAGTGAAAAGAAAAACACCATACCCTTCAATAGCAAAATGTTTAGTAATAGTCCTTAAAAAAAAGGACAGATTCTATTAAGGATTTACACAATATGAAACTAATATTAAAAAAGGCCTGGCATGTCAGTATGCATGTAATTTAGGATGTGATCTATGTTTAAACCCACAAAAAACTCTCTCTTGCTTTCTTCACTTCTGTTCTGCTTTTTGAGGCTGTAGCTCCAATTCTACCTAAGGGAGTAAAGATAAAGATTTCAGGGTATAATACGGATGAGGCTGATGTGAGAAATCCTTTTGCCATTGGTTGATTAGCCTGCTAGAAAATGTTTAGCATCCTTCTTCCCTGCGCATCTCTCTCCCATCCAGCAATCATCATCTTAGCACCCAGAGAAGTTGGGGGGGGGGGGAGGGCCTTGGAGCTGAGGGGCTGCATCATTGTATTTTCTAGAGGTTAAAAACATGAAAGAATTGAATCTAGATGCAATCACAGAAACCATAAATCTGCACTGATTAATTGTCTCCTGTGATACTTTTGGAAAACATTTCCATTGCCATCCTCAACCAGAATTTTCCCCAGTTTTCCCAAAAGAACTCCCAGCTCCTACAGAAAGTCACTGGGCTTGAAGAGAAGTTACTGACACAGGCACCCTGCGGAGTGTCGTGTGGTGGTGCATGCGAGAATTAGAGCCTTGAAAAGATTCAGGCAGAAGGCAAAATCCTACTTGACTCTTGTAAAAGAAACTACTGACTGACATGGGGAGCTGCACAAAGAAGAGAGTATCCCTCCCCAACAGGAGGGATGTGACTCCCCTTCATCTTCACTTCTGCCAGTTTGACCCTTCACTCCTCAACAGGACATCATTTTAATTGAATGATACTTCATATGAAAAACAAAAACCTAACCCCCAAACCTTGGTTTGGGGTTTTGGTGTTCTGTTTGGGTTTTTTTTTTTTAAGTTTCAGTAAGAAAACCTTGGGTTTAAAATGCAGATTTTATTTAACCAAAGTGACCTTTTTCCCATTTTGTTTTTCAGTTTGGCAGCCACTTTAGAGTCAGTTATCACTCATCCCGGGTTATAGCTCCAGCCCTGTGAGACCCACGAAGAACACGGCAAGCACCTCCTCTTAATAAGATGGGTACGGCACCACTGGAGTCACCGGGGTGCTTTACAAATGCAGAAACTGCTCTCTAGAAACACCCATGAAGGTTATGGCAAGCTTAAAAGGGAACTTTGTTTAATATTTTAACTCAGCACCATGTCTGGTCTGCCACACCAGGTTTCTTTCTGAATCAGATGCTCATGAAACCTCTGTTGACTCAGTAATGAGAGAGAAATCAGACACAGTGTGAAGGAAAAAAAAAAAAATACCTGTTTCATGCAGGGCAAGCCCCCATTCCTTTACAAAGTGTACCGCCTCTGCCAGAAGAGATGGTAAATGTGCTGAAATGGAGCGATTTGCTATGCAAAGCGGCTGCCACAAGAGGGAGGTCCCATTGCACTGCAACTGGGCTCGCTCACCTCAGCTGCATGGAGCATCACCACCCCTTCCATCCCCCTGCCATGAAAGCCTGGTAGCCATCCATTTCTCTTTCCCTCCTCTTTCTCGGGCCTATCTTGCACATGAAAGGTGCCATCCCTCTGAAATGCTCTCCCTTCCCCTACCACCTCACCGTGTCTCCTCCTGACTATGGAGAAACCATCCATGGGCTAAAAGACATTTTGATTGTACATCACTCCTGACCTGGGCCAGATCTCAGCTAGCTAGGAGTACACTAAGAGCATATTACACACACACAATGCTGCTTTCTTAGGAGCAGAAGAGGGATATGACTCTTGTGAGTAGTATCTGTTCATCACTCAGGGAGTAAATGACACTGAAGCAAAGGAGGAAGCAAGTTACTGTGGCATGATCTAAATGTGCTAAAAGAATCCCTTAAGATGCCAAATCACTGTATTTCTCTTCCACAAACAAATTTCTCCTGTCTTAGCTTGCTCTCATGATACACGTGAGTTTTGTGGACTACCATGATGCTGGTTTTATGCTGCATATTATTCTTTTTGAAAACTTACCTGGAAAGCCTAAATAAAAAAATAATTCAAAGTATTTCATTAATGTGGCTTTACATTTCTAACAATGGCACAGGAGCATGTTGGTTTTTGTTTTTTTCCAATAGAAATCAACTGTGCATAGGGCCTTGATAATTTTAAACAGAGATCCTAGTTCTGACTTCAAGTCACCTCTTACCTCTTCTCTCTGACTCAGACAAGGACCTTCACAGGCACCTTCTGACTCTGCAAGTGCTGTATGGGGAGACCCCTCAAAGTCCTGTGCATCACTGAGCCTGCGATCTAGCAGAAGCTTTAGGGTTATTTGGCACAATCCCATGGCTGGTGTAACTTGTCAGAGCCTTGTGGAAGTCACTAAAGCTTATAGAACTTGTAGCAGCGGAGCGTCTGGCTTGTGCAGAGGCAGGAAGAGACCCTCTGGGAGCTTTGCACATTTTAGTAAGAGGTTAAAAGCATGCAAGATCCTTCTGCCGTGATTGGATTGTCAGGCAGCTTTCCCTCTGACTTTCTATATTAAAAAATCGTTTTCAGACAAAAAGATTCTAGACAAAAGTGAAAGAATTTTTTCCGACGGAAATCCTCTCAGACCCAGAACGAAAGAGGGGGAAATCCAGCAGCAACATCCCCTCTGTATCTGGAGGGGCTGGACAAGAGGCAAAAGTTGAGCCAAAAAAGGCTTAGCTCCAGTGAAGGACGTTCTTCTCCTGATCTTCTCATACTGTGCCCTTCATTGCTGGCCCTTCAGGAACATCCTACAAAGCTGAGGGGATCATGCTGGAATTTCTCCTCCAGACCAGGGCCAAGCGGGTACATAAGGTAGGAATGGAGCCCACCAAAAATGTTCCCAATAAAATGTTCCACTCCTCCTCTAGAATTTGTGGAAAAAAGCCCTACCCTCCTCTCAGTTTTCGACATATATTCTCCCCTATTTTCATTAACTCTTCAGATAGGGAGTGATGGGTTGAAAAAATTGTTGTGCAGCGTCTGTTCCCTACAAAGAGTGTGGGAGATGGGTAGAAGTTTCTGTCTCTGGTTAGAAATCAAAATGGTTTTGCCAATGCCACTTAGTTACTCACGCAGTGCCGGGACCACAGGACTGTGACACACACCGTTTTTCAGATGAACAAGAGCCTCCTGCCCTCAAAGCCTGTCAAGGCCAGCGATGGGGAGGGATGATACAGGAGCAACATACACCATCTAACCAGCACCACTGCCAAACACCTATGTGCCGTGTTTGGAGAGCACTGACAGGCTCATATGGATCCAGGATGGTTCTAAGCATGTGCTTAGCCTGAGACTGAGTTGGTGAAGGTGGCAGTGAGCTGTCAGACACAGGCTTGTGTTTTCCCCTGGGCTGGGGTCTTAATAACTGCAGTGTTTCCCATAAAACTGCTGTCAAAGGAGCGCTGTGATCTCACACAGCTGGGCAATATAAGCATCACTTTTAAAAAAATAAAACATAATAATTTATTACCAGCTTCTACATGATAAGAAGTGGTGGAAGATTGAGCGGCTGTGTTCTATGATTGATCTGATGTTCAGAGATATCTCTCCAAGCTGGCACAGCTCCAGGACCTGACAGTGCACATCCTCCCCCTGTTTTGGTTTAATTCTTGCTGACAGGCCACCTGAATTAGCAGCCCTCTGGCAGTAATTGTTCTTCAGCTAAAACACAGACTAACAGCATGTACAGAGCTTGTTGCGCTCCTTCCCAGGAAACTCCCAGCTGTGCCTTGAGGCATGAGGTGAGTGAAAGCCAAAGAGAGAATGCTGTGAAATAACAACAGGAAAGGTACAGAAAAGCAATAGATCTGCTGCCGAGGACTTCGTGCTCCCCACCTTGGGTTGGGATTATTCCAATAAAGGTTATTTCCATGGGCAAAGTACAAGCTGGCAAGGCACTGAGTGGAGCATCCCAAACACCACAAGATTAGTCTTGCGCAATTTCTTCCAGTGGGACTTGCATTGTTCTTACAAGTAACTAATGCCCACACTACACAAACAGCATAGGACATGTATTTAGCACCATTTTACTGCCTCCAGCCATAGTCCAGTCCCACCATGCTATATGGGACCCAGAAGCTTGTTTTCAGAGACTGCAAAAAGCTAAGAAATTTCTTTTCCAGATTATGTTAAATTAATGAGACTGTCTTCCCACGTGCTTGTGGTGAACACTGGTGATGAGTCCTTAGTTTCTGAGTCCTTACTTTCTGCTGCTCTGTCAGAGGTCACTCCAGACCCTTGTACCAAAGTACTGAGAAACACTACAGCATTGCAGAGATTTCATGAGGATGACCTCTGCATACATATATGCTCAGGTTAACATGTAGCCCATGATGGATTTCCATGACTTAGTCAGAAATTTTTTTTGCAAAGTTAGACCCAGATTTTGGTCAAATGACAGGCTGGATCACAGCTGAGCTGAATCCTGTTTTATGAAGCACATCTGAGAGACCCTGGAAAACACAATTATGTTGTTTAAAAAAAAAAAATAATTAGTTTTCTTTAATAGTCAATCCAACAGATCCAAGTCAGTGTTGGGAAGTGATCTCTAACTTTTAATTGTCTGTCTCAGATATATCATTAAAGTTGGCTCTGGCAATTTCCAGGTTTTAGGCCCTTACCAAAATATCCACACACAGGTCAGGTATTATTGTTATTACTGAAAAACCTTCTCAAGTAAAGATTACTTATAGATGAGATGAATATTGAATAAATGTAATCCATGGATTAATTAGCTAAAGTCCTATGTTAATCAGAAAGCAAGAAAGGGAGAAACACTAGCTCATTAAGCATTTAGAAGCATGTTGTATGTGCTTCCAGGATTCAGTTACCCTCTCTCCATAATACAACTGCTTTTTATTTAACACTTGGAGGTGTGTGAGATGTCCAACATCCTCGTATGTTAAAACTCAAAACTGTCAAATTGTATAGCATTATTCACCAGTGTGAGGAGAGACAAATTAAATAGTACAGGACAAAAAAATTAGCACTACAACTCCATAAATTGCTCACACTCTGCGTATGAAGTCTGACATTTACATAAGTAATAGCTGGATTTGTGGTTGTGCATTACTTATTCATACCTTGTGTGGAATAACTCAGAGGTAAAAGACTAATCCATTAATCTCCCCGATCCATAATCCTAAGAAATCATAAACCCTGCAAGACACGTTATCCTCTTAGGAAAATCAGGCTCATGAGCTGAGGATGGCAGCATGCGTGGTGCTGAAGAATGGCAGCCATCATACAGCTGTACAAGCTCAGGTCAGCCCTACACAGAGCCGTTTTGGGATCTGTCATCTGTTTGATGCACACACACAGACACGGGAAGTGCCTCGTCTGAGACCTCTCTCACAGCACATGAGATGTCTTGTTGCTCTCCCAGGCCTGCCATGCTTGGGGCTTGTTGCAATGGTTTTGTATATATGTTTCCTTTAATGAAGCACCTTCTTCCATCACAGAAAGATGGGTGTCAAAAGGACATGAAACGAAGTACATTTTTCTGACTTCAAATTCAACATTTTGTAGAATATGCCACCTTAAGGTTTTTTTCCTCATAAATAATTCAGTGTTGTATATAAACAACTATATCTTTTTTTCTTTAAACTTTCTTTTTTTGACCAGCACTCTTCAGTGTCCATGCACTACAAATGCAGTATCACACAGGGAAAAACAGCACAGAGGTATACCAAGGTCTCCACCAGTCTGATTCTGGGGGGAAATTACACATCTCTAAGCGCTTACCAAAAAATAAGACAAACAAGGCTGGCAAGTCTGTGGTTTGGCCTAAACATGCTGCATTTTTTCTTGGTCTCAGCTTGCATGACAACATTTTGTTGCACTGAACCCCATTCCTGTAGGCTCCCCGGGTTCACCTGCCCAGCCTGTCTTCTGCATCACACCCTCTGGCATTGCCTGGTCCACCTCAAAAGTGATGGTGGCTCTGCATCTCCTCCCGAGGACATGTGCCACAAGGGACAAAGACCCTGAGGTTTCTAATCATGCCTGTGTGGCTGCACATCAGCCACAGGTGAACCATCACTTCCAGAGGAGGAAGACAGCATCACCTAGGGTGGGTTATTTATTTTTATTGAGGCTTTAAGGCAAAGGGAGCAGCAGATCATATGCAAAGGAGTTTGTTGTACCACAGGCTGAGTCTGAAAGGTAATGTAGGAATTTCTCCTTAAAGGTAAGCACTTGGGCAGCCACTTTAATATCCGTCTTCACTAGGAAATAATTGCTAGCCATTATGCACCTCCCTCCCCTTCATGGAATCCAATAAAGTTGGAAGTGTGAAAGATAATGATTCCTACCTATGCAAGGGTAAAATACTGCCATCCAGCCTGTAAGAGTGCAGTTTTGTTACAGTCAATCTAACTACGTTTGACAGTGTATGTACAGGAGAGCAAAGCAACATCCTTACAGAGCTTACTGCAAATATGTTCAGCTACTAAACAGCTGGACCAATATGCTGCCTCACGAGCACTGTACAAAACAGCTATCGTTCCTGCTCTGTCCCATACACTGGGACCCCTCAGCTATCACCCCCTCCTATGGTGCAGGCTGATCTCATCTGCCTGTGTGACAAGGGCTGCCCAGGGCCCCTGTGACTGCCATAAAAACATCACACCTTGCTACCACCACTGTGAAAAGATTATAAAATCAAAGGACAGGCATTCTGACTAGAAGCAGGAGACAGAGGTAATACCCACCCACACATTTTGGTAGTAAAATGAATTTGAAGTCCCCATTGTTTTTCAAAATCATGTGCTCAGTACCTATGGGTATGCCAAGTGGCACAAGCAGGTCTGGTTGACCTGCAGCTGCCCCAGCTCCAGTGCAGATAATGAGTGAATTACTGACCATGTGGCGAGGTAGAAGCCAGGACACTCAATTCTGGAAATGAGATGCCTACATCAGCATACCTGAGCATGCAAAAAGCATCTGAGTTTGCCTTGATGGACAAGAAGGGTGCCATGAGGCAGAAGGAGTGCCAGCACTGAGCATGGTATTGTGAGGGTGTGTCGGGCATCCACACCCCTTTTGCCTCTTACCACCTGATTCTCCAGAAACCTGGCTTTCATTTAACAAGGAAAATGAAGTCCCTAGATCCTCTGTTTAGGAAAGAGATGCTTAGGGCTGAGGCTTGAGGCAACTGAAGTAGCTTGCAGAAAATCCATTCCAGTAGCCTCCAGCAACTGTGAATTGCTCCGTTTTGCCTGGAGCAGTATTAATGCAATGAACTAGTGATCACAGTTGAATCAACTTTTCAACCTACCACATTGGCACATAGGGTTATAGGTGAAACTTGTTGACTAGGAAGACCTTCAAAAACCTCTACCGCTGTCTTCAGCCCCAGTCAAACCCACTGGTGTTGGGAACACACAGTGAAAATGCCTGGTGTAATGAACTTGTAGGGTTAGAGCTGTTAATAATGTATGGACATATAACATACATTATGTATTTAGCTCAGGCAAGCTGAGGTAAAGTCAAAGGCATGTCAAACAATCCATGGGATTGGACTTAAAATACTTGAAAGGTGCCTTTGGACCAAAATTCAGTGAGAAAAAAGCAGCAGAGAGCCTCCTGCTCAGGCTGGCACCTCCTTGGGTGCTGCACCTGACCCAGATCAGGAGTCACCTGCAAGAGTCGCTGGTGGCAGCAGCCTCGGGTTGATCTCCACAACATTCCTCTCTTTTGGGAGGGAAAGGGGGAAGTAACACTGTCCCTGTCAAGATCTGGAAAAAAGTTTTTGTGTACTGTCACCACATCGGGTCCCCCAAGGGACACCTGCACGAGCCAGGGGTCTGCAGCAGATTTCAGAGACTGCGTGAGGGTAAGCTTTCCTCTTGGGAAACCGTTCCTGCGCAATCAGCATACCTGCAGGAGAAACCCTGTGCTGGGGACGCGCGAGTTCGCTGAGGAAGCTACAGCTGGGGCAAATGCTGCAGGTTCTACACAGGAAATGGCTCAGACAAACCTATTCTTGGCTCATCGAAAGACTGCAAGCTGCAGAGTGCAATACAATACTTTGCGGTACTAAAGGACCTTCCGAATGAGGGTCTCGCATTAATTAATTAAGCCTTAGAGCACCTAGAAGGAAAATCTATCCTATTTTACCAGCAAGTGCAATGAGTATGCAGAGGTCATACAGAATAGAGGAGCAAAGGAAAGAGAGATCCTGGTGTCTTGACTCCTGACTCCTTGCTGCATCTATTAGCTCATGAGTCCCCTACAAAGAACACGCATGGAGGACAAAAGGTGACCCACAGCCATGCCCCAAGGGGCACCAACTGAGAGTTTTAATAAGGTGCAGGAGAATGACTAACAGGGTTACACAGATTGACGCAGGTCAGTAAAGAATATGGCATTAAGAAAATTGATCCTTTCAAAGCCTCCAGCCACATGCTTATGTCAGAACCAGACGTGACTTGTGTCTGTTTCATACGATACCACCAAGTATCCACCAAAGGGCTTTCCTTCATGTTTAAATAATGAAATGCAATGTAATGCCGACAGGTGCTTTTTTCACAGGGAGAAGGGAGCAGAAGGGAAAGTGTTTGGGTGGGCTGAGGCAGAGTCCAGGTCTTCCTTGCCTCTCCCACCCCTCCCTGCCCTCCCCTGCACACATGGCTCACAAGCAAGAGGTCACCGATGGCTGGACATGCCCATCTGTCTGCAATGCCAAGGAGACAAGCACATGGGCACTGGAAGAGAGAGTAACCCGTATATGAGTGGGGTGTTCTGCGCAGCATAGAAGCTACGGTGTCTGTGCAAAAGACGGGAGGCTGTCATGGGGAAGAAAAAGAAATGTGCTTTACAGGTCATCATGGAAGATGGTTGGTATCACTATGAGATCATTTCAGTTTGGATGCTGCCAAATACTTGACAAAATGTCTCGGGACTTTCCAAGCACACCATTTTGTGTCTCTCAAATACCATGCAATTTCAATTTGCTCATGTAGGAAACTTTTGCCAATCTGCCAAACTAAAGCAAATATTAAGAGCATCACTGTAGGAAAAGAAGATAATGTATAATCAATAAGGGATATTCTGCCAAGCTCAGCTGGTCCTGAAGGGCTAGCTGTGTAAAGTATTGTGTGTGTAAATCCCAGCAACAAATGCAATTAATCTTTGTTCTTTGTTTTGCAGTTGGAATAGAGATTGATGGACAAGTCGAAAGTGACGCAGAGAGTGAAGGTAATGTAGAGATTAAAAAATTTGGTCTTGTTTGAAATACAAGAAGTGATACCTTTTCTTTTTCTCTCCTGCTTGTTACTTGCTCAACAACACAAACTGTTTCCTGAGCTATTTGTAAGCACGCAGATTTTTCCCTTGAGGTTTGACTTATAATAGTGATATGTAAACCACTGTTCTTAAGCAGTCTGTCCCCTTTCAACCACGCTTCTAGAGTGGGAGGCTGTTGGAGCCCACATCCTTTGGCAGTTATCCCTAGTAAACCAGGCATTCCGATAAAGCACGACTGTCTGCAGGGCTAAGACTGCTTTGCACCACACCATGGTCCTGCTTGCCCTCCCTGCAATGCTTGTTTAGACCATAACACACTGGTATCTTAATTAATCATGGCCATGAAAAGATAAAAATTAAAATGGATTGAAGACAGACTGATGGTTTTAAGGAAAATCAGGAAGAGCCAGTAACAGGATTAAAAACATCTTTAATCTTTTATGTATAGTAAATAAAGAGAAATAGCTCAGTTGTAGGATTATAACACTAAATAAAAAGAGATAGTTAAGAGGTAAATCATAACTGCACTGGATAGGTGATACGAATGTAGACGCTCCTGCAAAACTGGTTCACAACCATGTCTGTGCAATCCATAAAATATGAGAAAGTAATTAACAAATGACTAGGATTTTTTTTTTTAAATCATAGCCACCTTTTCCATACAGGCAACCAAGGCAATAAGATAAAAGTAACAAACGAATGCTCCACATTTAACCTAATATTTGATAGGTTGAAAATGAAAACCATGAGAGTTGGATGCCCAAAATGAACATTTTCCCAAAGAGGGTAGGTGGTCCTTTGACCTAGATCACTAACTGAAATTCAGCTGAGATAGACCATTACATGGTAACTGAAACCTATCTAATGGATCCTGAGAAACTAGTTGAAAGCTCCTTCTCATTCCCAGTGACAAGTGTCACAATCACCACCTACTAATTTTTAACCACTAGCAAGCAAAAACTATTTTCATCAAAAATGCAAATACTCAAATTCTCTTTGCTTCTATTTTCCTCACCTTTTAGGCTGCTCATTTTTCACTCTGGATCCCATTCCAGCACAACTTCCTTCTTACATTACAATTTCTCCAACTCTGGGGGAAAAAAAAAAAATCAATGCCAAAATGATAAATCTTTTGTTTGTTGCTTGAACACTTTATTTTCATGAGCCAGAAATTTTGGAATCCTTCAAACTGGAAGCATTTCTGACTTCTGGACAAAAGAGGTTTTTAGCTTGCAATGCCAATAAGAATGAAATTAGCATCAGAGACTATCTGGGTTTTTTCTTCTCTGGATATAGACCTTCCTATATAAAAGAAAACTCAGAGAAACAAAGCCATGTGCTGCCTAAGCTGTACCTTTTCTCTCTATAAACAGAAGACCTCCATCTCCAGCCTTAAAGTAAACATCCTGCAAGGACATTGCACCAACAAGTAAACTACATACTGTATAACCAACTACAATTTCTGTTTCCATTGCTCTGGTGTGTTTACAGATTGGGAAGATACCTGTCTGTGCTCTCTGATGGATGGACTTTTTCATTTGTAACTAATTCCTGGTTTTCTTATGGTCACATATAAGTTACTGATGTGCTAAAATGAGCCGTACTATCTTAAATGGGAGTTGCGTAACCAAAGAGTTGGATGTGGCTCTTGGATGGGGCATAATGCAAAACCAACCAAGGTCAATGGGCATCTGCTCATTGACTTGGCTAGGGTTTGCATCAGGCATTCTGGCTGCCCGCACTTTTCTGATGAATCCTTACTTTGCCAGCATGGATTTCCCACGGTACTTGTTTTTTTTCCCTTGCAGAAGAAGTAAAGGACAAGACACCTAAGAAACATCCCCGCAGGAAAACCGGCAGAGCAAGCAGGCTTGAAAGGAAGAAGCAAGAGAAAGACAAAGAAGAAGATGAGAGCAAAGAGGAAGACAGTTGTAGCCAACAAAACAGAGCTTCTAGGAAAAAAAACTACCAACAAAAAAACAGTGATGGAAAAAAAGCAGGAGAGGAAGGAAGCCGACAGAGAGAGAGAGGCAAAAAGGCTCCTACCAAAGATCAAAAGGAGTCAGAAAACAAAGAAAAGAAAACAAACAAGAAAGAAAAGGAAGGGGACGACAAACAGAAGACAGACAGGAAAAACAGGTAATTAAACAATCCCTGAGTAAGGTGCCTCGTGTCAGACCAGCAGCGGTATCCACATGCCAGTGGCATATGGGTCAGAACTGCAAAACCAATAAACTGCGAACAAGTTACTGCTCTCCCAAAAGAGATACAGCAGTGGAAACCAGTAGTGTAAAACTGTTTCCAAAGTCTTCTGTCGTTATCATTTCTCAGCCAGGATCAGATCCATGCATGTAGTGGAGTCCTAGTGCCTACAGCTGGGGGTAGAACAGCACTCTTAAACTAGATACTTTGAGCAACTTAGATCTGGGCACATTTTTTGGTTAGTGTATGGAAACATTCAGGTTAAAATGGATCTCTCACGTTTTCAAATCTGTTCTAAATCTTGTTTGGCCCAACCCTCCGCTTCTCTCCCTATCTTCCTTTTCCTTCTGAAGATGTGAAAAACATTTCTCCAGAGCCAGCTGTAGCCCTCGGCAATGCTTCTGTAGCTAAAGTGTGGTCCAAAGCACAACGTCAGGCGAGTTATGGGGAGGTGCAATTGCCTCTTCGTTAACCTGGCTGGAAGCAACCTTGCCCTGAGTGCATCGCACTGAGCCAGGGAAGGGTGAGGCAGTGTGCCCACATCAGAGCGGGATCCTGGGGGGCCCGCAGCACTGTGCCCACCCCAAGCAAGACCTTCCCTCTAAGTCCTACAAGTTTTTCCATTTTGTACACTTTAATTTGTGTCTCTCCCAGTACTACTTCTTCGTCCAACTCATCCGACGAGGAGTCGTTGTCAGAGGAAGAGCTCGCAATGCTGATGGAGCAGGTGGAGCAAAAGAAAAAACTGATTTCCACGATGAGGAACAAGCCCTGGAGGATGATGAAGAAGCTCTCAGTGCTCAGGTACCTATCACACCGGGAACCCCCACCCCTGGGGTCCTTGCTGACTGTCCGATGCACTTTGTCTTTCTTAAAAATTACATATTTTCTGCTGCTACTGTAACACCCCAGTCTCAGAAAAAGCAACCAGCAGAGCCTGTCCAGCCTGTCTGGGTTTAAATGATCAGAGTTAAAATGTGGAATTTGATTTTCAGCCTCTGTAACCAAAGAACGGACAAGGTGCAAATCTGTTCAACTGATACCCATGGCCAGGTCATTCTACCCTTGTATTTAAAACCAAATGACACACTACTGTCAGACTACTTGTTAAAGCAAACTCAGTGCCCTGGTTTTCTTATTCATGTCCATTGTCAGACAGAAATCAGAGCAGCAAAGTGCCATGTTACTTCACACTCCTGAGATGGGACTGCTCAGGAAAAATGCTGTATTGTTTGAAAAGGTTTATGGAACGAAGAGAATATTGCCACCCAGCCTACACTGAATGTGGGAACAACTCAGGGAGTTGCAGAGACCCCTTAGTGCAAGGCAATGAGGGGCAGTGGGGCAGGGCAGACAAGGGAAATCAAAACCCACAGGTCAACAGGCAATGGCTCATAACAAACCATTCCCGTGTCGAGGCAATGATTCAAATCATAGCTCTATTGGTTAAAAATCCTCTGAAACCCGTTTCTACCAGAAGAGCTTTCAAAATAGTGTTTCAAGGCATGCACAGCCCCACGGGGAGTGGTGATGTTCCTGCTCCATGTTTGCCGAGAGGCTGCTCAGAGCTTCAGTGACCAGGCTGTGAAGGCTGGCAGTAACCATGTGTCTCTGATTCTCTCTTTTACACCCTGAAGGCCAAGACCTGCTATATCTTCCATTAAAATGAGGAGCCTTGAATAGTGCCAATTATTTCTAAAAATCTGGGTAAAGATCTATACAGGGAAACTGTATTAAAGCAGCTTTTCTATCGCACAGGCATGCTACAAGCCTGAGCTCATTACAAATATAATCTTATGACCCTAAAAGTCCAAAGTTCTGCAAGAAAGGAAAAAAAAAAGCAAAGAAGTATTATTTCTGACATATTTTCCCTTTGGTGTAGGATCCTGGCTAAAATTCTGCCTAGCATCATATTTGATAATGTACCTCCATCCTTGCACCTTATCCCTGAACCATGGCAATCATTACCACCTGCTAATGAACCTAAACAAAATTGTTACATTGCTTGTGCAGGGGTCTCCAGAGCCATACATTCATTAGTTATTTCAGCTGCACAAACTCAACCCTGAGACAAGAAATGATTAGCCCCATTGCATAGATGCGGAATGTGAAACACAAAGAGAGTGAAAAAATATGTTCAAGACTTAGAAATCTCACTTTAGGTTGCAAATAAAGTCACAGGTGATTATCCCAAGGCTATGGGCTGAACTAGCCAACTGTTTCTACCAAGTAGAAGTCTGTCTTTCCCATAGGTTTAGGATTACAAAGGATCTCCCAACCCCTGAAATTTAATCTCTTCTTATGAGGTATTAGCAACACCAATATATGATACAATTTCATTCACAAACTCAGCATATTCTGACAGCATCTACCTAGGTTCTGTTCTCTGTATTTCCCTTAGAAATCCTATTCTAAAACTAATCTCAATTTGCAGCTTGATTTTATTCCTAACTAGCATGCACTCATTTCTCTGGTGCTGAGATTATCCTGTTGGGCCAGCTGCACTTCTTTGATATTTATCGAGGGAGGTGTTCATGGAGGGAAATTCTGTATCCTCTTGCTTGGCGTTTGTTTCACTGAACGATGTTATTTTCTTCTTGACCAATGCACAAGGAGAGAGAAGTTATAGCAGGCATGCCAGGGTGGCAGCGAGAGGAACAGGTGGGGTTTTGGTCTACACTTAGGGAGAAGTGTTGAACAAGACTTGGGACACACGTCTGCATGAACATGAGTGCTTTGGGGACCTGTTAGCTAGCTGTGCGTGTGTGTGCGAGCTGTACGTGGCACAGCAACACCACCAGCAGATAGCATCCAGAAACCCACAGGCAGTGCGTGGTGTGGAGAGAGACCAAAGCCCCACCTTTGCACGAGTGCGGCTGCTTTCCCACTGTGCAGGCAGAGGTGAAAAGCTAAAGACCCCTTTGCTGTTTCAATAACCTGCTTATTTATTTTCCAATTAGGGAGGCACAAGCTTTTGTAGAAAAGTTTGAAGGAGCTCTGGGAAAAGGGAAGGGCAAAAAGTTGTACGCGTATAAGATGATGATGGCAAAGGTAAGTGCTGCAATGATGTCAGGGAAAAGCTTGGATACCTGGTTTTGCATTCAGCACATTTTTGGTAGAGTTTATTAACTTCTGTTTGGCAAAAGAGACACCAGGAAATCAGAACAAAACTTCCTGCCCACATTCAAAAAAATATTAGCCAGCTTCAAATCTATGACTATTACAGAAAGAACAAGAGAAAATTTCCCCCCACCTGAAACTCATTGCAACCTTCCCTGAAGCAAGGGAGTCTTTGCAGGAGCAGGGAAAACCACAGCTTTCTGGCTGCAATCTCCAAAACCTTGATCTGTGAGACAAGGTACCCTAAAGGGGAGAGAGGCCATGCCAACCTCTTGCACTGCCCTGTAGACTCCTGTAAAATTTCATCTTCCCTGGTAGTGAGAAGATAACAGGGAGAATGATGACTGTGCTTTAAAACTGAAGTTGGTAGTCAAATTGCATGTTGTCATGGAGATTATACTGAGAAGTGAAAAATGGAGCCAGACCCGAGATGATGAAACCAATGGAAGTTTAGCCACTGGTCTGATGAGAAAGTATTCAAAAGCTCAGTATTTTATCAAATTAAATTTTGTTTTAAATAGTGTTGGCTCTGCATCAATTCTTTCAATCCAGACCTAGGTCTGAATTTGCCACCCCAATATTATATGGTAAACTCACAGCACAACTTCAGCTTTCCAAAAGCTTAGGAAAGTTAAAACTCAGATACTGAATGTTAACACTTGGCGGTGGGGGGCTTTTGGATTGAAGGTAGTGTCTGAAATAGTCTGAAAGATCAGACCCAGACCAGAGTTTCTGCTTTGGACTTTACACCCGCTCCTAGTAACGTTACCAAACCCTGACATCAGAAAGCCCTGCAGACAAACCAGCTTCCCACTTCTCACCTCTCTACTCACTGCAATGTTGTCTTGTTTCAGAAATGGGTGAAATTTAAGAGAGACTTTGACAATTTTAAAACCCAGTGCATACCCTGGGAGATGAAGATAAAAGAAGTGGAGAGTAAGTGAAAGTTGATGTGCGGTGGCAGTGAGACATTTTGTAAGAGAGCTTTGCCTTCATCCAAACAATGCTCCAGCTCCCTGGTCCCCAGTCTCCTCTCGCCCTGGGCACTGATGCCAAACGAGGAGCACGCACCCCAGGCAGATCTGGACTTTGCTGTCTCCACCAGTGGTGGGGACTGTCAGAAGGGCCTTAGGCAACATGCTGGGGAGACATGAGGGTAAAGGCGTCCAGGTCTTGCTGAGGACAGTTTAACCCTCCTAAACTCCTAACCATGAAGTGTCTTCTGGTTTAAGGTCACTTTGGCTCCTCAGTCGCTTCCTACTTCATATTTCTGCGGTGGATGTACGGAGTAAATCTTGTCCTTTTTGGTTTAATATTTGGACTGGTTATAATTCCAGAGGTAAGTGTTTAATTCTTCTTTCAGTAATATCTTGCCCGTTGCTTCACATGAGTATGAGATCGATAGCACAAGTGTCTTATAAAAGGAAGTGTTTTAGAAAACACTTTTAGAAAAATTAAATATATAAGGATGGTTATTTACAAAGACCAACTTACAAGGCTGTTACTGACACAGGATTAAAAGTCAGACTGAAATCAGGAGCCCTAAAATGTTGTGAAAGATCCTGCCCATCCAGCAGCTAAACCAGGAGCTCAAAAACCTAATCTAAGGCTAGTTTTACATTTTGACTAAAGTGAAAAATATGACCTATGACTCCTAGGTACAAGCTCAAGTCCATAAGAGCCGTAAGAAATGGACTGTGCTCTAAAAGTGATTAAGAACGCCCCCCTTTCAAGCCCTCCAAGGGACATGGCTCTGGGGTGGCAGGCACAGCACTGCCCCGCAGGAGAAGCCCTCGAGGGAAGGAACAATTTCCCAGCACTCTGCCAACTAACATTTGTTTGGGAAATATCCCTTTTCTGTACTCTTAATTCAGATGATTCACAAGGAAGAGTTTTATTTTTAGTTTTTCTATTTCTCACTGTTCTTGGAGAAGGAAAAGGATCTCATAGCCAACTTTATATGATTGTTTATTGAAGAATTTTTTAATGTAGCCATTACAGCTCCAGCTAAATTAGTCAGTGCAGTCTTTAAAGGCTGTGCAATCTGCAGACAGTGGCATCTGTTCTGTTCAATGCAGATTTTTATGGAGCAAAAATGCAGCACAGAGTCTCTCCTGAGGACCGTGCTTTTGTGCTCCTTAATGTGGTTGCTCACACTATTGAAAGTAAAAGCTGTTTCCTCCCAGGATGAAGAAACATAACCATTAGCACTGAACAATATAAGTGTATTTTGTAAGGAGCTATGCATATGGTAGAAGACTAAACAGCTTTCATCTTTAAAGTATGCATACTGTTACTCATTGACTGCTGAGCTGTTACGATATGGAGAGTAGCTGGGCAATAAACATTTAATCATAAACTATCTTGAAATTAATTAGATAGCCCTTAAAAATAAGTGATATGCTAGGACCTTTCTAGGCTATTAATGCTAATGAGATATTTTCGTATATGCACCAGTCAGAGTCTGGCTGTAAATACATTATTAACTCTCCATAGCCCTTGAGGTTCTCTGGACTTCAATAGCTACTGGACTTGCTGCAAGACCTGCTTTGCGTGGTGCCATGGGGAGAGGCTGTGCCATGAAAACTGTTCTTTGCCTGATTTTGTCCTATGTTTTTTGCCCAAACCTAACTGCCCTTCACCTCACCTTGAGATCATTTTTCAATTCAAGACTATATAATTCAAAATACACTGCAAGCTCAACCCAGTGCTCTTGACTTCTCTCAGAGGAGGAGTCCTGCATAAATAGATAAAGCTAATCCCCTTATTGCATTAGACCCATGAAGTTCAAGCAAAGAACTTCTTGCTAAACTAAAGGCATTTAAACTGGAGCTGTTCATTGAGGGATACAGTTCCTTGGCAAAATATTTCCTGTACAATGGATGTTACCAGTGAAAGGGACGTTATTTGGGTGAAATATATTGGGTGAAATTCTAAATATTTTAAACTGCTGCTCTGCTATCAAGAAATAAAATATATATTAAAATCAACAAAGTGGAAAACCAACCAAAAGCAAACCAAAAGGGACTTGTTAAGAAAAAAATGGCAGAGAACTGTACAGTGTGTTATGCCATACATGCATCACTTATTAATGTTCACCAGATCCTGATGGGAATGCCATACGGGAGCATGCCAAGGAAAACTGTACCCCGGGCCGAACAAGCAACAGCTATGGATTTCTCAGTTCTTTGGGATTTTGAGGTAAGCACAGGAGTGTTAATCATAAGAGATCAGTTGAATACCTCCTAAAACCCTTCAGAAGTTAGCAGCACTACAGGGATGAATTTATTCCGAGATAAACTAGCAATGCATCTGTTTCTTCCAGGAGATGAAGACACCTGCTGCCACAAAATCTCTGTGGATCTCCAGAGATTTCTGGCCAGAACAGCATGTGCACATGCAGGCACCTGCATATGGATATGAACCACTTCCATTACAAATGTGCTGGCTGGCGTATGTCACGTGTGTGTGTGTGTATACACACAAAAACACACAGACATATATTTCTTGGGTTTTCAGGAACAAAGCAGATGCACTTCACATCCCACCACAGTTGGCTGACACCACACAGAATGTGTCTGAGGTCAAAATAAAATCCACTAAGGCTAGTGAAGTTTTCAGTTCCTCACTGAAAGAAGTTAAACAGATTTAGGAACCCCATGTCCTTTTATCTACACAGTATTTTTATTCATGAAGCACAAGAAGCCAAAGTTAGGTTTTTCTATGAGCATTAGTAGAAGCAGGTGACTACATAAACCGCCCAGTGATGAGCTTGGTGCAACTTACTTAAACCACATTTACAGAGTTGCCTCGTGAGCTCAGGCAAAAAAAAAAAAAAAAGAGATCCTTTTTCAAAGGAAAAAAACACCCAAGGAATACATTTCTGCTGTATTTTAAATCTACATAAAACAATCTATAGAAATTTATATCATCTCACATTCACAATGTAGAGTTTTATTCTGACAAAACCAAAAAATTCTGTGTGCACAAGAGCCATTTTACTTCCAAATAGAAAGGCAACCAGCAGGCAGGTGAAATGCGAGAGCGGCTCCAAAGCAGGCAGCCAGAAGGAGAGTTGAAGCCGTGGACCCCCTTTGCGGGCAGGGAGCACCTTGCCATACCACTCAACTTGCTTGTAGCCTTGGGAAGGGAATAGTTCCCCATGTCCCTGCATCCCTATTCCCCTGAAATACTTATATGAGCCTGAAGCTGGGAACAAAGTTTAGGAGTTGCACCCAAAGGGAAAGCCCAAGTTTCCAGCCGCCCACAAGCACTTGGCTGAAAGCCCAACTCACACACACACACACCCAGTTACTCTTTGCCTTTGAAGATTTAGGCCAAAGGGATTAAGTGTTGTTAGGGGATAGCCCAAAAGAGGAAAAGATGTGTGCAGAGGGTCAAGAGATTCTGCTGTGGCAAATACCTTGGGATCCGACTTTCAAAGCTGCTACTTCTGGAAATATTTTTTAAATGCTTGTTGGCACTGGCCTACATATTACAAGCGTGGGATCCAGTCCTTCTGTAATAAACCCCATCACAATTTCCTTAGCTAAAAAACCACAACAACTACTGTAATGTAAACCAGATTATTTAAATTAATTTATTGATAAGGCTCCAAATACTGGTGTGTCCAGGAACCTGACAGGCCCAGACCTTCATTCACCACCCATTTTCTGCTGAAGATCAGCAGAGATTTTAGCTCATGCTCTCCTAGCACTTTCACCTACTTGCCAGAATCTGAAATTCAGAGGTGAATTAGTGACATTTTGAATAACATTGCACTGAATGAAAAGCTCATTTGAATACAACACTGTAAAAATACAAGAAGCTGCATTTAAACTCATTCATCCAGGGAAAAAAACATGCCAAAACAAACAGAAAAAGACCTGCAGGAGTGTTGCTGAACTGCAACTGCTGATTTTGTCTGGGAGACCATAAACTATACAAATATGAGTAAGGAAATTGCTCTTGGATGAGGCTGTACCATTGCGTGAAAGGCTGGCTACCATGACCTGCCATTCTCCTGCCTGTGGCTTGGTACATACCTCTACATTCCCCTGCTGTCATCAAGGCCTTGATCCTCTGAATCCCTCTGCCATAAAGGTCCCCATCCAGAACCTATTCCCTTGCTGCTTAACACCAGGGAGAAATCACGCAAGCTTGAGAAGCAATCTCCAGCTGTGGGGCAACAATGTACACCTATACCCTCCGCAGCCAGGTGTCAAATTAAGCCCTTCACAGAAGCTTGCCCTTTGAAAATTGATAGGTGCTTATTCCAGCATGTTCCACATGAGAGGTGCAATGGGGAAACCTATTTCAGAGCAGGAATAAAATGAAGAGTCAATACTGTGATCCTGAAAAACACATTTCAAGATAGAGGAGCCGGGGAAATGTATGCTTTGGCAGCAAGGAGGTCACATCATGGATTTCTAGAGAGGTAGAAAGGAATAAATCTCACTTGGACACCCGACACCATGTCTCACAAATGGAGTTTAAAGAACATACTGGATGATGTGAGCAGAGAAACTCATTTTTTAGTCCCCACCATTTGATGAATCACAAAGACAAAGGTTTGGGATTACAACCTGAGAAAAAAACTTCACTAGCACCTTCTAGGAACATTATATTTTACGAGGCTTTTTTCATTACATCTCCCCAGCACATGTTATACATAACACGCTACAAGCCCCAAGCAGCCGTGCTGTGGTGTGCCAGCCACAGGCTTGCTGCATTTCCCCAAGTGGCTCAGCAGCACTGGCAGAAACATGTGCAGAGTTGTCCTGTACCTATGGCACTGCTCAGTGCTGGGCAAACACACAGCTAGCGATACCAAAGCTTTATATCAGGAATGAAACACCTAGCGCTTTGGGGGAGCTTCATCTAATTGATTAAATGAAGGTTGTCAAACATTGGAAGAGACACCCAGAAAGGTTGTGGGATCTCCATCCTTGGAGATTTTCAAAACTCACCTGGATGTGGCCCTGTGCCACAGCACTTAGTTTTGAAATTTGCTCTGCTTTGAGCAGAGGGCTTGACTAGATGACCTCCAGAGATCCCCTCCCATGTAAATTGTTCAATGTCTCTAAACAAGACCCATTAAACAGCCTCTGATAGGAGCTTCAAGTCATGTCTCAATTTTGGTCTTTTCAAAGGCTTGATCAGAGGGGAGCTTGCTCAACTATCATGGCCAGACTGATTAACTACACTTAACTTATGAGCTGAAAGATAATAGGCAAAAAATGGAGAAGTACAATATGCAATAATACATATCAACTTGGATGAGAAATGACAGAAATAGGGAAAGATTGCTAATGCAGATTGAGATCTGCACACTCATTGAATGCCCAACAGTTTGTACAGCAAAAATAGATCTACTTGAGGCAACATGGTTGATATTGTGTCTGAGCTCTGCTTTCCACAGGAAATAATGCTTTAATTTTAGTCTTTAGTTATATTTGCTCTGCAGGTGGTAGCCAGTAAAATGAACTAAGTCTGCAGGGTACCGAGAATCAGCTGCCTCCTAGCTGAAAGGAAAAGTTTCATATCATGGTGGGAAACCCCTTTGCTACAGCATTTCTGCACAGTCTGAGTGCTTGATACTGCCTTAGAAAAGCAGGTGGGCTACAGTCACAAGGAGCAATAAGGAGGTTTTGCTAGGAGGGATGAAACAGTGATGGATAAAAACTTTTATAAACTTTTAGCTTTGAGCCAGTACCCTCTGACATGCTCCCTCTCTTCTTCCGTCTTTTAGGAGGCTAAGCTCTTACGACAATGGCTCTCAAAGGTGATAGGGCAACAAACAGCTGAGACTGAGACACTAAAAATATTTCCAAGTTGATTTCCCTTGTTTTAAATCTTCAGTTTTCACCAGAAACCTCTTCTCTGCAGAAGAAAAGCCACAACTTACACAAATGTTTGCTTTCTCTTTTCCTCCAGGGCTACATCAAATACTCAGCCCTCTTTTACGGCTACTACAACAACCAGCGGACAATTGGCTGGTTAAAATACAGGCTACCAATGGCATATTTCACGGTTGGGATCAGCGTATTCGGCTACAGCCTGATGGTTGTTATAAGATCGTAAGTACGCCTGGCATTGCCCTCTCTGCAAACTCTGTCTAGATGTGTCTCACAGCTGGGTTCCCCTCCATGGGCATGGCTCACAGCTCAGTCCAGCCTTGGCCAGACAGCTGGGAATGCTTGGGGTGAAGGGGATTGTGTGCCTGCTGTGTCCACGCACTCAGCATCCACCACCCCTGGCTCTGGGTGTACCCGGCCAGTCCTCTGCCTCAGCCATGTGCTCACAAGCATTATTTTGAACCCTCGCACCTCCTTCTCCAGTCCTCTTCTTTCTCCCCTCTGGATCACTTCAATCCTTCCTCCAACATTACTACAGGGCCATCAAACAGGTGAATTTTGTACATGAAGGAGGATTTTACTTACAGTAAATTTTAAAGGCTCCTTTTCCCATCCTTTCATAGCAAAAAAACATTCCTGAAAGCCAACATGAGTCACACAGATGGTGTGAGGGGTACAGAAAAGATGCAGAAGCTACCAGACTGCCTTTGATGCATCTCCAAACCTATCAGTGGAGTTTTAAAGCAGGGCCCCAATCTCCATGACCCTGGTGCACTGTCGCCAAACACCAGTGAGACTCCCCCCTCCCAGGGCACTGAGGACACAGCTGAGGCACTTCTCGCTGCTGAGACAGTCTCTGCAAAGCCAAAAATGAAAAAATAAAACCCCCTGTCTCTGCCTGAGGGCACACCATAGAAAGGTTTTCCTTCCTTTGCAAGAAAGAATAAGCCCATGGATTTGTATCACTGCTGGAACAGGCCCTATTGCTGTGCAGCAGAAAGAGCCTCTTGAGCCTTTGTCTGGAGTGGGACATGGGGATTTGCTGTACATTTGCCATGAAATTGCAGCTTCTGTTGTCTCGCCTTCCTTGAGGGACTGGTGCTAGGAACTCTAGTGGGGGTTACAGAAGGATTTCAGGGATCAAATAATAGAGAGAAAACAGCAGAAGCCATATCTCCTCCTATGCTGATTAACAAGAATAATCCTTTTTCTCTCCCTGCATGACTTGCTGCAAGCTCTTTGGCTCCAGCATTGTGCAGCTACTGAAGTCTCACTAAAACTTTGTGTTGCAGTGGTTGTATTGGACAGCACCAGCGGTTTTCGACTAAATTTAACTAACTAAAGGTAGCAATAATCATATACTGTACCCTAGGACCCAGAAGCACTGTAAATAGAGTTTCTTCATGCACTAACTGGTGGAAGCAATCCTTAACCTGCTTTAATCACCTATGCTAGTTTTTTTCTACATTACTGTTTTAATACAAGACCTGCGTAGCCCTGAAGACCCCATTTAACAATTCAGTCTTCTTTAGACCTGAAGTCCAATGGCATGTGTTACACAGTTGCACCCAAACCCCAAGAACTGCTACCCTGCTCCTTCCTTACCCACCAGAAATCCCAAAACAATTTACAAAGCTGAAGGACACGTGGTGGCTCTGTGAAACGCTGCCTGACCTTGTCACTGCACGTGTCCTTACACAGGATGGCACGCAATGCCAATGAAAGTACAGCAGACGGAGATGATGACAACTTCATTTTCAGCTGGAAAATGTTCACCAGCTGGGACTACCTCATTGGAAACCCAGAGACAGCGGACAACAAGTTTGCATCCATCACCACCAGCTTCAAGGTAACCCTAACCAGCATTTCTCTGCCTGCTTCTGGGGATGGTCCCAGCCCCTACCATGGCAGAGGTTTAAGGGGAAATCTGGGTACTTGTACAACATCTCTCTGTACAAACAACAGGGTATGGCACTGAACCACGGCAGCTCCAGCTCCTGTTCCCGGGGTCACCCTAACGCCTTTTTTAGGATTTGAAAAAAAAAAAAAAATTGCTTTACTTCAGCACACAATTTCCCCACAGCATTCCTCTGGGACATGGCAGGTTGTTTGCTACTCAATGTCTTTCAGTCAAACCAGGATATCTGCATGAAACTTAGTTTGAACTTAACACAAACAACAACATTCAATATAGTCAGAATAGCATGGGATTGCATTTCATAAGGTGGAAAACCATCTGATGTTGCCTTAGGCTGAGTGCTGCTAGATACTCACTCCCCTTCTGTAAGCACCCCTGTTTTTTCAGGAGTCTATCGTGGACGAGCAAGAAAGCAACAAGGATGAGAACATCCACCTGAGGAGGTTCCTGAGGGTTTTGGCCAATGTCCTCATCATATGCTGCTTGTGCGGGAGTGGTTACCTCATTTATTTTGTGGTGAAGCGCTCCCAGACGTTTTCCAAAATGCAAAACGTGGGGTGGTATGAAAGAAATGAGGTAAGGGAACTTTGCTTCTGGTTTTCTGCTGTGAAAATTTGCCTTAGATATCAGCATAATCATTGCCACAGCTTGAGGACAGCACCCAAGGTAGAGGGACTCCCTACCAGGGTCCAGAAGTCCCCTTCAGTACCTTTGTACTTGTTTTAGCCACGAAGCACATCGGTCTCACTGAGAGTTTCCAGGACAAATTAACAACTCCTATAGAGAGGGGAAAATACTCTTACAATAAATCACAATAAAAGTCAATGGGTCTTCAACACTTACAACACTGACTATTTTCTAAAGAATCTACCTCAAGTTGCATATTAATGCTTACAAATTGTGTTGTAATAGAAAGCTCTGTGTGTTAGAAACAAAGCTAAAGTCAGATCTTTATCATTCATCTTGAATCATGGGAATAAGATTTTAGAATGATCATCAAAATTTTTCGGTCTGATTTTGGAATGAGAAGTTCAAATCTGAAGCTCTTCACACACACAAAATCTTTCAACCTATGGAAAGGTTTAATTTCAATGTATACTACACTGAATTTAATTTGGCTTTGATGTATAAGAGTCATACATTTTCATAATTCCCTCAGAAAATATTAGCAAGACTGCACTTTCTCACAAAATGCTTTGATTTATTTCAGTGAACTTTTCCCAAAGAAAAAAATCCTATTTAGAAAAGTTTAATGTCTGAGACTTTCCTGGTGACAACTTGAGATCTGCATATATACAGTTCTGGGTACTGTCCCCTCTTCTGGAATGAAAAGTACAAAAAGAGAAACCTGTGAATCAGAGCCCACCAGCAGCTGTATAGACACAGTCCTCTGCAGGCCAATGGGCACTGTAGGTCTGTAAAAAAAGACACAGCCTGCAAGTCATGCCTGAACTAACACTGATTTACCAATGACCTCATTGACCACAGTATAATTTAGCATCTTGCACCACACAGAGGAACAAAAATATCACTAGAACACATTTTCTTGAGCTGCAAAACTGAGTCCTTGATGTGCTTCCATTCAAATCTGTAATTGCCTATTGCAAAAGCAAAGGTGCTGAACACGGAAAATAAACATTAGCATTGACTAATTATCTTTATGCACACAAGCCAAGTCTTGCACTTCCTCTGAAACTAAAATAAGAACCTCGGAGCTGATGCAAGCAGTACTATGAGGGACTTGGGGAACCTAAATATTCATGAGTTTGGACTGACAGGGAATGAATTCTTCAGAGCTCATTCCTTTGAGATAATAGCAAAAGTGCTCCTGCAAGAGCAAGCCGTGCAACCCAGCCCTGAAGTCTGACACTGTTCTGCCTGCACACTAAGCAAAGCTAGAAGCTAAGCTCACTTTGGCTCCCTCCCCCTTATAAATCCTCCAGAAATCTCCAACCAGTTGCTGGCAGCCCCTGCTCTGCTAAAAGTAACATAGTCACTGTTGTTACTATTAGTGGTAATCTCATTTTCCTCCTGTGGCAGGTTGAAATTGTGATGTCCTTGCTGGGCATGTTTTGCCCTCCGCTGTTTGAAACCATTGCTGCGCTAGAAAATTACCATCCCCGCATTGGACTGAAATGGCAGCTGGGGCGGATCTTTGCGCTCTTCCTTGGGAACCTCTACACGTTTTTGTTGGCCCTGATGGATGATGTCAACGAAAAAGTAAGAGCTGAGAAGCCATGTTTACAAGCATTTTCCAAAGCCAAGGGTGAGCACAGCCCATCCCCATGGCCAGTAGGGATGATCACCCCCTTTGCAGTAGATGCTTCCCCCATCCCCAACCCTCTCGAGGATCTGCTGCAGCGCCCCAGGGAGACTCATCAACTAGAGGGGTTTCCAGAGTCTCCAACTTCTCTTTACAGCCCTGAAAAGAGAGTGGTTATTGTCTCCTATAATCATGGCATGTTAGGTCAATTTGATTTTTTTTTTTTTTCCATCTGACACTGTTTGCAATTTCTATTAACACAGACTCCAAGGATATAGTTTATAATCCTCTTCCCCTGCACTCCCCTCTTTAACATTATCCTGGTAGCGTGTTGCAGGCAGATAACTGCGGGAAAGGATAAACGTCTAACTGATCCGCAGAAAAAATGACTGTTTTAAGCTGAGAATTGGAGGAATTGGGGTAGTTTGCTCTGCCCTGAAAAACTGTGAAAAAAGCGAGGAAGGACAACTGGATAGACGCTCCCTCAGCATGTAGGCGGAGGTCTGGCTCCTCTACATGTGGGGACCAGGCTGCTAGCTCCCCAGAATTCACAGTGCCCTTTTCTGCTTTTGATCTGGAAGAGCTGCTGCTCCCCTGTTCCTGGCAAGAGGGAAGGAGTTCTCGTCTATTGCCAACACTGCAACTCTGTTGTAAGCAGATGCTTATATGATGGGTGGTAACTGGTAGGGAGGAGGGGGAATGCAACGCCTTGGGTCTCTCCAAACACATCCTCCTATATTTCCTGAAGTTTTTGGCTGGTGGGGGTGGGTCTCTTCACTCCAGCTGGCTGAAGAGGATGTGGTGAAGAACATCACGCACTGGACACTGCTTAGTCACCACAACTCATCCGTGGGGAATGGCAGCACCGCCACCCCACCTCCTCTTGATCCTGCAGACGTGCCCAGGGGACCCTGCTGGGAGACAACTGTTGGCATTGTAAGAAATCTGTTACGTAGTAAGTCTCTGGGCTGGTTTGGGGTGGGGTTTTGTTGTTGTTGATGCTGTTAGTATTTCCAGGCTTGAAGTTTTCCTCACAAATGACATCTCCTTTCCTGACTCTAACATAGCAGCACCAAGACAGCAGAAGTCCTTGGCTATGGTTCTCAAGCCATGGTGGCGAAATCCCCACCTGGAACCGCCAAGGGCATGCACAGCTCTGCTGCACTTGCTGTGAAGAGCACAAAAGGTAGTTTGCAACTATGCCTGCATCATGTTTTCGTTCAGATCACGACTGCGCCTTTGAAGCAAACGTCTTCTCTACTTACTACTGCAATTCAGTTCACACTGTAGAGTAGCTTTGGAACAGTAGTGAAGGCCAACCACAGGACATGCCTCAAGGGAAGTTCTGACACATCCCAACTCTAACGCATTGTGAGGCCATGGGACAAGAGCAAAATTAGGCAAAATAACCCCCCTGAAAGGCATGCAGGGTGGCCTTCAAGTCCTCAGAGCTTCACCCTACAAATCCACCCAGCAACCTTCACCTTGCTCCAAGAAGTTCTGCAGCCAGACTATGCACTCTTTAAAAAGCAGTTATTTGTCGGCTGATATAGATAGCTAGGCTTACCAAGCTACAAGGCTATGCATTACTCTGTATGCCCAATGAGTCTTCACTAGCCAAGTGGTTTTCATTTAAGTGGGAAAAGAGCAGCCACCGCCACTCCTTGGAAGATGCTGATCCTCAGTGCAGCTGAGCTGTCATCCTCCAGATGCTTGTTTTTTCCCCTCAGACTTTTAAACCTTTTCTTGTAAGTGTTTTTCTTTCTGAATTCTTGGGACACCAACTATCTCCATCCTACAAGTCTTACTTCTGCCTGCAATTTTACCCTTCTTGTGTTGCACATCTCCCCTCTCTACACTTACTCACAGCTCTTGTTTATAACTGAGAAATTTCCTCAGGAGTCCACGTGAAGGTTATGAAGCTGAGCCATAGCAGAGCTAAAACCAGTCAAAATTACCCCCAGTGTATCTGTGTGTTACACCAGCATTACTGCAGCATTACCATTCTGCTTCTGTTTTATGTGCTGCCAACATACAATGCAGTCAGTAACACTAGCATCAACTATCAGGGCTAATGTCTGTAACGGAGCTCGTGGTTCCCAAGCACAGAGGTAAAGCTTAGGCACTGCTGAGTGTTTGAAAACAGGCAGGGAGTTTGCTCATGGCACGTTTTTCTGAAGGTTACTGTCATGTAAAGACAAATGGCTTAATAAAGAAATACAGTCCTGAATGCGCTACTGAAATTATAGGAGCTAAATATTTTTTCCTTGTTTTAAATTGCAGGAGATTGTAAGGCTCACCGTGTCCGATATCCTGGTGACCTACATAACCATCCTGGTGGGAGATTTCATCCGAGCTTGCTTCGTCAGATTTATGAATTACTGTTGGTGCTGGGACCTAGAGGCTGGATTTGTAAGTCAGTGTCTTATAGCTGAGAAGACAGAAGTAATTTAGGGCCATTTGGTCAAATGTTACAAACAGATTGGTTTTGAATGCTTCCAGTGGTCTTCCAGTCTTGTCTGATAATTTAATTGGCATGGGTAGTCTCTGCATTACTTCTCTGGATCAATCAGTTCCATCCCAGAAAGAACCCTACAAAAAAGCAGGTCTCTCCCCCACCCTCAGGACTTTAAAACATGAAGTTGAGTTAAAAAAAAGTTAAATCTGATGTCCATTCAGTTGTTATAAACCCAAACCTTTGGGCCATTCTATACCTGTTTTCAAAGCCCCAGACCTTCCTGTTCATTGCCCACCCCACAGCCAGTAGCACGCTTTACTCACAGCACCGTCTTCTTATTAATGCTGGAAGCTGGTGTTACTTCTGCTGCAGTGGAGCAAAGAGCATTTCCTTCCCCTCTCATGTATGTGTAACACATGGACTCTTTGGTATTCATAAAGGCTACATTACCAAAGCAGCCAGCACTGGAGCTACACAAATACAGAAGAAAATTATGAAGGAAAAAGTCCATTGTCACACATAAGAAATGACAAAACCAGATGGATTCAGAGATGGAGCTACCTTGCAAGATTAGAATTATAGCAGTGCACCAGCTGCCTAGCTGTCATACTAGGAGGATTTTCAGGAAGGGGCTGCAGAAGAACAAAGAGGAGGGCTTTGCAGGTGTCTACTGGGGCCTGGTCAAGCATGGGCTGTTGGGGAAAACAGGCATTTTGTTGCTTGTGGAGCTCTTTGTATTTCTTCTGCGGGAGGCAGAGGATGTTTCCAGAGTGGCCAAGGGATTTTAGAGCTCAGAGGACACCCCAGCAGCCAAGCAGCACAAAATTGTTCCCATTGTGTGTGCTCAGAGATCACGGTCTTGTTGAAGCTTCTGGTTTACTCCTCCTGGCCACGTCCTCCTCTCACTTTGTTAGCTGCCTTTGATTTCTTTTTTTTAGATGTTTTTCTCAAAACCACCTTTAGAAATACTATTCAGGGTTTTCTGCATTCTCAAGATCTCCACTGTACAAATAGCTGGAAATGCCTTCTGTCCTGCAGGCACTCCTTGATGTATAAAAAAACCCCCAAACATTTCCTGGACATCCATCCTCCACCTCTCAGTGAAATTTAAAAGAGCTGCTTTAGGGCTTATTCTGCACTTCCCTCTCTGCTTTCCCCTGGCATTTGGCATCAACCCAGGCAGGCTGCAAGATTTTGCACTGAGAAAAAAATGCCATTCAGCATCTGTCAGGGGATGACCAGACTAAAATGCTCCAGCAGGTCAGCTTTTGCAAAAGAGCAGTCCAACCCAGGGAGCTCAGAAAGAGCAAAGTGAGGCCCTTATTTATTAGGACTAAGTAGCAGTGTTTATTTGCAGCCCATAACATGGGCAGCACTAGAGGGTTGGCACTCTGCGGCCTGGCAAAGGCAAAATTCTCCTTTCATGCCAAGCGGCTCCTATGGTAGTTACAAAGACGAAAGCACTGTGACCTTCCCTCCTCTTTTTCTCCAACATCTTTGGGAGATTCATATATTCTTCCTGGTGCTATGTGCATTACTCCACTGGTGCTCAAATAGGGGTTGGTTTTTTTTTTTCTTCCCTGGCCCAGGAATGAAAAAAGAGTGAAAGAGGATTTGGTAACATCCATCTAACCCAACATAGCCATGGGCACCAGCACAACTGTATATGTGTTTTTCTAACCTATATAGTGAATAAGTCTCTTGCTTAACCCAGCCTTTTCACACAGAAGTACTCAAGGGAGAGGACAGCAGACACTGAAAGCTGCCTTTATTTTCAGGGGGAAAAAAAGAAGCCAAAATTAAGCTCTAGCTAAAGATTTGAAGTAGAAATGAACCAGAATCAAAAAACCAAAAAAACCCAATATTTGCACCCATCCTTTCCCAAAGCTGTGAGCAGTCAGCTAGGCTCCTATTGAGTTTTCATCACAAAAGACAAACATCTTAAACCTCAACTTCATGAATTGCTGACAGTATTAAGTACATGCAAACTGTGTGAAAAACAGACATACTGCACAGAACATTTCAAACATATAAGGGCATCACCCATCAATTCTTAGAACTGTGTTTTTTGCATTTCAGTAAAAAAAAAACCTTTTTTTCAAGAAAACGTAAAAGAAAAACTTTAGACACGGTTTAATCTGCCAAAAATCATTTGAGTTGTGTGCACAAAAGCAGACATATGTAGAAGAAAGAGTAGCTTCAATCATAGGCAAATCTAGCAGAATAATAATTTATAAAACAACAAATACTGTCAATAGGTTAGACCAGCCTGTTCTGAATTTACCACCATTAGCACCCACATCAGACAGGTTGCTCCATATATAGCAGTATTTTAACTACTGACTAGCACAGAGCAAAATGCCACCAGATATCCATCAGGTCATATATTCCTTCGTATTTCTCTCCCTTTGCCCTCTGCTTCTGTTCTTCAGCAGCCTGCTGCTGCCAGACCTGGGGATGTGGATACATCTCTGGTGTAGCATTTGCCCTCCAGCTCATCATTATCACCATTTAAACATGCAATATTTTACCAGGGTGGAACTGTAATCCCATAGCCAGATACACCAGCTGGAGTGTAAAAGCTAGTCTCGTGCCATGGCTCCTTTGCTCGCAGCTGGCTTTATATTAGCAGGGAGAAATAAACACAGAACGCCTCTAAGTACCTCCATATATCTTTCCAATTTTCAACAAGCCAAGAGAGAAGCAGCGGCCCACAGTGCAGTAGCTCCAATTTTGCTTTCACCACAATGCTGCTGGTCATTCAAGCAGTACACATGCAGTGGGAGCCCTCCCAGAAATCCCTTCATACCAACTTTAAATAAGCATCCTTATACCCAGCAGCAAACAATAGCAGGTACCTCTAGCAACAACACACTCTCTTTCCTTTCCCCATGCAGCCGTCCTATGCAGAGTTTGACATTAGCGGCAACGTTTTGGGTTTGATCTTCAACCAGGGAATGATTTGGTAAGATATTTCCTCTTTTTTTGGTTGTTTTTTTGCATTATATAGAAAACCTGCCAGTGGAGTTAGAAAGCTTCCAAGCCAGCTAGAATAATCTTTGGGCTTCTCTTTATCTGATTGTTTGGCTTTCTGTGCTTGACTATAAAAGTGGAAATTTAAAAATATCAGCTTAGTCATTTAAGAGGAGTAGCAGTGGCATAACTGAAACAGAGATCAGTCATGCAAACCCTGCCCCACTCCCACTTTTATAACGTCATTTTTTCCTAGTGTTAAAAATTTATTCAGATGGTCCATGTGCTAGGGGAAAAGATCAGAAAGGGTTTTGAGGGCACAGTGAGTTTACACGTCAATGCAAGGGTGGGCATGGAGCCAGCTAGAGCAGGCTGGGCAGGAGGGCCATGTCCCAAAACTGGCCCAAGGGAGGGCAAACAGGAGCTGCTCTGCCCTACTGTGGCAGCACCAGAGGCAACAGTACAGAGTACCCTCACCTCCTCTGGGGTAAGGTGGTTTTTTTGCCATGGGTTGATAATTTCTACCTGTTCCCCTACTACAATATCTCTGCAGATTTAAGGGGGTCTCACCCTGCTGGTTACATTCACCCGACATTTTCCAAGCTATCTCCAAGCAATTTTTGACACAAACTGAAAATCTCTCTTTGCAACTACTGTGAGGTCTGAGACCTCGCTGGTCCTCAATGCATGGTTACTGTACCCTAACATGGATGCGGGTGACTTCTCCTCCATGAGCACAGGGGTAGCACAAGCCAGCCTGCTCAGACTTTGTGGGCAAACTTGCCACCACGTGAACACTTGTTTCCCTTCTGAAAATAAAAAACCTTCCAGCCTGTCAAAAAATAGCAACTGTCCGTCTCCTTTCCTTTTCAGGATGGGATCCTTTTACGCACCAGGGCTCGTGGGTATAAACGTGCTGCGCTTATTAACCTCCATGTATTTTCAGTGCTGGGCTGTTATGAGTAGCAATGTCCCTCACGCACGAGTCTTCAAAGCATCCAAGTCTAATAATTTTTACATGGGACTTCTGCTGTTGATCCTGTTCCTCAGCCTCCTGCCTGTGGCTTATACCATCATGTCCCTGCCTCCCTCCTTTGACTGTGGACCGTTCAGGTACTAGCAAAACACCAAAAAGGCCATTTTTCTGCACTGATACAAGGGATTATTCCCATGAAGTTAGATGGCCTGGACTCCAGCAAAGATGGCAAAATGCCTCCATTCTCCATCTGGTTAAAGCCTTAGCAACATGAGGCAACAGGCCATGTCCGGCTGCGGGGTACAAACAGTCAGCTGGGAGCACTGAACCTGCTCTGAGCTCCTGTTTGCTGTTCTCCAGCAGTCTTGGCAAACTCGGCTGCTTTGCCTCCTCTGCTACATGATTCCTGGTGTTTCCCCAACACACACTGATGAAAGCACCAGAGGATGGCAGGGGTGGGACAGCAGGGTCCAACCCCCAGTAAAAAAAGCAATAGGAGCACCCCTAAGGCTCTTTGGAACATTGTGGGAGCAAAACAGGTCTGAAGCCTCCTTCTAAGACTTTTTCCATAGAGCCAAGAACTCCCTCAGCACGAGATGTATTTTACATGTTGAATTTTGTGGGAAAATAACAGGAAATAGATAGGTCTGAGCCTGAAAAGTTGCAGCTTTAATTTTTTTTTTTTTTTAAAAAAAAGCCCTTTTTTAAATTAGGACAGAATCAGCACTGCACAGAGCATTCAGTGGACTGGATTAACATGCCAATAAAGTCTAATTTGATTGAGTAACCCCATTTCCTGGGCCTGCTGAGTCTGACTCAGCAAGGAGCCAGCTTGGAACAAATTGTTCCTGTAGATGCACTGGTTTAGGTTATTCACTTGCTAATAGAGAGTGACAACAGAAAGCTAAAAGACTCAGGGGAGAAGGCAAGAGACCAAAATTCCCTCAGTTCTGTAACAAGGACAGGTGTCAACAAGCAATGTCAGAAGATCTGACAAGAAACTTGTTGCAGGCACACTATCATTTGGAGAGGAGTAATCTGCGATGTGAAAGAGCTATTTCAGTTCCAAATCAACCCTCCAAATGCCACTCAGCCTGATTCAGACCCTTGGCACACCTCTCAGCTCCACTGAAAGCTCAGCTCTCCTGGGTTTAAGGCAGTTGATGAAGTTGGGATACCATTTAGCCAAGTTTGTCTTTATTGACTCTCATCATCAGGACAGAGTCCAACACCTTCCTGAGCATAATCCTGCAAGATCCCAGGAGGCAATAAGCCTAAAGATGAGGAATAGCACTCATAGGGTTGAATTCACAGACCCAGAGATGCTGGGAAGAGAAGAAGGTCAGTTATGTAATCCAGCCTTTTACAGATTTGTTCTTCTTTCATACAGAATACTCTCATCTGCTTTATCAATCCAGTTTGAAATTACTCTTTCACTGAGTTTCCTATTAAGCAATAATCACAGCTTGCTATTTTTGTCATTACTTAGCAGCACTTCAAGTTGGCTCATTATTTCAGAAAGACGGAATTTGCATACAGAAAGTCATCTCTACCATGAAAAGGCCATATTTAACAAGATATTGAACAGAAATGTATGGTTACTTCAATCTGTAGGTTTCTATACATTTCAGAGGGGTAAATAGTCATAACTCATAAAGGAGACACATGTGGAAATGAATGCATTAAGTCCAGGAGCAAGTTGGTGTAGCAAAGATTATTCTTATAATCAGTGGGGAGCGGGGACGAATGGAGGGACCAAAGGGTAATTTAAAATGAATGTATTTCAAAATCCTTGGTGGCCAACAGCAAGCTGATGCTCACTGAAGGAGAGAGGAAACATGCTACTTAGCATCCTTAGATTAGGAGTTTTGTCCCTCCAGGAAATACCACCACTCCTTAACTGGCCGTTTGTCTTTCCAGTGGAAAGAAAAGGATGTATGAAGTCATTCAAGAGACCATTGAGCTTGATTTCCCACTTTTTGTTGCCAAGATCTTCAGCTATGTGGCAAATCCAGGACTGATCATACCTGCAATTCTGCTCATGGTGTAAGTTTTCCTTGCAATATTACATGCCTGGCTGGGGGGAGGAAGTTGAAAAAAAATTCTGGGATGTTAGTGAGGTCTAAATACAGCTTCTGCTAAGACAACAGCCTGGATTAGGGCAGACACATGCTCCCTACCCCCCTCACCTTTGCCCAACCCAATTTCCCAAAATTTAATTACCTGACCACCTAATTAAACACAACTTTGTAGATGAACTGCATTGCTGACAGAGGCCTTCTGGATATCAAAGCTGTCACAACTTCCATATGAAAAATTTTCATTAGCCAGCATGAAATAAATCGACAGTCTCAGCCTATTGCCTTTTGGAGAAGCAATTTCTCCACCACAGCTGGTGGTATTTCCAGCACTGCCAAGCCAGGACATTCAAGAATTTCATGTTCCAAAAATATGAAGATGTGGTATGGTTTTTGTTTGCGTTGTTGGGGCTTTTTGTTTTTTCCAAATAATACACCTGGAATTTGTTTCAGTGCCGTCTGATCATTTCAGCTTTGAAACCACACTTAAATCCCTAGCATCTTCAGCACTAGGACCAGGGCAGTTGGTTTTGGTTTGTTTTTTTTGTTTTGTTTTCTTTTTTAAAAAGATATTTTTGGCATTGTTCTTGAGGTTTCCATAGCTATCAAAATAAGTGGGAGAGCTGTGGCCAAACTTTATAGGCAGCTCTGAACACTCCAGACTAAACAGTGAGAGACAAGGAGAGTGTTGGGGAGTGTATTACATATGGTTGCCTCCTCTGACTCTTCCTTGGGCATTTATATACATCAGAGAGGGTCCTCTGGGCTGATCCAGTACAGCCGTTCTTGGGCACTGTGATCCTTCATTCTGAATAGGCTACACTGAAATTAATGCCATTAAATTAAATCAAATACAAGTTCCCATGTTACAAAGTTTCTTATAGAAACAGCTTGAGAAAAATCCCAATTAAACTGAAAATGACCTGTCATCCCTCTACCTGCCTTGAGCTGCTTACTCATTTTAACCTAAAGAAAGATGATCAGATACTGTAACTCATGCAAACAGATACTACACTTAGAAGAATCAAACCAGATACACTCAGCAGACAAGAAGTCTCACACTACGTCCCTAGTACAACCAAGCATGTTATTAGTAGCTCTATTCCTGCGGGCTTCACAGTAGCACTAGCAGATGCTACCACAAACACAAGATGAAGACTGCAGAGCTAATCCACCCCAAATGGATGGCATTTACAAAAGGGCTGCAGGTCAGATTTCTGAGGCTTTGATGCAACTCCCCAAAAAGGTGGTGGGAGAGCAGTAGATCTTTGAAAATAATGTTTTGTTCAGTGACAATCTCCTGCACTTTCCTCCACTGACAGCTGGGACAGGGAAGAGCACAAATCTATTTTATTTGCTGAAGAGACACCTTTTATCACACCTTCCCAGTCTGGGCTATTCCCACACCACAGCCTTCCCATTGGTCCATCTCTCCAAGACACCATTTTGTCTCTGCCTGATCCCCTCTGCAAACTGAGAGATACCCTATGTCCACATTACCTAAAACATCCTTGTTTCCCACCCAGATACACTGCCTGTGCGGCCTTTGAAGATATTAGATATTTGTGATTTCCAGTTGTTCAGCTATGGAGAGAGTCACAGCCCTAAAAAAAGTGGTGGGCCCCATGGTGCCTGGACAAGTCATACCTACAGCCCCTTGACAGTAGCTCTCACATGCCCAGAGAGCATTGGGTGTCTTGTGGAAGTACTGCTCGCTATATGCACGCAAACGTTTCCTGGGATAATCCCTGATGAAAACAGAGCCACCATACAAGGATGTCTCCTAAGGCTTGGGTCCTTTTCTCCTCTCAGAAATTTTCAGTTGAGGGAATCACATTTAGTGAGTCCCCAGTCTCCTGCCTCCTCCCTGAAAGTCTTCAGCTTCTGCTTCTACATCTGCTGTGGTGCAGACAGGTAGACAGGGTCAAGCTGGAGCTAGCCTTTACACTGATCCCCATCCAGCTGGCCGGGAGATTAAAACCAGGGAAATGTAAAAGCTTAATTTGGTCCTGATGAGCAGAGAGCCAGCAGCTCTCAAAGTAGCAGGGGCAAGACAACCTACAATGCAGCCTAAATAAAAAAATAGCCTGTACAAAGAGTGACAGGTGGATCATAAATGGCCGGTCTGTTGATTTTGATGGCAGATGCTCCAAAAAATATGTTTTCTGCTTCTATGGACTGAATGGAGTGATTTTCTCTAGCCATCATAACCCCTTCTCTTTTTCCAGCTGCAATCCAAAACTCCTATTTATTTCTGTTCTTGGTTTCTGGTCCCAAACAATGATGGGGGTCCAGCAGGTGACATGGGTGTTAAACTTACTGTTTCTAGCTGCCCAGGGATAAGGGGGGGGGGGGGGGGGAATTAAAGAGAAAGAAGAAGCAGAAATATTGTGCAAACAGGCACATAACCTAATACCACTTGGGTCCAGAGCAGGATTTCAAATCATGCCTTGCAGAGCTTCCTGGCAGAAGCTAGAAACACCTTACTGCATCAAGTAGAAGATTGAAAACTACTGTGCAGGCTAGAGAAGGGCAGTGACCCACACTCTCTCCACAGATCTGGGGGAGGAGTAAATCAGAGAAGAGGGGTGCCAGGGACACACAGCATCCATGCTAAACAGCTCAAGCATGAGGTGTATCCTCAGGCTCATTTTAGAAGCAAATAAATCTAAAGCACCCCATTGAAAATGGGTAAACTCCATTTGCTAATGCTTACTTGATTTCCCAGCAAAGTTTACAGCTTCTCGTGCTGCTGTTCACAGTCAGACCAGGACCTGGCTTTGTTCTGCCTTTTCTGGGAGCCAGCACTAGCAGTATAAATCAGGGATTCAATAGCAAATCAAGCACACCTGTAGGACCTGCCCAGGACACTGGCATGCACCTTGGAGGATGACGCAGGTTGCTTCAGCATTGCTGACTACCTGCAGATTTCGACTGCAGCAAAGGCATCCCCCCACATCCCCTTTCTGTGGCACTGTCCCTTTCCCCTCTCCCTCCAAAGATCCCTTAAGGGCAGTTCAATCCTCGACAAACTCCCTTGAGCAATACAGCTAGAACAGAGGAAACTCAGACTTAACCCCCAGACAGAGAGGGCTTATATCTCACAGTGTTTGGGAGAGGGACCTGGTGAATTCACACCCTTCCCATCAATGTCCCACTAAACACAGTAGACATCAGGCGAGGAAGCTGTGATGGCTGGAGATGATGCTGGCAGCTAATGCAGAGGGTGAAAAAGGACTGAAAAAGGAATGGAAATAGATTTGTTCAGTTACTCAATGAACTTGAGAAGGAAGCTCAGAAACAGAGTGCATGGCATCCCAGGTGGCTTTGAATAGGCAGATCTAGTTATCTTTATGAAAACAGGAGTGCTCCAGGCACTTACATCCTGGCTAGTCACAACAAAAACTGCAAAGCAGCCCCAAAACCCTGATTACAAAGTAATATTTCCTAGGCAATGAGTTTGATGACATAGAAGAAATAAAACTATCGCATCCTTACAGAAGAACAAAAATAACGATTTCCAATAGGTTTTTGCAGGGCAGAGAGCCCAGATCACCAAGACTGAGTTTTGGGTTAATACTAGGCAAAAAGAAGCAAATGTGTTTCCCCTAGACAGACCCCTGTGAAAAGCCTCAAGAAAGGCCATCCTAAGTATCCCTTCCTGATCTCCCACCTGGAAACCAATACGCCAGAACACAGTGCCTTGCTGGGCTTAGTCAGGCACTTGCTGACAAAATCCTCGAGCCTGGTTTGAGAGCGCTAAACCCAGGTCAGACCCACACAAGCAGGTTATGAACTCTGGAAACTTTTTTTTTTTAGTCTACCTGTTTTTTTTTTTTCTTTTACAAGAGAATTTTTTACTTTACTTCTTAAAAAAACCCTGAAAATGTGGTGAACTGAATGGCTGGTGCTTTTCCTGGGAATGGCTTGGAGTCACTGGGCAGATGATGTTTATAATTTAGAAGAATAAAAGCACTCTACAAAAGCAGGAGGAGACATTTTTGACAACCAAAATATTACTGGCTGGCAAGTAGCAGCAGTGGCGAGACAGCCCCAGACGCTTGGGCATGTTTTAAAACACAAAAGCTGGCTGCCAGCACACCCTCTCCCATCCCACTCGCCTTTCAGTTCCCTCCAGCTTGGCTCAGTTTTCCCCTGGTTTTAGTGTGCCCTTTTTGAGAAGAAGAGATTGAAAAAAAACCCACCACCATAGCTCTGGTCTGACCTGGCTTCTGCTTGTCCTTGGTTCCCATCTCTGATCACTCCCGACAGCCCCTTCCCGGGATGCAAGAGGCAGCCAGTCCTGGCCAAGTGGGAAAGGAGGACCGTGCCTTGAGAAACGTGATTTTCAGGAAAGGTTTCAGGGCCCTGCTCTGCCACCGTTTTCCTGGTTTCCTAGTTTTTTCTAAGGTCCTTGTGTAACCTGGTGTCTGTTTTGTCTCTCAGACCAGAGTTTTCCTTTGAGCCATGGCAGACAGCCATGTGTTTTATCAGCCAAGTTGGTTTTCAAGGCTGGTGCCTAGTTTCACCAAACAAAGGAAGCAGAGAGAGCCCATGGCCAGCCAAGGTGTAGGAAGGAGGGCAGAATGGTCATTTTTCTTCTGTTTGAGCAGAACTGAGCTACTGGACTGGCTCAGCCCATCTTAGCTGACCATGCCATGAGGCATCCTGAATTTCTGCTAAGCCTTGAGCCTCTAAAGGCAGTTTGGAAACAGCTGGTGGGAAAACAAGGTATTAGAAGGTAGGCAAAAATTAAATGTTCCCTCCTTGTGAAACCTTCTCCTCTGATCCCATCGCTACAGCAACACATTTGTTTTTGTAGCCTTGCCATCTATTACCTAAACGCTGTGGCTGAAGCATACCAGCGCGCCAATGCAGAGCTGAAGAAGAAAATGCAAATGGTAAGTATTGATCTGTCAAAGCCATCTTTGAAATAACATGCACTTCAAGTCTGATGCACAACATGCTTTTAAATTGCTCTTCACTTCTGAACACGTTAGTGACACAAAGGGAAGATGCATTTTATGCTTGTGCAGTTCTCTCTGATGACATTAATGGCTAACTGCAAATAGTGGTCACATCCCATAACAGGCAACTATTTCATACATCAAAACTACAGTGAGTTTTCCCATAATCTCCACTTTCCACCTACAAAAATAAGTTACCTCAAAGTTCAAGTAATGTTTTGGAGCCTGAGATTTCCCAGGGACAATGACAAGCCTATCAAAACCACTGCCAGATTTTGTACAAGCCGAAGAGTAAAGAGCCATAAATAACAACATGGCAATAACATTTTTTCCCCAGTAATTTTCAAAGCACTTTACAAAGGAGACTGGTGTCTGCCTCTGCCATGCAGATGGTAAAAGCAAGATACAGACAGATGCAATGGCTCAAATTAGCAGGGTAGGATTTGAACCTCATGATATCCAGAACTGAGAGGTTGCAACATGTAGAGGACCATAATGCAGGGCACCTGACCTAATATGAATTACATCTGGCAGCAGAATACCTGCAAAAGCACAGCTCTGCACAGCTAATGAGTCTCAATGAGAAACAGCAAAGGTGTCCTGCTACCAGGGCCTGTGCTTCCCAGTGTCTCAGTCCTCACTGGGATGTACTTTCTTTCCCTAAAACCCTTGGTCTCTGGACCAAGACTCAGCACCTTGAACTTGGTAAAGAGATTACATTCATACCAACAAGCACTTAGCCAGGCCAACCAAGACACCAGGCCACCATTTCACAGATTACATCTGCAGTTTCAAACTAAACCTGATGTTTTTTATTGATGCAGCAACGCGAAGAAGAAAAAAACAAGAGAAACAACAAAGCGAGCACTAACCCTGTGCTGCAGGATTTGGAGGATTTATTTACACCAAGCACAAAGAGTGAAAGTCACCTCAAAGAAGCAGAAGGTAAAACCAAACCTCCCTTCAACCCTCCTGAAAAGGCTCCTTTTGCCACCAAACTGACTAGAAATGATTGAGAAACTGGAGCGATACACATTTGCAAGAGATCAGATGCATATAACTAGCATAGATTTTGTCTGCTTACAGAAGTCCACCTGCCAGTGGACAGCCAGGAAAGGCAAGTTTTCAGACTGGATCATGTCTCTCACAGGTTTATCACAGTGTGGGAACTATAATCCAAAGTTATAATTCCTACCCCACCTATTAACCATGCCGGTCATGAAACCGGCAATTTATTCTGGGAACAATGCTGAAACACCAGCATTGTTTCTGAGCTCATAAATGGAGACAGGCACAGACTTTTCTCCAAATTGAGGTTTTCATTAGAAAATTCATTATGAATGAGACAGAAGCTTTTTACAGGACTACGTTGGCCTTAGGTGAAATAAACGCACGCTGTAAGCTCTGCTGAGGGGATCCATGGCTGGGCAGAAAGATGCAGGGTCCAGGCACTCTTAAGGAAGACATCCTCCAGGCTTGATCTGAACCAGTCATTTCCTGACCACCACAGCCTCCTGCTCTCATTTGTGAGAAACAATGCAACACGTGAAAAATTTTGATTTTATCTTCATGCAGACGAGAAAAGCAGACTTGTGCCACCATAACCCTCTTGCATTTTGATGGGCTGCTTCTTGGAGAGGCTGAGACAAGCTGTAAAGTTCAGACCATCACAATACAGATTCCCCCAGAGCAGACCCAGGGCACTCACTTAAATAGAAATAGTGCTGGCAGTGTTGTGGGTGCGCTGAAAATAAAGACTAAGATCAGCAATTACCCATGACCACCACATGGCTAGAGGTGTACCATCATGGCTGGTAGGACTATCATGTCTTATAAACACATCAGTAAGAACCTGCAAAGAGGGCTCAGGCAGCAGAGACCTGTACTGGCTGTTGGCCAGGGGCTAACGGTCTTATTTATGGTTTCTTCACTCAGATGCTCAAACACAAATCTCCAGGCACTTGGGTTATTGCATGTAGAAGAAACAGCAGCCACTGGGGAGAGGAAGAAAGGCAGTGTATTCTCTCAAGAAAATAACATTCATAATCTTTGTTCTAGACAAGAAAATAGACTCTCCTAATAGAACCAGCCCAGTTGTGAAGCAAGACAAAGCAGCAGCCCTGGGTGGCAGCCCCATGACTGGTGGGAGAGGGACAGCATTCACCCTGCCGCCACACATGTTCATGACACGGCCGCCGACACCACATGTCTGGGCACCTTACCCTGGCCAGCCCAGGCCAAGGGGGTACCCACTGGGACCAGTCCCTGGAAGGGGGAGAGGGCAGCCACGCTACTCATATCCTGCTCAATAAGCTCAGCAAAGTTTCTCCTGTTTGACATTAAAATAGAGGCACTGCATGAACTAACGTAGTTTTAGTAGGAAGTGATTACTGTATGTTAGTCATTCACTCGTGATGATCTGTATCTATCCAACAATATCTAAACCAGTTTTGTTTAGAAGCATAGTAGTACTTTGGAATTGTAACACTCCAAGGCTGCACTGACTTTGATCACTAAGGAACTGGGAGGTGGTCAGGATGAAAATCAGCATTGCTAAACTACTACACACAGGACAGCCCTGTGGCCACTAATAGCAGCATGGTGAGCTCGCTCTGTGACATGAGTGCTTGTCAGTCTTCAAAGGCTTCTTCAGTTAATAAAAGTAGTGTGAGTTTACCTGTCATTTCAACAAAGGGTTGAGTTTTTTTGCTGTCCCTCTACCTGATAAATTAAGTATTCTTTAAAAAAAAAGTGAGTGCCCCTGCCCAACTGCATGGCAGCCACTCCTAGTAGAGAACTCCTCCTGGACCAGCACAGGAGGAGGTCTTGTCAGCTGCATTTTGTCCTTTGTGATAGCTTTCCTCCAGGCTACCTCCTCCAAACTTTCATCTTTTTGTTTCAACCCCACTGTGTATCTCACCACTGCTTTCTCTGGGTTCCCACTCTGCTCCTCTTTTCATAGTCTGTTGACAGCAGCTTGCACCATTATTTCAATCCCTAGATACAACACTTAATTTAGTAACACCACCCAACACAACTGAGAGACTAAAAGTGCTTTGGCCTAGTTTTTGATTATAACCAGTTAGAAATTTATGGTGCAATTTTAGGATTATATCTTCCAAATCCACAGGACTTCCCAGGACTCCATGGCAGGACTTCTCTCAGTTGACCTGCTCTTTTACACCTACAGTTTCTTCATGTTGTCGTCACAAACCCATACCAGCCAGCTTAGATTTGGGGTTCACATATGCAATGTTTTTGATAAAAATTTTTGTAAAAAATAAACTCATGTTCTCCAGTAAAAACAAATCCATAAATATAACTAGTAACAATTCCACTATAGTTGGGATATTTAGGATTAAAGGTTTTCACCTTGGATTTTTCCACTAAATGCCACAAATCTTGTCATATGATATGTTCAGGACAGGAAACTCTTTAGTTTATTTCTCCTCTATGGCTTGACAGAGCACAGAACATTTAACCTAAGTCTGGGAATGTCCACCTTCAAGGAGCTGGGAAAAGGGGTCCCTTTAGGACAGACATGAGGCAGACTGAAAAAAGGATTCCGTTTTTCAGGTCCGAACCAAGAAAAGTATTCAGGCATCTGATTCCTTATAGGAATTAAGAGCTTAAATATTGTGCTGTGCTTATTTGTAGATAGAGACCTAGCTCATTTTTTGATGTCTGTGCTTTGTAAAAGACACAAGAGCCCTAGAGAAGTACTTCCAGGAGATACAGAGATACAAGCAAGAGTCAAAATGAAAGGAGAATTCAGAATTAATTCAAAAATTAAATCATTGCGTTTTCCTTTCAAATACAGAAAGTCAGTGGGTTATTTGCAGAAGTAGCTGTCCCTAGTGTGCAGCTCAAAGTTGGTTTGGCTGTTCCCAGGCACGCCACGATGGTCAGGGTTGCTCATTCTCTTGGGGAGCCTCCACATGGGAAGGTGCTCATCAGATTTATTTCCTGGTCTTGGAAAGACATTTCTCTGAACTAGGTCTCACAGATAAGGTTTTTGTCTTGCCTGTTTGATGTGAGAGTTGTTGGTGCAACACAGCTGCGGTTGCCTCTCGTGCCACCTCTGTCTGCAGACACACCCAGTCACTGAGCTGGAGAAAGTCAGACAAGAGAAGGTCTTTTTCAGGAGACACAAGCTGTTGTCCCCCATCCTTCTTCACAGGTGTCCATAGAAAATATTGGATAAAAAGTGGTGCAGGAAGGTGCTGTCAGCCTGCTGATCCAGAAGGATGTTGAAGAAATGACACAGTGCCCTGATTTCAGCCCAGTCAGTCTGCCCTGCAGACTCTGGTATCTTAGTGAATGGTTGCATAATGAGGAATAGGATTTCCCTCCTCTTAGCTCCTCAACTCACATTAAAACACAATTTGGAAAGGGGAGATGTGGCTTCGGATCTCACTCACCTCTCCTAGAAAACAGCAAGGGGCTGGAAACATGCATGTGCGTACATGTGTGTACACATGGAAGAAAAGTGGAAAATATTTATTTGTACAAGGAGTATAAGGGCATTGAGAAACATTAAGAAGAAGCCATAGACAACTCCAGACAGGTTTTGAAAACCTGAGAAGTAGAGGCAGACTTAGACCAGATGAACAACTATTCCAGGACTTGCTCTCTGAATCAGGCCCCTGAGACCTGCAATAATACTGACCATTACAAAGCACTTTGTCATCTCTGGAACACACAACTGCCCATTACTTAATTTATCTTTCAAGGTTACCTCATCTCTAATTATAATACATTAGGTTCACCCGTTGATCAATGCCTTTTGCAAGCTCAGAGGCTTCAGGATACAAGGGCAACAGTATCAGCCAGACAACCATTTATGTAGACCGGTGACAACTCTCTTCCCCAACTCCAGTTCACAACGGAGTCCTCCGTTACGGCACAACAGTTGTGAAGAGTGTAAAAATGCCAATCATAGGTCCTCATATTGACCAAAATGGTTATTCGGCTCTTTGAGTTTTGAGCCTATTTACCAGTTACTCATGTGCAACTGGAGGTTAAACTCCACAAACTCATTGGAGTATTCAGTAGTGTTTGATTTCATCCCTATTTTTCAATTGTTAGAAACAGCAGTAAGTACTTCTCTGAGATTCAGCATTGATTTTTTTTTTTCCTCCCTTCTCCCCTGACACTTCTTGAAAGACTATATCTATCCCAAGCTTCCTCTGGGGCTCAGGCTAACTTCAAGGGGAAAGGAAAAAAAAGTAAAAGCTCAGTGGTGTGTAGTGGGAGCCTGCTAGTAACATCTCACACAGCACACGGTTTGCATTCATGTATCACTAGAAAAGCCCTCTGCATTGCAAATTTTTCACATCTTCTATTGCCACTAGCTCGAATGCTGCACCCAGAAGGTTTTAGTCTAAAACAAGGAAATATCTAAGCTTAATTCTTTTATTATTCTTCTCACCAAGGGCTTGTATTTAAACAGGCAACTCTCATGAACATCAGTTTTTAGTTTGCATGGTCAGAGAGAACATGGAAAGATTAAGCATTTGCTCAGCATTACTGATGAACAGGAATCTCAACAAAATAAAAAATAAAATTTAAAAGGGCAATTTTTAGAAGTACATGGTTAAACATGAGCTGTGAGAGGGATGCCAATGTGCACACTTCTCAGAGTCAAAAATGCTATTCAGCCATTTCTTTCACACTGTGAAAATGCTTTCTGTACTCACAATGAACAGAAAATAGTAGATGCCACTAATCAGGTTTGCTCATAAAGCCAGAAAAGTGGTTCAAATATCTCAGGTACATGCAAAGAATACACTGATTTTGCATTCAGTACCATAATACTAGGGGCTTTATCTTCTCCAAAGCAGAAAAATCAGCTTTTCACTCCAGGAAGAGAATAAGTTCCTTCCAAAAAGAGAACTTTGAAACATCCAAGCTTGCATTTTCAGGTAGCTTATATGAAGCTTTCCAAAGACAAAAAGGAGAACAAGCATTGCACACCACCACCATTGACAGCATTTTTTTTCCCCCCCCGGTAGCCTCACTTACGCCAAACAAGCAGTCAAGATCATCTTGTTGAGTCCTCTTTCATCCCCTGCTCCTGTAGCTGACCCTGCATTAAGGTAAAGCCAACTAATCACACATTTTGAACTTTTACAGCCATAGGCTTGTCACCTTGTTTGAAACTGAGCTACAGAGGTCTCGTGTGTAATCTGCTTCCTTCCTTCTTCAGGATCTTCACTTTGCTGCTCATGGCAGGGAGAGAAGGGTTTCCTCACACCAGCTAACAAACCAGAGTTTTGGGGAGGGATTTCTGGTTTCTTTCAAGGTGCTGAAAAGAGGTGTCATCTGCACATCTAAGTGACAGAAACCTCTTAACTACAAAGAGGCTCCACGCACAAGAGCCATCATAGGGACAGGGGCCACAAGCTACACTGGCTCCAGCACCCGCTGAAATCTACCCTGAGAAACCTTCACCAACAAATCCAGGCAAGCAAGACAACCAACAGCCATTTTCCCATGCCCAGAGAAAATTCCTAGCGATGAAGACCGGTATTTTTGCAGTTTATCCCACCCCACAAGGCATGCTGCTCAGCACACCTGGCCAGGCAGGGGCTCTGCCAGCACCAGGAGCACCACAGTGGCTTCCACACTGGTGAAGATGCACTAAGACTTGATTTAATGCCCTGCGGGCCCCTGACTCGACCCCAGCAGACCGTGGGTGCAGGAAGTCACCCACCTCTCTGCATCCCAGCATAGTCAGATCCCTCTCCACAACCATACATCAGGTGCTTTTGCTGCCACCAAAGCAGGTCAGATGGGGACCTTTGAAGCCTGACCCCACTGCATCTCTAAACCACATCTCTTCAATGCAATGATGTCCTGACAAAAAAAAAAAAAAAAAAAAAAGAAGAAGAGCTCACCGAAAGACTTTAAAGAGTGATGCCCCCATGCAACAGAGTCATGCTGCATGCAATGTTATCAGCTCTCCAGCCTGAAAGCCATGTGGATTTTTTTCTCTGTGGCGCTTTTCTTGCCGCTTGCCTAAGCCCTGAGGCAGCAGCTTGTCGTTTGCCAAGACTTTATCGCTCACAAGTACTCAGACACAGTTTTTCCCTAGGGAAAAAGGCAACTCTGGAAACCAAGGATTTCTAGGTCCCGGCCCATTTCTCACACAACATAGTCATCATCGCTGAATCAGAATTCAGCATCGTGTTTTAAATGGACTATACCTACACAATGCTATGCTGCAGCAAGCTAACGTGAGGGAGGCTTGGCTTTGCCAAAATCATTCATTTCCAATCACAGGGCTCAAATCCCTGGGTCCCCTTCAATTCAGCCATCTATAGACAGGCAAAACCAGTGGTGAACATTGTCTCTAAATCTTAAATTGGTACCACGTGGTGCTACCCAGGAATACCCACCTCCTCCATGCATTCAGCAAACGAGGCCACTAAGATCCCACATGTTGGGAGACAGTCTGCGTATGCGTGTGTCCACACAGGCACTGAGATAACGATGAGCTTATTTTAAAATGTTTCAGGATTGATGTTATTTTCTGCACCACTCCTTCATGATTGATGGCAAAACTGGAAAGTACTGAGGCAAGGGGATGCTTGTGCAGCTGGTGCACCGAGCATCCTCCCACGGCAGCATGCAGGCGGAGGGAGAAAAGCACACAGCGGCCCAGGGACAGATGGACAGATGCCATTTCCTAGCAGTCAAAAGATTTGTGTGTATCAGCAAACCCCCATGAAAAGTCCAGATGAGCAAAAGCCACCCAAAGGTGGCAAAGCAGCCAAGGGGAGGAGAGGGGCAACCACAGAGGGTTTCCCCCACCTCCTGGGGAGCAGACCCAGGCAGGAGAGCAGCAGCTGGACACGAGAACCCCAAGGGATCCCTGGAGGCTCATGCCCAAGGGAACCAGAGCAGGATTCTGCATCATTTAACCCACCTCACAGAGCTGGGACATCAGGAGGGTTTGGCCCCAGGCACAGCAAGTGTATGGGTTAGAAATTCAGCAGCCCTGCACCCTCCTCGAGGCCAGCATGGGGGTAAGGACACACTGCACCCACTGTTGCTGCATACAAACAATGAAAAAAATTTGCAAGGGAACATCTGCAGGATATTAAAGCAGGAATGGAGGTAAGCAGAGCTTATCTGGTGGGAACAGAGCGATGCTTGCAGAAGCTGCCAATGCCATCTCTCTCCAGGCAACGTGGGAGGGAGAAAAAATAACTTCAGCTCAGCTGAAGACAAAATAAAAAGCCATAGTGGCATAGCACTGTTACGTGGACTGCTCGGGGATGGGCAAACCATCACAGTGATCAAGTGTGCAGATCAGGTTAGTAGTAAGTGGAACACTACTAAATATTAGTTAGTAACCCTGTTTTACTGGGGAGCAGCAGCTACAGAAACATCCCAACCAGCTGTGTCCTCCCCCTTTCTCCATTCTCCCTCCCTCAAAGCAAAGCTGTTTAGGGGAACTGAGGCTTCTTCTGCAAAAGGCTGCAGATCCAAACCTTCCTCTAATTAAGATTTCACACATATGGGACTTCTTTGGTTTTGGCATATCAGTAAATAATTTAGGGCCTAAGCAGATGTTTAGGATCTTCAAAATATGAAGGTTATTATCAGATTTATTTAAATCAGGTACTGGGAGGGCTCAGGGACAGGTAGAGAGGAAAAAAAAAAAAAAAGCATGATAAAACATGCCTTCTTCATTAGCCAGAACACTGCTACAGTAGCTCGGGCACAGAGGCACAAACACCACCTGAACACTAAGTGGAGCCTCACTGCCATCACAGCAGCACTGCTGCAGCCTGCGGGTCCCCCAGCTCCATCAGCAGCTACTGCAGTGGGGAAACAGCCCCAAGGGCAGGGCTGCAGGGGTTTTGCAGAGGGCCCCAGCAAACTGAGCTTCTGCTCCCCAGAATGCCCAGCACCTTTTGGAGCAGAAGGCTGCAGAAGCTTTTTGACACTGCATGATGCAAATATAACTCATGAGCCACTTGCAAGCTTTCCCTTAAAAGTGGCTGCAGCTCAGTTCAGCTTGGGAAACTCTCTGCAGCTCCTGCTCAACTTTCCAGACGTTTGCCATTGTCCCTGCATGGGACAGGGTTATACCACAGCAGCAGAGAGTCAGCAGTGGGGAAGCCTCCGCGTTTGCATTGCCCTGAGCATTGACCCATGGACAAAGCTGGTCCCCTCACACAGAAGCAGTGGAAATCTGCTGTGACCTGTCCCCAGGGAAAGCCCAATGTCAGGCACATGCCCTCTCAGCCAATTATGTCCCCCCCTGGCACCAGTAATATGGAGGGTAAGTAGCTTTAAAGACCTTTTGTTGGCTCTGAAGGGCTCGTCTAGTTGTCCTGGAACAGGACAAGTGACCACCTGAGTACACAATGCTACCACACTGCCACCAAAGCCAAAGCCAGATAGTGTATTTGAACTGGTTATCTATCAAACAGCCAAAACCAGCACTTCATCAGGCATGAGCCAGACATACACTGCTTACAGCATTTCTCCAACCCAAAGTCCAGGAGAAAAAAACAAACATCTGTCTAAAAATATAGGGTGGTTGCCCATAGCTGAAATAGGGTTTTTGGGGTTGGACTTTGGCCCGGACAGCACACAAAGCTCACATCTCTTCATTGTCACTCCAATAGGAAACACAGCAAGACCTCACAAGCACAACCTGATCCTCCTCCTTCCAACATACCCCACAGCTACCATTCCCTTGAGTGCAGCCTGCCCAGGGACGGGCAGCCCTGATCCCTCTCACCTGCTGCCAAATCACACGTCTGCCAGCCAAGAGCGCATCCCAACCCAGTGCTGATTCAGCCCCTGTAGTCACGGTTGATTTACAAAGTGCTTTTCAGATTGTTATCCTCCCTGGATGAAGGTGAGCCGGCACTGATGCATTGGCAGCCACAAGCCACCTGCAGATGACGTGGTGCCTCTTTCCTGACACATCCCAGTCTCACATTCAAAGGGAAGAGATGCAAGGCAGAGCCTCTGAAAGCAGTATCTGTTTAAAACTATTTGGAAGGCTATTGCTCCACCTGGCCACAGGTGGGAAGGGAGCCTCAGGGTGGTTTTGGGGACAGTGCTGCTCTTTGGTCAGTCAAAGCACTGGCTTGAAGCCCCTAAATGGGTCCACAAACACCAAAACACGAACACGGTGGGAGAGCTCTCCTCACTCCGCAGTAACCACTTATCCCAAGCCTACCCCATGAGAAATGCACCCTGCCAGCACTAGAGAGGTGGGACGCAGGGGCTCTGCAGCACTAAGATGCATCCTAGGCAGCCTCCACTAAGCCTCATCTAATCAGGAAGATATACACGCACACTGGCTGTGGAGGTTCCTGTAGTACCAGCAACATGTTGCTTGAGCAGCTACCACAACTGCTAAGCTCACACCAGCCTCCGTGAGGAAAGAGACAGCTGCTCCATGCCTGGTCACTACTCTGTTCCCCTCTGGCTTACATCACCCCATGGGAGGCGCTCATTGTTCTCCTCCATATATTGAGTTGCCATTACCTATTAGCAGAAGAGCCCCAAGAGTCACTAATCACAAAGCCATGGTCCTAAAAAACAGCAGAGCCTTAGAGCAGCCCTCACGTCCCAGGACACACACGGGGTCACACATGCACGCCAAGCCTTTCCCAGGCTGCAGTCAGCTGAGAGATGCTCTGCTCTAGCACAGGTGCCTGTCAACCAGATACTAGAAGGGAAAGTCAATCCACTATTCTTGCAATGGTAAAAGAACAGACTCCTAAGATGTAAAATAAAAATTACATAAACACAAAGGTTTGACACTTACCTGAACAAAGCAACCTCCATCTCCCGGATCCCAGGGGAACAGAGCCAGCACAGACCACGCTGTCACCGCAAAAGAATGGCTCCACAGAGTGCTTGTCCCAGCTGGGCACCACGCAGTGTTGATAACTTGTAGCATCAATAGCTTGCAGCATTTTATATCAAAAGTTTCATATTTGACATTTTAATGAAGTTCCTGCTTCTATATTCAAGGTATGGTTCAAGAAGTTCCAGTTCTCATTTTGAAACAAAAACACATAGCTTTCACAGATGGAAAATAAAATTTAAAACAAGGTGTAGGAACAGCCTAGACGTCAAAGAGGAATCCAAGCCATGCTTAGGCAAACAAAAGTAAGACTTAAAATTAATCACAAAACTTTTCAAAGGGTTGAACCCTTGAAATCAAAAAAACTAGTTGCTAGACTTCTCAGCCCTCCTGAAGGAGCTGATGGAGAACCTCTAACTGCTTACAGCATTCAGACAAACTGGCTTTGCCTCACAAAATCAAGAAGAAAAGCCAAAAGCATACTCACTCCTACCCCACACCAGACTTTATGAGCAAAGGGGAGGAGACACTCTAGTCCCTGACACCTGGGACTGGTAGAACCTTACCCAGCTGGGAGCAGGCACGTGGCTTAAATGAACCTCCAGAAAAGATGCTGTGGAGAGGGAAGTGGTGGCAGCTTTTTTTTTTTTTTTTTAATATCTTGCCTCTCAAATTAGAGCCTCTAACAACAAAATAACAAGTAAAGGAAAACAGAACACACTCCAATTCCCTGCCTATATGTACTGCTTAATGTTTTCCTATTTAAGCAAAGCCAACGGGTGCAGTGAATTGTGTATCTGTGAGCTTGGGCAGTACTAATGAGAAGACAAGTCACTCTAGAAATGCTGGAAGCAATAAGCCAAGCCGGACAGACAAGCTAGAAAGTTTCCAAGGCATCTTCAACTAGGAGCCCTGTGTTCCGTTGCACTGGAAGCCAGCAGCATCCCACACTTGCTCCCTTAGGGAAATTAAAAGCAAGATCAAGGTTTTGCAGCTGAGCATGGAGGCAACAAATTATAGAAAACAAGTGGGGTCTGGGGTTTTTTTACAAAAAGTGTATTATGATCCCTGTGAGAGGGCACCATGCTGCTACAGGGAAGTCAAAAAGCCAGGCAGGCGCCGGCTGGGCCAGCTCTGCTCCAACCGCAAGAGATGGAGGCTGGCGCTGAAGGCACTTCTCCACTACCCCCCCAGCCAGGGGATCCTCAAGGGTATTAAGTCTCTGACTGGCAGCTGGGATGTTTAGGAGGGGCAGGCGATCTCTTTCACCACAGGGAGTCACCCCAAAAGGCCCAGGTGTGCTTGCAAAGCAGCTTTTGACCACCCTTTCCTCAGCCAGTGCCCGCTCGCTCCGGCCAGCTCTCCGGCCACGCTGCCAGCAGCAGCCGAAACACCGGCAAACCGGGAATGACAGCTCCATCTACCGGGGTCTTGGGAATGATCCGCACCCTCGCGTTTTGCAGCTGTGAAACCCACCGCCATCACCCTCCTGACACCGGCCAGGCGGGAGCGATGCTCGGGGGTTTGCCTGCCCCTCAAAAATCGCTTTTTTAACACGTCCTGGTTTCAGCTGAGAGCACGCTAATTTATTTTTTTCCCTGTCTTCTTAGTAGCTAGAATAGTGCTGTGTTTTGGGTTCAGTATGGGATTTGATATAAGAATGTTAATAATGTATGGATGTTTTTAGTTGTTGCTAAGAAATCAGGGACTTTTCAGCTTCTCATGTCCTGCTAGTGCGCAGGTACACAAGAAGCTGGGAGGGAGCATAGCCAAAACAATGGACCCAAAATGGCCAATGGAATATTCCATATCACCTAACGTCATGCTCAGTATATAAAGGGTTGATGGGGAAGCTCACTCAGGCTTCCAGGATGGTGGTTTCAGGATTCTCTCTTCTCTGGGATCGCTAGCTGGGAACAGGCTGGGGATCAGTCAGTGGGTGGTGAGCAATCACATTGTGCATTACTCGTTTGTATTTTCTATTATTATCATTATTATTTTGATTTTATTTCCGTTATTAAATTGTTTTTATATCAACCCACGAGCTTCCTTACCCTTCCAACTCTCTCCCCCATTCCCTGGGGGTGGGGGAGAGTGAGCAAGCAGCTGCATGGTGTTTGGCTGCCAGCCGGGTTTAAACCACAACAACATGCCTGTGTCTGAGAGCAGCAGAAGGCTGGTATGGCATCCTGAGCTAGTTCAGACCCAAAAGGCAAATACCCAGACCCTCTCCTTCACTCTCTGCATCCCCTCAGCTCTGTAGAGGTGAGGTAGCATACAGCCTCTGGGACCAGAACCAGCTTCTTGGGCATCCCTAACAAATTCAGCATTAGAGGTGAGAAATAGAGCTTCACAGCAGCTTTCCAGGCTGTACAGCCACACCCTGACATTTCCAGCCACGGCGCAGGGATGAGCAGTGCCGGTGTGCCTGGTTACGGCAGAAGCTTGTCCCAGCGTGACATGACTGTCCACACAACAGACCAGCTCCGTTTTACAATGTGCCATGCTTCTTCCCACGCTGCGCTCCCTGCTTTGCCTAACCCTAAGTCTAAACCTCACCCTAACCCACATATTCAGTGGGTAGGTGTACAGTCCCTTTGACCACCTGAAAGGTTCCTTGATTCAGTCCTTAACATCCAGCTGGGGCTCATACAACGTGCCCTGCTCCCTCCTCTTCCGAGCTGCCTGCTGATAACACCCAAACCCCCGCACTGAGGGTGGTGGGCAGAGGAGGCCACTGAAAGGCAGTCTGTGCTAGATGCACACACCTCACTCTGCCCAAGAGTCACGGGCAAGACTCCGTACCCAAACGGAGAGCTAGCTGTGTGACTCAGCCCGAGGAACCCTGCTGGGCATAGTGCAATGGCATTTAAAATAAACACAAAGATTTTGTACCAAAGCAGGTTACTCTGGCCTTCGAAGAAGGGTTAGGGAGCCATCATTTCAAAGGATGCATGCCATGTTCTTTAGAGGATTTATTTCTGCTTGAACAGCACTAGTAAAAACAATAATCTTGTAGCCAGTGAAACAAACACTGACATAAATATGTAGGACTGTCACATGAGAAGAGACACACTAGTTAAACTCAGGCTTTTTAAACTGAGGTTTAAACTCAGACTTTTTAAACTGAGGTTTTAAGCAGCAGCACAGAAAAGATACGTTCTTTCAACTACAGAGATAAAAAAATCTTCATTATGTAGCTTTATTCATCAGTGACTACTGAATGTATAAAGGAATAGGTATAAATAAAAATGACATGCTTTCAAAGTTGGACAGTAGAAAAATGACAGTGAGTGTTCTTAAAAATACAAGTATTAAAAGAGCAAGTAAAAACAGCTTCAGAAATCAGTGTCCCAGGAAGCAAGAAATTCAAAGAATCAGTTGCGGTTGAGACTCTACACAGCAAGACTGTGCTCACGCCCAAGGTGTTTACCACAGCCTGCCTCTCTGCAGGGCTGATCATCGAGGATGTTCTTCATTCCTGTCGCTACATACAGCTGTAACGCACTGTTCTACCTTTACCTGTCACACAGATTCAATGCAGATGAGGTTTTCACAAACTCAGAGGCTTTCTGGTTTTCACAAACAGGGCTGGGAGCTGGTAGTGCCGAGCATTCGCTAAAGGAAAGAAATCTTGCCTGAAATGCTGGCCAGTATCTCCCTGGAAGCTGCAGGGCAGTGGGGAGATGCCCCAGCCAACTCCCTGGTCCTACAGCGATAATGATGCAAATCTGAAGTGTTTTTCTTCCTCTGCTAGGATGCACATATTCAAGATGACACGGTTCACCTGTCCTGAGAAGGTTCAAGATTTGCAGAGCGCTGAGTTCATGACAATGGTGGATTTACCGTGTGCTTTACTCCATGCAAAGTCTCTCTGCACCAGGGTGCTATCAACCCAAGAAAGGAAAAAAGAAAATATTAAAATTACGAGATCCACTCCAACTGCATGCTGGCATTCCTGGGTGGGGAGGAAGCTTCCTAAGAGGAGCAGCAAGGTGAATTCATCAAACACATACACAACTCACTTCCCCTTGCATACTTACTTACATGTTGCACACTGATTTTTGCAAACATGCTTACAATATGAGTATACCATACCCTTAAAAGACAGCATCGATCATCCAATCATTTTGTTTCACAAAGCAAAACAGCCTAGAGATGGAAAAAGTAGAACATTTTTGCAGTGGGACTTTGCATTTAAGTAAACAGAGCTGAGTCTCTTCAACAGTGCATAAAACCCTTTGCTTCCTGTGAAAGAAAAGCCTTGATTTAATCCTACAACAATACTTGGATATTAAAAATATCATGTGATTATTTGGGCATAGAAATGACTGGAGAGGAAAAGGAACATCTGTGAATGGGGGCACATAAATTAGGGAGGGAATTAGAAAGCTCATGTGTATATGAGATTCATGGATCGCATAGGAGCATATTGGCAAGGACTCCACAGCTCATTTCTCCAGAGGGGTTCTGTGGTGCTCAGCAACATCAGCTAGCTCCCGCTGAGACCAAACGTGGAAGAGAAAGGTTATCCGAAAAAGTGTATCTAGCCCAGTTCAACCAACCCAAACCAAAGAGAAGGTCGTGGAGAAAGGGAACGCTGCCAGACCCTTGAGGGAAAGAAATTGTTTCCACTGCATGGAGATTTCGGCCTAAGCTATCTTGGGTCAGATCAGACCAACCCAGAACATGGTTACGAGTTGTCTACTTTCCTTTTTTCAACATCAACACTGCATTTGCCAAAAAAAAAAAATTACAATAAACAAGCCAGTCTCTAGGATTTGCTCCTGGCTCCTCTTCCTACCCCTCTGCACTGCCTCAGTAGATCATATCCACCAGGTATTTGCCACAGGGGAAGCTCTGGCAGATGTAAGATCTCCTGGGATGTCTCTGCTGTTGCCACCGTGCTGAGGCCTCTCCTCCCCTGTCCCCGGCATGCTGAGGAGCACAGCCTTCCTGCAACGTGCCCTCTGCTGCTGCAGCCAGGGCTGCCTCCTTTTCTAAAGGGCTGCTGTTCACCCCCTCTGCAGAGCTCCAGTCAAATGAGCTCTCCCGCTCCACCCCAGTTATCCCCAAAAGGTATTTCTGAATCCACATGCAGAGATCTGCCTCCTGATCTCTTTCCCCAGGCTGCATGGATCCACCTCTCACTGGCAGCTCTTGGTCCTAAAAAAGATGCTTACCATAAAAGTCAGTGATACTTTAGGAAATCTTTAGATGAAAACAACCATGTGGCAGAAATACTTCAGTAACAAGTACTCTGATGCAGCGATGGCCAATTTAAAACAGCACCATCACCCACACCGGAGCTGCCTGATGACTGCTATATTCCCAGTAACTGCAACATATTCACATGAAGGAGGTTACAAAACAGATAAAGGGACAACGGTGAAACAATAATAGCAGAAATTCAGAGTACAGAGCGGTAAGCCTGTGCTCCGAGTTTGGAAACTTTTAATGTGGAAGGGTGAAAAGAAAGACCAGGGCAACAAGCTCTTTTGAGCAATCTCGGAACCGGGGAGTGTATCAGCAGCTGCTGTACAGGCTGTCCCCAACGCAGGGACAGCACCCAGCCACCGTCCCGAAGCCAACAGGCTCTCACCCCACTCTGACACACGGTGACAGACCTCAGGCAGTAGGAAGGAGCCTCCCACTGTGCTGGGTGCTGGATGCCAGAGACACACATCCAAGGAACACAGCACACAAACAGAATGGGAAGGGCCCTCTCAGGGCCACACAGTAAAGTGCTCACGTGCCTCTTGGCTAAAAGCTGTTCATTATTAACAAAGTCTTTCGCTGCCTTGCATCGAATAGGTAAAGGCAACAGGAAAAAAGTTCAGCTGCCTTTGGACAGATATTCTGCAATAATATCCATAGCTTGCCTTAGATTTTTTTTACTGCTAATATGCATTACTAAAAGCAAACAAGCACACACACTAAGGGAAAACATTCTCTACAGGTTGATTGGCATCACTGAAGGTAGAAAAAGGAGAATACTGAGACCACAACAATGTGGAAAAAGGGATCCAACTTGAACACATCTTCACCTCCAACGAACAAACCCCTCATTTCTCTTGGTGAAGGGTCTACCTCTCGTTATTGCTATTAACCACAGAAATATAATCCTCAAAACAGTTAAAGCAGATTAATTTTTTTTCTGAGGATTATGTGGTTTTTGAGGACAGAATCAGTAACATGGATGCCAGAACTGGTGTTTCACCAGGGGAGCAACTCCCACTCAAGGGCTCTCCTTTCCACACCATGCAGCCACAAGACCCCACCTCACCCACAAACCAGTGACACCCCAGCCAGGGGCCACAAAAAACCCCGTTTGGGGGAGCCCAGCTTCCCCCTCCCGGCACACAGGGAGTGGCGGGAGAGCCAGCCCCACCCGCACGTCACCCGGTGATGTCCTCCTGCAGCCTTTGCTGGCCAACAGGGAGCTGCCATGTCACCAGTGGGCACGGAGCAAGGGGAAATGGGAAACCGGCTCCGGGCACAGGGGCTGTAACCCGCTGGGGCGCAGAGGGCAGCAGCCCACAACCCCCAGCCCCACCCAACAGGGTGAAGCAGCAGTTTACAGATCACCCCCCACCCTTGGCTGAGGACCTACTCATGTATTTCACCTGCCACCAAGTTTTAAAAAGCAGTGCCAAACACGGAGTGTATTAAACCGGTCTTTATTTCTCTCACAGTACAGCGGGACCGACGTTAAGACCACTCGGTGGCCGTGCCAACCCACTCAGTAGCCTGGGCGGTGGGAGCTGCTGACCAGTCCTCAGTGGCAGGCTGGGCGCTCCAGTCCTCTGCAATTACAAAGACAAGAACACTTAGTGCACCCCAGCTCTTCCCACCCACCTCACCACACAGCCCCCTCCCCACAGACACCCCCCAAACTGACCCGTGGGGAACTGCTGGATGGGCACCGACGGGACCTGCACTCCCTCAGACCAGTCTGCAACCTCAGGCTGAGGAGGAGCGGTGAATTCAGGAGCTGGGGCTGTCCATTCGGTCTGGAACTCCTCCTTCGTAACTGCTTTCTCAGCAGCAGCCTGCTCCTCCTTTTCAATCTGCAATGGAAGAGCGCAGCCTAAGTCTCCCAGAAACCCCTCACCACCCTCACTACCACACACCAGACAATACAAATCACCCAACCACCACTTTCAAGAGTGAATTGCAATTATTGTATCAGCAAAACCTGTCCTCAGCAGCAGGCACACAGAACCACGGGGGCAGAAGCACAAGGCAAGACACCTCACAGAGACACACTTCCTAGGGCCACAGGCCTCCTACCTCCTCGGGATCCCTGTAGAAGTACAAGTCAGGCATGACTTCCCACGGGTGCTCACGGGAGATGGTGCCACGCATGCGGAGGACCTCCCGCGCCAGCATCCACCACATCAGACCCACTGAATGGGCTCCCTGGAACAGAAGAAAGTACCTAAGATTTGCTGTAAAGCTAAACCTCTGAAAACACCTTTCTTCTTCGAAAGAGCAAAAGACTTATTTGCACACAATCCAAGGCTCGTGCTTGGCAAGAGAAAGACATTACTTGCTAATGCCCCAGACTTGTCAAGGGCAACTTTTTGAGTTCCCAGTGACACTTTTAGATCTCTGCAGAAATGACAGTGCAGTTCAATCACCAGCATCTACATTTGCTGTACACAGAAGAGCCTGAAGCAATTCCTCTGTTACAGAGTTTCATACTTCTCACTACTCCATGAATCTTGTCCAAAAGACAGGGATTATGCCCATTACATTTGCCAGAATGAAGAAATAGAAAACCTGACCAAATGGGCAAATCTTACACACATGCTTAGATTTGGCTTACATTAGTTTTGGTGAATGGCATCTAGATAGAGGTCCCATCTTCCTAGCCTTTACCTGTCAGGTGGTTTCTGGCAAGGCAATGTTTCAGAGCAGCATCTTCATCAGTTTCATTCCTATTCATAAACTGTGGCAAGAATGACTATCAAACTCCACTCATTGGGCCACAAAGACCCTCATGGCGTCAGCGAAAAATCCTGCCAGGTTACTATAGCACACGTCCTACACTTGAGAGTTCCTTGGCCAGAAACTGGCCTCAGCTCCAAGCTCCAACTGTGTGCAGTTCACCTCCCCATCCGCCTGCTAGCTTGCAAGAGGCCTTATTTAGCTTGTCACCCTGGGAGAGATGTCAGACACAAGACAACCCTCCCCTGCAGAAAGCATCCATCTTGCAACCTAGCGCATGACCTGGAGGAAGCAGCTTTGAAGGCTACAAAAAAGCCATTACCTTGTTGTTGCAGGGAATAGCAATATCCACGTAGCGCAGCGGGGAGTCGGTGTTGCAGAGCGCGATGGTGGGGATGTTGACGTAAGATGCCTCTGTCAGCGGCTGATGATCAGCCCGGGGGTCCGTAACAACCAGGAGTCGTGGCTCACGGAAAGCCGCTTGGATCTGATTCGTGAAGGTACCGGGGGTGAAACGTCCAGCAATAGGAGTAGCCCCAGTGGCAGCAGCAAACTTCAGAACAGCACGCTGCAAAATGGACCACAGCAAGGGTGAAGCAGGAAAACTGCATTTCAACCTAGTCACCCAGGTACACTGTCAGTGAACACGCACAAAATTTAGTTGAACTGTTTGTTTCAATTCCTGCAAAATCAGGGCTCACCACCACCTCTGAACTCAGAACGAGACAAAATAAAAATGTTTCTGAAAATAGCTACATCAACACCAGGAGTTAATAAAAAGATCATATCCACTGGCAAAGCAGGAAGTCAGGACACAGAAAAAAGCTTTTTTTTCCTGAAGTTATTCACAAGCTCTACTCGTCATCAAAAGTCTCAATCAAATCATGAAAGGGGGGGATAAAACAAACAGCCTATGAAAAAAGCAAAACCAATTTTCTTCCATTATTTCTACATCTTTTCATTATCCAGTAGCATAACTTCAGGAACTACAGGAAAAGCTCAGTAGTAAATACACAAACTGTAGCTGTGTCCATTAAAACTGCAGTTGGCAGTTCTTACTGGCAACAGCTTTCGACTTCTCAGGCATGTGGCAGGGCCTACTATCAAACTCCAATCATAGAGGGAGCTCCTCTCCTGGTGTTAGCGAAAACCCTGCCATCCGGTTTGTTGTAGCACACTTCCGACACTTGAGAGCTCATCGGCCAGAAACTGACCTCAGCATCAAGCTTTAACAGTGTGCAGGTCGAGCCCACAGGAACCCAAGCTTTTCTTTTGTAAATCCACCCCATGCCATTCACAGTCTCCCTGAATATTTGTGGCACTGCCTCCATTAGTCCAAAGAAACTAAACTCACAGATAAAACTTCAGTGGCTAATTAGGTTTTATTTTAAGGCCATGTCTCCTTCTAAGACAGAATTTTTTTGCTAAAAATCTAGAGACAAAATTTAAAATACTCTAGTTACTCTACCTTGCTCAATAACAGAGCAAATGATTTCTTTGAAAACTTTTGTATCAGGCACTTACTGTCCCCAAAAAGCAGTGCCAATGATTCACAGAATTACTGGCAGGGCAGGGAGGGCACCAGGGGTCTGACCACTAATATGCCAGAAATCCAACACGAAGTACCCAAAGAAGAATATGAAAGAAAAACAAGTTATCAAACACCTCACAACTACGGTAATGGGGAGTGGGTTTCAACTGATCTGCTCTAAGCTGCAAGTACAACACAAGAAACATGCTTGCAAAAAAGTGTTCCTAGAGCCAAAATTCACATTACTCCCTTTTATCATCAAGCTGTCACTGGCAGGCAATGATGCATGGCAAGAGTCCTGCTCCCAAGACTGCAGGCCTCATGACCAATAAATGTCCATACCTGTCCAGTATTTCTAGAAGAAATGACGCTCACATCAGCTGGGTTCTCAATGGCAACAATGGCACGAGCTGCCAGGAGGAGCTTTTCCCAGGTCCTCTTCAGGTTGATGATGTAAATACCTATTTGTGACAAAAGGCTTTAGAGCAACCAGTAAATACAAGATCCCAAACACGACAGCACTCTCCTGCCATTAAACTTGTCATATGGCAAAATTCTAGTTAGTGGAAAGCTATTTCAAGGAAAATCCTTCCATATGGTTTTAATATAGCACACTTCCAGAACCTATCAACATGAACCACGGCCTGGTACGAGCTGCAATCTTTTAATAGGGTGCAGCTCAGACTAGAGAACAATGCAAACAGAACAAAACAAAGCAGCAGAAATCACTCCTGAGGCATTAAAACCATTTTGTTACTATAGTCAAGAACTAGCAAAAGTGCCCGAATATAGGTGTGATTGATTTACCAAGTTCTGAAATCCATCTTTCATTCTACTTCTCCGAGTAACATGACTCGATCATCAAGGACGTCTGCACGTTTCAGGCCATAGAGAAACGGCTAGAGAGCTGAAGCATGAGCACTTTCCTGCTTCGCTCTGCTGTGCCCACAAAACCCCAGCTGCCCACCCAGGGCCACCCATCCTACGGGTTTACCATCGCTTTTCCTTTTATAGATATACTGCTCCATCTGGAAGTCGAGGTTGGTGCCTCCCAGGTGGGTCCCGGCAGCGAGGAATTTGAGGACATCCTCCTCCTTCATCTGCAGGACATCGAGACCTCCGGACATTGTGGAGTTTCCCTTTGGAAGCGACGACAGGGAACCTGCAGGCACAAGCACCCGGCTCAGCCACCTCCCGCCGCCCCACGAGGGCCCGGGCCAGGAGCCCCAGCCGCCATCTTGGCCGCGGCAGCCGCCTCCTCCCGCCGTCCGGCAGGCCTTGGCCTTCCCCGCGCCTCGGCCCGGCCCAGCCGCCGGCACCGCGGAGAGAGGCGCGCACAGGCCCGCCGTTCGCGCCGCGGGGCGCACGCACTCCCGCCGCCCCCGAGCCCCCCCCGGGCCGGCGGCCCCGACTCACGCTGGCAACGCCGTGTAGAGGCCTGAGCAGGCGCGGAACGAAAAGAAAGAGCGCCTGGGAGTGACGTCTATATATAGCCTCACTGGCCAATGGGGAGCCGCGGAGGGCGGGGCTCCGCCGGTTGCTAAGGCAACCTGCCCGCCGGGGCAGGCGCCGCCTTAAAGCGGCGTCTGCTCGGGGTCCGCACACGGGGGTTTCCGCCCCTCCCGAGCTCCTCCCAGCCCCTGTCCGGGCAGCGGGTCTGAAAGAAATCTGTAAGGTCGCAGCGTTCCCTTCGGAGTGTCCTGCGGCTTGTGCGATGAGCAAACAAGGCTTCTCTCCGAGCCCTTGAAGTGAAATCAAAGAGTTATTTCAACACTTAAGATTTTTCCTGTTGAAAGTGAAATACACTGTCTGGTTTGCAGGGGCTGATGGTTATTCGATGAAGTATGTCTAGCTGCTAAACTGCATGCAGCATCTTTTCTGCTTTCCCCTTCCTCCTGCCCTCATGGGCACTGCCCGGCGTGATATTGCACCATGTGGGAGAGCTTGTGCAGCCAAGGCTGTCCCTGTCTTTTAGAGAAATTACAGTAAAAGTAGGTTAAATTGGCACTGAACTTACCCATTCTGCTCTGCAGTGGCCATTCATGTGATAGTTTCCCCCTTGGGGGATTTTTTTTTTTCTTTGCATTTAAGCGATCAGCTTTAAAGATGCTTCATCATCTTTCTCCTCTTTGTCCTATTCAGGGAGCAGACACAGGCCTGAGAGTGGAGTTTCTTAGAAAACAGAAAAGTAGTGATATTTACTTTGTTATGCTTGCTATCGTCTGGATCTGGATACATTTCTGGATGGTGAAGAGACTATTGCCAGTGCCTTCAACAAGTAATAATTCATGTCTTTCTAATAACACTGCTCCTTTAGTTTTCTCTCACCTATTTTAACCTAATACAACTACAGCAATGTGACTGGGCATCGAACCCCCTGATAGCCCCTTTGCAATGCCTGCAGACTGAGTTGCTCTGGAGGAGATTATTTAAGTAGCAAGTTACATCATCTCACATATGTTCTTCACTTCCTGTAAAATGAGACCTTGTCCTGTTTTGGTGAGCAGCCACTGTCAGCCACTTTCCATCATTTCCACAAAACGTCAACCTGCAAGTCAGGAGCTGGTTCTCACACTGTTCTTCTTTTTCTGTATGCTTTTTAGATGATCTTAATTAGCAAGATTACCAGATCACTTTTAGAATATTCTGTAAGAGAATAATTCACACATTTGCCACATGGTGGTGACAAAAGATGGATAAAACGAAACTCAGCAAATAGTTGTGAGCTCTGAGCTCTCAGCAAGATCATGAACTATTACGCAGGTACCAAACATTATATAATGTTGTTGCACTTTGATAAACACACTGTGGATAGTGAGACCTGACCTGTTGGGGCTATGTACAACATGTTCAACGTCTCCTAACAGGAGCAACTTGAGGGGGAAGAGGGGAGGCGGTGGTGCTACCATGGCGTGTGCAATGGATTTAGCCAGAGAGCTCTCCTGCATAATCAAAAACCAGCTGTATTAGCAGTGTGTTTGAACATAATGATTGGAAGTTCAGTAACAAATACTGCAGTAAATACGTTATCAAAGGGGTGCTGCTGGTAAGCATTTCAGACTCCTATGGAATCTCTAATATTTAACTTACTGAATCTAATACTTAACTTACTTCTTGTTGCAGTTTGGACTCTTTCTGGTAGACTATGAGCTTCACAGCCCATGAGATGGCTTGGAAGTCATGCCTAAGCTTGATGGTAATAATTTTCTTAAGCAATCTGAAAGTTTGCTTTATTTTTTAACTGTGTGCTGAGACACTTTAAAATAAATCTCTGTCATTAATAGACATGTCTCTCGGGTAGAAGTGTATTTTTCTTACCATGTATTTTAGACCATGTTTCTCCTGTTACTATTCACACTGAACTTTATTACACAATTATATGCAGAGCATGGCAGACATTGCACTTTAAAAGTTGGGTTAGATTCAAAATATTCCTTATCCTAGAGAAACTTCTTACAGTTTAGTCATCTCATCTGATTACAAAGCTATTGCAGCTGATATTGAACATAAATAGCTTGAACGTGAAGGACAGAGATGTTCCTACTTATTTTGTGCAAACTATTGTCAGGCACCAACACAATCGGTGACAGCGATTGGTGAAATGTGGATTTAGCCTGGAAGAGCCCCTCGAGGGGTAGACCCTGCTATTCTCCTCACAGACTAGCCTGCAGCTGTGGGGAACAGCACACACAGGGAACAAAGTTATTGGGTAACTCAGGTGCACAGGGCCATAGCCGGGGCAGTTCCCGTGGGGCTGGTTTTGACTCCTCAGCCAGTACCAGCAAGGCAGTGGCATCCGGGAGCAAGGCCTGCACAGGGTCTCTGGGATGGAGTCCTGAATGCACGGGGGAAGGCTGAGGGCAGTCCCTGGGTGCAAGGAGCAGCCTTTCTCTGTAGCAAGCAAAATGGCACAGGGGAGCAAACCCCCAGCAAGGGGCTCTCAGCCACTGGTCCTCCTGCAGTGCCAAGGAGGCTTGGAGCAGGCAGGTGCAGAGAAGCGTCACGGAGTTACTACCAGCCTTTGGGTGGTGTATTGAGAACCTCGAGCAGGTTCCTGGGGTGTCACCAAGCCCTGGAAAGAGCATCTCCCCGCCAGCCAGCCCAGGCTGCAGGGAGGAGCAGCAGCCCTTTCCAGGAGAAGCCTCTGAGGAGGGGGCCGTAACAGGACCTCCTCGGTAGTGGGAGAGAGCCACTGGGCTGCAGTGGAGGTGTTCCCTGCCACCAGAACTGGTCCTGTGATGAATGGCTTGAAGGGTGCACCTTGGGAAGAGGCTCAGGCAGCAAGATGTTTAGGCAGCATCTTCCCCACCAAATGTGCCAGTGGGTGTCATCTAAGAGATGGTGTGGCACCCCTGGGGCTGGACCCTCCAGAAGGCAAAGAGGAACTCATGGAGATCAACCCACCTCCAGCAAAGCTGCAAAATACTCCACTGCTTTGTAAATTCCATCTTGGCTTGTGTTTCAAAGGTTTATTATTATTTCTTTCATGTTTTTTGAAAACATCAGCAAATCTATTCCCTTCTTATTTCTAGTTCTACAAAGCTAGAATTGCCTAACATCTGTTACAAAAGTTGTGTAGGTCTCATTTTAACCTCTTACTGGGCTTTTTGTCATTTTTACTAAAACTCCTTAATGCCTTACAATAAAATCTCCTGAAGCATTTTATAGTGATAAAATTGGAAATTAAGAGGCAGTGCAATGTGGAAAATCAGCTCGATACTTTGAAACTGGAAGCAATGCCAGAGGGACAAGCATGTTCAGGAGCTCCACATTGAGCCTGTAAAAGTACACATACGTATGTGTGTGTGTGAGATGAGGAATACTTTCTGCTCAGTTTTGGTGCAGTGGTTACACATGGCATGTAGTACATCAAAAATAAATATTAAAAAAGCAAAGCGTTTGGCTGATTTTTAAGTGAAAGGGAGATCCGTAATTCAATGTTTTATTACAAGAACAGTGCCTTTAAACTGTGCTTTTTCTATCTTTCCCACCCTCCACTACCCAAGAGGGTTAGGGAGCTTGTCTGCTATCTCTTCTCACAGCTGGGGCAGCTGTCGGCAGCACGAGCAGAAACACCCTCTACACCAAGGTGGTTCTCCAAGGCAGGAGGAGAGTTCTGGGGAGCCCTGCGTGCAAGAGCGGGCACTATCACCAGCCTAACGTGGTATCAGGTACCTGCACTGAGGCTGCAGGCCAGGACTGTCTGGTACCTCTGTTACACACAGATAACTCTCTGTGAAAATTGCTCCATATAAGAATGCATCATCTAGGCAACATCTGAAAAGAGGAAGGGTTTGGGACCTTCACATCTGGAAGATGTACATCTCGGTATCAACATCACCAGTGGTTTGCTTAGCACAACCTGCCTGCTACTGAATCCCAGTTCCATGCTCTGACAGCAGGAGGAGATCCCAGCAATCCAGCATCACCTTGCACTACTCCTTCCAGCAGAGGATTATGTCCCAGGCACAAGCTCTGGTCCCCTGATGAGATCAGACTGCCTGAGTAGCAAAAACCTGCTTGGCAGGAGATTAAAAACAGTCTCTCCCCAGAGTGCTCAAAACCCCACTGTCCTAAAGGCGGGTGTTTTACCAGCTAGTATGGAGATTCGATTCCCATCAGTCTTTACACACAGCAGGCAGGCAGAGGAAGCTGTGAAAAAGACAAGATTCCCCATTGCTGTGTTTTCCCCATTTAAGTAAAACCAATTTAGGTTGTATCGGCACAGCCTGTGTAGATTACACCCCACAGAAAAAGAGAATATGCATTGCCTTGGATGGGCTTGGAACTCATTCAATAGTCCTGTTCTCTTGCGAAACTTCTCTTACTTTCTTAAGCCTCTATTCCATCCCATCCCTTGTGGGTTTGATTGGTTTGGGGTTTTTTTTAAAGAAACACTAAAAGAGATGACATGGTTCATTCTGGCAACCAGTTTTTAATAGAAACATATAATACACCTTCTCACATAAATATTTTATATAGACACATAAACACTCAAAATACTCAAACCTATCCAATGTTCCAAAGCTCCAGTTCTGTTTAAACAGTGCAAGAAAAAAAAAAAATCACCAGCACAGAAAGAAAGGAAATGTGAAGTTTCTAAAACATAAATAATCAGACTATTTCTCTTGTGTCCTTAAAACTCACTTAAATACTGACTGCCTCAACATGTTAACCAGTTGTGTTCTTACACCACAGCTGCAGGGGCAAGCAGAGACAATGCACGTTCACTGACAGTGTATTGCCAGCAACAGAGGTCATTCCGAGAGGGATCCGACTGCGATCCTGCCGTATACAGAAGGGATCAGACCACCTTCTCTGGAATCCAAGCTAAGATGGCTTTGTAAATGATTATCTGATAGGATTGTTAGTGTTGGAATTGCTGGCATGCTGCAGGTAGGTGATTAAGCACCTGTGCCAGATCTTTTATTTGATTTGCTTTGCACTTAGGCTGTACAGTGACCATTTGCTGTTAATTAGAAGCATACAACCTCAAGGGCAATATATCTAAACTTCAAGTCCACACACTAGTTTTTCTTGACTTGCTATAGCTATCAATAATAACTTCAATAAATCACTTTAGAAACAGAATGTTTTTGAAGAGGGGAAAAGGGTGAAGGATGGTAAGGCTCAGAGCTGAGAAACAGTCTTGTGCCTGCCTGTGCGATACAACTTCCAGAAGAAAGTGAAACAGAACTTCAGGCTTTCCTTTCCCCCATATATGAGAGACCTGACAAAAGAAGTAATAAAGAAAAACAAACAACAAACTTGCACTGCAAAACTCACTCTCCCCAACTCACACTTAAAGAAGTTTCTGGATTTGCAGCACCAAGGGTTGATGAAACACAGTGCAGTTTAGATTATTTCTCAAACTCAAAGAAGCCCAGGCTAATTTACAAGTCAAAAGCATGTATCTTTTCACTCTACTGTGACAACAAAGAGCCTCCTCATTCTCCACAAAGTAAGGAGAATGGAAGAACTTTCCCAAAGGAAAAGTTAACACTGCTTTAAGCCTGAATCCAGGCTTTCAAAAAGAAAAAATCTGTAGACTTTAAAACACCAGCATACTGGAATATTCTCTAGTTCTTCCTTTGTTAAGGAGTATAGGGCATAAAAGCCGCTGAAGTGTTCCTGCATTTCAGGTTTCTGATGAGGACATTGCTTAATTCAAGATTTAGCACCTGGCATTCTTCTCATTTTTAAGTGCCTAAGTTTCTGTCTGCACAAGTTGCACACTGCTTTGCCATTGCTAAATCAGGAACCAAAATATTCGTGAAGCACCTTGCAGGTGACACCATACACAGCCCCGGACTGCCACAGCCCAGGATGATCAACAGATCCAACTCACACACCAGATTAAGAAAGCCCCAAATAAATTCAGGCTTCCAGTACAATAGGTTGGTTTGATCCTACGCATAGGGGAATAAAAGACAAACGAGGCAACTGATGTAATTGCCACCTTACTCCGCCACGTCAGCAATCCTAGACTTAGCTCTCCAGCTCTCTGTGCCAGTAGTGCTCAGGATAACACACCGCAGGATGTGCAGTTACCACTGTTTCATGCACTCTCATGAGTCCAGGTCACTAAGGGTAGGAGGGACAGCAAAAGACAGGAACAGTTCTTCATATTTAGGATTTGGCAAATTATGTGCCCACGTGCCTGACAGTGAGAAGCAGCAGAGGGAATGTGACAGCTTGTCAGTCACAACGTGGAATGATTTGATGCGGTGCTCTACTGTTAACATGTGTAGACATGTGCGCACGGGACCCCCCCCCACCATCCATGGAGACTCTTGCACTGCGTGGCGCCAGTCTCCCCTTGCAGATGGGCTGAGGCTAAAAACAGGCAGCATCTTCCAAGCCTCCAGCCCGTCCCCTTACACTTTACTCAGACTTAACTTTCACATCGGCCATCAAACCCTCTTGGAGTTGGAATCTGGTGAAGAACATCTTTTACAACCGACGTCGCCTCTACTCTTGTGCTCAGGTGGTTGCCAGGGCAGGCAGTGATTGTGCAAATCATGCTCTAAATTTTACAAACAATGGGTAGGTAGTACTGATTGTTCATACAGCTACAGTGTCATGTCTTCATGTTTAGAGACATCTGCTCTGTTTCTAAAGTGGATTGTAACATCCCTAGATATTTAAGAAAATAAAAGCCAAAAACTACGTTTTCTGCAAGGCACACTACAGAACAGGGTGCACACTTCCATGCCCAGCTTTGTGGCAACGCCAACAGAGCTGCAAGAGTCCCACCCCAGCCAGCCAGCACAGAGGCACAAGTGAAGAGGGGAGCAGGCTGTACCCAAGTTTGGACAGCACATGCTACGAGGTCTGTGTAACAAAGTAGGAATGAGGAAGAAGGCACAGTGGATGAAAAAAGTGTATTTATCTCTACGCCTAAACTCAGGAATACTGAAATATGGACTACCTGCTAAGAGAAAACCATCAGCTGGGAAACTGTGAAGGGTCTGTGTGGAGCCCAAAGAGAATTAAAGTTCCCTACTAAACACTCATAGGTCTCAAACTTTGCAGAAAGCTTACAAAAAAGAGCAGCCTTTTCTTTCCAAACCCAAAGATACTCCACATGCAATCAGCAGCAACTTTTAAGGGAAATCTGAAGTGTCATTATCTACATCTGCTTCCATTATACATTTATGCATTATGAACTATGACCCTAAAAGGTACATCTAAGAACCAGCTCACACTGAGGGTATTGATCAGGGATTAACAAATGAGTAATAGGAAGCAAGTCTCTAGTACAACCGGATAAAAAAAATACTTGAGTGTTCCTGATAGTCAGACCAGCAGGAAAAATGTTTCTTAGAGAACAAGTAGAACTTTGGTAGCAATCAACTCTAAAGTGCCTTATGCTTCTTAATTCCTGTGCAAACACTGCTGTAGAGGCAGAAGCACATTTCAAGAGTATTAAGATGCTCAATTATGTAATAACACATGACACAGCAAGGAGGTTCCAGTCACCTTCTCTGCTATCATGCATAGTACGAAAGTGATGACAGAGACCATGTTCCCAGCCTTCCTTCAGCACTTCATTTCTCTTCCACCTACTCCTGCGATATAAGCAGACACCTCCAGTCTCCCACCATGGTCTGCAACGTTCCCCTGTGAGAACGAAGCATGTAAGGATGTAGGATCTACATCAGACAGTGGGTCATTGTGGCCTTACTGGCCAGACCAGCAAGGAACAGGCTGGCAGGTTCTGCAATCACTGTTTTCTCCTCAAACATTTTTGCTCAGCAATGTCTCACTGCATAAAGGTGGCAAGCACAGAGCTATTTTAAAAGGGGCTTTTCTCTCAGCATAGTTACAAGGCTGTGGAAACCCTGCCACTTCCCATGGCAGTCTGCAAGTGCAGTCCTTCTGGAATGCATTGATCAAATGACGCAAAGATCAGATCCTTCTTTCCTCTACTTGCCAAAAGGCCTAATCCCCTGTCTCAGAAGGCTTTCTTCCTCCTGGCTGAGCAAGGCTCATTCCTCTGTGGAATTGGGAACTTCCTAGTGCCAGTTGATCACAGCAAGAAGGAGGAGTGAAGCTGGTCATTTCTTGTGCAAGTCAGTCAAGATTTCAAGCCCATTTTTTCCATCATCTGTTCATACACGGTCCACGCCATTGCTGCCATCAGAGTCCGCCTGAGGGCACGTGGCACACCACCTCGGAAAAAGCCGACCAACCCAAAGTCCTGCAACAGGAGATAAAGAAACAGCAATCCATCACAATCTGCCTCTAGTGTTTTAATTTCTCATCATTTATTACGTGGAACAGCACAGGATATGTTTCAGCTCAGACCCGGATCGGTTTCTGAAAGACCCAGGCTTAAATAAGCATTTAATGTTTAGGAAGAGCCCTGTGCAATTGCAGGGCTACCCAAGAAAGCAGGAAGAGCAGTGAGTGGAGAAGGGAATGCCAGGATGGGGACAATGCAGGGGAAGAGCCACACTCAAACCCAACAAAGAGAAGGCAAAGGTATAACGGTTTCAAGACACTTCAGGAAAATGACTTCGTTTAGAGCTTCATGTTTAGAAAAGTCACTTAGCTATTCTGTAAAAACTGAGATTTGTTAAGTACTGAAGTAAAAAACCATTCTGATATGAGAAAAATGTACTGTGCACAAAAAAAAGTCCATGCACAAATAAACAGATTCCTGTTTAGGAACAGACTTCAAAAAGGAAACAAAGCAAACCTGCCAAGATCCACCTTTCTGAGGGCAGAAGGGGAAAGGTGGGCTTTGAGTACATCTCCATTCCATTTCTGGGATACAAATCTGGGCATTTGTTTCCTTCAGTGTCCAAAGGGCAAATAATTGTTTTGTAGCTGGTTTGTATCTGAAACCGGCATTTCACACTACATACTAAAGAAATCTTTTGCCCCAGTGTGGTAACCACAGATGTGCCTACACTGATAAACCAGAGGCGGCAGCAGCTGTAGGCACAGCTCCTCCAAGCCTACATACTAAGCTAAACTAAGCTGAAATAAAGTTCAGATGAAATAAACTAAGCGCTCTCCATCACTACCAGTATAAAAATGAATACGTAACAGACAGAACTGCAGTGAAATCATTCACCAGCCTGAAACATGAAGCGGGTCTGTGTGGAGAGATCTTTGTGCTCCAGTACTCTGAGCCTGCTCTCCATCATCTGTAATTTTCTGAAAACAGGTAAGAGGACTGAGGAATTGTGGGAATTAAGAACTGGTGGTTAGCAAAATATAAACTGACCTTGAGGTTAGAAGAATGATTGTGGGAAACTGAGGCAGCATTATGTAACACTGTGTTGTGTGAAAAACAGCAGTAAAAAACACCACCTGCAGAATGTATGGTGAGCGTGAGAGCAGTAAGCAGGTAAAACTTGAAGGTCAGTAGGATGCAGAAGTAAAAACAAACCAATGTAAACAATTGGTAATAAATTGGGAGCTTGCAGACAGTGCGGTGGCATTCGCTCTTGACAATGCACCCCCTTCAACAAACTGGTGTGAGCTTGTCATTCTTCCGCGCATCGCCCCGATCTCAGCCGGATCAAGACCGACAAATGGTGCCCCATGTGAGCTGTGAAAAATTGATGGTGGCGTGCTCATATGCAAAGGAAGGAAGTGGCGCCCAGTGTGGGGCCCCCGAGGGAGTGCAGGGAATTGAGACGCTCAAGACAGCCCTAAAGGCAGTGAAAACAGGAGTTCTTGTAACGAAATGCTTATGGCTTTGTTAAAAGACAGCATGTCTCGTGAAAAAAACTGATGGCATTCCAACTGACGAGCTGTGGCGAATATATACACAGAGAGGGCTGAATAAACCTAGCAAGAGAGTGCAGAGTTCTAAAACTAAGAATTCAGGGACAACTCAACTCAGCCTACGGCACCCCTTCTTGACCCTCAACAGGACCCTCCATCTGCTCATGGAGGGCCCCTGTGGTGGATCAACAGTTCCAGGAGTGAAAGAGGATTGGTCACCATTTTCTGACTTGTTCCCTTTGCAGGAGGCAAGGGAGGGGAATCAATATTATGGTCACCACAAACTGTAAATGCCCTGATTGACACTGGAGCGGAAGCTTCCTTAATATATGGGAATCCCAGGAAATTTAAAGGACAACCTGTAATTATCACAGGTTTGGAAGGAAAACAAATTGAAGCTGTGCAAACACAAATAGAAATGAAAATAGGAAACCTCCCAAGACAATTGTATATAGTCATGATTGTCCCCGTTCCTAAATATGTAATAGGTATAGACATTCTAAAAGGACTAACTTTAAATCTTTCTGATGGTCAGAATCAATTTGGAGTTAAACCCTACATTAGTGCCAGACCTGTTATGGTTGGTGGAGTAAAAATGCCTCCCGTGCAGATTCCAGCTGCAACTAAGTTAGTCATGATGAAGCAATATAGAATTCTGGGAGGACATGAAGAGATATTACAGGCAATTAAAGATTTATTAGATGTAGGAGTTTTAAAGCCAACCACCACAGCTTGGAACAATCCGATAAGGCCTGTCAAGAAAAGTGACAGATCCTGGAAAATGACGGTGGATTTTAGAGACGGAAGGTGGCAGACTTACAACTATTTTTGCAGCAATGGGGGATTCGGCATAAGACAGGTATTCCTCTTAGCCCCACATCACAGGCAATAGTCAAATGTGCACATGCTACACTAAAAGTCTTGATTTTAAAAGAAAGAAGGGGGAATTCTCCGGACACGCCACATAATCAGCTGGCAATGGCTTTATATACCCTTAATTTTTTAAACAGAAATCGTTTTGCCTTGACAGCAGCAGAATGTCATTTTAGCACCACAGCAGACTCTGTAGTTAAACCGCGGGTCTTATATAAGGATCCTGAAGGAGACCCAACCTGGAGAGGACCAGCAGATCATCCACAGGTCCTAGGTGGGTACCACCAAGGAAAGTCAAGCCATATCGTGATCTGAAAGAGGCAACCCTCCAACCCGATGCCGCAGACCCCTCAACTGACGATGCAGGAATCGACACATAGGCTACGTTCCCCTAGGAACTTGGCAACTGCAGCTATGACTTGGGGAAGTCTAAAACAACTACAACAGAAGGCAGAAGACATGGTGGCAGCAGTGGGATCCCGATGTACCAGTAGCCAATAATGACACACCGTGGACTGGAGGGGCTTGGCTTCCTCCTCGAGACACAGAGAATTAGTCTTATCATTTGAATGTTGCCAATATAACATTGTATGCGGATGCCCCCCTGTGTGTATGTCCACAGGAGGAGGGGGTGCATGTGTGCAGTCACAACAGCACCTGTATTTTAGATCATCTGTGCAACTCATCTGTATATTTTGTTAGCTGGAAGAAAGGCACGAATAAGATGAAATGCTTGTAGGTTCTGTGCCAATTTTCCACCACTGTGTACTTCATTGCCATTTAAAATTGTACTCCATCAATTCTAACAGAAGCAACAGTAGTGGCCGATATCAGATCATCATTACAGATCCTCAATATTTTAGCTATCTACGGCCAATGTATCTAGCCATAATCTTACAGTAATTTTTACTTTGAGACATAGATCCAACTTTCTTTGTTTAGCAGTGTTAAAGATTAAGAACCCAAGTGTTTGACCTTGTTAGAAACTCCCTTGGTTCCCCCCCCCCGCCACCCCAAGTACTGGCCAGGCTGAGTGGAATCCAACAGGAGGATGAAACCAGATGTTTCCGCTCAAAGAAAAGTGCCAGTTATTTTGGCTTGCTGATTTGGATATATGAGGCTTGACCTGCTGGCTGCAACTCTGGATGCCTCACCTATGGATGGACACATCGTGCAGGACTTCCCACTTGCAGGGAAAGGTACTCCAAAACCTCGCTGCAACTGGGGCTCCCCAGCAACTGCAGATCTGGATATTAGTACCCCATTGTGTAGTAATGATTAGGTGCATTTGCCTTATTTAATTATATATAGTAATAAGTAAGTGTACTACTTTGTATTTTTCTTACTGCTTATTTTTGTTGTACTTAGTTCTATTTTAATTATTGGTAGTGAAATCAGCCTATTCTTTTCACTCTGATGTCTGAGTTTAATTGGCATCCTTGAAATTAATGCATGATGACATCATGAGAGAGTTAGGCAAAAGTTTATCATGGCTCAACCCTAGGCATTAATTTGCGGGTCTGAACCTACAGATGTGGGTTTTAGCAGGCCTGGAATGTTTGATTTGTTTTACAGGATTTTCCATCCTGTGACGCGTATGACGCCTGCCATCCACAGTGCGGAAGGCTGAACCACAACTGATTGCAATGATCGCCATGGAAACGAAGCTACAAAACAAAGAAGGGGGAGATGCGGGAATTAAGAACTGGTGGTTAGCAAAATGTAAACTGACCTTGAGGTTAGAAGAATGATTGTGGGAAACTGAGGCAGCATTATGTAACACTGTGTTGTGTGAAAAACAGCAGTAAAAAACACCACCTGCAGAGCACATGGTGAGCGTGTGAGCAGTAAACAGGTAAAACTTGAAGGTCAGTAGGATGCAGAAGTAAAAACAAACCAATGTAAACAAGTGGTAATAAACTGGGAGCTTACAGACAGTGCGGTGGCATTTGCTCTTGACAATGGCCCCCTTCAACAAACTGGTGTGAGTTTGTCATTTTCTGCGTGTTGCCCTGATCTCAGCTGGACCGAGACCAACAAGGAATGGCAAGAATAATCAGGGAGCAAGTTCACTGCCTTGTAATCCATTCAAGAGAAGCAAGAAACAGATTCGAGTAGTGACAATGGCCCCTCTAATAACAAGGAAAAGCAAGGAATCACAGAATCATCTAGATTGGAAAAGACCTTGAAGAGTCCAACCATTAACCTAACACTGACCATTCTCAACTACACCATATCCCTAAGTGCTATGTCAACCCGCCTCTTAAACCCCTCCAGGGATGGGGACTCCACCACCTCCCTGGGCAGCCCATTCCAATGCCTAACAACCCCTTCTGGAAAGAAATACTTCCTAATAGCCAGCCTAAACCTTCCCTGGTGCAACTTGAGGCCATTACCTCTTGTCCTATCACTTATTACTTAGTTAAAGAGACTCATCCCCAGCTCTCTGCAACCTCCTTTCAGGTAGTTGTAGAGGGCGATGAGGTCTCCCCTCAGCCTCCTCTTCTCCAGACTAAACAACCCCAGTTCCCTCAGCCGCTCCTCGTACGACATGTGCTCCAGACCCTTCACCAGCTTCGTTGCCCTTCTCTGGACACGCTCGAGTCATTCAATGTCCTTTTTGTAGTGAGGGGCCCAAACCTGAACACAGGAATCGAGGTGCAGCCTCACCAGTGCCGAGTACAGGGGCAAGATCCCTTCCCTGTCCCTGCTGGCCACGCTATTTCTGATACAAGCCAGGATGCCATTGGCCTTCTTGGCCACCTGGGCACACTGCTGGCTCCTGTTCAGCCGGCTGTCAACCAACACCCCCAGGTCCCTCTCTGACTGGCAGCTCTCCAGCCACTCCTCCCCAAGCCTGTAGCGCTGCTGGGGGTTGTTGTGGCCCAAGTGCAGCACCCGGCATTTGGCCTTATTGAATCTCCTACAGTTGGCCTCAGCCCATCGCTCCAGCCTGTCCAGATCTCTCTGCAGAGCCTCCCTACCCTCGAGCAGATCAACACTCCCACCCAACTGGGTGTCATCTACAAACTTACTGAGGGTGCACTCGATCCCCTCGTCTAGATCATCAATAAAGATGTTAAACAGGAGTGGCCCCAAAACCGAGCCCTGGGGGACACCACTCGTGACCGGCTGCCAACTGGATTTAACTCTGTTCACCACAACTCTTTGGGCCTGGCCATCCAGCCAGTTTTTTACCCAGCAAAGCGTGTGCCCATCCAAGCCACAAGCAGCCAGTTTCGCCAGGAGAATGTGTGGGAAACGGTGTCAAAGGCCTTACTAAAGTCAAGGTAAACTACATCCACAGCCTTTCCCTCATCCAATAAGCAGGTCGCCCTGTCGTAGGAGATCAGGTTTGCCAAGCAGGACCTGCCTTTCATAAACCCATGCTGACTGGGCCTGATCATCTGGTTGTCCTGCACGTGTTGTGTGATAGCACTCAGGATGAGCTGCTCCATCAGCTTCCTGGGCACCGAAGTCAACCATTCCGACCCTAATGGTGCTTCCATCTGTTTTCAGACCATCAACCAGAATACTTCCCAGGTATTACTGAACAGGTCTGCGCATATACCGGTGACAAGAGATTAAGCCTTAGTGTCCCACAGCATGACCCACTTCAGCTTCTGAAAATGCTGACACTAATTAGCCTGACTGCAAGAGCATGTCAAGCAGTCACATTTGTTCAACTCCTTTAAAAGGCAACAACTTTCTTAGCATAGCTATGCTTCGGACAAGGAGATCAGAAATGAGGCTGTGATTGTGCATATTAGAAGAGATTCACCTCACCTTGTAGATGAAGGCAACAGCCTGGCTTGTCCTGTGGTACTTTTGGGGGGACAGCTGCATGTGTGTTTTGATGACATCAGCAGGCTGCGTTACCAGTGAGGCCAAGATTCCCGCAAAGATCCCACAGCCAAAATTCAGCAAGGGCATGAGCACTGGATCCAGCTGGTCTGCAACAAAGCAAAGGGAACGCACTAAACACGAAACAGGCCAGGAACACTCCTGCTGTATGACAAAGTGAAAAGCTATTGAACGATTAAGTCAAGGTCAAGAATCTAAGAGAAGTTAAAATCCATGCAGGGTAGAGAAACGTTTCAAGAGGGAAAGTGGCTACAAGTCAAAAGTTAGCACTATTAAAAAGCCTGCTAGGGAACTGAATTTGACAGGAACTCAGAAAGGGAAAGATTGTGCAAGCATTGCCCAGCCAGTTCTAACATCAGAGAAGCCCCAGTTTAGTGGAAACCGATCAGGATACAAGACAACCAGCAGCAGAAAACACTGCTGAACACATCCTCTCTTTCAATTGTTCACTAACCCACCTTATGCATCAGTCTTTATAAAGCCAACCAGTCAATTTAGAGCCCATTTCCATTTCTACATTGACCTGAGCTACAGGTCTACAGTTCTCCACAGGAAGATGTGAATGTCCCACCTAAAGCCCTACAAGACAATAAGTTAACTACTGAGGTAGAGGGCAATACACAGAGAACGCAGGCAGTCAACTGCAGGGCAAGGTGTGAGAAGAGAAACATTTTCCATTACAGCCTCCAATGTTCAGCCTTACCCTGAGGTGTGAGTTTTTTGGTCTGTGTGTAGAACATCAGGTAGATGCCAGAGAAGGGCGCATCCCGCAGCAGCGTTGCAGTGAGCCCACTGAACATGCCACGAGGCCCTTCTGTCTGGTAGATATTCTTCAGAGCTCCGTATACACTCCCATAGCCAAATCTTCCACTCTGCAAGGGCAGACTACAGTCAGCCATCCATGTGCCAGGCACAGGCCTAGGAGCCCCACACACACCCTGAGGCCACAGCGTCCAAACAAACTGTAATATGCACCCAGTGTGACACTCCAGATGGCCGCACAGAGGACAGCCCAGGGCAAAAAGTGGGTTTCACCTACCTCAGCCTTTAAAACAATCCTTCAGGAAGGTAAAATATGAAAGATGCTACACAAACGTTGTATACAAGTGAAACTTAAAAATCTCAGGGTGAATTCTGTTTCACCTTCATCTTCTCACCTGAATCAGTGTGTGGCATTTCCTGCAGTGTGTGAACCAGGATGAAATCAGAACTACATCCCTGGCTGTATCCAAGTGGCAGCAACCTTCTCCAGACAAAAAATTTCTTTTTCATCACAAGGAAGGCATGTGACAGAGAACTAATTAGAAAGTCATACTCACCTCATATCGGGTCTTCACTACAGTCACTGGCAACATGCAAATCCCAGAAACTGCACGTGCAGTGGCACCCAGAAAGACAGACTCCAGGGCTGTGGGTGAACGGTCCACTAGAAACTTTTGCTTCATCATGTACAAAGTGCTGAAGTAAATCCCAACCCCAGGAATACATCTTGCAAAGGACTTCAGAAGAAACAGAAGCAGACGAAGAAAGAAAAAGAACACATAAGACAAAATGTACTACAAAACATTTCAGAGACCATCAAACTTGACATGAAGCTTTGCAGAAAACAAAAAAAAAAATCACTAAAGCTAACTTGCTGAGGAAAGAAGACAAGGCAAAAATCATTTATGGCACCAACAGCCACCTGATTGAAATGGCACCAGGATTTAACGCATTAATGGCAGTTTTCTAGGAACAAGATACTCCAAACCAAAATGAAGTCTGTGCAGTTGCCACCCCACATTTGCAAAAGTATCCAAGTGTTCAGCTGCTCAGAACTGCAAAACCACAGGGACTGCTGTGACCAAATCAGTGGAATTCACAACATTAGCTCCTTAAAATAGGATTTAATCTAAATCACATGGTTTCATTCACAATTGTACAAGAGATTGCTATTTAAATCCCGACAGTCATAGTTAGTAATAAACAGTAGGTTTATTTATCTACTTATTTTTAGAAGTCAGGGTTTAAACAGCTACTTACTGGAGAGACACCTTTCCAGAGCCCCAGAAGACTCTCAGTACGAACAACCCTGAAGAGCAGCGTTACCATCCCAGCACGACCAGCCCTGAAAAGAAGACAAGACAGGAACTGCAATGACGATCTGCTTCTGCTCTCTGGCAGATGTACTCTGGCAGCCACCCCCTTTCACTCATATCTCTGTGCATAACCCCAGCACCTCAGAGGTGCTCTTTCTCAACTCAGCCTGCTTTTCTTGGTCAGTCTTTCCAGGGCTTCTCCATCACCTTCTGCTTTCCCACCATTTGTAACACACGTTAGAGGTCTCTCTCACTACCATTTTTAGTGGCTCACTCCCTTTGTTAGCAGCAGCAGATGTAGTCATGGTTGACTACACCAAGCAAACGTGAGCAGCTGCACACATGGAAAAGTTACGTGACAACCACCCAGGATTTTTCAGGCAGAAGACACTCCGTTGAACTGCACAGCAGCGTCTCCAGCAAACAGCAGTCTCTCAGATGAGTACAGACATATGCTGAGGTTACATGTTATTAAAGTAGCATTCACAAGAGCAGGTATTTTCTCTCTTCTGAAGCAAAATATCAATCCTTCTCCATACTATAAAAACATACCTCCTATTTCAGAAAGACTCTCAGTATCCAAATTACAACCCTGAACTCCAAGCCCCTGGCAGTAAGTCAGGCAGAAGCCTATGGTGGAGCACCCCCACCCCCCCCCATGCATACATCCCCACTCCCTCACCCATTTACAGCAGGCTGCAGAGTTTGCAGGCGGGTTTTCAGCAGGTCAAGGGGTTGGAAGAGGAGTGTGGAGCAAGTCCCACTGATGGAGCCACACACAAAGGCCTTTAGGACTGGATGCATCTGGAAGAGGAAGAAAACTTTAAATGGCCATTTAATCAGGAATAGAACAAGAGGAAATATAGCAGCTGATGTCACACGCTATAGGAAGGGAGGACGAGCTGACCCCAGATGCTAAGGGCTTCTGCTCAGGGCACAGGAAACTTTTTCAAACCTTTTCAGAGCCTGATCAAGTTTTATTTGTGGCTTTTGGTCCCTCTGCCTTTCCTGGGAGATTGTTCCAGAGTCTCCTTGCAATTCGATGGTTGGAGTTTTCTGAATGTCAAATGTATTAGCGACCATTTGCCACCTCAAAGGAAACGGGTGCCCCCTTCCCACCACTCCACCAACTACCTGTGCCTTGGCCCCAATCCCACCCACCTCTGCTCAGCACCATGCTGGCAGTGCCTCCAACCCTTCCTCCCCATTGCCCACCAAGGGCCCCCACTGCCACGGGCACTAGTGGGGCTCTCTCTCCCTTAAAACTGCCCACCACCCGAACCCGGCTCAAACACACCCAAAGCACAGCACGGCCTCCTCAGCTAAGACCTGGTTTTCCTATCCACACCAGCTGCCACCTCCTAGCACTTCTCGGGTGGTAAGGCAGGAGGCACAAACGACACAGCAGGGTGATTTTTATTTTTAAAAAAAAAAAAGTAACGGTTTTGTTAAGGAAAAACGAGTTTCTACGCCCCTTGGAGCAGAATCACGGCAGAGGAGATTCCTGTAGTACGGTGGTCTCTGGAGGGAAACACTTAAAAGCCACTAACGCGTCTTTCGCAGTGAGCTGCACACAGCGGCCTCCCACCGCAGACTTGAGGACCCCTCTGAAAACCCGTTACGACCCTCTGGCCGCCCCTCAGGCTCCTCCCGCCTTAATGCCCGGGCCCAGCGTTACTGAGCAGGGCCCGCGCGTCCCGCCCGTCCCTCAGGCCGCCCCGGGGCCCGCCTCCCCAGAGCCGGCCGGCCGCGGAACACGATGGAGGAGGGGAGGGGGCGCAGCGAGCGAGCCCCCCGCCACCGCCTGCCGCCCGGGCGCTGCCCCCGGGAGCGCCCGGGGCGGACGGTGGGTTTCGCCACGGCAAGGGCCCGGCCGCGCGCCCCTACCTCAGCCTCTGGCCGCGGCATCCCCGCACCGCGCCACAGCCAGTGAGAGCGGCGGGCAGGAGGGACGCGGCGGCGCCCCGCCCCCGCTGGCCAATCGGAGCGGCCAGCCCCCAGCCAATCCGGGGAGGGGGCGGGCAGAGCGCCGCCCCGCAGGGCGCATGCGCCTCCCCTTAACCCTGCGCGTGCCGCGCCCGCCCCACCGGTGCCCGCTGGCTGCGGCTTTGCGCTGCCGCGCCCAGCCGGGCCGCGGCCCGGGCCAGCGCCGGGCCCGAGCCTGAGAGCCGACAGGAGCCCGCCGGGATCGCACTGTCGCATCTCTTGGCTCTGTCAGGCACGGGCACCGGGAAGGGGACGGTTTATAATGGGTAGTCTTCACGTCTTCCCTCAGCGCCACACACTCCCCCCCGCCCCGCCAGCTGTCTTGTTGTGGAGACTGTGGCGATCAAAAACCTGAGCTTCTCCCTGAGGCTTTCTTACCGCTAGTGTTTCCACTTGGTCTTCCACATCCTGGGCCCGGAGCAGAGGAGGGCTGGGTTTCCACAGCATTGAAGGAGTGAGGCGCTTCTATTTTAGCCCTGCGTCAGCCCTGAGACCGTGCGTCTTGGCTGCACCTGCAGAGCCAGCCATTCCTTATCGGCAAAGCAGGAGGAGGCTGGGAGGAGCGTGCAGCGCCTTTGACGAGCTGCTTTTCTGAGAATCTCGTCTGCCCGCTTGCCGTGCCCTGGCCAAGTAAGGGGCGGTACGTGCAGACACGTCGCGCTCCAGCTAAATTGGGTTATTCCTAGAAAGAAAATCCTGGGTGCAGCAATAGTCACATGCACAAACCACTTACTCTCTTCTTTGCTCGCTTGGCCACATGGCAGCCCCTTAAGAGGGAATATACTTCTCTGAGAAACTAACACACGCCGTAGCAAAAGCTCTTCCCTTTCGCAATCTCCGCTCATTATGCAGTTCCCTCCTCGGGGGAGTGACTGTCTTACATTTCATTAACTGACTCCCTGCTAACTCATGGGAAAGAGGATCAGCTCACCCCCAATCCCTCCTGGTTTGTCTTTCCCTAGTTCACATCTTGCTCCACTGTGGACCCCCACGGGGGGTTGTCACCTGCCTCACCGTGGTCTTCACCACGGGCTGCAGGGGAATCTCTGCTCCGGCACCTGGAGCACCTCCCCCCCCCCCTCCTCCTTTACTGCCCTTGGTGTCTGCAGGGCTGTTTCTCTCATGTACTCTCACTCCTCTCTCACAGCTGCTTGTTGCACAGTGGGTTTTACCCTTTCTTAAATATGTTATCATGGAGGCGCTACCAGTGTCGCTGATGGGCTCGGCTTTGGCCAGCGGCAGGTCCATCTTGGAGTCGGCTGGAATTGGCTACTTCCAACATGAGGGCAGCTCCTGGCATCTTCTCACAGAAGCCCCCCCTGTAGCCCCCTTGCTGCCAAAACCTTGCCATGTAAACCCAATACATCATCACTGATTCTATAAGGAAGGTCTCTGGGAGATACATGCCATTTTGAAAAAGCTCCTATGGGTCGTTTCCTCTGGTGTGTTTCTGCTGTGCTGGGTGGGACTGGGTAGGTACCCGAGCACTTATGAGGGTGTTTTATTCTCAGAACTAATTCTGACTTTAACCACAGTTTGCATCTTGTTTGACTTTTGCTTTGAAGACACAGTAAAAACACGTTTAAGTGATTGTTTAGAGCAGTAGCTTAACAATTCTAATAAGGCAGACAAACCCAAGTGATGCATTTGAAATGTTTCTGTACGGAGCTGAGGGTGGTGTGGCTGGATCCTCTCCCTCCATGTCGTTGGGTGGATCTACATTGCACACTTTTGTTGTTTTCTGAACAATAGTGCTCAAACAGCACACATCCCAAGAAAGAGCACTTCCAGCATGAAACCTTGGCAGTAACAGCAATCTCCAGGTTCTTGGCTTGCTGTGGACCTGGAAGAGTTTTGCTCCCTTAAAATAAGCCTCACAATGAATGAGGAGGTGAAGCAGCACTGATCACACACATCTCTGCAGGGATGATTTCCATGCCTCACCCCTGCAGAAAAACCCAGCAGGGAGCGCCTCATCCCCTCATGTCACTGTCCTGGCAAGATGCAAGGAGACAACTCAGCTCTGGTGGCTTTCCAGCCACCAAGTGGGAGACACATTTATTCTTTATTAAAAAGGTGGGAAGACAAAAATTGGTCTGGGTCTGGACTGTTCTCTGCTCAGGGGTTGCTGCAGCTGGGGTGCCCAGGCACTGTTGGCTTTAGGTGTAGGATGACTCTGTCTGAACCTGTGGTCCCTTCTGCCCCTGTGCCTCATACTATGGTCTCATCATGGTCCCAAATTTCCCAGTTGCTGAGAGACAGGAACTGAAAGGCAAAGTGTTACTGACTCTGCTGAAGGACGCAAGCCTCTCTGCAGAGCCAAACACTAATCTGAGGCACTGCCAGTGCAGGAGAAACCCCCTTGTACTGAGTCTGGCTGAGCCGGAATTGGTTTTCCCCTACAGCAGCCCTCATGGTGCTGTGTTTTATGTTGGGAGCTGGCAGGGTGTTGATAGCACACTGGTGTTGTGGCTACTGCTGAGTAGTGCTTACACAGCACCAAGGCTCTTTCCAACAATTTCCCCCCCTCCAGTGGGACGGGGTGGGTAAGACCTTGGGAGGGGACACAACCAGGACAGCTGACCCGAACTGACCAAAGGGATATTCCATACTGTATGACGTCTGCTTGAGTATAAAGCTGGGAAAAAGGAGGAAGGGGGTGGGGTCCCCCTTGGTCCTCCGAGGCAACCACTACGCGTATTGGAGCCCTGCTTCCTGAGAAGGCCCGACATCGCCTGTTAATGGGAAGTAGAGAATAAATCTGTTTTCTTTTTGCTTCCGCGCACAGACCTTGGCTTCGCTTTGCTTACATTAAAACTGCTTTTGTTTTACCCACAAGGGTTGGGTTTTTTCCTATCTTATTTTCTTTCCCCTTTTTGCCCTGTTGAGAAAAAAAGGGGGAAGGGCGGGAAGTGATAGAGCGACTTGGTGGGTACCTGGCATTTAGCCAAGGTCAAGCCACCACACCCCTGCAAGATCATCTCCAGTGTCAGCACTGGTCAACAAGCCCACCACCATGTGAGAGCCAAGAGGGCTGGGGCCATGGAGCGGACACCTCTCCACAGCAGGTCTGAATGGCAGCCTGCTGAGCATCACCCCGAGGGTGACACCAATGCAGTCGGTCCAGCTGTGACCAGGGAAGTGCACCACATGCCCTGCATGCATTGTGCCGTGAGGACATCTTGCACAGGAGGATCCCACCGGGCTTTACAGAGATCCACAGGTCCCTGTGGCCACCCAGCACCAGGGACCAGCCTCACCCCAGTTACAAACAGGGAGACCCTGGCACACTGCACACACGCACTTGCATGTGGCGGAGGCACAGACGTGGCTCATGGTGCACAGTTGTACAGGCACACCAGAGCGCATGAGCAAGGTGATGTCCTGATGTGTGTCAGGCAGATTAGCAAATAGCCTTGTTATCACTGCAGGAAATTGACTTGTTTAGGCAACTGCTTGACAGGATCCCTTGGGAGACGGTCCTGAAGGGTATAGGGGCCCAGGAAGGCTGGACACTCTTTAAGAAGGAAGTCTTAATGGCACAGGAACAGGCTGTCCCCAGGTGCTGTAAGAGAAGCTGATGCCAGAGAAGGCCACCCTGGCTAAACAGGGAGCTTTGGCTGGAACTCAGGGAGAAAAGGAGAGTTTACGGCCTTTGGAAGAAGGGGCTAGTGACTCACAATGACTACAAAGATGCTGTGAGGCTGTGCAGGGCGGATATCAGGAGGTCTAAAGCCCAGCTAGAAATTAATCTGGCTTCAGCTGTCAAAGATAACAAGAAATGTTGCTATAAGTACTTCAACAGCAAAAGAAAGACCAGGGAGAGCCTCCATCCCCTGCTAGACGCAGGAGGAAACATGGCAACGAGTGATGAGGAAAAGGCTGAGGTGCTTAATGCCTTCTTTGCCTCAGTCTTTAATAGCAAGACTAGTTGTACTGAGGGAATCCAGCCTCCTCAGCCACAAGACAGAGACTGGGAGAACGACCTCCCCACAATTCAGGAAGAAATAGTCAGTGACCTACTGCATCACATAGACACACACAGGTCTATGGGACCGGATGGGATACACCCGAGGGTGCTGAAGGAGCTGGCTGGGGTGCTCGCCAAGCTGCTTTCCATCATTTACCAGCAGTCCTGGCTGACCGGGGAGGTCTCCACAGATTGGAAATTGGCCAATGTGACGCCCATATATAAGAAGGGTCGGAAGGATGATCCAGGAAATTACAGGCCTGTCAGCTTGACTTCGGTGCCCGGGAAGCTGATGGAGCAGCTCATCCTGAGTACCATCACACAACACATGTGGGACAACCAGATGATCAGGCCCAGTCACCATGGGTTTATGAAAGGCAGGTCCTGCTTGGCAAACCTGATCTCCTTCTATGACAGGGCGACCTGCTTATTGGATGAGGGAAAGGATATAGATGTTGTCTACCTTGACTTTAGTAAGGCCTTTGACACCGTTTCCCACACATTCTCCTGGCGAAACTGGCTGCTCATGGGTTGGATGGGCACACGCTTTGCTGGGTAAAAAACTGGCTGGATGGCCGGGCCCAAAGAGTTGTGGTGAACGGAGTTAAATCCAGTTGGCGGCCGGTCACGAGTGGTGTCCCCCAGGGCTCGGTTTTGGGGCCACTCCTGTTTAACATCTTTATTGATGATCTAGACGAGGGGATCGAATGCACCTTCAGTAAGTTTGCAGATGACACCAGGTTGGGTGGGAGTGTTGATCTGCTCGAGGGTAGGGAGGCTCTGCAGAGAGACCTGGACAGGCTGGAGCGATGGGCTGAGGCCAACTGTAGGAGTTTCAATAAGGCCAAATGCCGGGTGCTGCACTTGGGCCACAACAACCCCCAGCAGCGCTACAGGCTTGGGGAGGAGTGGCTGGAGAGCTGCCAGTCAGAGAGGGACCTGGGGGTGTTGGTTGACAGCCGGCTGAACAGGAGCCAGCAGTGTGCCCAGGTGGCCAAGAAGGCCAATGGCATCCTGGCTTGTATCAGAAATAGCGTGGCCAGCAGGGACAGGGAAGGGATCTTACCCCTGTACTTGGCACTGGTGAGGCCGCACCTCGATTCCTGTGTTCAGGTTTGGGCCCCTCATTACAAAAAGGACATTGAATGACTCGAGCGTGTCCAGAGAAGGGCAATGAAGCTGGTGAAGGGTCTGGAGCACATGTCGTACGAGGAGTGGCTGAGGGAACTGGGGTTGTTTAGTCTGGAGAAGAGGAGGCTGAGGGGAGACCTCATCGCCCTCTACAACTACCTGAAAGGAGGTTGCAGAGAACTGGGGATGAGTCTCTTTAACCAAGTAACAAGTGATAGGACAAGAGGTAATGGCCTCAAGTTGTGCCAGGGAAGGTTTAGGCTGGCTATTAGGAAGCATTTCTTTCCAGAAGGGGTTGTTGGGCATTTGAATGGGCTGCCCAGGGAGGTGGTGGAGTCCCCATCCCTGGAGGTGTTTAAGAGGCGGGCTGACATAGCGCTGAGGGATATGGTGGAGTTGAGAACGGTTAGTGTTAGGTTAATGATTGGACTAGAGGATCTTCAAGGTCTTCTCCAATCTAGATGATTCTGTGATTCTGTGAAAGGTGCTGCTGGTGAGCCCTGAGAGGCAGAGCTGAAGTTGGTGGGTGTGTTTGCACCCAGCACCACCCTTCTCTGCACTACTGTGGCCAAGCAACCCATGGGTGCTGAAGGTACCAAATTTGTGGTTATGAATTAAGGAAGGCTTTTTCCAGCTCTTGACCCAAGGCAAATGGTCCCCAGGGGGATGTGTGTTGCCATTCTGCAGACCAGAACCCTCCTGTAACAGGGAGAGTTTGGCTCTGCAGTGCCTATAGGAATTTTTCTGCTTAGGCTCTCTCCAGAAGAAACAGGTTATGATTATCTTATGCTGTTACTCACATTTAACACCATAAGTGTTCCTGTAAGGCCGAGGAGTGGGCAGGCGAGAGCGGGACATCCCATCCAGGTCTGGGGCATTCTGCCAGCGGGAGTGACACCAGAGCCCAAGCACTGTCCTGCCCGCAGGACAGTGTCAGACATCCACAGCCCTCTCTGCCCCTTGTGGCCATCTGCCTCCTCCTCCTCCTGCTCCTCCTCCTCCTCCTCTGTGTCTGACACTGCTCTTTGAAAACAGGGGAGGGACACTGGCCACCTTCCCACCAGGGCTGGTGGCCAATTTGCATGGTTCCTGGGCTCCCCTCAGACAGGGCTTCCCGCTGCCGTGCAGGGCACAGCCAGTGTCTCCTGACAGGGGTGTTTGGCCTGTCTCCCCCCTGCACACGAGGTGCCAGCAGCCTGTGCCACTGCTGTCACTGATGCCCGTTGACGTCTCGTCTCCTCTGGCCAGCGCTTCCCCCGTAGAAAGAGCCTGGGATGGAGTTCAGTGAGCTGCAAGCAGAGGTGCCCTTTGGCATCTCTGTCTGGTGGCAAAGCCTGACCCCAGGAAGGCTTGTGAACGACTCGTGCTGTGGGTCCAGGGAACAGAGGTGGCTCCAAGGGTGCTTTGTGCTGCTGTGTCTGTGACAGCCAGTGCAGGCACCAGAGGATGTCCTGCCACAAGCTCTGTGCAAATGCTGCAAGCAGTCTGCTCCTCCCTCACTCAGGCTCACTGGAACACCTCTCACGAGCACGATATGTGTGGTTTGAGTGTCCCAAGTGTCACCCTCAGACCCAGCTACCATGCGGGTGGCTTGTGAGCCTCTCTCCCTGCTGCAGTCTTGATGCTGCTGGGGCTGCTTGTTCCTTGTGCTTGGGCAGCCTGTCACTTCTACTTAGGAGATGAGAGGTACAGAACTGCCAATTTCCTGGTTTTCCACATTGCATATTTCCTGGGTATATTCTCTGCCACCAACACTGACACTGATGTGAGTGCTGTTTTAAACCTACAAATGGATAATGGAGATATTGCTTCAACACTGCCAGTAACTCCCGACAAAGGAGTTTGTTTCTGGTTTCAGCTATTGCAGGAGTTAATATCCAGCAGAACTTGGCTGTCAATCAGACTATCATATACATATGGTTTGACTCACATATAAAACTTTGATCCAGTATCACACTTTCCACCACAGCCAAAGAAAGCCACCCACTGCCACATGTGCAATAGTTGCAGATTTTCTTGGTTCATGGAGATTTATCCCTCTGCCTTTGGAGCAATGGTGAATGAAGGTGGGTATTCAGAGGGTCTGAGAGAGACAATAGACCATTCCACATGGGGATCTCTAGCAGGACATCTATGGACTGACACCCAGTGAGGTAGGTTGCTCAAAAACAAAATGAAAAGGTGGTGTGACTTGCCTGAATTACAGTAGTAGCACCCAGCTATAGTGAGGAGCAGCAGTATTTAAGGAGATAACACACACTTGGAATGCTGCCCATTGCTCAGTAGTGCTGCTCTTTCCCATTGTTGCATTTAAGGTAACGAATTAATTTGGTTCTAGTCGGTCCTCAGAGATTAAAGGGCTGAGGGGCGGCTGGACTTATCTCTTAATTGGTATGCCAATTATTGCCGTAACTATAGGCCTGACACCAGATGCGTGAACAGCCCGTATGCTGTAGGTTCAGTTGCATTCAAGAGAAGCAGTCAGATTCACGAATAGTATGATCTATTCTTATGCAACATCTACAGATTCTTTGAGATTGCCTACAATAAATGCACAAACTGAAGGTTGGCTATATAGCACTACAGACAAAAACAATTGCAATCACACACCCTTAATTCCCGGGTAATCACCTGGCATAGCTGAGGACCCAAATCTTACCAAAAGGCGTCCCTTCTGGGGGGGACGAGGAGCACAAACCCATCAATCTGTCCCTCCAATTTGGTATCAGATTATCGTCCCTCCAAGTTAGATACAAACTCGGGGTAGTATTTATCTAAATGTGCATGTGTGAGTGGGTGGGACTGTGGTCAAGTCATTGTTTCTTGAGTAACGACACAGAACATTCCTTGGTGCGAGGTGTGCACTGTTTTTGTGGGAAAAGGAAGGATGAAAGATAAGGTCCACAGAGTTCTGCAAAACAGTCCTTGAGAGAAGAGGAAGAGCAGGAGATAAATCTTCATAGTTGTGTCAAATATTCCTTGAGAAAAGTGGAAGAATGGGACCGCACGACCTCCACCTCGCTTCGCATTCCTCCTTGGTGCCAAGGCAACACAAATCACTGGATCTCCATCCCGTCCTGTGTTTGTTCTGGGCACCATGTGTTAAGGAAATGTGTGTTTTGCAGTTTTTTCACTGTTTTGCTTTTCCCACACTTCCAACACCCATATATTTTGTGTTGGGGGAGAGATCGGAGACAGCTGTGGGATGAAAGTCGTGTTGGGTCAGGATGAGGCCCCAGAAGGTACCTGACAGAGTCAAGTGGAAATCCAGTGCTGTTCAGGGTTTTACTTCAGCATTAGTCTGCGTCCTGCAGGGTGCATGTTTTGGGTAGGGAGGGTGGTATGGACTTGGCAATGTTAGGTATACAGTTGGACTCAATGATCTTAACAGTCTTTTCCAATCTAAATGATTCTATCATTCTATAATCAGTTCCCTTGAGTATTTTTGTCTGTGTGTGGGGAAGGCACCTTCCAATGAAAAATGTTAACGCAAACCTGGTGTCCTTTGCTATCGCTGACTATTGGCAGCATTTTGCCATCCCCCACAGACATCTTCACCAAAAATCCTTGGAGCAGAGGACAGTCAGTGCTGTTTCCTCTCTCCCAGCCATGGGGACTGCAGAGCGGGGGTGGCAGGTGGCACGGAGGCACCCAGGTGAGGGACAGAGGCATTTCACAGAGGTGTGGGGGAAATTGCAAATCTCTTCCATTGACGTTCGTATAAATGCTCAAAGTGAAAAAACGTACTGATTATTCAGAAGATAAACCTGACACATTTCCGTTTCTCTAAGAAGTGTCAGGGGACAGGCTGAACTCTTTGGCTTGGGGTTTTATACATCTTGAATATAACACCTCACACAGAGGAAAAGGCATTTTATGACTGTGCACTGCTACCGTGAGGACCTTGCCTGTGTCTTGGCATTGCAACATAAGCTAAGGTAAATACTGCTGGCATATATGTGAAGGTATGCCTGCTTCTTAAAAACCCATGATATAAACTCATTTTTTTTCGCATTCTTTTAGTCACAGTGTTGGATTATGGAGGGGGACTTGACATACCTGCCAGGCAGAGGTGGCTCCGAGGATGTGTCGGTGAGTAACTCCCCACTGGGCTTCTGCCCTGCAAGCCGAGGCCAATAGCATATCTGAGGGGTCCAGTTTTGCCTACAGGGACACATAGTACTGGTAGGGACCACAGGAGTTTAGAAGAAATCAGTCTGATTGTTGTTGTCTGAGAAAAACCACTGAGTGAAAATATCTTTGGCTGATGAGACTCTGCTTGTGGAAGAAGACTGTCCTCAAGGGCAGGGGTAGTGCTAGGAGTGTCCTATGGAGGACATCCTGACCAGGAGATGTGCTGTCACCCATCTTCTTTAGCTGTTTGCTGTCACAGGTGCTGCCCAGGGATGTGGTGGTTGCTTCTGGGGGGGGGGGGGGCTGTGAGGGGCCAGAGAGAAGGGAAGGGGCACATTGCTGCCGCTGGTGCATTCTGACAGGTGCCAGGAAAGCAGAGCTGCTGGTGTTGAAAAGAAAACCAGCCATCCCTGTTAGCAGAGTAAAGTCTTGGTGGACGTGAGCTGCTGCTGGCAGCAGTTTGTGCTGGCACAGGCTGAGGGCAAAAGCTGCTGCTGGGGGGGAGGGAGGAAAGGGCAGAAAGCCCCATCAGCTCTTTGGGAAGTTGCCTCTTGGGCCAGAACTGCCACCGCTGATCTCACCTGGGGTGGAGAAAGTGTGCAATGTGCAGCACCCAGTGGTGACCTGTACGTGCTGGTGCCTTTACAACTGAAAACCTGCTTGAACTGTGCAGGAATCCTCTGCAAAAGTAACTTGTCCCATGAAGGGTTATTGCTGGCACTCAGCTGGAAATGCAGCTTTTAGGACATGAGCATTTAGAGGTCAGTTCCTCTGTGAGCACTGCTCCCTTTCTCCTTTCTGAAGGAAATGTGGAATAGGACCCCGAAACCGATGTCAGGGGCTCTCAGCCCCCTGGCCATGTCCATTTGGTTGCTGGCTTGGGGATGCTCCCTGTTGCTGGCACTGGTGCCCCACCTGGACTGTAGGCACAGGGTAGGGCACCCCACATGGAGCCAGCAAGGGCATACTGGTAACCTCTGGTTTACCACCACAGCTGCACTTTCGTTGATCTCCTCTGCCCCTCTGGTGCAAGAACCTCATCCCAGATCTTGCAGGGGAGGACTAGTCACTCATGTTCATTCCTCATTTGCATCCTCCAACACAGCTGAGGCACAGCTGTTTTGTCCTCATGCGGCTTGGTGTGAGCTGACTTGTGCCTATAGTATATTTACTAAGAGGGTAATCTGGGATTTGGGCCTCATGAACTTCATTGTCCTTGAACAGGTGGGTTACACATCACCAACATCTAACTCCTCTGCAGCCTACGAATACGCCTTCTTCTACCCAGAACTGGACATGAGCTGTGATCTTGAAAATATTCCAGCATTTGCATCTACCTTTTTTCCAGTGCTGTACTCCCTACTGTTCATGACTGGCCTTGTGGGAAATGCTTTGGTTGTTTGGGTCCTAACAGTCTTCAAGAAAGCCAGGGCCATGACTGATGTGTATCTGCTGAACCTCGCCATCTCTGACCTTCTCTTTGTTTTCTCCCTCCCCTTCTTGGTTCAGTACTCCATCATGAACCAGTGGACTTTTGGAAATGTGATGTGTAAAATCATCAGCTCAGCTTACTTCATTGGTTTCTATAGCAGCACCTTCTTCATAACCATCATGAGCGTCGACAGGTACTTGGCCATTGTCCATTCTGTCTGCGCTCTACGGGTCCGGACAACTGCCCATGGGGTTATCATCAGCCTGGTTCTTTGGGCAGTCGCCATTTTAGCATCAGCACCAGACTTAATTTTTTTCCAGGAAATGAATTACAATAACCAGACTAAGTGCATCCCTCACTATCCTGACAGCAACAATGGCTGGAAGACTTTCAGTAATTTTGAAGTCAATGTCCTGGGGTGGCTGGTCCCTGTTGGTGTCCTCATTTTCTGTTACCACAACATCTTAAAAAACCTGCAGAAGTGCCACACTCAGAATAAGTACAAAGCAATTAAACTGGTTTTTATTGTCGTCATTGTGTTCTTCCTCTTCTGGACCCCTGTCAACATTGTGCTTTTTCTGGACTCTCTGAGGAACATGTACATCATTGACGACTGCCAGACAAGCCAAAGGCTAGACCTAGCCATGGAGCTGGCTGAGGCACTCTCCTTCGTCCACTGCTGCCTCAACCCAGTCATCTACGCCTTCGTGGGTGAGAAGTTCAAGAAGCATCTCCGTGACGCTTTCAGAAAATACGCACATTTTCTGTTGATCTGCAAAGACTACAGTGCTTTCGATGGGCGCAGCCTGGACAAGCACTCCTCTCTGCACGTGACATCCTCACAGTCATCTTTTGTTGGCACTGTCTTGTAGAGCTACAAGTCAAAAACTTTCATCCTGAACAGGTGACCTGAAGTTGAGAAATCCTCGCAGCAGGGCATCCACAGGGATGCACTGTTTGGGCAACCTTTTAGGGCAGGAAAAGTGGAAGCAGCTGCTTGAGCTTGCTTTCATCATGGCTGCCTTTCAGGCTCTTATTTTTTAGTTCCTTTTTTAGCATCTTCCTCCCTTTCCCTTGGCATGTCCTGCCCTGCCTGCTTTGTGAAAGGGAAGTCAAAATTACCAGCAGACTCTCACACTGCCCGAGTGTGCTGGGTTTGTGTGGTGGGGTTTTTGGTAGCAGGGGAAGGGACTAGAGCAGTGGCCCCCTGTGAAGAGCTTCTAGAAGTTCCCCCAGCACCAAGTTGGACCTGCCTCTGGCCAAGGCCAAGCCAATTAGTAACGGTGGCCACACCCTTGCAATAACATATTTAAGAAGAGAAACCTGAGAGGGGAGGGACTTTGAGGATGAGTTCTGAAGAGGACACCTATGTGAACACCAAGGTCAGTGGGAGGAAGGAGGAGGAAGGGGAGCAGGTGTGCCAGAGTAGAGCCCCCCCTGTATCCCGTGGTGAGATGTCAGGGCTGCCCCCCCGCCACCCATGGAGGCCACCAGCAGAGCAGAGATTCACCTGCAGCCTGTGGAGGAATCCCAGGACTCTGTGGGAAGAAGCAGCCCCCGCTGTTGTAGTTTGGCGCTGGGAGGACTACAACATGTGGAGGTGACCCACGCCAGAGCACCTCAAGAAGAATGAATCCCGTGGGGAGGACTCATGGCAGACAGAGTTTGTGGAGGACTGTCTCCCGTCACAGGGACGCCATGTGGAGCAGGGGGAAGAATGCAGAAAAGTGCTTCCCCCCTACCTTGAAGGAAGAAGCAGCGGACTGACTGCACCCCCAGTTCCCTGCCCCTGCGCTGCTGTGGGAGGAGGTAGAGAAATTGGGAACAAAACTGAGCCTGGGAAGAAGGGAGAAGTGGGGGGAGGTGTTTTAAGATGGTAACACTTCTCACTATCCCATTCTGTCTGTTAAGAGTTGGTTTTCTTAGTGTTTGAATTAAAGTGATGTTCTTGTTTTCTTCCCCTAATGAGCCTGTATTTTGCCTGTGACTGTTAATGGGTAGCGACCCCTCTCTGTCCTTATCTCCATTCTTGAGCCTTTTGATTCATTTTTCTCCTTCCCAGCGCTGGGGGGGGAGGAGTGAGTGAACGGCTGCGTGGTGCTCAGTTGTCCTCTGGGCCTAAACCACAACACTGAGCAGCACGGAGAGGTGCCTTATAAACCTTTCTTCCACCACCTCAGATTCAGTACTGAAAGGAACTGTTTATGTTTCTGAACTTGAGCCACTTGGCTGCTCCATCTCTCATCTCAAGCAGAGTGGATTGGCTTCATAGGCAGGGAAGAGGCTCACAGCAGGAGTGGGAACCTGCTCTTTGGAGGAAAACGGTGCCCAGGTTTAAGGCGTCATGCCAGAGCCTGGCTCCCAGTTGACAGATTTGAACGAGGCTTCCAGCCCAGAAAGAGCTTAGTGAGCAAATAATTAGATAAGCAACAAAGAAATAAATGATATGCATGTGTTTGTTGAAATCAACATGGAGGAATATCTAGGTAAGATCCTGACTCCCCATCTGCTACCAGGGCCTGCAGCTCCTGGGCTGGAAGGTTTTGGAAGTTGTAGTCTAGAAAAGCCACTGTGGGTGTCAAGAAAAAACCCTTATGGGAATGAATGAGTGCCCTAGGGATGAGTGGAGAAATAGTTACCAGCAAAAAAAGGCTGAAGAGTGGAAAAGAGTACTGAGTGTGAGCTGAGAGAGCAGTAAGAGTCATACATCAAAGCTTCCTGTGGACCCGCTGGCTGGTAAGTCACAGGCCAGGACAGTGGGTGCTCTCAGCAGAGCCCTGACCCTGGCCAAGGGGCTGGTTTTTCTGCAGGTGCCTGAAACAGGATGGAGAGGGACACAAACAGGGGGAACACACCAAGCATCCTGTAACTCAGGTGGTATCTAAAGTGGATGGCACTGGATGGTTTGAGTGGCCGGAGGCTCCAGAGATGCCTAAAACCCAGATGACACTCACACTCCCCCATGGGGGAACTTTTTGAACACTTTAAGCAACTGATGTGCCAGTACGGTCACTGCTCTTGAGCATATGACTGGGGTTGACCTCCCAGTTACTGTTCCAACTTGGTAACTGTGAACGACTGATTTATATGTGAATTGTTACCCATGCATAGACATAGAGATGTACATATATGTACATACATATATACACATGCGCATGTGTCTATACACAAATATATACACACATATACATGCATATATATATGTATCTTTTTTATGTGTACTGTCTATCAATATGTATTGATAGATAAATGCAATGGTGTTCTGAAGCTTTTAGTCCTGATCTAGTTCTCCCTACAAGATATCACCATATTTGAAGTTTTATAATAAAGATACCGCATGCAGTGTAATTGCACAATCCTTGCACCTGAGGAACTGCTTCATCATTAATTCTTTCAGCCTGTGCATTTTCTTCTGTCTTGGGCAGTTCTACAAACCTTACAGTCCCTCCAGCTGCCTTTTTTCTCCCTCATCTCTTTCTCGCTCCCTGGGAAAAAGAAGTGGAGAGTAGATTACCTTTTATTCTAGAAATTTAATTTCCCATAAAAGTCTGCCCTTGTAGTGTTTCCACACATACTGAGTACCCTTGGGCTTACTTCCTAGAGCAGAGCAGAACAAAATACAAAACACAATTTTTTTAAACCACTGATCTTCTTCAGATAGGATTTACTATTTTAATGTGCACTCGTATTTCCATTCTGCAAGGTACAATCTTTTGCAAGAATGGGCCAGTAACAGAAAGTGTGTAAGAAATACATGCTGCCTCATGAGGGCCATGACACACATTCTCCGAATTGTAAAGCAAAGACTGTGACCAGAGGAAAAGGTTCAGCTGCTGCCTAGGTCCCGGCAGCAGGATCGCAGCCAGGCACAGCAGTACAGCTCCTGCCTTACCACCCTCAGGCAACCAGGCTTTGCTTGTATGTGCAAACCCTCAGGTGCTCTGGAAGGGGATTCACAAACATGCAGGACAAAGCCAAAGGGTGGTAGGCAGGCGGACAGCACCAGCTATCTCCCCTGCAGATTCACTGCGTGAGCCCTCTAGATCAGACCTCACTCAGCTGAAGCACAAGACGTGGGAACAATTTCTGCAGCCCTGTGGCCCTGTCCTGCAGCCCTCATGTAAGCGCTTTGGGACAGGTGCTGGAGCCCATTTGCCCAAGCCTTTTCCTGGTGCTGCTGAGCATCTATCTCTTCTAGAGGATATCTCCCTCTTCTCAGAGGTTTCATTGATTGATGTTGTGTGGCTGTTGGAGTGAGGCTGTGACCCAGGTCTTCCCCCCCACAAGGGCTGTAACCCTGTGGCATGAGGGTAGCATAAACGTGCAGAGCCTTCTTTGCAGTCTTTCACTTCTCTAGTTCTCGCCGGAGTCTAAAGACCATCTTCCCCCTGTTGCTGTCTCAGCACCTCTTGCAAACCCTTCCAGCGAGGAGATGGGAGATGCTTTCTGCAGCTCAAAGCATTTCCTGCCAGAGGCAGCTGTCTTCCTCCATCACAGCAGCAGCAGCACCAGGAGCCCCGAGCTGGACCTGACCTCAACTTCTCCTCGCAGACTAACTGCTTTGAGCTGCTACTGCTGCTTTCCTGTGCAAAGGGAGGGGGTGAGACCCACATCCGGAGGCTGCACAGCTGTCAGGACAGACAGGTTAATGAAGGCTGTTTGTGTCCTGCACCTCTCTTGAGAGAAAGATGTTCCTGCGCAGGAATGGGCCTGCATTAGCATGCACAAAACTCCCGGTAATTGTATTGTGTCCAGGATAATCCTGGTTTATTTTCAGCCTCTTGAAAACAATGATTTAGTATACCAGTTATGAAGCACCATGGAAATTACTAATGGTGCGAGGATAGGATCCAGAAAGGATCACGACAGAAAAAAAATAAACACGACTTCAGGTATTCTGTCTGGATATAGAAAAAATTTGGGAAATTGGAAGTTAATTATATCCTTAGTCTGAATATGTCAATTTTAACTGTAACATGTGGGCTGGCATGCATTTTTGGTTAGTATTTGTACCTCAAAGGCAACAAGTAATGCTGGGCAAAGCAAAGCTTCTGCTGTACTACTCCAGTTTTGGTGCATGGTTTCTGAGCGGCATGCTTCTGCATATCCATGCACTTCTGCATAAATCTGTATTTCTGCTGACTGGCCTGAAATACCAAAATGTACAGAACCTGGTCACAGAAATCCCCATCTCAGAATAGCAGTAGCATGATTTGGGTTCGCACAGGCTTTGCTGACGAGTGCATCTGTTGGGCCCTTGTCCCAACCCAACGCTGCTCTCATCTCACGGCCGGTCGGGACTGCCCACGCAGGTCTGGCGTGCTTTCCAGCAGTCAGTGCAGCCAGTGTAACCCGGCGTCAGCAGCTGGGTCAGTTGTAGGATGACATATATGCAAGAGAAGAGTACTACCAAGCAAACAGCAATGTCTGCTCTGTTACCCCAGTAAATACGGGTTTTCCTCACTGTAGTCTGGTATCCAGGCAGACTTCCCACTAACATTAATGAATGTGTGACACATGCATGCACGGCTGCATCACCAAGACATTTACTCCTTTCTTCACCAGGCACTCTCTGAGGATGTTCAGTCTCCATAATCCTCCGCGTGCCTGGGTTTAGAGAAGGTAAAGCACACAAGTTTTGAAAGAAAAGGGCACTCAAGCACCACAATCAGCTGAGGTCTTCACGTGACATCTGTCTACCATTAACTGCCTGGATAACCCTGACTGTTCTAGAGGCTCCTGAAGCACAGGTTCAGGAGGGGTTTGAGAACAAGGCTATCGTGCCTTCAGCAGTCCATTTTTTTTTCTCCTTTTTCTACAGAAAAAAACCCAAACCAGGCTGTTAGCCAATGAAGTGCAGCAGGGCAATCATTGCTCAAAGCCCTAACTGCTTGCTGACCCATACTTGGAGATAAATGTGATCTTTCTAGAAAACATGAACACAGTGCCCAGGGGTGTGCTGCACATGTGAAATGATCTGCAGGAGTAAAGCAAGGCCGAGCTTCAGCTCTGCCAAAGGGAGTGGGCACACCAAGAAACAGAATGGATCAGATGGTTTCTGCTCATCCCTCCATTTCCTAACAACTCAGGAGCACATGCATACACTCCTCTTCTGTTTCAAAGACACCATGGTCCTCTCTGACATGGAGGAACAGCCCCAGCCTTACTCATTCCTGAACCTGAACTCTGATGCTGAACTTACTGGCAGATGATTGTGGAGGCTGTTTCAGAAAAAAGGAGATGAATCATGATCCAAATGGAAATACCCATTTTAGTACTATCTCTTGACCTAGCACCCAGTTCAGGGGAAGGGTTGTGCAGGACCTGGTGGACCAGTAGATGGGTCCATGGCTGTCTGGGCAGGCTTCAGACCTTCAGGAAGGCCACATGATGCTGGAGCATTCTGCGTGTTGAATGGGCACGTGTGACTCCTGTCTCTGGGATGGATACTGCCAGACTGGATGCAAATCCTTGATGAATTCTAACATACCACAGAGGATGAGAGGAGATTTTATCTGCGATCTTTAGGAAATGTGTGTCTTTCACAGCAGCAGGGGATGGATGCAGTGCGCTGTATTCTTGGGCCAGTGACAGGCGCACTAACTAATGTGAACTCAAACACAATTCGTTTAGAAACGTACACATCAGTAGGTTCTCTTGACTTCATGACTAAAGCCGTGCTGAAGCAGTATCTCCATTATCCATTTTAAAGTTAACAGCAGCAGACAACCAGTGGATCAGCATCCAGCAAATATGCCACACACACTAACAGGCATGTATCCAGTACAGCAATTGTACACAGGAATTTGGCCCCTTAGGCAGTTCTGTACCTCTCATCTCCTAAGTAGAGGTGACAGGCTGCCTGAGCACAAGGAACAAGCAGCCCCAGCAGCATCAAGACTGCAGCAGGGAGAGAAACTCACGAGCCACCCGCATGGTAGCTGGGTCTGAGGGTGACACTTGGGACACTCAAACCACACATATCGTGCTCATGAGAGGTGTTCCAGTGAGCCTGAGTGAGGGAGGAGCAGACTGCTTGCAGCATTTGCACAGAGCTTGTGGCAGGACATCCTCTGGTGCCTGCACTGGCTGTCACAGACACAGCAGCACAAAGCACCCTTGGAGCCACCTCTGTTCCCTGGACCCACAGCATGAGTCGTTCACAAGCCTTCCTGGGGTCAGGCTTTGCCACCAGACAGAGATGCCAAAGGGCACCTCTGCTTGCAGCACCCCAGGCTCTTTCTACGGGGGAAGCGCTGGCCAGAGGAGAGGAGAGGAGACGTCAACGGGCATCAGTGACAGCAGTGGCACAGGCTGCTGGCACCTCGTGTGCAGGGGGAAGACAGGCCAAACACCCCTGTCAGGAGACACTGGCTGTGCCCTGCACGGCAGCGGGAAGCCCTGTCTGAGGGGAGCCCAGGAACCATGCAAATTGGCCACCAGCCCTGGTGGGAAAGCGGCCAGTGTCCTGCCCCCTTTCAAAGAGCAGTGTCAGACAGAGAGGAGGAGGAGGAAGGTGTCTAGGTGTCTGTCTGAAACTGGCAGGTGCCATTTTCTTCCCTGTCTACCCCTCTTCCTTCATAAGTCTTTCAAGGACAGAACGAGCCCCACACTCCCCATCCTGCCCTGAGCACAGCAGCCATTGGCTCTCACTGGTGAGTGAGTTATAGAAATAAAAGGCTTGTTCTGAACAGAGCTCCAGAAGAAAACCTGACCTCAAGGCATGAATGTGTGTGCAGCATGTAAGGATGAGCACACCGATGGACAGAAAGGAAGGACACAACCACGGCCAAACACAGACTACCAGGATGCTGCAAAAGTATTGATTGTCCCTTTTGACTCAGCACCAGCCTTGACCGCAGCACCCAGCATGGTAAAGAGACGCATGTGTTTGCAAACCACCTGCCAGAAGGTAGTGCCTTTCCTATGTGACAGGATGGAGGAAATGGGTCTTGTTCCCTAACGGTATTCAGCTGGGCTGAGAGCAAAGAGGGATGCTGGGTGGTTTCCCTGGGTTTTTTGTCCATGCTCACTGCAAGGCAGGCTGCATTTCTCCTCCCCTAGCTCACAGCATCTGCTTCTGTGTGTCTCTGCACCCATGCACCATCCCTGCACATATTGGTGTCCGGTGTCCCCAACACCGTGCTGCCCTGAGGGGTGCTCAGCCACAGGGGTGTGGAGAGAGGGGTGGTGCTCGTGCAAATGTAGCTGACAGCTTCAGCTCTCATGAGCAGCATGAGGAAAAGGAGGGGAGGGAGGAAAGGAGTTTCTTTTTTTCAGCATTTTGAATGGCAGCTTGCTGGAATGCAGCTGTGCAGCCGTTCCTCCTGCCTGGATGAGCCCAGGAGGGAAGGGATGTGATCGCCCAGTGATGGCTTCTTGCCCACTTTCTCGGGTCTTACTGTTGTCATTGGAGCCGACCCCACAGGCAGCACAGCCTCGGCAATGCACTCTGAGAGATGGTTGTAACTCAGGTACACACAGAAACAAGCGGATCTGAGTGGCTTGCATGCACATCACCCATCCCAGGGGAGGAGGACACCTCCCCAGGAGACCTGGCTGAGCCTCTGTCACCTCTCCGGGGCAGGAGAGCACCATCCCTGCATGGCAGCTGAAGCAAGGGGAGCCTAACAAACGAATCAGGAACACAGAAAGTGTGCAAGCCTCCAGCTTTCTGTGGCCCTTACCTTTACCAGCCCTCGTGCTGAAACATTTTAATCCCTAGACATAGCTTCTCTCTCTCTCTCTCTCTGATAATTTCCGCCTCCTCAGCTTTTTAATGAAGAATAAATGCATCTCCCACTGGGTCTGGAAAGCCACTAGAGCTAGGTTGTCTCCTTGCATCTCTCCAGGACACTGACATGAAGGGATGACACTCCCTCTGCTGGGTTTTCTTGCAGAAGTGAGGCACGGAAATTATTTCTGCGAAGTGTGTGTGTATGTGATCAGCTGGTGCCCGCACCTACACCAAAAGCTGCTGGGTGGGCTCTGGGCAGTCAGCAGCTCTGCTGCAGGAGAGCATGGGAGGAATGGGACATTGCTGCAGGGGTGTGCCTCCAGAAGTGCCTCCACCCAGCTGACAGAAAAGAGAAGAGGAGAGTTTTGGAGGAGAAATTAGGAGAAGGGGGGAAAAAAATGTCCAGCAGGGTTCAGTGCAGTCACGGCTATGGTGTGTGTTGTGCTGCTGAGCTGTGCAGGGCAGATCTGCATCCGAGAGCTCCAGTGGGACCCAGGGGCTCCACCCCTGCTCACTGCCCAGCCTCAATGAGGATTTCCAAAGAATACATCCTGAACAATTCAGCTCTTGGCTCCATAGCACACTACTGACAGTGCGGTGAAGGTCACAGCTGCCTGGGTTTTGCTCCTGTCACTCTGCTTGAAACAAATACAGAAGAACCTGGCAGGGCTTCAGGCTGGAATAGCTTTCTTGGGACATGAGCCATGTGGGTGCTGCTCTTGCTTTGCTTGGGGACACAGTGCAAATGTCTGTTGTAGCTGCACCCAGTGACATGGTGCCATCACTGTTCATCCATGGCTGGAGGCCCCAGGGGAAGAGAACGGACAGCTTCCTCCGGAGCTCAGCACCCTTCGGGAGCATTTCAGATGCACCATTCAGGCTTGTAAGCTTTCCAGGGTTGAAGTCTGCTCCTTGGAACAATCATTTAGATAAGCTTTTGCTGTATCTTCAAAGCGGAAGCCAAACATGATGCAAACAGCCATGGTTTGCAGTCAAAGTTAGTTGTAAGACCAAAACATCCCAGCAGGTGCTCTGCATAGCAGAGAAAGTCAAAACAGGACTGTATCTGCTCTTTTATTGTCAATGTATGGAGGCTTGCAAGTTTGTATGGACATTTTTCCCTATTCATTTACAAAGTAGCATCTGCATAGGCTATTCTCCATACTACCCCTTTTTCTCCCTGCCTACAAGGAGTTAAATCCTCAAGGGCCATTTCTGCTACATCTCCAAAACCACGTTCTGCCTCCACTTACTCATTCCAGTTCTGCCATGGTCTCAGCTGTAACTGCTTTCCACTTCAGCAAAGCAATAAATCAAACAAAAAGAAAGAGTTTAGCAACTCTGGCAAGTCTCCCAAATCCACAGAGGGAAGCCCCGGTGTCACATCACTGGGAGAGATGAGGTTCCTACGGTTCCCTCTGATACCCCCAGGCAGTTACAGTTGCCCATCGGCTCTGCAGAGGGGACTCCAATGAAACTCTCAAGAGCCAAGAGAGGCCCTTTCTGTAGACAACCACCACCGTCAGGCTTTCCCACATGGCAGCAAAAGCAGGGTGTGCTGGAGAGAACAGCGTTTTGATCCTTGAGGCCAGACATTTCGTATCAAATGCTTTAGTCCACAAAGCTTGAACTTGCCAGTGCTGCTGTGCAAAAGCCTGTCTCCCCAAGCTGACCTGGCAGCCTGGCCACAGAGCAAGGAGGAGATGCTGCTGGTGTGGAAGTACTGCTGGTCTCCCCAGATGTTGAGAGAAATGTTTTCAAATTCAGAGGGAGATCGAATTTAAAAAAAGGGAGTTTGTCCCCTCTTTACCCACTGTATCACTGCACAGCACATCCTTTACTCTTGATTTCTTCTTCTGAAACCCTCCTGTGCCTCACAGTTGGGAACGCAGCAAACTCTACCTAGTCCTTCCTAGGAAAAGTCTCTCTGGTTTTAAGGGATGCAATGTCTCTTTCATTTTAGCCTGGAGAAACAAAATATGCTTTTCCCTGTTGTGAATGGACCAGAATGAAAGTCTTTTCAGCATCTTCCTCAGTCTTTCTTTTCCCTGAGCTGTGTCTTTAATACCAGAGGTTGAACAGAGGTCGAAGATGGAGAGCAGAGATATTTCTTGATGTTGCAGTTGTCTTTCAGGAGGTGTTAATTTCAAACCTATTCATGTTGCACTACAAGCGCACACCATGATGATGAGCAGCACTCTTATTTAGCATTATCACTAACAGCAGAATACAACAGAAAGCCTCTTCTGTCTCCCAGGGAGATCTGCAGAGGATGTCTGTGAGTCAGCCTGACTTGGTTTCTCTTTATTTGAAGTCCTCCAGTTAAAAATTGTGTGGGTACTCCTTTCAGCAAAGCTCATTTCTTCATGAGGATAATAGCCTGCTCTGTGTTCTCTTTGGGCTGAATTCTGGGCAGCATGGCAGGGAAGGCATTGACAACTGCCCTCAGGGAAACCTAGCTGTAAGGAGGTCCTTTCTACCCAGAAGCAAGCAGCGGCTGGGGACTCTCTCTCCTGCTGTTACACAGGCAGTGCTGACCCTTATTTGCAAGGTTTTTGACTGCAAAGAGCAACACCAGAGCTGCTATGCTGAGTATTGATGAGTCAGGAGTGGATGCCCAGCAGCACAAGGGTGGCCGTGGCTGCATGGGCTCTGGGAACCCATGTTTTACAGGTCAGCAGCAAACCACCTCAGCGTGTGCAGGTCCCCAGTGGGGAAACTCCTACTGGATTATCCATACCTTTTTACAAGGCTGCAAGAGGCAGGAGCAGAGGAGGATGCAGCCCTTCATCATCCCTGTGAGGACATGGGAGACAGGTTTAGATTTGGGTGTTCTCTGAACCACAGCACACTTTTAGCAGGATCCACAGCTTGGGCAGCGCTGCAGGGATAACATCAGACTATCACTGGTGTGGAGGAAGCCTTCATTTGCCTTTCTGGTTCTCACACAATGAGAATGTTTCCTTAGTACCATGTACCAGAAATTATCTTTCTGAAAGTTGAAAGTACGTGATTTTGGAAGTCATAGCTCTTGCTTTCAGTGTGTGGGGAGAAAGTGGCCCTCAGTCTTTTGATGCTTTCCTGAAAAAAGTGCAGAATTCTTTACATCTATTTTTAAAGAAGGGGCAGATGGGGCTGCTGGCACTTGTCAGAGAAACAGGAGAAAAAGGTGAGTTTTGAAAATCTGCTGCTCTGGCCCTTTACTATTCCCTAACCTTTAAACTTTATTTTCAGCAGTGTATCTTTGCTGTTCCTGGCTAACACCTAACCAGGTATTGGTTCTCTGATTATTTTATTTCCATGGGTGTTTGCCCTGGCCCACGTGGCTGACATCACTTGCATAATTTGGCTGATGTTGGAGGCCCAAAGTTTGACCTTTGGTATATTGTTATTTAGCTGTTGGGGATGTAACCTCTGCTAGATAAAGCATAACGTCATGAAAAAACATGTAATTGTCAGAAATACCAGAACTAAACTTACACAAGAATATTTGACTGGGAACTCACTACACCAATCAATGGGCAACAGCTCAGACAACCTGGAAGATGCTCTCCACCCCACAAACCCCATTCAGCTCAGCCTGTACAGAGGTGGGACTACTCTGCCTTTGGGGAGAAGGCATTTTAACCTCCCTTGGCATCTGAGGCAGGGACAGTACCTGGAGGTGTTTCCAGGACTTTATTCCTGCATGTGCCAGAGGACCTTGGTATTGTTACAGCCCCCAACTGCACGCGGTGTCTCAGATCCCCATAATAACACACCCCACTGCACAGCCGCCTGCCTGGTTTCACCCCAGATAAACTGCTTTGCGTGTCCTGGCAGTGCCTGGAAATGTGCTACATGGCATCCCAGTTGTGGGTGCACCTGTAATGCAACCCTGAGCATGATGCTCAGGTCAGAGGCCAAGAAGGCTCCTTGATTAGTGAACATACCAATGCTTTAAACTTTCAGATTCCTCCAGTCCAGTGGAAGGCCTGGGCTGCAGAGAGATGTTATGCTCGAAAAGGAGGCACAACGTATGTATAGGTAAAGCCAAGAATTTATTGTTAGTGTAATGGCAATCTCAAGACTCCAATCATTATCAGTCTAGATCTACTGGTCACAGAAAAAGGAAGAATACTAATGCTGTCAAGATTATTTTGCCTACACATAGTTTCTAGCCCTTCTCCTGGTGCTACACTCACCCTTCCCCTGCTCCTCTGGGTCCTAAGGCCTGTGGTTTCACCCAAGTGGTGGTGGTGGGATTTGATGTTAAAGTGAGCTGTCAGCATCTCCAGCCATTCCCTGGGATGAATGCGATGTTCATGCTGATGGATTTTTTCCTGCCTCCCTCTAGGATCTGCTTGGGATGGCTTTTATATGTTTTCTAACATGTTGCTGTGCTGTCTGTCTTCACTGGTCTGCAACCTCATGTTGCACCCAATTCACTATGTACGCTGCCTCTTAGGTATGGTAGATACTGGTTTTGTTCTGTCTGTTACCACTAAACCCAGTTTTGCCAGCTCCGGGTCTGCATTTTTTTAACAGACCGTCAGTGAGTTGTGTATAGCTGTGGGGGTCCCCAAGTGCTAGCCTGTGCCCTATCTTTTAGCATTGCATACCTGTACTCCTCTATGCTGCATCCTGTGTCCCCACTGCTCGAGGCCCCTGCTATCATACCAGACTTGTATTTCTATACACGGTACCATTGTGTCTGAGTCAAAAATATCTCATTCTGCATAGGATAGGGAGAACCAAGGTGCTGAGAGCTTTTACACACTGACAATGAAGCTCCTCAAGCATTTCTGTCTCCTGTGCAAGTCCTGCCCCCCATAAGCCCTTCTGCCCCTCTGAGTGGCCACATTCTGCTTCACAATTTCACAAGGCGCCAGCAGGACCAGAGCAGAGCACATTAATACTTTGTCAGCTCAGCCCCAAAGCTCAGCCCAGGAAGCTGCCCTGCCAGAGTTCACGTTTCATAGGGTAGGCATGAGCACTAAAGAAGAGGAAATATATATTTAAACTCAAACAGGCTCAGCTTGAAGAAAACATTGGTTTTCAATGCAGCTATGAATTAAGGTAAGAGACAATTAGATTTTATCTACAATTTGACAGAGCAGGATGACAAGAAATGGTGTCTTATGAACTTAAGGAAACTTCACTGCTTAGTGCTTGGAATCTAAATGATATTTAATTTGGGAAAAGATGATGTGGGTAATGTTTATAAATTGTGAAAGTAGAAAGGGGAACGCTCTTATTAATTGAAGTGGATCAGGGCAGAGAAATTCTGCTTGGTGACTGATTATTTGTGGCATCTTGTGGTAAGAGAAATATTCACCCTGGCTAGAAGTCCTCAAGTTTAAAGCAAAATGCTGATAGATGACTAGTGTGCAGCATTAGCCCAGAAGGACAGACCAAGAAGATACAGCCCTTCTACTTCATTAAATGTTTTTTGTTAGATGTCTTCAGAGATTTCACAACTCACCAGCATTGCTTGATTTTAGTTCTGGTCAGTGAACCAAACGTCACTGCTGCTGAAAGACAGCCCAGTACAGAAAGTCTGGTAGAGATGATAGTGTCTGATGCAGACAGACCAGCAAGAGAATGGCAGAAATTAAAAAAACTTGAAAACCCAACTTTCTGCATGACCACATTACTTAATTTCTCTGTGACTCAGCTTTCCATAGGAAGGATGTTGTACAAAGATGTCTGTCGGTTTGGGTGAGACATTTGGGTAATACAGTGGCAGCAGCCCATTAAGTACTTGTGTGATATTAAACATAGATCCAGATACAGCAGTTCCCAAAATCTGGTCTGTTGGGGCAAACTCTGCATGGAGGCAGCGCAGTCAGAGGCAGTGAACTGGGTGACAGGATAAAAGACAGCAACTGCAATGGATTATGAAGGTTTGGGCAGTGCAGAAAAAGTCCAAAAAGGAGACAAAAAAGCTAAATTTTGACAAAGAAGAACACATAGTAAATTGAGAGAAAATCACATAGTAAATGTATATTCCCAGGAAGGGGCTGACAACTCCAGAATTTAAATCTCATCCAGTCACAGCCAAGAAGGGGTAATATGTGCTGCTCTCTTAAAATGATGGAGAAGATGAGTTAAGAGATCTCCCATTTCTAGAGAGCCTTCTCAGATTCCTCAAGGATGCTGAGGCAATGTGAGCTTATTAATAACAAAAAGGGGGGGCAGGTAGTAAATGGGTGCCACAATAAAGGTGGCTAGAGGAGAGAGTGAATGATAACCATAAAAAAGTACAAACAGTGCACATAGCTACAAACAATCATCTGTTTTCATTGTCCTTTCATCAGAAAATACAAAAGAAATTTGAATGCCACTTAAGAAGGGAAGGCCTGGGAAAAAGAAATACTGAGGAAGAGCAGGTAAGAGAAAACGCTGGCAAAATGCTTAGCTACACATATAAAAAAAGATAGAGAGTGTCACACGAAACCGTGCAAGCAGAAAGGGCAAACAGGGGAACTAACGGGCTGTAGGAAATACCTATGAAACAAATTTTCCAAGAAAATCCCGATCCTGGCAATCACCATCCAGTCAGATGACAACCCCAAACACCCAGTGCCCCACGGGCAGCTCCTGGGAGAGCGTCTGGTCCCTCCCCAGCTCTGCCACTGCCTCCCTGGCAGCTGAGTTAAGGTGTTCCCCAGCCTCTGAGAGGATAAAAAAAAATACTGCTTTTCAACACAATTCTCAGACCATTTATGTAATTTCCCATCCTCTGGCCAGTCCCTGGGGCAGGATGCTGCCTGGAAACCATCTCAGGCTTCACAGGCTCTGAAGAGGACTCTTGGATCTGGTCATAGGATCAAGACCACAAGTCATGACCCTGAGAGTCACAGATAAAAATTTCAGAATCATTTCAGTGATTTTTGAACCTTAATTTTAAGATCCAGGGGAGACGCAGGAGTCTGAATCATACAGCTGGGTCATATTTCCTAAATGCATAAGTCATTTCTGAAATGGATACTTAAGGCTCTGACCCCCTTAGGGCCAGATTTCTAAAGGCACTTTGGCTTCCAGAGGTTCAGATCAATGCCTGGCGGGATTTTTCAGAAGACCCCCAGTGCTTAGATCCCTTTCAGAAGATTGATTGAATCAACGATGGCACCCCAGGGAAATGCCTTGACATGACATCTGACTATCTGCATCTTCACTCGCTCAAGAGCCTTGGTCATGCCCTGAAACCTGAGCCCCTGCTCCATTAAGGAGCTCCATTAAGGGACCCCCAGTGTGCAGGCACCAAGTCTCCTGCAGAGCCACCCTGTCAGCCTCAGAGGGGCTTTGTCCTCCCCAGAGTCAGGCAAAGGCTGAAACCACTGAAAGCTTCAGCTTACAGCTTTTGCTATAAATATACCAGCACCCACCGGGGTGAGCTGCCAGGGGTTTGATGGGGTCTGACATGGCCCCAGCAAACCACACACACTGCTGCTGTGCTGCTGTCCCCCCTGGATGGCTTGCTGCAAGTCTTCCTGGCAGGGAGACAAAACCAGCAAGTGGAGGGATGCCACTGGGGACAGGATTCACCCAGGGCATCAGGGTTCAGTCCTCTGTGTCTGCTTTGGTGTCATGGTAGCACAACCAACCTGAGTGAGGCCACTGGGTCGGCCAGCTGGACCATGCACTGACAGAGCAAGACCAAGATCTTGTTCAAAATAATACCTCTGTGGTTGCTCTGAAGCACAGGTGGTGAAGCCCTCGCTGCCAGCAAAGGCAGTAGTAAGTCTCTAGTTTTGTGTTTTCTTTATAAATCAGAGTACACCTAATTTTGATATGATGGGTTAAGATGAAACTTGGTGCCCTGGTTACTTGCTGCCCTGCAGTTATCTCCAGGTTAACATGGAGCATCTTTGAGAAAGCACTTTCCAAAGCTGTAAAGCCTTAGGTGAAGGTGAGAGAGATCCTGGGGACTTTGGACTCTATATTATCCCCTCCTGCCCTCCATGATCCAAGCCCGATCTTTTTAAATGCATTTTTTTACCCAGAACTATTGGTTTAAGTTTGTAGATTTACATGCTGCTCATCTCCAGCTAGTAGTGTCTACTTCTAATTTAGTTTGTGATGTTGGTGTAAAAACCGTAGGACTGGTTCAGGGAAGTGGCATTTTTTTAATCTCTGACCTAAATTCCTTTGTAAAGGGACCACAGGCCTCTGCAATATTCAAGCTTATATCTATCTTAATCAACAGTGGTTTGTTTGGCTTACACTTCTGCGTCCTTTATTTAGGACACCTTAAATGCCCTAATTTTCAGAAGGTCTCAGCATCATGCTTCTGCACCTTGAACTCCACCTTGAGTTGGAAAATCCAATAATGAAGCAGCCCAGATCACTACTTGCTTTTAAAAAACTTATCCTCAAAGTCTTGGGGGGAGCCTTCATAAATTAAATCACCCAAATCAACAAGCAATTATTAAACTTGCAGAACTCTGCTGGGTTACAGAAATGGTCCCACTGATCTAAGAATAAATCACAGAAGAAAGAAACACCAAAGAAAGGAATTACCTTAAAGTCATCAGTGAGGGACTGGGGGAGCAGGGAGCAAGGATGCACCTGGGATTACACCACACCCACTCAGAAGTGATGAAGGAATGATAAAAGAACTGGTTAGAAGTAGGGAAACCATGCAGGGTTTAACAGAGGCAGTACTGCTGTTTGGTAACAACATCCCCATCCCCATATTGTGCTTTCTTTCCATAGCCATCATATAGCCTCCCCTATAACCCAACCCCAGCAGCTGCTCCATGCTCTTCACAGGACCCCACTTCCTTCCAGGGGGTCCCATCCCAGGATTTGGCGTAGCTAGTGCTGGTGAAGTACTTGGGGAGAGGACAGTTTGGCTTTTTCATTCATTTATTACAGTCATGGTTGTTAAGACGAGTGTGCCCCAATAGCCCACTTGCTCTGCCTCCCTGCCTATCAGGGGCTGTAGTTTTTTACCCAGTACCCCACGTTGAGCTTCTTCAGTGTCTGGCCTAAAACCATTTCCCAGACTGATATCTTCTCTTGATGTGGAGACCATCAGACATGCAAAAATCTTCTTTTCCTACTTGAAGTCTGTACCAGTCATTAGCCTTTCACCATTAAAAATGTGTATCTGATTTCTAGCTTGCATGTTTCTGGTTTGAATTTCCATGCATCAATTTATGGTATGGCTAATCCCACTATATTAACAAAATTATTAACATGAGCAAAAGTAAAATCAAGCATTATCAAAGTATGCCTACAGCCTCAATCAAGCTCTGCAATGATAAAGTCTTCCCTCTTTTTTCCTTCCCATTTAGCATCTCTTAAACACCCGAGGGTTGCATCAGCTTTTCTTACAGCAACATCTGGCTGGGAGCTCAGTTTCAGAGTCTGCCCATATCGCGGGAGCTCAGTTTCAGAGTCTGCCCGTATCGTCAGTCAGGTTTCCTAACGGATGCGCCCCCGCTCTCGAGACATCGTCTGTGCTGTTTAACTCCCAAGTGTGTCACTTTGGCTACATGAAAGCCAAAGTGAATCATCCAAGAAGCCCCAGATTACTCAGATCTGTCTGAATCACTGTCCAGTTCTTTAACTCTTTTATCACTTCCCTCTGCCAGCTCTGATTCCCAATCTGCTTTCAGACCAATGATGAAAATACTGAAGAATTTTTGGATTTCAACTCATCGTTCCCACAGAGCTTTTACAAACGATATTCCTAGTTTGGTGAGGCTTCCTCCACAGATGGCTGGCTTCTGAGATCTGACAGCTGACCAGCCCAAATCCCATCGTAATGCTTTGTTGGGCTTGTGCTGCTTTGGACTGGAGAGATGTGTCAATCAAATAAGCAGGCAGCGCAAGTCAAAGCTCCAACTATCCCACATAGTACCCTCTATCAACATTGCAATCTCATCAGATGTCCAAACTAAAGCTTCTCTTCTATAAAGCCACGTGGACTGGCATTAGCTACACTCTCCCCCTTGACTGTTTAAATTTTATTTGCCCAGGTTAAAGGTCAGGTTACACTAGCTGTTTCACCTTGCTTCCCGCTTTTGAAGGTCGGCATTGTGTCAGCTGCTTCCAGCATCTGTAGAGGTGGAACGGGGAGAATGTCTCCCCACTTTGGGACTGAATAAAAGACTGATATTTAAGATTTAAAGTAACTGCATCTGCTGGGCTGGGCCTGCTTTTGGCCATGGCTATCTAACATGATCCCACACAACTCCAGAGACCATCGCCTAAGAATGGAGCCACCCTGCTCTGAAAGATAAGCTAAGTGAATTACAGGAACCAGTTGGGTGTAGGACTAGAAACCGGGCCACATCTCTGGTTAGTGTATTGCTCATAAGTCTAAGTTTTGTTTTGGGTAGCATCCAAACCATATTTAGTGGTATTTGCAGCAGTCTGGTGATTGCGTGGTAGCAGCTTGGCACCAGGCTGGTTAAGAGTATCACCCAGAGTGCTATTAAGACTTGCATCTCTCCTGCTAATTTCCACCCAGTTCTGGTTGATTCCCTTAAATCTCTTTTTTTTGTGCGTGTTAGAAGTGCCACCAGGAGCTACAACATTTCATTTGGAGGTATCCAAGGACAGCCCTATGGTCTTGCCAAGAATCACCGGCCAGCAAGAAGCAGATGGGTGTAGTCGCAAATGCGCAAAAATGCATTTATATTTGGGTAGCATGGTGGCAGCTCAGATCTAAGGGTGAGAAAGGCATACAGACCCGTAGGGTTTCACAGGGGTTCCTGCAACGCCTACAGCTTCGCTGGGCCAGATGAATTATTAGCGTGCAGCTCTGGCCTGTACAACGTTCACTGAAAACATGCTTGCATGAGAAAAGTGTGTAAGTCAGCCTCACCCAGAAATGCTGACTAAGGTGTGAAAAATCTTTCTGAGGCTTAAATACTTTAATCAGCGTATTGTGCAAATCTGAAGCGTGACCCTCTGGCAGAGGTCTGGATTTGGTTCTTTTTTTTTAACTTCTTTTCATTCAGTGATGGCAGAGGCATCACGGAGAGGCAAAGTGCTTGCAGACTTGCTTTCTTGGCAGTAAAGCTTGTAATGTGGCACTTGGCTGAAGCGCCAGGGGTGATAACTGGAAAGATCAGATGCGTAAATAGGATTTGGCTCTTGTGTCACCAAGCCTGATGCCAGTGCTGTTTGAAGGTTGAAATGCAATTTCTGTTGCTTAGAGGAGTTTGTGGATGTCGCATAATTTCACTTCCCTATGTATTACATTTAGCGCACATAGTTGGTTGGAATAGCTGGGTTGAGAAACGGGTTTTGGTCCTGCAGACTATTGTCTTTAAGATAGCTGTAAACATGACTAAAAGCAGAAGTGTTTGTGGGGTGTAGAGTGTACAACTGCTGGGGAAATCTGGAGAGAGAGCAAAACGGTTGAGCAGTTCCATGAGAAGCAGAAGTGAATCTGCTATTTGTTGGCAAGGGAAAACGTCTGGTGGAGGGAGCTCGCAGCCCTGCAGTCCTTCTTCAGTGTCCTGTATGCTCTTCAGTTCACTTCATTCCTTAGGTGAATGTTTGTTGTAAGCACAAGAGAGAAAACTGGGCTGAAGCTGACAGTGAGAAGACTATAGCATGTGCTGCAGTGAGCTTTACAAGGCTGACAGAGAACACCTGGCAGGGAAGGATGGAAGATGGACTGAGCTAAGTTTCCTCTCTTTAGGGTGCAATAAAATTTTACCACATTATGGCTATCTGGCATGGGCTGCATTTTGGGAACCTTTGGAGTTTGTAGACCACCTGTTGAGTAACATCAGCTTAAACTGAGCAAAGTGGTATCAGAGGAGCTAAATATTCAAAAAGAACTGACAGCATTGCATATGCAGGATGAGTGGTGGTGGTGGAAGGATACGAGTGTGTGGCTGGTGATACACAAAATCCAGAGTGAACAAGCCACAGACTGTGCCAGCATTTTCACATGCTAATGTCATTCTGGTAAGTGCAGTTGTTACTGCTCCTGGACGTGCTATGCAGCATCTTGCCCTTCCTGTTGGCATAGGTACCACGGGCTTTGCAACCACCCATCCAGGGGTAAAAGAAATAATTTGCTACCGCAGAAATAAATGATCCCCATCAGTGAGCTAGACTGAAAAGGTACTTCAGGAAAAATCCCAGCCCAAGTGATGTTCCTCTTTACTTCAAGAAGGCCAGGAGTTCATCCTGCACCTTGGTGTAAATGTTCTCCTGTGAGATATTCCCAAGATATTCCCAAGCCATTCCCAAGCCCAGCTTTCTCTCCAGGCAATGCCAGTGGGTGCAGCCTGCGCAGAAGTCTGCCAGACCTGAGGGCTACCCCGTGGTGGGAGCTGCATTTCTTTACATGGGTGAAATCCTCCCTGTGCCCAACAGAGCGCAGCAGCTTGTATGGACACACATGGAAACTCTCCGGAGGAACAAGCTGCCTTTCTAGACATGAATTAACGGAGTGAGCGTGGGAAAGATCAGCACAGCTAGAGGCTCTCAGAGAGCAGAGTAAACCAATGCATGCTGCCTCTCTACAGATCAGGGCTTTCACACAGCACACAGTCTAGGCAAGCACCACTAATCAGCCCTCTCCGGATGCCTGTGCAGTCAGCAAAGATGCTAATGGATATGAGCAGGCATCAATCAGTTTTTTCCTCTGTGCATAATGGGACTTCTGCTCGTCACACCAGGAAAGACATGTCTGAAGCAGGAGCTTACACAGTGAAGAAACTGGGGCACTTTGCAGAAACATCATGGCCTCTGTCCAGCTTTGTCACAGTCACGAAGTTAGGACAGGACTTCTGGAGGTCTCTTGTCCAAACCCATGCTCAGAGCAGGACTATCTGAGTTTCAGATATCTCCAGGGATGGAGATCCCACAACCTCCCTGAAGCCCTGTCCTGGTGTTTGACCGCCCTCATGGTGAAATTCTTTTTCCATATAGTGAGTAACAATTTCCCATGGCCCTTGCCTCTTATTCCTCCGAGAAAAGTTGTGTGCTTCACCTTTACACCTTCTCCCTAGATCCCCCTCAAAATGTGTCTTGTTGAGGCTGACAAAACTCAGTTCTTAGCATCTTCTCATACACCAGATGCTCCAGCCCCAATCATTTCGGTAGCCCTCAGCTACCGCACACCGGTGCCTCAGTGAAGAACCAGCTGTGGAGCACAACAGCCCACAGAGTAAGAGAGAGGCTCTGGCACTGTGCAGATGGTTGCAGTAACAGTGGCAAGGAGCTGGGCGGGCTGGTGTAGAGGTTCATATTTGGCACAAGAGACTTGGTGTACCCCGACACTTCTTTTCATTTTAAAGGCACCCGCTGCATACATTTAGTCTCAGAAGGGGAGAAAGAAAGTATCAGGATGGGAACGCAGAAAATGATGAGCTATTGGGATTATGTATGATGGCTCCTGCTCATTTCTGTATCCCTCAACAGGGTAGATAATGACTGGACAGACCCATGAATAGATGAGGAACCTGTTACATAACTCTGTAGGCAACTCTAATTAGTTATCTCACCAGTAGAAAATGCATATCTTGTTTGCAATTGCTGTCAGCTTCTGCCCCAACACCTAGGCATTTCCTGTTCGTCCCCTTTAATTCTGCTGGTGTCCAATATCACATCTCCAGAAGCTGGACAATTAAACTGGGCTGCAAGCAAGGGGCTGGGCAGCCTCTGCAGGCAGACGCAGCTCCCAGTTCAAGTAGAAAGACACTGCAAGAGCGGCTCAGCCCATGGGTGCGCCTGCCTGCTGCAAACAACCTTCCCTGCACTGTGCCCATGCCCTGAAACAACCAGTGCTGAGACAGCCCTTCTTCTAGCCCACTTTTCCTGTGCAAAACCACGAAGATTGTTTTCTAATGACTGTGGGCGCTTCTCATTTAAATGTTTTGGGGACAACTAGGCTTTGAACTTTCAGAATAAGAAGATATTTTAAAATGGAGAGCCTGTATTTCCAACTAGCATGAAAAAACCTCTTTCAGAAATTACTACAAAATAAGAGCCCAGAAATTCATGGTCCCCACCACAAACGGCACTCTAGCAATGAGGCATTAAGAGAAAATGTCCATATAGTCACAGCAGCCACCCCTGGGGGAGTTTGTTGTAGCTACCACTATGCTATATGAAACATCTTGGGCAAGGAGTGTCTCACACCTCAGGACATCTTTATTTCATGCAAGGTTTATTTTAACAGAGGCTATAAAAACTATTGCTATCAGTGGAATGTGGACATGTAGGCTGGGATTCCAACCACTTCACTCCAAGTGTCAGAAGTGGGAGTAGTTATACACCATCAATGTCTACCACTGAGTATTGTGCCCACGCTTTCCTTATAGTCAAAAGGAGTTTCATCAACGTGGTCAGCAGAGTCTGGAAAGCAGTTTGTCTTGTCCTAAAGCAGATTTGGCCTGACCTGCATTGGATCAGAGGCACTGCTCTTCACTGGCCGTATTGACTACATCTCCCGCTAACAGGAGATGTAAACATCTGTATTAGCTTAGAGTCACTGAACTGAGTCCCTTCTTTACAGTCAACAGGGGTTCCTGTAAGAACATTGTGCACTGTGACCAAGGGGTTATTAATTATTAGCTGCAGTTTTGTTATCGCTGACCTTTCCTTTCAGTCTCAGCTTTAAGAGGCTGGTTTGGCCATGTTGTCATCTCCCTGGGCTTCTGCACAGCATATCACAGTCAATTTCCTTCATTTCCTACAGTGAGAGCAAGTAACGGATACTTACAAGCTCTTTACCCCAACCAGGAAGCAGACTGAATGCAGTAACATTGGCACCCCTCTATGATTTTTGGTTCCCTGCAAACAGAAATCTGAAGAGACTGGAACGCCACATCCCAAGGGAGTGCGGAGGAACTGACGCATGCCCTGAGTTATTTGATGTCCAGAGCAGTGATCCCAGAGGTCACACACCTGCACCCCCTACTCTTTGGGTGCAGCCTCCAACCTAACAAACCCTGCCTCCAACCTGACTACCTCGCAGCCAAGGCAGGAAGAGGTCACGAGGCACTTTGGTGCCTGAGGAAAAGGGTCAATACAATTTCTCTTCTTTTGATCATACGATGAGTTTTTTAAAAAAACCTCCTCAAAGATATGCTTGCTCCTAAGGGATGTCCCAGTGCAAACTTTGCTCCTCCCATGTCAGCAAGCATCAGCTTAGACCTGGCCAAACTGGGCGTCTTACCACACTTTCATCCTGGGGTTAATGTGTGGGGTGAGATTCAGCTCTTGGTGGTGTTGACAGGCACCACAGGCTGATCAACAGCTACATGTGAGGTACCGCTTCCTGCTGAGCACTGCCCAGCAGACCGGGAGAGCCCCTGCGTTTCTCATACTGTGATGCACCACCTGCAGAGCTCAGTTAGATGTCGGTCTGCTGCTGCTTCTGCTGCTCTTCTGATAAGCAGAGACTTATTCAACAGACCTTGAAATTCTCATTTATTTTTTCTGATCCTAAATTTCCTATCCTAATTTTTACTGAAGTACATGTAACAGCAGAGTCTGGGCTTTTGTTAGTAACTACCATCACCTCCACAGCAATACAACTTGCACTAATCCAAATAGTGACAAAATCCCAAAGCATGCGTGTTGGTGAGGCCTCTCAGTATTTTACCATAGCAGATACTCAAAATCTCTCTGTCTAACATTATTCTCTTTTCCCTTTTCATGTTGCCTCTAGCCATGACGGAAGCATTCACAGAAACAACAGCTGAATACGCTTATGATGAACGTGCTTTTTCCTGCAGTAAGACTGACATCCAAGAATTTGGGAAAATATTTCTGCCAATATTTTACATTGCAGTCTTTGCTCTTGGCCTCACAGGGAATCTAATGGTAATTTTTGCCATTGTGAAAGAAGGCAGTAAAAAAAGCATCACTAACGTCTATCTCCTGAACTTGGCTATCTCAGACCTTCTCTTTGTGATCTCCCTCCCCTTCTGGGCTTCCAACACAGTGCGTGGATGGACCCTTGGGACTATTCCGTGCACAGCTGTTTCCTCACTGTATTACATTGGTTTCTTTGGGGGTATGTTCTTTATCACTGTTATCAGTATCGACAGATACTTGGCCATTGTCCGGGCAACATATTCTCTGAAATCCAGAACAGTGAAACATGGCTTTCTTATAACCTGTGGCGTATGGGCAATAGCAGTTTTGGTTTCAGTGCCACATTTTGTGTTCTCCCAGCTGGTAGAAAATGACTGCATTTCTGCCTTCCCCCAGGAGCTGGAGAACATCTGGCCAGTGTTCTGCAATGTGGAGCTGAACATCATCGGCTTCTTCATCCCAGTCTGTATCATATGCTATTGCTACTGTGGGATCATCAAAACCCTGGTGTCCTGCAAAAATCAGAAAAAAACACGAGCCGTAAAACTGATCTTGATTGTGGTGGTTGTGTTTTTTCTGTTTTGGTCCCCCTACAATGTACTGATTTTTCTAGAGACTTTAAAGCACTATGAGTTATTCACAAGTTGCAACCAAATTAAATCATTGGACTATGCAATGCACCTGACTGAAACCATTGCATTCAGTCACTGTTGTCTCAATCCTTTTATCTATGCCTTTGCTGGGGAAAAATTCAGGAAATACCTTTATCATGTCTGCTTAAAGTACTGTCCATTCCTGTGTTTCTGTGGCCCCTGCAGTCGCTACCAGGTCACCTATTCAGCCAGCTATGCAGAAAGTGTTGTGAACAGCAACATCACCCTGAACACCAGCGACCAGGATGGCTCTGTCTTCGTCTAAAAGACTCTGTGAAGAAGATATGTGTGTAACTATGTCTTCTGCAGAGCTAGCCACTGCTGAGGAACTGCCATTACCCATATGAAGAGACTTAATGGCTGCACTGAATTACTGACATACCTTTTGTTAAGCATTATATATTCTAAACCAGTAAAGATCTTAAAAAAAAAGGAGTACAATATGTCAACGCTGAACATGGGATCAAATCAAGAGAGAAGAAGAGGGAATGTAGAAGCAAAAGCAGTGCTCTGTGCCTAGAACAGGAAATGGAGAAGAATTTAAGGATAGGGAAGCTATTAAACAGTTTAATCATCAAAACTTGTACATGCACTGGTGTATGCATGTGGTAAAATGTACATAGGACTAAACTCACTTTTTAAGGGAAGAGAGATCTCTTTAATGAACGGCAGGTGACTGGTAGCAAAAGGGAATCTTTTTTATAGTAAAGGGGTATAATTTTGATGCTATATATCCAAATGGAAGTGTTTCTGGGATTATTGAATGCAATAAATGTTTTATCTGTGCTTTCATACCCAATAAAATCCTAGTGTTTAAAAAAAAAGTTATTTCTGAATACGTGTTTAGTGCTACCAATGTTTATAGCATGCAATAATCAGAGCAAGGACCACCCTTAAGGATTTGGGACCTGACCTGGAGCTGATCCAAGCCAGCCGGCATATCTCCTGATTTCCATGGGCTGTGGCCTGAGCCAAAGGCCAGAGTTTGGTGGAGCCTTCCCTCAGCACAACCCCTAGCACTCTGCTGAGCGAGGGGCTGCCAGCTTGATCAGCGGACATCAGCGCACACTGGGACAACGGGAACTGAGGTACGGGTTTGGGGATCATTGTGCTTGGTCCAAATATGACACGATCAAGCTGTGAATTGCTTGCAGAGCATGGCAAGTATGCGTTTTGCACCTGTGCTCCGCTTGCCACATGTTGTAAACAGCAACTGTGTCTATACCATCGTAGACATGGACTTTTGGGACAAAATAACCACTTGCCCATGCTGCTTACTACAACCTTCCTCAACCTTTGTGGCCTCCCCCACCAGAGTTGATTTCCCAAGGAAACCTGCAGGTGTACCCAGATTTAATGTGTCCCAGAGGACACATTTATCATGTGTGCTCCACAGCCTCCAAATATCCTTTTTACTCTTGCAATGACAATGCATTGTGGGGTGGAAAATGTCAATTGCACAACTGAGAGTCCTTCCCCAGGGGCCTCCCTGGGAATCTTCTGCCATCATCTGCTGCAAGAGCAAAGGAGATTTTTGTTGGCACTGTGGACTGGAGTTAGGTGAATGGAAAAAGGACTGTTGCCATCTATGAAGCTGAGATCACCTTACAAGGAAAAATCAAGGGCCAATCTTAAAAAACGAGTCCATGCCAGTGGGACCCTATTTCTATACACTGATGAACTGGCAATATGTCAAATCTGAAGAAATGCACTCACTTTCCAACTACACAAGAGTTGTTCTAGAGTATCAGTGGGAGGAGTAGGCCCTTTCTTTGTGGACCTTAGTGTCACCTTGTTTCTAACAAAGCTTGGAGGAGACCCTCTCCATTGAGCAATTTTCCATAGGCAATAATTCCACAAATATTAAATACTCAATTTTTTGCTGCTGAACATTCAGCACACTCTACAGTTCAATAGTCCCTTTTCATAAAATGCCTTGTATCAGGAGTAAATATATTCTATATGCTCAACTTCTAAAATTTCAGCTATAAGTGGACTTCCAGACTCCAGACTTATTGTCTAAGATTAAATGTAGCATGAGTGTCACTTGAAATTAAATAACTTTTCAAAATTAAGTCTACCTAAGCAAGTGAGATAAGACAACTCCCTCTGTCCCCACCCCCAAGCAAGTGGTATTTTTTAAATGGCATTTTTACAATTTTTTTTTTTTAAAGAAATGCTAAGATGTGCAGAAAGAAAGACGAAGGTACTCTGAGACTAAACAAGAAGTCATCTGCATGAAATCAGCCTGAAGAGGGTGGATTGCCAGGCTGACCAATGCAATCTCACTTGGTTTATTTAACTTTCCTTCTATTTTTCAGACAATGGTGAATTACTGAGTGGGAAGAGTAAAGGGCACTTTTAAATATGATCCATGTGCTGTCTCCAGAGTGAAAGGTGCAAGCTTTCTGCCAGCTCTGTAGGAAAGGAGAGCATTTTCCTGCCTAGTCCCAGTGGTTTCCCAGGAATCCTACCCATCACCAGCACAGTGCACCACAGCACACACGCCTTCCAGATGCATCTCCCTCTGGCAGTGCAGACTTGCTACTGTGAGTCAATCTGCCTTGACAGGCCTCGTCCTCTGCAAGCTGCAACGCGTGAAACTGCATCTGCAAAAATCCTTCACTTCCAAGTCAAGGGTCCCTCCTGACAACCTGCACTTCTGTCTTCTTTGCCTCACTGTGCGATGGAAGACTTCCAAGGATTGCCAACATAACATCATGAATTTTTATGCCACGTATTTGCAAGTTATTATATAGAATTTGCTATTTACATGCAAGGTCTTATTGCTTAATATTTGAGCATTTGTATGAGATTAAAAGCTTCAGGGGGGTTTCTAGGCATTGGAATCTGCAACAAATAGCTAGTTTATGCAGATGCTTCCTCATAGCAGAAGTGGTAAATCTTTGAAAACCCACTGAAAACCAAAATCAACACTTTTGTTTTGTTTGCATTAGCGGGAAGAGTTTTGTTATAATTGTCCCTTAAAAAACTTTAGCCTCCATGAAGCATACCAATGCTCTGAGGGCAACCAGTAGCAAACTTTGCCAGGACTGGCTTCAGCTTCAGCAGAGACAGGCATTGCTGTTCTTCATGGTGCTGCACCATGCCAGCATGCATGGGAAGCAGCAGCCCTGCAGCTCCTGTCCACACCACACCTCTGTTGTGATTTGTGACAGCTAATACTGTGTAGTTTCCTGCATTTCCGCTAATTTTATACATTACACTCCTTGAGCTATTCTTTGCATCATTTGAGTCTGACTGAAAGCCTACTGATGTCTCTTTAAATTCCTCCACTGGACTTTGAGTTAATTGTAGCCTCTCTTTAAAGATACTACTTCTCTTTCAAAACCTCTGCAGCAGGAAACTGGTGCTTTCTATCTGCCCAGCTGGTTTACAGCATACACTTTTCTATGGATAGCACTAATGCTGCATATATCCTTAGACTGGATCAACACATCCTTGAGGACCAGCCACATCTAGACCCTACTCATTACATGTGAGAAAGTAAACCAGTTTCTCGGTATGGGATAAAACCTTTTCATTTGCCATAAATTAAGAATAGACTCTTTCTTACTTAGCAAGTCACAATTTACACATGAAAATGCACACACACGCACGCACGCGTGTTATATCTATCCATTGAATAGTATTTGGTTGTGCAAAAAGGAGACAGGAAATATCTGGGTTTGGTGGGGGGATTGGGCTTTAGGGTTTCGAAGGGTGGTGAGCTATCTTTGCATCTTATTTTTTCATCAACTTTTTTCCTGTTTGAAAATCACATTGACACTTAACATAAATCTTTTCCCAGCTGGGTTACAGTTTGAGGAACTAATAAAACCTGAATCCAAATTTTCTCAGCAGGTTCACAACTATACTTCATGTTCTACTTATAAATAGGATGAACAAGACACATATTTAGCCAAACTGCTTACAGTGAGATACATGGACATCATTATCTTTTTTAGGTGCCAGTGCAAGTCCTTCTCATCCACATATGACAGTCCCAAAATCATAGGATTTATATTCAAGCTGACCATGGCTGCTCTGAATTCTTTTCATTGACCTCTTGGGGTTTTTAACTTTTACAGAAAACTTAGAAATGTAGCCAGTCAGAGCATCACACTGACTTGGAAAATCACTCAGCAGTGAAAGCTGTCATTTTCAACACTGACAGCAGAAGGAGTCGCTACCCACATATTTCCTTTCAGTTTAGAATTTGCTACGGGTGGATCTGAAGTCCTGGTCCATGAGAATCTGAAGTTTTGAGGCTATATTTCACAAATAAACTATTTATAAACACATTGGTTATGGGTTAAGTTCTGTCATTTCCATTTTGTCTCTATCACCTTTGTGAGGTCCCTCACTGAGATCTCATAGGCAATACAAAACTGTTGCCCTAGCAGGACACTCTGTTGCCAACAAAGGGACAAGTTCCAAGTCCAGCTATCCCTAAAAATCAAAGGAGAGTCTTCCAAAGAAAATAACAGTTACCAGTTTTATTCTCCCCGAATTTGAATTCTAGAAGTTGCACTATGTCTCCCCACCATTGCTTTTGCAGTTCCTAGCTGCTAACATTTTTCCTCTGTACTTATTGTTCAAGCATGGTGCCAAAGGCCATTTACATACCACTTCTAGAATGGCCACATTTTAGTAGCGAATGACATATTTTCTGTATTAAGGACTTATCCAGTCCCGCTCAAAGATTTACTGTTTGCACTTCAGTTTCTTAACTCTGTAAGACACCCAGAACACTAACGAAAATTTGTGACTTCCAGAGTTATTATTTTGAAATTCAAATCTGGTAATCAAAGCTAAAAGTGAGAACAATTTATAACTATTAAAAGATGGCTTCTGACACTTGTCACATACACACAGCTTCTGATGAAGTTGGTAATAATTCTGCTGCCACTGTTAATAAGAACTTCCTAATTTACTTGGTAACTACTATAAGAGCTTGGTTTTCAACATACACACATCCAAACCTCAAGACTCGAGTTTTGCAGTGTCAGTGTTTACACAATGTTTTCACCAACTGCTCCTGTGTAATTTTGTTTGTTACATTAATACTCAATACATAATTGTCAATAGTTAATATATTGTATGTCATTCCTCTCCCTAAAGAGACATGGGGAAAATGCTTTGCTTGTGAAGAACAGTTTGCATTTACCAAATTTCCAACTGTGATCCTTCAATCATCAGGAAGCAGCACATCAACTTTGTATCACTGAAGGCAGAGGTTAGTGAATGGGATAGAGAATGCAAGCAAGGACTCCGGCGCAGCTTTTTCACTACACAGGGGATATTATCCACTTGCCAACTCAGTTGTAACTGCAACAGTCTGTTTTCCACCCCACTCAGATTTTAAGTCTCTGATAAGTTATATACATTTGTTACTGCTTCATATTCAGATGCAGCCCAGTAGTCCAGCTACACATAGGTCCATATGCAGGCAACTGAAAGAAGCTGCATTTCTCGCACAAGAAGTTTGCATTTAGCCCATAAATGCTATGTTTGCTACATTAAAATTAAACCCAGCAGCACTGACACAAAGAAATGGCAGTATGGTTTGCAATGGCCGTGATTTGCAGGGCACATCAGAGGACATTGACAAAGCTGAGGAAGCAGAACAGTAGATGGCTCCACACATCTGTTGACAAGACAGTTGCCTCTAGTGCCAGACATGCGTTGCTATTTCTATGTGCAATTTCCTATGCACTTTACTAGCACAGTTCCTTACATATAAGAACTGCTTGAAACCCTGAGCTGCATCCTCAGTTATTTTTCCAGACTCCAACCAGGTGGGAGCAACCTAGAGGAAATGGTATGTCTAGTAGGCACCTGGAGCAGGTTGTTGCACCACCTTTGTCCACAGCACTTTGCCATCCCCTCTGCCCCGGGCAATTGCTGAGCAACACAGACTCCAACTTGGCTGTAGCAGGAGCACGTGGGAATGGGGAGCATTTCCCACTGGAAGGGCCTCAAGCAATAGTGTTAATGGCCTAAAAACACCCAGGGATGGGAAATTGGGTAAGTGTGCATAGGAATCGCTTTTTCAGCACTTCCTAGGGACATCTCACTAGGGACAGATGAAGGATCTTCACCAGCATGTTCTCTTTGTCCTGGAAGGAAGGTGTCTGAGGAGGCTCAAAGCTGAGTTTGTATGTTTTGTAAACAGCAGTATTAGAGCTCATTAAAATTTGACCAGGTCATAACCCCTGAGTGACTTCAGAGCCCCTCTCCAGTGAGTCTTTGCTTTATTATAGCCCCTCTCCCCCTTGGGGTCCTATCTTAGGAAATGGGTATCCTCATCCTGCTGTCAGCTGATTTTTTTCTAAGGGAGCACTCATTTGAATCATTAAGGCTCACCATCACTTGGTCTCTTGTTCAGTTCCATCTTCTTGGTCCTGTTGCTGGTCCCTGCTCTCCAGATTCTCCTGGTAGCTCAGGTTTCAGGAGGTTACAGTGCAAGGGATGGACAAAATACAAGCAACCATAAAGACAACTTTGAATGCACAGGCCACAGTTTACAGATCAAGTCAGATTCAGAAAAGGCAACTGCAGGCAGTGACATACATCTTTTTACACAAGGCTAACAGCACCTGGAGCAAAGTATTTCCAGAGTCACCATAACCTCTCACTATCCCTGTAATCACTCTCGCTCATGCAGGACCCTCTGTCCTAAGCTCGCTCCATCGTTTCTTCTGCCCATCTATAGTGGCAATGCTTTCTTTGCATTTCCACCAGAGGGTGGCATTATTAAACTCTATCAGACTCAGAAGTCATCCATGGTAAAGGAGGACACCCCAGTCTAGCAGCTGGAGTCACTGATGAATGAGTACAGAGTGCGAAAAATATATTTATGAAAAGTAAGAAAAAAATGAGTCACTACATTCTTCTGCTGGAAGAAATAACAATTTCTTCGAGTTTTATTTGCTTGTTATTGAGCAAATGAGAGCCTGTGGAAGTTAGTTAACTACAAGCGGTTTCACCAACAATTCACAAAACACATCGGAATATCTTGTGAATCACAAAGACGAAAGAGATGTTCCAATGAAAACCTTTTATTGTTGCTATCACAGTTTTATTTCAGTGCCCTGAGTGGTTTCCCCTGCTACTAAAAATGAACTGAATATTATGTAAATTGGCTGTACAGCTTGTCCTGAAGAGGACTTGCAGTGAAACAGCTTTTACCATGTCAGCATAGTGCCTGGGTCTTAGCAGACATAGAAAGATTAATAATTAGTAAGAGCAAGTACTGGTTCTTTCTTAGTCTTGATTCTCTGCAAATACTTTGGGTTTTCTAACTAGCTTCCTTTATGTTATAACATCCATGTGAGGAACACGGCAGGAAAGACTGCAAAGATAGTTGTTGTGTAGATGTTTAGAACAAGGCCAGTTATTTAATAAGCTTTTTAAGGCTACCAACAACTACAGTGTTTGAGACTTGGGGGCACTACCACAAAGCAAACAGAAACCAAAGTCATTACACCAGAACACCATCATTCCTCTGTATCTAAACTCATCACAATACATCAAACAAACTGGCCTCTCCTATTCACTACTGCCTTGTCTCTTTTTTTTTTTTTCCTTAGGAGAGACCAGCCTTTAATGGGGACATCATAGTGATGGTTAGATGTTGTTTGGGAAATTTAAAAAAGAAAAATTGTATCTCAGGTATCAACTGCTCCTCAGAGGAGATAGCCCAAATTTGTCATCTTCCTTTAGAAACAGCTTAGGAACATTTGATAGATCACTGAACAAGACAAAGAAAGCTCCTCACAGTGTCATTTCACATTTAAGAAGAACACAATTCATGGTTTTTGCATCAGTGATTTTTATTTTAAGCAAAATTCCGCATACAAAAGGACTGTTTCTGTCATGTTTGAGGTTTGAAGTTTCAGTTCTTTTTTTTATGAGGAGTTCTGAATATAGCAGCTTTGCAAGCACAGCATATGAAAAGAAAGCAAATTAGGCTGAGGAAAACAATGGCCAATACCATTCACAGAATCACCAGTGGATACAAACAGCAGAATACATAGGACTGGACCACTGGAAAGAAAAAAAAAAAAAAAGATATGGGGAATCTCAACTTAACAGTGTTGAGCAAGAAAACATGTTTTGGGCTTAAATCTTTTGCTTGTCAGTGCAAACAGCTGTCTTAGCCAAAGAGAATTCGTATGCTGAAAAAGATTGAGGTAAATTATAAGCAAATCACCTGGGATGACAGTGGAGACAGTGGTTGTCTCTAAAACTAGGAAATTAATTAACTTTCCTTTTTTAGTTCTCTGTCAGATTGCGGCAGTTTTAGTGCACAGGAAATTCAGAATAAATTGAATATTACAAGGAAAGGAACCGCACAATAGGTGGCACAAATACTTTGCTAACGAGCAAGGATGGGAACCACAGATGTGCAAACTGTGATTCAAATTCACTTGAATTTCAAAAGAAGAACTGCACAAGGCCTGACCACGCAAGAAGGAGTTAGCCACCTGATGGACAGGATGGTTTGTTGAGAAAGGTAGTCGTTTGGCCAGCTGTAACTTTGGCAGCCTGGATCCTGCGCTGATGCAATCAAAATACTGATTTTTGCAGTTGTTGGCCATCTTTAGTTATCATCATCTGCCTCTGTCCTGAGGCAGTCTCTTCTGGATGAGGACTTCTCTAATAAACACTCCTGATTCATCTACCCATGGCCAACACTGATATCAGAGGGAATGGATGGCACACTGGCATATCAGTATGAGTATGTCACAGCCTAGCTGGCTATCTCCAGTCCTCCTTGGGCAAGACTCTTACACATGCTGTAAAATGCCAAGTTAATGATAAGACTTTCCGTAAAAGGTGGGAGCGGCTGAAATCATCTTTCAGTGAGAAGCAAGGTTTTCATGATTTGGGTTGTTCTGCTTTTTACTTTTATTAAGTTCCCTTCTGTTGGTTTTAATGTGCCCTCCCCCCATCCCATATAAAAGGTTAATCTCCTCCCAGTCAGGCTAATCAGGTTTGGTCCACCTCTCTGCACTCTCGTTATTTATTTGGTCAGTGCCATATACCAGATACCATCTAGTAAAGAGGTAAGACAACTTCTTTCTTTTCCCTTTCCCCTGCCAACCTGTTAGTTTTACAGCAACATTCTCTACATCTCACTGAGATCCCCTCCCTCTTAACTTCACCATCTCCTGCCATCCCCCTTTTGTTAGTATCTGCCAGGTTCTTATTCTCTAAGAAGGAGCTGAAAAAAGACACTCCCATGTTAGAAGGGGATCTCAGAGCTCCCCTACTATGGACTAGTTATACTTAGTCCCTTTCACTCTTCTTTCTCTCCAAGCCATGGCAGGACCTTCACTCGCAACACCTTTCATCCATTTTCTGCATTGTCTCATTTGCTCAGAGATTTCTCTTTTTTTTTTTTTTTTTTGTCTTGTCTGCAGTTTTGTTTTTCTCGCAGGCTCTCCCACAGACTCTTCATTGGTAGGCCCTCAGAAGGTGTCTCAGGGTTGATTTTCATGAACTGGCAAATATTTTTTTAGCTTCATTTTCTGTAGTTCGTACATCCTAAGTTTTCCATCTGTAGCCACAATCATTCTGCTCTTTCTGTGGCTGAGCATTCCTCTTTCTGCAGACACGCTCTTGCTCAGTCTCCTGACAAAGACAGACGTTCCCATTTGCTGATGCAGCATGAAACGCACTGGTATGGCAGGCTTCTGAAACACAACTGCTGCTTTGCAAGACAGTGTGGTCCAGCCATTCCTCTCCAACCCACTACAGCCACAAACATGCGCCCTGACAAGAAGCCTTTGCTGCCCTACTCCTCCAGGGGTGATGGCCCAGCAGATATAAAAAGCTGCTTAGGAAGTATTTGCTAATTGAAAGTCTTCCAAGAAAGGACTGGGCAAAAGGCAATATGCCAGATAGGCCCTTTCTTCAGGCCAGTGCCATATGAATTATGCTAAACTGGCATTCATAAGGCTGCAGTCATGGTCCCTGTCAACAGTATGATTGAAAGATCAGAAGCATACCTGAAGTGTGGCATGTGTGCTAAGGACAGGTCAACAGACTTCAAAAGGTTGCTGATGATGGGAAATCATCCCTTAACCAAGAAGGGTTCTTATGGGGTAGAAGAGAGATTGTATCTGGATTCAATTCTATTCACTACTACATCTGGAAATCAAGAAAAATCACCACTGATGAAATTCAAAGGAGATACTTAGTTTGATGGAGTAGAAAATAATGAGTAGGACAAGATAAGCATGCAGATGCATGGTGGTTTATTGAGGCAAAAGCATTACAGAAACAACTAAGAACAATGCCTACAGAGCAAGACGTGTTTTTTCCTGAAAAGCAGGTGCTTAAAGAAAGATTTTATGTCATTGCTATTGTGGGTGAAGAGCTGAACTTGTGCCATGTCAAAGAAGAGATTAATGAGGCCCTTACACAGACAAAAGAGCAGCAAGAGGAACAGCTTCTAGTTTCTGTGAGCAGAGCTGATGAAACTAGTACCATAACATTGCCTGCTCATTTGATGTTCACATCTTTAAAGGACTGCTAGTAAACTGAAGAGAACATGTACATGATCTGCAGAGCAATAACCTGCCCTGGAGGAACATCTCCCAGTGACAGATTTAAAAATCTCTACAGATGCAGCTCACGAAAGATGACTGAGAAGCTATTTCCCATACAATTGTTTTATTCTGGTGAAATATGAAGCCAGTAGATGCCACATCTAATGCTGTCTTCACATCAAGCTTTTCTGGAAGAAACACTCCAGCCAGATGTAAGTTATTGGGCAGAGTAACAATGTCAGAGGCATATGGGATAGCAGCAACAGCATAACTGAACAAAAGCTATACTTGTGTCTGGAATAACACTGGAGGTTGAACTAGAAGACATACCATCTCTCCTAGACTGAGATCTATGGTTCTTCCTACCCTCCAAACCACCTCCTGTAGCTTTCTTGTTTCTGCTTCTCATTGTGTCTCTTCAGTTTTTCCTGCTCACAAGCAAGCAGCCTCCCCTGTTCAGAAATTGCTTTTACTTCTGCTTGGCTGACCTTTTCTAGGACACAGAGAGCAGCACTTGCCAGCTGCTAGCACAGCTGTTCTGCTGGTGGGACTCAAAACCATCCCATTTGACTAGCACATCCTCTGTGCTCTCTCTCCCTTCCCAGGATCCCCCAAAAGACAGATAGGGCCCACCGCACTCTCAGAAGAAATTCATAGAAGCTGCTAAGCTCCCTGCTGTGACAAAACCCACAATAAACCTCAGCACCCTCTGCCTTTACACCACACACACGTGCACCCATCCTACTTCTTATTTGATATTTTGATCACTGTTAGGGTTTGTGGCAGGTCAGTGGTAGGAGGTAGATTTGCTGGATATAAAACCTACTACGGGAGACATTAAGGAAAAAGGTAGTGTGAATTAACACACCTTCATATCTTTTCTTAGCAAGATAAGCAGCAGTTAGGAAGATCAAACAAAGAATAAAAGGAGCCTTCCCTACGCTAAACCTATACAGATCTTTTCTTCTACAATTACATAGCGTAACTTGCAAAATTAGTTATCTGGCAGAGAGGGACTAGAAACACACCTCCCACACACTCACCAAATGCCTTCCTCCTCTCCACTCACTAAAGATGATCCTTTGATTAATTTTTTCTGAGATTGAGATGCATTTTACAACCCGTAAGAAAGAACAAGGTTTCAGTTGAATGAGAGCTGCTTAGTGACATCTATTTTAATGATTATTGGATAAGATAAAGCTGCTTTAATTCAGCAATCAGGCTCTCAGTGGAAACTCTGTGTTTCCTTACACATTATAAGATGTGTTTAATATTATTTCTGAGTTTAAGGGACCATTTCTGGTTGAGAAGAGAAGCACTTGTGATACAATCTATAAGGAAGTACGAAGTTTCCGTTAAGAGACACAGCTACCTAGTGATGTCTGCTTTTTGCAGCTGCTGGATATCACTGTGTAGGCAGCACCTCCCTGACAGAGCTACCTGGTGAGAAGCAAGTGATTCTGCACCCTTAAAGCAAAGAAGCTTCTTCACATCATCTGAGAAAAGGAGAAGAAAAGGTAAAAATAACAAAATGCAGTTGCTGAAACAGTTGTGTATCATGTATGCTCATCACGGGTGTGACTGTAATGCTTTTTCATTTACCTTTTGTTGCTGCTTCAGGAATTTTAAATAGTTTTAATAACTCCTGCATCAGAAGGGGCTATATGTGTGTTCTGTAAGCATGTTTTCAGTTTTAAATATTTAGGTATATTATGCTAACCTAGATTAGATTCAGGTATGTCTAGGTACAGTTGTCGCAAAGCTGTCATCTCTAGACCATTGGCATCCAACAGTTTTGTTCCCGTGACTTGTAATTCAGATTAAATTCCTCTCTGTGTATAACAGAACACAGCCGTAGGCTGGAGAGGTGTCAGGCCTGGGACGACACACAGGAGGGGTCAGGTTAATGATAGTCAATGTTTGTTGTTATGTAGCAGCAACATACAATGCAAAGACAAATAAGGCAATGATACTCACTTCTCCTTTCCATTCGTAAAAATAAAGACAAAATGGAAAGACATAATTCAGGCTTATAAAAATTCTGGTATGTTAGGCTAAAAAAAAAATGACAAGCTGTGATGCGAATAACACACGCAGTAATACATCGGCAATATATTTGGGTCGTGTCCAAGTTACTTACCTTGAAGTAACATCACTTAAAACTCTGTCTCTGCCTATTAGAAAAGAACATACAGATGAAAATGACAAATTCCTGTTATTCATTTAGCCACTGAAGACAGCTCTTACTGAAAACTCATGTCAGCTTTCAGTAAGTGTAATTTCATTAGAAGGTGTTTTCTTATGGTGATGTTTGCCTGGTTGGAAAGGTGGGTGAAATCCTGAACTGCTACGAATAGTGGCTTTGCTTTTTACTTTATTCTGCACAGGATTTATCTCTGTCTGATGATATCTGTGGTCCATATCTTTCATTCCTATTTGCTTTCCTCTCTGCCATTTGACCAGTGTTCTGTGTGCTTGACATCCAAGTTGCACAGTTTTGCCAGGACTACGCACATGCATGTTAGGGACAGTACATTTTGCAAGTGTGCGTCCCACAATGCTTAAATAGTGTTGGAGAACCTGTAATGAGAAGTGTCAGTCACTCACTGCTAGCAATTCAGGCTTGTGGAGTAACCACATGGTCTTCACATGCTGAAAGTCACTGACATTTTTATATTCTTTCCTTCTCAGGAACTGGAGAAAAAACATGAGTTCTTCAAGTACAGAGTCCTCTGAAGCTGAAATCTCAACCCTATATGAGTATTACGATAATTATAACGATGCTCCAAAACCATGCAGTAAGGAAAGCGTCAGGAGGTTTGCAGCCTCCTTCCTACCTGTTCTGTATACCCTAGTATTCCTGGTTGGGCTCATGGGAAACACTCTGGTCATTGTGGTCCTCCTCAAATACAAGAGGCTGAAGAGCATGACTGATGTGTACCTGCTAAACCTCGCCATCTCAGATTTGCTCTTTGTTTTATCCTTGCCCTTCTGGTCTTATTTCACGATAGACCAATGGGTTTTTGGAACTCCCTTGTGTAAAATCATTTCATGGATCTACTTGGTTGGGTTTTACAGTGGGATATTTTTTATTATGCTTATGAGCATAGACAGATACCTGGCAATTGTTCGTGCAGTGTTTTCCTTGAAAGCAAGGACTGCCTTCCATGGCTTGATTACTAGCCTTGTTGTATGGCTAGTAGCTCTTTCAGCCTCAGTTCCAGAACTTGTATTCAGAGAATCTTTTAACGAACATAATTATACTACCTGCAAGCTGAGATATCCAGGCAATTTCACAACATGGAAACTTTTTTCCACTTTGGAAATCAACATTTTAGGGCTCCTAATCCCTTTTATTGTTATGACATTTTGCTACTCCATGATCATCAAAACATTAGTTCACTGTAGAAATGAGAAAAAAAATAAGGCTGTGAGGATGATCTTTGCTGTCATGATCGTGTTTTTCTTCTTTTGGACCCCTTACAACATTGTTATTTTCTTACAACTGCTGGAAATTACGGGAGTCATTAGAGACTGTCAAGTGAGCAGGAATCTGGACTATGCTTTCCAGGTAACAGAGATCCTCGGCCTTTTACACTGTTGCCTCAATCCAGTCATCTACTTCTTCATGGGGGAAAAATTTAAGAAGTATCTGAAGATGCTTTTTAAGAACTGGCAGTTACCTGGAGATATTTGCAAGTGGTGTGGAGTTCACATCACTTACCACAGTGAATCTACCAATTCATTCCACACACAATCTACGGGGGATCAAGACGGTCTGTAACGTGTTTCAGACCAGCCACTGAACTCACCAGCAAGTTAAACTGACAAAAGCAGGAACTTTGAAAAGCTAAGCAAATGCACATACATTTAACAATAAGCTAGTGCCGGATAATTACTTCAGCTTTGATTTCTGACTCTAGAGTTTCTGAATATTATGACAGAAGGTGTCCTAGATGTGAAACGTGGGAAATGGACATGCGAGTTTTATCTCCTCTGACTACAAATCACTGCTCAGATGTAACAGCAGATCTCTGCAAAGCACTGTGCGGTGCTGCTTCTTTTTCACCACCATCAAGACAGAGGTTGGCCTGCATGGAGGGGCAGAGGAGAGACAGCTGCTTGTCATCAACACGTGCATTTGGAAAACATATTCATTTATTCAAGAAGGATGGTTATTACCATATTTTTTTAATTCTACAGTTGATCTGTGTAGGACTTGTTCGCTCTGACTCTTAGCACGCTATTAACAGTGCCTGTTACTGTTAAGTGTTTCATCTCAGGGAGAGGATACACCCTCTGTTATTAAGAAAAAGGACACAAAATATGTTCTTTATGTACATAAAGACGCAAAGCAAATGCATCACCTTGTGTTATAGATATGTTTTCTCTTAGGTATCTAAATTGCCACATGTTCCTCTGTGTAGGTGTATATATAAGCATTCTGAATTACTTTATCACTGTAATTCAGGATAGCAATTCTGTATTTTAATTAGCATAGAAAATGCTTAAAATATTTTTGAATAAAAGTGTTTTTAAAAACTAATTTTCCAGCATGTGGGAATAAATATGAAGCATCTTGGTTAAAAGGATATCTTTTAAAGTGAATGTTCTTTGTTCCAAAAGTACTTAACCTCAAGACTCAATTTTCATTCACTGGAGATGTATCTGGCAAAATAAAAGAAAGTAAAAACAGAGATTGTGTAGAAACAGTCTGTCATAACTTAGAAACCACACGAAGAATCCTAGCATTTGGTAACAGCAAAATGCGAAAAGTTGATGCCCCAGTAGCCACTCACAGATCTACATGATGTTAATCAGAGATCTGGAACAGGAAGGAAACTCACACAGCAATGTTTAGATTTTGGCACAAAAACAATTTAAAAAAGAGGCAAAAATCGGTAATGTGGTAGCAGACAAAGTAAGAGTTGAAAAATACGTATTGGAAGATGTTTCTGGACGACAACCGTTCAGCAGGAATACTTTTATTTTTCTTAGGGTGTCAATTACAGAGTGCTTTCTCAGCATTCATGCATGGCTGCAAAGAACAGACAAGACATTAAAATGCATCAGGAAAGGGCTGAAGAAGAAATATAAGAATATTGTAGCGCCATTATTCTCATCACCCTAAATAAGAAATGTATGTGACCTCTCTCATGATACAGGACTGAAAATAAAAAGCAGCGCACTTAAATACTCATGCACACGTATATCTATCATAATAAATTTTGGGAATGCATTACCATTAGCAGTTTGCTGAGGCTGACAAGCAAGGATCTGCATTAATGCAGACGAGAATAGCTGTGGAAGATATTACTTGCAGTAAGAAAGTGTCTTCCTTCCCAAGAAAAAGACAAAATTCTTACTACTCAAAACCTTACAAGACACTGAGCAAATCAACTGGGAAAAACTGCTGCAAGGGGTGGTGGTTAAGCCATCCATTACCTATTTTGAAAGGGAAAAGGAAGACAAATTGCAAGCGTCAGGTGCTTCAAAGTCTCACAGATGTCACTGAACCAAACAACATGTCACTCCCAAGCCAGCACGGCACATTGTCCTCACAGATGTGATACTGATGGCACAGTCACCGTGAACTGCTGAGCTATTCATCAGTCAAGTGCACAGACTAACCTGGAAGCCAGACAGCACACCGCAGTTACTTCTTCTTGGTCCTACTCTGTGATCCCTCTAGACAGTAAGAATAAAGGGGTCCTTTTGAGAAACCTTGCTTTCCAGACCAAGGGAAGGGCTGCCTGTGCTGGCCTCGCAAAAATGATGGTCAACAAGCAAAAAGCAAGCCTTAGGCTCTTAGACAAGAGAGGCTCTCTAGAGACAAGAGAGGTCCAGTGCTAAGAGCGGTGTTGGGAACGGCACCAAGACGGCCAGCAGCTCACAAGCTGGTCTGGCTCTGGGCACACACCCTGTGGTGGGGGAGGACACCAAATCTGCTCATGTGTGGAATTAACGGGCCGCACCCAGTGGCTGTGCAACATTGCCACAAATGGAGCTAGTGTAAAGCCCCTTTTCCACACAAAACTCAGAGGTGCTTCACACTGCTGCTCAGCTTTGTGCCCCACAGCCTGTGCACATGTGCCTTTGGTGCAGAGGGTGCCTGGTACAGCCAGAGCTCCCCCCAGGAGAACGTTGTCCTTGTTTCTCTGCCCAAATAACCTCTTCCAGTCCTCCCAGTAATACTCACAGCTACTCAATGTATGTGCTGGATGAGCAATCAAGCTGAAAGCTGTGCTCTGAGCAGGTTTGCTGAATTAGGTGCAAGGGGGAGCTCACCTTTAAGTGATGGGCTCAGGAATCCAGGTCTTGGGACCAGAGCTCATCAAACCCGGGTGGCTTCCTCCTCTGTCTCTGAGAACAAACCCTCCTCCCCCATGCACTGAGCTACAGTGGATAATGCCATTCCTCTTTTGAGAGAGGGCTTTGAAATCTGCTGATGAGAAAGGACAAGACAATAGTATTAATACAGACAAAAATAAAGCAGGGATTTTCAAAATGTCAGTTGACCAAAAGGTGTCATTTTAGCTGAACAAGAGTTTCCAAGCAATGAATGATGGTATGTACAGACCTACTGAACCATGAAAGAAAATATATAGACATTTGAGTGAAGCAAAGCTGACTCATTCTTAAACCCACATTTTTACATCAGGGTTCCTCGGAAGACCAGCCTATGTTCTCTCTTCAGTTGCGCTAAGCCTCCACAGAAAGACAGATGAGGGGAAAATCAGCTTAATTATATTAAATACAAATAACGGTGAAAAGGTAAAAAAAAGTTGGTTGGTTTGTTTTCATACAGCACTTGGGCCACCACAGTCACTCCCTAAACATAAAGATGAATTATACACTTATCTTTTACCCTGGAAGAGAGCTTCATTCCTTTCAGTTGTGCAGAAGCAGCATCATGGTCAGCAGCCTCCTCCCAATCTACTCCTCTCAGTCTGAGAGCCACTGAGGAACTGCTATTCTCCTTCCTATACTATTATTGCTTGCCACTGTCCCAGCACCAGCTCTGCACACGTGGCCTGAAAGAGAGTACAATTCAACAGGCACTACAGTGCTCCTCTGTTACCAGGATGCTTCCAGTCTAAAGCTGCCAGCAGGGATCTACACTCAACACATTTTCCTCCAGCAGCTCTTAATGGTTTCCAGTTTTATCCAACATCTCTCTCAACACAGCCAGAGACCAACCTCATCAACTCCCACCTCTCATGCAAATATCTCCATTTGACTTGATTTCAGTTAGAAATCAAGGGCCATTTAGTAATGTCAATCAAAACAATCATTAAAATGGTACTTAAGGCAATGCCTACAGAGAGCTCAACAGGACTTCGCTACTCCAGGCACGAAAGAAGCTTTTAAGTAGGAGACTGGAAATGAATCATGAATATAACTGTGGTGAGATTTCTAGCATTTGCGTAACTGATAAGACCATTTAAAGGTGATGTAGTGCTGGTTGTACCTACAATCATCTTACTGTAACATGGCAATGATGTATGCAGGTGCCACTGGCAGTCATGAAGAAACCACTCCTCGTGGAGCAGGCACTATCAATGAGGAGACAGCAAGTTAGATGCTTCCAGGATTATTTTCTTTTTCACAGACATTCGGCAGCAACATCCATCAGAAAAATCGACAAAATTCCATCTTATGGGACAGTCATTGAATCAAAGACACTTCTCAGAAATGAGGCTCAAAAGTGGAAAAGCACTTTGTCTGTTCCAGACCAGCAAAATCCAAGTCCTCTACCAGCTCCTTCATGGAGCACTGGCATGACTGACCAATGCTGCTGTTCCTTCCCTTGGCAGAGCATATTCCTCCACAGGTCCTTCACATGCTCACCTCAAAAGAAGACTGCTCACAGGCCACACTTAGGCTTTTATCTTAATTTATTTCTGACCCTCCTTTGAACTCGCAGAAATGGTAGCATGCATATCATGGCTGTACTGGAGAAGAGTAATTTATGTCTTCTCTTCTGCATCACTGGCCACTTGACCTTATTTTGAAGAAGGTGCTGTCTTATAGCTAGGGGAACTGAGGCACAGAGCAAGAGCTCAGACATTATGAGCACAATGCACATTTTTGACAGAATCTCAGGGCCTTCCCAGCTCTCTTTAGGGAGGATTCACATTTCAGCCTGGGGGAACTCCAGGTAAGAGCCACCCACACTGTGCCCTTTCCGGTATCCAAATCTGAGATGGCCCATCCAGGAAAGTCCCCGTCGGGATCCCAGTTCTGTGAAGAGGGCCACAGGTTAATGTGAAGGGTATCTGGAGGTAAGTGGACAAACATGACCAACTAACGCCATCATCCAATAAAAGATGTTCTTTGCTGGCACACAGGGTGTTGTCCGTCTTAAAACACCAGAAAGCAAAGATTCCTGTTTGCAGGTGACCAAAAGAAAAAAAAAAATTAATCCCTGTGTAAATGCAGCCCAAATACAGGATTGATCAATGCATCATACCGCTTTAGTTTTTGTGCTTTTTTTTTTTATTATTATTTCAAGTCATCTTGGAAGGATTGACATTTCTCTGGGTTTTCATTTCTTGTTGCAAAAGCGTAACAGCATTCATTCAGTATATGTAGCTCAGTAACTGCACACTGAAAGCTTTTTGAGATTTCAGCGGTTGCAAAATAAAAGCTACTAAGGCACTAAGAATTTTTTTAAATTCCAAAAATATGTTTATTTCCTTGCTTTTGCTTTTAACAACTATAGCAAGTAACAAAGAATCCGATCTGCAATAACCTGATCTGTTTCCACAGATATGAAACCCTCATAAAAGGTACTCTCAGTGCTGTTAGCAGCCTGTAAGACAACAAAGACTGAATGAAGATTGGCATTACCAGATCCACTCTTCTGCTCAAAAGAGGCCAGTGGCATTTGATCAGCATTTTCCGAGAAGCCCCAAGCAGCCAAGTTCAGGAAAAGACTTTCGTACCTTGAACAGTGTCTGGAACAATGGGCGGACATTCCTGAATGAAAAGTGTCCTTGTCTCTTTTGCACAGGGACTTTGCACTCCTTAAAATATCTCCATAGAAGTATTGTGGTTTGAGCAGGTAGACTGAAGAGAGGGTCCATCCCTGACTTTTAACCTGTCACCATCACACACAAATAGAGAGAGCAGTACCTGCCAGTAGTAACACAAAATTATCTTATCACAGTGAAGAAAGACCACAACGGATCTCTGTACTTGCTCATAACTGGTAAACTGAAATTTGACCACAAGTAAGGCCATGACCGCAGACAGAGTGACTTGCCTTTTCCACTACAAAAGTAGGTACAAAAGGTATAAAAAACACATAGAAAACAAAGAGAAGGATGTTTTTTCCTGTTGCTTATGCCCTTGTTGCTCATTCATAAGAACAAGGAACGAAAAGAAAATACAGCTGGATGATTGCAAGGAACAATGATGTTGTCTGCAGGCCCTGCAGACAAACAGTGCTGAGAAGCTGCAGAGCATGGGTCTGCTCTTCCTAACAAAAATCTTGTTTATGCTTTTAGAAGAGCGAAACCCATAGCACAAGGTGTCACACAAAAACCTGCAATGCTACAGAGAAGGAGCTGAATAGTTTACAAAAGGAAAGAAAAAGGGAGTTTGGATTTAGGCTGTTTTCTCCTTGGTTCTGCTTCACCAACCCATCCTTGCATAATGCAGATCAGTACTCACTTCCTTTCCTCAGAAATATTAAGGAACTCCCAAAATCTCCCATGGGGAGGCTGGCTCCCATCTGCTCCTGCTCTGGCTTTTTGCACAAGTATGTATGCCGTAACCTCCTCTCCCACAGTCACATGGAGTAAATCCATTCATTTCCTCACCAGCTGAAGCTCACGTTCTCTGCACACAGCAGTCACACAAGTAGGATGCCCATCTTGTGACTACACACTACACTGGCAGAACATTTTGCATTTGAAAAGGCAGTTTCATGAAAGTCTGAACACTGGAAAGAACATATTTTTGGCAGCAGCTGCACTGGCTAATGATCAACACCTTTTAATCCAACCCTAGTTTGCATTTTGTTTCAGCTTCAGATTAAAACTATTTTAGACTAAGCACAGCCTATTTTTCAACATTATTGAAATAAAATATTTCATTATTTCACCTCTGAATTCTTACTGAAATTTGATTCTGATGGGGGAAATTATTGCAAAAGTCATCATGTAACCAAAAATTGTAGAAAGAACTCATGGATTTGTCTTACCTAACACACTATTTTTTGTTAACAACCTTAATACAATAAATCCACCACATTGCTCAACCAGTAGCTTATTCCACATACCCATAGGAAATGTGCCAGAATTTAGAAAAAAGGTAGCATTAGAAGGAAAATTTCAGCAAGGTGATGAATGTTACTGTAGAAGACTACCAGACAGAAAAGGAATTTTTTGGTGCTTTTTTTTTTTTTTTTAAATCTGACTTTGTTCATGAGAATTTGCTTAGCAAATGAACTTTTGTTGCTTCTGTAGTGTAAAAAAACCTAGTGTTTTATAGACTCTATCAAAACGGGACTATGTGAATAAAATGTAAATGATCAAACATCAAATTATCATTTATGAAAGGTCAACTCTTAAGTGATTATTATTTAACAATTTGTGTCAGAGACTGAGAAAGCAAGGTCAGCACTAGATACCCAAGATTCTGCAGAATTTTTCTTTGTGTGATTTTTTTTTTTTTTAATTCCAAGAACGGGTTTGTACAGATGCAGGGCAAGTACTAATTGTGTCATAAGAAGAAAAAATAACCTATCTTCTCTGTAAGGTAATTCATAATAAAGACCTCAGTCATAATATGATATGACTGAATGTGGCCTGGATTTTCAGGAGGTCACAAGCCCAACTCATGCACAGTCATGCCAACATAAACCACTGAGTATGTCTAGGCTTCCAGGTTCCTAGAAAAATGTAAAAGCTCTAGAAAATGTCAACTACTTGTACAGAAATAGCTGTGGAAAAGCTGATACTGCCTAACAACAGAGCAAATAGGGAGCTAGTATCAATGTTCATTTTAGTGACATCTAAAAAAATCTGCCATGTTTTCTAGACCTGAGGCCACAAGATCCCACAAAGTTACTGCTTTGGCAAAAGCAAAACAAAACACAGTTTAAAATAAACAACATCTGTGAGATCCTTCACAGCAAAAGCCAGGTCTTCATGGTCGGTGAACAGCACAAGCTAGATGAGTGTACACCGACAAGTGCAGCGGCTGAAGACCTGGTACGTGAGACCTTGTACACACTCACCAGCCAGACGTGCCCTTTGAATGAAAGGACATTTCTCCTTTGTGACAGCAAAGGCAGTGTCCCACGCAGACAGACCGCGGTGCACGGGGGCAGAACACAACTGGCTCCAGTCATGTTTGTGCAGACAATGGTCCTGTTCAGAAAAAAAACCATGTTTTAGTACCTGCAGCTTACCAGATGGCTTCCACTGTCTGTACTGTCCAGCACTACCTATCGACCAGAGTCGATAGGCCCAAAAAAAAAAAAAAAAAAAAAAAGCATCTTGCATCTACTACACAGGAATCAAGACTCTGCCCTCCTTTGTAAAACAAAGCATTTTGCAGATGGAAAGTACTACAATGAAACTAAGTATTTATTATCATAGAGACAAAAATCTGTTTATTCATTGCTAGATTTATTGCCTTATCTCAAGACATCAAGAACCGTGCACACTCTTTTACTCATAGCCCAAAGAGTTTCATCTCTTTCCACAGAAGACGCAAACAACTTCATAATGCGTTATTCTAAAAACAGCCTTTGGTTTTGAGCAATTTCTTCCCAACATTTCTCAGTCAATGGGTGATTGTTGTCCTGAATCATGAAGGTTTGCAGACAATACCCCTACCCCTTTTAGACTTGCTTGTCCAATTTGCTACACATTTTGACATTTTTAATCGAGCAGGGGGTTTCACCAATTTGCATGAACATACTAAAACAGGTAGCAGGAAAAAACTAAGTACTTCATAAGAACAGCAACATTCTTTCCAAGTCAAACTATCAAATCTTCACAGCAAAAGGCATAAAGCCTGACAATAAGTTAGTAATCCCCCAAAATCAAACTACACTATGGAACACAGACCAAAGATGTTGAAAAAGCTGTACACCAATCTCAATTGCTGTACCCCAGTTTGCATCACGGAGCGTGAGCTTTAGAGTTCAGGGGGGTTATTTTGCAAAACAAGTCATGGCAAGAGAGCAGCTGAATCAGCAGTCTTAGCTCAGTCTCTTCTACTGAAAAGAGTTTAAAAGCACTGAAATTCCAGCTCAACTTAGTAAGAAAACAGAAGACTTCACCTGAAAGTTTCAGGTGCTGAAACTCAGAAAGATGATCAGATATGCTTACCTTCAAGAGAAGATGCAGGGCTAGACAGACCTTAGTCAAACCCAGTACCATTATTCTTATACGCAAAAATACACGTTTATTAAATAAGAAAAAGAAACCAAGGACAACAAATAATATGAGCTGAGCTCCATGTATTTTTGAAGCCCTCAGCCTCAGAGAAGAAAGCACTCTTGTGTGCTGCGCCAATGGGACAGACCCTTGACAAACTCATTACACAGAGAGAGAAGAAACTGTGGGAATCCCTGAATGTTCTTTCACCCACCTTGCAGGACAAGTACAACAGCACGTTTTTATTTCTGAAGAAGGTACTTGCTCACCAGAAACCACAGTGAAACTGAACCAGCCATCATCTAGCCTTATTATTTTGTGAACAACTGAAAACACGTGATGCGTATCAAGGACTGTCAGAAAAAGTATGGTTTCTGCCTCAAATTGCAAGGATAAAATGGAAGGCAAGACAGTGATAAGCAACTGGAGCAAGTACCAGCAGAGCTCTGGGTATGCACAACCTTGCAGTTATGCTGATTTTTTGTTAGTATTTGGATGTATTTTCCCCGCGCTGCACATCCAGCCAGGGGAGCTGAATCTTCACCTCAGTTCACCCCCCTTCTATCATGTAAAATTTTCCCCTTGTAACTATGAAAAACCTGAAAACTACAGATCTCAGCGTCATTCACTGTTGCCAGTTCAGTGAGATGGAAGGCCACAGCCTGTAGCTGGCTGGTGGCGGCTGGAGGCACCAAAAGGGAAATTATTTTCTTCCACCACTCCACTGCCAACCTGCTCGGGCTTGAAAAAAGAAAAAAATAAATTAAAAAAAAAACCACAACAAACAACCCACTATTTACCTGACTCATTATTATGCTTTTCCCTCTGTCTTCACTAGGCTTCTCACCCAGATCATGTTTTGTAACAGTAAATATCCTTGTTCGCTTGTATCTCCATAGTGCTTAAACATCCCCTGTTTCAGCACTTTGTACTGTACCTACAGGAACAGAAGAAACAAACTTCATGCAAGTCAAGTATGCTACTACTGTAATCTCATTTCAGTATCTTCACACAGTGTGTTTTTTTCAGAATTGAAAAAAAAAAAGCCTTTTGGGCAATTTCAGCATAGCTACCTTCTACTCTTGCATCTGAATTACTGGCACCTTTTGTCCAAGTTCTCTATTTCCTAGGATGGGTGAACAAGCTTAATTTTGGGGTGGTGGGCGTGTGTGGTGTGTCCCCTTTTTTCCAATAAAGGACATTAAGAGGAGTTCAAAATTTGGCTAATACTGAAACATCAACTGTCTTAGCATCAGGCAGTTGAAATTAGAAATGATCTGTAGAAGCTCTAGGTTTTCTTCAACACCTCTGAAGCCTTTAAGTCAAACCAAACAGCCCTGAGAGGTTAGACTTGAAAAAGTAAAAAAAGACCTGCTACAGAAGATACCAACCAGCAGCAATTTTCTTCTATTTCAACTCAAGCTAGGTGGACTCAGTGCTTTAAATAAACTCACATCTGCAAGTGTCTATGTTTGGCTGTAGTCCAAAAAACTCACATTGTTTTAACTTCAGCTTTTGAAGTCTGCTCTGGATCAAAGGACCAAAAGATCAACATAGGAATGCACAGTAGCAGGTCACAGCTTTGACAAAATTTTGCAGGAAATCATGCTAACCCCTCATGAGTTCAGTAGTAGGTTCTCAGGTTCTTCCGTGCACCGGATCTAACTATTCATGAATAATACAAACCACATCCTAAAACTGAGGGGGAAAAAAAGTCAGAAAGCTTGAAATAAAGTGTGTAGAGTGTGTGAAGGATCCAGATCCATCTCTCAGAGCCTAAAGTCTGGGAAGCCTTCCTGGTACAGTGGGGTGTTTAAATATCCGGAAATAAAAATCTAACATGGAGGTGGCAAGAAGGGAGTGCAAACTTTCCTTCTGTGCAGCTTCTTTCTTATCCCACATGTGCCTGCTGTGAAAACAGCAACTAACATTTTCAATAAACAGGAGAAAGGTTACAGCCTAAAGCTCAGCAACAGACAGGGCATGAGGAAGGTTAAGAGTAAGTTATCCATTTCTTTTCCTCCTTCTCCTCAACAATTCTACCTATGCTTCAGAAGGCCCCTTCGCCGGTAGCGCAGGAACACATCCAGATTCTGCACCCACCACACACAACACACAGCCATTCACCTCCCAAGGCAAGTGGTTTGGGGAGTGCTATTGCAGAAGCCCTCAACCAGGGGAGATTTCTGGCTAAATTTAGACTAAAGATCCATAAAAAGTGTTCACTCTGTGCAGCTGACCAAAATTTGTGGGACTTGCGAAAAGGAACCTCTGAATGTGATTTGAAAGAAAGGAGAAAGGCATAAGCAAGCTGGAAGCAAAAGCATCTTCATCCTGCTTGCAAACTAATGACTGACAGGTGGAAGGGGTGGAGATCAACTCCACTTCAGACAATCAGAGACAGAGAAAGGAAATTTTTTTAGTTTCTCAACACATAAGACTTCCCTAGTATGAGAGGAAGAAGCAGCAAGACTTAAGGAAGAATGAAACAGGAACAGAGAATAATAATTTCTTAGCTGTAGCATTAGAGGGATAACCCTCAATTGTTAGGCATTTCCCCACACTGTGCTCGGATTTGTGAGATTCTGGCCCACAACCACAGACAACACTGAAAATTCTCAGTTAATATTAGCATAAAAGCATGAGCCCTACAGAAGCACCAAATTTAAAGAAAATAGTGCATACACTTACAACGAATAAGGAAACTTAACAGAAAAATCCTTTCAAACCATACTGGATTTGCACCAGTGTTCAACAAATCCGCTGTACTTAACAAAGGCCCCTTCTATTGGAGTTTCAAACTCAACTTCCAGTTCCATTAGGGAGTCTTTTTTTCCCCCGCCCCATGTCTACCAAAAAATTTTAAAAAGGCTAAATTACGGTCAAGCAGTTGCAAGTACATCACCAAAGTGCAAGATAGCAATCTTATCATGATGCTTGCAGGGAGTCTGCTGTGAATGTGCACTGGGGAGTTTCATGAGTAAGACTGTGCTTCCCATTACAACACTACAGAATTAAAAGTGGGACCTTCCTACGACCCTGGAGTCCTATATATACTTGGCTCCTGAAGGACAGGTGTATGTGCTAAAGCCCAAAACAGGAATTCTTAAATACATTCCCAATTCCTTGGCCACAAAGCCCATATAGCCTACTGAAAGGGGATTGCATTACCAAGGGCCTCAAACAAGCACTGGTTCTCTGAAACCTCCTGTAGGTAACATACACTTTCAAGACTTCCCCCAAACCTGGGGACTCTGGTTCACTACTCACATCTTTGATAACATAGCGAGCAACAGAAAATATCTTCTGAAAAGAGATTTTTAAACATACACACTTTATTCAGCAAAAGCATGACAAAGATCCTTGTGGCATCTTTTTCCAACATTTTCCTATTCAGTCCTTTGCATAAAGTCCCAAGATCATCTCTTCCTGCCTGGTTTTGCCTTCTCATTGAAGAACCATTAAAGCAGACCCCATTCTTCTGTAGCTTCCAGTTCCTTTTGTCACACGATCTTCCAGCCAGGACCTTGAGTCTGGCTACCACGCTTTTAAGTCTTGGCCTGCAAGACAGCTTTTTGCAACTCAGTCATCTCTTTCAAAAAAAAAAAAAAAAAAAAAAAAAAAAGCTGCTGCAACACCTGGATCAGGTCATTCAAGACCTGGTCACCCTTTCAAATCCTTGCTGAGTCTTCTCTATGTTGCTCTGCACCTCTTAAAATGTCTGTAAATCCAGTCTATCAGTGAGGTAAGATGATAACAGACAGGGCACAAAACAGTCTCAGAGCACAAAGATATACTTTGCGTCAGCTGTGGACAAAGTGATAATTGGCTTACATATGTTAGCAGTTCAGTTTAACTTCAGTTAGCGGTTGACAACTTTCCTAACAGTAAACTCTAGAATAGCTTGCCTAGGGAAGCCTGGAGTCCCCATCACAAGAAATTTTGAAGAACAGGTTAAACGCACTGGGAATACTTTAGATACAGATGACATTGGCTTAGGGTAGAGCAGCACAGGGCTAGACCATCTCACAAACCTTTTATCTTGTATTATCTGTTAAAATGGTGTCTGCCATCTGGAAAATGATACATAAAAGAACAGATTAAAGAGAAAATGTGGGGACTGCACATCAAACAGCAGCTCCTTTGGGAAGTTACGTTAGAGCATTTGCAAGCAAAAACGGGAAGAAGATGCATGATTGCAAAGGCAAGTAACAGAAAAACATTCTCAAGTAGTTTCCTGCTGATACAGAGACAACGACCAGTAAATAACCAAGCTTCTGTCAGAGGCTCAGGTTAGGATCTGTAAGCACTGCGAGCTATTTGCTCAAATATGGATGGATTTCCAGGAACAGCCTCCTAGGAAAAGTGTCAGAATATTCATTTTACACAGAGATGCGGTTGTCCCCAGTGATTTCAATATATCCAAAATGAGAATACAAGAGGACTGCAGTAGCCTAGTCAGCCATCCGATTATATCAGAGTGACCAAGTCCACTCAAAGGGAGTAGATTCCTTCCCCTCACAGTCCAAACTTAGGGTTTTGTTAACAGGTCGCCTTCTCAGCCTGGACAATGCAGTACCACCTCCTTCAGAGCACACTGTTAGACACTGGATTCTTCTTCTGTAATTGCCATTTCTGAACACCTGACATGTATTTGTCAGGTGGATAGTGTTTGCTATCCAGTCAAGAGGTTTATTTCTAGACTTAGACTCCTCCAAACATTCAAACTGTGCAAATATATGAGAATTTCAGCAAAAAAATGCAGAAGAAAACCATAGGCACTGTGAAGCCCCCAAAGAGATGGGAGAGCCTGGAGACAGGGGAATTACGAAGGGCATGGAGTCTAAAGGGGTATGGACAAGGTCAAGTCTCAACCCTGTGATTTGGGGATTATGAAATTTTGATCAAGATTTAAGGAAGATACATTATGAATATAAGGGAAAGGGTAGTTCCATGCATAGGTTAAGAAAGAGAATTCAACCATATAGTGTACACTGTCTACCAGTTCATGTTCACCTACTTGCTCATTCATCCCAAGTAATCCCATTTAAAGGCCTTCCTTCATGCATAGGCAGGATTACAGTCTAAGCTTACAAACCCCACTCCAGGACTGGAAAAAAATCTGTGCTAAATTGACCCCTACAGCACACTTTACAGGCAGATTTCAAACAGCACTCCCCTACAGAATTGCAAAGATCACACTTACCTTCCAGATGGGACCAGTGTAAAATCTCCGCTTCTTACAGACTGATTTTGACTAAATACCAGGTTTGCACTGGTCCACCAAAATCAGAATACTGTGCCCATTATTCAGCTGCTGTGTCAGCAACGTGCTTGCAAATTCCCAAGGACAGGCAGCAGGATTTGAGGAGCCACAATTTTAACATTAGGAACATTCCTTCTTGCCATGCCTTCAGAAGTCAGCAGGCTCCACAAGACAGACCACCCCACTGAGCTTCAGCATCTGGAACAGATCACAAGCCACACCACAGATATCTGCCAGGGTTCTGGTAATGTTTTCACACCATGCCCTTCAAAACCAAATTGAAACTAGACCCACCAGTACCTTCACCATTGGGTCAAGGTGAGACAGCTATCTCCCCACAGTCCCTCTTCTCCTGTGAATTTGTCCTCAATCAGAAGGTTTCATTCTGATTTCATTTCCACCCCCGGACACAGCTGCAGAACTACATTTGAGGATAGGTTAAAATAACTAACCTGCTCGAGACTACAAAGGAGTAAATGCCAAGCTGTCCCATTTTGTATCACATACTCAGTCCCAGGAGGACTGCAAGGCTAGGAAACCTAGGGTAAGTCCCTGCCATGTAGTAGCAGCAGTGATGCGGGCACAGTGACCCGGTGTGTGGCATGGGCAGGGCAGAACACCCTGCCACAGCACCCACAGGTGCATCCTTGGGTAAAGCAGCAGCAAGTGGCAACAGGTTCTTCTTGGTAGTGCTGTACTCTGAAGGCCTCTTGTCACAGAGGCCTCCCTTCTGCATACTCAAATACATACTGCACCACTTGGCCACCTCTAGCAGTGTTTTCACATAGGCAAACCAGGAATAGGAATCAGGGCCCCAACTTTCAGTTCCTTACTGTAGGCAAGAGATCACTTCATTGAAAGCAGTAAATAGACAGGTGTGTTAATGAAGCTATCTAGAGCGCTACTTCAAAAGCTTTAAGCCCATTTTTTCCATGTTGTTCTTGTTATTCTTATATCTAACCAGATACATATTTGTAATCCTTGATGCAAAGCCCTGATGCTTGTAATATTACACAGTTATGGCAAAAAGTGAAGTCTCATGGATTACACTACATTTTCACAAGTAAAATGTAAAAGGAAATGAAGTTAGACTGAGAGCCAGGGGTTCCACTCCCCTCACAACACTAACTGCCAGAAAAATAAAAATACTCCTGGCTGTTAAAGAACTGAGCTGTTGTAAAAATATAAATAGTACTGTCATTCTGCACACTCCAAGCCACAAACCCCACAACTGGTATGAAACTAATTTTGTTCCATTCCTTCTTTTCAAGGCCTCTCTGAGGTAATTAATACTTCACAATAAACTTCTTGCAGAGCATTTTCTGGGGTCTGCATATGGATGATGCCAACAAAAATAAAATCTGGGGTCAGAGCAGACCATTTTGTTCCAATAATGAAGCATGTCTGGTACTGAACACACAGCCTCTAGCCATTAGACTTTGCACTTGAGGTGAGAATTTAAGAGTTGAACCTCTCTGGCCCAGATGAACTGCACGTGTCTGGTTTGAAAGCCCAAATACGTCAAACACATAGCAGAGATGTAGACACTTAAGCGAGTGATGCTCCTTTTCACACTCTCCTCTGGTGACAGTATCAGTCCTCGTCAGCTGAGAAGAAAGAGTCAGATTTTTACACTGGCCATCTCAGAAAAGGGTGGCACCTCCGGGGTCCATACAGCCCATGACAGCTAATTTGGTTTGCTTTACTTTGCACACATCTTCATAACATTGTAAACAGATGAGACACCAACAAGAATAACTCCGTATTCATAAAGACTTTACAGCCTCATTTCTCCCTTAATACTGTAACTGCTCATAACTCTTCCTCCTCTCCTTTTTCCTTCTCAAACACACACAGGAAAGATTTAATCTTTAAAGAACCATTTTAATAGTGTCAGACAAAAATCAAAGGAAGAAACCACAGATTATGAAAATACTTGATTCCAACACCTTAATCTTTTGCTGTTTAAATCTCACCAAGGAGTTTGCATGATTGACATGAAAACCATAAGAATCAAAAGAAGATTCTGTCTGCTGTTGAAAGTCAGCTTTACTGACAGAGATTGTGCATCTTTGCAAGTATCAGGCACTTACAAAGATCATCAGTTTACTGGAACAAAACAGAAGATGTGAATTAATGACTAAAAAAGAATTAAAGTTCTTTAAATTAAAGTCTTCCACTTCCAAGGTGCTGGCCTATGAAAACCAGGTACTCTAGGTCCTTTAAAAAAAACCAAAACCACAAAACCAAAAAGGATCCATTAAAGGAAAAATGGCTCATTTTAAGACTACATTCTGCAGACAGGCTAATCAGAGCCTATGGCCCAACCAAAACAGCCTAAATTTTACCTTTGTCCTTGTACTTATCAATTTACTTAAAGTCTTCAGAGATAGCAGAAGGGAAGCAGTAAATTCGCTTTTCAAGACGGGACAGATGCAGACTACAAGGTCCCTCTCCACGTTACTGCTGTTTGGACCAGCTTGCATTTGAGTGCTCTCTTCCACAGCTCTTCTCACTGCTCCCGTAAGAAACCAATGGAAAATTTTCCAAGGTCACTTGCACGGAGATGAAAAAAAAAATTAGGTCCACTCAACATTGGCAGTGAGTCCATTCAGACTAAAATGCCACTGACACTAACCAGGTGATACAGTCAGACGAAAGTGTCTAGTCTATTGGCAGCTCTGACCTACCAGTCCACATGAGTAAAATGAGCAAGCTAGCAAGACTGTGCAACTCTTTTGCAGGCTCCTCTCCAGTTGCAAAACATGGTAAAAAAATGAAAGTGTAAGAGGGTTTCTGTAATGTAAGCAGCCTACAAGGACTACATTTTTACCAGACTGATGTAAACATCACCTTCCAGTTGAGTTCAATTTCACAGTCCAAGGCAAATTCTAAAGCTACAGCTTTTATTTTTTTTAAGAGAATTTCAGTATTTAACTCTGACAAATATATTTAAAAAAAAAAAAAAGAGGTCCCAGAGTTTAAAAAGTTGCCTCAGCTAAACAACTTACTGATTAACACTTGAGTCTTTAAAAATTAAAGTATGGTTTGAGGGAAAGGGAAACAAAGTGCAGGGGAAATAAGGAAATACTCAAATCGTTATAGATGGTTCAGCCATATGTCTCTAACAAAGAGTTGGGGGGCATAATTTTCATACTGTGTGGTTGCATTGATATTAGGTTTGTCTACAAACTCTATCTCGCACGCCTGGGTGCTGCAAGGAGAATGCTCCAGCTCCAACACTGTTATATTGTTTGGCACTGATGAAACGAGTATATTCCCTGGAACAAAAAGAGTCAACTGAGGACCACGGGCCGGCCAGTAGCGACCAAGATTAAAGCCATTGATCCAAATCTGCCCCTGTTAAGAAAGAAAGAAAAAATAATTAAATTTTATTAATTTGACAGAGATCAAATGACAAAATAGCTTTAAGCATAACGCTCTTCACATAGTAACTGAATTTCCTCCATCTTTCAGTTTGACAGAACACAAGGATAGAAAATCTGTTCAAGAAAATGCTAATGACAGTCAAAAGAACCTAAATTCCCTGATGAGTTAAAGTCAACATTAATATTTAAAAAGAAAGTGGTCAAATATTGCAGTAATTTCAAATATGACAATGCTTAGAAAAACAGAATTGCAGGTTCCTGGCACTGAATTTTGCACCAAGTTTAAGACCAAAACAAACCTGAAAATTGTATTTGCTTGAAGCTGAATGTTAAAAGGAGAAAGAACTCACAAAAGAAAAAAGCAGATCTTAATTCTGTTGTGGATCTCTGCACAACTGTAAGACTATACTATCTCGGTAGTCCCTTCCTGTTGCATGATTTCATGAAAAAGATACAGCTTGTCTAGACATAAGAAATGCAGATGTCTATTATACTTATGATAGCTTAGTCAACAAAAGAACTTGTGAAATCACACTGCACGAGAGTACCGTATTTTGTTGTAGTTACCTACAACCATTAAAATCTTTGAGGGTCTGCTAGCATTAATTTAACGTCAATGAAATTGTAGTTAACTTGGCATACAAACTCTTTAAACTTTTTATCATGGAGGTGGCCAGAAACCCTAGTTCAAAATACTGTTCTAACATTATAAATACATTAAGTTCAAAAGATAAAACAAAATTGGGCAAGGGGAAAAAGAAAAAAGAAGTTATTTATACACCACAAAATCGACACGCTGAAGTGACACAAATGTGGATTTTTCCAAAAGTCTATAAATTGGTGAGCTGCAGAACGTTTAGTAAAACTGCAAACAGACTCCTACTAAGCTGAGCTGAATCTTGGATTATTAAGCAAGACAGAAGGGAGGATATACAGCTGATTTGGACAAATAATCTGCTTTTACTCCTCCTAAGTGTCCTTTTACCATATGTCAGACAAGAGTTCAGTGGACAAGAAAAGTGATGGGAATAGATAACTGCATCTGTGTTTTCCTTCTTGCTTTGACCTTTGGTAACCAAAATATAGAGGAAAACCAAACTGACTCATGGTATTGATGTACACTGATAAAAATAATAAAATAGTCTGAATCAGTGGAAAGTAAGGACTTTTACTGCACATAGTAATTTCTAAAATTGTCTGGGACAGTTGAAATCAGAATAATACTTTAAAGGACTTAAGAAGCACAATTGTAATACAGTGAGTATTGCTGTTCAAGCTGGTTTGGGGGTGTTTTCCTTGTGTTTTCTTTTTCAAGAACTTATGAAAACAAATTTTATGAAACTCACAAAAGAAATTTTATAAGGAGTTGGTACATTTGCAAATGCAGGTGAGTTATTTCAGCTCTGTATCCACTTCCGTGGTACAAGATCCTATCTTGCACAGCTCTGCCAAGGTGTTAATAAACTTTGACCTCAAAACTTTTTTTTTCCTTTTTTTTTTTTAATCAACTTTATCTTGCTTTGTGGCTTGTTTTTGCTGTATTAAAAGGCAAGAAAAGAGCTATTTATTCAAGCTCACTACTTTGCTTCTGTAGCAGTTTTAGCAGAAAATATGGCATTAATGCAATCTCCCCACACCCAAGATGAATTAGTGGGTGTACGCACTCGACAGTAGCCTACCTACTATAGAGAGTGACCGTAACCCTGTGGGAAGTAGGAGTTTACTGTAGGAATCAACCGCATTAGTGTTCTAATGCAGGAGATACAATCAGACAGGTCTCTGTTTCTGATCTTAGTCACTTGTTGTAACTCATTTTTCCAGTAAAGCTATGAAGTTAATATCTCAGTTCCAAACCGTCCTTATTAACGGTCCAGCTTCTAAAGACTGCACGGTCAGGAATCTGTATGCCCTAAACCAGCAAATCATGACACTATACACACTACCAATAAATATGCCCTAGACAAAATAAAGGAGAGGGGGATTTCTATCTGCAGTAACAAGACTTCCTGTGACAGTGTCAGCAACTACAGCTCATGATTCCACAGAAATCAAGAACAGTCCTAACTCCAAATCCTCTTTTCTGTTGAAGAAAAAAAGTCTGACAAATCTAACCATATAACCAGGTGCATGCATGCTGAAGGGCATCATGCTTCCTCAAGTGAGGGTGGAGGTTCTATTAATGGTTAAGGGTTTAAAAACCACTGAAGGCAAGCAAGCTACAACACAGGTCATGACTGTTAATGCTGCACCCTTCCTTCCAGGCTGTCCAGCAAGCCATATTCCTTATCTTAATATGCAAAGGCAGGACCATCATCAGAACTACATGTTTTCATGGGTTCACAGAATTTACTGTAAAAGTCTCAGATTCCAGTTCCTGTGCAAAGAGCTATTTTTGGATTTTATTTGGTGATTGTGTAAGATGTGCACATATACAGGAACAGGGACTAAGTCAGGCTTCCTCATCCAAGTTCAGTGCCAGAAACACTAAGTGCTTACAATGAATCAGTCTTCTGCATATTGGGAAGTGCTTTAACCACTACAATACTGTAGATAGATCACCAGCAACTCCTCCTACACTATTTTAATAGCAGTAAATTAATTGTTTCGGAAAGGAATAATTTTGTTCCCTAACACTATCACAGGCACTTCCCTGAAGCCTGGACTTAAATGTTTAGGCCTCCAAGATGAGTGGCACTTCAGTGCATACATTATGCTCTCTGTGCCTCCCACCAACTGGTTGAGCTGGTCCTTACCCATTCTGCATGCTGGCTGTTTCAAACATGGCACTGTGAAAAAACACACTCTGCAGCTCTAGCTATGCTCCAGCCCTATGAGAAGTTCCCATTAATGGACATCTGCCCACAAACTTCTCGTGGCAGTGCTCTCTGATCCATTCAGTCCAGTTACAGGTAACCTCCGGGAGACAAGTAGTAACATCTTCCATTCACTGGACCAGTATCTATGGGTACAGCACCAGCAGTCATGTCCAACACTCTCTATGCTTTGTTACAGGATCCACAGTTCCTCACACAGCACTGTAAATATGTTCTTAGTTACTTTTAATCCATTAATATAATCAGGAAAGTGTCCTGTGACATCTCACTTTTTCCAGAATAAAAAACTGTTTTATCTCAAGACATATATTCACTGTCTCCCTCCAAAAAGCTGTTTCTGCTCCACATCTCAAGACAAAAAACCCACAAAGAAATGCAGCATTTCTAAACAGCCTGACAGTTCATCTTTCTCACTGTTGAAAAACAAAGGGGTTTGGGTTTTTTGTGATGCTCTCCTCTCTAGACCAATACCATGTATCTTTCGAATATATGTTCCCCTTCTCTTAATGGTTTATCTCCAGATTCACTTTAAGCAAGGAATCCATTTCCTAGTCGTTTGAATATATTTGAGACACCTCACCACTACAACCAAATTCTACTTATCCAAGAGAGGTGTACTTTGACTGTCCATGGAAGTTTCAGTAGCTTTCTGAGTGGACTTCAAGATTTTACAGCAAAAAGTTGTACCTTTGTCCAACCAGGAAACTTGACATAAGTGTCTTGAGGCAAGTCTGGAATCCCTCCAGGAATTGAAAGTCTACCGGTGTAAAAAGTAGGTGCTTCATAACTCTGCGGATTGCCAACACATCTCTCTGGTTGATCAAGGTGGCCATTAATGTCATGGTTCACTGCTCCATCTACGTCTAGAGGATAGATTTCCCATTCAACAAGTGTATCTTGATCAAGAGTTAAATTTGAAACTAGACCCTAGGAGGAAGAAAAAAAATAAACCCAAAATACAACATAATTAGCTTCATGTTATTGAAGTTATTTGGCTGGAACTATAAATCAGTCAGGAATAAAAACTGAATCAAAGCACTTGCAACAGCTGCCAATCTGTGTATGAAAAAAACAAGCATCTGGTCTTCAAGTTATAAGCTTTTGTGAAGAATAAAGGGTTTCATTTATTCTCTGTGAAAGATCTGTTCCTCTTCAAAGTTTTGAGCTTTCACTGATGCCCATGATTTTTTCAAACTTTCTTCCTGTAACTGTGAAAATTTCTGTTTTGCTCTAATGTGAACATGATTCCAAAACCTGGGGCTTAACAAAAAGGGGAAAAAGCATGCAATATCGTAAGTCTGAGATACCATCAAGAGATCTGGTAACACTGAGTCACTAACCCAAGACATTAACCTGAACAATAGCAGAAAAAGCAGTATTTACTTCCTACAAATCTTCTACAGCTAACATACAGTATCACAAAATCAAGGCACATGCTTTGTGACCCTGATTCAGTGAAATACTTTAAGCTTACAGTCAGCTTCGAGCCCAGAGTCCTGTTTCATTTCTATGGCACCATGTGTGCAGCACACCAGGGTACTCGCACAACAAATGCAAAAACAAGGTCAGGTCATGATTTAAGAAGAGCGTAAGGAACATTAAGTTACTCCTGCACGCATCCTAATTGTGTTGTAGTAATAGTTTCTAAAGCGATGTTTCAGTACAATGCAAGGGGTTGATTTTAAACCAACGCTGCTACAGCCATATAATCACTTGAACAGACCCTGCATAGAAGCTGTTTTTCAGCGCAACTTAAGTTCTCTTGCAAACACCGTATGTCAAACAGGAACAAGCAAAACCACATTTTCGATGGCCTCAGAAGGCTGATACTATATCATGTGCCTGTTCTGATGTCTAATAAGCATTACACTGACTTCACAAGCCTCATCATCGGTACAAGCACTAATTGGTTTTCTCTTCCTTTACCTAGATGCCCACTTTACAGAACAGGAACTTATATCAAAATAAAATATCTGCAGAGTTAAGTGGCAAAATTTTTCTATACAACCTAGACTTTACTCTGTGTAGCAATGAACTGAAGTAATGCAACATAACTTTAGACCAAACTTTCTAACCTGCCTCCCTAGGCCCACCTTTAGGCACTACAAACAGTGTGTTTTCAAGTGACATGAAATGCCTAAGCATTCTTACTTTGGTCTGCATAAGAATGCATATTCAACAGTCCAGATAAGGATATAAATTTTCCAAGTAAAACAAAGTTATAGGTGGCAGTGAGCATGTGAAAAAAAATAGAAAAAACAGAAACCACACTCTTCCTTCCTTTGTGTCTTTCAACAACAAGACTTAGATCAGCAGGATGTTTTAAAACCAAAATCCTTTTAAGATTCCTTCCCAAAAGCTAGATGCCTAGTTCTATTTCAAACTCAAAAAAAAGTGATAAAAAGACCAGTCAAACAAAACCCAGAAAAGCTATTCTATTTGCTTAAAAATGCGAGGTTCCATGAGGTAGTAACCTCTTCCCCTAAAGTTATTTTTGAAAGCACAAAATATCTAAAACCCAAGGTATAACTATTCCCAGTTTTCAAAATCAACAGAAAGAACAGCATGAATGAGGGATTCTGAGAAGAAGCAACGCACATATTCCAAAGCTACCCAAGAAAGGTTGCCTTCTCTACATGGAAGGATCCTGCTTTTAGAGGATTATTCTCACAATGTACATCTATTAAACTTGCTTTCACTCTTAAATCTTTAAAAGGTTGAAACCCTGGTATAAGTGTGAATTTCAGCTCAACCACAACACTGAACACCTCCCTAATTCAATCTCCAACTCACTGTTACCTTTATTTAGCACTAAGCACATAGGTTTCCTTATCACCTGGTCTGTTATTAAATAAATAAACACCACATTTCTGCTGCCTTAACATGAAGGCAAAAGACATGAACTAGCTGCCCTCTCCTGCTACTCAGATAAAGGCAAGGTACCTTGAAAAGACAGTATGAACAGAGTTGGCACTACTGCTACCCACTGAATTTGTATGCCACAAGCACAGAAAAGCCTCAGTTGCTGGTGCTTTTAATTCAGAGGTTTTCATACATCCTAAAAGTTTCCACATGTATTTAGCTTGTTCTAATTAGGATTTGAAGAACTGCATGCTTTCCAAAATGTAACGTGGGGAAACTGCTTTTCAATATGGTGAAAGCCTGTAGGCTACCAGTTTAGAAAATGCTGAGTGTTATATTGTTTTGCCTTAACTAGAGTCTTAGCATACTTGGAGATATACCCAGAAATCCTCACCACAACACACTTAAGGTAACTGGTCAGTTAAGACTCCTTTAAACAAAGTCTCAGCTTCAATTCTTCTATGCTGCTTAATCATAACCAATATATCCTCCTTCAACAATGCAAACAACTCACGGCAGCAAAACACAAGTGTGAGAGTGGGAGTTTCTGCCTACTGGTGATCTTGCAAGTCTCTTCCCAGACTTATGACTGAACTAGATTCTCTAAAAAGCCCAAACTTGACCAGAGCTTGTGGTCTCATCAACGAGGCTAGTGAAGATGCATTCACACTTGAGTTTATTTTTTCCCTACTTATAACCTTAAAAAAATTCTACTTCCTCACACACATGTCTTTGCTTGATAACTAAATGGTACTGCTCCAGCACATCTTTCCTGTGACGTTTATTCTTCTCGTGCTCTTTCATCCAAATTAACCAATAAACACTTTGGACAAGTATTAATTCTGCTCTGAGACACCCATCACAGACAGAATTTAGGTTGAGAGGAAACAGGAGCTTCTAATATACCTGGCATCACCCTAGCACCAAAAGGCACCAGACAACTATTAATCTGGGCAGTCATTAAACATTTGACAAGCTTTCTGAAAGAACACCACCAAATCTATTTAGGCCAAGTCAAATCTAGCAGTTAGGGGGCTGCAAATCTCTTCTTAATTGTAAAGCTTTGTAATTATTTCATTATTACTTGTGCTCTCATAATATAGAAAACTGAAAAAATAGCGTGCTGTGACACTGAACACAGCACAAACGCAACCCAAAACTGGCTTCTACAGCACTTCTCTCTAGCAAATATCACAAAGCACTGGGGATCCCATTAAATCTAAAACCAGAAAAGTTTCCTTTTTGCCCTTGCTCTTCCTAGTGTTACATTAGTGGCACCTCCACTGTGTTGGGTTTACACGGCGAGGTTTCAGTAGCAGGGGGGCTGCAGGGGTGGCTTCTGTGAGAAGATGTGAGAAGCGGCCCCCATGTTGGACAAAGGCAGTTCCAATCAGCTCTAAACCAGACCCACCGCTGGCCCAAGCTGAGCCCATCAGTGACACTGGTACTGCCTCTGTGATAATGCATTTAAGAAAGGGTAAAAAAACCCCAAACTGTGTAGCAACTGTGAGAGAGGAGTAAGAAAAATGGGAGAGAAACAGCCCTGCAGACACCAAGGTCAGTGAAGGAGGGGGAGGAGGTGCCCCAGGCATCAGAGCAGAGGTTCCCCTGCAACCCGTGGTGATACAGGTTGACCCCCCACAGCCCACAGAGGTCCATGGTGGAGCGGATCTCCACCTGCAGTTTGTGGACGACCCCACACTAGAGCGAGTGGATGAGCCCTGAACAAACCTGTAGCCTTTGGAAAGCCTGTGCTGGAGCAGGCTCCTGGCAGGACCTGTGGCCCCATGGAGAGAGGAGCCCACACTGGAGCAGGTTTGCTGGCAGGACTTGTGACCCCATGGGGGACCCATGCTGGAGCAGTCTGCTCCTGAAGGACTGCACCCTGTGGGAGGGACCCACGCTGGAGCAGTTCATGAAGAACTCGCTCCTGTGGGTGGGACCCCACGCTGGAGCAGGGGAAGAGTGCAAGGAGGAAGGAGCAGCTGAGATGAAATGTTATCAACTGACCACATCCCCATTCCCCATGCCCTTGTGCTGCTCGGGGGGAGGAGGTAGAAGAATTGGGAGTGAGGTTGAGCCTGGGAAGAAGGGAGGGCTGCGGGGGAAGGTGGTTTTAAAATTTGTTCTTATTTCTCATTATCCTACTCTGTTTAATTGGCAATAAATTGATTTCCCCAAGTCGAGTCTGTTTTGGCCGTGACAGTAATTGCTGAGTGATCTCCCTGTCCTTATCTCAACCCACGAACCCTTCATTGCATTTCCTCCCCCTGACCTGTTGATGGAGTAGGAGTGATAAAGTGGCTTAGTGGGCACCTGGTGGCCAGCCAAGGTCAACCCACCACAGCCACTCATGCAGGGAGGTAACAGTCACAAAGTATAGCATGAACCCAGAAGCATTCAGAAGCTTTCTAATAATTATCTCTAACAGCTGATCACTCCAAGCCCAAACTGGCACTTTTGCATAGTAAAGCACTCATGAAACAGCCTTTCCTAGCCACACTGAAAATACTGCAAGGGTATGCTGCTGACAAATGAAACGGGGCATGGAGAGAGATACAAAAGTGTGTGTGTATATATATATACACACATACATATACACACACACACACACAACCCTCGGATTCACACACCTCGAAGTACAACCAAGATCTAGAACGATTTCCAACCCATTCTTGGAGTTGATCCAAACAGCTCTGCACATTTTAAAATGTTAGCTGCAGATTCAACTCAAACTGAAAGTCTTGTGGGCGACACTCTGACTAACATAAGTGAACCAACAAAAAGATTTAAAAGACGTCTGTCAGTTTTGAATTCCACGTTGATTTTGGTGACTGGAAAAACTCATATGAAAACTAGTCAGTAGCTATATTTTGAGGTAAAATTACAGCTGTGCAAGCCTGATCTTTTCGCTGTAACCCACTAGTTTCTTTTTAACCTGTGGAAAAGAGGAAAAGCCACCACAATCCAGTAACTCAGTTGATTTTACTTACCTTAAAATCATTATTGTATCTACCAAAGTTGACTCGGCCCATATTCTCTACCAAGATGTCCAGATTTGCTCCAGCCGTCCCAGTTATATTTATCATAAGTGATTTGTCCCTTTCAAGGACACCTTGAGGAACCTATATGAATTACACCAAGAGGAAGAAAACGATTATTGAAAACAAACAAAACCCTGTTACTTGTCTCTTCAACTTGTATGAAAAAAGAAAGGACAAAGGAAACAAACAAAAAAATTTCCACACACAAAAAAGCTGCTATGTCAATATTCACATTTCACTACATCAACTGGATGTGCTACTAGGCAGCATTTTTCTGACACCACCTCTTTCCTTAGCTGATTTCAACTAACTCGGCTGTTAGAATACTACTGGTTTTTGATGCCCCTGATTCACAAAAAGCAAGTTCTCAAATTTAGTCTTGTCACTGAAAAGATTTTGGCAGTATCAGTGATTAAAAGGGGCTTCATCTTCTAATTAAGCTTGCATCAATATTTAGTTTTATTTATTTCCATTCCCACAACACAAAGAAGAGTTTGACGTGGACATAAAGGTGATGAGAGTCAGCGCAGGTCAAAGATTAATTAAAAACAGGCTATCAAAGTCCATGAATTGATAGTAATTCTCATTAAGCAGGAACAAAACCCTGCATAAGAGAAGACAGATAAAAGTTCACATCCTGTACAATAAGCTGCTTTATTTTTTTTTTAAACTTGCGGTCATAAGCCAGATTCATAAGGTAAGACATAGGTTCAGGCTTCCACTTTACCCCACCCTCAAAAGGAAAAAAAAAACAAGGGAGAAAAATAAAAAAAAGAAAAATCTATGGAAACACTGTAGAAAGCCACCATATCATTAACATATTTCATGAACCTGCAAGTAAACCCTTCTTCTAGGTTGTTTCTTTTTTTTACTTAAGTCATGACTCTGTATCAACATTCAAGTATCTCAAAAATGGAAACAATTACATTTTCCTTAGACATAACAGACAGGCGTATTTTCTGAAATACAAATATGAACCTTTAGTACAAATCCACTGTGTGCTTCCTTACTTTCTTCATCTGATTAAATAAGATTATCCAATAAAGTTAGCTGGAGAAAGGAGAAAAAAAAAAAAGGTGGACTGTATCCATGACTTTCGTGAAGGCCGCTCATGGCAGAAATGAATACCAGCAAACACTATTTACCCCATCGACAGAGACATAGGCACGATCATGGACTCCATTTAAAGGTGAAGACAGCTGTGTGGGCTCCGTACAGTTTTTTGGAAGCGTAGTTCTGTACAGTACAAACCCAAAATACTAAGAAAAGAAAGAAAAAAAAAAAAAAACAGATTAATGAACCAAGTCATTCTGTAGCTTCAATTCAGGTCATGAATTAGAAATATCCCACGTTCCTGCCTATGCGCTTGGACTGAAACGTTAACTTTCACTTACTTCAGATAGCATCTATCACAGATACCAGCTTCAGATTAGAGTTCACTTTGACCTTTAAGTAACGGGTGTAAATTCCACAGAGCTTCATTTTTAAAATGTTTCATCAGAATATTTACATAACTTTAAAAGATGAGGGTCTTGGGTATGAAGGTATTTCCTCAATAAAAAAAAAAGCAGTAAATGACCAACAGTATTATTTCTTCATTAAAATCAATTAAAAGATAGCTGGAAATCCCTTCAGAATTGAGTTCATATAACAAACTTGAAAGTGCACTTGTCACCCTGTGCCCATAAGTTGACATATTCATCAAGTCATATACCTATATATAAAATATACCTATTTTAAAAACTACCTGGCTTACATCAGGAACATTTCGGAATATTTTTCACTAAGTTCCCCATCAGGAAAGAAAAAATGAAAGTCATAGTCATTAGATTTGGTCTCATCACAAAGTGAAACACAAATCAGAAACAAGTCAAAAAATGCATCGTCTCTTTCACTCAGTAGCCACAAAACCATTTATATTCTAGACTTGGATTAGAACATAACCCTGGCAGGAAGAAGTGAGAGTAAACCATTTCCATTCTGCTATAATTATTATATTTGCAATGAGGTGACCCGAAAGAGTGGGTGGGCAGCAAGGGAAGGAAAGAAATAAAATTAAAATATACTAGGAAGCTCCACCATCTGCCCTCTTCTCTCAGGAGGCCATTAGAAATTACATCCAGCCACAATATACTACCTGCAGCTTCTCTCACAGCTAGGCTGAGCTTGGGAAAGAAAAATCTAGCTTCAAACCCCTACTTGACTAGTGCCGTATCCCAGGCATCTGCTGAACTGCTCCCTGCTCTTCTCCCTCCCACAGCTACTACCAGCATCACATTCCAATTAGTTTATTTTAGCTGCAGACAATTAGCACCCATGCTCCAGTTTCTGCTAAATTCAGCACAGAAGTGACCAAGGAGCTACATAACCTTAATGGAAAGACAGAGTACGGCAGTAGCAAGGGAAAGATCTTTGACTGTGAAGGAAGATATGGAAAGTCACCAAAATTGACAGGGAAACTGATGCAGAGACTGACAGACAGGGATCATAAGGGAGAGTGGGCAGCAGAAGGCACAGAAAAATGCAGAGAAAGGTGTTTTTCCTATCTTAACCAGCATGGTGAATGACCTTGACAGTGGGTTGCAACAACTCCAAGAGGTTGCTCCCAAAGGTTTCTCTCACTGCATTCTCTTGCCTCACCATTCATGTAGTAAAAGAAAAGGACTACAAATAAGTAGGAGGACCACAGAAGTGTCAAACAGATTGCATTTCCCAATCTCCAGACCCCCCAACTTGTACGACGAAGCACTGTCTCAGCCACTGTGCCCACCCTGATAGAGGGTAGGGAGAGGCCAAAAGAAAAAACAGAATAATGAAAATAAATAGCGAAGAAAGATGGTTAAAAAAAAAAATCTCTTAAGAACCTGAAAATCCATACTTCAGAAAGGAGAGAGATAAAGTTGAAAGCCTGGACAGCAGAGATACCTACATTCATAGAAAGAGGAAAATCTCAGGTGCTAAACTGTAGCACTGTAGAATATGGAAAGGTCTCCAACGGAAAAATCCTGGACATCTTTATAATACTATTACTTCTGTGCTGAGCTAAGGCGCAAGACACTGGACATAAGAGCAATACCACAGAGGGTTGTTCCAATAAACTTTACAAGTAAACTTTACTGCAACGTGCCTACTGAAGGAATCCTCACCTGCTTTAGCTGAACAAAGGTTAACGGGTAAGTGCTTTTCACTGGTCCATCAGGTGACAGCCTGTTAAGAACCTCCACCACAGTGCCTGCCTGCAGCATAGAAAAAGCAGATATATGGTCAGAAATTTCAACCCAAATATAACAGCCTGCATATCCAGCCACCTAGCTAGTTAACTGCATCTGTCCAGAAGCAAAGAAATCTTAAGCCTTTACATCATTCTTACATACACATTAATAATACATCATAGTACAAAGAACCCTGAAAGAAATATGCTACATGTGGAGCAATGTTTTAAAAATCCAGATGTTCTAAATTTGCTAGGCATTCATAAAAGTGGCCCTTGATTATTTAATGAGAACTACCCCAGATGCAACTGCTCTGAACAATTAATAAACCACAACTATATTATCTAAATGTTGCTCAATTATACTTACAATCAAGCTAGGGAAAATGCCAGTGAGTTACTCTGGAATCATTCTGAGCTAAGTAGAGATGTAATTTGGTTCTGTCAAGAGTTATCTAAGACAAATTTACCCTATTTAGTCCTAAATAATTTTAGAAACCCTAAGGCTATAATTCAGTGTCACATATGAGTAGCTGGATGGATATTAGTGAGACTGGCAGCAAGGTTTAGGCTAGTCACATGCATAAGTACCTGAATAAGGTTCTTACATGTATACAATTAAATTCCCTTTTGTTGCCATCTGCAATTTCCCTTTGTGGTTATATAGTTTTCTACTCATCTACAATTCTCTCTCAAAGTCCACTATCAATTTTATGTTAGTCAAGATGCACACAATATGCCTAGTGTCTTAAGCTCAAAAAAAAAAAATCAATTGCATTCCTATTTTTCATGCAAGATGTTAGTCTGTTTCACCAGAAGTACTGTCACTATTCAGTGGTAATTACACATCAGACATTCAAAATATTTCTCAAATGCAAATTTACTTTCAAATGCTTGAGAAAAAAAAAAAAAAAACAGTAAAAAACCCTGGGCATTTAAAATCATGTAGAACTGTATACTGTAAAAGAATTCACAGCAATACAAACTTCTGAGGCTACATAAAAATCAGCAGTGCTGAAATATTATATATTAAAATTACATCACTGCACGAAACGCTGTATGTGACAGAAGTCAGCATGAATCACCTATGCAGACACAGTATAGTACTGGTTTTGGCTGGGATAGAGTTAGATTTTTTCATAGTAGCTAGTGTGGGGCTATGTTTTGGATTTGTGCTGAAAACAGCGTTGATAACACAAGGATGTTTTAGTTACTGCTGAGCAGTGCTTGCACAGTCAAGGTCTCTTCTGCTTCTCAGCCTGCCTTACCAGCGAGCAGGCTGGGGGTGCACAAGAAGATGGTAGGGGACATGGCTGGGACAGCTGATCCCAACTGACCAAAGGGATATTCCATATCATATGGCATCATGCAAAGCTGGGGAAAGAAGGAGGAAGTGGGGGACACGTTCAGAGTGATGGCGTTTGTCTTCCTAAGTAACTGTTGCATGTGATGGAGCCCTGCTTTCCTGGAGATGGCTGAGCACCTGCCTGCTGATGAGTAGTAGTGAATGAACTCCTTATTTTTCTTTACTTGTGCACACAGTTTTTGCTTTACCTGTTAAACTGTCTTTATCTCAACCCACAAGTTTTTACACTTCTATCTTTCCAATTCGCTGCCCCATCCCACTGGGGGAGACTGAGAAAGCACCTGTGTGGTGATTAGCTGCCTACCAGGGTTAAACCACAACACGCATGTAGACATAGATCTGAATGGACTTTTGAAATGAGCTTATCTCAACTCTTTAGCTAGAAACACAAAAGCAAAAGGAGGCCATAAATATACAAAAGGTAATGCCATCACTACCTGGAAGTTGGGTCAGCCTCACTAGTCCATAGTTAAGCATGTTCATCCTAACAAGAAGACTATCAGTTAAATGATGGCTTGCAAAAGTTTAATAGAAGTAAGTTTGCTCTTACATTTTCAGTTTAAGGATTGTACCTAAAATAACAATCAGCTTTCATAGAGTAAAATTCCCCTGGAATACTCCGGACTGTGCATGCGCTCCATTCCTTATTTTGTGCTCCTCCAAGGGAGCCAGTAATGTTAAAGCAATATGCAGGACTTGGCAGGCCACAGGAGAGACTGAACTGCCAGGTCTTGTACAACAGCTGTGAAGCAAGAGATGAGTATCTTTGCACAGATACTGACAGAGTTGATTTACAGAACTAAACAACAATCCTATGAGCATTAATAGTCTTGGCCCCAGGTGGACAATGAAATTAGAAATGAATGTAAGCAGTATTAAGACACACATGGTCACTTGAATGAGCTACTAATTGGCAATGAGTGCTGCACTGTGCCTTACTGAACTGAATATTACCAGCTTGTACGTGCGACTGTTCAACTTTAAGTTCCTGCTACCAAGGGGGCTTCTGTTCTGATTACAGGTCGACCACGTACGATTCATTTATGGACTGGGCTGGTAGAAGCTTGTTTCTTTGAAACTTCAATGCATTGTTTTTGTTCAGCTTTTCACTCTTAAGTAGTACAAACAAAAAAAAAACCAAACCCAAAACATGATCTGCTCCTGCTGCAAGTTCCTGTTGACTGCTACTTAGTGGACAACCAGTACCACAACAGAAACTTAAGAGTAAATTTTAAAATTACAAATACTGTCAAGAATTTTTAAAAACTCAACCTGTAAAACAACAGATGACTACTAATAAAAAATAGCAATACTTTTTCCTCCTCCAGAGCAAGGTCTTCAAAAATAAAGTGTAAATCAAGCATAAAGAAAAGAAACTAAATAGCTCCATCAGGAATCATATCAACTACTGGCATCATCCTGTTTGCTTAACCACTTTCTACCCCTAACTCATATCAACGTTGCCTGCTACTTGCTATTGCTTGAGCTCTCCACATCCCAAGAATTGAATGCATCTCCAGAACCTAAGAGTCTGCAGGTTGCAGTGCTGGGGTAGGCATTTCCTTGTGACCAAGCACTCCTCAGGGCCCTCCAAGTGGTGACCAGAAACTACCACCCGCTCACAAGTCTGCACAGCCACGCAGACACATCGCAAGCACTAAGACTTACTCATTTCCCTCTTGAAAGGATGCTCCCCACATTCTGGGTCTTAAACCCCTAAACCCTGTCATCTTGCTCACATTTTTGAGCACATCTACTGCTGTTCTGCCTTTGCCTGCCCTCGCTCCTCATCTTCAACACTTCTCTTTTGCATCTATGCAACAAGATTTTTTCCTTATCTCTGCTTTCCTGTCTACTGCTTTGCTGTAGCAATGCCAGGTGTCCCCAGCATCTTTTAATAAATTACATTTTTCCCACTCAGGAGAATTCTTTAAAATAATTCAATAGCTCAAAATGAACAACTGCCTGATCAGGGAACAGCACAGGAGTTTTTCCTTTTTTCTTTTATTTTTTTATTTCTTTTCCCTTCCCAACCAGCCTGGGTTCCCCAATTATTTTCATCTGGGGCAACTTATTTGCAAACCTCCAAAAAACAGCAAATATGACAGGCAGCACTGCTAAGATCTCTTTTTCTCGAGTTTAGGTCCTGAGTAGCTGAAGAGGTACTTAAGGATTGAATTGTAAGAGAGTATCTTGGGGGGTGGTTGGGGGTGGGGTGTCAGAACAGCCTGTTCTGGTTACATGTACCTCTTTAAAGTATACCACATGACTCCTGAAAATACTCTGAAGTCTCCTTTCCCTCTTCCTTTCTGCAGAAGTGTTAAGGGAGTTGGTTCACTGCAGTAGATTCAATGCTCTGCATAGCAGACTGACTGCTGGACCTCGACTGCACAGTGAAGCTTCACACAGTACCTGGTTTAGCACTGTCACTGCAAACAGTATAGCTGGGAAGTTTACTATTACCAAAGCTAAGTCCTACCATTTAGAATATTCCCTCTCCAATATTCACCCAAATACATTCAGGCTTCTCCATACAACAAGGTACACTGGGGACCAGGTCCCAGCAGGGGTTAGAACACATCACAGAGTTGGGAGGATGCCTTTGGCTGGGACAGTACAAACCCTCTGTGATTTGAGACTCATCCTGTGTTGCAAGTTAACCAAGCAGAGGAGTAAACTGCTGCTGAAGTTAGGCAGTGGGTTCACAGAGCAAAAAGCAGACTTTTTCCCAGAAAACAATTCTAGAGGCTTTCAGTGCAGATGGCCGTATATGTACAGGCAATGACAGGAACCTCACACCTGGCAGTTTAGACATGACATATGGATTCCTGAAAGTGCTGGGTGGAGAGTAAAATACCTCCTCTCAAAAACCAGGAAATGTAGAAGGTGAGAAGGTGCAGGAACAGGGCTCCCAGTTTGATGGCCAGGTCACAGCTGCGATATTTGAGCAAGTTTAGTCATCTGACTCGTCCTTTGTAAGACAGGTGTCTGGGCCAGGCACCCTGCAGCATTCATTTCTTGAAGGCATGAAAGAGAAAGTTCATGATTCTAGTGAAATTGGACAGCCCTATCCAAGAGCCATGAACCATAAGAAGATTGGAGAGTCAAAATCTGATGGTGAGGCTCCCAGATGCTGGTAACCCATGAGAGCAGCAGTGGTGGGTGTACTGGTAACGGTATATAATTAGTCACTACCAAATGTAAGTCAGCTCAGTGAAACCTTATATAGCAACCCTAAAATGTCTGAAGATACTCAAAGGTTGTTGAAAATGATATAGATCTGTGTCAACTTCACTGGTGAATCACTTTCATACAAAAAGTATTTCTGCCCACCACTTGAGTGGGATGACTTGAAAACACCTGCAAAGCCTTATCACTACCAAATTTTGCAATGCTTCAGCTGCAGTACATAACAGATCAGATACACTGCTGATTGGAAAGGTGGCTGTCAAATTAAAATCACAAAGTATAAAATCAAAGCATTATGAATTACAGTATCCAGTACACCAACTGCAGTAATCCTCCACCTCAAAACAACTTGTCTGTGCCCAGCAAAATGAATATAGCCAAATTCATACCTGTTGTCTCTTCCATTCCCCCTTAAACCATCCTCTACACTCACTGCAGGAGCGTAGCTCTCAACCATATTTCACAGAAAATTTTCCCTGGTCCTAAAATGATGGTGCTATGGACAAACCCCAGCTACTCATGTGCTGACCTGTTAAACCACTGTTGTCAGACAGGATACAGCAAGGCTGAGTTCAGCATGTTATGTTCTGCATGCTTTTCCCTCAGCAGGAAACCAATTTAATTTCTCTCATCAGATACAGATTTTCACAAATCTTGTAAGAAACTTTATCAATAAGGCTTCCAAATGTATTGAAAATGCTCCCTATTCAAAATTTAAACACTTAGATGTATTTCAAAGATATGTATATCCTATCCGCTGTTTCTACTTTAGAGGCATCACCAGCTACAAAAACACCCTTTGCTCATAGATCTCATGTTAACAGTCCCCCAGCTACATTACTCATACATGAGTTACTTTAGACAACTACGATTCTGGTTGTGTTCATAATATATTAATTTCAGTTTAGTAAAACTTCAGGCACATACTGCATATTGTAAAATTTATATTTTTATATCCAGACAACATACATTTTCTCATTTTCCACCACAGGCATGATTCCTAACTCCCAAGCTCCGCTCGCTCCTTCCTGAAAGTTTGCTTTCAAGGTTTTCCTCTTTATTTTGTATGATATCTAGAGACTGCCAGGACACCCTCATAAACATTTTTTGCAAAAAGCAAACTACAGCATTACGGAAAGATACACAACATATTACGGATGTTAATTTACCTTCTGCAAGCGAACCTTCCCATATGCAAATTTGGGTGTTGTCGGAGGGATAAGACCTTCTGGTAACTGCTTATACTAGAAAGGGAAAGAGGAAAAAAACAACATATGAAACTTAAATACAAACATGCTTTAACTGAATTCTCATTTTCTACTTCACAACTTACAAAAGTAGAACTTCAGCTAAAAGTAGATAATCTCACTGTGCTAATGCATCCAGTCTAAGATGGAGTTTTTAAAAAAAACAACAACCCATATCTGACTTGATCACATATAGTAAACAATTTTTAATAACTATTCAACTCGAGGTAACAGTAAAAGCATAGCGAACAAACAAGCTGCCAAAGAATCAGTGTCCTTGGAGCCCTCCTGTGGCTAGAGCTTGCGTTACAGTCTTCCACAACCGCAGTCATCTCCCCAGTCCATGGGAGCTTGAGTTAACCTTTTCAAGTCTGTAGGGCAGTACTTCCACCTGATCCTTCCTTAGCAGCACTTCCATATGGGAATTATTAGCCTCTTGTGCCTTTCGTTTCAGTGTTACTGTAGTCCACCACCACCATCACCTGCTAATCCATTACTGCCTGGGCTGGTTTCTTTGAGAAGCAGGCTTTGAGACCACAGCCTCCTCCACAGCTCCACGAACCCTTGAGGTCCCATCATTAGCTTCCCTCTGGTCCTGGTCTAGGCAACTGCCCAATCAGTCATAGGGAAACATGCTGAGGAAACACTCTGACTGCCAAGCTGTTTCTGTTTACTTCTTGCCCTGTATCTCTTATCTAGAACAAGCCACCTGAGATCAGCAGACAGAAGGGGTGTCCACCACTTTCTTGGACACCTTTGAGGAGTGGCAAGTCTAGACAGTGGCTTTCTGCCCCATATCCTAGCCTCCTACTTTCTGAGCCTACAACCTTCTTTTCTCCTTGCCATCATTCCCTTCTCTCTTTCCTGCCATTACTTGTCTCCTGTAACATCCTGTAATGTCCATCTGTTCTTTCATTTACTGAACATGGCCCTGTCTGCACGCTATAGAGAAAAAACTTCTGTGGGTGAGATAACCATGTGATCAAGCAATCTAAGCCTACATTTTAATACACATGGACAAATGGCCATCCTTGTGAAGGCTGTCTTAATCTGCACATTCAGTGACTTCTGAGTGCTTACTTTGGCAGCTCCTAGGTTGTTAGATTTTTTTCTTTTTAATATATACGGTGAGGGGCCAAAAGGGCATTTTTCTTAAGAGATTTTACTTTGATTTCAGCTTGAAAGTTTTAGCACAAGGCATTATTTGCTGGGTTTACACATTCAGCATAAAACTCATGCTCAAAAGTTTGCCTCTGCTCCAAGACGAGGGTGGGGTTTTTTTGTTTATTTGGTCCATTTATCTTTTTTTTTTTTTTAAACAGCAGTACAATTCCCAATGCCCTCCTGTCAAATGTCAACTATGGACTGATGAATGCCTGCTTTATATTTCTGGTAACAAGTTCCCTTTTTCCTCTTTATTTGAAAATAATCAAGATATTCAAGAAAAGAAACACTATATTAACCTAAGAGAAGAAGTCAAAAGTAGGAAATTTCAGCCCATATAGTAAAAATTAGAAAATGCTGTCAGCAATTGAAAGAAGCTATAGACTGAAACCATTCTTCTTTATTATGTTTATTAACTGAAAAAAACAGTAAAGGAAGACTATAATGTGTTAGCCTTGTAGCACAGCTAACATGTTGAATGCAATCATTAGTTACAGGCAACTTTAGTTTTCTTTCATCAGCTCCACCTCAAACTGCAACTGAGTAGATAGACTGTTATGGGTTTAGAACCCACAGCAGAGACAGGAAAACTTTGCTGAGATCCTATGGATATGGAAGCTAAGAGATAAACCACACCAAAAAAAGCTGTACCGTGACCCAACACACCTTAGGTTATACTGAACACTTCAGATCTTATCAAGGCTCTCTCATTGCACTAGAACTCTACTTACATTTCAGATAGGGATCTCACTTTGAAGAAAACAACTCAAAAACAGGAAGTTTGGGAATTTTTCTGGTGAGAAAAGCTGTATCAAGACAGGAGATTCCCCTTGAAAGGCTATCAAAATTATCCATCAACAGAAAGCTTAGGGATAATGAAGAAATTGAAGAAAATAATCCACAGCAGGCCTTCCACCGGTATGGAGATAAAGGCATGCTCAACCCTAGAGAAAGTGTAATACACTTTTGGGAGATCTACTCCCATCAAAAAAAGTGCCTTCTAGTGAATAGGAATGTTGCTGGCATGCAACAGGACAGTGAATACAAGCCTGAGCCTTGGAATTCCCATGGAATCTGTTTTTAAGCCTCATCTGAATTCTCCAATGCAAAGCTATTCAAAATCCAGATACAGGTTCCATGTTTCACTTCAGTCTCCAGTTTGTAGAGATACTGTGCATTTTTATAGCAAGGCAAAGCTAGTTCCACCCACTAGCTACAGTTTGTGGCATCGCAAACACAAGATGTGTTCATTTGGATAAGCATGCTCCTTCTCACAGAGGCCCAAAACCACATCACGAAACTTGGGATACAGACACCCAAAGCACTAAGCTGCGAGATCTTTCCCCTTTTGTAACAACGAGCAGTTAAGCCTAATCACCTGTTCTACTTCACTTTCCTTACCTGCAGAAAACTGTTAATTCAGAAATAACTGATACCAACACAAGAGCTAGAGAGTTTGCAGTACACCAGGGATGTTTCAAAAAAACATTCTAAATACGTCCTGGGGACACTCACCATACCAATGACTTCCCTCAAGGCAAAATATTTTTCTGTCAGATCCCCCGCTTCACTCAGTGGAGCATCATAGTCGTAACTAGTGGGCTGTGGCATATAGGGCATATTAGCACCTAAGGGGGGGAATAAAAAAAGCAATGAAAATGTGAAAGAGCTGTTGTTTTTTCTAAATTTTTCAGAATTCTTTCCAATCACAGCCAGACTCTGCTACATTTTTAGATTCAACGTAGGCCTTGGTATTTGGTATAAACTATTCCTGATGGAGGACAACGTTCTTCTAGCTCACACTGCTGTCATACAGTCTTCAGAAATACTCTGAAGAGAAACAAAGTTATCCATGTTTCAACTGCTTCCCAGGACTGAGTGAAGCAGAAGTAGCCTTTGCAAAGATAAATACCATGTGGGTTTAGTACAACATGCTGGCAATAGAGAGAAGAGCTAGTGCAGTCATCTTTTGTCATGTGATAGCAGGCATAGCTTATTCTTTCACAAAATACATTACTACCAAATTCATAAACAGGTCCCCTACATCATTAGTATCATTTAAATAATTTCTTACCATTCCAATAGGCAAAGTTAGTCCCACCTATAAACATGTACCTAAAAAGCAAAAAAAGCCATCCACTTAAATCAGGTTTTGCTGAATTGGGAAAAAAATAATCCCCCCAAATTAACCTTTACTGAACACACACTTACAGGTTAACGTTAGCACCACGTGCCAGGATTTCATTAAGTGTTTTAGCTATAGTTTGTGTGGGGACAACAGAATGACGGTGCCCCCAGTGATCCAACCATCCAGTATAAAACTCAGAATTAACCTGAAAGGAGGAAGGGCAAAAGAGGAAGGGAAAACATGAAGAGGGAACAAGAACAGAATGCAATGTAATTTAAGGTTACTAACTGAAGGGGAAGGAAAAAAGGCACCTTGACTCATTCCAGACATTTTTAAACTAGTATAAATACAGCAAAGTATACACTAAATGAGTCCTTTTCAGCAGATTACTAGTCAAAGAAATCAAAGGATTGTTTCAATAATTTTATACGGACACTTTGAAAATAGTGCTTAAGTACCAAAAAGCGTGGATTTCCTTGGAATCTGTCAACATGAACACATTTCAGATGCTTGGCATTCAAATAAATGATGGAACCCGTACATTGCCTGCAGAATAGCATACATAGACTAGATGTAACGAAAAGTAAATCTTTCAAATACTCAAATTGCATTCTAAACAATTTCATAGCACAGAGATAATCTTGTACACTCAGAGGGCCTTTTCCTTTTGTCAAAATGCCTTCCAGTGATCTCACATCCCACTATAGCTTGTGTGAAACCTCTAGGGTAGCTGAAAACAGGAAGCAACTTCTAACCTGCCCTTTTAATTTTTGCTTTTAACTTCCACCCACACATATACCTCACTAACTCATCTAATCATACTTACTGTTTCCACTGCTTTGTAAACATTTGTCTTAACAAGGAAAAATACTGAAATAAAATCAATACCTTTTAAGACCAAAATAGTATTTGCAGAACAGCAGTTAATGTGGATTTGCCAAACACACACGGAAGCTCCTCTATTCAGTTTTTCTGACTGACTTGGAAATTATGTCTTTTTAAACATGTCCCTAAAACTGTCCAACACACTGTTCCCAACTCCTCTCTTATTAATCACTGCAAGGTTAGGAATGATACAAGAAGTTAAAGTGAAAAGACATACCAAAGGGCCCGTAGGTTCACTGCCCCTTTGAGCTAAGAATGCTGCTGTGACATTGCCACCTGTAAGCAGATAGAAATAAAATTGAGTTGCTACACATCCATGACTTTCAGTCCTTCATCTTACTGAAATAGGTGTCTTATCTCCCTTCCAAGACCTAGCAAAAATGCAGACAAGAAAGTTACTTCAGAAAACACAGGAATCAGTACCTTTGATTCCAGTGTTTAAATTGCAGAAATTATTTAAAGTATATATAAACACATATGCACGTAGGCACGTATGTCCTTGCTTTTGAGATACATCTTCTGAAAACCCAGCTTTTCTCAGGAATAACATCCTGGCACCAAAAAGTCTGAGATGTGTCAGAATTGCTACTTGGTCATTGGAAAATGTAAGCCTGAGATTGTGGTACCAAGACTACAGGGAAGAACAGAAGCGAGGCAATCTCTAAAGGGGAGTTTCACTTCTGATCATTCTTAGTGGCTCAAGCCATAAGGACTGGAAATAACTACTTCAATGAGTAGCTCACCATCTCATAAATGATACACAAAAAGGAGCTCATAATTTCAATCTACTTGTAAGAAAACAGATTCCTGCTAAGCACACATCTTTGATTATAGAGAGAATAACGTACAAACCACACATAAAAAATATGGAAATATCTATCTTGGAGTTTGTTTCTTGTGCCTTAAGCCTCTTTTGCCAAGTCTGTGCAGTATATGAACATTTACATCACTAACTTTCCTATCAAAAGGGCACTTTCTAAACACACTATGGTTGCTTAGCCATTCTTCAGGCCTATATCACAGCAAACTGTGGCAGTGTGAACATTTCTAATGATGATCTTCAGCAGTAATTGCTGGATTCTGGGACAAAGGACGTTAAAAACAAAACAACAATAAAAAACCCAACATAAAAAAAATTTAAAAATCAATGGAATCAATGCCAACTATTACTGCTAGTTTTTAGGAGATACACACCATGAACAGCGTAAATCGTTTATTCATGGTTTCATGATGCAAGGAAGTGATTAGGACTCTCTAACTGGCTACTTCTGGGTGATTCTTGTACATTTAAGAGTACATCAAATACCCATAAATGCCTATTACCCCATTTAAACAAAGCAGTCAGGTTGTCAAGCAGTCAAGTCAGTTTGTCCTGCCATAAACACACACACACACACCCCCCAGAATTTTTTTGTAACAAACAGCAGTCTCCAACCTGGGGCAAAGTCTACTGTTGCATAAAGACCCTGAAGAGCTCCACATTTCAAGTGAAACTGGCTTGCACCATCAGTTGTGAACAGCACCACCTCATCCCCAAGATGCTGGCGAAAGATCTTCAGAAGGGAACGCAGATAGTCATAGTCACAAGCAAAGTAGCTGCCATACTCATTCTCTACCTGCACAGTAAAAGCAAGTCAGTGAAGCAATAGCCAATTTCAGTCTGCACCTTATACCAAAAATGGGAAACCCAAATTCAACCCTCCTCTTCCTTTGATGGCAATGCTGAAAATGTAATTTTAACTGCAGACTTGAGAAGTAAGAGAAGACAACGCTTCTAGGCACTCATTCCTCTCACCTGTATCTTACAGTGGAGCAATCATTGTGTGGAGGCAAGTAATTTTCCTACAAAATCACCCTCCACATAAAAATATCTACCCTAGCTACTTAACAACAGTGATCAAAACACAGTCTCTATTACAACTAGAGAGCTATGACTCACCTCCCAAGCAGGACAATAAAACCATAGAACAAGTTGTGACACGATCAAAACTGCAGTAGAACTGGACTTCCAGAAGAGACACACCTACAAGGGGCTCACATGAACAGCAAAGCCCTGGAGTGGGCTCAAAGGACTGAGGGGAGAAGAACAACCCTGCTACTACTGAGAGGTACACATCTTGCCCCCTGCCCAAGGGAATGGACTTTCAAGCTCCAGATCCAATGTCACGGGCACCTGAAGGTTATTTCTGAAAATCCTGTTATAAACATCTTTCTGCCAAGGAATTTTGCTGAGTGCTTTTGCTCAATAGAATACATTGTTTAAGAACAATGATCTTGGGCATATTATAAGAAAATTCTCCTATCGCATCCTGTGCCAACCAGGGAGTTTAAAAAAAAGAAAGTAAAACAAAGCTTTTGTTATGGTCAAATACTAAGAATATGGAACAATTGCCACTGCACATCTAGAAGGAATTTAAGAGAGAAGCTACTTACCATGAACGCACAATATGGTGTGCTGAAACATTTACAGCTTGTTAGGTGCTAAGAATTAAAAAGCCTAAATTTTGAGGCCATTTTTGTGACAAGTTTTGGGCTTAGTCCATACTGGTTTTGCTTCTATCTGCAGGTATAGTTATTCCCCTTTTTCCTATCAGAGGGTTTCAGGCAATTGTACTGTATTTTGACTTTATGTGAGAACTGGCATGAAACTCAGATCTAAAAAGCTCCGCAAGTTTCCTCTATTGCTTTCTATAGTTGTGGGAAACAACTTTAATAGAGGAGACAAGCACTCTCTGAATTCTGGAAACAGCTGACTCGGTTCTTTAGAATAAGGAATTGAATCAGAACCTTTCAGCTACCTGAAACTGTGAAGGAACATCTGTGACATTACCACCCAACACCCACAGAGTGTCTGCAGGAGCAATATAAGCATCCATGCTGCTTGTGTTCATTTGATTTTCAGGAAGTTACCTGCACCATGATGATTGGACCTCCATTCTGATAGAGGTGAGGCCTCATCTTTGGCAAAAGGACACCCATCCATTTCTCTACTGCTGCCAGGTAATCTGTGATACACAAAGTATAAATGTTTCACAACTTTTCTGCTTTTTTCTAGATTTTGTTTTAAACTATATATGGGTAGTTTTTACCTAGTGTTCTAAGTATGTAAAGTATAACAAAACAGCATTTAATGAACTGATGTGCTCTTATACCTGTTCATAAATGTCAGCTTCCAGTACAGTTTACTAAAAAATTGAAGATTTAAATACTGGTGAACTTTGAAAATCAACAGAGACACTTCAATGTCTCACACAGGTTGCCCTAACATATTTCAACAGGAAAACAAATTCAAGTATTGCTATGTGTACTATTTTTTTAAATAGATAATTTATCCCACACTGAGCCAGAACTAGAGTCAAATATGATATATTTGTCCCCTAATATGCACTCCAATAACCACATTAATCTCCTGTCTCATCTCATCCCTCCATCTCTGGTCCATGACCAGGTAGCACTCAAGAATGCTGTAACTAGTTCTGGAATTACATGCACACTGATCAGCCAGGAAGGATCCCTATGATGAGTGGGTTGCAAAACTGAAAAACTCAAAGGTGAGAGCTACCTATCGTCTTTTCCTCAATGGTGACAGTGATTTCTCTCTTGGCACCAATTTTCATGAAACTTGTCAATACCTTGGAAACTTTCTACCCTACTTTGTTCGTTCTATATACTTCTTGAATGCACATTTCTAATTAAAAGCACTGAAGATTTTACATACAAGATAACTTAAGCTGAAATATGAATTTCCTAGTAATGGACTCAAACGGCAAGTTGCCTTGCTGCTAAAGTGTATTTTTGCTAGTCTCTTCTGATGCCTCTACCTGAATCAGAAGACCTGAGAACAATAGATTTCTTCTCCAACAGCCATGCAGGAAGACCTCCCTGGGAAAAGAAAGGGAATCACTTCAGTGACCATTTTTAGGAAATGTAAGAAGAACTCAGTCTTTTATCAAAACATATACCAAGACCTGAAGATTGATTTTCTGTAAGTAACAATTCCCAATGAAAAAACAAATAGTAAGTTTGTAAGATGTCACTTAAGATGCATGGATTTTAATATGCTAAACCAAGAGTCTTGTCCAAAGATACACCAAGTATGTTTGTTTACTTTAAGACAGAAATATTTGCATTAAATTTACCCTAGAAATAAGGTAACTTAAGGTTACAAAAGGCTGTACCATGTCCCATTCTGCACAGATGTAAGGTCCAGCTCTCAGGATAACCAGCAAACCAGTGTCGTTAGCAAGCTGTAGGAAATACTCAAGGTCTTTGTCACCAGAAAAATCATACACGCCCAGCTGGGGTTCATGGTAGTTCCATGGCACATACCTATAAAGAGAGAAGATCACCTTCCATTAGGAAACTGAGACTAAACCAGAACTCCAAATAACAACTATTTGCACCACATGCCCCAGAGATCTGTAATGCTGAACTGGTCTTCAGATCAGTAAAACACAAGAATAACTGTAGGGCCTTTCTTCTGTGAGGTACTTCATATGGTAGGAGGTGTTAAAATTAATGCTGAAATAAGGCTTAGTACTTTGCAGTAAGTCTGCAGGAGTCCATATCAATGCAAGAACAGGTTTGGGTAGCGCCATTTTGAAACCATGACATCTATTCCAAAATTTAAGTAGTTAACAGTTTTGATGTTAGCAACACAGCTGACAGTCATATAGTGGTGGGAGGTTTGTGAAGAGATAAATACCGTAAACCACTCACAAAGGAGGTGGTCAGGAACGAGCTTGCCTAAAACACTGCATGACCCTTCATAAAGGGATCACCCAGTTTGCACGGGGAAGCCAACTAGGTTGACAGGTCCATACTGCTGCCACTACAAAGAACTAAGCCTCAAATGATATTGCATCTAGGTCCTGAAAGTTTTCATTGACCAGGAGCAACACAGGTTCTGAAAAACCAGCATGGGAAGAACAGACAAGTTAGAGGATGATGCTAAGGTGCCCAAGATCCTGGAAAAAGTAAAACTTCATTTCAACCAAGTAATAAAGCTGCCAAACAAGAAGATAACCATTTGAGAGAACACCTTTCTCCTACTTCCAGGACTTCGGAAATCACAACTCCACCACAGAACAGCTCACAGAAGATAAAAAAATACACTTGGTTGCAAGACAATGAAGAAACATGTTATCTACCAACTACTATGCGTACTGTTGTAGCTTACGGCCCATGCTTGACAACCATGAGTTTTGGCTTGGGATAGTACTAAGTGGCAGTCGTAGATCAGACACACATTCAAATTAGGGATGAGTACTGCTTGAACAAGGATTTAAGAGAATGGGACAACTCATTCTCCATGCATTTACTTTCTTGCACATAGGTTTGTAATCCCTCTGAGAGAACTGTTACCACTGTTCCAGAGAGAACAAATTTGAGAAAAATTCGTAAAACCAAAACTGTGGTTAGCCAAGCAAAGATCCTCTCAGGCACCACTTTTCTTGCTGTCTGGGTTTGTTCACATGTTCCAGAGTTAATTTTGCAAGAACTACCCAAGATGGAAAGAAAGTGCAGAAAACACCACATTCAATAAGCAAGAAAAACAGGAACCCTCACACGAGCACGCTACTGAAACAACCACAGTCAGACGTACATGCACATGAACATCAAATACAAAAATTACAATCTTTCAGCAACATTATTTAATATTATAGCCTCACAAATGCCAAAATCTTAAGCCTCTGTTTGAAGAGATAAAGCTTAAAATTTGTATGCAAGGATAGAGTCAAAGTAATGCACTCAGGCATCAAAATGCAGTTAACCTGCTCTAATTGTTTATGAAACACATGATTAACTCACTTTTAGAACAAACTAAATGTGCATTTAATGAATATATGAACCATGTGAAAATACATTCAATATTAATTTAGTTTTGTGCACTTTGTCTAACTTTCAAGCAGAGAAGCAAGCTGATTCCTGACATTTACGATTAAAGTAGATATAGTAGAAAACTATTTAAAACAAACAAATGACCAACCTATGTCAAAGAAGCCAATACAAGAGTATCATATTGTGCTTGCTTTCCCTGTTCCATATACCATTATCCTGGTTATTACTGCAGAATAATTTTAGTTTGCTCTAAGCCATAACAGCTACGTTATTTTCAAAACTGTTGCTTAGAAATACAGAATTCTTTTAAATTACACATATATCACTATGGATCTGTCAAGGACACATAACCCTAACTCCATTTGTTCACAGGAATATTTGAAAGGGTTAGAGAAAAGGAAAAAAAAAGGTGATGTCTCTACTTAGCAAGGCTTTTGGTACTTTGCTGCACAACAAGGAAAAAAAAAAAAAAAAGAGGCTAGTTGGTATAACATTAATATAGAATAAAAATTAGCCACAGAAGAACAACCCACAATTTGCTGGGAAAGCAATGGGATATTTTGAGGAGTATCCTAAGTCTCTTCGGTAGGTCTAACTATATCCAAAGCTTTTATTGACACCTGGGTGAGGTAATGCACAGCACGCTTTGGAAATGGGGAGTGGTTGCAAATCCATCGGTGAACACGATCAGGATTCTAAATGCTCTTAACTAATGAGCAATGTGGTCTGGTATCAATAACGAATTAAGAGTTACCACTCTTTAATTCTCTTGCATAGGAAAAGGCAAAATACAAAACAAGAAGAAAGGCATATGGAAGTGGTATTAATAGGAAAAGAGTCTGCAGGTTCCTCTGAAAAGTATCATCTGACTATGAATCACCAACATGACACTGCAGTAAGAGACAAAGCTCCTTCTGGGAGGAATTAACAGGCATGTTGATGTAGCAACTCATTCACTGAAAAATATTTCTATCAGAGCTGCACCTGTTTGAGCAAAATAAAGATGACTAGACATTAACTTCATAACAGTTCCAACTGCCTAAAATACTACCACAGAAAGACAGCAACTGCTTATACTCCCTTCTCTTTAGGCTACCTAACAAGTTATTTATGACTGGTAAGTAAATTACAGGTTAATATGAGAAAAGCATTCTAGCTGCAATTTAACTACACCTTGTAACCTGTTAGTTATGAAAATATACTCATGGGAGAGTTTTATTAACCTGTTCTAGAAACAACTCTGAAGGTCTAAATATTCTAAATAGTGTCTGAGGTGAGGACAAAAAGGGTTTCTCCAGCTCCCTTATGCTCAAGATGGAGGAAGACAGAAAAATTCTTCCAGGAACAGTTTTAATTTATGTCCCGTGGTTCCCCAGAAGGCCGGAAAGAAAGTAGACTTTAGTGGAGAAAAAGGGAAGAAAGTGAATTAAAAAAATTATGTGAAATGCTTTTTTATCAAATAAATCATGATACAAATATATTTTAAACACTGGTCTAAAAATTGTTACTAATAGACTTTAATCCCCCAGTATATTTTCTACAGCTAGCAATGGCCTCAAATTAAAACCTTTGCCTTTGAAATTACTATTATTAGCAAGTATAATTCCTGTATACCATTGTATTAATGTGTAGTCCATTGTTAATGCTGTACTGCTTTAGTTACAGAATAATTAATTTCTAAAGGAATGCCACATTCCTTTTTCAAACTTGAAATGTGGTATTTCTTCTGTATTTGAGTAATAGCACTTACTCTTCATTCACATACAATTCCTAAGCTTTTTCCTATAACCTTTTCTTTAAAAGTCACAGTTTTCCTCTCCCATTTCAGAGAGATGTCAACAGGCAAAAAATCCACTTTACCTACCTTAATGTACAGGATAATTCTCTGTAATACCAGGGTTGGGTTATTTTTTAATAGTGTGCAATTAAATAGCTTTTACTAATTTCATAAATAATAGAGCAACATGCTAGTTAAATTACACATTTATAAGTCTTTAGAAGAAGTAAATTGGGCTTATTTTTTAATTAGTATGCTAAACATCAGCTCTTTCTTAGAGGGAGCTTCTACAGGTTTATAGTTTTCTGCTCATTAGTGGACAAATACAGTAAAACAAATAAAATGCTCAATATTCTTTAATTTTCTATAAGCCTGTAAGGTAACTGCTGAGTCTTCCAGGAAGCTTCTTCACTGATCTGTAAATCCTGTGAATATTTAGCCCCATCTAGTGGTTAATTATTTATCTCCTCCATGCAAAAAAACCCAAACCAAACCACTATCAGTTCTTTCCAGATGTCTTTGATGGCATTAGTTTCTAGTTGGCAGACACAGTCCAGGAACTGAAAACAAGGACAGTTACCTTTGTGTGACCAGAGGCCTCTGCATGCTGCCTGCTGAGGAAGGGAGTGGAGCTCCTAGGTACACCTCCATCAGCTTCTTGGATGTCACACCAACCACAACATCAAATTTCAACCTGCTATTTGGGAGGCTTAGGCCTTGATATTTTAAACTTTAATGTAAGATCAAGCTTCCTGTCACCTGTTTGCTCATATTCTGTTATTGCTTAAGATGTTTCCAGGTACAGATGATTATACACATATACTGACTTCACCTATTCAAGAGTCCCAGATGAGCTGCTGACTCAGTCATTAGCTGAACGATGTAGCAAGGCATAGCAACTCTTTTGGAAATGAGGCTGCAGAGAACAGGAAGGAGAGCAGGTCTAGCTTGCTTTGACCACAAGGTATTTACAAGGACAATCCTGTAATAAAAGGATCCTGTTTCCCTTGAAGTGGTAAGGCTCCTTGGGAGCACTCTGATAAGAACAAGGAGGGCTCCCATATTTCAAATTATAGCAAGATCCTTTCCTGTCTCCTGGAGAAAATCCCAAGCAGCAACATCAGTCTTCAGAGGTGGCCTCAAGGCTGGGAGTCCAGCTACCACATTCTGCGAGAAGGTCTGGCAGTGCTGCTGCCCATTCCAGAACGACTTCACATATCTGGTATCTCAGTCCCTTGCTAATAGTTTTACTGATCCAGAAAAGAGTAGGCAGAAGAAGAGAAAACAAAACCACAACTAAGTAATCATCTAGACAAATTTCCATTTTCACCAAAACCACACAAAATCACAGCAGAGTTGTTTGGCGTAACATGAAAATGTATTGCCTTATCTCAAATAATCAAGAGCAGTAAGGCTTGATTATCTTCAAATTTCAAAAAAAACAAGACTGTTTTGGTGGGGTGGTGGTTGTTCTGGTTTTTCTTTAACATCGAGAGAGAGAGATCAGCGTCAAATGGAAAAATACATGGATTTGATTCTTGTAGAAAATGCAAGACACAGGGGCGCTTTCTGCTTCTAAGACACACATTTAGGAGCTATCTTTCACCATAGTAGAAAAAAATCCAAAGGTAAGCAACAACGGGGGAGAAAGTTAAGGAATCCCAATCTGCCCTACAAAAAGAGAAGGAAGTTGTAAGAAACCTGTTATCTGTCATCGGTGATTCAGCAACAACACCTAAGGCCATAGGTCACATATCCACAGGGCAACAATTGCTAGCTGTACTGTACCTTCTGTGCCAAAACAGACACAACTCGGCTCTTCCAAGACCAACAGAAACCAGTTGACACCACCAACACATGACAATCTCCACTCTTTCCTCCACAGTGGAAGGACACTAATGCAAAGCAGTAAAGCACAGAGTAAGAGATCTCTACAAGTTAAAAAAATAAAAAGAAAATAAAGAAGGAAAAAAAAAAACCAACTTTGTTAGCAGATTACAAAGGAAGTAGAAGGAAGCAAAAGGAAAAAAAAAAAACCAATCCTGCAGCAATTTTGCCATTAAACAGCGTTGGGGGAACAGGAAAGAAAAGATTCTTATCTCAAAAGACCATTGATACAGCAGAGACATGAACAGGCAATTTCAAAGAAAAAAAAGGAAGGGACCAGTTGAAAAAAGCTGAAAGTGAACAGAGGGCACTGAAAATACACGGGTGTTGGAAGGAGGAGAAAAATAAAATCAGAGACATAAGGGCAGTATGAGACACTACAGATCATAGGAGACACAGAGCAGCTGTCAAGACCCAGGCTGATATTCAAGCCAGACATCAAAAGGTGTAATTTTCAGGTCCATTTCAGATTACTTTTATTACAGCAAAAAGTTATTACACGGGCAATTCTAGTAACTCTGTCCTGATCAAGCGGTACTTAACATCATCGTTCTTACATGATGCGAGGGAAGATAGAACTTTCTTGCTGTATTAGAAAACAACAAAAACCACCCCAGAAAACACCCACCAACAGGTCACTATATCATCACAACACAGGGAAGAGTTTCAAGACATTAAAAAAAAATAGAGAACCCTAAATTTGAAAAAAAGCAACTTCTTTTCTTTCCCTGCCATCTGTTCTTCACATACCAACCCTTACTAATCACACCTCCAAGTGTACAAGACTTGCAGGTCAAACAAAATACGGATTTCAAGGGAGAGAAAGAAGAGATGGTGCAACACTCCCGCTGAGCAAAGTGCCCTGGCCTACAGACTCTGCACTGCCAGAAGCAACACTGTCTGGCAGTCCATAGCACACAAACAGGCTGTTTGAAAGAGAAGCTCTAAGCCTTGTAATGATTTAGGAAAGAAAAACAAACATGTACAACCATTGCTTGAAAAGACTGTGCCTTACACTTTTCTACCACTCCACTTGTCAAGGAAGCTCTAAAAAAAAAAAAAAAAAGAAATGCAGTTTACTCTTATTTTTGCCAATCTGTGCCTCACCTGTTATAATAAGTACACAACCATGTAGGAAAGACAAGAAAGATGGACTAAAGGTTTAGCACACATAACTAAAAGCTGTTTAAACTGGTTTTGTCAGGGGGGCGGGGGGGTGTTAGTTTTTTTTTGAAAAAGTGCACCTAGTTCCCAACCATTTTTCTAAGTTAAAACATTCCTGGTGAAATAGCTTTAAATATTACTGCAACCTTTGCCAATATTTTCAAGGCTTCAGGGCAATACAGTCTAGGCTGTATTAAGAGGTTATTGTTCCCTCTCACCTTGTCTGTCTTTTGACCAGAGATTACAATGCCCTTGGCAGAAGCAGAGCACATACAAATGTTTCGTAATTTATTTCAGGTCACACTTGCACCCTTGGTTATAAAGCAAGAGGCATGGCCTACCAACAAGGAAGTGGACTGTTAGCTATAACCTGCCCAGTTGTCCCAGTCTATGCTGTTAGAGGTCATCCTGTGCCACCCCCCACTTCTCCGGAGCTTTCTCACCTATTAGAGATGAATAAACCAAGTACCAATGGTGGCATTCTGCTTAACTACTTCTCCTACATGTCCTAGGACTACAAATTGCTTTGAAAGTCAACAGATACTTACGTTTGAATGGCATCAAGTCCTGCCATCTTCATCTTCAACAGGCGGTCTTTCCAGTAATACCGGGGCACTCGTGAGTAGTGAATGCTACCTGAGATGTAACGGAAGGGTCTCCCATCCTTGACAAAGCAGTTACAGTCATAATCAATCCCAAAACTCCTCTGGGGTATATTCTGTGTACAAAAAAAAATGGAAAAAAAAAAACCACACAATATAATCTTTTTCTCCCTTGAAAGGCACGGAGAACAATCTATGCATCTGTGGCTTGTCCACAATAGAAGGTGCAGTGGTGTTAAAATAACTGATGGTGAATGGCTCTCCACTAGCTACATATAGCCCACCCGAGCCTAACACACCAAAGGACTACAATGGGTCTGCCAACCACTCAGCAAGGACAGGATTCACTACTACACCAAAATATGCCACATGCATTCTCCACTTTTAATTAATATATAGTACCATCTTCCCACAGTGATACATTTTGCAGTTGCTTACACCAGTGCAAATGATGAGGAATTAATTAAGAGGAGATTTGGTGAATGCCAACACTTTGCACTCAATGCTTCAACTTACTAAACTGTTGGAAAACACAACCCTAATTCCAACTTAAGGTCACACTCAAGTCTAAAAGCAAAATCCAGCTGGGAGCTTTTGAGGAATAAATACCACATTCTAAATGCTCCAGGGCACCAACACATACCTGCTTCAAAGCTTAGTTTCCAGTAAGTATAAAACTGTTCGATCAGTCTGGCAAACTACATACATTTAAGTCACTAAAAATCAGTCATTTTTGGAGAAAGCCCTACTTTCAATTCTTTTCCAGCTAAGCACACCCAGACCAGTGAACTTAAAGAAGCAGATAAATTAAGAATAAGAATCTGCACTTCCTAGCCATAAGAAAGATACCCTAACTTCACGAGCATGGGACTACTCTTCAAGTGAGGCTATGATCTTAGTAAGATTTCAACTACTACTACAGCAGTACTTCTTTTGCTTGTTAAAAACAAGGAAAAACAGAAGATGTTTTAAGTGCCTGGCCCTATGTCTTTAAGAACCTTTAACTTTAAAAAAAATAATTTAAAAAATTAAAACAAACCTTAACATCTCACATCTTATGTCTCTCATGTATGTTTGGTATCCCTGTCACCAGTACTACTTTTGTCCTCCACACACCACTGAACAGTTGGTTGGTTGTCTTCAAGTTCTGTGACTTTGCATTTGTGTTTTATCAGATTCATTACTGCACACTTCCAAAAAAATTTGCTTCAATGAAAGATCAGTAGGGATTTATGAAGTAAAATCACAAGTCAGCAAATGTAATAACTTAGTTCTCCATACCTATCAGAAAATAAGTCAGAAGTCAACCAAACCAACCTCATGATTCATTGGACATTATACTAGCCCAAATGAAATACACCTTTCAATAGCGTAAATTAAAAGCTGGTGAAGGACACTGGCCTTGTTCTTGAAAAGATGGGCCTTGACCTGTCCCATATGGAGAATGGGGCTTAGCAATAAGGACACTGATTACATGAAACAAAAGCAATGAAATTAGAAAAGCAAGAGAGATGTAGACCATCATATAACCCCAGGTGACCCCTGCTACACGAGAGCCATCCATCATCAGAAGAGATCTGCCCAAAGGTTACGCAGGGACCAAAAGACCAGATTTTTTAAGAACCTTCTCATGAAACCACTTCTTTCTGTAGTACAACTATGGGAAGAGTAAAGAGAAAGGAATGGGAAAAGTGAAATACAGCAGGCATGTATAATCATAAAGCTGCAAGCACTGAGACTCCTGGCCAACAACTGGACACAACTGCCAACCAAGAGCATACTCTTAGCACAACAAGACAGCAAAAAGAAGCCAGTGCAATGTGTCACAGACCAAAAGAATACAAACTACTGGGCAGAGTACAATGAAGAAACACTCTCCTGAAAACTGGGAGGATGAAATTGCAGAGTAAACATGCCTATCGCGGGACTGTCATTAAACTGAGCAACTGAGTGAGGTAACACTCTACAAACTTCTGAAGACTACAAAAATCCAAGGAGAAGGAAGACTAAAGCATGTTGAAACTGTGATAAAGGCATTTCTTCACAGAAAACCTAAAATAAAGTTGTGGAAAATGTCTTAAATGTACATAGCAATCCAAAACATTCTGCCAACAGTGAACAAGTGAAATGGTCTGTGTGAGGGACATGTAACAACAGACATGAGAAGATACAGCCCTGAGCTGGCAGGGAAACAAGAACTGCAAGGGACTGCCAATTACTGTATAGGGGAAGCTTTTTAAGCCCTGATCCCACAAATATGGACCCATTCTTAACATTATTTAACAAAGAGCTCCATGAAAGTTTAAATAAATCCCGACTCAACAAAGGTATGGATGTGCCAGGTCTCCACAAAATCAAGACTTTACAGAGCTGAGAAATACAAATGAACTGCTCTGGAACAAAAGTAACTCAAATGTGGGGATTCTCCCTGGGAAATTATTGTTGTAGTAACTCCAGGCTGTTAAACCTCAAGCAAATTACCACTGCAGAGAATGCACAGGTATGTATCATCTGCTTACTCCCCTTTACATTCAAATATAAGTGACTTTTTGCTGATCTTTAATTTATAACCTGCATCTTGATTCCTGGGCATGCTGAACTAGGATGGAATTGTACTGCGTGTATCCCCAAAGGAAGCCATTCACCCTCATGAACACCAAGCAGATGTTTCTCATTCTTCACGTGTTTTTTTTACTCTAGGGCACTGTGACAATTCGCAGCATTAATGCAGAGCTGAGTGCTTCAAAATGATCATGATTAAATGAAACTCAGAACCCAGGTGCAGCAACACAATTCTGCAATACTATAAAAAAAAAAATAAAAAAAGAAGCATTAGGAAAAAAAACACATTATCCCTGGAAATAAAGTAGAGTCAAAATAAATTGCTGCTGTTTCCCTTTGAAAGAGGATTTCAGACCCCTCGTTTAGACTAACCACATCAAGAGGCCTGTGGAAGACACTTGTTCCATTTATGGCAGATAAATGTTGAGAAACTAACACTGAAACAACTGTTTACATAGCTCCACCCTCAGGGGATGGAGATCTCTGGCAAGAAACAAGACTTCCTTAAAATAAAACAATGAAAAGAAGGTATTAACTATGAAAGTGATTATCATTGAACCAGTTACCATTTAGAAGCCATGCTTTTAAAGCTGTGACCATAATTGTAAATCACCTTCCTTACTCATACACTGCCTGATACAGCATTATTTTGGGGTCAAGGAGAGGGAGGCAGCTTCCAGAGTACTTGTTCTGATTCACCTCATTTATTGCCCATTATAAACAGACTTCCCTTCATGATCACTCAGTGCATGACCTTACCTATCGCTTGCAGACCAAGGCCTGCAACGAAAACAAACAGTTCTCCTCGTGAATTTACATCTGGTTCTGTCAATATTGTATACTCATGGTTGTGAACATACAGCAGGAATGAATTCCCTGCATCTCCCTAGAAGATGGGGTAGTGGGTCTGCTAGTTTGGTAAAAAGATTCAGCAGACACAAACCACAGACTGCTTAGGATGCCAGTTCATTCATACCACATCATATTAATGTGCAATTGAAAATTCAGACCCTTAAAGGCAATGGTGTAAAGTTGCATCTTACACGCTCAGAACATACTCACATGGAAAAGGGGAGAACTAAAGAATTTGTCCTTTAAGTCAAGTAAGACTTTATTTTTGCAACCTTAAGGCTCTTTAAACATTTTATAATGTGTATGTCTCTCAACATAGGAAAAAAATGTATAGTTTCAGCACACAAAACTATTTTGACAGTGGCTAGAAGCTCTCATTCTCCAAATTTACAAAACAGGGGTTTTTTTTCTTATTTGGAAAGCAAACAAATGTGGATACAAATCCTCAATGAACCCCTCCCACCTGTGAAGATTTCTAGCATCTCTTATGCTAGAAATCAAACACAGAACATCTCTTTCTCTACCCCAAAGCTTAAGTATCAAAACTGAGAACCACAAACCACTTATTTTCTTTTGCTCCTTCCAAAAAATCCTCTTAAGTGTCCTTTCGCAGCCCTTGCAGTGGTCTTTTTTTCTGCATCACTTCCTCATCTCTTCAGCCTAGACTTCTTCCCCCTAGTAGGCATTAGGCAAATTTAATAGTGGCCTTAGCTCTCCCATTTTCCACCATGCCTTACTTAGCAGTAAGGGTGGTATAAGATTTTCCAAAACTAGTCAGATTTATTGTCAGTAGCTTCATGTTGGTAAATAGAATTAGTGTATTAAAACTACTCAGCACAAACTGCTACAATAAATACTGGTACGAAATAAAAGGTCATTAGAGGCATCTTTCTTGATAAGCAAAAAAGTTTTATTAAATCCCAACATTTAAAGCATTTGTCATACCACAATTTACATATTTTCAAATCCACTCTATACTGATTATATAATGTAATAAATATAACTTTCACAAAGTGATGATTCTATTCTATCCTGGTATTATTCTGACAGTGATTCACTCTTCCCTGCCCACCCCACTGTCCCGATGAACTGGCCTTTTATAGGAAGAAATATATATTCATTTACTTAAGTTCTCCAGATCAAACACATTCCACACACACCAAAAAAAAGATTTACAAAAAAAATTTTCTAAATTACAAAATAAGCAGCACAGCAGGTTTTTTTTTTTTCATCTGGAATACTGAAAATGGGTCTACACCATACACATTCAAGTCAAATCGGAAAAAGTATAGAAAAAGCCTTGAAGGACAATTAGGGATTGCTGTCTTAGATTTTAGAAAAGGTTAATTCCTCTTACTGTCAAAAAGAAAGTTGATCTAGGATGCTTTCCCTTCATACTTTTTTTTTTTTTTTAAAAAAAAAAGCAAAATAGGAAAAGGCTTTGAAGTGTTTTGGCACAGAAAGAAAACACTTTAAGTGATAACTAATCATCAAGTAATCAAGCTTACAGAGGGAGAGACTTAAAAGAAAAAAATTAAGAACTAAATTACATTGGGAGAACTCAATAAGTTTATGAAATTATAATATGACCACTCCTAAAAGCATACGTATCTGCTCCTGAAAGGATACACAAGAGGGGCACATACAAAGTAATCAAGAAGTCATCTACGCAGCCCTGGGATGGAAGGACCACTTCAGCTAGGTTTTTGCACACATCTGGACAGAATGAAAAGAGAAATAAAAAGGGCAGGAGGAAAAAAAAAAAGAAAAAAGTAATACTAGCAACTCACTGGGAAACTAACACCATCTAAAACCAGTCCCACAAAAGCCTCCTGATAAGGAAACGTGCTCAACAGTTAGTCATAACACAGTAATAACCCTCAGCGTAACAAATGGAAAGCTGTCCTCCTGGACCACTGGCCTATAGGGAATACTCTGCACTACTAAACCCAGAACACAGCTTTTCACTGAAGGCATGTCGATAAGTAAACAGAGGGTCACAGGCTATCAAGATTCTCTCTACATAAAACCATTTGACACTATGCCACTGATGGGAAAGAACCTCAGAAGGACCCCATGTGAGCAGTGTTAAATACACATGGAAACTTTAGGATACTTAAGCAGATATTATTGCACAAGCATTAGAAAGTTTACAAAATTATAGGTGCTGGGAAACAGAAATTATCTAGTCCAGCAAGTAGACAGCCTGGCTGGTCAGGTGTTGTTTTCAGACTAAAAGAGGACTGACTTCTCCAACTCTTGCACCAATCTTCCAGCGCACATGACACATTTACAGTATTTCTCAATATTCCTGTGAGTAAAAATGCAAGATATTTGTACAGAGGAACAGGATACAAAAACAGCTTAGCAGTTAGAAACTCTGCCTGCGGGACTGAACAGAGTGGATGAAATGAAACGTCAAAATTTCACTTACAGAAAAACTCAGCTTTTCAAAGCCTATGGTACCCTTCAAATACACCACCCCACACTTCCTGCAAAATGAGAACAGGAGCCAAAGAATAAACCAGAAGTGTGTCTGGTTCAGGATCACACAGGAAGGCAGGAGAAGACTTGAACACCACTGTTCTGGTCTTGCCATCCTCAGTCTCCTATATAAGCACTGATCTCTTTTGCCTCGTGCTACATGGGTCTGACTGAGAGGAACCCAGGTACTGGCAGGCAGAAAGGCAGCGCAAGGGAAACCCTGTGGCTACAGCTGCAGATTTCAGAGGCAGCATTCCCAGGCGTTCATGGCGTTTCATACAGCAACACAGAGGTGGAAGGGGAGGAGAGAGGAAGACGTACAGAAGTAAACTGTTTCATCAGCCTGGACAATATACACACACATTAATTTACATCCTGGCTTTCTTATATGAACAGAGATATGAAAGCAAGAATGTTTTTAATATTTTCTAATCTCTCAAATTTCCCAGAATGATATTAATTTGTGTTAAACCCTTCTAGGAAAGACAGAGAGAAGTTCTTCATCCCTCATTATCCTGTAGCAGTTCTTCTGCTATGTGCCTATCAGACAGCCAGGGCACTAATACACAAATGCTATTAAGGAAAATCACCTGCTGCAGAGTTTAGTCTTCTTAAAAAGGACACCATTTACCTGAAATGTTAAAACCTTAAACAAAGTTCAAGCATTAACCTATTTGCATTGTTTTCAAATAGCATCTTCTTACTCTTGTAAGAGAGAAAAAAAAAAAAAAAAAAATCACAGAAGAGAAACTAAGCATAAACCACAAAAACCAGAATGAAGAGAGACTGTGTATTTCAGCTTTGGATTTTGTGCTTTACATCAGGAGATACTGTATGCTCAGACAGCATCAGAATTTAGAAAACTCATAAGTAATATTTCTCATTTACTGTTATTAGAGCTAATTTTGGGAAGTAATTACTAGATGCCTGGTTATTCTGGGGAAAATGCCTGCAGAAAGACAGCTACTTTCACCCTTTAATATCAGTTTCCCCAGCCTTTTAAACGGAAAAAATCGAATTTCAGGAACTGATACTTGGCGACTTACTGTACTGGTAAGCAGCACAGACTGGAAGTTCTAGTGCATGCTGCAGACAGCTAGCAGGATAAAAGGTATCCAGCCTCAATAAAAAAAACCAAAACAAAAACCAACAACTATACCCTTCCCATAACATTTCTAGCATAAGGCTTCCAGAGTTTAAATACAAAGTGGACACTCTGTAGTCCCATCTGCAAAACATGCACGAGCGACTTCACTGCAAGAAATCAGAACTTCACCTGCCTATGATTTGATAAGGCAGCTGCCTGACGGATAATAAACAGTGGAACATGAAGTAGCCGCAGGACACAGATATTACTAAACATGCATGGGACATATATTATCTCCATGACATCAGTGTTATCTTTAAATGCAGAACCTCAATAATAATGAACTCAAAGTATTAATTTCTTCAATATTTTAACATGCTCCCGATTTGTTTCATAGGCCCAAGATATGTTAATGTTTTCTGCTCAAACTTTAGAGAATCTGCTGTAGTCCACCCCAAAACATCTTCTCTGACTTCCCTGAAAAAGGATCTGCTTTCAGAGCAGAAGAGCCAATATACTGACCAAAATGGATGGTAGAAGTCTGTCAAGTGGAAAACTCCTCAAGGAGAACGTAGAATTATCTCTGTTATTTCAGCTCTGCTGCCCAGCCTCATGGGTATTCCAAAGTACATCGTCCCAGGGCTGACGTAGACAAAGGTGTTCTGCCCAACTTTGTACAAGCCAACAAAGAATGGGTTCAGAAAATAAGCTCCAGCATTTAGTGGAAACATCTGCCCTCCATGAGTATGGCCAGAGAGAATTAAATTTATGTCTGGTCTCTCCTGAAGGGCCCACTTTGCAGCAACTGGTTGATGAGCTAACAGCACTATTGCATGCTCACTGCTACAATCTCCGAGAGCTTTTTTTAAATCCATGCCATGTCCCGAGTAGCGTAATACATCTGCTTCAATATCATCAACACCAGCCAGGCAGAACCAGTCATCAGTGCTCTTTGGTGAAACAATCTTCACATTCTCATTATGGAGTGGCCGAATGTTAAACGATTTTAACAGCTCAAACCAGTTACTAACATCTGATGTGTAGTACTCATGGTTTCCTGTCACAAAGTAAGTCCCCAAAGGGGAGTTAAGTTCTCCAAGAGGCTCAACAGCAGGTCGTATGATCTCTGCCTCAGAGTCAGTCAGGTCCCCAACAATCACAGTGATATCTGGTTTTAAAGCCTTAACCATTCTCACAATCATGGCAAGCTTGGTCTTGCCAACTGTAGGCCCCAGATGGATATCTGAAAGCAACACCACTTTCAGATTATTCATTGCTGAGGGCAGCTTGTGAACTGGAACCTCCACTGAATTCACAGTAGGAGGCTGGGAAGCATTTAACAGCCCCACAACAGTCAGCACAGCAGTCAGCATGACTGCCAAAACTGGTTTCATCACTGTTCTGTTCTTGTTGACAGGACCTGCCTTAGTGCCTCTCCCAGCCAAGAACTTGTAAGCCTGTTCTACAGAGCCTAGAGTGAAGAGGAAGAAGATAAGAATGATATAGGCCCCCAGGCAAGTGTAGGCAGCTAAAGAAAAGAAATAGGGCTCTTCTGCAACAAGAAATAGCAATGTGAAGAAGCTTGAATGAGCCAAAGCTAGAAACATGAACACAGCTATTTTCCACGGCATGAAACAGAAGGAGCTGGCAGCCGAAGACCTGGAGAACGTGGTGACTGTGCTTCTCCAAACATGAAGAGATCCTATCAACATGAGTGCATTAGCAAATAGTGCCATCTGCAGCCTTAGAAGCCAGCGCCGTGTCCTGAGATCGAGTTTTTCTGCCAGGTAACTCCGCGATAGCATCATGGAGAAGAAAACCATTCCTGCAGCCACTGCGGCCTTTGCTTCAAGGGGCAGTTGCTTGAAGATCATCTTTGCTTCCTGACCGTTCCCTTCTGTTCTACAGAAGTCTCCAGCAGGCAATAATGTGGTTATGAAGGGATGCCTTGGGTCAACAAAGCCTGCAACCAGGAACCAGTATCAGCCGTTTCAAAATATTACATACATTCCCTTTTTCCCAGACTGCAATAAAGGAACTCTGCACATACCACCCAAGACACTGGGTCATGCAGAAACATTATCATAAAGACAGGGAGGAGATTTCCTAATATGGAATAAATCAGACAATTGAAAACACTGGATTCTGGCAGTCCCCTTCCAAGCTCCCTGCCTGCCTCCCTCAATGATTCCTCCCCCCTTTTTTTTATATGGTCTTTCTTCATTAAGACTTCCTTATAGTAGATGGCAATAGATCACAACAGTGATGCAATGATTCCTGGAAACGATTATCACGGTATTTGCAAACAATCATTATAGTATCTGTAAACCCCGTATATGTTCTGGGACTAAGCTGCTTTTGCTGTTAACTTAATACCTGTGTTTTCTGTTCTTCCTCCCAAGCAGTTGGTTCCATCTACAAAGCAGGTATCATTCTTACCAAATGGAAGAAGTTCTACTAACACATGCAACAGCAGCAGTGAAATCCCCACTGGAATAGCTACCAGATGCAACTGTGGTCCCAGAAATTGCAGATGATGCTTGCCTCCAGTTGTGAATAAAACTTCCCCAAAGCCCTCAAGATCAGCAGGACCAGTGAAATCCACATTGTGTTTTGCTACTTGCTTCCTGCTCATTTCCACTACATGTACAGTTCCCAAGACTCAACACCTATTTCAGCATATCCTGGTCTAACAGGATGCAACTAAATTGAAAAGGGATTAAAACATCACACACTGTGCTCCTTTAGAAATAAAGGAAGCCATAAGTCTAATGCATCTCTGCTCCCAGATGTAAAATAAATAAGCAAGCATCAGTTATGTTTGAATCATACCAGAATTCCCTGTTTTGCTCTGTATTTTGCTCAGAGGTCACAGTGTTCCTACTAATGCCCAGTTTGCACATTTCTATTTAAAATAAACCTACTGTTTTATTTTAACCATAGATGTAAAAAGTTTGGATGGTCTTTCATAACATGCAATAGAGACCAAGTTTGAGATAACACACAACCTTATTTAAAGCCATGCAACAGCATATGCTTACTTTCAAAACATTTCCTGCCTCTCAGTCCACACTTAACTAGGAAAAAAGTAATTTTACAGCCAAAAATATCTCAGAACTAGGGCACAAAAGCAGCCTTGCAGGGCTCTACAGTGAGCTTGAGCCCAGAAGTCTACAAACACAAGTTTGACAGGTTGCTTATCTGCAGCATATACTTTCCCAAGCTAATTTAAAAGAATGTGGTGATAGCACCCTGCTGCATTTTGACAACTAGACTAAGTTTTAAAAAGACCCCTTCCCTCACTGCTTGGTCAGGGAACTGTGGGTTGATAGAGAAATCATGCCTGCCAGCCTCAGTTCCTCAAACCCTCTCAGCTGTTAACAGAACTATTCTTTAAAAACAGTGCTATTTTACACACATGCCCTTACAAAAAATAAACTGGGAAGGTAAAAGCATAAGGAATGCTCTACTGGCTCGAGTCCACAGTTCCTCTAGACACCAGGTCATATTCTGTCTGGACAACAGCAATAAGAAATGCTGTTTAAAGAAACGACATGACCCTGGCCACTGTCTGTGGTCTGCTTCCCTCATACTCCTTCAGCTGAAAGAGCTGTTACATTAGGGATGTTAGAAGGCAAATCCTTGCCTAGTCATTTCAGGATACTGTTTATGAACGTGATGTATTTTAATCTCGCTAATCCTCTTTTGGAATTGGTTAAATACTGTCCACTTCTACAACTTCCCGTAGCAGCAGATTCCTGAAATTCACTGTATTTTTTTGAAGTATTTTTTATCTGCATTAAACTAACCTACTAAATTCACCACGTGTCCCTCATCTAATACTACCAAATTTGGTGAGTATTGGTTCTTAATGCCTCTTACCCACCACCTTCAGAATTTTGTCTCAGCCACAACCCCACCTCTCAGAGACTACCCGTACTGCCATCCCATCTTCCCTCTGATAAGGTCTCCCGTGAGCCTGTGCTCCTGTTCACACAGCTCCAACCACCTGCACATCATTGAACTGCGCTGCCTGTCACGATAATACTGACACTCTGCTTCAGACTCAAGGCAGAAGCGACAAGGCCTGGCTGCCAGCAACTGTAAAGGCGAAGGATTTGCCCGGTCGGGCAGTGGTACTGCGTGCCGCCAGACAAAGCGGCAACCAGAGTCGATGCTGAACCTGGGCACAACAGGAAAAACTCCTCTCCCACCACACAGGAGGAGCAAGTTTTCCCATGGGAGCTGCTAATGGAGCGGCGGGATCCGGTAACTGCCGCTCGATTCCCATCCTGCCCCAGGGGTTACTTCAGGAGCCCTTGCCATAGATGGTTTCTCCGAGCGGGGTCTGAACGCAGGAAGGGGCAGAGCTGGCAGCGCCGCGCCAGCCCGCACGCCCGGCCGGCAGCGACCCCGGCGACCGCCCCCCGAGGCCGGGGCACAGCTCACCGCCCCCGGTGCAAGGTCGGGCACGGCCAGCCCCGCCTCAGCGCCACACGGCGAGGGCGAGGCCCGGCGCGGCGGCCGGCGGGCGAGGAGGGGGCGGGCCTGATCCGGACAAGGGGCCGGCACCCCTCACCAGCGCAGCCCCCGCGCCCTCAGGACCACCCCTCCGAACCACACACCGCTCAGGAATTAACGCTGCACCGGAGTTAATCGCCGTCCTCCACCGGGGGCGGGAGCAGGCCCCCAGCAGCCGGCAGCCGTGCGCGCCCGGCGGACCCAGCGCCCCTCAGGGCTCGAGGCCGCCCCCAACAGACCAGGGGCCGCCCGGCGCAGGCCCCCGGCGCCGCCGCGGGGGAAGTTGGAGGGAAGGTGAGGGGAGCGGAGGACACTCACCGCCGCCCGGAGGAGCGTCGCCAAGCCGGCCAGCGGGAGCAGGAGCCTCAGCATGACGGTACGCGGGACAGCCACGGCAGAACGGGCGCTCCGCAACCGGGCACCGCGTGACACGGCGGCGTCAGCTGACCGCTGCCAGGGGCTGGGCCTACGCACACAGGGCCCGCCCCGCCGAGCCGGGCCCCGCCCGCGCCCCGGCATGGGACCGCCTGCCGCAGAACGGCCGCCCTGCCTCCTCCCCAGTGCCTCCTCCTGCCTGCCTGCTGCTACCCGCGCCTCCCGTCAACCAACTCAAGGCCCCGCTGGTAATCACGGCTCACCTCTCAGGATGGGCAGAAGAAACCTTTCCCACCAGGAAAGCTGCTACTGCTGGTAGCTGTTACTGGTCAAAACGCTCTTGCCAAAAATCATTCCCACATACGCAACGCCTGGACCCGGAGGAGCTGGCCAGGATTCTCATTCTGCAGCAGCAATGCTAAGCAACAGTTATCCAAGTGGAAGAATACAGCGACAGCTACATCCTCCACATCATCCGCAGTCCTCAGGACAGATGGAAAGAAGGAAGGAATGACAAGTGCTAAAAATATTAAGATAAAATGGCTTAAAACATGGAGTCAGGTAGGTCTGAAGTTTTATCTGAGTTTGAATTTGAATCTGAAATTTTCGGGATAGCGCTTTGGGATATTCGAAGTACCCCTCGCCAACCTCTGGGCTTCTCACCAGCAGAAAGAGCCTTTGGCAGGCACTGAGCTCCACCTGGGACCTTCGTCCCTGCTAGGAGCAGCCTCCTCGATGGAGATGAACGGCTGAGCCAAGACGTCCTGTTATCAGGAAGCATCTGTTTGCTAAGAGGGAGCTCAAACACTGGAACAAAATTCCTGCAGAGGTCGTTGATGCCCCAAGCCTGTCAGTGTTTAGGAGGCATCTGGACAATGCCCTTAATAACAGGCTTTAACTTTTGGTCAGCCCTGAATTGATCAAGCAGTTGGACTGGATGTTCGCTGTAGGTCCCTTCCACATCAAACGGTCTATTCTAGTCTATTGTAAACGATACGACCTGTCTTTTTTGATGGGGCAGTCAGTGCAAGGATCAATGGATACAGCACTGTATGGGAATGCAATTAGTACCGCCAGAGTTAAATTCTTTCAGGATGTGCTATTTCAGCACCTCTTGGCCTTGCAGGGCCCATGCAAAGAGGAAAGCGTGCTCTTAAGATGCACTGCCTTGTAGTGGTTCGTTTCCAAGCGTGACTCAAAATGCAGGTTTTAGCTGATAAAGCAGATATGGTTTGAAGTCCTGGCTCCTGACAGGCTCTCTTCTTCCTAACAGCCCTCCGGAGAGGGGGCACTGCTGGCAAGGGAACTCGTCTCTAGCCTCGCTCTGCCTGCTGCTCCAGCAGAGCCACGTCTGGACAGGGGCGAGGGCCTGTCTCTTTACACCTGGCCGGCATCAAAATGTTGTGATTCTTTAACTGAGTCGACATAGCCTGGCAGCTTTCCACCCTCATTTCACTAGTTTTGCAGACCGATTCATTACCAGGCATGTGCTGGAGGATTGTTTTATATCGTTCCTTTTATTAATTTAAAAGAAAACCAAACAAAAGCAGCTCCTTTGCAGCTGAATAACCTCATCAGCAACTTCATCCCCCCACCATTCCAGGTGGTTTCAGCTGTGCCCAGCGCATGGCCACCAAGGGCAGGGACAGCCCCTGGGCCTCCTGGGCACAGCGACTGCCTTGGGGCCAGCACCCAAAGGCTTCCTCCAAAGGGTGCTGGGCAGAGGGGGGTGGGCGGGGCTGCGCATGGGGGGCCCTGTCAGTCACCCCCATGTCACAATGCCACCCCCGGCAACGCAGCAGTCACAGTGCCCCGGGGCAGTATAAAAGGGGGCACCTGCTAGTGTCCAGCTGCCAGAGCTGCCCTGGGGGCAGCCCAAAGACATCTGAGAGGAAGAGAGGGTGGGATTACTGGGAGGGGGCTGAGGGAGGAAGACTGGAGCCTGGTCGAGGCTGCTGGAGGTTCTCTGCTGCAAGGCCAGCTCCTGGCAGGCCATCTTCAAATCTCATCTGATGGATGGAAATCCTGCTTCAAGCCTTCCGGGAGCAGATGCAAACCCCTCAGGAGATGAGAACCACCAACTGCTGGAGGTGCCCGAGGCTATCAGGCCGTTTCCGCTGGAGAGTCGTGGCCAGCCCAAGGGAATGCCTTCTTGAGGAGCACTGCAGAGCTCGCCATCCTCATCCCCTGCGGAGCCAGGGGCAGCAGCCGTAAGAAATGGGGTGCAGGGATGTTGCCAGGGGTCCCAGTGCTTTGGAGCAGCCACTAGACAGGCACAGGAAAGATTCTTGCCCCCAAGGTCGATCAGGCCGGGGGCCTTTGGCCACTCTCGGAAGCCCCTGAGATGGCTCCAGGGTGAGGGAGAACAGGGCTTGGGCATCTCCTGGGAGGCGTGACCAGCCTGTGGGACGAGGAGGCAGGTCTTGCTCACCTGCTCAGGGAATAGCCGATCGCCAGCACTGGGGTCAGGAAGGAATTTTCCCCCGGGGCACATTGGCACTGGTCCCCGGGGGTTTTTTGCCTTCCTCTGCAGCACTGAGCATGACCACTTGCCAGGGCTCCTCCAGTCCCTTTTGGCCAGGTTACTGCCTGCTGCTCGTGCACCGCGAAGATGGCCTCTCGTGCCCTGCAGCTGGGGGGAGGAAGGCTTTTTTTTCCCCCATGGTGGGCTAGCGAGTGTCCCTGGGGGTTTTTTGCCTTCCTCTGCAGCGCTGAGCACGGCCCCTGGCCAGGGCTCCTTTGGGCCATGCTGGCCAGGTGCCTGCTGCTCCTGCTCCACAAAGGTGGCCCTCGTGCCCCGCATCCGGGGGGAGGAACCTTTCTAGACTCCCAGGGTGGGCCCCAAGGGTGCCCCCCGGGGGTTGCTGCTTGTCCTCTGTAGCACTGAGCACAGCCCCTTGTCAGGGCTCCTCTGAGTCCTTTTGCTCGCTTCTTGCCTGCGGCTCTTGCACCACCAAGACCCCCCTCGTGCCCTGCCTCTCCCTGGCTCTCCTTCCCACGGCTGGCCCAGAAGCACAGCAGGGCTGAAAGTACGACTGGCGTTGGCAAGTGTAATACTTTGGAAAATACCACGCACCTCCTTCTCGCTCCTCCGCTTTTAGAAGTGTGGGATCGGTCCTGCTCTTCAGGAAACAGGAATTCCGCTCTTCAGGAAACAGGAACTACCTGGCCTGCTTTCCTGCTGCCACTTTGTCACCCTAAGTCAAACGTGGCATTGATGATAGTCCTTTCTTACAGACTGAAACAATATAGAAACACGAGAGCAAAACTAATGATAAAAATAATTTTAAAAAAACAAGAAAAAGAATAAAAAATAAGGAGCAAAAATAATAATAAAAATAGCCATTCAAATAGTTATAAAAATAATTATTAAAATAGTTATAATATATAATTATAAAAATATAAAAATATAATTATAAAAATATAAAACTATAAAACCATAAACATAAAACCATAAAAGTATAAAACCATAAAAATCTAATTATAAAAATAATTATAAACTAGGTGCAGGAATGTTTGGGGGTTTTTTGGATGCCAAGATGAAAATTCATGTGAAAATAGTTCATTCCCAAAAGAAGCGAGAAAAGTCACATTCTTAAAACTTTTCAGTTTGCTCTCAAGAGTTACCTGCTTTCCTGTTTCCGGCAACGATGACTATTTTCTGCACCATAATCATGCATCTGTCCCTCCACACGACGCAGGGCATTTGTGACTTTCTGTGGCTCTCGCTTCCCTTTGCCAGGCTTCAAGTGATGTTTTTTCAAGCTAAACCGAGGATTGCATCAGCCTGCTCCTGGCTACACATGTGCACCACGTTAATGCTTGTGAGCATCTGCTCTGAAACAGGTTGAGAAAAAGACAATAAAATCCTGTTAGCACTTGTAACCTTTGTGATGGCTGTCCTTGAATGTGGTTTTGGAGCTGAAAAAGCCCTGACATTTCAATCAAATAACAGTCTCATTGGGAGGGAAGGGGAAGAAGAAGGGAAATGGGGAAGGAAATGGGGAAGGGAAGGGAAATGGGGAAGGGGAAGGGGAAGGGAAGGGAAGGGAAGGGAAGGGAAGGGAAGGGAAGGGAAGGGAAGGGAAGGGAAGGGAAGGGAAGGGAAGGGAAGGGAAGGGAAGGGAAGGGAAGGGAAGGGAAGGGAAGGGAAGGGAAGGGAAGGGAAGGGAAGGGAAGGGAAGGGAAGGGAAGGGAAGGGACTTCAGCTGGAAGAGACCTCACTTCCCTTTGCTGCAAACAGCTGTGACAGAAGTCCTGCACTTCTCCAGTTTTACAGGTGTGCTGCAGGAAATAATCTCCTGTAATTCCTGCCAGTGTCACAGAAAGAACACTTCAGCTTCACCATTTGCACCTCGTCATCTGGATTCACAAAGAAATCATATGGTAATTCCGAATAGTTATGAAGATTAATCAGAAAACAATACTGAAGAAAGTAACAATCACAGCCGAACAACACGCTTAAAGAGAGAATGAAATAGTGTGTCAGCTCTTGGAAGTTGTTCCTACACATCGTGCTTGTATACTAATCCTCTGAGAGATCAACATCAGAGTAATTCCAAATTCTCTTTCAATGTTCTGTCTATGAGAGAACCCAAAATATTCTAGTTCATAAGGTAACGTATTACAAATTTATTCCAAGGCATCATCCAGAGGAAGAAAAGAACAAGAAAATAAGATTTCAGGCACTGAATATGATTAGAGGGAATGAAGATTTTTTAATTGAAAAGAGAAGAAAAAAGAAGCCTGGAACAAAACTCTTGAGAGAGCTTCTAAATAACAGGGAGCATGTCAGAGGCAGATGAACCATGGAAACAGAAACCAGACAATTGTTTCTTCTCTTTGAGACTAGAACAAACTACCACTATACAGATTATTTAAATTTGAAAAAAGTACTTTCTCCACATTGCAAATAACTAGTTAACAAGATAAGTGGGGCGGGGGGGGGAGGGGTGTTTCTATTTTATTGCATGATTTTTTCACAAGTCTTCATCTTCTTACCCGTAAAGAATTAAAGCAATGGCCCCAACATGCCTTCTGAAAACAAAATCTTGCATTCCAGCATGTCCAAGTTCCTTGCATAAATGTTGTGAAAGTGATGAACTAAACAACTAGTTACGCTAGAGTAAGGACAAGATATTGATATGAACAAATTCTGGGAACAGGAAAATGTCCCCTACCTTTCTTTACCAGCAACACCAGATGCACGGGGGATCACTCCACCTAACGTGCATGCCGAAAGACAAAGGCACACTTATTATATACAATAAAAGAAATGCATATTCATGTAATTCCCAAGCAGTACATACCTATTTCCAGAGGGTCTAATGCATATGGTAATACATTGCACAAAAGTACTAAATTTGGGGAAGGGTCTCTGAGGGCTTCCATGTGGTTTTTCAGTGGTCTGTGGTGGTCCCTAGTGGTTGTTGAAGAGGTGTCCCTTAGTGGCCTTTCCATGAACTCTTGAGTCTTTTTTCATAGAAGATCTTGTCTTGGCTCATCGCTCTGTCTGGAAAGTTTCTCAGTTTCCTTGCCTTTGGCTTCCACAGGTGTCTGCTGGTTTCTCTGCCCTCCCTGGGATGTTCCCATCACAGTTGCAAAAATTATGACCTTGGGCACATTCTTGTCTGAGGTCCCTTACAGCAACGAGCACCAACTGCTTGCAGGCATCAGCTAGCAGGCACCAGTGACAATCTGTGCATTTGCTGCCAGGTTGAGAGAAGGCTGAAACACATCACAGAGAGAACTGAAGACAGATATTTTCCATAAGTACTGACCTGAGTGAACCACAGTAATTCCCAAATTATTTCCCCAGGCAAAATTATACCTAGTAAGGAAGCTGCATGTAATTTCCACAAATTACCAAGAAAGTTCCATCTTCCCTTTTGCTCATCACACCCAGCCACCTCGTAAGGGAGGAGCGGCTTATCTGGGGCAGAGGAGCAAGGCTGTGTTTTTATTTATTTTCTGACATGAGCAAAACCTGCTTAGAGATGTAAAGCCCTCCAATATCACCAACACAAGAATACCCCATCATTCTCTTTAGCATGCACACTTGAGAAGCTTGTTGCAGAGACAAACCCCTGCAGATTAGTAAAGCCTCAGTTTCTCATGGAAGTAGATGAGTTGCAGCAGTCCTGCCATCCAGACCACTGGGCACATGCCTCCTAACAACTCTTCAAACACCCCAGCAGAATTCCTACTTCTCATTTCCGACACAACCACCCACAAAACCCACCTCTGACTCCACTCATACATACTCCATAAATTCTCTCACACGATTTGGGTCCAAAGAAGTGACTGCAGAAGCCTGGACCTTAAGCACCGTGAGAAGAGGCTGAGTAAGGCATAAATACACACCACCTTTTCCACCTTCCATTTCAAATTTACAACAAATCCACAAGCAGAGATCTCTACTGTATTCAGTCCTTCCTTCCTCCTCCATCCAAGTTACAACAGCCATCTCCTCCAGTGCTCAGATGCTGGAAGTCTCTACTCCTGGCATTCCTAGATTAAAGGTCCAACTCATCTTAGGTAGATCAATTCTTTACTTAAAATAAATGCAACTGTAAAGACTCATATCGGCTTAGAATGTCCCTGAGTCAAACGCATACTTGTGAGAGAAAAGGGGAACATAAATAAAAGAGCTATTTTAAAGAAACTTATAGGTAATTATTTGATAGAGAATGAACAGAACTTTGTTTCCAAGATTAAAACACTACCGATCTCAGACCAGCCGGGATCGGGGTGAGGCACTGAATCATGACAAACTCACTCCAGTTTGTTGAAGGGGGGGCATTGCCAAGAGCAAATGCCGGCACGCTGTATGCAAGCTCCCAACTTATTACCATTGTTTACATAGCTTCATTTCTACTTTTACATCCCGCTGACCTTCAGGTTTTGTCTGTTTACTGCTCACACACTCACCATGCACTCTGCAGGTGCTGTTCCGACCTGCTTTCTCACGCTCGCAACACAGTGTTCCATAATGTTGTCTCATTTATTCACATTAATTCTTCTAACCTCAAGGTCAGTTTACATTTTGCTAACCACCAGTTCTTAATTCCCGTATCTCCCCCTTCTTTGTTTTGTAGCTTCGTTTCCATGGCAATCATTGCAATCAGTTGCAGTTCGGCCTTCCACACTGTGGACAGCAGGTGTCATATGTGTCACAGGATGGAAAATCCTGTAAAACAAATCAAACATCCCAGACCTGCTAAAACCCACATCTGTAGGTTCAGATCTTCAACCCAATGCCTAGGGTTGAGCAAGAATAAACTTTCACCTAACTCTCTCATGATGTCATCATGCATTAATTTCTGAATCTCAATTTCATGCTGTAATGAATTATGTAGTTTGGTAACTTGTTGTTGCAGATTGCTAGAAAAAGCTCCTTGTAGATGCATCTTAACCAGCTCCCATGTTGTATCCTTTGGTAACATTATAACCTGTGCCACCATATGGGCTGTTTTGAACAGAACGAATAAGGGCCATAGAGGCTACCACAGCTGTGGCCGCAATTATAATAGCCAAGATAATAAAGGCTATCAGCAATCCAATGAATCACTTTTGTCACTTTGCCATAACTTGTTGTCTCAACAGCTTGTTTACTTGAGACAATTCAGAGTCACCCTTCTAAGGGCGAGTAAGATTGACTGGTAGCCATAATTCTGTTCTGCTGATCGAGGATGCCAATTAAACTCAGACACCAGAGTGAAAAGAGTAGGCTGATTTTACTGTTAGTAATTAAAGGATATAACTAAGTACCACAGAAAATAAGCAGTAAGAAAAATACAGAATAGTACACTTATTACTACATACAGTTAAGCAAGGAAATGCACCTAATCATTACTACACAACGGGGAGAAGAGTGGTTAAGAAAGATCCATCACCACTTGCATACGTTACCAACACCCAGATCCACAGTCACTGGGGAGCCCTGGTTGCAGCAAGGATTTGGAGAGCCTTTCCCAGCAAGTGGGAAGTCCTACACCATGCGTCCATCCATAGGTGAGGCATCCAAAGTTGCAGCCAGTGGGTCCAGCCTCATATATCCAAATCAGCAAGTCAGAATGACTTGCACTTTTCTTTGAGTGGAAACATCTGGTTTCATCCTCCTGTTGGATTCCACCCAATGCCTGGCCAGGGCTCAGAGGGGAGAACCAAGAGAATTTCTAACAATGCCAAACACTTGGGTTCTCAGCCTTCAACACTGTAAGCAAGGGAAGTTGGATACACATTCTCACAGCATTTCGTCCTCACTACTAATTACATTTTGTCTAAGCTACGTCTTTCACTAGTGAACATACATATTTCGTTAATGATCAGATGCTAATAATGCTAATGGTAATACAGATTTTACTAATCAACAAATACTAATAATGGATAATGTTTAGTTGCGAGGTTCATCTAGAGGTGAACTTTGTTTTAGGGCCTAGCACTAAAAATTCAGATCTACATCTCAAAAGAAAAATTACTGTAAGATTATGGCTAGATGCATTGGCCATAGATAGATAACTAAAATATTGAGGATCTGTAATGATGATCTGATATCGGCCACTACTATTCCTTATTCGTGCCTCTTTTCCAGCCAACAAAATATACAGATGAGTTGCACAGACGATCTAAAATACAGGTGCTGTTGTGACTGCACACATGCACCCCCTCCTCCTGTGGACATACACACAGGGGGGCATCCGCATACAATGTTATATTGGCAACATTCAAACGATATGGCTGATTCTCTGTGTCTCGAGGAGGAAGCCAAGCCCCTCCAGTCCACGGTGTGTCATTATTGGCTACTGGTACATCGGGATCCTACCAGCTTACTAGGGCAAAAAATGATGGGTCAATGATGTGTGCCCAAGATACGTGACCAGCTGCTCCCAGCAAAAATAACAAACCTATACTTACCGCTGAGCTGGTTGAAATGAGGGTCAAATAAGCAAGAAAGGTATTTTCTGGAGTTGGCATCGCTCCTACCCATGTCATCATGTCTTCTGCTTTCTGTTGTGGTTGTTTTAGACTTCCCCAAGTGATAGCTGCAGTCACCGAGTTCCTAGGGGAACATAGCCTGCGTGTCGATTCCTGCATTGTCAGTTGAGAGATCTGGGGTATCGGGTTGAAGGGTTGATCCTTCCATCTCATGATATGGCTTGACTGTTCTTGCCGGTATCCACCGAGGACCTGTGGGTGATAAAACACAAGCATACCCCTGCCCCCATACCAGCAGATCTACTGGTCCTCTCCAGGTTGGGTCTCCTTCAGGATCCTTATACAAGACCCACGGTTTAACTATAGAGTCTGCTGTGGTGCTAAAATGACATTCTGCTGCTGTCAAGGCAAAACAATTTCTGTTTAAAAAATTAAGAGTATATAAAGCCATTGCCAGCTGATTATATGGTGTGTCTGGAGAATTCCCTCTTCTTTGTTTTCAAATCAAGGCTTTTAGTGTAGCATGTGCATGTTCAACTATTGCCTGTCCTGTGGGGTTATGAGGAATACCTGTCTTATGCCGAATCCCCCATTGCTGCAAAAATAGTTGTATTTTCTGAGCTGTGTAGCCGGGCCTGTTACTGGTTTTAATTTCTTTCAGCACTCCCATGTTCACAAAACAGCTCAACCAATGACTCCATATGTGTGTGGCCTTTTCCCCAGAGGCTGCGGTGGCATGCATCATCCCAGAAAATGTATCAACAGTTATGTGAACCCACTGTAAGCAGCCAAACAATGGTATATGAGTTACATCTGTTTGTCAAAATTCATTGGCTTCCAGGCCTCTGGGATTCACTGCATTGACAGGGGATGTTCCTCCGGTCTGCTGGCAGTCCGGGCAAGCTCAGATGATGTCCAAAGCCTACGATTTAGTGAGGTCAGATGTCTTCTGCAGGCTCCATGCATTTTGGTGGAAAAAATTGTGAGAAGCCTGAGCTTTTTGAAAGGCTAACGTGGCTGCTACAACTACATCTGCCTGGGCATTCCCTTCTGTCAACGGTCCAGGCAAATCAGTGTGTGACCGAATATGGGTGATAAACAGAGGGTGCCGATGCTTGTCAATTAATGTCTGCAGTGCTAAAAACATAGACAAGTTTCCTATCATCGATTTCTTTTACTAATGCCATCTCGAGTCGCGGTACAACCTTAACTACGTACGCCGGGTCAGCGACCATATTTATTTCATCCTTCGGAAACTGCTCGTAATTCAGTTCTCTGTGTGGAACCCTCTTGATAACATGCACAAGTCTGCCACCTTCCACCTTGTTTCCACGCAATGCCTGCATTACCAGTCTTGCCAGAGCCGTCTAAAAAAAACCGTTAACGCAGCGGAAAGTAGGGTATGGCTGATCTTCTGTACAATTTTAAGTGGTAAAACCAGTATGTTTTGTAATACCCTGTTTGTTGGTAATATCAAAGATATTTCACCTATAAAATCCACCAAGGGCTGTCTAAAAGGTAATAGATTGCATAAGCAAAGAGTTAAGCTGTTCTTTAGTACAGGGCAGATGTATGATCTGCGGATCAAGCCCTGTCAATGCTTGACATCACTCTCGTCCTTTCTTTACCAGGGTAGCACGCTGATCCACAAATGGTGCTATTGTTTTTTCTGGGGTGGCCACTAAAAAAATCCTCTCCAAATATAATAATTCAGATGCTAACTGTCCAATAAGAGCCAAGGGATAAGGGGCAATAGGATATACAAACAACCTAACAGATATATTGACCTGCCAGCGGTCTGCCTGGAATTGTTTAATATGCTCACACACTGTTATCATTTCCCTCCTTGCCTCAGGGGTTATTTGACACAGGGATGTTAAATCTGGGTCTCCCTTTAACAAATCAAAAAGATTTTTTAGTTGTTGGGTAGCTATATCGAGGTACGGTCGTACCCTGTTGATTGTTCCCAACAATTTCTGGAGGTCCTTCAATGTCGTGACTTCTATATTAAGGTATAGCCTTTGAGGCCTAACAGTACTGTAGGTCAATATAGGTCCCAAGTACTTTCATGGCTCTGCTTGTTGTATCTTTTCGGGGGCAATCTGAAGCCCTGACTGAACAAGCCGGTTTTGCAATTGCTGATACCCCTTCTGTAAAGCTTCCTGCTCCTTTGCTGCTAATAGAATGTCATCCATACAACGATATATTAAAAGATGAGGGGTTTGTTGTCTAATTGGATCGAGCACTGAGTGGACATAATGCTGACAAATAGACAACCAGTTTTCATCCCTTGTGGTAACACTTTCCATTGCTAACGTTTCATGGGCTGTGCATTATTTATTACGGGTACTGAAAAGGCAAATTTACCCCTATCATTTGGATATAGTGGGATTGTAAAGAAACAATCTTTAAGATCTATTACAATTAAAAAACAGTTCTGAGGTATCATGATAAGGTTTGGCACACCCAGTTGTAAAGCTCCCATAGGTTCCACTACTTCGCTTACTGCCCTGAGGTCCTGCAAAAGTTGCCACTTTCCATCTTTTTTCAGTATTACAAGAACAGGTGTGTTCCATGGGCTGAGGGTTCAATGTGTCCTGCTTCTAGCTGTTCTTGAACTAAGCATTGGGCATGTTGTAATTTTTCCTGTTTTAGGGGTCACTGATCAACCCACACAGGCTTTTGTACTTTCCAAGTCAGTTGTAGGAAGGGGATTATGATCGTGGCCCCTTGCCAAAAGGCTGGGTCTGAATGGTCACATTCCATTGTTCCAACAAATCTCTTCCCCATAGGTTCAAGGGACAATCCATTATATACAGCTGTACCCATCCTTTCTGTCCCTCCGGACCCTCACTAGGCAAGACCCTCTTATTTTTTGTGGGGCAGATGTGCCACCTATGCCAGGAACCAATAGTGGGACATTTTGCTGTTCCCAATCTGATGGCCAGTCACGTTGTGTGATAATAGAAACACCTGCTCCTGTGTATATAAGACCTTCAAAAGTTCTGCCCTGAATTTTTATTGTCACAATCGGTTTATTTGTCTGAATTGCAGTGGCCCATAGAATGTCTTTAACTCCTGTACTACCAAATCTAGCACTACCCCTCTGAGCTGATGCTGCCTGGGGTACCCAACATGGCAATATCAGAAGCTGAGCTATTTTTGTTGATGGGGAAAGTACATGAAATCCTGATGTCTGCAACATTACTTTTATCTCACCCTGATAGTCTGCATCAATTACCCTGGGAATTACCCTCAGTCCTTGCATGGACATGCTAGATCGACCCAAAACTAAACCTACCATTCCCAAGGGTAATGGCGCATAGACTCTGGTTGAAGCCAGATACGTTACGTCTGGCTCTTTAAGGATCAATTCTGTGGTAATGAGGAGGTCCAACCCTGCCTTGTTGCTTGGAGCTGGTGAGTCCTTCGGCCTGGCTGTGGAATACTTGGGGATTGCTCCGAGAGGCCCAGGCATTTGTTGGGGTGCCAGGCCTCATGCCCCTCCTCCAGTTTCCTGAAAGAGACATACCATTCTTACCAAATTTTGACCGACATTGATTAGGCCAGTGAAATCCTTTCCCACACCTGGAACAAGGTTTAGAAGGCGACGGGCTTTGCTCCTTTCCTTGTTTACAATCTTTTTCAAAATGTCCAGGCTTTCCACATGGGAAGCAAGTTCCCCTGGGTGCCGCTTGATGTCATCCTTGCACTACCGATAAGGCTGCAGCCAGGAGCTGCACCTTGTGGCCCTCGGGAGCTACATGTTGGCAAGCTTTCAGATATTCGCCAAGCTCCTGGGTTTTTCCCCAAAGTGGTGCAAGCACCTCTTGACAGTCACTATTAGCACTGTCATATGCCAGTTGTAATATTAGGGCTTTGGCTGCCTCAGGGTTATCTACCTGATGAGAGATCGCCACCTGTAAACACTCTATAAATTGCCAATATGACTCCTAAGACCCTTGTCAGATGGTCATAAAGGAACCCGTTCTGTGTTCCCCATCAGGTACCTTTTCCCACGCTATTAAAGCAGCTCGGGAGGCCTGGGTAAACAAGCGGTGATCTTGTTTCTTGGGTTTTTTGGGTGTTCTTGCTGGGCTTGAATGAGGGGGTCCATATACTGCCCTTCACTGACCAGCATGTCCATGGATTGCACAGTACAGAGATCTGCATACTCGGCTTTCCAGATGGAATACTGTGCCGGTGTTAATACCATTTTTATAAGTGCTAGCCAATCCCATGGGACCAATTGATACCCACGACAGATTGCCTCCAATATACTTGTTGTAAATGAGCTTTGAAGCCCATTCTCATTCATGCTTTTCCGTAGCTCTTTAAAAACCAGGTATGACAGGGGCTCATGCTGCGACTGCTGGTTGGGTCTTAAGATTGCCAGAAATGCCACAGGGTCCCCATTATTTAGTGCCTCCTTAAAACATGTCTCTGGCCTAGATCCTCCTCCCTGAATCTCTACTGGGAATGCCTCAGGTGGGGGAGGTGGAAAATGCAGAGGTACAGATTCTAGTTCCTCATCTTCACCCTTTTCACCCCCACTTGTTTCTCCCAGGGGAGCACTGGGAGTTAACTTCTTTCTCCTGTCAGGACAAGGTACCGACAGGTTCTACTATTTCTCCTGTCAGCGGTTGTAAAGCCATGTAAATCAATCACCATGTAAGCAAGACAGAGGTTGAAACTACAATCCCCAGCTCTTTTTTAAACTCCGGTCCAACCTTTCACCATAATGCTAAATCAAAACTTCTGTCTATTGGGAACCATGTACAATACTTAAAGATATAGCACAGTAACTCATGCAGTTGATTGGCTGTTACTGAATATTGGGCAGCCTTCAATATCTGCTTTAAAACTTGCATATACAGCTTTTGTTCCTTAGAAAACCCTGACCCCATGATTTAAGAGAAAGAGAAAAAAGAGAAAGAAAAAACCCCTTATGATTTAAGACAAAAAGAGCCGTATGCCAGCAGCTTCCCACAGCCAGGCTCTGCTGTCTGGTATTCACCAGGTAATGTAAGAAAACCCCTTCTGCTCTTACATATGCCGGCAGCTTTCCCAAAGCCGGGCGCTGCTATCTGGTACTTACCAGATAAATGACTACTGTAGTCTGGACTCCACTTTCCTCCTTTGCATACGAGCATGCCGCTGTCTTCTTCAATGTCCTGTACGGCTCACACAGGGCACCACTTACCAATCTCGGTCCAGCTGGGATCAGGACGATGTGCTGAATCATGACAAACTCACTCCAGTTTGTTGAAGGGGGGGCATTGCCAAGAGCAAATGCCGCCACACTGTATGCAAGCTCCCAACTTATTACCACTTGTCTACATAGCTTCATTTCTACTTTTACATCCTATTGACCTTCAGGTTTTGTCTGTTTACTGCTCACACACTCACCATGCGCTCTGAAGGTGCTGTTCCAACTTGCTGTTTCTCACGCTCACAACACAGTGTTCCATAATGTTGCCTCATTTATCCACGCTTATTCTTCTAACCTCAAGGTCAGTTTACATTTTGCTAACCACCAGTTCTTAATTCCCACACAACAAGGCTGTATAAAGAGCCTGACAGCTGTGGATACTGCAAATTAGATGTTTTACACACCACCTTACAGTAGTTAAATGAAGTCCGTCGAGAGTGCCAGCTTTCCCATCAGCAGAAATATGCAGTGTGACCCTTGCAGTGGATGTACTCATGTCAGCAAGAGTTTTGTATGCTGAGCTTGTGCTCACTTCTTCCTGGATTAAGGTGGCTTTATATCAATAACACTACTAGAGAACAAGAACATGACTTCAGAATAAAAACACCAATTAATGAAAGTGGCACAATATTTATATCACCTAGGAGCACTGCAGCTGCAATGCTTCCTTGTTGCTAACTCCAGACCAGGTGTAATATGCTCCAGCGAAGTCTTCCAGCCCCAAACTGGAACAGAAAAGACCAACCAGCCTGCAGCTGTAGGGAAACACAGACATGCATGACAAGAGACAGTTCTCTGTCAAGTCAGCAGCTGCCAGACCTAGGAAACTGCATGCAAAACCACGTTTCAATTGGGTTTCTTGGCTGTCCTTGTGTGGTCTGTAACTGGCCACTGTGTCCTGACCAGCCTCTGTCCCAGACAACACTGTCGCTTGGAGCAGGACATCTCACAGATCAGAGGAGGCTTGCCGTGAGGTCAGTGACAGGCGCAGTTTATCTGGATATAAGAAAAACCCCACAGTCAAGAAACAGATCCCTGAAGGGGAATTACTTAAAACAGAGGCAGCAGCGTGAACTCAGCCTCTTGCAAATATACCAGATGGAATCCACAGAGATATCTGAGCTGTGGTTATGAGTATCAATACAATCCTCAGAAATATCCTGGTTCATCTGGTTTTGTATCTGCATGACTTCAGTATACTTTAAAGTCAAATATTTTGAGCTATGATCAATCACTACTTCAGAAACACACACAAATGACTTTCAAAAGTATTAATTTCCCCTGTATCCTCCTAAGAGTATCAAGGTAGTATCAACAAACAGCAAGACACCAATTCTCAAGTAAATAACCAATCTCATGGGTATTTCTCTTCAGTCATATCCGTGTTGTTGTGTGCTCAAATGCTATGTCCAAGAGGTAGCTTTTCATATTCAAGTGTAATGCTAATAGATCTGTGAGCAGTTTACTTTTTATATATTTCCATAACTATAGAAGTGACATATTTGCGAACTGTTCAGAAAAATTCATGTTAGTAACAAGGGACTAGTGAACAGGCCATAGGAAAATTTGTTAAATAATGCAAAAGAAAATTCTATTTCTCCATAGAATTATTACATCCTTATGTGGAATCACCACGTAGAAGTGTATTTTGTTTAGTACCCTTAGAGATACTATTTCCTGAAGTGCCCAAGAGATGTAACAATATGCACACATGCAATTGTAGTAGATAACTCAATCCATCGGTTTAACCACTGCTTCATCCTCTTAACTGCTTTACAAAATCTCCCCATAAGACTAAGATCCTTTCTGACTTTAAATATGTAAAAGTTGACATGTCTTTTTAACATCTTTAGGAAGCGACAGACATGCCTCAGAAGCAATTTATCCCACTTGTTCTCATACTGATCAGAGGACATCCTGTGGCCAGGCAAAAACTCACTTTTCTAAACTTTTTTACTTACACAGCAAATGGGAAATTTAACTGGACACATTTACCTTCCTCATTTCAGAGAGGCCAAAAGTAATTTAACCCTTCAGATCAGGATCCATTACATATGTTTTTCATATAAGGCACAGCTGTTCTCCACTGCATCCAGTACATCACTTCTGCCGCCATTTTCAGTCTTTCCTACAAGGTGTTGGGGACAGGAGCTGGATGTGTTAACTTCCTCCATAATCATAACTGCTTTTACACTCACTCAAGACCTCTTGCACCAGCTGAATTTACCCAGGAACTCTGGAATCATCTGCTGTCCGATTGGGAAGCCACATCAGTGACTCAGAAGTCCTGTTGTCAAGCAACAAGAGGAGAAAAGTGGTCAACTGAAGAAAAACCTCTGGCTTTTTGTGATCCCTAAAACATTTTTGGTTTTCCTCAGGTCGTGACTGAGATGTGGCCTCTCTTCCCACATAGCAAGGGTCTTCTGCAATTCATGTTTATTTCCATGTGCCAAGATAAGACAGAATGAATGACAGACTCATCCACTGTTAGCTTTTCATGTGTTGTTTCAGTTAACATATACTTCAAGCTTCTGTGTACCTAACTGCTTGACATAAGTGCCTGGAGGTTTATTTTTCAGCCTGCCTAATACTCCTTCTGATGTTTCGGATTAGTGATACATAATACAGAATTCAGTATTTAAGATTTTAAGTCCTCATGAAACTGTGTTACTAATTGAAGTCTGCCAAGAAAGGCAGTTCAGGTAACATTTTGAACAAGATTAATCTGAAAATCATTTATATAAAACAGTAGTAACAACAGAAAAGCATGCAAGACCGGAGGGAAAAAGTGAGCCTCAAATGAAGGACACTGCCAAGATTTAGCAATGACCTTAAAGATTCAATGCAGCAGAAGAAAATAACCAGAGCATATAATGCCCTGCCACAGCCTCACCTTCTGCCAGACACTACAGGAAGGAAAAGTAATCTCAGAAGACCCTGCTAATGGCTCTCCAGCCATTTACACAGTCAATGCAATGCAAAAATCTAGAAAATAGGGGGTCCCCTGTATAAATAGTTATTCATAGACATGCTCCTTTTTCTGCTCTGCTGCTAACCTTAGTGTCAATCTAAAAATGCTTTCTGGAGTATAGATCTATAAGGATGCATAACTGTTTGCAATATCTCCAGTAAAAATATCTGAGCTCTTCATGACTCAGCTCAAGCCAAGAATTGACCCAGCTGATCAAGAGCCTTCGGTGCTCACCGTGTCTGAGGATCATCCTCTGATGTGGCTGTAACAAAAGATTTCCTCTCCTCCCAGGTGAAGCAAGGAATCACCACCACTTTCCAGGAAAAGAAAAGCCACAGGAGGTGGCAGGAGGAGGAGTGGTCCAACACTTACCCACCAGCCAGAGCACACTGCTTGGGCAAGTGCATTACCTCAAGGCAGATACAGACACATCCATATGCAGAACCCCCTGGTGAGGCAAGCTCTCTCCTGCAAGCCATTCCTGACCTAAGGATGCTATGGAGGAATTTGCAGGCATTCACATCTCCCAGAGTTTCTGCCTTAAGCAGCTGCCCTAACCTGAAGCAGACCCATACTATGGGGAGTAACCCATACTATGTTTTCCAGAGTGATAGCTATGCAGTCTAGAGCTTTCAGCTTCCATTAAAAAAGCAAAAGGAGATTCTGATTGTCGAGTCTCCTGATAGGAAACAGTTTCCAGGTTTAAAAAGGGCTCGAGTGTTTATAGTAGTATTTGGAGTCAAAAATCTGAACGCTGCATTCCTGAAACACTCTGGTGAGCTGCCACAGCGGTGAGAAATGGGGTGCCTTGTAACACAGCTGGCTAACACTGTGCTGCTCTCCATCCCTGAAGCCCATTGCCACACTGCAGAATAAGCACAGGCTCACCTCAGTGTTTCCAAGGACTTCCAAAGCCACCTTGGCCCAGAAACCAGGAAGTTCTCCCTGCCACATCCCACACCCTGTGATCTGACAGGTGTTTGTAGGCACACTTACTGATGTGGGCACCGCATACGTGGAGACCAAGTTTGACTCTGGTCCTGAGCCTGGCACAGGGGCCACTACATGGAGATAAAAGAAAGAAAAGGCCACAGCTCAGGTGCAAGGGCAAGGAATGAGGGGAGGGGTGCTTCTTCAGGAACTTCAAAGGATAAGGGAAGTCTTGTTTTGTTGAAATTATGCATTGTTTCTACTGGCAGATGCTGTTATTTACCTACAGGGTTCTAGGGAAGTGACATCAAGAAATCTTCCCCCCCCCCCCAAAAGTTTTTCACCATGCAAAGAAAATGCGGGATTGTACAAAAAAACCTCACACTTTTTTTGTTTCTTTTTTCTGTAACACTCTGTAACAGAGGCTGCAGCACCCTGTGTGCTGTACTCATCCAGCAGCGCTAACCTGTCCTTTCCTGGCAACCTCTGTTCATGCCCCAGCTGCTAACAGTCCTGGGGGCAACAACAAGAGCAACTCAATTCAGCATCATTTGCTGTTTGGGCGTTCTTTTGAAGAGAGTGACAGTTTTCTCTGAATCACTGACACTAAACATGTGGTATGTTTTATTTCTGAACATGGCTCAGTAAAACAAAAGAAACTGCTGAAGTTAAAAAAACAAAATCACATGCACATTTCTTCCACATTGCTACTGATTGTTTCCAAATGTCAAGTCTAAATATCTCTGATTTTGTTGTTAGGAGATGTATTTGGACAGCCAAAAAAGTTACTCCAACCTTTTAGATACTGCCCCCACAGTTTGAGTGCAAGAACATTTTACCCATGTAAATATTATTTGCAAACATAAACAAGGTTCATGTTGTTTCAGGCAATATTGTCCTTCTCCAGATCATTTCAAGATGAGGGTTTCTGTTTGTTTGCAATACACCATTTATTACACTTGGAGGGCTGATGTATCAGGCTAAACACTTTAGAGCCTTGCCCAAACCAGAACCTACACAGCAAGGTGGGCAGGTTGGCAGACATTGTGCAGGAGTACAATATAATCCTGCTAGTAGTCCTACCAGAATAATTGATTACTAATACTTTCAAAAACCCACAAACAGCTGTGTATTTCAAGCCCTTAAAGATGGTAACTCACTGCTTCTGTTGTTTCTGTGGTAACAAGATAAAACAGTATTAATAATATAATTTAATGGCTAAATAACAGCAGTACTCCAGCTAATGTGCTAGCCATGTCCCCATTAGATAGAAATTGTGGTGTACCAAAAGCTCATTCAAATCTGGACAATCATTTGTAAATATTATTCTAGCTTCAAATAATGTCAGAGATTATTAATGATCCAGCTGCAGGGCTACATCTGATGGTGAAGAATTTCTTATTCCTCATTGGAAGAGTAATCGATCCCATCGGTTTTATAATGTTGTATCGGGTCTGGCTGGGATGGAGTTAATTTTCTTCACAGCACTTTTTGCACGGTGTTGTGTTTTTTAGATTAGTGACCAAAACAACACTGATAACACACTAAAGTTTTAGCTGTGGCTGAGCAGTGTTCGCACAGCGTCAGGGCCTTCTCTGTTTCTCACTCCACCTCCCAGTGAATAGATTGGGGCTACGCAAGAGGCTGGGAGGGGACACACCGGAGCAGATGACCCAAACTGACTAAAGAGACATTCCATGCCATATAATACCATGGTCAGCATAAAAAGGGAGAGGAGGGGATTTTAGGGGTGTTAGCTATCTTTTGCTCAGGAACTGGCTGGGCATTAGTCTACCAATGGGATGTGGCAAGTGATTGCTTTTGCATCACTTTTATTTCTTTTAGGAATCCTGAGGAGGTGGAAAAATTATTTTCTTCTTGGCAAGCATCAAAAATTCTCCATTCAACTGTAGTTTTATTTTTCAGTTCCCTCAAGGCATTTTGTTCTAAAGTTTTTGCCAACAACTTTAAAGCCATACTTCAATAGATCAATAAAATTAGATTAAACCACATACCTGCAAGTCAAGATCAAGATCTCTCTCTTTTTCCACTTGTTTCATAAGCAAAGGACAATTTTCATCTTAATCCACAAGTTTTCTTGCTTTTACTCTTCCTTTCCTCTTCTGTCCCACTGGGGGTCAGCAGGAGTGAACAAGCACCTGTGTGGTGCTTCTCTGCCTTCCAGGGTTAACCCACAACAAGTACGAAAAGCTAACGGAGTCAGAAAAGGTTAAAAAGTGTGACTCATAATAATTTTTGCCTCCATATTCCTAACACACACACACCTCACCCCCTGCACACACAGAGCTGTGTGTTTAGGTTTGAGATTCAGGCAGAAATCCCAATTCTCACAATATCTGTCAAGAAAGATCCCTGACTGGATTTTGGGAAGGCCCCTGAAGGCCTCCTCTAGTCATGGCAGGGCTGACAGCAGCTTAGCTGGATCTGGATCCTCAACACTAGCGCTATGAGAAACAGTAACATGCTGTTAGAGTAAGGCAAAACATTGGATGCAGAAAGCATTACTGCCGGTACCATTCTGGAGGTGCAGTACTCACATTGCGGAGCCTGCATAGGTGCAGAGGACTCCAAAATGCTCATTGTCCTTGAGCACACCATCTGGAGTGATCTGTTCAGGCCCACAGCCAGTACCCAGGGCCCCCCCAAGTTTTAAGACAGCCCCAATGTTACCAATTACCTCAGGCCTGGCTCCTTGCTGAGCTCCTGCTTTGTACATGTGCCTGCAATAGCCTAAGCCATTTTTGATGAACAGGACAATTTTTCAGTCAGCAACAAGCTGCAGGCAAAAAAGCATATGTGAGCATTTAGAGGAATCACTTGGGGTTTTTTTGTTTTGAAGTGTCAAGCTTAACATCCAACAGGACGTTTCACACTCCGCTCTAACAAGAAATGGGGAAGCTGAGTCCAGACTGCCATATCACAACAGCTGACTCAGAGCCTGATTCCGTCACGTACATTGATGAGAGTTCCAAAAGTGCAGGAGCCAGAAACTCAAGTAAATAAAACCATTGTTCCACCCCAGGATCCACATTTAAATATACAGATGCCCAGAATGCTCCTACACTATATACAGTGAAGACTGTGGCCCACTCCCACATATTGAAATGGTTTAGATGAAGTGCTGATGGCACCCTTCTATTACAACATCTTTCCAAATTAATGTCATAATACAGATGTGGTAATTTACAAAGAGATATAAACTATTGCTTCTCCTTTCCTATTTTTGTTTAAAACAAAAGGAAACTGGTTTTAACATGGACTTAACCTTTCAGAACAAACATACTTGCCAACCACTGTTCACGGTGTTTTCCACTTCCTTTGGACCTCATTTGTCTAGAATTAGAAGTTATGCTTTCCTTGTTAACAGACCTCTTTGTAAATAATTGATAAAATTGCTAATGTCTGAATTGTTTTCCCTTGGCTCCTTACAGCCAAGAGAATCATACACAATTACTCTATCTGCAGGTATAATAGCAAGTCTTCAGTCAGAACACTGCAAATTCACCTTCACTCTCCCCCCCCAAAAAATCTATTTGTGTGCTCAGAAACATGAAAGGAAATATTTTCAAAAAACCCTACACAAGTCAAGTGATGTGTATGAGCTCAGTATGCTACAAAATTAATTTGTACGGTACACAGATGCTACCGAGCTTGCTGGATAGACTCAATGTTCTGAGAGCAGATTACCTTGCTTTACCTTCACTGGAACCTTAATGAGTGCCTATTTTTTAGGGTCTGAAGTGAAAGTTAGTCCTCAGTCCATGACCTTGGCATCTAATACTCTGGAGACCTCAGGCTCAAAACACTGACCCCACTGAATTTATCAGGGAAATTTCTGCTGGTTTCAATGCAGCGTGAACCTCACCCCAACATAAGTCCTGCAGCTCAGGACTGGCACACAGGCTCTGGCAGAGGAGCAACATTTATCACCTCCAGCTCTTCTGTTTTGCTGGAACTTAACACCAGGAGCAAAAGGGGCAAGAAGAGCAACTGTGCAATGTTTCTTCAGCTACCCCAAGCCCACAGCGGTAATATGCTGGATTGTGCCAGCCAGCTTCAAGCCACAGGAGCTGAGGAGCCAGCAGTTACTGGCTGCTGTTGCTGGGATGATAAACTCCAGCAGAAGGGAGGCAAGAGCTACAGGCACTAACGCCTTCTACCACAGCTGCTGAATCCAACACACTCCTCAGAGCAACGTAACAGGTACCCACCCTCTAGGTGGAAGAGAAGGCGGCAGCCACTGAGATGCTAAAATAGAAAGACAAATACTTGAAGGCTGTGTATGCTTGGATCTGTCAAAACCAAAGGGGCCAGGATAGGAGAGAAAAAAGAAGCCATAAGATCAATTTTTTTTTTCCTTCAGGAACCCCTGATCTGCACAGAAACACCACCTTCAAGGTTCAGCACACTTATGGACTTCAGTGAAGCTCCAGTGCCCTTTTGTGCCTTCTGGGAAAAAAAAAAAAAAATTTGCTAAATCATGGTTGACACACTTTGGTTTTGTTTGAATGTTAAAAAGTCTACAAATAAATGGACACAGACATAAAACCTGCTCAGAATCTGACACAACTGGCAGATGTCATACAAAACAGTCCCCGAAGAGGAAGGGGCAGGGATTATCAGGGAAATTGGTTTTGCATGGAAAGGGACACACAAACTTTCTCTAGAGAGACTGGAGTTAAGCCCATGGATGCTGGTTGATCTCTAACTGTATTTCTTTTAGGAATCCTGAGGAGGTGGAAAAATTATTTTCTTCTTGGCAAGCATCAAAAATTCTCCATTCAACTGTAGTTTTATTTTTCAGTTCCCTCAAGGCATTTTGTTCTAAAGTTTTTGCCAACAACTTTAAAGCCATACTTCAATAGATCAATAAAATTAGATTAAACCACATACCTGCAAGTCAAGATCAAAGAACTCTGACTAGCACTAATATAGAAAACTAAAGCAGTGCCATACTTCTCATCTTGCACTAGCAATGCTTACATTTTCAGAAGTCTGTCCTGAATTCCATTTCCCTTCATCAAAGCAGGATGCTAACTCATAGACAGAGATTTACTCTGAACACAAGTAAGGAAGCATTTAAGAAGGGTGAGTGTAGAAGCCAGCACACTAGGGACCAACTTGGAAGAATGGGTGTTTGTTTAGCAGTACGGGTATAGTCCGAGAGGACCTGGGGATTTCGCATGAGAAAGTGCAGCTTTGACAAAACCCGGAATGATGAATTAGATACCGCACACTGATGCTACTGTGGCTGTAGGGTTCCCATGGCAAAAAAACATCCAGATGAGACAGATCCCTTGGCCCATGCAAAACAAGCATCTCTAGTAGCTTTGCTTGTCCTCGAGGTATTTGGAACAGCTCAAAAGGGACATCAGAAACCAAAACCTGGAGGATTATATGCAGGGCCCAGGAGAACAACATACACTGAAGCGTGCAATCGCATCCAGGAATTAGGAAAAGCCTAGGAGGGAAACAAACTGAAGGAGGATTCAGTTCTATGTTGCATTAACAATGATATGACAGCTGCAGTTGTTTGTTGCAGCTCTGTGCATTCACACTTACAGTTAATAATAACTATCAAGTTCCCTTCAAGACCCACTGCAATAAGATGAGCACTTAATTACAGCTCAGAACAATAATCTTTAGTCATGCCTCGGGTTGTAAAAATCCCAGTGTCAGGCTTACATGTAATTACGCCCTTGATAAGCAAATGTGAGTCACAAGTGTTGACAGCAACTACAAAAAAACAGGTTCCTCTCTGTGGTGGCAAGGGCAAGCAGACCAGAAAGAGCTCCATAATTTAGAGGAAGAAACAGAAATGGATGAGAAGATGCAGGCACGGAAGTATGCCTGTAACCTTTCCCATACAGTTTTACAAATTCCACCTGAACACTTTAAGGAAACCTGTGAATCCAGTACAGAAGGAAAAATCTTCACCCTCGACCTGTCACCCCCTAGCACTTACTCCCAACAGGAAAGCCCCCGCAGGTACAGGCGACTGTGATGGTGCACAGTGCTGAGGGCAGCCAGTCTCATCACCTGCTCCCCCATCCTCAGAAGGCCAAAAGAGAGATTCCCCTGAGCCAAGGGACACAACACAAGAACCACTGCAGTGAGCCCAAAGGTCCCTCCAGCTCAGTACACTGCCTGCAACAGTGGCAAAGCCCTCCCAAAACAGGTAACATCAGCAGAGGTGCACAGCTGTCATTTTCTCAGAATAGCTTCCCAACATCCAACATGCTTTTCTTGCCTGCCAGAAACTAATTGGAAAGCACATCACAGAAGTGAAATAAAATAGGCTGGGCCTTATTTACTCAGGAAGGAGACTTCTGCTTACAAAAATGCAAAGGTGCAAACATTCCTTTCGTATTTCCACTAGCCACACAGAGTCAACGGACCTGCCTGCTCTCCAAAACCTCAGTCCGAATAAAGCTAAATTTCCTATCACAGGCACTCAATATACATGAGTTTGGAGCTGCTGAAACTTGGATAGCTATACGCTATGCATCCAACCAGCCAGGTCTTTCTGTGATCCTTGGGCCTTCAGAGGCAGCATTTGCATAGCAACAAGCTGTGAATGGAACTCTGCTGCACAGATAAGGAGCAAAGTGCTGTTTGCACATTTACTAGAGTGAAATACTCTTGTGTTTGTTGTTTAGATCACCAACAAGAAAAAGAAAACATACAACTGTCACAATTAAGTTGGCAGGGATTTTGTTATTCCTTTCCTCTGGGTTTTTAAATTCTAGAAATAAATTCAAACACTTAATTGGACTTTGATGCCTCCAAACTTTGCCAGTGGAGAGCTGCGTGAGCCTTGTAGTGTTTGTGTCTTTTTAGAAGCAACAAACAGCTAAATAGAGATCTCAGGAAAGAGGTAAATAAATCACAAAATACATAATTAAAGCACCTGCCACCCTTACAGCTCAACCATAATTCCACACCACCATACGCTGACAAAAGTCACTGGGATTGTTTGGGTGGCTTCTGCAAGCTTGAATTCACCATCAAAAAAGAAAGGTGTCTTTTATTTTACAAATAAGGCACTGGAATTACTGCTCATGGGCAATCAATAGACACCCCTCACTGTCTATTTCTGCTCAGGGCTTAGTAAGAACCTCAAAAGCATTTCCACTGCAGACCAGAGGCACCAAGTCATCTATATCCAGATCTGCTGGAATCTGCCAGATTCCATAAAGGGCCACATGAGCTGGTAGATGGAGCAGCTGAATAAAATAAGAGAGAACTGATTTCTGTGCCCGTCTGCCACAAACCTTGGCCAAGCTGTTTCAGTCCTGAGGCCCAGGACATGCATATCTGCTGCTGCCCAGCTATAGATGGAAGCTCCTTAAGGCACTGTACCTCATTCTCTTTCAGCTAGGTGCTATGCTTTGATCTCGGAAAGTCTTCCAAGATCTAGTTATTGCTTAAAACTAGGATCTGTGCTTTCATATAGACTACATGGAGGAGGTGGGAGATGTAACATTTGTGATTGAACATGAAAGAGCAATTTAACATCTGAGGGCTCTATAAAGGATAGTTAGGTTGGTAGGACATAACATGGGATGTTTGTTTGCATGCTAGCCGTGGGAAAGAGCACTCTTGTCTCAGGTGGACTTCTCAGGTCCTTGACTGAGGGCTGGGAAAGGGCTCTGAAGGTACCAGAGACACCAGAGACTGGAGTTCAAGTTAACAGAAAGAGCAGTGAAATCAGTGGGGCAAAGCTGGAGGCCTAGCAGTCATTGATAATGTCATAGGAATCAGTTTTTCAGTAAAAAAATCCTGTGCTTCAAAAGAGGAAGAATGAAAGAGTTAATTCATAAGTTTTTAGCACTACTTGATAAATGAGGGCTTGGCTGTTTTCCTACGTTTATCTTGTGCGATCAGAAGTGGCTGATTGTGATTTAGACAGACTGGTGCACTCTATCGGAATAAACCTTTTCCCTCTACTGTCTGACGCCTTATGATCAAAAAATCATTACAGATAAGTTATTGTTGTTATGCCTTTCGTCTTATTCATATACCACACTTTAAACAGATACTCTCCCTGCAGTCGAAACATCATAACCCAATTGTATGCTACTGGGACTTAAAGACTAGGCCTTAAGACCTATAAAACCATTGGAAGCCATTTAGCAAACTGTAGCTGAAATATATTCTGCTCTTAAGTGGATGAAAATGTTTGTAAGTGGAAAGGCCACATGCTGGTACTTGTGTTGATTCAGGATGAATTGTGTTGGGCCCTTTCTTTGGCAAGTGTGATGGGAACCAAGCAAAACAGTGGATTTCATTTCCATACCCTTGTTTCCCAGAGCTCAGGAAACTACCAGGAAAGTCCCTTGAGGAGTGGTGTCCCCAGGAACTCCTGTAAGAGCACTGCACCTCTGCCCTGCTGATGATTCAAGCCCAGGCTAAAACTGAGCCTCTAAACTGGGTGCAAGCAAAACCCAGTCAAGTCAAACAGCTCCTGACTACAGTCTCCTTCAGTGAAACTGAGTCAATCTCAAAACACATTATCATGACTAATTGTTTAATTTTGCAGGCAGTGTAAGGCATCATTCCTAAGTTTAGTTCTATGGGTTACAATGTAAGTGAGGAAATCTATCTCCTATTGCATTTGACACTGCTTAGCTAATATTTGTACATGTTCCTGGCACAAGCAAGAACAATACCTTAAAAAATACTTCAAATGGCTGCAACAGAAGAAAGGGTGATATCACAGCTGAGAATAACCATCCTGAGAAATATTTAGATCTAGAATGTGCAGCTAAGCAACACCAAACAACCTGTGAACTTAAATATTCATTTGGAAGTATCAGCAGCAGACCAGTGCTTTGAGGCTTAGCACAGTAATAACCCTTATCTGAAATGACTACAACACTAGTCATGCACTTCAGCAAGATTTTTAAAGTCTTTGAAGTCTACAACCTATGAATCACTCAGAGGGAAAAAAAAAAAAAAGCTGTTGAGTGCTCTAAAATCGATTTTAATGCCAAATTAATTCCTTCAACTCAAACTCCAGGTAAATAGCATCTTGACCGGGTATAAATAAGGAAGTTAGACCTAGTAGATTGCATATTCCAGTGTATGTACTCTTTTCTCCTGTAGAGTGAAGAGTTAGAAATCATAACTAGAGAAATTCTAATGGCAAATTACTGGCATCAGCCACTACCATTACATCTGTTTCAAGGAATGACAATGCCTCAGGATCTGACCATATTATTCTGAATTTTTGCGGAATTTGTGATGTTGGCATTGCAAGGCTGATCATGTATCAAGTGCATTGCACTGAAGACATAACTACAGGACCTGAAGTGAAAAGACTGATGGGTCAGTAACTTATAAAAAATTGATGGGACATAAAAAAAGGTTGCTCCAACTCATAGAATGTCATGAACAGGTGATATTAAAATAGGAAGAAAGGAGAGATCGCATGACTAGAAAAGGCCACCATGGACGGCCGTCTCATGACACCCTGCATTTAAAAGTGAAGAACCACACTTTACATTTAGTTAGATTAGTGGCCTTAAGCTTTGTTGGATCACTGATTTCAAATGATTATGTGCGAGGTCTAAAGAGTGGCCACAGCAAGAGAGAGCTATGAAGCAAACCCCATTAAACAACCACGCTCACCTACCACCTAATGTAACTGGAGGCATACGGACAAGAGAAAGCTGATGCTAAGCAGCATAAAGAGTAGATTATTTACTTCCCTGAGTATGTAACTGCTTTCATATGGGATGACACTCCTGCCTTCTTCTGCAACATATATAAGATTTTTTACCAATGCAGTCTCCAGACTTATGCTTTTATTACTCTTGACTGTCTAAAACACACTGCTCATTCTAAATCACCCAACAAGCGTGGCACGCTGTTTTGGAACCAAGGGACAGCAATGGGAAAAGTTTTGTGCAGACACGCATGGTGAGACCAGAAACCTTCACTGGTAAGTTTGGACCCAGAGGGAGCAATTGCCAACAGCCACCATCCCGGGGAGAAACTCCTCGCACTTACCGAGCCCCTTCCTCGTCCTAAAGCTGTGCCTGGGGGGCTACACAGGCACACCCAAAGGCTTCGTGCCGCTCCCGGGACCCGCAGTCACCCCGGCCCCGACCCACATCACCCCACTGGTACAAAGGGCGCTCTGCTCCCCAACCAGCCCTCGCGGCCCCTCGCCAGGAAGGAGGCGTGTTGCTGGAGAGACGGACAAAGCCACACACACACACACACACACACACACTCTCACATGGGTGAATAAGCAGCTAGGTTTTTTTATTACTAAAAGCATGCATTTTTATATATTTCAGGTGCCAGAGTGTCACAATATAACTGGTCAAAAAGTTGTTTTTAACATTCTCATTGGATAACCTTTCTCAGTTTTCTCCCTGCTTACTTCATCCTGCTGTGTAGTCTGCAGCTCCTTGAAAGTTATTTGCTTGAAGAAAAGCTTCCCCACCTCAAGGGTACACCGGAATCTTGTCAAGGTCAAACTCCTCTTCAATCAGGTTGTTGGCAGACCAGCTGCCTTCCCCGACAGAGGCGATGTCCAGGGGGAGCCCCCCCTCCACACTCTCAGCACCCCCCGCCCTCCCCTGTGGGGCTGCACGACCTCCTCCTCCTCCTCTGCCCCAACTGCAGGGGGCTGGGGAGGCAGAACTGACCCCCAGCCCCACGCACCCGCTCCCCCCAACCCTGCCTTTAGCGGGGGGTGGATGAGGTGATCTCCAGGCCACAAACCTTCTGTGACTCTGCAGTACTGACCAGTACAGCATCACCAACTGACTCTACTGCACTGACAGCTATAACCACAGAGATTACTACAGGTACAGTCACCAACTAGAACTAGAACAGCACCACGAGCACACGTCTTGTACGAGCTGGACGCCATTCTCAGCTGCAGGACATTGCCAAAGCTGACTTTGATTTCCTACCTGTAAAATGGGTACCACAAAACTTCACAGTGGGACTGCCAGTTGCAAAGGCACTTCAGTACCCTCACAATATGGGACTGGGATACATATTTCCTGAGGTGTTTAAATGACAGAACAGAGACACACTTTCCTGAGCATATTGTCTCTGTTTCTTCACATAACCCTGCAGTGATACCAGTGAGCAGCACAGAAGTGACAACCAGCTGCATCTCTGTCAAAAAGAGAAGACACATCACTGCAGCTCCTATCCCACTCCTCTTTCATACCTGGAAAGAAGCTGCCCCTTTCCTAAGCAGTTCTGCTCCTCAGCACTAACTGCCACCGGCTGCTTTGCACTCCTCTTGGGCTCATATGGTGAGATCCCAAAGCAACTCAATGCTGATATAATAAACTTTTCCTTTCTGAAGGTAGTCTTCCTTCTCTGGACAAAAACAGTGCCACTGCCGCAGCAGAAAACAAGAAAGCAACAGCCTGTTCCTTTGAACCCTCTTCAATACTTAAGTTCTTTTTTGTCTCCATGTCTCTATCTGTATTTTCTTCTTGACGCTCCTTGCAGGGCAGACAGCTTCAGCTCAAAGTAGCGCATCAGGCAGAGAACACCTCTTGTTCTCTGCAGGTGTGGCTTGATTGGGAAGGACTTTTCATAAGCATGAGAGGATGGGACGGGAAATAGAAAATATTGGCCTTTCTTCTACAGTGACTCCACCTCCCCGTTTTCCCCAGTTTTGGTGTGTGGTAAGGGAAAGTCTGTTTTATTTAAACATTCATTTTAAGAAGGATAATACTTTAAACTGAAGGAGTAAAACTATTCATGATGTACAGCATTGCAGAGTTATGAAATACAGGCACAAAATTTTAAGAAATGAGAGAAAACTTGCCAGCCCAACATGAAGTCAAATCGCACACAGGCAGTGTAATTTCATCTTTAACCGTATGCCCCTATTAGTGTTTTTTTTCCTCACAGCATCACCAGCAAGCTCCAAATACCAGCTTTCCATACAGTCTCTTCTGACAGCTACAGGCACCTACTGCACAGGCACACACAGCCTAAAGAATAACATACAATTTGTTCCTGAGCTGGGCCATCTCAGATTTTAAGGGGGTACAGGACAAATACTTGGTTTTGGTGAATCACCAGCTAAAAGCTGCCTTACAGTCATGACGCCAACGTAATGGCAGGAGCAGCCATTACAGAGTTAAGGACTGAGAGGCAATTATTCTTCTGAAATGCAGAGTGTATGAAATTGGGGTCGGCCACAATACAAGACCTGAGTTCTCCTTCTGCCTGAAATGATCTTCTGTTGCTGTATTTCAGCTTGAAGGAAAATAAGGCTTATATGATCACTGGCTTCCTCATCACTTTTTAACTCCTTCTCAGATTTGTCTGAAGGGTGAAGTGCTCAAAGATGCAAAGCTAATGCAAGTTTTGTGAAAAGATTTGTCGGAATAAGTGACAAAAACTCCTCTCCACTGTGAGTGAGGCTGCAGCATTAACTTATTTCTTATCAGGCATCAGCCTCTCAATTCCAGGCCCAAGTCAGGCAGGAAACGAGGCTTCAGGAGTTGATGGAACAGTTCCCATTAGGGATACCGGCCTCGCTCGAGCCCGCTGCCAGGGCTGTGCCCTGCCTGAGCGCACAATCGTTTGCCTGCAGAGGAGGAGAGATGTGAGCTGCAAACGGATGCCCTCTCCCACGGCCAGGTACCAGCTTTCTGTCGGCCAGGTGACCAGCTTTCTGTCGGAAGCTGTGACATTTCATCCTGGTGGAGGCAGACAGAGCAGGACCAGCAGAGAAGTGACACCAAAGCCCATCCCCGGTACAAAGACAGGAAGAGCAGCACCACTCAGCAACCAAAGAACAAGGGCGGGGGAGGAAGACTAATGGGGGGGAAGAACAAAGAGCACTCACGTTCTGCTCCACCAGCAGCTCAACTGATTTAGTTACAGCTACCTGAAGAAGTACTAAAACATATCCAGTACATACGGTATAAGGGCCGTGTTTGACGGAACAGGCTTTCAAGCAGCAAAGCCAGGTCCACAACCCAGGGCAGACACGGCCTTGGCATTCGTGCTCCACCTTGCTGCTTTTCTCACTCCTCAAGAATAGAAACTGCATCTTCCATCTTTAGGCTAATCCCCGCATTCCCCCCATTACCAACCTCGAGGCTCAGCAGCAAACCTACCGCTACATCATTCAACAGAAACAAAACCTCTCAACCACATCATTTCCCTGGACTGTACATCTTTGTTGCACTCCCACCTTACAGCTTGCAGCCTTTTAACACTGACAAGTTATGCAATGAACTGTTCTAAGTTTTTCAGCAAACAGAGTCTGTTTACATGGATTAGCTTTTAATTTCATTCACACTGAAAACTATTTGAATCATGATTTCTAGTCTTTGGCATGTCTGAATGATTGGGAAGGCAGCAAACATTTACACTCTCACAGACCAAGCAACTGATCTATGTTTATTTAGAACATTTACTTACTGCTGTTGAAGTGGGTTTTTAAAAATACCTGATTTTTAGTTCACTGTAGGCCTTCCCCCATGTAATGTAAAACAGGTTTCAGAGTGAAAAGTTAATTCCATCTCCAAAGTTAGAATTTATTAAAACTGGTTAAAAAGAGTCAAACTAAGGAATTTTTTATGTCTGGGTAGTTTAAGGAGTGCTTTTCCAGGAGCAGGCAGGTCACGCTCCAAGCCCCTGTTCCCCTCTCCAGACAACCATTTCTCATTTCCCTTATGCCCAGATACCTTCACTGTGATGCACAAGAAGGCAGCAGGACTCACTTATTACTTTCTCAGCAGGAGTAATACTTAGACATGTAAAATAAACCAAGGCAGTTCTGCGATATTTAACAAAAAAAAAAAGTCTTTAGCCACTGATGCAAACAAGTGGGGTTAGATAACAGGATTACAGGATTTCTAAAAAGGCATCTTCTGATACTTGTCTGGCTCTTAGTTTCTAAAACAGGGGGTTGTAAACCATGATTTATGTACTCTGCCTATTTGCTGGCCTGCAACATCTCAACATCTCATACATGTGTATGCTATTACTGTATTTTCCACAGTTGCATTAAATTCAGAAGTAATGGTGATCCCAAATGTTAAGAATGAACCCTCATTTCTTCTAACACAAATAGCCGTGAGCTATTACCTAGATGCATATTATACTCATGAGATTAGAGACTCATAAACCCTAAGAACACAGCAGCATAGGTTAAATAGTAAATCTTTGTTAATAAAGTGAACAGTCTACATTGCAGCTCTTGGAGCTGAGATATTCCTTTATATATTTAGCTACATGAGCCTCAAATAACATAAAACAACTTTGTGTTCTGCACATGTTAATTTTAGACCGAGAACACACAAACCAGCACACACAGAGCAGACAATTAAAATGCTTGGAAGGTTTTTGGAGAACTGACAGAGGAGGGGTAAATAACCAAAGAGAAGCAAGGATATATTGCAAAGGTTTTGTCATGGGATGTTTTCCTATCCCTTTCTTATAGATGTTCGTATTATAAAATAAAGCTTTTGTACTTTTGTCTTTCCTGAGCTTCCCATTCTTTGTGAACTGTGAGATATCTGTGAAAAACTGAAATATCATGTTAATCTTACATTATGATACCAAAAGAAAATGCCATAATGTTACACTCTGATTAAACAACACTGGTAGTATCAGTGGATGTCTTTCCTTTGAAGAGAAGAAATAGTTCAAGGTAGTGGCTCTCTTCTGCAATTCAGAATTTCAGTACTAATTTCTCCAAATATTTACAGTATCCAGCACCAAGTCATTTGAAATTCTATACACACAAGCTAGAAAAATTCACTACTTGAGTATGTGAATATTAGCTATATGCATGCATCAAATAATGTGTATCCAGCATGAACAGGCCACAGAAATTCAGCTACCTCTTTACACTTGTACAGCCACCATGTACTTTTGGTGCATCCCTAATCCTTGCCATAATAAACAGCAATCATACAAGGTTCGATTTAGCAATTGCTTGGCACAAACCTCTTTCATGGCATACTGCAGTGCAGATCAAATAACAGTTCCCCTTGCCTTAAAACTCACTAACATTTCCATCTCAGGACTGCCTTGTTACCTGATTTTTGGTATAAGCTTGATGGGGAATGGGGTGGGGAAAGCAGCAATGCAAGAGAGGTTTAATTAAACCAACAAACCCATCCACTCTGTCATTTGGGGCTATTGCCATAGTGAAATGATTTTTATAGGCAGCGGCCTAAGAATCACATGCCAATCATTTGAACTAAAGTGGATATGCTGTGCCTGAGCGCTCATGACACCATCCCGTCCTCTGGGAGACCCCAGCATGTCAGAAAAGAGAAAGATGGAGAAAAGAAACATCATAAAAATCAGTAGCAAGTACAGTGTCATTTCTAATTTTTGTTAGGCAGGAACACAGAGTCAAAACAGCCCTTCCCAAAGAGCTTCACATTCACAGCTCTGACCAAGGTGCCAGAACCAGACAGTTTTTACCCTGGACCCCACTCGAAGTGCAGAGGACAACTGGAGTTTAGCAGAGAATAGCTTACTTTCAGCTAAAAGTTTAACATGAGACAGAAAACATTGGTATGGGTAGCTGAGAAATGTCATTCTTGTAAAATTACTCTCACATCATTTTGGTCTGTAAAGAAAACTCACTGAATTTGTTTGCTTTTCTTTAGGTTAGCACAGGCCCTACAGCTAGCATGGAAGGCAGAGAAGTTTCTATTACACACAGCTATTCTCTGTACAGGTCACTCCCTTTTAATCTCAAAGGGAAGCAACTTTTCCCCAAGGTACAGTTAAATCTTTGCAAGAGGAAACTATCAGCTTTAAATTTGCTGTCAATTTCAACTATTTATAAGGCTTAATATTATTGATGACTTCAGCAGGAAACAGTGAAGGATTTCCCTTTTAAAGCTGCCCCTGCTCTTTGCATAAACTGCTAATTTAACCTTGGAGCAAAAAAAGCACACGCTCTTTCAGTACACACCTTAGAAAAGGCCTGTTGACTTAATGTGACAAATACCTTATGCAACCTGAAACTTCAGGAATAAGCACAGTGAATTTTTATGTGAAAACTTGATTTCAGTTTAATATTACTTCATGTTCCTTGCTTACATGCTTCATTTAGCTATGTTTTACTGAAAAAAATCACTTGTGAAGAAAAGAGGCAATTTGACAGTATCATGGATTTCTGTTACAGGCACTTCCTGGCAAAATTCTCCTGCCATGGTTTTGGGGTAAATGGTAATGCCATACCAGATGTCATTTGGTTCTTGTGTTGTTAGGAAACGTTCATTTCAACTTACTACACATACTGCATTGTGGCATACACACAGCTTTGCATTCACAGTAACTTTGAAACTGAACACTGGAGAAAAAAATTACTTACAATACGGTAAAAACAGTTGTTTGCAGTTAAGCTTGCACCTGTAAGGCACTATACATTCTGGCTTCAGTCCAACAAGTGTAGAAGCTGTAGTCTGAATTTCATTATTATTAGACCTGTGCACTGCTGCATCACCTAGAAGTTGAAATTCCCTCTTGATGAGGTGTAAGCAAATTTCTTTTGATTGAGCCAGAACTTACAATCTGATATTTATTACAGTTTTAATGCTTTATGGGGGAGGACACAGTACATGATCCATGAGGACAAATTGCTCATTTGAAATTTATTCCCAAAACAAATTAGAAGAGCAACTTCACATGATTTCACTGCTTTGCATCACATAGTTACAGAATTTCTAAACTAGCGCTGAGTGTACTAAAACCAGATGTGCTGTTTCACAAAAACATGGTCCCACTTGAATTCAGTGGGGTTTCTTCTGCTCTTAAACATTAATCAGGCACTTAAAAGCTTCAGTAGACTTGTAAATGCAAACCTCTGACAATTTGTTTAGTCCTACAATTTCTGATATCTCAGATATGTAAAAATAAAACTTTCATCTCAATAGTTGTCATTGAGAAAGAGGTGAGTTAATCTGGACCACACAAATGGAATAATATCATGTTAGCCAAGTAGCCTTTATTAAGAGGTTGAAATTAACTTCTCTGGATCTCGAGAACATTGGCAAACTACCTTTCGTGTCCCACAGTGCCTTGAAACAAATATGCATCATCAGTTGCCAGTTGCCATTAGCAAACAAAGGCATTATGACTAGCAGAAGTGTGTAGAACACCAGAAACGAAACTTTTAAATGTCACATACAAGATACTCATTCTCAGTACAGTCTACAAGGTTATACAATTGTAAAATAACTTGTGAGAACAAGAATCCTGAAGTCTGCCTTGGGTTAAATTAGTTTTAAAATTGGTTTTGGTTTTTTTCAAGTGAAATAAAAGGATAAATAAATAAAAGGTAAAACACATATCAAATATTAATAATAAATATCAAATAAAAGGTAAAGTGATTCTTACACACTGCAGAAACACAAACTGGGTTTCTCCCACTGTGAGAGGAGTATAAAAATACTCTTAGCTATATGTTAGACAGAGTGACCAAGGTCACAGGACAATCTGTACTTTTCCACCAATTAAAAGCAACGGACCAGGTGCTTTGTGCCTTCTGTGTAGCCAGAGCCTGCAGTTGCCTGGTAACTTGTTCTGAGCTATTCCATAGTAATCACACACAGCTAGGAATACAAAGCTGACCACTTAGGTTTATCAGCCAAAATAGTTTACAGCAACACAATCGTTTAGAGCAATTTGGGAAGTTTTACACTGAATTTAGGTATGTGCTTATATGGTTTGATGAACAGAACTTTAATAAATAAAAAGGAAACAATAAAAGTTATTTATATGTGACTTTTTAGAGCATACAAAAGGCACAGTCTACAAACCAAATATGAATTATTAGCAATATTTACCTTTTCATAGGGCATCATGTAATGTCTCAGACTCAACAAGCATAAACTGACAGACCCTTATGATTTGAAAATTTTACAAAAGTTCTAATAGTGTACCCAAAACTGAGGTGCTTCAGTGTTTGGGCCAGACTCACTGTCTTCAGTAAATATGTATCTCAATTCCAACACAGGATAAAACTGATCTATAAATTTCATCTTGTAAAAATGAAACTGTTCCAATTATAATGTTCACTTATTTAAGATACTAAATTGTGCAAATAAGAAGTAACTGTGCAAATAAGAAGTAACTGTAACCAGTCCCTCCCACCCAGCTCCAAACCACAACCATACACAGTCCTTAGATCAGACTACACCAGATCCTGTTTCATTCCAGCCATATCGTTAGCATAAGCGCTGCAAACCCATTTAAATCAACAGGCTTTTCAGGCACAAAAGCAGAATCCAACAGCAGCTGAACCACATCTTGAAACTAGCAGTGTAATGCTTCCATCACTGAGGATAGGACCATAACAAAAAAGAATGGGTCTTTATTGTTCTTAAGAAACTTGAGAGGCTGAAAGAAACCAGTGAAGTTGCGAGCATGGATTCTGTAACCTCACTATAATTTCCAGATCAAAGATCCAGCCTCCTGTTACAACGATCAAATACAATTTTGATTTCAGATGACAAGTCATCACAACACTACATTAGGTAGAATATTAAATCTTATCATCAGATTCTCAGCTAGTTTAAATCCATGTATTCTGCTGAAGTCAATGAAACCAAACACACCACATGAAAGAAATCTTTCAGTGTGCCTCAGACCTGGAAAAGTGTCTGGAAAAATGTCCATAATTTAATACAAATTCTCTGTATTTCCCATGATCTCTTGACATAGGCAGTAGAAGGATCCTTACTTTCAATATATTTCTTACTTAACATTACTTTTTATTTTATTTTAAAAAGGGGCAACAGATAAATAAGATTTTCATAGCTACTGACAAAAACTAATAAGCAAATACATTTGTTCCAAGATTTAAATTACTTGTATAATATAAAGACTCAAAGACTATTAAAGACTGTTTAAAGACTCTCAAAGCTCTATAAAATACAATAGATACCTTTACCTACTAACATAGGAATCTACAGACAAACTTCAGGAGGTGCCCAAAGGTGCAGAGGGTAGGCTAAGGTAGAAGAATAAAAAAACCCCATGAGTTCTATGGTAAAACGAGCAAGCAGCCCACAGCATTGGCAGACGGACAGACTTTTTATTCCCACTTCCTCCATCCATTCTTCCCCCCTTTTTTTTTTTTAAAGAAAATAATTTTTCTATTGTGAAACATGTCAGGGATGTAATGGAGACTGAAAGCTTCAAGTTCAAGAGAGGATCAGCCAAATTCTAAGATGTGTGCCAACGCTAACACCATAGAAAGGATCTGCATCATGTTGAAATGCAAAGAGCTATTTTGATAACAACACATATTATTCACTAAATCTGTCTTTTACCCTGTTGTATAGTTACTCATGTTGAAAAGAGTCACTGCCGTGCAAGAAACACAACTTGCAGCACTTTGTGCTTTGAGAGATCCATGGCGCATCAGCTGACGGCCATGAAATCTTACAACTGACATGTTTCAGCTGAACACCAAGTTCTGAGGTCACAGAATGGTCACAGCTAATGTAGGAGCATATGATAAACTTTACATATTTGCCTTTAACCGATGCTCCAAATATTTAAAAATAATTCTTAAAGTAGGTTACTAGCTTGATTACCCTTCATACCCTTCTTTTCAGATCTAACGCATGAGCAGAGTCAAACCTGCATAACCGCTGAACTCAGTGCAAATGTTTCAATAAACTTTAGCAGCAACAGAAATTGTCCTCAAGTATCTTTTATAAAGCAAATGCTTCATTCTTCAAAAATTTTCTTTAGCAAATGCTAGTAATGCTGCACCACAGACTCTCACTCAGTCACACATGTTCTTCCCAGGATGGTGATGCCACTTAGTATTTTAAAAATCACCATTGTAACTGTGTACTTGATACAGGTTTTCCCCTTTTAAAAGTCTGAAGATAGGGAAAAGCTGCAAGTACCTCAAAACCAGGTAGGCTTGCTTGTTCTTGCCAAAGAGAAAAAGATTAAACATTATTAAGAAATAAGACTATTTCCTACCTTTAAGTATCCATAGAGTTATGAACATGAACTTTATGATGGCTTGTTAGCATCAATATTTGAACACAGACATGCAAAATGTCCACCAACTGAATTCCAAACTCTATGACTTAATTGCTGGGCAACTCTGTCCTGGTTTAGCCAGGATAGGGTTAAGTTTCCCCAGCAGTGGGGGGGGGGGGGGAGGGGGCAGAGCTCTAGCCGGGTTATTCAGATACCAGGCTGAAGTCACATCCTGGTGCCGAAGCAAGAGGGGTCGGTTAACACGTGTGTTATGCCATCGCGCTTCTCACTGCTGTATTGGTAGATATTTTGCTCTGTTCATTGTTATTACTGTTATTGTTATTGTTGTTGTTTGTTGTGTTGCTGTCGCACTGTTGTATTAAACCTTTCCTTATCTCAGCCCGGGGCTTTGTATTTCACTCCCTTTGTGGAGGAGGGGCAGCGGCCGAGTGGTCTCAGACCCCAGCAGGGATTAAACCACCACAAACTCCCCAAGAGAAAAAACATCTATTAAAAGCCAACAGTAAGCCAGAAATGTCCATTTTATACAGTAAAAAAATATAGTGAATCCTGAAAAAAGGAATAGATATTAGACAGGGAAAGCCTGTGTAATTCGAGGGCAAACAATAAAACATTTAGTGTTTTGATTTCTTTTTCTATTTATTTTATCAGAATAGTTAGACAAACATGAAAACACTTGCAACAGTACTCAGGTCAGTTTAAAATCTTGGTAACATTGAAATACAGTCAGCAAAAACTAAGAATGGGGGGAGGGCACTTTAGGTCACATATACACAGACACATACATACACTCTACAACACCAAACAGCTCTCTTAGCTATGTCTGCAAGTAAACTGAATCACAGAATCACAGAATCAACTAGGTTGGAAAGGACCTTGAAGATCATCCAGTCCAACCATTAACCTAACACTGACAGTTCCCAACTACACCATATCTCTCAGCGCTATGTCGACCCTACTCTTAAACACCTCCAGGGATGGGGATTCCACCACCTCCCTGGGCAATCCATTCCACTGCCTAATAACCCGTTCTGTAAAGAAATACTTCCTGACATCTAGTCTAAACCTTCCCTGGCGCAACTTGAGGCCATTCCCTCTTGTCCTATCACTTGTTACTTGGTTAAAGAGACTCATCCCCAGCTCTCTGCAACCTCCTTTCAGGTAGTCAGAGAGGGCGATGAGGTCTCCCCTCAGCCTCCTCTTCTCCAGACTAAACAGCCCCAGTTCCCTCAGCCGCTCCTCGTACGACATGTGCTCCAGACCCTGCACCAGCTTCGTTGCCCTTCTCTGGACACGCTCGAGTCATTCAATGTCCTTTTTGTAGTGAGGGGCCCAAAACTGAACACAGGAATCGAGGTGCGGCCTCACCAGTGCCGAGTACAGGGGTAAGATCCCTTCCCTGTCCCTGCTGGCCACGCTATTTCTGATGCAAGCCAGGATGCCATTGGCCTTCTTGGCCACCTGGGCACACTGCTGGCTCCTGTTCAGCCGGCTGTCAATCAACACCCCCAGGTCCCTCTCTGACTGGCAGCTCTCCAGCCACTCCTCCCCAAGCCTGTAGCGCTGCTGGGGGTTGTTGTGGCCCAAGTGCAGCACCCGGCATTTGGCCTTATTGAACTTCATACAGTTGGCCTTGGCCCATCGCTCCAGAAATAGTAGGCAGAAAGGAAGAATGTCCATACTAAGACAGTGAGCCATGTAGTAAACTAAAGATCACTGCCACCAGTGCCATCTTAAAGAAAAAAACAAAACTGAAAGGAACCATCACGGTGCATGTCATAAAGTTATTTTAACTTGATGACTACCCTGCTCTAAACTTTAAGCATCATTAAATTTTATATATTTTTAAAGCCTAAGGGTATTATTTTAAATGACCTACTTGTAGTGGCACCCTAAGCAGCATTCTGGAGAACAGCACAACTTCTATAGGACAGCACAATATGATTAAACACTAGATTTCTAGGGGTGGAAACCCAAAAACCACCACCCCTCATTTATTCAATTGAAAAGCTTATTACCTGCACTTCCAAAGCAACAGGCTACAGGAATACTGAATGCAGAGCAAACCAGACCCATCTGAAATACTCTGTATTCTCATCTGAAAATTAAAAATCTTTTCTTTCATATTATAAAGGATTAACAGCATTTGGATGCAAAGAAACTGTTTTTAGAGTGATGTCTGCAGACCTCTAAGTCATGAACCAAAATGCCTTCCTAAAAGATAAGTCTTAGCACTTCCTCTGGAGGGAATGAAAAGAAGAAAAAAACACCATCAGAGGAGGAAGTGAAGCAATATCAAGTTTTTTTTCCAGAGGTAGCAAAATCCTGAGAGAACAAGATGTTTGCGCTGTCAGAATAAAAATCCAAAAAGAAACAAAATAGTTTACCTTTCCCTTTGAAAAGTTGCTTTTGAATCAAGATCTGCTCATTTTCTCTCCCAAGCATGAAACCTCTCTTCAGTTTAAGTCTGTTTTCAAAATACTGAGTGAAGTAGAATTTAAGTGCACACACGCACACTGGAACATGTATAGAATCTTATTGAAAAAACACCCAACACAATAGTCCTACACTGGCTAGAAATCTTTTAAGTGTTCTGATGAAAAGACTCAACTTATTTCTAGGAAATAAAGTGTTTGAGGCCAAAACTGACACCACAGATGATGTTCGAATCAAATGTAAGTTTAAAAAAAAAGTATTTTTTTAATTGATGTGTTAAAAAAAGCTGGAGACGAAAATGGGGACAGAAATGAAAAACCATTCAGGGAATCTACGGTATAGATTGTCACCACACGATCTAAACATGACAACTGCAGATCGTATATGCAAAACAAGCGAGTCAAAAGTCGCACGCTCCCTGGGAGAGGGGAGGGCATCCCTCTCCCCTTTAATAGGCTAAAGCAAGAAGTTCTCACAGTGTTTTGAGCTAAGACCCAGCTAGCAGAAGGCAGCTTTTCTGTCAGAGCAAGGCAAAAGGATCTAGTACAGCAACCTCCTTGCAGTCTCTTGCTCCTGAGCCCCCTTCTTCAACTCTTCTTTCTTCTTCTGGTGACAGGAAGGCAAAGCGTGTCCTGTCCCTGTGATCCCGCGCTGTACCCTGCCTGTCCCCATGGGAACAGCAGGCACCTTTGATTCCAAAGACATTTACACACAGAAATCAGCTGAGCGCTGTATTGCGGAAGCATCGGCTGCAGTGGACATGATTTAGAATCAGTTATTTTTTTTCCATCATGACAAAATAAAACCAGCAATTCCTTACTTTACAGAAATTCTCCTAAAGAGTTGCTCCCAATACCTGTCAAGTTTTTATATCACAGGAGAAGATGCAGCCAAAAGAACGTTTACTCTAAAATAAGGACTCTGAACTACACAAGCAGACAGGGGCAGTGCACAATGTAAGTGCACACAGCACCACTTGGTGGCGAAAGCAGAGTTGCTGCTGAAAGGAATGAGAACTTCTAACACCAGCCTTTTTTTTTTTTTTTTGTCTGGGTGGTTGTTGTTTGTAGTTCTGTTTTATTGTGTTGGGTTTTTTTTACCCCTGAACACAAACTAAGAAAGTGTATCCACCAAGCAAAAGTCGAAGGGAGCTGAACCTCAAGGCCAGCAGAACCAAAGGGTGCTGAGCATCAAACAGATGCATCCACTTTGAAGAGCTTTCAGAATTCTCCAGCACTCTACCCCACGGTTTCTGGTGACACAGCCTGAAGCAGTGTTTAAACAACTGATCCAGCTTACTACCTGCCTGTACTCCAAATAATAGCAATCTCTGGGCTCATGACTTGTGTTTTATACAGACTGGGGCCATAAACAAATGCTACAGATGTAGAAAAACTGAAGACTGACAGCAACTGAAACATAACTATTATTTTCCATTCCATCAACCAGTTATAAAAGTATCTAACTTGTGCACATACATAACAGAACACGGTAACTAACAAAAAAAAAAAAGCCTTTTATTCAGAACACATTAGTACGTCTTTACAAGAAAGTCATGATTTCAGTTTACAAAGTCAGTATTATCATTAGCAATGCACCTTTCCTGAAGAGGAAATCCTTGTCTTTTACCAAATGTCAACTGCAAAAGTGTATAAACAAAACAAATAAATGAACAACCCACACCAAAACCCACCCACACCCATACCCCAAAAGCCCTATTTCGGTTTCATATATATAAAAAACATGTCTTCATAGATGACAGCTGCATCAATTTATACTTCAGGTCCTTCTCCTCCCGGAACCAGCTAGAAAAGATTCAGACAATTTTGTGTTATGCCACAGATTTGAGTTTTACAAACCCACACGTGACAGTTCTTGCTTTACAACATTTTAGCAGATGGAAACTTCATGGTAGACCACAAAGGTGGTTTTTAGACTCAGTATTACCTTCCTATCTCAACAGAAAAAGTCAGTTACCACCAGAGAAAAACATGCCAAAAAGAATCTCCAAAACATGAAGAATGTTTAGCAAAACACAAAGGAGTTCCTAGATACCACACATTCTGGTTTTTGTCTTTGTTATTCACTTCAAGGAAATGATTCTGTCTGGAAACACTACAGCTCGTTTTTACAAGGACAAAGAACTCTCTTCCTTTCATGAAGAATTTATCCAATTGCTGATGCTCCCCCAGATTGCCACTACACTGGAAAGTTGGTTTCCTCTTTCCAACTTCTGTCGCTAAGCAGAGCCCAAAAACTAAAAGAGCCTGAACCCCTCTACAGGCAGCAGTCAGCATAGCATTCTCCTGTGAAGAAAGTAAAGAACTGAACAACAGAAGAAATACAAAAGGAAAAACATCACTAAGGGAAAAGAGGATAACCATTCCTTTTACTGATACATTCTTCATAATTAGCTAAGCACTTCTAAAGACAAAGAGCTGTGCTGCTTTTGGGACTGAAATAAGAAAAAGTCTAAAGCATAGTCTTCCTGACATGGAAAGATGCATCCCCAAGAGAGACACAAGATCTAATACAGAAACATCTCTACGTCTTGCTGAAAATTTTCACTCCAAGAATCACCACCTTCTGCTTCAAGGGCAGCATACCACCAGCTTAACTGGATGGTAACAATTTTACCCCATACAAGAAGTCAGAACAGGCTCTATCCTTCAAGGATGCAGAACAATAACCAAAGCAGAAAGAGGCTGAGAAATTACATCAAGATGGCACTTGCTCAGACACCCAGTGAGGAGGAGCAAGGCAGGTGAGACAGCAGAACGGAGATTACTCCTCATTCACACAGAGTCAACTTTGACTCAAGTCAGTCTTCCTCTTCTCTCCCCACAAAATTAGGAATGCCCTTCCGTAGGAAGCCCAGACTTTGTAGCCATCTATGCAGACAAGCAAAACACTACTGTGGGTCTGCTTCTGTGGTGTTTAGGAAGTTGCACGATTCAGATTAGGGATGCATAATCACAGCATTTAATTACTCTTTCAGTACTGACCTACATACATCAGTGCATGATAAACTAAAAGTCACAGTGCTACAGTGTTCTGTAATCCAACAGACCTCCAGATTTTTTTTTCAGAGCATGTAAAGGTACAGCTCTCTGGGCATCACATGGTATCATAATCGCCAAATGACTCGATGAGCTTCTAAGCAGCCAAACTGCTGCAAACACATTTATACAGACAACAATGCATGAAATGTAGATGTATTCCACCTGCATACATATGCACACAAACACTCACGAGTTAAAAGCCACTGTATGAACCAGCCTATAGAGTGGGTAACAAAGCCAGTGATTCCCTTGCACACCTGAAGACCAGGAAAACATTCACCAAAATAAAATTAGGGCCATGCTCTTTTTTTTTAAAAAAAAAGAAACCCCTGTAACATGTACCAAGTAAGGCAATAAGATCACCTTTCCAGCATCATTCATACACACATATGCTCCAAAAGCTAGTTGAAAGTACCTTACATAATGCAACTGTCTGGCAAGCTCAGCTTAGAGTACTTAAACTCAATTACTGATTGCAGCCTTTTAACAACAATAACTTACCATTGTTATGTTATTTCCATTTAGCAAAATCTGGTCCAGTTTTGTGATTCTTCTGCCCTCAGGTGTAATCTCACTGAAACAGCATTAGAAAAAAAATAAGTAAGAACACATAAGCAGGGACAGTGATTCCAGTTCTGACTACAGAACTGACATAAATCTCTGCATTAAGATGACAGTTGTTGGTACTAATAAATAAATTGGCCACACTGCAGTGTAATCTTGATAAATTGACCACTTGGGTAAAGAAAGGTGCCTGGCAACTAAAAACATCCATTGTACATTTCTGCTGAGAACCTAAAGATACAGATTCACCCTCTAAATCCTGGCAATTTCTTGGAATACCACTGATACTCAAACCAGGTTTCACATAGCAACATGGCATGACAAAGTAATAGATACTTATCCTTAAGTCTCCTAACTTTTTTAATCTTTGTCTAGACCACAAGGAAATGTAAAAGCAAACTCCTGGAAAATTCAACCCACAACGCATGCAAAATTAAGGCTACAAGTTAGGAACCTGATTGTAAGCATAAATCATGCACCAGCTACTCTATGACATGGCTGTCCTGAATAGATCACCCTCTAGAGTTTAAGTCCAGGGTATAAACTATTCAGCTGGCAAGTACTCCAGAAATATAAAAATGCTTTGCTTATAGATCTTATACAATAATTTTCCTCAGGAAACCAAACATTAAATAGTAACAAGATACAGAAATAATACCTACAATTCTGTAACATCTTCTAACACCATATCTGAAAATCCAGTTTCAAGGAAAATAAGGCCCAGAATTTTAAAATCAAAATACTTAAAATGATTTTCATTTTATAATGAACTGTGGTTTTATCTGTAAAATAAAAATATCTGAATAATACAGTTGATCCATACAAAAAGGTTCCATCCAGTGCACTCAAACCTCTCAAAAGCAATCCGTGAGTTAAGCTGAAGCATGAAGCAGACAAATAAACGTTTCCATCAAAGGATACTGACAAAGTCATCAAATCCTAGAAGCGTTCCAACAATTTCTTTATCACTCTTCATCACAATATGAATGCGTGAACCTATGCATTTGTCCACAAGTTCTGTAAATAAAAACAAAAAAATTGAGAACTACAAGAAATTATTTTACGGAACGCACATTTTTCGAACAAAGCCCCAGACATGGTGAGAGCAAAAAAAGTAACTGCCACGGACACTGATAAAAAACACACAAAAAGTGGAGGTGGGGAAGACACCAGAAGCCCCCGCCCGCCTTTGCTCCGCGCCCAAACCGCGGCACCTCCGCGGGCGCTGCCTGGGCCCCCCCGGCGCCTTCCCGCTGCCGCGGGCAGGGACCGGCCCGCGCGCAGCTCCCGCGCAGGGAGCACCGCGGCCACAGGCACACGCGCCTCAGCCCCGCGGTTCCTCCCTCGCCGGCCGGCTGCGAAGGCGAGGGGCGCCGCCTCTCCCCCCGCCCTTCCCCAGGCTGGGCGAGGAAACGGCTTCTCCCTCCCCGCCCCCCGGTCACAAGAGGGGACCCCCCGCCCGGACACCGGTTACCGAGCGGCAGGAGCTGAGAGGGGTTGGTGGTCGCGGTAGCCGCCATGTTGGATCTAGACCCGACCAGTCGCTGCTACCTCCCGCAGATACAAAGAGCCGCCCGCCAACACCAGCCCAGCAGCCCCGACGAGCAGATGGCAGAGCTGTCGCTCCGCCGCTCAGGCCCCGCCCCGCGCCCGCCCCGCCCCGCCCCCTTTCTTCATAAATGCCGAGAGCGCGCGGGAGCCGGGATAGGCGTGTCTTTGGGGCGTCGCGTGTGTCGGGTGTGCTCAGGTAGACATTGAAAGAAAAATCCCTTCCTTCTCTTATGGGTAGTGCTGCCCTGGGCTGCTGCCAGTACAACCGGTACTGAACCGGCTGGTGACCCCGGGGTGTCAGCCTGACCTTCAAACCAATCTTCTTGTGTGGTGTGGGAGGTAGAGGGATTTTATGTTATTTTTACTTTTTTTCCCCAGGTTTTTGCCTCAATTCACAAGAGGGCTGTTGCAGGAAAGATTTTTGGAAGCTCTAGTGTTATACACAGGGGGCCTGGAGCCAAAACCCCACTGGCCATCCCAGCACACTTTGCCTAACCACAGAATCATTGAGGTTGGAAAAGACCCTTGGGATCATCGAGTCCAACCCTCAGCCCTACTCTACAAAGTTCTCCCCTACACCATATCCCCCAACATCTCACCTAAATGACCCTTAAACACATCCAGGGATGGTGACTCCACCACCTCCCTGGGCAGCCTATTCCACTCTCTGACCACTCTTTCTGTGAAAATGTTTTTCCTAATGTCCAGTCTGAACCTCCCCAGTTGGAGTTTAAAGCCATTCCCTCTTGTTCTGTCACCAATTACCTGTGAGAAGAGACCAGCACCAACCTCTCTACAATGTCCTTTCAGGTAGTGCTGCAGCCTGAAATAAAACTGGTATTTCCCTTTCTACAGTCGCTGCATGTTTTGCGATGGGGCAAGCTCCAGAAGAATCGAGCCTGGATAAACTCTGTTCTTCACCTGGGAGGGGGGTGCTGCCCCCAGAAACTCATGGGCCTTTCGAGGGGTGGGCAGCAGCTGGCACCACAGGGCTGCTAGCTCAGCTCTTACATGGGGTTAGCCCCAAGGTGACTCTGGGCGCCCAGACCTTCTGCTCTTGAAGCGAAACAGAACCTGTGGATGCCGCTGCCTGTGGGGCTCCAGCCAGGAGAGCTTCGCCGTGGCTGGAGAAGGGGATGCGAGGCTGGGCCCGACTCGCTGCGGGGCCACGGCTCTCCCTTGAGCAGAGGGTGTACGAAGTGCCAACGACTGTGTGAGTCAGCACAGGCAGGGCGTGGGACGACCACAAAACCAGGGATGAAATGCGAAGAGTAGATTTATTTGTATTACCTCACCAACCAGGGGATTCCCCGACGCAGCGCCCGGGCAGAGGCACACAAGCGGGAAGGCAGGCAGTGCTGAGCTCGGTCCGTGCTAGAGGATTGCTGACCCTGCTGTTTTTGCTGGTTTATCAGGGATTCGCACAGGTGTAATTTACTGTGGTGCTTTGAGCTTCCCCGCAGCAGGGCAGGAATCTCAAGTGTGTTTGATAGGGTGCCTCTAAGTCTGTCACAGGCCTATGCTACCTAAGCACAAATGGTCTACTTGTCAAGCACACGAGGATAAACAACAATTAGCGTGATATATGTACTTTTCTACACCCCAGCTGCAAGTGACTTGAGCATGTTTATGATCTTCCTCTCCAATCTTCTGTTTTATCCCACAATGACCAAAAGTGAATTTTGTATCTGGAGGACGTTAGTGGATGTTAAATTGAATCTGTTTAACATAAAATTGTGTTCGTTTTCATTCTTCCTTCTGTTTCCTCCCCCTTTCTGTTCTCTCATTAGCTAAGCCTCAGAGATTGTATTTCAGTGTTACAATGGGAAGAATTTCAGTGTTACAATGGGAAGAGCTATTCACTAGCCTTTTTCTTTTTTTTTTTTTTTTTTTTTTTTGCATTTCTGGAAAGGTGCTTTTTTGAAATGGTCCAGTATGTTTCAGTTGCTGGAGAACTGATGGTCTAGTTAAGGTAGCCCTGAAACGGCAGCAGCCTTCCACACTCCTGGAAGAAGCTCTTGTAAAAGTGGGAGAGAGCCAACCAGTCTACCTTTTTGGAGCATTCTTAGTCTTTACAAAAATTGTCAAAAGAATCATGTATGTGATGGCTGTTGTTACACAAGTATTAGTCTGATGCAAACGCATTCCATACAAGATAGTTAAGAGACTTAAATTAATCTTTGTTAATGCTTCAAGAAACAAAACAAGCATGGTAACAGAAAATTCTTCATACGAACAGCGGCTGAAGCAGAAGTGCAATAACTGATTGGAGGTGTTCTTTTTGCTTGACATATTTGCTCATGGTGTTTGCAGTATTCCTTGAATCACTGCATTACATGCAGTCTGACACAGAGACTGTTGGAAAGGTGAAAAATAAGGAGACAAAGGCTCTAGATACCATAGATTCTGTAAGTATTTGTATCAAATGCTTAAATACATTACATTTAGAGAACACCTTCGCCACAGTGGTTACCAAATTTTGTAACAGCTGTCAACCTGCAAACGTTTTGATGGAAGCTCATGTACGAACTGCCTTTTAGTCCAAAGCCCAGTAAAGGCAGTATGGTTTCATAAATCTATTCTAGACATCTAGTAGAGCTCAGGAGCCACCCCTGCTCTGTTAACCACCTGCAGGGGAAGCACAGATAACAGTGGGGCTCTGCCCACAGCGACCTGTCCTGCTCTTCTCCTGCCTTTCACAGCCCTCTGCGCAACCAATGAAGAATGACGCAAGTCTCAGAATTAAAGATCTCATTACATCTCGTTACATTAAAGATCCAGTTTGAAAATACTGGCCAGAGGTATTTTGCACAATGCCACTGACCATAATCAAAGTAGCTCTTGATTTTTTTGAGAGAGGGAGGGAGGAAGGTGAAGAGATCAAGAGATGAGCAGACACAGAAACTGAACTATTTTCTCATTTCTACACAATTGGTCCAGGACAGGAATCAATAGCACCGATGGTGGAAAAATCTGTTGTGTTTCTGTTTTCAGGTGTGACCTGTGAATAAGGAATGCTTTACAGCTGATGAGGAACATGATTTCAACTTTTAAGCAACAACTTCTGGCAACTAGAGTGAGGGAGAAAAGGAACTAGGCTACACCAGGCTACACCTCTAGATCTGGACTTCCATTCCTCAACCATGTTGTGTCGTTTCCCAAAAGGAGAGAGTGCAAATGATAGAAAAAAATCAGGCACAGGTGCTCAGGAACAGGCAGAGCAAACCTACAGGATGCACACAGACCTACTAGGGGACATGCCCCGCTAGGCTAACACATCCACTTCAGACCTTCTGGGCATCATCTGACAAGTCCCACTCCAGCAGAATCTTAGGACCCAAGTCTTAAAACATCACTAAGGCAATGAGCTCTGTGCCTGAGGTCTCCTACCTCATCGCTTAAGGCACACAGGAAAAGTGCCCACTTGCATGCCCTATCAAAGCATCCCTTGTTGAAGAAGTTGAGGCAATGCTGGTTTTCAAGTAGGGTGTCACACACCTGAGGCAAGGTGTTCAATATCATAACAGCCTTTGAGGAAGACCACTCCGAATACAGACTGGGATTACAGCTGTGAACTGTGGGTAATAAACAAATCAGTAGCAGTAGCACAAAGTCAAATTAGGCTTGTGAGTAACAGGAGGGAAATAGCATGTCAGTAATTGGAACATTTTAGTCCCTTTTTCCTGCTACAACCTTGCAAGGAAAAGCAAACAAGACGGCAAAGATCCTGCAGAGAACAGATGCAATCTCCATCAAAGCAGTGATATTAACTTTCACTAGTCTGTGATGTACCTCATCTTGGGAACGGAGAGCTAGTTTTAAAGAACAAAGCCATTGAGAACTATTGAGAGATCAGCAGGACGCTGTCACAGGTGAAACGAGCAGGGAAATGGGAATGTTTTTCATTTCTAAAGGGTTGAAAAAACAATCCAGAGCAAAACCTTCAAACTCCCTGTGATGATGGGGGGCGGGGGGGAGGATGGCGGGAGAAGAAGGCATGAAAGAACAAATATTGGCTTCCAGAGTGGAAACGAAAAAGGGGCAATGAGGCATGATTGTCTTTCACAAACATCAAATAAATCTGAAGAGTCAGCTACTAAGGCAAGTCACTGGCATGTAAAGAAAAGGATTGATACATACAGAAAGAAAAAGGAAGAGGAAAGACCAGTGTTTCCAAATCTAACAAATGGATGCATTTCCAAGAAAATGCTACAAAGCAAAGACAGCAGTAATTAGCTTGCTTCCTTCCCCAGAGTTTATGGTCTTCTATTCCAAAGTAGTTACCATTTTCAGAGCCCACGATGATCTGCTTATTAATCCCAATAGTCGAGAGGAGGATCTTACTCCCCTTTGACACAAACAGATGTGACAGAAGTCCTGCACTTCTCTGGTTTTACACTCTGCTGTAGGAAATAATCTCCTGTAATTCTTGATAGTATCAGAGAAAGAACTCTTAAGCTTTACCATTTGCACCTCATTGTCTGGATTCACAAAGAAGTCATGTTAATTCCTAATAATTATGAATATTAATCAGAAAATAATACCGAAGAAAGTAATAATCACAGCTGAACAACACAGTTAAAGGAAAGAATGAAATGAGCAAAAAGTGTGTCAGCTCTTGGAAGCTGTTCCTACACATCATGCTTTTATACCAATCCTCCATGAGATCAACATCAGAGTAATTCCAAATTCTCTTTCAATGTTCTGTTTATGAGAGAACCCAAAATATTCTAGTTCGTCTGGTAAAGTATAACCAATTCATTCCAAGGCATCATCCAGAGGAAGAAAAGAACAAGAAAACTAAAGAGATTTCAGGCATTGAATATGATTAGAGGGAATGAAGATTTTTTTTAATTGAAAAGAAAATGGAAGGAAAAAGAAGCCTGGAACGAAACTCTTGAGAGAGCTTGTAAACAACAGGGAGCATGACAAAGGCAAATAAACCATGTAAAGATAAACCAGACAATTGTTTCTTCCCTTTGAGACTAGAACAAACTACCACTATACAGATTATTTAAATTTGAAAAAAGTACTTTCTCCACATTGCAAATAACTAGTTAACAAGATAAATGAGGTGGTTTTTTTCTATTTTATTACATGATTTTTTCACAAGTCTTTGTCTTCATAACAGTAAATTAAACCAATGGCCTCAACATGCCTTCTGAAACCAAAATCTTGCATTCCAGCATGTCCAAGTTCCTTGCATAAACATTGTGAAAGTGATGAATTAAGCAACTATGTACACTACAGTAAGGATAAGATATTGATGTGAGCAAATTCTGGAAAGAGGAAAATGTCCCCTACCTTTCTTTACCATCTGTGAACATACTATGCATGTTAGAAGCTAGCCCTGCTGTGAGCAGGAGGTTGGGATCAACAACCTCTAGAACTCATTTTCAAAGTACATTAATCTGTGCACATTGAGATTGGTTGTATCCTGCAGCAGAGGCAGGGTGGAAACTAAGAAAAAGGAAAAAAAACCCCAAGCCTCAAAGCTAAAAAAAGCATTCTAACAAGGGAAGCAAAGCTGAAATGTCGCTGAAGATACAGAGTGTTGCGAGTCCCTTGTTCCTGGTAGCATTTGGCTGTGGGAACAATTAGTGCTTGGGATTATTCCTGGGAAACAGCAGACACTTCACTACGTCCTCTGGAGTGCAACTCCATCACAAGGGTCTGCATGGGATACTTCGTGCGTAGCTTACGACAGTGGAATACAAAAGCAAAGGGCTCAGCTCAGGCGAATGGGTCACGGGCTCCAGCACCAGCATGGACACATGCTCACAAGCACACAAACTCTGGTTTCCCTTTCATAGACGTAAACCCGGAATATGCACATTCTCTGACCTCTGCACATATTTCAGAACATTGTTTCCTCTGAAACAGAGGGGAAAAATACTGCAAAGACATTAAAAAATAAAGTATTCTAATACTGAAGACCTCTTGTTTGTCACTTCAAACATCAGGCATCACAACAGCAGGACACTTTGAAAGGCTGATGTGCTCTCCCCAGCTTTTACGCTGCTTGAGGTCCATGGGAATCAACTGATGGAGGAGAAGTACCTACACACCCTTCTTCACCCTAAGTGCTCCCCTGAAGAGCCCGTAGCCAAGACCAAATTGGTCCCTGCGTGCTTGTCTAGAGTCATGGCTGATCTGTAGCTGTTCTTCATGCAAGGCCAGGGCAGCTCCGGCTTCATTGCCTTCATCTTCACCGCTAAACGACGTTGCACAAGCAGCTAAGCTCGTGCTGAAACTCGACAGGCTATTAGCAATTGGGTAGAGTTTTGAAACTGTGCTGTACGTGGTCCTCTGTCTCAAACAAGCAAAATTCACTATGGTCATTTTACCTACACGCTTATCCTGATCATCTCACATTCATGAATTTCGCGTGCACTTTCATTCACCATAATGAACGTGGATGGCCCTTCACATGGCAGTGTTTTCTTCTCTTGCCTTACTGCTTTTTTCCATATTTCACATAAAATAAACACTTTCTTCTTTGTTCTATTTTTGTTTGTTTGTTTACTTAACTAATGGGAAACTTTCCATAGTTTTATATTCACATCTAAGATTTTTATCTTTGTAAAACGTTCTCCAGTTTTTAATATTAAGAGACATTCATTAAATTTATGACTGATCAATACTTTTGTACTCCTTTCTATTTCCTATTTTTGGAAGAAGTTTCCAAGCGAGATATCACATAATCCCAACCAGTGTTATGATCCTTACTGCATACAATTTAGTTTTTCTAAAATTCAGGACAAGAGCTCCAGAAAAAAAAACCTACTCCAAACACAGAGTGAGATTGCCATCCAGAAGAAATTAGTTACAAACCCCAGATCCACGCCAGGACTTCATTTATGCTTTTCTTCAACAGAAATCCCAGAATGATTATTTTTTATTCACATGCTTGTCTCCACAAATTTACAGTTTTGTTCTTTAGGAAGCTGGGCCATACCTAACAAATAGAGCGGAGCTACCAGCTACAACAGGCACTGCTCACCTCTGATGTTACTTCCAGACATAAACTATCCTACTGCTCAGGTAAAGCTTATCCATCTGCAAAAGTCTCACTGCACATAAGACAAGTTGAGAACTCCTTGTTATTGTTATGAAGTGCAGAATGACTAACAAATTACAATTACTATTGTAATAATATAATAGCTGGTAGTTCCTAAGTAAAATATTACCTCTGAGTAACAGAACTCTCAGAGTTTTCATTGCTATTTGTTTGCCATGCACTGAGAAAGAAAACTCCTTTAGGAAAATTCAGAGTTTTCCAAGAGCTCCCATTTCATAGCAGCTCTCTCTCCTTTCTCACACACAGTGTGAGCTGTGAAGAAAAACACAGGTTATGTCAACCAGTTGGTTTTCCTAGAACAGGCTCATGTCAGTCCAACATTTTTATTGCCTTAGCAGGAAAGAAAATTTCAAGCAGAAAAAAGACCCAACTAATAATGTTAGAGAAACAATAAGCCACAATTATCCAGCATTATCACTGAGATGCCTCTATAATGCAAAATCCATAGCAGTAAGAGTGATGCCAGACTGCACTGTCCTCAGTGAACTGAGTATGAGCTGCTATAAACATTTCCATGCATCTTTTTGGGGGTTAGCTCACTACTGCAGGAGATAATGGCTAATATTTCATACCGTTTTCTTTTTTTGAAATGGTATTAAACAGTAAGTTACAGACTAATAAGAAATCATTCACTTGCCAGAGCTGGATTGTTCCTTGTAGCTTATCCTGTGTTCCCAACAGCATATTTTTTTCTATAATGGTACTTCTGTTGGAGCTGAGGAACAATATGTAATTACTTGCTTTATTGTTATAATTTGAGCCTCTGGGTATTGTGTTAGTGATGAGATTTTTCTTTAAGCACTATTATAGTTCTCTCAAAAAGAATCTCTTCCTCCAATTTCCACAGAGTATCTTAATTATAAAGAGTACAGTCTCTAGCAAATGCTGTTGATTTAAACAACCAGCATTGAATCCTAACAAGGGTTAAAGAGGGAGCACAGTCTGAGTGCAGTAAGATAAAGATTGAAAGTTTTTTTTCTCTCACACTAAATTTGCCTGTGCTCTTGGACAAGTCTTTGAACTGTCTTTGCAGGGTATCACAAGGTATGTTTAGCAGCAGAACAGTGCTAAGGGAAGAAGCCTTAACTTGATTTTTCTTATTTTCACCTTCAGCAACCAACCCGACACACCTGGGCTGACACCGTCCCGGACTTCACTCCGCGCTGCCACTGAGCTGCACCGCTTCAGGCGGGAAGGACGCAGCCCGAGGATGTGCTGTCCTCTGCGCGTCAAGGGGGCTCCGGGAAGGGATCTGCTCAGAAAAGAAGACGGCCAGAAGGAGGAGGAGGCACCGTTACCGGCCCTGCTGGCGGGAAGGCCTCAGCCGAGCCCCGGCGGGCTGCCCCGGCCCGGACGACTCCACTGCTGGGCCGCGATGTGCGCTCCTGGCCGCGGGATAAAACGAAGCCGCTTTTCCCGGGAGTCCCTCTGGCGAAGGGACCCCTCCGGGAGCGCTCCCGCCGGGGCACCTCCCGCGGGGAGGGGGAGGCGGTGGTGGCGGCGCCCCGCCCTCCGCCGGCCGGGCGAGGGGCGGTCCCGGCGGCGGGGGGCGGGGCGAGGGCGCAGGCCCGGTCCCGGTGCCGGCGGCAGCACCCTCCGGAGAGGCCATCGCTGGGGCTCCATGGAGAGGCGCGGCCCGGTGCTGCACATCGTGGTGGTGGGCTTCCACCACAAGAAGGGCTGCCAGGTGAGGGGGCGTGGGGGCCGCCCGCCGGCGGGGCCGCCCCGTCTCCCGCCTCTCCCCTCCGCTCCTGCGCTTCCTCCCTGCCCTTCCCGCGGGCCCCTCCTGGCCTGCCCGGCCGCTGCCCTCAGTCTGCGGTGAGCGGGCGGGGGGGGCCCGGCTGCGGCCCCGCGGGGGAGGCTGGAGCCCCCGCGGGAGGGGCTGGGGCCGGGGGGGCCTTTGCTTTAGCTCACGGCGGCGGGTGAAGGAGCGCTCTGAAGCCGGCGAGGCGCCGTAGGGCCCCGGTTCCCGCGGCCTCCCCCTGCCCCCGCTGGGCCGGGGGTTCCCCTCCGCGCGGGGCGGCGGGCGGGGGCTGCCCGGCGGGGCCGTGACTCAGCCCGCCGCGGCAGTTCGTGTGGACTGAGCTGCGGACGTGACCGCTGCCGGGCCGGCCTCGGCGCTGCCGCCGCGGGGCCAGGCGGGGCGAGGGCCGGCGGGGGGAGCTCCCTCCTGCCCCCCGTTTTCCTGGGGGTGCGGGGAGGCAGCTCGAGTCGTGGCAGCCGTGTCTGCTGTGAGTCGTGCGTGTTTAATGCGTTCAGACAGAAAATTGAGAGAAAAACAAATTATTTTTTTATCTACCTTCTCTTTCTGCCGGCCCAGCCGGGCAGCGCCGCGCTGAACTCCCACAGGTACAACTTGTACCCGAACAGCCTGCTGGCCCCAGGGTGTAAGTCCACCTTTAAGTTTTCTTTGCGTGCCGCTCCCCTTCTTTCATAAATGATTGACTCTTCGTTTGGCCTGTAAGGTAGAAGGAATTTTATGTTGTGTATTTCATAGGTATTTTATGCTCTGACTTTTTTACTTCATTTTTTTTAGCCCTTGAAACAGGAGATGCGGTTGCCCAGCGGGGCTGCACACACAGTTGCTTTGCTGTGACAAGAGCAGATAAATATAATGGTGGACTTGCAGTGAGTCTTTTTCCATAGAGTGTTCTTAGTCTTCACAAAAATTGCCAAAACGATAATGAACATGATGATTGTTGTTATTCAAGAATTGGTCTGACATGCATGCATTTCATATGAGGTACTGGAGAGTTAAATTAATCTTTGTTAATACTTCAGGAAACGAAACAAGCATAGCATGGTAACACAGAAGTCATTCCTCGTACCAACAGAGGCTGAAGCAGCAGTGCAGTAACTCGTTGGAGGTGTTCTTCCATTTCTTCTTCTGAAAGATCTGCAGGGTTGTGTAATACATCCTTTCCCCTCAGGGTGTCTAGGGGCTGTTCACATGTGGACGTTCGTAGGATCAGTTCCTATGAAGGAATTCAGTCATCTAGGTTGCAAGGTTTGCAATATTTATCAGGCACTTTCTTGTCAAAGACCGACAGGAGGTGAGCGCTAGTTGGGTGTCTGTAGGAGGAAAAGCGCCTTTTTGCCCTCACCTTGTTGTTGTCTGGGAAAAGACATAGGTTGGAGACAAAAGCAGAGGTGGTTTTTGTTGCTTCTGTTGTTCTTTTGGGGCCTGTATTTCTTGTAACATTGTGCAGTGTTGATGCAAAACAAAACCAAAACAACCCCAAACTATAAGTAGCAGTGAATTTTATTTCGCTGACAGTAAAATGTTTGTAGAAGTACGTTTTCAGGTGTTGTCAAAAATAGGGTCAGAATAGCTCTGAACTAAAGTCGTTAAGCATCTCAAGAAATGAACTGGAGAAGTTGGAGAAGGTGGTGGGGGAAGGGGACAGGGTAGCTGTGTCATAAGGAGAGCGGCAGGAATATAATGACAATTGGTAGAACCACAAACATTTTTCCTAAGGGAAATCTAACCAGAAATCTGATTTTAAATGTATTCTACCTTTGACTTAGCAGATTTGTTACTGAACTATAAAAATAATTTCTTAAAACAACTGGAGGCAGTGAGCTGTGCAGCTATAGCCTAATGAGTGTGACATCAGTAATATGCAAGGCTCTAGAGAATTTGTGAAGGAAAGAATTAATTAACAACATGAAACTAAGTAGACTGAGTCCTGTGGGCATTCGCTAAAGATAGCTCGTGCCTGACTGACCTGTGTCTTTTGTAAGAATAAATGATAGATTACTTTCTCTGTAAAAGAAACAGAGTAGCTTGAATCTGCCTGGAACTTGATAACAGATCCCGCAGCACTACAAAAAAAAAGGTGATTTTTTTTTTTTTTTACAAGAGCTGGTACTTGGGTAAGGAACGGTACGAAGAAGAGGAAGCAGCAATAGATCTGTGTCAGAAGAGGAACTGCTGGTCTGAGAGGTGCTTGCACTGAATTTGGGCCCACATAAGTGGCTCTGGCATCCTTCACACAATAAAATCTAACTATGATGAGCAAACTGGAGGAGTCAGTGTTACAAAGGAAAACTGGACTGTTGTGCAAGAGCTGGATGGTAAGGATGAATGCTGAAATGATAGAAATAGGGTGCATTAAGAAGTTGTACAATAGGAATGAATAACAGCATAGATGTGGGAATTATGAGGAGACCTCTGGAAGAGAAAGACTGTATATGATCAAGGATAAGTCACAGAAGTGGTGAGATTTGGGGGTGAGAGAGGCAACAAATGTAGTCCTATAGTGTAATAGTATGTTTACTGATGTATAAAAATTCTGATCCATCTTTCAGAAAAATGAATTTGGATTCTCTGTCACTTCCAGGAATGGATGAGATGGTTTCTGAGCAGCCTGTTTTCCAGGAGGACATAGAAGAGCTTGGCTAGGTAGACTAACAAAATAGATTTTGAGGCTGTATTCATAGGAAGACTGTAAGCCACCACTACGAATATGGGAGCATTCTCCCATTTTCCTCTCCTGCCTCTTCGCCACTGAAAAGCGGAGGCACTTGTGTGGTAAGCTGAAAGGGGGAACTGAGGTGGCCAAAAAGTAAGCCTTGTTTTGGTGGGTTGGTTTTGAGCTTAGTTAGTTCACAGGTTCTGGCTGCCCAGTGGACATCTGCAGAAGACAGCTACACAGGCACAAGGAGAAGACCAGCACGGGAGTGGAAAAGAGTCTCTTGGAAGTGGCAGCCTGGGACTTCTTTTTTTTGGTTGTCATGTTTAGTAATGGCCTTTGAAGTATTCATCGAACCACTGCATTAAATGGAATCGTATTCTGGGAGGCTGTTGGAAAGTGAAAAATAAGGAGGAAAAAACCAGCCATTTAATGTAGAAGACAGTGTTGGCACAAGAACAAGTGGATATGAACTGTCTGCGGACACGCTGCAGATTGCATATGAGAAACTACTAATTGCAGAAAAACAAAGTTCCAAAGCAGCTTTCAAATGGCAGTAATTCAGAGTGAATTTGGGGAGCTTCAGACTGAGAGATTGTACAGCTAGCCTGCCTGTCATAACAGGACTTTACCTGGTTTGCCTGAGAAGGCTCCTTTCAGATTCTGCGTTTCCATCTCTGTTTCCTCAAATAGCCTGACAAGGAAATGCATGTGGAGTTAGATGTTTTGATGAATTTCTTGATGCTAGGTGTTTTCATTACCTGACTTTCCCCCTGAAACTGTTGTATGGATGGAAGGGGATAGAAATATATGTGTGGTGTAACGCTGATGTGTACAAAGCTGTGTAACTTAAAACTGAGCTCTGACGTGGCTTCTCTGTCTGGGATTGCTGTTGGTAACAGATGTAATTGGATTACTTAGACGAGTGTTGTTCTGGTTAGAACCAGATGTCTGAAGTGTACAGCTCTTCCTGTTGATTAACTTACAGTATAAGAAACGTTTAACCTGTAAGAGCAAAGACTTTTTTGTGCAGCTTGGAAATGTATAGGAACATCTTCTTCCCTGGACTTGAAAAACAATCCTTATCCATTTGTTTACAAAAGAGGAGAGGCAGGGAATTGGTTTGTTCCTGTGTGCCTTTTGATTGATAGCACAAGCGTGGTGATTGTTCCACATGTTCCTTCCAAGAGCTCACTGTTGGACCGTGGGTCTTTTTGCTGGATGAAGTAGGATTATGTAAGAGACAAAGTGAAGGTTTACTGTATATATGTTGTTTAGTCTGAGGGTGCAGTTTCCTGGGCAATTGTTAAAAACTTGGAGTTGCTGCTCACTGTTAGGAAGGCTTTGTGCTGTGTGAAAGCAGCACATTGCCATTTTCAAACTGAAAATCCTGAACACGTTGGAAGGAGTTATCTCTAGCAAGTACGGAGTAAGCTTTTGGAGAAGCTGTAGGCTTTTGTTTGTTTACATGAGCAGATTGCCAGCCTGCTGCTTTGGGCCTCTTAGTTACTGACTTGGACTGTGATACCAATGAGATGTTCAAAAAGTTCTGGTTGCTATATCTCTTTGCCAAGGAGAAGAGGTAGTTAAGGCAGAGTGCTCAGAGAACGTGAGAAGAAGCTTTGATGGAAACTAGGTCTACCTAGTATTTGACATGTTTTCAACAGGCCTGTTAAAGAAGGGAACGATAATTGGCTTGAAGCAGGCATTATGATGGATTTCTTTGCTTTGTATGTACCAGCTGTCTTGTTACGGGAACCCTCCTCAGTGCGTAATTAAATAGCAAATGTCCTGAAATAGACAGAGCTTGTGGGTAGTATTCACTCAACCATGATTTTCATTCATCCGAAATGAAATGACAAATGTTTCATTAGTATTCAAAAAAAATTGCTTTTTTGATACTCGTTTGCCACTGATAAGAGGAGTGGCCTAAGGAGAAAGGAACAGCACACACACAGCCCTCTGTCATATGTAGTTGCTCATACTCTTGTCCATTAATGTAAAACACACGGGTTTGGTGTGGTAGGAGTGTGTCTATACACTTTTCAGGCATTACAGGACTCAAGTCACAAAAGCATTGGGGTGTGAATTGATAATAAGGAAAGCCTGCCACAGAAATGTTATGATCTGTTTTGCAGTATTTGTAGCTGGTTGACTCATTAGGTACAGCAGGAGATTGCCGGGCCATCTCCCTGGCTCTGGTTGTGTTCTGTTGAGCTCCTGCTTTGGTATAGCATGGTAAGACTTGGATTTTGGGGCTGCTTGTGCCCTTCTATAGTGGCTGATAACAAATTCCTTGGTAGTTTTAAGGAGCTGTAGTAGTTAATGGCTAGTGATTTCAGAGCAAATAAAGGGAAAGGGTTTTTTTTCAGAGTCATGAAACACTTCCTCTCATTGTAAGTGAGCAATAAAGCACTTAATGTGCCTTACAACATTTTAATTTTTGAAAGCATTAAATAGTGTGGGAAGTCCTTATCTATCTTATGATAGAGGTCTTTAGCAAAAATGTAACCTGGACAGAGCTTGACTAGTAGATGCAAGTTGTGTGTTGAAAAATACTTGGAGAGACCTTCGCTTTATGGTGAAGGTGAAAGACTGAAAGTCATGAGGTGTAGCTGTCCACTAACAATCCTGTGCCCCACAATCCTTGTTTGAGCTCAGGGTATCCAAGCTTTATTTACATGGGGAGGCAGAGAGAATAGTCTCTGAGGGTTAGGAAGGCTTAAAGTATCCTAAGTACTCTAAAAAGAATTCATTTGGAAGGCAAAGTTAAAATAAGAACTGCTTTATTTGAAAAGGAGAAGGAGGGAAGTTTCAGCAAAGTTGGAAAAACTTTCAGGTAAAAGTGTTACAGGCACAAGTCCCTGTAACCTGGCTGGCTGCTGAGGAGGCGGATGCTCCCTTTACTACTGCACTGCCTGACCTGGCACGAGAATCCCTGTCTTCACTTGATGCTATGAGGCTTTGGGGCTCTTACATCTGAGTGAAGTCAGACCCTGTGTCACCACCAGTCAGGCCATACATAATCTCACTTCACTGGGGGCAAGGCCCAGCTTTTCTGCTCTTGGTGTCCTGAGCAGTTCCGCACATCACCTCTGACCTTGTGCAGTGGGTGACCATTGTCTCGCCTATCCTCTCAAGGGCTTGACTATCTTCCAAACCACTCTTGGCTTAAAGATATGCATTTCCAACTGTGTTGCGGAAAAGAAAAAATTGTGGGTAGTGGAGAAAGTGCTGTGTGTGTCATGGACTGCTCGCATTGCTGGTCACTTTTGTTTGCTTGGGGTCCTGGCTCTGTAAAATAACAGCAGCTGATCTTGACCCACTTCTCTGTATGCCAGTGGAGAAGGCCATTTCAAACTTGGTGTCACAGATGTGGGAGTGGATTATTGTAAATACCAAAAGGCATATTCCCATGGAATCCCAAAGTTTGTCCTAAGGACCTTCAAAGTACTTTAACTTTTTAATGTAAATGTGATGTTTGCTTTCTCCAAAGGAGTGTCAATTGCCTGTCTGTGTGTGTATGTTTTTGTGTGGACTGTGTTTGAAGACCAATTCCCCTGTCTTGCCCAACTGCAGAGTTTCTTCCTGGCATGCAAAGGAAACTTAAGATCAGGAATGAAACAGCTGATGCCTAAGTTTTAGAAAAGATCCTAAATATGATCCTTGAGAGTGAAGAATGCCTGTTAAGACTTCTTACCTTCCTGAATTGTGTACATGCTCCTCCTGTCATTTGATAGCTTCAAGGACTTGAGCTCCAGAAGGTAATACTTGTTGCGATCTGCAGAAATGAGCGCACAAGAGGGCCTGAGCAATCCGTGCACATGGCCTTTTGTACTTATGCCTAGGGAGCATATGTCTTCAAGCAGAATTGTTGGCAAGTTAGACTTGACTTTGTTTGCAGAATTATGAGATGTATAAGGAACGAGCGAGTTCTGTCTGTTCTTCTTATCAGCTCTTCTGAGAACTACCTATGTTTCCAGGTCTTCTACACCCTCAACTGTAGTACTTCATAGAATCATAGGATGGTTTGGGTTGGAAGGGACCTTAAAGATCACCTAGTTCCAATGTCCCTGCCATGGGCAGGGACACCTTCCACTAGACCAGGTTGCTCAAAGCCCCATCCAACCTGGCCTTGAACACTGCCAGGGAGGGGGCAGCCACAGCTTCTCTGGGCAACCCGTTCCAGTGCCTCACCACCCTCACAGGGAAGAACTTCTCCCTTACAGATAATGTAAATCAACTCTCTTTCAGTTTAAATCTGTTACCATTTGTCCTATCACTACATGCCCTTGTAAAAAAATCCCTCTCCAGCTTTCTTGTAGGCTGCCCAGAGACTTCTCTTCTCTTGGCTGAACAATCCCAACTTTCTCAGCCTGTCCTTACAGGGGAGGTGCTCCAGCCCCTGATTGTCTTCGTGGCCTCTTCTGACTTGCTCCAACAGGTCCATGTCCTCCTTATGTTGGTGCCCCCAGAGCTGGACACAGCACTGCAGGTGGGGTCTCATGAGAGCGGAGTAGAAGGGGAGAATCGCCTCCCTCAACCTGCTGGTCACACTGCTTTTCATGCAGCCCAGGATATGGTTGGCTTTCTGGGCTGTGAGTGCCCATTGCTGGCTCACAGTTTTTCACCCACCAACACCCCCAAGTCCTTCACTGCGGGGCTGCTCTCAATCCACTCATTGCCTGGCCTGTATTTGTGCTTGGGATTGCCCCCGACCCATGTGCAGGACCTTGCATTTGGCCTTCATGAGGTTTGCACGTCCCACCTCTTAAGACTGTCCAGGTCCCTCTGGATGGCACATCCCTTCCCTCCAGCATATCAATGGCACCACACAGCTTGCTGTCATCAGCAAACTTGCTGAGGGTGCACTCAATCCCACTGTCCATGTCGCCAACAAAGATGTTAAGCAGCTCTTGTTTCCAAGAGGGAAATACTGAAGTAGCTCTCTTCAGTAGATTCCACAGGCAGCCTTTCTGGTGGCATGCATCTTTTCTTTTGTTAAGGGGAACACTTCTAGCCTGTGTCAGTCTCCATTTGCTGTCTTTCTTCGAAGAATCTGCTTTACTAGAGAATTAATTTTTTTCTCTTGATCTTTGCTGACTCAGTAGTTGCTGTGATTGTTAGATGTGCTTGACACTCTTAACCGTGTAAGTGAAGTCTTATGCTTTGTTGTCTTTAAAGTCCTTGTGTCTTTGTTTTGGGGGAGCACAGTAGACAGGTATTATACAATAGGTAATCTTCTCTAGTGATTAAACAAGATCTTGTTAAAGGAACAACAGAAACAAAAAATAACTTGAACAGCAGCTAGGCTGGAATCAAGCCGAAGGGCTTTGTTCCTGGCTCTATTGATGATAACCTGTAAACATTAGCACAATTCCTTTGGTTTTGTTCCCTGCTTGTAATATTATTTAAGCACTTAAAAGAACTGTTGTGAGCATGAAATCTCTTGATGAAGTTAATCATAGTGTACATGAATATCAAAGATTAGCTTGTTGTCTAAAATACATGGATTTGCTTATGTTCAACAGGTTGAAACTTTGAAAGAAGCTCTTAGCTTTTATTAGAAAGGCTACTCAAATTAACATGAGATGCTAATCATTCTAAATACACAATGCATTGATGGGTACACATGTAATTGCTGTCTCACACTTCTGTAAACAGTACCACAGATTTTGATCTCTTGTGTAGAACTAATGATGGGTTCCACTCTTTGCACGTCTATGTAATCCACTTATTTAGTGTTTTGTATTGATTGTTCAAGAAAAAACTCCCAGATATAGTGGATTTTTGTTTGTTTGTTTCTTTGTTTAGTTTTTGAAGCTTTAAAGAGTGCTATGCTTTGATGGTCTTGCAGTTGCTTCCTTGAAGTCCCGGACAGGAAGTAAAGTATTTCTTTGAAGGATTCCATACTGGATATTTTCTCCATGGTTGCCCTGATGTGTGAATTGAGAGAAGGTTCCTAAATATCTACTTGTAGTTATGTAACACTTCCCATAGTCATCTTCATTAACTTTCATTTTACCTGCTGTCTGTTCTTTGTATGTGTCATAACATCTAAGTAGTTACTTAAACATCCTGTACCAGGAATCTTGACCCTTCTCTTGAGTAGATGAACGAATGCTAAATAAGTAAAGTATGTATTTCTGTACCTCTGTTGCACCTTTCATCTACCTATTTCAGAATGCTTTCAAATAGTAACTCGGACTCTCAGCACTTGTATAAAGGTGGCAACATAATTCACATACATATATAACAGAGGGAGGATCAAAGCTGTAAAATCACCGAACAGAGGTCATTCCAGTTGGAGTAAACTGGAACTTGCAAGTCTTAACTTTGTGTTCCCTGTCCTTATATTGCCTTATTTTATGATACGTTTCTAATTTTGGTAATCTGTCCCATAGCTTGTATGTGGTGCTGAATTATTACACCTAGGCAGGCATGTTGTTTCTAAAAGCATTCTCAGAAAGTTATGGAAACAAGATGTGAAAGCAAGTTCCTTGTCTGCTCTGACTTGCTGGGGGATAAGGCATAGGGCTGCCCACTTTGTTGGGGTTACCTAGAGCAGAGCATGTCCTCTACTCCATGATGTTACTCTGCGTGTGTAGCTTCTCAGCCGCACACTTGGCAGTGAGCTCACTCAATCCAGCTGGATTTGCCCACTCTCAGGAGTAAATCTAATGTTGAAACTTGTAAGGAGGCAGCATGTTTGCTAAGAGCCGTTCTGGGACCATCAGAAGTCCCATGATAAAGGACCTGAATGGTTGCTGGCTCATAATAGAAGTGATCGCTCACTTGGACTGCATCAGTTCAGCAGTATATGCTATATGAATTACACACAATGACTGTTTCGAAACTGATGAGTAAATGTGTCTTAAAGGGTGCCTACAGTCCTGGTCCTCCATTTTCCCAGGAAAAGGAGTATTTACTGTACCGTTTGAAAACTCCTTGCCAGCCTGCACAGGGTCCTTCCCATTGGGAGCCAGTCTGGACTAGTTGCTGTGTTGGGCAGATATCAGTTAGGAGTAGATTTGAGGTTTGCCCTCCCTTGTTTCATTAAAGAAGCTTCCCTCTCTGGTATCTTGCATCTTCTTAAGAGTTCATCCTGTATGATTTCTAACTTGCTTTCTGTAAGAGCACAAAGTCTTGTCTTGAGCGCACAGTGTTGCCTAGCAAGTCCCCTACGCTGGAAAGGTTGCGGTAGTATTATGTTCCTCTTCTGGGAGGAGTGTGGGTTGCTGGGGTTTTTTTGTTTTTGGTTTTTGCTTTCTCTGAGGCTGATATGAGCAAAAATTTCAAAAGCACAGGATTTATGTCTGATTTGAACTGTATGACTATAAAAATAAAGTATTAAGTAGTTGGAAGATGTCCAAAATGCATACTAACATGCTTTGAAAACAAATACAAAGGTTTCAGTGTTTCAGGTTTTTGTATCTTTTAAGCTCCTAAGAGTCAAAACCTTACTAACCTAGTCAGAGTTTTTGAAGCAAACTTGAATGGTTATATTGTGCATCTATAGCAATACAAGTGGTGTCTTAACTTTTGTGTCTGCCCTATAGCTTTAGTGATACAGGAACGTGAGGAAGTTCCAGTTTCAGGAACTAAAAGGAAAGAAATGACGATGCCCTACCTCTTTGTAATACATGGATTTCTTTTGCTGTTACTCTGTGTGTAGGTAATGGATTTTTAAATATATTTATATAAATGTGTGATACAGACTTATTCTACATATACATATTTTTATAAATATGCACATGTATTATACTTATTACACATTTATATAAATATGTAATGGATATTTAAAAATTTATTAGAGGTCATTATATTACTGTACAGGCATTATTGTTATATGGATGGGCTCAACTTGTAGATCCTGATCTGTTAGTTCTGTCATACAACAGTGGTAAAGTTTGTCATTTAAATCTGATTAAATTGTGATTTTTAATTAATAAATCATTTTCAGTGCTGAAAGACTAACAGTGTTCTTAGATTTTCATTTGGTTGCATGCTGCAGTTGTTACAGTGGTTCAGATAAAATCATTGGTGTGCTGGTCTTCTCTGGATCTGGCTATGCTAGGACTAATATATCAAGAAAACTTCTTTTAAAAATCCCTACTTTGAGTGAAGAACAAATACTGACTTATTTGAAATGAGGGATCAAGTTTTAGGTGTAATTTTAATCTGTCAGGTATTTTTAGTCACTGCTGCTTAGCATTATACTCAATACTCAACATCTTTCTGTTTTTCTTTCTTAAATGAGGGAGGAAGAGTTGGTATCCTCAAAATGAAATGCGTTGAAAGGATTTATGACGGGAAAAGTTCTTCTAAATAGGAATGTAATGAGTGTGTTTTGCTGATCTCCTTTTCTTCATTTGAAGCAGTTATTCTACCTATTTGTACAGTACAAGCAATGGGAGAGATCATCAAAGCAGTTTTTCAGAGAATGGAATGGGTTTGCTTTCTGTAAATTGGATTCTGCAACTTACTGAAAGCATCCTTGTCTCTAACATAATACTGTCATTCTAAATATTTCAGGTTTTTTTTTTTTAGAGATTTGAGATTAAATCCTCTCTCCATTGAACCAATGGAAAAACTTACTCTGGTCCAGATTTTTTTCATTTCTAGTCTGAAGAGAAATCTTCCAAAATACCCATATTAAAGAGAAGAGCTTATATTGTGACTGTGCTGAGGAAGAGGGGTAAGTGGAGCAGTTCAAACATGTGATAGTAGATGGAGTGGGGAGGATGGGGAGTTTATACTGACTTGTCAGCACATTTTAAATTATCACTGCTTAGTGTTCACTGAGGATCTTGCTCTTACTGTGATTGCTAACACTTAACACTTCACAGATAAGGCAAACCTTAGCTGGATATAAAGGTCACCAAAAATTAATGTCAACTACCTGTCTAATGTTTGAGTGTGATTGTTTAGGTGGACATGCACATATATTTTGGAAATTCCTCTGTTTATCAATGGCCTTTTTAAACTTCTGATTATGTATTTGTAATTTAGTAGAAGACAATATCAATGCGTTTTTTTAAAGAAAAACTATCATCTTGGTTCCTAAATGTAGGAATCGACATAAATTTTTCCTTGCCTGCACTCATCTTTTCTTACTGTGAGTTAATGAATGTCTAGTAAATTTATTCTGGCTAGGAAGTCCCTTTAAAGACAAGGAACCAAAGAAGATTGCCTGGACTTTTTTTTTCATTCCACAGACAAGATAAGACAGTGTATCAGTAGGTGTTCTGCATCCCAACTGCTAGATTCAATACAAACTGCATATAAAAAGTTAGTTAATGCAGCAGAATTACAGAAAATCAAAAATGTTAGTTCTAGAAGTTCAGTTATACTTCACTTTAGGAAGGTTTTTTTAAATTTTATTTACTTGGTAATCCACAAGAGTTGAAATATTTTGTGTTCTGAAGAGCACAGTTATTTATTTCTCCACTAAATCAAAACACAATATTCTGTATTGATTTTAGTTCTGAAATCCATCAAGAGCTATCTGCTTACAGAGTAGGACAGTCTGAACAGGCAGAAAGCATTGACATCAAAACCTCTTGACAGGCATAATCAATATTTCCAGCTGTAATGAAGATCCCCGATGCTTGGAAGAGTAAGAAATGAGTGGAAATTCTAGTTCATGTTTTATGTAGTTTATTCTGAAGTCTCTGAGGAGTTCAGCTTTGAATTTGAATTTCATTTTGTTGAGGAGTCTTCTTTTAATTTACTTGGAAGAGTCAAAAAACTGTAAAATCTGCTGTGGCAGTCAGCCCTGAAAACTTGTATGTACTTCTTTGTTCCTGTTGATTACTGAGCTTTATTAAAAGACTTTATTTTTCATATTTGCAGGCATTTTTTGTAATGCATATATGTATTAATGACAAACAGGGAAATTGAAGTGCATATTTATGCATGCATATGCATATATGTATGGATTTACATAAAAATCCACTGTATTTAAATAAAAAATGAGCTTCTCTTTCTTTCTGTGAGGAAGGAGAAAAAGAGCTGTGAGACAGGTGTCTTCTATAGTCACATCCCATCCCCCTGTCATGGTTGGTCTTGGGTTTAAAGTGCAAGATGAGAAAAAATAACTTTTTTTGAAGTTGCCTAGGAATACTGTACTGTACAGTTTGCACACACAGGCTGAGAGAAGAATTACACTGAGGCTCGTTATTCAAAAACACAGAAGTGATAGAAGTGAGATTCTCTCTACCCCATTATTACCACTTTTGTACATGTGCACTGCTCAGTTTCAAGATTTTCAAGAACTGTGGGGTTTTGGCGGTTTTATTTTTTTTTTAGGCTACTCAATGTTCTTATAATACTTTGGTTTTGAAATAATGTTTTTTCTATGCAAAGGATTCCTGACTGCAATTGATGCAAGTCTGCAAATTGAGCTGTAGAAATCAAGCAGAATGTCTAAAAGATGAGGAACGGTTAGGGTGAGTTTCATCTGCATTAATTCACTCATCTGCAAGTTAGAAGTCTGAGCTAGCTCTCTTCAGAGACAGTGGAAAGAAACAGATCAGATGAATCATCCTCTGCAGGTGTCTGTTTTCTCTGACTGCTTAGGAAAACTGGCTTGGAGATCTTGCTTTTTGACATGTAGTCAGCTGACATGACTACTTGCAAACCTGCAGTGACTTATTTCAAAAAAGTTTGACTTAATTCTTTGAAATCAAATCCCTGAGAACTCTTAAGTCAGAGGAGGGGTGGAAGGAAGTTCCCCAGGCCATTGCATGCTGTCCTTGCTGTTGGATTGTCCTTTTTCCTGCTTCTTTGTTACTTCCACCCTTTCAGCCTCCACAATACGAGGTGGTATTTCTACAAGCAGTGACCTATTAAACTACACAAATGTGATTCCTCATTAGAAACCAGGGTACTTCTTACATGGATCCTCTTGGGGAGGGGAAGGAATAGTATGTCATAATGTAAATCAGGTCTATCATAAAGTACATCTGTAAAATAGATTATTTAGGGCCACTTAAGCAATCTTAATTCTGCTTTATCTGAGTTTTCTGATCTTCTCTCACTTACACACACACACACACACACATGCATACAGAAATCTCTATATTAGAACATATATTTTTGAAAGAAGCAGACTGATACAAAACAAGGTTATCATCAGTGTCACTAATGCCTGTTCAGTTTGTTGAATTTGGAGCAGTCAGAGCCTGCAGAAATCCCTGTTGCTGGGAGTGTCTGATAGCAGTTGAGATGTTGATAGCATGTTGTGAGCTAAAACAACGTAGTTCTTTGGCAAATTTCACGCTGTCAAAAGAACAAAGGAGCCAGATCTCTCAGCTTTATTCCGGACTTTAAAAAGGAGTATTCCTTAGTGAATGCATGTTTTTCATGTAGCTTGAATTGTACTATCTTTCTTTCCTTTAAATATGTCTTCTAATTCATTATTTTGGTTGGAATGCAAAATACAAATGTAATTCTGTAAGTGCTTGGAAGCAATGATGCATTAGATCCTTACTTACAGTATTTCCTTTGTCAGAAATGAGGCTTTGAAGGTATTCATTGAAATCTTAAGGGAGCCGGAGTTTCCTCTGTATTCAATGGAAAAAAGCTCCTGCAGAGAATGAATCTGAATTCCTCTCTATTGGCTGTGCAGTGAAATGAAATACCTGATTCAAGATAATAGTGTACATGCTCCTTGACTATTTATGTTTTAAAACTTAAGAACTGTGCTTTGTTTATTGCTAAGGTTATTCCTCCTGCAAGAATCCAGTAATAATTCTGTAAACATAGTTTTCAGCCAGCCAGTTTGAATCTGGACAGTGTTAAATTGTATGATATAATCCTCTTCTGTATGGCAGACATTTACATGAAGCTTCTAACCTTTTGATTTTCTTATAGTCTGTGGTTTGAAAAATATAGCAGAGAATTATCAGGATTTATTTGTGTACTAAATGACAGGCAGTTTCTCTGCTCCTTGTATGGATGCTAATTCCAGTGTTTGTCTCTCCTTTGGAAATCAGATGCTCTTCTGTTTTGCTTAATGGATATTTTGTTTAAAAGGTTGTATGGATTCTTGATAACTAACTACAAGTCAAGGTCTGTATTTCCTCCTCCTTTTCCTGCCAAAATTGATCATTTTTCTATTGTATATCTTCCCACCCTCTTGTTTAATTATTCTTTGTGGGTTACTTACCTTTAGCTCAGGACTTTGGTCATTCACCGGATTTTTTTTGTGTGTATTTTCAAGATCTCTTTTATAATGTGGGGAGTAAGAAAACTTGTAATTGATACAGCAGGTAGCAAGGCTGATTTCTTGTGGCGTTTTCTTCTCCTTTGTGTTTTTTTCCAAGTTGGCAACAGTTACAGAAAGAGTGACACCATGTGTTAAGGTGAAGAATTTCACTTTTCTTGATTTATTTCCCATTTCTTCTTCAGTACTCTCATCCTTTACAGTATTTTTATTTTATCATCCATCAAATGTTAAGATTTTCTATATCCTTCCTTTGTCATGCTTTTTTATTTTCCATGTATACATACAGGTAAAATTTCCATGTATACATTTTACAGCTCACTAGTTTGTAACTAAATGTCCTTCAAGAGAAGTTGCGGTATCTTTGACCAGTTTCTTTTACTGATAAATTTGTGTTTAGATTTTGTTCAGTAATTTAAGAAATGAAAATCTGGAAAAAACGAGTTGGTGAAAGTAGCTGGAAACCCAGAGGGGTCTCCACAGGAAAAGAAGATGAAAGGATAGTACTGTGAAGATGCTGGTTATGAGCATCTGTGGTAGACATGTAGTATGGTGCAAGGAATAGAAAGGTTGTCCTTATTTCTAGGAAAAAGAGTAAATGGTAAATAAATGAAAGGTGAAATTGAAAGGCAAAATTGAAAAACAGGATTTCCTGGAGAAAGGAAAAGGAGGCCCTTTAGGCCAATGTGTAGAACACATTGCAGTCAAGGACATAAAAATATTTAAAAGCAGTATTTTGCTGTTAGTATGGTTTTTGAGATTATTCAACATCCGGTAGGGTAAAATAGAGGCTTGCATGTGTTTAGTGTGTTACCTAGTCATGAGCACTTGAGGGGCTGAGAAGCCAAATCTGATTTCAGGATGTGTGTGCCCCAGCAATGACCCCTGCTGACACTGCAGGTGCAGCAATGTGCTGGTGGCTATGTGCATGCCGGGGAGTTGGAATTCAGCTGCTCGGTGGTGTTTTCTGCTTGAAGATCTGTTTTGTATTTCACTTGAGAAAAAGGCACTAGGCTGGGTGGAAGCACTGTAAAAGCCAAATCTGCCCAGGGCCTGTCAGTTAGACCACATATGAGTCAGTGTGTGGGTGCTTTGGAGGAAGAGACAAGGAATGCTAGTAGGAAGAAAAACTTTGGTTTGTACCATTGCTAAAGAAAAGGTGCTGCGCTGAATCACAGAGGCTTGCTTGTTTGGTAATAGTAGTGTATTCTCTCTTTGCCTCCCCTCTGTTTTTGTTGGTTTGTGTAGGTTGAATTTTCTTATCCTCCCCTAAAGCCTGGAGAAGGACATGACAGCCACAGTTTACCGGAGGAATGGAAATATTTGCCGTTTCTCGCCTTACCAGATGGCGCTCACAACTATCAGGAAGGTAAGAAACCAGAGAGGAAGCTGTATGTACTACTTCTACTGCAACCTAAAGAAAAATCCTGATATCTGAACAGCTGATCAACAATTTTTTCCACTATGAGACTTCCTGTACTTCTTGTTTAAGCTGCAAAATACATTGGCCAATGGTATGTTGCTTCAGAGTTTAAAGTAGATCATAAAGGTGTACCTCCTACATCAGGAAATCAGATATCAATTAAAGCTTAAGGGTTACATATCACCTGTGGGTAGTCCTAGCACAAAACAAGGCTACCGGCTTTCTCAGAAGTTCTTTGAAAGGGGAATAAACTCTTGAGTAAAACCTAATCCAGTTTTGAGGTAAGGGAAAAATGAAATTCTGAAATTCATCTTTGTAATGTGTGTAGTCGTTATGATTTTTTTTTTTTCCTCCACTAATCTAGAGATTCTTAAAATGACCTACAAGTCATTCAGTGTCTGTAGAGTGACATATTTTGAAAACCAGTAAATGTAGAGGACAGGAACAGGAGCTTTGGTGTATTTGACAGCAGAATGAAGATAGTGATCCCTTTGCCATGCAGTAACCAGCAAGTTCACTGCGGGTTTTTTTTTTGTTTAGTATTTGTTTAGTACTTTTGTGTTTATTTGACAGCAGTTAAGTTCATTGCCATGACTTTTATATGAATCTTCAGTTTTTTCATCTTTTTTTCTTCAGAGCAGTGAACAAGGAAGTCACTGAAAACAGCAAAATCACACAAACCCTGTAATACTACTTTTAATAAGTTGGGGGTTTTTTTTAGCTTGATATACTTAGCTTCCTAATTCTCCAGCTTCCAGAGACCTCATTTGGAAGCAAAGGAAGTCATATCAAAATAATCCCTTCCCTAGCAGTAATAAGAGTGTCTCTGACTCTGCTCTGGGTCATTATTTTTGTTCAATTTCTGTGTTGTTAAATACATAATGAGAAGTAGGCTACATTCAAAGCTAGGAAAATCGTAGGCAGCTGCACTTACTTGTTCCATCCCAGTTAATGCTCCACTTTGAGCATTTTTGTTGCTGCACTAAAAGATTATCAATGTGTACTTTTTGGTAAGAAAAAAAAAAAGACTTGGCAACAAAACGGATATATATCCTTGTGTTTTGTAGGTAAGAGCACATGTGAACTTGAAACAGGCAAATATATTTCAAATAGCTATGTTACATTTACTCTAACTTTATTAGGTATCTATTTTTTGAGTTTTAATTCCCACTGGTAGTTGTATTTATGCAAAGAGAATGACTTGGTACAGGAAGTAGTCTTAAAGGCTTTCTGAAACCCTAGGTGATCTCCATAATATAACTAAACTTGTTCAAGCTTCGGTAGAAACTGTCCCTCTTTCTGCTGGACCTAATGCATATGGGATTGTCTCTTCTGTTCGTTTTGTTACTATGAAGCAAACAAACTAATAGTTGGTTTCAAAACAGATTTCACGCATGTTTTGAAAGTCAGTCATAATGCCTTGTCCTTTACTTAGGATTTAACAACTTTTTTACAGTAGTAGCAAGCATGTGTGTGTATAACTCAAGCCATAAAAGCCTTTCTCTTGTCATATTTTATAGAGTTTTTTTCTTTCATGTCACACTGAGATGGTAATTATTTTGTGTGAGACTAGGATTCACAAATCCTTATTGTTAGCATAGTGGCACTGTTGCGTGGATGTTGCATCTACCTTGGCAGTGGTAGCAGCTACTCTCTTTCAACTGTGTATGTCCTCCTTGGTGGTTTTGGGTTTGGTTTGTTTTTTTTTTTCTCCCCCTGCCTTCATTGCATTTACCACCTTAATGGCATCACACTCCAGCTGTACACCTTGCCTCATCGTGCCTTGTCTTTGCTCCTCCATACTGAATTGGGAAAGCAGCTTGCCTGTAGGTTTCAGTGGTGTTTCTCTGCTGTCAGTAGCTGCTTCTGAGAATGTGTCAGTGGGCTTATAGGAGCTTGGGCAGGCTAAACATGAAGCTGTTGTCAGAACATCCATATTAGCACAGATGGAGGTTCTTCTACAAAGGATCTTACAGTTTGGAAACTAATTTTGGTGCAGGCATAGATGACTTTTTATTTCTTTATTTTTTTAAAGTCTCAGAATATGTATGTGCTGGTATTTTCAGCAGTAAACCTTTTATAAGTATGTGATGCTGAAAATAAAAATACCGAACTCTTGTTCGTGACTTAAGAAACAGTCTTTTCTTTTTCATAGATACTGTGTTTTTCCATTTGCCACCAAGATGTGGGGATCAAACCACAGTATATGGCGTCTCTTGCTACAGGCAGATTGAAGCAAAGGTAACTTTCCAAGTTCTGAATTATATTAATGAAATAATGGGCCTGATGCATTAACTGCCCTAAAATTCAGTGGCTTGCATTACACCAACAGTCAATCTTCGTGATCAACTTACATTAAAAATCTATGAAAATGTGCATAGTAGGTATCTACAGAACTTGAGAACTATTTCTTTCCCTTATGTCAGCAGGCATATTATGATCTTTTGAAATGTTCAAGGCAATTGAAAAATATGTTTTGGTTCTTGAAAGCTAATCCAGGCATCAGCACCAAGTAGCAAAATGAAGCTGCCAGTCTGTCCGGTGGCCAAGTCATGTTTCTAGGAAGTAGGCCTCTTAGGTGGAAAAAGTTGAAATTTCTCCAGTGTGTGATCATGAAGAATTTTAGAATATTTCCTGGGATCTGACCGTACAAGTGTAGGGATGTTTCTCTTCATCTACTTCCTTTGCCAAAAGTACTCTTGCAGAGAAGACCAGAATATTCCCATTCATTGTAGCTGCTTACCAATACTGAACTTTTATCAGTAAAGCTGAAAAATTGATGAGAGCTACAGTGTTCACCTGATCACACTGAGGAAATGATGTACTTGATCTACTAGAATCTGCCCATATTTCAAAAGTAGTAATGGTAGTGTGATCCATGCACTTAGAATTGAGAAGCTACTACAAATTTCTTTAAACATTACTCCCTTTTCCGGTGAAATGCCAATAATCTGGAATGCCCCGTGGGTTTGAATTTTAAATGAGTCTTGTATTCAGAAGATGTAAATTACGTACTCTGTTTTAGAGTTAATCTTGTCTTGGTTGTATTTCAAGTTCCTGTTTATGCTATAGGAGAAATTTTACACACGCAGATTCTAATTCCGTTTCTTTTGAACTAAATTCATGTTGACTTTTAGCTCAGTCGGTATCTTTGCAGCCAGTCTTCACTGTATTCTGTGATTTAGTGTCTTGCTCTATTTAACTATGCAATAACTTGTATGTGTTGTGCTCTTGATTCCAGTTTATGTTTTTTAGTAACCAATTAAGAAGAAAAATAGATGTTTGAAATGAACTCTTTGGAACAAGTAGAATATAAAACAATGTGTTTCATATGACAGCTCTAGTATTCTTTCCATCTGTCTTTTTTGATGTGTGGGCTGCAGTCTGCACACTTGCTGTTTTGTACAATTAAGTGAATCGCTTAGCTGTATTTCTGCCCCCACCCTTTCTAGGTGCTGTTAAGTGCTGGGACCATTTGGTCTGGCTGAGTGTGTGGTTGATTCTGCAGATGGTACCTCCTTTATTTTATCAGTGGCTCAAAGAAAATCCTTGATCAAACAATTTCTGGGCAGAGATTTTTCAACCTGGTCCTTTTTCACAGATAACGTTAGAGAAGAATGAGTGATGTGTTGTGACTTCTCTTCTGTTACATTACCCTGAGTTAAAATGCCATTGCCTTTTCCAGGGCTATTTCCTTTTTCCCATGCTAGTGTCTTTTAAACAGTCCTCTGCATGTCATCACAGCTGGTTTTGGATCTTTGCTGTGCACAGTGAGATGAGAACACAACTCTGACATATCAGTGTTATGACCATTTTTACTAGGTAAGGGCATACTGTGGCATGGTTTGGATGTTCCACCACTGAAGGCAGTCAGTCTTAGGATTTTTTGTTTAAATAGGGCGGGTGGTATGTCACAACTAAACCTGTGAAAGAATTCTTTTTGAAATTGTGTGTGGGTAAAAATACTGTAATACTTTTATTTCTTAGGCATTAAAAGTACGGCAAGCAGACATCACCCGAGAAACAGTACAGAAAAGTGTTTGTGTTCTCTGTCAGCTGGTAAGAATTTTTAACTCCCAAAACGCTTTCAGATAACATATTAAAAATTATTTGTTTTCCATATTCTTTTCTGGAACTTTCGGCTTCAAACATCTCTCTTTAAATCGTTGCAGAGGGTAACAAAATTGAATTGGAAGGCTGTGGCATTTTAGTGAGCTGCCTTGAATTAGTATCTCCTTGTAAGAGTAATCGTAAAAGTGTCTGCCTGTTGTCAGGGACCAGGAGATCTATTTGCACTTTTGATTATACTTTAAGTACTACTAACTTTATTTCATGTAGTAGGATTGAGGGGTTTGGCCATTATAACTGGAGAGAGTGGCTATTGACAACTGTGAAAGAGGTTTTAAGATAGTCGCACATACAGCATAGTCTGTGAAGAAACATTTATTTCTACCTATTTAGCAAAAGCTACTGGTCACCAGGCAGGGAACAGAAATTCTTTCTGACTTAGTTGAAGACAGAACTATTGCTAGAGCTGCACAAGCAGTGTTAAAGCAGGAAAGTACTTTTCCAGAAAGATATTCAGTGATGGTATGCTATGATGTGATGGCAAATGGCAAGAAAATAGAACTATCATTTACCATTTAAATTGAGCACAGGAGAAAGGTGCTGCGAGTTAGCAACTAGGGACTGCTCCTCCATGAATTGTGTGTGTAATAATGTGTCTATATAGCAAGATAAGAATAGGAGAAGATTAAAATTCAAAATGAGTGACTAAAAAGTTTTCTTCACTTGCTTTTGTGTTTGTTTTTCTTCCAAGCCTTTGTATGGGTTACTTCAGGCAAAGCTGCAACTCATTACACACGCGTATTTTGAAGAAAAAGACTTCTCACAAATTTCAATTCTAAAGGTAACTTTTAAGTAACAGCCACATGGAACGAAGCTTTCAGTGTATGGCTACAGACTTCAGGGCTTTTAATTAGTGCTCAAATACTCCATTTGCATAGGTCATTCAGTTACGCAGCTGTTGTAATAACTTAATGTGAATTAAATGATCTACCCTAACCTGACAGAGGGTCAACTTTCTGATTTGTAATGAAATACAAGAATGAGCGTGATTGTCAGCCTGTATCTCCATTGACTCCATTAGTAAAATTTTACTTTCTTTCTAGAATAAGACATTGAAATGCTTGAATAAGTGGATTTTATTTATTCTGGATTGTGTGACTGTGTGCCATTAACAGCTTATGGGGTTTTTTTGCCTTTGTTCTAACTTTTACAGGAACTTTATGATCATATGAATAGTTCCTTGGGCAGTACTTTGCTAGAAGGGTCACAAGTTTATCTTGGTAAGTGACTTTTCTTGTACAAGCAGTAGAGATAATGTTAACGCTAATCAATGCGTTCCCTTCCTGAGCTAATTTGTTTATATGCATTAACAGATAAAGCACCAGAGGTCTGTGTGCCTGCACAGTATTCTGTTATGCATTTCTCTATTATTGGATTTAAATAAATGTCAAATAAATACAGTGTTGCTTTCATAATAGGAGTTAGTTGTAGGTTGAAAGCTATGTTACCTCTTGACCTAACAGTCTGCTTGGCTGCTTTTGAAAAACAGTACCTTCTTAATTTTTAGATGGAACTCTTTGATGGTATGGGGTGCTCAAGCAATCAATCTAGCTGTTATTTGGGATATTTCCCATCTGATTCTGACTCTTCCTTGTGTTTTCTGAATGCACAGTGTAGTATTTACTGCAGTGTTTCCATAATGCTGTGTGGCAGCCACCAGGAGTAACTCAGAGCATGACTATTCATGTTGTTGTCTTCACTGTAGATTTAACTCTTGCTCCTGCCCAAAAGACAGAATTTGATATGAGTTCTGCTGTTGAAATAACCAGGTTCACATAGAACACATAATGGGTGTCCCCCTCCACCTGAAAAATGGTGAGAAGTAGTAAGTTAGTATCTTCACTGGCTATTAAACTGTAATAATTGCTCTCTTTTTTGGTATCTCAGGTCTGTCTCCTCGGGATCTTGTTCTTCACTTCAGACACAAGGTAGGCATTCTTTGCTAAATATATGAAGTACAGCACTTACTTCGTGGAGTAAAATGGTTTGTGAGGAACTGAAAAATAAATATGTCTAGACATACCTGAGCTAAGAGTAAGAAGACTATTTCCTAAGTAGTTCTGGTTACAGCCTCCTGATTTCCCTTCCCCTTCCACCTGCATAACTTCAGTGAAGGTAAGTTCCAGACTGAGAACTTCCTCTGTCTGCTAGATTCCCTGGAGATTTCTAGGTTTGTGTGACATTTCTTTAGTCCAGAGTGCAGGTGGTATCTCGGTTGTGGTTTTGTTTCTGTTTTCTGCTTCTTGTCAGATGAACGTGATAGAACAATATTGCTAAAGACCGTGCAGACACAACTTGGAGCATTTTTCCCTGTATGTTTTAATTTTTGCAGCTTCTGCCATCATAGAGCCTGAGGGGACTTGCACCTCTCCTTCTTTTTCCTGATGGCTATTGAAATTGAGTGTGTATCCTATGGCTAAGGTACAAATGACATTTGTAATCTTTTATTAACTGAGAGGCATCAAGGAAACAAATTTGAGAATCTGGATTTCATGGTGTATTTGTACCTGCTCAGTAGATTTTTGGGGTAGAACTCATTTTTGTTTAACTTCAGATGTCTGCCAGTTATGCCCCAGAAGTGTCTGTGTACAGTCTTTGAGTGTAGAGAGTCTGGACAGCCACTTCTGATCTAGATGCCTCATCTGTAGATGTCTAAAATTAGGTGAGATGAATGCTGTTCTTGGTATCTTGCTGAATTATTTTCTGTATTTCTGTGGAGGAACTCTTTTAGGTTTATGCAGTTTACTGCGTTTTAAAATTCTGAAATTACACAACATATTCTTTCTGATAAGCTTTGTATGATTCAAATTACACAATTCTTATTCAGGTTTTTCTTTGTGCATCTCAAATGCTGTTTTAAAATGAGCGCTCAGGTGGAGAAAGGGTATTGGAACACTGGTTTTCACTGGCCAAATGTATTTGATCATTTGACAATTATGCAGTGATTAACATGAAATCTTGAATAAGAGATTATGCTCGAATGATATTTTTGATAAATGGCACTGCTTCACTCACAATGTTTTTCCTTTTTGTGTTTTTTCAGGTCTTGATCCTTTTTAAATTGATTCTTCTAGAGAAAAAGGTAACGTTTTGTAGGCTGAGGCAGGTAATTGAAATAGAAATGCAACTTTAAAATTTTTTTTATATGAAGTTTATGTAGAATATACTAGTGAACAACAAAGTAAAATAAAAGTATCTGAAGTCATATCAATAACTTCGCATCCATATATAAATTGGGAAATTATGTTGAAAGTACCTGCTGTGTGTTGATGTATAAATTTGCCTCTGCTTCTGTCCACACTCCCCCTTATTAATAGCTACCCCAGCCAGAGTAAGTAAAATGTGAGTACATGTGAGGGGAGAAACTTAACATGTTATAAAAAAATAATAGAGGATATACAGAGAGTTGTGGTGAATGGAGTTAAATCCAGTTGGCGGCCGGTCACGAGTGGTGTCCCCCAGGGCTCGGTTTTGGGGCCACTCCTGTTTAACATCTGTATTGATGACCTAGACGAGGGGATCGAGTGCACCCTCAGTAAGTTTGCAGATGACACCAAGTTGGGTGGAAGTGTTGATCGGCTCGAGGGTAGGGAGGCTCTGCAGAGAGGTCTGGACAGGCTGGAGCGATGGGCTGAGGCCAACTGTAGGAGTTTCAATAAGGCCAAATGCCGGGTGCTGCACTTGGGCCACAACAACCCCCAGCAGCGCTACAGGCTTGGGGAGGAGTGGCTGGAGAGCTGCCAGCCAGAGAGGGACCTGGGGGTGTTGATTGACAGCCGGCTGAACAGGAGCCAGCAGTGTGCCCAGGTGGCCAAGAAGGCCAATGGCATCCTGGCCTGTATCAGAAATAGCGTGGCCAGCAGGGACAGGGAAGGGATCTTACCCCTGTACTTGGCACTGGTGAGGCTGCACCTCGATTCCTGTGTTCAGTTTTGGGCCCCTCACTACAAAAAGGACATTGAATGACTCGAGTGTGTCCAAAGAAGGGCAACAAAGCTGATGCAGGGTCTGGAGCACATGTCGTACGAGGAGTGGCTGAGGGAACTGGGGGTGTTTAGTCTGGAGAGGAGGAGGCTGAGGGGAGACCTTATCGCCCTCTACAACTACCTGAAAGGAGGTTGCAGAGAGCTGGGGATGAGTCTCTTTAACCAAGTAATGAGTGATAAGACAAGAGGGAATGGCCTCAAATTGGGCCAGGGGAGGTTTAGACTGGCTATTAGGAAGTATTTCTTTCCAGAAGGGGTTGTTGGGCGTTGGAATGGGCTGCCCAGGGAGGTGGTGGAGTCCCCATCCCTGGAGGTGTTTAAGAGTTGGGTCGACATAGCGCTGAGGGATATGGTGGAGTTGGAAACTGCCAATGCTAGGTTAACGGTTGGACTAGATGATCTTCAAGGTCCTTTCCAACCTATATGATTCTGTGATAATGCAAATAGGTACCTGTGTGAAGGAACCAATAGGAGATGCTGGTACCTCACCTGCAGGAGACAATGTAGAGAGCTGTATCTGTTAGGTCAGCCTGAACTCAGATTAGAAATTGGTAAAAACTGTTGAATTCTAGGCTCAGTGTTTTCTTTGGGTTGTTTTACTGCCTCAGAAGCAGTGCTATTTTAGTAATTTAAGTGGAATATACAAAAGGTACAAGCAGATGTGAAAAAGTAGATACATTTGCTTTCTTCTGTGTGTATATTAATACCCTGGAAAAGAACTTTCAGTGAAATTACTGTGTGTCAGCTCCCAGACACATTTATGCTGGGATTTTTTTTTTTGTTTTGCTTTTTAAAAATTTTTGTTTAAAGTTTTGTTTCAGTTTCCCAAATGTCACTTTTTCTTCAGTGAACCTGCTGTGTTAAAACCCAGTTTCTTCAGAGTGCTGAGAAGGAACATTAGAATTTCCTGTTAACTGCAACTGGAAAGTCAGTAGGACTTAATCTGTAAGATACTGAAACAGTTGTGTGGGTTTTTTTTTTAAAGTCTATATCCAAGGCCTAAGTATCTTTTGCGAAGCAGTAAATATGGCTTTTAAAAATAGAAGTAGCCGCTTCTCCAGAGCTTTTGCACTTGTCACTTAATTCTGTAAGTTAGATATACCTTGACAGTTCCAAGTATTTATTGATGAGAATAAATGCAGTTTCTGCATTAAAAAGCCATATACTAAAGACTGCTATATTAAAGAGTATGCAAAAGGTATGCTTGAGAAAATATAACATAGTAGGAGTACACATGTAGAAATGTATGTAATCAAGACTCGATGTGCAAGTTTTTTTTCCAAAAAGTAACTTAATACATTCTGAAAGTCTACGGTGATTGGGTTTTTTAAACCCATAAGCAGAAATAATATTTTCCAGTTAAGATTTTGTGAAGTATTTCTACTGATCTGTTTAAAAAATTATGATAGCATTTCATCAGGTCAGTTCAACATTTGGACATACATAAACTAAATACTGAGCTACGATTCTTTTCTGAAGCTGCTCAAACCATAAGGGGGTAAATGAACAGGAAGAGGGGAGAGGAAGGGTTTCCTAAGCATGTTCATATGACTCAAAACATATGAAATTATTTTGAAAATAATTGGATGCTTATTGAATAAACCTTCAGGTTGCTTTGTTTTTGTTTTTCCCTAAGCTTCGACAGGAAGACAACACTTGTAATTTCAAAAAGAAGCGTTTTGGTTTCCTGGCACTGCCTGTTGTCTGGCAGATGTTAAGGTTCCAGAATAACTGTGGGAATCTGTATGTTCCAAGACCTTAAATATAATACGCAAGAAGCCACGAGTAATGCCAATTTTCCTTGAGCTGAAAATGCCACAGATAGATTTCCTTTAATCCATAGCAATTTGGTTGATGCCTTTCCACAGGCTAAAGGATTTTATTTTTTCACCTCTCAGCTGTTATTAGGCTGGAAGACTACTTCCAGATGGTGATCATTGGACTTTCTGCTGCAAGGACCACCCAGTTTGCTGATGTAAATGTTGTAAGCCATGTAATGGGGTTGGGAAGGGTAAGGAAGTGTGCACCCATATAGATGGAAAGATGGCAAAGGGACTCGATAGAACAAATATAGAATAGTACTCGACTTAAGTAAGCGGTATGCCCAAACAAAAACCTGGACTGAAATAGATTTCCTGAAAACAAGATGGTACGTTATAGACTTAATTATTTCTGTAGGCTTAAAAATAAGTTTGGCTAGGAATACATGGTATCTGAGAATCTAAACCTGTAGGGGTATCGCAGGGTTTCTGTTGTAGTTCACTGCCATTATATCATGCATCTTTCATTCACGCGTTATAGAGCAGCATCTTAAAAGAAGTTAGACTTTTTTTATTCCCATTGCAGTCAGCTGAAATTTTTTGCTCAGATGAGCTGCTTGTTCTCCTCATCATGCTTTTTCTGTGGCTGTTGCAATTTGAATTCACCGATCTCGAACATAGAATAAAGAAAAATTGTACAAGATAATATACAAAGCCTATTTCTAGCTGAGGTACTGTTAAACATCATTTGGTAGGTATTAGGACTGCATAGGTCTTTCTCTTGGCTCCATCAATTCACGAGCTTGTAGACTTGCAAATACGAGTGGAACATGAGTTACTATTCGTCGCTTCTAATGTGTCTTTAGCTTACAGCAAAAGTCTTTTATCAAGTCTAAGTCCGCAAACTTGCACTTTTAATTATATAATTATTAACCTGGCCTGCAAAGTTGTCATGTTAGATCATTCTGTATTCCTTTGCATTGTTGATTCCTTGTAACGCTCATTTTTTACTAGTGCTGTGCTGCTTCAGGATGTAAAAATGGCATTGTTAAACAAGCTGACTTCTGTGGGGTTTTCTTGGTTTGGGTTTTTTTTGATATATTTTTTTTTTCTTTCCTCCCACCTGAAGGCCTGTCTTGGAGGAATGCCAGTAGTAATATTCAGCCTGCCTTGTGTTTCTCTTTCATTGCTAGTCTTTGACCACCCCCCTTTTGAATTCCTGATGAATTTACTCATCCCAGTCTCTCTGCTTTAAATAAGAAGTTTCTGTTTTTTCATGTTGTGCCTTAAGTGCTTTACCAAAGTTAGTATCAGTCATGTTTTATGTTTCCAAAAGGTCTTTTTTTCAATCATAGAAAAATACCTATAATAAATGCATGCTGCATTTATCCTGTTTTTCATTTATCTGCATATCTTTAATATATTTTCTTAGAGATGTTTTTGCATAGATTTTTCTCAGAATTCTGGAATGTGAGATTATTTGGCCTCTTTGATTTATAACAGAGATTTTAATGTACTACAAATGAACAAGAATTTATGCAGCATGCCAGGAACAACTTTTTTCTGTCAGTCATTCAGTAACTGGATCAATTTGGGAAAAAATTTTGAATGACTGACAGAAAAATCTGAATGATTGACAAGTATATATTACATGTGTATGTATATAAAATATATATATTACAAATACAAAATATAAGGATATAATAGCTATATTTATTTACTTTGAACTGTTATAAGATCTTTTGTTGGTAAGCAGACTTTCTAAAATAACATAAAAAGCAATGCCTTGAATAGTTTGCATGTGTTCTGTCTATCTTAGTCATGCTTAAGTGTAATTTTATTTTTCTCATTCTTTCTTCCCTAATTCCCCTTTCCTCTTTCGCATGCTGTCTTTCCCCCACCTCCCTCCCTTCCACCCCTAGGTGCTGTTTTATATTTCTCCAGTAAATAGATTGGTGGGAGCTCTGATGACTGTCCTGTCACTCTTTCCTGGTAAGAAGAGAAGTTTGGACTTGTTTTTATATGCTTTCTGGTGATAACTGAGACGGGCTGTACTGTTTTATTTGGAAAACAACTTATGTAACAGTAGAGTTATGTTAGTATGTTACCTGAAAAATAGGTGGCTTGTATACATATCTGTGTACTATGTACACATCTCCTAATACTTACTACTTGCACTCTATGGGTTATTATTTCTTGTATTTAATTGGAGCCACTGGATCTTCTGTATTGCCTGTGGGTAACATAGATGGGAACCTGAATAAGTCACGCATTCCTGTCAAGTTCCTTAAAAAATAAAAATACAAACCTCTCTCTTCCTTCTACATGCACTCTTCAAAAAAAGAAGGAAGAAACAAACCAACCAACAAAACCACAACCCCTAACCTTGCTAATTCTTAGCTTCTAACCAGGCTTTTCAAAGCAAAAAAAGTTGGGACAGATTCTTTAGGAGAAAAAGTACGGGCTTTGATTTTTGGTTGGTTTTGTTTGTTTTGGTTTCTTTAACACACCCACACACACCCCCACACACCTCCAAGTAGCGTTTTAAAATATGTGATTTCCACTATGCACATAAGAGCACTTTGTTCATTTTCTTTAACAAAGAAGTCACTTAAATTTCTATTGAGATGCTGATATTCATGCGTGCTATCACTTTCCAGGTATGATTGAACATGGTCTTACTGACTGCTCACAGTACAGACCAAGAGCGAGCATATCAGAGGATGCTGGCCTGCAGGAAAATACAGCACGGGTAGATGACTATGTTTCTGTGTCTGCTGCTGATACTTCAAATACAAACTCAGGAAGGGGAAAGGGAGGCAGGAATATGGCAGGAAACCATTCACTGGAAGGTCTAAAAGCAAACACACCTTTCTCCCAGTCAGAGAAGACTTATAATGGATCTCAGTCCTCCAATGGTGCTGTGCAGCGCTTGAAAGTTCCTTCCCGCGCTTCTCCAGCGTCCTCTGAAAGTGACTGGGAGACCTTAGATCCTAGCATTTTGGAGGACTCTAATTTGAAAGAAGGAGAACGTGAAAATACGGCATCAGAACAGGCTGAAGATCTTCCAAGCAAAGGCGTGAGCTCAGAAAGCCTTCCAATCACTGTACAGCCCCAAGCAAATACAGGACACATGGTGTTTGTTCCAGGACTAATATCTGGGTTGGAAGAGGACCAGTATGGTATGCCATTGGCTATTTTTACAAAGGTAAGCATGTTGTTCATGATACCTGGTAACTCATAAAGACATCTGTTTTTCAAAAGTGGCTAATAATTTTGGTTAGCCAACTCCACATGGACAGTAGGGTACTACAGAACACGTAAGTACAGTCTCTGGCAAGTGACTGTTCCTAGGCAGGTGGAAAGCATGAGTGCGTGTCTGAGGGCGCTGTGTGCACACACACATGCATTCGACTTTTCTTTCATGTGTATAATTAAATACTATTTGCAATTCAGCGTGATGGTAACCTGCAGCCCCACTGTGGTTAACAAATGATATGTATCAGTAACTACTGTTTTCTTTTCCTCTGAAGAATTGTTGATCTAACCTATATGGGGCAAGATCAGAGTACTTAAGAAGTGTTTAGATACCTTAATCTAAACTAAGATTCTGAAAGCTATATCTAAGCTGACACCTAAGCCTATGTTTTCCTCTTTTAATTTTTATATGTATATATTTATAAATGTGTATATTAGCACAAACTGTGTGTATAAATGTGTGTGTATATATACACACAAAAATATAAATATATATAATATATAAATACTTCATATATATTTATAAAAAAAATATATAATTTCACCCTTCCTGGGTGAAATAACTCTTCCTGGTTGTCTCTGGCTCTCTCCCTGTGCATGGTGCTGAGCTGCTGAATTTTAAGCTTGTGCTGGTGCCTAACTGAACTCCAGGTATTCCAGAGTCTTTCTAAGGACTCTGATAGGTGTTGTCAGATAACAAGCAATACATTTACTAGGGCTGGTTTCCCATAAAAAACAGGGAAAATGTCCCTTTTAAAGATTCTTTTGTCAGTAAAAGAGTTCATATAATACTTTTGTTTTGTTTTTAATGTAATAAGTTTAGATGAACTTTTGCCCAGAAAGTAGAAGATTCAGATCTATTTCCTCAAGCTGATGAGGTTCAAAGTGGTGTTTTTCCCTTTGGAGGTGCTTATTTGCATTTCCTTGCAGAACATTGTATTTGTTGATTGTGTTTGAGTTTCTCACAGTAACTTTTATTGGAAATGGTGTGCTATGTGGGCCCAGGTGAGCAGCTCAAATGTCATTGCCCTGTATTGCCTCATGTCATTGTTAGAAATGCTTTTTCAACAAGGATCTGCAGTCTGGTGGTTGTCCTTATGGTCTCTAATGAAAAGAATAGCCTGTAAATTGTATTTAGCCTAGTTCTATTGAAAATACCAGATTGAAAGCAAGAAGAAAATAATTGATAAGGGGGCCTACAAGTGCAAACTTAGATTGCTGGTAAGCTCATAAAATGGAAAAGTAAACAATTTTAAGGAAGCTGACGGTTTCTACATGTTTATCTTCTGTTCCACAAAGGCACTTTTCATTTGAGTTCGTCCAATGTAATTAAAGCAGAAAAGGCTTTACATCTCTAAGTTATCAGAAAAATGTGATTTGAAGTTATAGTTTAACCACTTACTGGAAAGTCTAAATCTCTTTTAGAGCTCTCATCTCAGGGTTGTTTTATGCCATGCCGTGGAAAGACTAATAAATATGACAAACTTGAATGGGGGGAGCTTTTGCCAGATGGCAGAATACATTACCCAAGTACACCTAAGCATAAGGGGAAATAGGTTGTGATACTTGTTTCTTTAGTACCAGTTCTGTAAGATCCTAATACTCATTTCACTTTCACTCTTTTTAAGAAGAATGGAACACTTTCATGGAAATAAAAGTTGTTATACTTAGGCAAATGTGAATTTGCGAACTGACACTTGATACTTTAAGTAGTGAAGGATTTCCACGACTTTACTACTTGAGTATACAGTAATTAAACATTCCTTTGCCAGCTTCTTAAGCCATATTTTTTGAAAATTTTCCATTTTAGGTTGGTGATTCCTCTCAAAGCACCGTTGTCCCTTTGACACAGGCTGTTTGTTTTCAACTGCTGAGTGCTTGTCATCTGGAAAGCCATCCCTGTGTCTAATATAACAAAAGGAAGTAGTTGTGCTCCTTTCTTCCATATGTTTCTAATTACCATGGACTGTGTGATAAAGTGTGTGTGCGCTTTGTTTCTGTCCAGTGTGCAGTTAGCCCTCCTGGGTTTCTACTAGTGAATAAATTGCTTGGTGCTGCATGCAATTGAACAGCTGTGGTTAGACTTCAGTATTAGACTTCAGGGGTGTGTTGATCCTATACTTAAAAAGAAAATTACAATACCTACAGCCATTTCTAAATGATCTCTCGATGACTTACCCCAAAGCCTTTTTTCAAAATGCTGTGTTGTTTGGGTTTTTTTTTTAATTGGAATGTGGGATACTAGATTAATTTACAAGCATGGAGTGGCTAAAAAGCACAGTGTATTGCTTTCTGTCCTGCTCTTTCCTAAATGGGGCACAAGTATGCTTAGCAAAAATTGATTAGTATTTCTGGAGCCTGGAAACCTCCACCTACAAAATATGGATAGCAGTCTGTAGCTCTACTGCATTATGTGCCTCAGGACTATCAGAAGACATCAGGGTATGCATTTAGAGAGATGAATCTTTATCTCCGTTGACTTCTTGTCTCTGAGCTGACCTGAGACCTCACTCCTGTTTTATACTGCTTATTCTGTTGCCTTATAAACACATTTGATTCCTGTCCTTTGCATTGTATTGCAGTTTCGGTCCTGAGACTGAAAGGCAACACAACCTCTTGAAAAGCTTAATTCATGTGGAATCTGGTTGCTTTGCTTTGCAGTTGTAATGTAGCACAACTATAGATAATTGTGTCTGAAACGGTAATAACCAAGGTTCGTTTTGGGTGGAATGTGCTGGCTTTTATTAGGAAAATCTCTGAATATAGACTCTTTTTTTTTTTTTTGGCCTTATGTTAATCTTCTAACTATCTCTGTTACTTTAGGGGTACCTTTGTTTGCCATACATGGCACTGCAGCAGCATCACCTCCTGTCAGATGTAACAGTCCGCGGCTTTGTTGCGGGAGCCACCAATATACTGTTCCGTCAGCAGAAACATCTGAGTGATGCAATTGTGGAAGTATGAATCTCTGCATTTGAACTTACTGAACTGGAGCAGGGGGGGAGGGGGAAGCAGAGCTTGCATTTTAAATACAGCTTTAAAGTTTTACTTTCATGCCCAAATTTTGAATTATTTCCCTATGAAAAAAATTCTTAAATGCAGAAGCTTATTAAATTTGTATAATTTCTTAGGATGGGATTAGATAAACTGTGCAAAACTAATACATGTTTTCCTGTATATTCTTATATGCAATATTTGAATTTGCAGGGCACTACTTGAATTTTTATTTTGTTGCTGGTGTAATTTTACTTTTCATGTCATGGACTTTTTACATGATTTTCTAATAAGGTCTTCAAAAATAAGCTGAGAAACAGATACAGTTGGGTAACAAAACACATTGCTATTGACTTCCTTCTGATTTAATCAAGAGGTTTAAAAAAAAAATCTAAGAAAATGCTGTGTCAGTACTAGGAAATAGATACAACTATATAATCAGCATCTGGTGACATAAGATAGCTACATACAGGTAACCAACTTAATAAATTGAAGTGATAATCAAAGAGCCTCTAGGAAAATAAGTGTAAGCACTAGATATCCCCTGCAAAATCCCATCAAATAAGCAGCTTTTACTATGAGCCAGTAAGATGATCAGATTCTGGTTATATCAGAGCAGTATCTGACTTTCTGAGAATGGTTAATTCATTATTTTTTTGGCCATTTGTTTCTCCTTGATATTTTGGGGGACTGTGTGTTTAGATTTAGGTAGCAATATATAGTAGTGTATAGATAAGCAGTTTTATAAATGTCTACCCCTGAAATTATTTCAAACAGATAGAAGATGCTCATGTACAAATCCATGATCCAGAACTCCGTAAGATCCTGAACCCAACAACTGCTGACCTAAGATTTGCAGACTACTTGGTGAAGCATGTAACTGAGAACAGAGATGATGTTTTCCTTGATGGCACGGGATGGGAAGGAGGAGATGAGTGGATCAGGGCTCAGTTCAGTGCTTATCTTCATGCACTGCTTGCTGCTGTGCTGCAACCAGGTAGAACAGATACCTTGTCTAGGGACTGGGATGAGAGTGGGTGTAATAAGCATTTGTTCTATTGCATTAAATGCATGGCCTATCATTAGATCTCCCTCTGTCTAACACTTTATTTAGGCTGCTTTTTTTGTTTGTCCTTGGCTATCCTTGTTATTCCTTGACAACCTTATTACTAATTCTTCACACAGACACTTTCTTCTTTGACTGTCTCCTTCTCCTTGATGTAATTAAGCTTTCCTCAGAAGTAGAAGTACCTGAAAGGCCATATGTGATGAGACTTTTACAAACTTGGGTGTCTTACAGACTCTATTGCAACCTGAAGTTAATTTGGGGGAACTAATTGGATTCAAGGAGACATGAAGTTAAGTGGCTGTCTTCAGGAAGTTCTACTAGGCTGTTCCATCTCTTTTTCCCTTCCTGCCATGGTCTTAAGTAGGCATTCACATAAGTGAAAAGTGTCATCTAGAGGATTTATAAGCCTGTGTTTTCTGGAGCTCACCATTTTTTGTCTTAACTCAGAGGGAATTCTCTATGTTCCAACCTTTTGTGCATGAATATAACTAAAAGAATCAGTGTTTTGTTTGTGAAAAACGTTTGGTTTGCCCAGCACTGACCCTGTTAACTTCATTCTCATCATGATTATTCTCTATTCACATCAGTTAACTAATTCAGATGTTGTTCTGTGGTATTTGTGAGAAAACATGGGATTGAGAACTTGATTTTAATGTCTGGAAGTTCATAAGATTAATATTTTAAGTTGATATCAGCCTGGGTGATATGAAATGTCAGGTTTTTCTGGAAACTCATACTACTTCACTGGGTGGCTCTAAAATGATTTCCTGTACTCCTCAGTGTTTTAAAGGGGATGTTGTTATGATAAGTTTATTCCACAGTAGTTCATACCACAGTTTTATAGTGGGTTTGGGGTTTACTAAATTTGAATGAGTAATAACATAGTACAGAAAAGCCCAGTGTATCTGACCAAGACCAATGCAAATGATGTTTTTGTTCTTAGTTGCTGTGTGGCCATTCTCTCCCCTTTCCTGTCTTTGCCCAGAGAATAAGTCAAGAGGCCTATGTTTGGATGACTTTTTCTTTTTTCCAGCTGAGCTCTTTACTTAGAACTCTATAAATGAATTCAAAATAAGAAAAGTATTTTTTCAAGCTTTTTTTTTTTGATGCTTGTTCTGGCATTGTATATTTGGGACACTTTAAAAATAATAAAACATTTTTGAAGTGCCCAGTTCTTAGTACTAGAGGTTTAATTGTCGTTGATTTGATAAGAGCCTGGAAAATTTTAACTTTTATTTCCAAAAAAAGGTAATTTATCTTTTATTATGTCTCTAATGAATTGGTGCAAATTCTCATCTTTATCAGACAACGAAAAGACTTTGTCAGACTTTGGAACAGCTTTTGTAGCAGCCTGGAAAAATACCCACAACTACAGAGTATGGAATAGCAACAAGCATCCAGCTCTTGCAGAGGTAAATTCTAGGTAAGGAAACTTCTTTTTTTAGCATTTAACATGGATTGCTCCTAGTACGTGTAGTCAGGCAGCTGTTCGGTACGATTACAGTGTTCCCACATTGCTCCTGCTGTAAAGCCCTGAGGGTGAAACTTTGGGGCCCTATTCTGTAACTATGGAAACCGTCTGTTCTTCAATACCTTACTCTAATTCTGGGCAATAGTTTTATGAAGAAAATTGTATCCAGAGTCAGGAGAAGTGAAACTTGTTCAAGTTGATTGTTGGCTGTCCCCAGCTATAGAAAGTTTGTCGTTCCTCAGGAATTGTCCTCAGATGGTTCTGCTTTTTATTAATTGCTTCCAGGTGTCTAGGGAATAGCTGTGTCCAGGGTTGTCACTGATGGGGATCAGGGAGAGCTGGCTATTTTATATTGCATCTTCTGTGCTTTGGATAGTTTTATGTGTTTTTTCACTCAAAGATTAGATGATGGCAGGCTTGGTAACATTGTTGGCTATGCGTGTGTTTTGTTTAGCATGGGTTATTACTGTACTGCAGGGAGTTTTGTTTGCTTTTGCTTTGTCAGCTGCTGTAGTCTCAAGAAGGTTTTTCTTTAGAGCTACAAAGCTCTTTTGGTCTACTTAAGGGATCTTTTTTTTGTTTTTATTTGGTCTGTGTTTCTAGAAGGAGGTGCCTCTGCCTTAGTGTGAAAAGATTGTTAATATCTGGTCTGTAAATAGGAGGCACCTTACAGGTAGTTCATAAGAAATCTAAGGTTGAGTAGTCACTGGGACCTTGCCTTCTGTAAAGTGATACAGTAGTATATCTACAAAAGATATTTTTGTTGGTAAGCCACAGAGAGGAGTACAACCAATAATTGTGTGACATGAATTCATCATGAAAAAATAAATACTTGTGGTTTTCTTCCTTTTCTAGCCACCCATTCCAGGGACAGTACTCTGTATCGGATGTTAAGTTAAGATTATCACAGTAAGTATATAGTACTTTGATTTGTGTTTTTTTAAAAGTGTGGTCAAATATCAATAACTATACAACTGTTGCCATGATGAACTAATCAAAATAATTATTTAAATTGGCCACGTACATGGAGCTATACGCAACGTTCTCTTGCAGAACCATCACCACATCTAAAGATGGAACGTTTGCCTGAAATAGGGAAGAACAGTGCTAATGCACTACTTTGGACTTCACATAATAGAGCCCTGATTTTTTGCATTGCAATTATAAGGCTTTTGTACATTTATTTTTAAATTGTAAACTAAAGCTGTTAAAGCTTTCATCAGTGTTTTTCTGTGTATTGACTTTAGGTCTCATTATTAGGAGAAAACAGCTTTTTGGGTTTTTTTTTTTTAAATTAGCTGGTTTTTAAAACAGCATTTTTCTAAAACTCTCAAAGTTCACTGTATATGTACTTGAGACACAATTCAGTTTCTTGAATTTAGAAGTTTAAAATGAGTTTTACATAATCTCTTATTGCACCACACTCAACTTTAAGTTGGTCTGAGTTCTTACTCACTGGTCTCAACTCTAAAACTCAGTGGTGTGTGTTATTCCCATAGTTGTTCAGCTTTCACTGAAGCCAGAATTCAGTCTTGGAGTTGCAGTTAACCATCTCCTCTTGTTTATGCACCAAGGAAAATACATTGTTTTCTCACTTAGCTATGTTGACCATAAAACATCAAATGCTGGTTCTTTGAGATGCCTGCAAATCAGCAATACATATATGCTGCTGATTCTGCACCTGCCTTGACTGTAGACTGATATTTTCAGTACACTGTGAGTAGGCCTAAAACACATGCTAACATAGAAGAACAGCTTGAGGAATAAAAAGGTTCAGACTTCAGCCCACTGAATCTTTTTGTTGCTTTTGCTGACCAATGGCAGATTAAATTTCCAAGATGGCGATTGAGAATGTAAATGAATCAAGATTTGTCTCAAGGTAATTGCTTTCAATAAGGTGCATGTTGATAGCAGCTCTTACTGTTAATGGATGATCTGGATGATCTCTGTAGAAAGACTTTATTTGGAAGATGTGGAGGTGTCTATAATCTTTTAATTGCCCTATTTTTGTGTTTGAAAGGGGAGATACTAACTCCTCTGAGTAGCCTGAAATCAGTGTAAAAGGATGAGTAGTACTTAGTGGGTCTCTAGTAACTGATATTTTTACAAGAGTGCCTTTATTCTCCAGATGTAACTTTGCTATCAGATACTCATCAAAATTACTTGCGTTTGCAAACTGAGCCTAAACTTGTTCTTGGTGTACTCTATTCTTTCTGCTTTTTGTATCTACACTGAAGATTTTGAAATTGGGAAAAGAATGTGGCATGCTGTGTTAAGTTTTGCATAAATGCGTTTGCAAAGCCTGAAACATGGACTTGAATGTTACAATTTTAAACTAAATGAGATTATTTTCAAGTGATCACACTTCTGCGGTAGAACTGATTGCTTTTGTACTTTTCTTTCCAAACTATGGTAGCGTCTATAATCTTTTTGCATTTCTTTAACAGAAGTATGAGTGTAAACTGTACTTGATCAAAAATTTAATCTCAGAGCAAGATACAAAGTAAACTCTGTTTAGAAAAAAGAATGATCAGTAACGCTGTTTCATTTAAAGCTTGTATATTAGAACTACTCAAAACTACTTCAAATCTGACTTTGTAATTTAGAACATAAATGCATTTTGATAAACATTTAGGAAGGGTATAAACTATGTTGTGTAAGAATGAACCATGGGGTGTTTTGATTTCTGTCTTGCTGACAGTATCTTTTCTTCCTGCGAGAAGTTTGCCGAACTAATCTCTGTGGATAGGATGCATGCAGGAATTATGGGCTTGATCATATATATATCTACACACAAATACATATATGTATGCTATGTAAATCTCTGTGTATTGATACATATTTTAACTATGTATTTAATTTACACTTGAAAATAATAATAAATCAGTCAACTAACAGTCTTCAGTATCTCTCTTCTTTAGCTCTGTACAAAACAGTGAACGTGGAAAGAAGATTGGAAATGTGATGGTTTCTACTAGTCGAAATGTTGTACAAACAGGAAAAGCTGTAGGTAAGAAATTTATTTAAAACCAGCTTGCATCTAAGCCGTATTTTTTTTTTTTTGGAGAAGCATCCTATATCTCATTTATATTTGATTTTAATCCGAGTGTACTTTACAACATACATACAAAACAGAGCAACACTTTGAGGCATAAAGCTGCTGATTGAGGCCCTGTATATTGTGTAATAGTGGAAAGAGAAGCAGCAAGACAAAGAAACTAGTGTAAATTCCTTTTCCGGTGTGGGCTGGAGGTGAATGTGGGAAGAGAGATGTTCAGGTGAAAGCTTTCACGTGATCTGGAAATGCTCAGACCACACCACCACCTTCTGCGTTGAGCTATTCTTATTTTTGTATCACTTTGACTGAAACTATCCAGAGCTGGTCAAAATCAGAGGAAGACATTGTGTCAGTTTTTGCAATAGTTTGTAATTTTCTGGAAAAGCACTTGTACTTCAACTGGGGCAACATCATATTGTCATCTTGCAGTGCAAGATAATGTGAGTTCACCCACTGAAGATTATGATAGTTGTTCTTCAGTAGCTTTGCAAAACATTGTTTAGCTTCCTCTTTTATTCCACTGGAGTCTTTCTACTCTTTTTGCTGCTGTATACTCTGGCAAGGAGCATCTTTTGGCCTGAACTCTAGCAAGCCTTCCAGGGCAAAGGACAGCATAGGCCATTTCTGCTGAGCTACTGTGTTCAAGTTCTTTGAATATTTTCTGACACAGACTCTGGACTTGGATTTTATTTTCCAAACTGGACAACTGATTGTGTGGGGTTTTTTTTATATTTCTTTGTAGTAGCTCCGTAATGGTAACACTATGCTTTGACCTTTCTCTTGTGTTGTAACGCAGGTCAGTCAGTTGGAGGAGCCTTCACAAGTGCGAAATCAGCCATGTCATCGTGGTTTTCCACTTTTACGCAGTCAGCCCAGAGCCTCGGGGACTAAATGATGGTTTTGCACAATGCTGCTGAATATTTCAGGTGCAATGCTTTCTCTGAGCTGTAAAAAGACTGCTCCAAAACATAGGAGTGGAGATTAACTACCCAGGACCAAAACAAGGTATAAGGTTACAAGCAGACATGGAATGTCATCATTCAGTTTCACTAGAAATATAGAAGAATGGTGAGTGTCTCCATACAATGGGGTGGCATTTGCAGTATATTGGTTGTATTTAAAATGACTACTTTTCTTTAAAACTGAGCCTTTATAAAGATACTAGTAAACAAGGCTTGTTGCAAGCCAAATGTGTTTGACTTTAGATTTGTACATTTTCTTGGATGTTGATAATATTTATGAAAACTAGTTATATTTTTCAATCTGAATAGCCAAATATTTGTGAATTCTCGTTAGAAATAAGCAGAGTATAAGTACTGATTCCTCTTTCAGGTTGGATTTGAGAGCATCTCTGCAAAAAGTATACGGTGGAAACCCTTAAAGGGTTCCAAGCCAGGTAGAACTTTCTTGCTTTCACAGGCAGACTGGCTGACTTAAGGGGTTTTTTCCTTTCTCCTCTGTAGCCATGTACAGTTGTTTGCATTAATCTGTCTCTAGCTCTCTTTATGTCCCCAAATCTGTGCAACAGTTGCAAAATCAGTATTTTCTTGATGTTATGCAGTAGACCTTCATAACTTTGCATGTGTTGGCTGTGTTTTTACATGAATGGTATTCTGGTTGGAGAGACCTCTTCAGGAAAAGTATTACAAAACAATTCTCCCGAATTGGGATTGGATCACTGAGAGTTTTCTGAGGTCTTGTTCTATTAGGATGTAATTACACAATCAACGTAATTACATACATATGAATACAAAGTACTAAAAATGCCTAAAACTAGCACAGTAGCAAACTGTGCGGCGCTCTTTTTTTTTTTGCCAGTAAAGTACGAAGACTCTTCCAAACGAAAATCAGCTATATCGATTTTCTGTGTCGACTCAGGGAATGTTCTGTTTGGATAACTACTTTTTTCATAAAGGAAGTAACACTAGAATTGAGAGAGTAACTGAAACGGCTCAGTTTGTATCCTTGTGTGAAGAAATATAATAGTTTATATGAAAAGATGTGGCGTAAGGCTGTATTTTCTATGTAACATGCCTGTGGTGTCTTCTGTATGCAAGCAAATTCCACTTCCTACATTTCCTGATTCTGAGAGAGATTATCTCCTGTTTCTTGCAATGTGTGTGCCTCTATATGCCTTCTAACATCCTCACATGATAGCTGTTAACATTTTCTACATTACATTATCCAATGTTCCAATTTTCTGTAGTAAAAGGCTCTCAGTTTATTGCTTCATCATTATCTGTCAGCATTTTGCCATGTTCTTTTCTGGGGCCAAGATTTCAAGTCATGGTTATTTCTTCTACTCCTCCAATAAAATACAGCAGCTCTATAAGAGATAAGCAAGAAGGCTTGAATATAATTTGTTCTAAGAAACTAAGTTCTAATTTCTGTAGGTGCATTTGAAAAGCTAATAGAAAAGGCACACTTGTATCACATAGTTACTGTTGAACAACTTAGTTTTAATTGCTTCAAATAGCAATTCAGAAACACAGAATCTGGTTTAAAGCCTTCATTAATTTTTTTTCAGGAGAAGCTAGATAGAATGGCCATGGAAAACTTGAGAGTATACAGCTAGTTTGAGTAGTTTCATTTGAGAAGGGGAAAAAAAGGCCCCTAAAGCTCTGCTGATCTACTGCTTCTGACATACAAGTAAAATGTATCTGTAGAACTGCAACTATTGCTCGTGGTCTCTGTGTGTATTTGTGTATCTCCTAAAACTTCTTATGCTCTTTTCTGTTTTATTCCACAACTCTGTAATAGACATTTATATCTTTTCAAAGACTAAGTAATACTTGATACGCAGAAAGAGCTCTGGTGAAATATGACTAGGGCTGCATTTATTCATTATCAGTCTAGAGCTTTCTGATTCAGCATGCAGATAAAAAAATAACTGAAAATAATCACTTGCTTTTGTGAAATATAGCTAACATATTATCTGCTGTCTGGGATTTAAGGGGTCAGGCTTCATGTTGTAGTGAAGACTGAATAAAGGTGCATAAAGGATTTAGGCACCCATAAAACTATCTTCAGCAACCTAAGGCACATGAGGTAGATTTAGGCTTAGGAGCTCACGATGGGAGTTCTAGGAGCCAGGTATTTACATGTATAAGGTATAGAAACAGGATCTTCAAGGATCCCTTGTCAAAATTCTTGTCTTTGTCGCCTCCTCACCCGAGATTCTTCTGTAGAATTCTCCTATGTCTGAAATTTGTATAGCCAATTTGTTTAGCTCTCTGCATTCCCCTTACTCCCACAGACTCCCTCACTGGCCCAGGGGTATTAGAAAGCTGACTACTTTTTTGGTAGATTGATCAGGAAAGGCAGAACGAGGTGCAGTGCTAAGCTGATGCACAGCTGCTCACTGCTTTGTACAAGGACTCTGTTGTGATACTTCACAGTATTTCTCTTATGGGCAAGACAACCAGACAGACCTTTCTCTGCAGTCTTTTTCCCACTGTCCCAGCTGCCTCTGTTGTGGAGCCAAACACACAACCTGATTGAGAGTATGTTCCTTTCTTTACAAATGGTAGAATAAGAAACTAGTATTAATTTTCAATCTTTTTAAGAACTAGCATCCTGCTAGCAAGTTGGACTGTGACTCATACAGTGATTAAGACTCATGCAGCGGGTAGAGATGAAGTGATCTTCATGATATGTGGTCTTCATTCACATGTGTGTTTGCTCTTTGACATTTGCTTAAACTTACTTTTGGGCTGTGGGAAGGCATGCAGCCACTGAGGTTCATCTAAGCTCATGTAGTCCTCTTAATTTAATGGTTGTAACCTCTTTATAGTTAAATTCAATGCAAACGCAAGTTATTTTCCTCCCCTCTGTTTTAAAAGTGCAAGCATTGTTACTTACTCAGAAAAATTCAGGCAGACAACTTCCATTTCAAAGACCCTGACATCCATTTCTGCACTGCAAGAAACACTGAGTCCTAAATGAATTGGTGATAGTACCTCTAATGAGTCAACTGTGAAGCTGTTGTTACAGCTCTGTCATGATGTATTTTGCAAAGGTATTTCTGGCTGTCAATGTGCAGCATGAACTGACTTACAGGTAATACAGTAGCGCACTTCTAAACTTTCTGGCATCAAAGGCATCCACCTCTGCTTCTTCTATGTGCCAGCATTTGAGGAACTGCCTATTAAGCATAGATATAAGTCCCCAAACCCCCACAAGACTAAGTATTGTTGACCTAATACTTCATTTGACTAAAATGTTCAGCATTTTTCATCAATCATTTTCATGTCATAACCTCAATTCCTGTGTATGTCTGACACGTTTCCTCAAATATCACAATGTAATTATCATTTTTAGATCAGTGTTCTAGTACATTGCACTTGTTTGACCTTGTACATCTGTTTTAAGCACCTTTGTAATTAATTTAGTATTTTGCCTAAACAAGCTTATGATTTCCATAAATTACTACTAAGCAGAGAAACTAATGTGGCAGTATTTAATTGTAAAAGTGAAGGCGTGAATGCAGTTTTTAAACATAGAAACTCTTGCTTGATAATTGAACATACAAATAATGTATTTGATTTTTCTTGTGTTGCTTGAAAAATAAATACATCCAGCCTGTTTAAAGTTCTGTCTGCTGAAAAAAGATGTATTATTTTAAGAAATGAATCCCACCAGAAGCCACTTGCAGGCATCTGGTTTTGATATTGGTAGCAATTTGTCATACACTGGCAGTCTTTTTGAAATTTGTCTTCCATTTAAACTGATTGTGGATGTTGCTTTTTGCAAATTTAGGACAAGAGGATCTTCTAGTGTGACTTTTTATTCCTTATTGGGTACTGCTCATTGTGAATTGATTAAAGTCTTCAGTAGGTCACAGACCTCTCCTACATCATCAAGAACTTTAGGTACGACTATAAAATTTTGATGTAGATTTAGCTTCAAAATAGTACGTAGTTCATGTGGATTGTGACATCTAGTCAAAATCAGGATGCTGAGTAAATTAATTGCTGTACATCCAGTTCTGTGCTACAGTGAGCTATTTTAAAACTTAAAAATTTCTACTGTAACTGTCACTGTACCTAGCTGAGAATGATTTGGTAAGTTGCTGTTCCCAGTAGGAGAAAACTAACTGCCTTGAATAATATTCAGATGTGAATTAGATGAAGCTTATGTTTAGAAAAAGTTGCAATTCTCTAAAATTTGTTAATTTTTTCCCGATGGTATGCAAGTGTTGTCCCAAAATCTGGGTTCTTTTACCTGGTGTGCAATGAGCTGACAACCACAAAGTCGAGATACTTGTTCAATCTGTATCTGTGCAGAGATGGGTGCTAGGTGGTATTTCCACAAAGCCAGCACACCGCACACAGGCAAGCAACCTATTTCTATGCTTCAAACTACATGAATGCATGTTTACTGTAATGACCAGCGGGTACTTTCTTATCACTTTGTTCCTCATTGGGTAACAACATGCCTCCTCTCAATTTAAAGTCACAGGATCCTCTTTTTCACCTTCGCATGTTCAGTGAGGAAGGGGCTTTTCTTGGTGGGGGGCCTTTTCCCACTAGAGGGTAGGTTTTCACTATGTTAATGAGGAAAGTTCACTCGTGGTTGAAGTAGTTCTCTCCTTGGTTCAATTAACAGCTTTTGTTCCCATGTGCTTATCTTGGTATTTCCCTGCTTGATGGTTTTATGGTGTCCTCTGTTGCATCTCAGTGTTGCTTTGTCAGGGTCACTCGGTTGGCTTCAACAGTTCCTTTATCAATTCCTGACATTCTTTCACAACCCTCCTTTGGTCATTTTATCAATAAAGATGTAACACAAGTAGTTGTGCAAGCACACTGAAAGATAAATTTACATGGTCTTGTTTATGTGGTATAATTTTACTTTCTTGCAGGTATTTAGTTTTCATTAAAAAGGGCAACATGGAGAGTACACTACATTATTGTACTATGAATAAAGATGTATGACAAATTACTTCATGGCGTGTTGTGTTTTTAGTACTATACCAGAGACTGATTTAAAGCCAGCACAGAGCTTTAGTTCTGTGATGTTTCTGGTCTTGACCCATTTTTTTATCAAACATTAGAAGTAGTGTTTGGATTAATAAAAAAAAAAAAAATTATGGAAATGGCTCACTTCTGGCAGTTAAATAGTGAACCTTACTCAGATTACTTATACCCCTATGATGTCAATTTATGGGGAATAAATATCTGTACACAGGTGGCTTAATCTCAGTTGTGATAGAACCTGGAAGTCAAGCTGTCTTGCTGAGTCCTCCTGTATAGGTTCAAAATTGCCTAATCACACATTGCTCCTCTTATACTACTCTAAAAACAACTGATAGAAAATCAGATATTTTTGTTACTTCCCTGCCTGAATTTATTGACTAATATTGATGAAAGCATAATTACTCTTTGCCTCAATAATAGCAGGGAACATCTACAACATCATCTTGTCTTAATCTAGATCACTGAGAAAGTAGCACTGCTTTCTAGATCAGGTGAGCATAAAGAAAATCAAGTAAGAGTGTTTAGACTGAAGGAAGATGTTATCTAAAGTGAAGGCAGATGTAGAGGTATTTTGTCTTAAAAACATAACATCACTTGCATATTATATGAAACAGATGAAAAATACAGAAGAAGCAAACCCAGTCTCTCATTTCTGAATTCAGAGACTTTAGAAATGCACACAGAAACACAGTGGAGAATTTAAAAGTTCAGGCACACCAGAAAGTGGCAAAAAATAACGCTGAGCTTAATGTATTACCTAATAGGACCTGTGGTTACTGACTTTTGCAGTTCTTAATAAATTGTCTATGTATTTGATGTGTATAATGCTGTGCCAAAGAGCTGGCGGAAGAGTATGTCCAATCTTAAATTGTGGAAACTGCTTCTTAATTTTTTTTCACTTCAATAGAAACATGTGCTGAGTCAAATTAGCTAGCCCTACCTCTTGCCCTTCCTAAATACAATCTCAGCATCAAGATGTAGCTTGATGTTTAGCATATTAGCTGACTAGACTTCAAAGTCTGCATTTTTAGAACCTGTTTACTGCCTCTTTGGTCATATTGATGCAGCAGACCACATGTATGTCTTCAGTAGAGTTTACTATTTTAAGAGATGAAGCCATGTTATGCTTCAGGTGACCAGTCATACTTTAGCACCTCAGTACTGGTGTATGCACAACACTTAAACCCTTCCTTTGCTGAAACAAAGCTACCTAGTTTCACAGGTTAGGCCAAGCCCCAGCAGAGCTACGTGTTTTAGAGCAGAAAGCAGACACACAGATGCTGTTACTGTTTCTCCTTCGTGCCTGTCCCATCTTCGCTGTTGGTTCTTTCTTCCATGTCAGAGTTTCTGTAACCCAGTACTGACCCGGGTCTTGCTCTCAGCTGCCGGCTCAGGGTCTTTACCAACCTCTTCCCTACCATAACCTGGGAGCTGTGTGAAGATGTACAGATTTCATACAGCCTGCCTCCCGGCATCGTGAGAGATCCCTGTGTTTTACTCAGTCTGCTAGTACTCCTCCTCCTGATTATAAGCTCTATGAGTAAGAACTCTGCCTTGCTGAATTATACTCATAAATGTTGGAGGAGGGAGATATTTTAAGTAATTCTGGAGTGGAACTAAACAGAACTTTGTCTGGCTAATGTTGAGCATGAAGTGGAAAGAAGCTGGTTTTAAGGGTGAGCCTGCTTCAGTCTGCCTAAATTAAGGCTTCTTTTATGTAGGAATCCAGACCCAAAAAGAAAACAATTTAAACGTAGCTGTAAATGGGAAACCGAGGAGGAAGAACGCAAGCCTGCTGCTAAGTTCAGTGGTCTGAATGTTTGCCCAGAGGTGGTCCTTAGCTGTACTGCCAGGTGGCAGGTGCTGGTGCATCTTAACAGAAGCACTGAGAACTGAGAAGTGTTGTGGCTTTAAAGCAGTGCTTTAAACCAGGCAGTGCTTTAAATTGTAAAAAAATCTTTAGTATTTTATCAAATTACTTTCCCCCAAAGTGAACTATCCATCTGATCCTGTTCTCTGTAAAGCCTGACACAGTTCACTGCCGTAGATCTGACTGGTCCCCCTAGAACAAAAATGAAACTTGCAATTAGAATTGTATTTAAACAACTGTAAAAATCATTGGATGCATTAAAAATTAGCAGAGGCCAGATCCCTCCTTTTTATTACTTCAGGCAGGGGGAACTGAAGCTATGTAGGACTAACTTAAAGTAGTTCTACCAGAAAAGAAGCAAACTGTTTGAAAATACAGCAAAGCTTGAGGACATACAACGTTGATTCACTGAAACTTGTATGTGACTGTACTTCAAAGCCAAGCACAGGCTGAATGGGCTAGTATTAGGCTGAAGCTTTGTAGTAAGATACTAGTTTAGAACTCTGTGAAGGCTTTAATCATATTTGCTCTATTTATGAAAGGAAAAATGCATTTTTTTCAGCTGTTGTCTTTGTTCCCACAGAAGTCTTTCTCTAATTGTACCACCAGTGACCATTTCTAGGCACATGATGATTTGCCTGCACAGTTTCCTTCTCAAATTATGCAAGGAAAGAATTTAGACTTGAGAGTAGCATTTGCCAGCTGTGTTTTCCTTTGGGGTTGAATAATGACCACAGCAACTAGTTGTATAAGCAAGCAAACTGCAACAGAGGCACTGGAGAACAGTTCAACACAGGGCTAGTCTTTAAGTACTGTATTATCGATAGTAAATTAATTTTAAATAAGGTACTATATCTTAGACCATAGAAAATACAAAAAAATGCAGGTAATATCTAAAAACAATATAAAAATACATAAAAAATGCAGGCTAGCAGGAAGTCATGTAGACCATCAGTATTTGAAAAGGTGTTCCTAAATGGAAAAAATCAAGGACAGTCCTTCAGGTTCTGCGAGGCAACTGTGACCTACAGCCACTGCAGTTTAGTCACCTAATTTGTAGTCAAATTTACTTTGCAATATAAACAGACCTACCAGCAGGATCCTGAGTTGCTTCTCCCCTCTTAGATAAGCAGTTCAGGTGTTTAAAAAAAATAACAACGGTGATACAGTGGTAAGTGCAAACATGTTATGTCACCTTAATAAAAAATTTAGTAGCTTGTCTCTTTCTGTTGAAGCCATCGTTATTCTGGGTCCCATAAATCCCTACACAGTGGAAAATGCCAAAGCATTAGGAAGAGTGTTACATAAGGCAGGTTTCTTATCTGAAGTCCCTTTTCCAGTCAAACCTTTAAGAATTATACATATCAAAACTTTGTAAATCCACTTGAGACCTAGCCACAGAAATACACAGGTGTTGTCTTTGTTGAAAGATGTAATTGTGTTTACTGGAATAAGGAACAGAACTACAAAAAAGCCAGCAGCAGTCTGGGTGAGGGAGTAAATAAATTTGCTCTTGCTGTTAAAGACTGAAAATAGGTCTCATCTTCTGAACTTCTAGAAAAGATTCCTCATTACCTCCTTAGTGGCCGTTATTCTTTTCTTTTAGTAGAGCAGAATTTGTCCCATGACCCGAGAAGTGCTGATTTACAAAAATCATAGCAGGGGATTCAAGTTCCATATAAACCTTACTTTGACTTGCATACCTAATTTCCAGCTTTCACTGCCCAGTAAGCACAGTCAACTACTGTATTTGTCTCCAGACTTTTTGTAGCTTAACCCTTTCAAATTGCCTTCAACAAACTACTTGCTAGCAGCGTGCGTGTGTGTGGTGGGAGGGTGTCGTAACAGTATCAACTTCCACCAGAAAGGACACTCAAACTCAGTTGGATTCAGTCTTTTTTAATAAATTAATGTCATTCAAAATACAGTGCCAGAACATGATGCAGCTGAACATGCTAGTAAGGTTTGTCATGAAGCACCTGTGTTCATGTTAGATTGGCGGCGCCCCGCTACTGCTAGTGGTTCCTGGGATTAATGCCAGAGCAGCACTAGTCATCTGCTCTCCTGCACGCAGAGCACAGGATATTCCTGAACAGTATGCTCCCCCCAAAGTAAAAAACCTGACAGCTAAGGGGTATCTCTACACAATCACACTACAGTAATGCTTGTTATTAAATTAACAGAAAATAAAGACCTGGTTAATCCACACTAAAACTTTGTTTTACAATGGAAAAATACATCAGCAGCAGGAAGTAATATACATGAGCCAATGTTACTGTAATACAGAATGTGGAGACATTTACCGATTAAAGCTCCACACAGACCCGCACTATGAGGGCTGACAATCCCTATTGCAAGCCCAGCAACTTAAGTCCACACCTGGTAAACTACCAGCTGCTTGGAAGACCTGTATTCTAAATAGACAGGTATAAGTTAGTGAAAATAGAATACATGCACCTAATAATACAGCTTGACTGAACCTGCAGTCATTTTGCCCTGCATGTTACCATACAATGGAAGATCTACCCTTCCTACCACAGGTAGATCCATGGGATTTGTTTCTTTTTCTTTTAATGGCATTACTATACCAACATGGATATTAGTATTAAGTAAGTGCAGCACAGTCCTTTAATTAGGCCACACTGACAATTACATAACTAGCACTTGAGTAGAATGTCCAGAAGTAGTTCAAATATAACTGGAAGCTACTTTCAGAAGAGTTGTGACATCATCCTAGAAACAGTAACTACTTTTTTCTGAAGCTAATTTTCCTGAACTGAGACTTCATAGAACTAGAAAGTAATTCTTTAGACAAGTCAGATGCTTAAGCTCATGATATACATATATGTTTCTCAATTATCAGATAATAGTATTTCAGATTATGGAAGCATATCTGCTCATTTTACTGATTCATACTGAATGGCGGCAAGTGTTAGGTGGGGCGTAAAAATACAACTCAGGAAGGACAGGTCTGACATTTCTGTTTCCAGACCTGTTCTTTCACAACCTTTCCCTTCAAGGTAACCGAGCACAGGATCGGCTGTGCCGTCTAATCTGGGAGCTATACAGGTGGCAGAGTAACCATCTCCCCATCCAGCTCAAATTCATCAGCTCCATCTGGTGAGAAGAGGTACGTTGGAGGTTTCCATGGGGACTCTTCAAGGCAGGATGGATACAGCTTTCCCACAGTGCACCGGAAGTCCTTCCCCAAGTCCCACAGCACACGTTCCGATATATGCTGCCTTAGGAACCAGCGATCGAGTTCCAGGTCGTACTGGTAGGTGGCATACTTTGCCCTCTCGCTCATGTGGGTTTCTCGTATAAAGACGCATAAAGAATTAGAGATGACAACGGCTCGAACGCATGGGTCAGAATACCGCTTGGCAGGGATGTTGGCTGCCATCCTCCACTCGTTTTTATTCACATCGTAGATTTCCACGGTGACGGAAGACCCATCTACAGTACTGCTTGGGAGCCTTACACCAGAATTGCTGGCAATATGCAGTCCACCAATATAGAATATTTTGTCTCCAAAAGCAGCAGCTGAAGCAAAACACCTACTTGTTTGTCTCATAGCCATTTCTACCCAAGCATCCGACCTGGGAAAGTAACAGTACATCAAGTTGTGTGCCATGACGTAAATGCAGTTGTGAACAGCCACCGCTGTGCTCCATTGCCACGCGCAAGGCAAGGGGCTTACCATGGTCCACTCATCCTTCTCGGTATCGTATCTCTCCACAGTTCTCCTGTTGAGCTCTCCACCGACGCTGTCCCCTCCAATTGCATAGATGTATCCTTCACAGCAGACCAGGGATGGCTTTATACGAACAAAGAGCATCGGTGTCTTTGGAAACCAAGTGTTTTGCTGTGCATCAAACCAGTAAAAGCAGTTCACAGTCCTGAAGGCAGCCTGGAGTTTGCTGCTTTTACTGTGATTAGTTTTCGTGTTTTTCAGAGGGACTTGCCCACCCGCTATATAGATGTCATTATCGGGAGTTACCAGCGTCCCAACCTTATGCAAGTCAGCCGGAGGGCTGCACAGTTTGTAAACTTTTTCTGCCTGGGGGCTATAACAGACAGAAGAATAAAGACTACCAGGGTTTTCAGCAGCAGCTTCAATGAAAATCATCATCTCCTCTTTTGTCATACCAAGTCGGGGCTTGAAAAACTTGGGCATCGATTTGTACAGTCCTTGCACCACCACCGATTTATCGTTCGGCGGTAAGCCTTGAAACCAGGCTCTCTGTGTCACTTCTGAAAGTGCATCGATTCGGATTTGGCTAAGAACAGAGGACAAATACTGCGATCGTGATTCTGTGTTGTACTCCAGCCACAACATAGCAGCTTCACGAACTGTCTCCTCCTTTTCCACATTTAAATTGTCACTGCTTAAAATATCTATCAGTAGATCGTGTGACAGTTGCATGAAAGCCTCCTGGTGGTACACAGCTGTGAACTTGTGCTCTACCATTCTTTTAGCACTCTGTTTTAACTCCTCACAGCTGAAGAGATCAGCAAAACTTAATAGACGCACACAATTTTCTGCATTAATTTTTTTGATTAAGTATTCTCTACACTGCTGTAACACATCATCTACCTGTAATGCAAAGAAGAAACACACTCAGTATTACTGCATACAATCTATTCCTTCACATACCTGCAGCAGGGAGAAGTACCTGCATTTAGTGTCGAACAACAGAGCTTAGGCCTGGAATACTGTACATACACAGAAATACAGCAGTGACTTACTTGACTGCCCCATACAGATCAGGTGCATCACATGATTACGTCTGCTGGAGAAACTCATTTTCTGAATGTCAGAAGTGCACTGTTTTACATCCACCCTCCACAGGGACCGTAAAGCAAGGAGGGATGGGTACAGGAAACCTATCTGCAGCAAGCAACTGCTGTCTGTACTGAGCAAACTGAAGAAGAGTATTTTGAAATGACTAAACAGAGAAAACTATTTAACAAGAAAAAAAGTGCTTCAGAGATTAGCAGTAGTTATTTCACACTCAAAATAAAACATTCCTACCTGTAAGAAGCAGGCAGTTTCATAAAGCTGTTCTACTGTGCTGTCACTTATTGCCAAGTTACCCGTGTATGCATAAGTTATGATAATCTGTAAAGTGGCTGCGTCCACATTCCTCAGGTGTACATGGGTTTGTTTACTTTCACTTAGTCCACTCATGAACATGGCTCTGAGGAGAAATATACACATTAAGACAAGGATCAACAGTAAGTACAGAAAATCTTAAATAGTCACCCCTAAGTCTTCAGCAATTACACTCCAAAAGGTGAACAGCCTTTTTGGTTGCCTGTTTACAGTGTTTAGTATTTACCTTAGGCTACCATCTAGTATTTAAGCTAAAGCATTTGTGCAGAACATGCACAAAGTACCATCAGTGCCTTCTGCAGAAATATTTTATATTTACGCAAACTCTCTTGTGTTAATCAGCAGAGCACTCTAATGATTTTAGAGTTTTAATGATGAAATTTAAGAACTTTTTCTATGTTAGATGATGCTGAGAGGGAAGAAACATCCTCCAGAAAATACTGCTGAAACATACACAGTTAGATCTTAGATTCTAAAACAGAAGCAGCAGATTTATGTAGTGGACTGAGCTAAGTCGTATCAAAAAGCATGCTCCTCGGGGAGGAGAAAATTAGCTCAGAAAATGGAGCAAGGACTAGCACTCCATGAAGTATTTCTTATATACCATTCATAATAATATGCAGTAAGCTTTTAGTTTGTAGACAAATCAATGACACAAAAAACTATCAGACTCAACACGGTTAAGAACTAACTGGATTCTAGTACTGTAAACCAGGTACTTGCCAATTTTCTTAAAATGGTGGACATTGATTTTAAGAGCTCTGTATTAATTCAGGTTTGGTATTTATGGTTGCATTGAAAATTCAGCTCTACGCTCTTTGTATTTATTTGGGGCTTTTTAGGGAACTAGATAGAAGTTAGAAGGGACAGTGAGTGCACCCTGCAGTCCTGCCCCCAGCGGCAGAGGTGAAGGGGACATGGAGACACACTCCCTAAGCAAAGACATTCCAGGAAGCATCTGACACCACAACAGTGCCCCACCACCATTCCCTCCTCCATCCCATCCCCATCTCTCTGCCTTCTAAGCTCCTTAACTCAGGGCAACTTGCCTTTTAGGAAGGATCACTGACTAGCCAAGTGAGTAACAACTTGCCATACAGCTTTTTTAAGGTAAGCAAGACAGTGCAAGTGCCAGCAGAGAGTCCTCTTCATAGGAAGGAAGAGGTAGCTGTTGGAGAACCTGGCTCTGGTGCGTGGGCTGTGCCGGAGCTGGGCGGCCGCAGCGCAGCGTCCAAGCACCAAGATGGAAGGTAAGCGGGCTGCAGTCACGCCCAGTGGCTGGATCACACTAAGAGATCCTTTTCTGTTCTTCCCCCTCTCCCCACAGCCTCCTTCGGGGCTATCGATTTTTCATAATAAAGCTAAATTTAGGAAGCAGAGCATCTTTTTGTAAAGCAAAGTAGAGAAGAAAAACAGAACATGACAAAACCACAAGCTTGATAATTCTTTTAACCAGTGCCAAAACCTCATTCCACAAATAATAAACAAACACATATGAATAAGAGATCTGACTGCATGTTCTAATGCGGCACGCTGCGTGGACTCACAACAGCTTTCCAACCTTATGATTAGCCACCCACATTAAATCTGGCCACATTTCCAGTGGCTGTTATTTTACAGACTGTTGGAACTATGTCATCTGCACAAGGCCAACGGCAATAATCATTATCTAGTGATCACACAGTACTTGTTGCTAAAAATTGTACCACGCTCATCTGAGATGAAAAAATACAAAAAGCAGCAACAAAAACTTCTGTGAAAGTAATAAATTAATCCTCCAATAGTTCTATGCAAGAAAGCAGACAAAATATAGAAAACATCTTAGAAGTGTTCTGTATAGTGAGCCCATCTCAACAAGAACACCAAATTTGCAAATCTTCCTTTGATTAAACAGGAAAGAAGTTCTAATCCTTCCACAATGCATCAGGAAGGTAAAAAATGCATGGATATCACCAAGACTAGTTTCAAGCTTCCAAATTCCTTCCAGACAGCCAGATTAATTATACTGTGTTGCCAATAAAAAGTGATTAATCACCGCAGAAAATTCATGGTGCCTCCTCTTCTAGGACTTACTATGACAGTATCTGCAAAAAGTAGTAGCAGTCAACATATCTTATTAATAAAAACTTTTCAAAACACAGAAAACAGGACACCTGGAAAGCAGGAGCTACTGAATTTAAAATTTCAACAGCATCTCAGAGGGGGGAAAAAACCAAACAAAGCCCCCCACAAAAAAACCTGTTGCAATTGCAACAAGACTCAGGCAAGAGAAGAGTTTCTGGCTTCTTTGCTGAGCGGAAAAAAAAACAGATGATTCGGAAAAGGAAGCCATGAACTTGCACAGCAATCCCTACTTTTAGCAGAGGCTTCTACGAAACTACAGCTAATAAACACGACAATGGAACTCCCACAGCCAAGTCTCAATAATCCCCTATTACCCTACCCTGGAAAATAAAAAAGATTGAATATTTAAAGACCAAGTATGACGAATAAAGAAATTTATTAATCAGACTCAATTAACTCCCTAAAGAAAATGACCCATCACAAGTGTGATTTTTTTTTCCACTTATTGTAAAAATTACAGTACCTATCCAGAGTAAGTCACAAGATGCTGGAAAATTTATTTTACTCTTTTGTTGTTGGTAAGTAATGATATTTAGGTCTTTTACTTACTTCACTGATCTTTAAAAACTCTCTGCAACACATTAATTGTTAATCAGTTAAGAAATATTACACTCAAAAACAGGTATCACAGATTTTCTAGAATTAACAGATCCTAGTTTGAATACTTACCTGAAATATGAGCTGCACGTTGCAAGAACCATCTTATGGCAGGGAAATTCAGTGCCCTCAACAATCAACACTATGTCAGTTAGCAACTGCTGTTCATAAAAGAATTTTAACTGCTCCAGCAAGGATACAGCATACTCTGTATTTATCTGCCTCTCGTCCTGGGTAGACATGACTGTATTCCATTAATATTTCCAGGACCAGAGAGAAAAGTCAAGATCTTTTTGCCAGAGAAAGGTCAGTTGAGTGTTTCTGAAGTAACCAGGGAAGAAATGGCAGGAGGTCTGTAGCCTTCAGAAGTGATAGGTTAAAAAAGGCAATGTTATCTTGGACTGCTGAATCAATGTTTCAGACTTTGACCTACTATTAGGTCATCATGCTTTGACTTGATGTCACAATCTGTTCAGAGACTTTCAAGAGTGTCTCCAGAGCTCCTGTTGAGATCTATGACGCAGCAAATGAATGAGCAAAAGCGAAGTCTGAGGTAGATTTCGTGGTAACATCTCGTGATCAATGGCTGCACTTGAGTGACTGAAAGCAGGAAAATAAAATTAATTTACACATTAGAACTTTTTCAAAAACCTTTCATAGTTATCCCTTAAAAGTAATTGTCTAACAAACTTATTTCTAAATTAGTACTCAATTACTTGCACTAAAACCCTCGTAGAGGAAAAAAATTAAACAAGAGTATTGAAGAAAAATGAAGAGCAGAAGGGTTTGTATATTAATTCTTATCAAGACCTAGACTCATGAATGAAGATAATTTATTTTGTCAACACAGCTTCTAAAGCTGGAGTTAAAACGAGGTTCAGTAAGACTTTATTCCTCTTCCAAGAATTACCCAGCTTTCCCACTGAGTACAGCTGTGCATTTCCTTTAACCATTGATAAGACATCCACATTTTTTTCATTTCCATATTAAACAGCTACTTTTTCTGCTTCTGTGGTTTTATCCACTTAAAGCTTATCAATACCGGGCCACTAAAAATATAAATGCAGTTTCTTCAACATTCCATCATTTTCCAACTAAACTCTCAACATCAACCCATTTATTTCACCTTTGGCATTCTATTAAAGAACAAACAGAACCAGAGCTAAGGATTAAAAAACCTAACAACCTATATTCCCAAAGCTTATTTGATTCATCTTCTCTGTTTCACCTATTAACATTCCACATTCCTTTTTTTTTTTTTCCTTCCGAGTCATTTCCATACAGCCAGGTAAGCATGACTGCTGCAGACAGGAGAAAAGAAAATTAGGAGATAAGAGGAGCAAAGGGATGCTGGAATAGCAGGGGTCAACACGCTTGGAGTGGTTAAAAAAGCAATGACCACAGGCCACCAATGTCTGTTTTCTTGTTTGGACATTTCTCCTCCTCTTAAAAATGGGGTCAGGTTTTATCTTATCTTCCATGTAAACACAGAAACATAATTAAGAATGGGATAGTTGTGACAGGAAAATCACTACCACAAAGGACACCTGAGTACCACATCTACCAAATACTTCCAGATTTATGTAATCTTGCAGCTGTTCTTTTGCAGTCCAAAATCAAGGAATAACCAGGGACAGTTTGTCTACTGTCCAAGACATCACTATTCATTATAGTCCACAATGAACGGTGAATGCAGAAATACCTTACTTGAAAGGACATCCTTTAAATTCAATCAAAAATACACGATTTAGTGTAAGATGAAGGCTGTAAATACCTGACAGCCATATCAAAGATCTGCTATTTCAACAGAGCACTGCCTGTAACATAATTCAAAGACAGCTGTCTTTTAACATTCACTCACTGGAAACAGACATGCTTAATTAATACTGCTTTAATTACTACTAATTTAGTGTCACTGATCTTTTTCAATGAAGAAATAGACAAACAAGAATCTCAAACTTTGTTTTCACTGGCTGTTTAACTGGAAAACAGTCAAAACAGTCAAACCCAGCCTTCACTGTTTGTTCAGGTGAAGCCAGTTAATTAAGAAAAACAGAAAAGGTGTTAATATCTGGGGGAGGAAGGAGAGACTAGTATCTGCTGTAACAACAGATATTAGCATAAGTCTTGACTTCAGACCTTCAAGTTTCAGGTGCAGTTAACTGCTGAAGTCACTAAACCACAAGTATATCAAGGATATACAAAGATATTACTCATCCAAAGCAACGACCTTCTGCTTCAAGTTACAACTTCTTTTCACCAAATTAGTATGCATCCTATCTCTGCATCACTAACCACTATCCTGGTTATCTGATAACAGCTTAACATGCAACCTGATCCACTGACAGATTTTGCACTGAACTTTAAATGGCTACAGAGACACGCAGACTTCCTAAGCATGTTGGGCCCACAGAAATAAATAGCTCGTGGCTCTACTGGTATCCTGGGTCTCTCTGCAGCATTGTTTTTCCTGGTTTAGGAGTAAAGTTTCATGAACAATCCAAGCCGGTGGATTAAGCTCTGTTCGGGCAGAGCATCAGTAGTGCTAAGCTTCAGCAAAAGAAGTCACTGATATCCTAACTTCCCATTCTGGTATAATTTTAAAGAATATACATCTTCAGAAACAGGAAAAAGAGAGCAAAACTAATATGTGCTGTTTTAGTCATTAGGTAACAGAACCAGTCAAGGATGCCATAGAGAAATTAATCTTAATAGCAGGTGTATATCAAAGACATTTTTGGCAGCATGTGGCTGAGAGTCAGTAACTGAAAATGCAGATATGTTCAACAGAAAACGAGTTGAAACTGTGAAATTAATTACTATAAATAGGTGGAACATTTGAGTATGACCCTCAGTAGCAGAAAAGACCGAGATGACAACAGGAGTCTTGTTGCAGAACATTTATGTGATACAAACCACCTCTGAACTGTAAATTTACAAAGCTGGAGCCCTTGGTTTACAGCTGATCTGAAACCATCTCATTTCTGTGATGTGTTCCAGGGAGGTGCACATGGTAAGGAAGATGCTACGTACATGATTCCCGTTTTCCACATCCCTACTGTGTTTTACTGCCAAAGATAAACATTTGCTGAAGAAAAAAATTTTGTATTTGTCACAAAGTCCGGAGTCACATCCCTTCCCCTTGTAATGGAACTATGCTAAATACTCCTGAGGAGAACATTACATCAGGATCTCTGAATTTCTCGTCTAAAATTACCACATTGTCATTTGCCCAAGAGAAGTGAATCTGTTCAAAACATTAGGATAAGTGGTGTAGGAACATCATTTTGTGCCTGGATAGTCATCCAAGACTACCTACCTCTCTCACACCTCTCTGAAGAGTTCAAGACAATGAGAGAGATACTATCCTTGCTTTAGAGGCTGAAAAACCGAAGCACTGAAATAAGAATCAGCTTGTCCAAAGCCACGTACTTGCCAAAGGAGAACTCTAAGAGGCTCGGCTCTCCCCAGTCCCAACCTAACCTCTCTCTCACTGCACTGTGCTTGACTGGCATACAGCTCTTACATTGCAGCTAACTGAAAGTCGAGGAACTTGAAGAGACATCTACAGATGCAGATGTCTCCTGTAGTTCTCGTAACTATGCAGTGGTGAACATTTCTGATTTATGGATGAAAAGATCTATGGCTGAAGTTAGCTTAATATGCTGAACTGAAATTCTGATAGAATAAAAACAATCCTTGAATACAAGTTCTGTGAATAAGACTTTCCCCTTCTACAATGTCACTGGAATGACCGTTTTGTTCTGGGTAACTTCTTGGAAGTCAGCTATCTAAACCACGACTGGTAGGTAGTTGCTGGAAGGCCACAGGGGTACTGGATTGCAAATTAAACCCAAATATTACCGGGTGATCCAAAGTAACTCCCTATCAAGCTGGAGAGCAACATTAAGTAACAGGTTGATAAGAGGGTTTGTTTTTAAGTAATTATTCCTTTTATCTTAAGTAGTTTTAATGAGGTGGCTTTTGACACTTGTTCATGTACTTCAAATCTGAATGAGACCAAAAACTTAACCATCAAGTGTTAACGAGTTATGGGACAGGCTATTAATTGCCATCCTTAAATGTGTTTATCTTCTGAAGTCAAGCAAAGATTGATACACTGAGATAGGTACTGCACTACATACAGGGAAGTGTTAACACTATACTTCAATGTGTAACATGGAATAAGTATATTGACTGTTTCCAATTTAATTAGCAGGGAAAGGTATAAGATATATAGATATAATAGTCCTCAACTGGACTAATTCAAAACAAAATTTGCTTTATTTTTTCCAAATTATAAGGCAAAACAGGTATATAGACATGCAACTGGGGTATTCTTTTTGGTTTTTGTTTAGATCTTTTGATACTAGGAAAAGAAATAAATTCTTCTGAAAATCCCATTAAGAAGTCTGCCAGATTAGATGTCTAACTTCCAATAAAATTCAGGGAAACACTTGAAAGTCTCACAGGTTCCTATCAGCCAACTAAATATCTCTTGAATTCTAACTTCACTAACTACAATTCACACTTCAATAAACCTGTATATTTAGAACAAAAAGAAAAATCCACCAAAACTTATCTCCCTGGACATTCAACTTTTTTTTTATTATTAGTTAAAAAAACTAGATAAAGTTTTAAATACTACTTTCTGCACTTTTAGTCAAATTCTTATTTCCATCCAAGGGCAGCTTCATACAAATCACAAGTAAAAACACGTCTAAAGTAGTGAGTCATTCACTATTTTTAACATAATAAAATGTCAGAATTAAGAACTGAACGACTGTAAGCCAAACTCCACAAGCATTCATGTGTGCAGAGATAGCAATCCTCCCAGCTAGCAGTGAAAGTACCAAGCTCCGTCACTTTAATACTTAGTTACTATTAAGGATATGCTGAGTTACAAGTCAACATGTTTCAAATGATTGTACCAACTAGTAACAAGGGGGAATGCAAGTACTAAAACCAATCAAAATCAATTATGTAAATTAATACACCTAGCCAACAGATCTCAAAGATAGGAAAGAAAGAAGAAAAGGAGTTGGAAGCTCTAGATTCTTGAGCAATGTATCAAATTTGCATCCTTGGCAGCGAAAAAGAAATAGGTAATTGATGAAGCAGTTTTCAGGCTTGGAAGTTTTCCTCTCTTCTAAAGCCATCAAAGGTGTCTTTGATAGCACTGCAGTCCAGAAACCCGAGGACATCAAGGGGATTCTAATAAGGCAGTAACACGAAATTTCACAAAAAAACAAGGACCGATTTATTCCTACAATGTTATCATCTTGAGAACTACTATTCACTTGGAAACTACTACTATTTTCCATACATACTATGCTTGGGAGGCAAGTTACAACTTTGAGGTAGGTGAGCTTTCTGAAACTACGCAGAAGCTAGAAGTGTCAGACTCCCTGCTAACAACATGTTTGGTCACAATGCACTCATCACCAGTTTCTTTTCTGTTTTTCCGCTCCTAAAGGAAGTTATACACTAAAGGAAACAGACCTGCTCAGAAATGAAATCAGCACAAGATAAACCAACAACTTAACTTGGCAACTGGCCTTTCTAGGCTGAGCACAGGTAGTTTCCATCCCCAAGGGCGTTTCTGTTTTGTGGAAAGACTTGACCGGTTTTGGAAAATTAACCTTTGACAAAAAAGTGAGCCATGGATGTCTCCAGTAAGATCCAGCCATGTATGTACAGAAAAGTGTTTTTTTTCCTCTGAGCTCCAGTATGTTGATGAAGCTAGACTGTTTTATTTAACAACTTAAAGTCTAGTTCATAAGTATAGGTTACTCCCTTAAATATTCACTATGAGATATGACAATGTTCAACTATGAATTCAAACGTTTCTATGTTAAGAAATTAGATTAATAATTAAGGTAGCTTAAGTTAGTTCCTGAAAGGTTAAGAGCCTTATAATGGATATCTTATTCATGCATATAAAATTTATTCTCAAAATGCAATAGCCACTAAATTAAGGAAGAGAAATTTTAGGATTTGCACCAATTCTGATCTGTTTCATAATCACATGACCGAAAGAAAAAAAGCCTGCCTCAAAAAAACCCCCAACAACCATCACCTGTCCAAAATGTAGTCCAAAAAATACTAAAGAAGCAGCAACATCCTTTCTTTTGTTTTGGTCTGTTCCTGAAAGATGCTAGTTACACAGCATCGCGTATAACAGGACCCTTTTACTCCACACACAAAAATAATTAGGAAAGAGGTGTGACACCTACACCCAGATCATAAGACTACATGGTTTACACATCTGAGTATGTTAAATATTAAAAATTACCTATTTCTCCTGGTATATTTGTGAGAAACTGAACTAAGTTGATCGTGTATTTTAACAGTCTCCTAAATATCTCATCTGTACAAAACTCATGTAGATACAGCCCTAGGGGAGCTCACATCAGCACAGAGCCTTTCAGGTCCACTATGGTCACAAAGTAATGTAGAAAGCCAAGCTGTGGCTTTGCAAGGAAACCTCTAAAAACACAGATGCTAACTGCAACACAAATCCATTTCTAATCATAATTAAAGTTATTTCAAAAGCAGCAGGTATCTATCCCGTTCATAACAGAAACAACAGTAAATACTGAAGAATCTTAGGCACGCAGATGGCTAACTTCAAAGCTATACTATCCATATATTTAGTCTGTAAAAGTTCACTAAGAATTATTTGACTCTTCAAATCCACATATAAACACTGAAGCCCGCCCTTTGTCACTTTAGGTACTAATAATAATATAGATCTGTACACAACTAGTCATATGGGCGAGGAAAGGTGGGCAATTACAATGCCACTACAGTGCTGTTTCCCTAGAAGACTTCATCGTGTCTGTCCCTCCAAGCATCCCTAAAAAAACCACCGCAGTTGCAAACATCCCCGCCCGCCCCGCTGAAGCGGAGCCCTGCACGCTGGAAGCCCCACCGCCCGCCCCATTACAGGCCCGCGTTTACCGTCCCCTCCTGTTTACAGGACGCAGCGACCCGGCACTAGAGAGGAAACACTTTTTTCCCCCCCCTCCTCTTCCCGACACCCAGGTGCGCCGTCCCGTCCCTCCGCTGCCTTCATTCCTTTCCTGCTTCCCCCTGCCGCCAGCCCGAGGAGTGGGGCACCGTCCTGCTCCGCGAGCACCGCAGCACTCCGGGGCCAGGGACGGCCCCGCCGGTCGCACGGCCGGGCGCGCTCCCCTCCCCTCTCCTCCTCCCGGCTCTCCCGAGCTCCGCCGCGCCAGCAGCCGGCCCCGGAGGCGGCCCCAGCAGTCACCTCGCCTTCTCCCTGGGTGCCTCCCTCCGCCGCGGGTCTCCGCCGGGGTCCAGCGGGCCCAGAGCCGCAGCTGCCGGCCGGGAGCGGCCACAGGTCGCGGAAGGGGCGGGCAGGAGCCGCACCCAGTCAAGGGGGGGGGGGGGGGGGGGGGCGGCAGGCTGCCGCAGAGCCCCCCGCGGGCCTCCCCGCCGCTGGAGCACCGCCCGCCGCCGAGGACCCCCCGCGGCGAGGGACGGCCTATCCCTACCCCCACCCCGGCACCGCAGGCCGCCGCCGCGGGGACGGGAAACGGCGCCGCGCGGCGGGATGATAGCGCGGGAGAAGCACCGCCACCACCACCCCCCCCGCCGCCAGACGAACCTCTGACCACCGCTTCCTCTTCTGCCTCAGCGTCCCGGCCGCGGGCAGCCAGGCCCGAGGGGACCGAGGAAACGGGAGGGGGGGGGGGAGAGGGAGAAGAAGGGAGGAGGATCCGGTCTCACCGGGGCTGCGGAGGCGGCGGCCACTCGGCGCGCAGGCGCGCTGCTCCCCCCCGCCGCAGCAGCAGCAGCACTGCCGCTCGGCAGCCGTTACGACGCGCCGCCGCCGCGCCCGCCCGCCCCTGCCCGCGCATGCTCAGCGCCAGTGCCGCGGGGTGGGGCGGGCGCCGCGCGCCAGGGGCCGCCGCCTCGGCCCGCCCCCACTTCCGGCTCCTCTCCCCCGCGCCCGCCCTGCCCGCGCCGGCGCCCGCGCGCCAACGGGGGGGGCGGCGGCCGCGCCCGCGCTTCCGGCGGCGCGCGGCTGGCCTGGCGCGCGGGCGGGCGCAGCGCCCCCTGCTGGGGGGGGGGAGGGGGTGCGGCTCGCTGCAGCCCGGAGGCCTGTGGGCGTCACGGCCAAGGGGCGGCCTCGGCCCGCGCTTCGCCCGGCGCCTCGCTGTTCCCCCCGGGACCTCCTGCTCCCAATGTCCTTTGGCCGAGTGCGGGAGCCACAGAGGCGAGGTCCGCTCGCCCTTCGGGCAAATGCCGCCTGAGGCTTGCGGGCCTTGAGCCTGCCGCAGGAGGGAAGTAGCAAGGACAAGAGAGGCGGGAGGAGCTTGAGGACGGATGTCGGGTCCAAGGGAAAGGAAAATCCCGAGGACAGGCCACTTTTTAAAAGCTAGGGAGTGTTTTTTTATTTTTTGAATTTCTCTTTGGGCCCATCCACCAAGAGAAAGGCTAGGAACTTAACTTTAGGAGGGTAAAAACGTAATCTGACGAATGCAGGAGTTGGGGATTTAAAACATCCCAGGCAAGTCACACAAGTGATTTGCCCACAAAGTGTGAGAGCTGCTGTCAGTGGAAAAGACAAGCCTTGCGTGGGGAGGTCTGTGAGGAACGAGATCAGTAATCCTTTCCACGCATTTTATAATTTGTGTTTTAGTGCAAAGGACAACTTTAATCTGAACACTATAGAAAAAAAAAAAAAAAAAATACAGAAATTTCCCAACCTAGAAATGGAAACAGTCTCTAAGCACCCACACCTCTCTGTTTTTCTCTAGACACTCACCTGCTTGCACAGTGCATTCGTTGTGCTTCCTTCTCTCAGCTCCTCCCCCAAAACCGGGGCGCTTGTCATTCAGGGACGTGAAGTCGCAGAGTGACCGCTCAGATTCTCATCTTCTGTGAAGACCCAGGGCAGAGTCAAATTACAACCCCACTTTTCATACGTTTCTCCTGTACATGGTAGAGTACACTGTACTGGAGTAAGCGCTTCCCTTGTTCATATGGAAAGAACATTATGTTTGTCAGCCCACCTGGCTGTGTTAGGACAGAAGAGTGTTGCTCCCTTTACTCAATACTGAACAACTGGTAAAGTTTAGAAACAAACGTAAACTTTGCCTTGTGTTATCTATTTTTTTCCTACAAAAAAAGTCTTTAACAGTAGTTTTAAGCAGAAGGTCAGTAACATTTTCTTTTTTTTTTAAACGTAAGTTCCAACATTGCAAAAGGGAAATATTGGATTTACTGAGGGATGCAACTTAAATGTCTGCAAGATAAGACTGCTAGCTTTCTGTATACCAGCTGAAGTCTTTTGCCACTATTCCTATCCTCGTGTTTTGATTCCCCCTCCCACACATTGATGGAAAAAGGCCCCTGAGTCACTGTTAAATGAGCATCAGGTGGAAGGGGGAGTGGACAAGTAGCAGCTGCCTGCCATAAAGAGGGTGAGCTGAGGGCTTGGTTACTTTCTTGCTGGGTTGTAAACAGCAGCAGCAGTAGCAGCATGGACCTTAGTTTTGAGGGGCTCTAATGGGATGGGAATAGCTTAGTTTTTGTAGGGCGTTGGTTTGTTTTTTTTTTTTTCTCCTATATCACTCTTTCTCAAAGGTCAAAATAATTCAGGGAGCTTTGGCCTAGGAGAGTGAGGGGAGTCTTTAGGCTTTTTGGTGCTTACAGTAGCTGGAGAGGCTGTTCTAGATGGAAGCTGAAGAGGGCTCCAGTGTTCCTGAAAGCTTTCTGAAACTCTAGGCTGGACTGTGTGCTAGTTTGTAACAGGTCTTGAATTACCTTATTTTTTTTCCCTGTAACTTTTTGATGCCTAAGTTCTCCAAAGAGTTGAGCTGCTGTCTCTTTTTTTCTTTTTTTCTCCTGTGTAGTCACTAGATCTTTTGTGTTCTCTGATTTCTTTTCTTGTTTATAAGCTATGTGTGATAGGGTTGTATCACTTGCATGGATTGGAATGGACTGAACTTAGTCTATTAGTTAACTGAGGAAATATGTTAAATGTGGGAGGAATTTCTGTCTCATGAAACTTGTATGGCTTTGAATGTGAACTTATGCATAAAGATTTTGCTTTTTTTGTTACCTATCATTCATTTTAAGCATACAAAGCATGGTGTCACTGAAACATTGGGTTTATGATGTTAGCTGTCATTGTTCTTAAGTATAGTATCAAGTACAAATCCTGAATTAATAGAGCTCATATTGTGATCTCAAATATATGTTGGCATTGTTTTCTTCGTGAAGCATCAAACTTCTGATTGTGTGAAGCCTTTTATGCTTTTTTTTTTTTTGAGGCCTCTTGCTCAAGGCTAATTGACTGAAGGCTGGTTTTCAGTTGTCTAGAATGTTACTTATATGGATATAGGATACTTATATGCATATAGGACTACGTTAAAGTTACTGGTCCTGTGGCTTTAAAATGTGTTATAAGATTGGTTTAAAGTAATAATATTGAGAGCTGCGTCTAAAAGCTTGCTTAGCAAAGGAGAACTAAAATCTTTGACCTTGATAGTAATGTCAGTTTTCTACTTTCTGTTTGGAAGATAGTAGTTTTCTTCCAGAAAGATCCAGTTTCATTGGGCTGGGAGATGAGTGTCTCCTAAATTCTGACAGAGCATAAAAATCATTAGTTCACACAGTTTTTGAAGTGATTAATCCTGATCATTTATCTCTTTCAGTGTTAAAAAAAAAAATGAATACTGCTTCAGCTTCAGAAAGTGGATCATATTCCACAAACCACACAAGACCCTTTTTTTATGCACAGCCAACAGCACAACAGCCTTTTCCAAATCCATGGTACCTCAGTCATGCGTACAGTCCGTACTGTGTACCTGCTCCAGGTAAGGTAAATGAGAGCTGTCTGTGGTAGCTTTGCTTAGTAACCTACTGCTAGTGTGGAGGAAACAAATGTGTACCTGTGTTTAACAAGCTTCCTGAGAGTTTAAGGTAGAGCTAATGTTTTAGTTGTCAAAGATCTGATTTATGAAGTGTTAGTTCAATGTGTAGCTTGCGTGCTGGAAAGCATCTGTTTCTGGGAAATGGAAAGTAAGCAAAATATTAAGTAATTGTTATCCTACAGACACAGAGCTCTAGAATATGCCTAACAATCAATATGTGTGTGTATATAGGAGTTCCATACATGTGTGCATGTGTTATGGGTATGGATAAATGTAAACTTAAAATTCCACACAGAAACGACGTTGGTAAATGCGTCCTGTAAATGGTATACCTATGTTAACTTCTATTTGGAGCTGTCTCTTTCAAAGACGATGCTATAGCATAGTCTACAAAATAGCAAAAAAGGACAGAAAGCTCCTTGGTATGTGTTCCAATGAATAAAATCAAGTTCTGGTTGTAGTGTAGCTGTCCAGATAAGCTGTTCTATAACAAGGAACAGACTCTGGGTTTCTACACTAGATTTGCTTCTAAGCGTTGACAAGTGAAGTGTTTTACTTACCTATGTGTCTGATCTCGTAGCTGTCCCTGATGCAATCAAATATTAATCAGAATTACTTATTTCAGAAAGAAAATTTATTTGTCTTTACTTTTTTTAATCCCCAATGTCTAGGCTTCCGAAGTGGAAATCCGTACTTTCCATTTTACTCTGTTGCGCTCCCTGAGTACCCTGGATATTTTGTTCCACAGCATCCAATGCATGCAAGAATTAACAGAAGGCCTTATTTTAATGCTCCCTCACCTTCCCCTGTGTTTTATTATGCAACAAGATTTAGACACTATAGTCCCCCTGGGAAAAAAATGGAGACAAAAGAAACACAGACTGATCCTAGACAGCCTGAAAACAAGCAAAAAAGGCATCAAGATATCCATACAGAAACGAAAGGTTGTGATGCAGGAGGTATGGCCTGTGTTTCTTCTGGTATAGGTACAGAGACTGAAAGTACTTCAGAGAAAAAAGATTTATCTGGATCTTCCATTGTGGTAGACAGAGACTTTTGTAACAAGAGCCCTTCCAGCTCTACACAGTATAGAAATCTTCCTACTAGAAGCTATGCCTTTGAGAAGGAAGAAGTGAGGATAGAATATGGAAATGGCTCTCCAGCCATTCAGCTGTGGAAGTCCTTTAAAGAAACTATCCCTTTGTATGATGTGGCAAGTGGGAAACCAGTCCCAGAGAATATAGTGCAGCATGACTTATTTTCTGTTAGTTCATGTGAAGGAATGATATATGGCCCTCATGAAGGGGAGAAAATGGTGCCAGGAGCTTCCTTAGATGAGAGAAAAGCTGTTCTTGCCTCAAAACAGGGTGTGGAAACTGTGCAAGAAAAAGAGGTCCAAAATAATGAAGTGAAGCTGGATGCAGAAAAGCAGGCAAATACAAGTCAACGGGCAAAATCCCACCCAGGTGAAACCATGGCAATGCAGATCACGGAGCTGGCAAGATCTGTTAGCGTAGATCAACCAGTGGTGCGACAGGATGGGGGGGTAGCTAAGCAATCTAGCTCTAAAAAATCTACAGGCTCAAAAACTTCTCAAGAAGAGCCCAGCTTTAGTCAGCAAGCAGGACTACTTCCATCTAGTATGGAGGTAATAAACGACTTGAGTTTTCAGCAGAAAAAGCTGAATCTAAGTCACAGTGCAACCCATGAAAGCCAAACGGATAAAAGTATTTGGTGTGACGAATCAATTGAGAAGTATGTTCCCTCTAACAGTTGGCTGGCTTGTTTGGACAGTATGGACACAAACTACGACCTTTGTTTGCCACAAAGGAAACGTCAAAGTGTACTCAGTCTTTCTTCTGATGACATGTCCTCTAGAGAGGAAGGCTCATCAATTGATAATGCTGCAGTGTCTTATATTGTCCCTGACTATGTGCTTCAGAAAAGCACGTATAATTTCCAAAAAAGTATGGAGGGCTTAGAGAAAGAGAAAATAGAAAGTGGCGGGGCCCTTAATGAAGATGAAGTGGTAGGAAGGGAGCAGATGAACAGCTTGAGTGACCAAGATGTCAAAAACTCTTCAACTATGAAGATTAAAGAGGCTTCCAGTAAAGGTAGAAAGCTGGGAGCCCTTCCTAGAACTTCTAGTCAGAAAAAAATCAATTCTCTCAAGAAAAAAGCAGCTAAGAGTTTGTCAGAAGTTGAGGACTCTGAAGAATACTCTGTGAGGGGAGAAGAGGAGGATGAGGAAGATGAGGATGATGATATGAATGAAATTGAGTATTTCTTTCAAGAAGCCACTCCATATGGAATCCTGATGCCTAGTAAAGGAAGTTTCTACCAAATTGGCCAGAGGGTGCTTTGGAAACCACCTAAAAATGCTATACCGGCTCAATTAATTAGCTGGCCTGCTCAAGAGAAAATAAAAACTAGGAGTGGGCTTGGTGAAAACATCGGTGTAGTTTACAAGCCAAAGGAGAAGGAACAAGATGAAGTTGTATACAGTGACTATGGGTATTATGGAAGAAAGAGGCCTACAGCAAGAAGAGAAGGACTTGAACACCAGCGAACACTGCAAAAATTCTTGGAAGGTAAGCTAATTGCTGAGGAAAAAGTGCTGCTTAATAGAACACACAAAGAACACATAATTGCAGTTGCAAATTGTAGTCTGAACCAGTGGGAAGACTGCAGAATGTTGTAGCTTCAGGTTTGACTTAAAACCAGAAGCAGTGCACAATATTTTTTGAAGCAGAGGTTTGCTGCAGTTTTCTACCTATTGCATGAGGATTCTGCATCTTCAGAAACAGCAGAGAATTGTGCAGAAATCTCCGTTGAGCTAGATTTGATATACTTACCTTTCTGACATTAGTGGCAAGTTATGCATTTGGAAAGCTTAAGGTAATTTGAACTACATGTTTGCCATTGTTTAATAGTATCTTGGAAACTCAGCATTTAAATTTTTACAACATTCTGATTCTTCCGTCACAGACCCATGTTAGGTGGATTAAACAGGATTAAATTCATTATAATCTCTTGGCTGCACCCTGTGTAATCTCTCTGCAGCAGAAGAGTCAAGCCATTTTTTTTATTGTAGCTGCTGTTCTCTTACTGTTAGCAACAAAAGTTTTGCTGCATTTTCATAAAATCAGTGTGAAAATATATTAAACTTTATCTGGAAAAGAGCATTTTATTTACTTAAAGGTAGATATCAGTAGAATTTGGATTAATCTGAACTGAGAATAAGCAGAGTTATCAGTCAGGGTTCCTAACTTGTTATGTGGGTATTTCAGTAAGTGGCTGCTGTTTAGTATGGTCTTATGAAAGGCATCTAAAACAGGGCAATCTACTTCTAACAACAGACTTAGTGTTCTTAAACTTTATTTTCTTTGTACAAAATCTGTAGATTTAAAGCAGCTTGTAATTTGTTGACTGTGGTCTCCAGAAAACTATGTTTTTTATTTTAATAGACTCCTACAATTAGATTCAGTAGCTAGCTTTGTATTCTGACTTGTGGATCAAACAGTATATTAACAAAACTAAATATTGACCTTAAATATTTTTTTTTATTAGGAAGGCTGTTAAGGGAGAACATGGGAATGTCACTTGAAGAGTATTGGATTAGAAGTGGTGCTAAACCCAAATTTACCAGCCAAACACATGGCAGTCTCTCACCCCCAGCCAAGAGCAAAGAACAAGGTACAACTTATTTCCTCAGTGTGCTTCTCTTCAGTTCAGGGATAATATACACCAGGTTTCCTGTATCAACAGCTCAGTAGACTATTCTTTAGTGTATTCCTTGGGAAGAAATGCAGAGAGAGAACTCCTGCTTAAGCATTGTTGGGTTTGGGATTTGCTTCCTGCATTGGAGGGTTTCTATCCTTTCTATCCACAGACTTCTTCAAAAAGTTGTGGGCTTTCTTATGCTAGCCTGCTCTATAAAAGTTGAAAACGTTTTACTTTAGCAGCACTGTTCTTAGCTCTTTACAACAATTCATAAAAAAAATTCTAAAATTTTGTTACTTCTAACTTTCAACATGTCCCTTCTATCTCTTCTAAGCCATAGATGGTGCAGCATACTGAGGATGTTTGGCCTATGTGTTACTCCCTGCTTTCTCCTTTTCCAGCCTATGTAGCTTGAAGAAGCTATCACACTATTAGGAAGCAGGAATCGGTTTCTTTTGAATGCTGTTCATGCCAATGGGTGCTTCAAGTGCTAGTAAAATTACATCCTTTTAAAAATGTTGCTTATCTTAGGACTGGTTTCTTCAAATTAATATTAAATTTCAGTGCCCTGCAAGTAAGGGGGCTTGGCTAAACAAGATATGTTGCTTTAGCAGTAATATCATACACTAAATTTTGGTTTCTTGAACTGTGTACCTGTGGTGCATAACTTAACAGGTCTGAGGAACTGAGTTTTCTTAAAGACAGTGGGTGAGTTGAGTCACTAGGACAGACATCAACTAGTCTTGAACACTTGAAAAGTAAACTAGAGCAGAATTATCCAACTCTCACTGGGTTCTTTTTTGCCACATTAACACCTATCCAAGTTATGACCCAAAATACAAAACATCCAGACTTATGGTTAGACAGTGATTAAACATTGGAGATGTATGGGACTGTTGCTTGACATATGTAGTGTCAGTTTTATCTGCCGCTAAAATGGGCACATAGAGGGAAGGGAGAAGGAGGAACACTGCAGACCAGTCAGGGAAAGTCAAGCTTAAATTTGCTTTAAGACTATGCTTTGGAGAAAAAACACCAGTTGTATCTTGCTATTTAGGGTGCCCACGTTTGGTTAAACCAAAGAAGAAAAGAATAGGCAAGCCACCTTCGAAGCGCAGAGACACAAGATGTGAGGTGGAAGAAGTGTGGGAGATGCCCAAAAGCAGCATATGCAAAGGTTGGTATACAGTGACAAGCTACAAAAATTACTGTTACAAGCATTTTTTCATTACTGGCTCAGGGACTAGTGGTTCTTGGTTTGAACTGCGAGCATATTGGATAGCTTGTGAAATAATAGTAAATGCTATGTATGCAGACAAGCAAGAGAAAAAAGCAAGCTAAACTTTGAACACTTACCTTGCTAGGAATACTGTTGTAGCTTTGACCAGGTTAGGTTTCTTCTCTTTATGGGGGGGAGAAACACAGAAGGGAAAACAAAACAAAACATACCCCCAAAACCCACTGTTTTACTCTAGTTGCTCTTCAAACTGTTCTGCTAACTTTCTAAAATATTGAGTCCTGTGTCACTTTGCAGTATATCCTTTTCTTTAATCTACAGGTCTCTCGGCCAAAATACTGTAATTTGATACAACACAAATGCAGATAGATAATTCTTAAGAACTTCAACTTTATGGAGTAGGAACTTCTTATTACTTTGCAGGAAGATGGAAAAACAATGGAGGGAAAAAACACATTAAGTAGGTTCAATAGCAAATTGCTTTTGTGTATTTGTGGCAGAGTCTGAAAAAGTTATAAATTGAAAAGGGTCAGTACAAGACAATACAAGAAGCTACCTGAAAGATCAGAGTTCCTTCCAGAAAAGAACAATCTGGCATAGTAAAGCTTATTTGAATATTCAGTCAGTCAAAAACGGTCTCTTTCTCATGTATTAAACGGAGGATTACGATTTCATGTATTTGCAAGGTCAGAAACTTAGACTGAAGCAGCTCATTAGTCAAAATTTGCATTAGTCCTGAAGTCAGATTACTTAAACATCAGTGTTAAATCTTTAATTGCTGATTGGTTTTATTAAAAGCGTTCAGGAAATTTGCAGAATCCCAAAATACTATCTATATTTCCCCCCTGAAATAGTTGGTGTTTCTTGGATGCATTCAACAATGTAGTTACAAGAGCACACTGAAAATATGCTATGACTTTGATATCGAACTCTTATCTACCTGTTATACTAGAATATTCTGCAGTCCAACACCATTCCTGCAGAACTTATTCTTGCTGGGAAGTTGAGTACACAGTTCTAATATCAACCATCAGCATCGTCTCCTGCAATGGGAAAAGGCAATCACTGATAGCTAATCTTTCTTTAGAAGTGAATTGACATACATTATTTGGAGGGAGAATGCATACCTTAATCTCCTTTTTTTTTTTCTTTAGGGCATGGAACAAGAAAGTCCCTCCATAAGAGAAGATAACTGCAAATATTGGGGCAGGAGAGAAAAACAATGTATGAGTTTTGCATAAATCCAAAACTCAGTTACTATTCTCTTGTGTATATTTTGTAAGTTGCTGTGCACTCTTAAAGGGTAAGAAGTAGCACTGTAAAGACTAAGGACATGATTAAAATGGAATTAAGTATTTAACACTAAAGTCACCTTTTTATAAGTAGCACATCCACTATTTAAATAATAAATTTAATAGAATTGCACTTTAAGACTTCTTGTATTCCATCTATACATAGAAGCAAAAAAGTTTGATAGTGATGTATGTGTATCAATACTATTTACTGCTGCCCTGTTCTTAAGCTCTGCAGCATTGTGAAGCCTGTCAATGTCATCTCACCTTATAGTCAGTTTGTTTATATGATGTGGACATAAGTACAGATTCTGTTCCATTAGCTGGATTTTTGGCTGGATTTGTTTTTGTCAAAGTGTAAAGGAATATAGTTAAAGCTGTATCAAGTCAAGTGCTGACTTGAAATTTCAAGGCAGTTCCTCAGACCTTATTCTTAAATGCATGATTCAGGACTAAAAGTAAACCACTGACTTGATGCGATGCTTCTCCCTCCTCCCCTCTTTTTGTGGAGACCCTGAGCTGGAGAGATGGATTTTGAAGGTGAACCAGAAGTTTCTATAACAGTGGTGTGCCCTATTCCCTGACTTTTTACTGATGACTTCTATTACAGTTGATACAGTCCTTGACAACTCGCTATAGAAAAGTCTCTTTATAGAACTAGGATGATAAAACTAGGTCTCTGCTGAGCTATCTTATGAATAATGGAAATAGACTGATCTAGATGAGGTGAATAGCTCAAAAATGTGTGATCTTTTTCATTTCTATGAAAGCTAGTATCACCATGCAAGAAGAGTAAACATGATATTGCCATTCTTGGATGTGATAATGTGAGTGAAAAAGGTAAGGAAACTAAAAAAACCAACCAACCAAAAACCACCCCAAAAACCAACCCAACCCACAACAGTTTTTCCTTTAATAAAAGGCGGGGGGAAAGGACAAACAGGATTTGTCTTCTGCCTCCTCTCCCAATGTTCTTATGCTGTCTGTGCCCTAGAGTAACCTACATGGATAAAAGTAGCATTAACAGGGGAGGTTCAGACTGGACATTAGGAAAAAATTTTTCACAGAGAGTGGTCAGACAGTGGAATAGACTGCCCAGGGAGGGGGTGGAGTCACCATCCCTGGGTGTGTTTAAGGGTCGTTTGGATGAGATGTTGGGGGATATGGTGTAGGGGAGAACTTTGTAGAGTAGGGCTGATGGTTGGACTCGATGATCCCAAGGGTCTTTTCCAGTCTGAATGATTCTGTGACTTCCTGTGACTGCATTCAAGTTTTGTGCCTACCTATTACTAGTTTGACCTGTAACTGGGGTTATGCTGTTTTCCCTCAGTGAGGGGTATTGAGGTTTCCCCACCCAATTGATCCTTGATCTGTTATTTTTAATAGCACTTGCTTGCTTGTTAGAGCTACTGTAATTATAGCTTTACCCTAAGCTGTTAGGGGAAAGGTTCCACCTCAACACTGTGACACTAAGTTTTTATTTCCTCTCTAAGCACTGCAACAAAATAAGGAATACAAATTCTTAGTTGGCTTTTGTGCTGCACAAAACCTCTATTGCATCAGCACCTCAAAGAATGAAATGAGGGAGGAAACTGCATGGGGGGAATTACTTCCAGCATGGAGCTTTTTAATACTCTGGAAAAATACAGGACTGCTGCTCTGGCATTATTCTGATTGGGAGAATGAGTGGTAGAATCTCTCCAACTTGAAGACTGAGTGATGACCTAAGAGGAAACCCTTATCTACAACTGAGACCTCTTAAGTAAGGATTGACTTCTTTTTCCCTGAATGAGTATAGCTTTGGGATTGAATACTAAGCCAGTTCTGTTGACAGACTGAAATGTTTACCTTTTGCTGCTTGTCTGATAAAGGAATATTCATGACCTCAGTTAGATGGCACTCTTATTTTTGGGAATGGCTAATATTTCATAGGTACTCCCAAGATCATGCTAGTCATCCTTTCACAGATCTTGCACTAGTCAGCGTGCTTTCTACTCTGATGTAAGAAGCAATTTACGGCCTGGTGATGCTAGCTCCCAAGAAGATGTGAGGGAGTAGCAGTCTGGAGTGTTTAGACAGCTCTTTTTCTGAAAACAAATGCTATTTTAAAACTAATTGCTTAAAACCTCATAGTGTACCCATGCTATGTATCCACACCAATGCTTCAAGTAGTATGCGTGAATGTTCTAGCGCTCTAGAAATACTTCTAGGATAATGTTATATGTGGTGTACTCTGACAGAACTAGTCCTGTGGCCTTAAAACTACATCTTCTACTTGGCTGCCTCTTCACTCAGCAGCATGGATGATTTGTGGACTTCAGATTTAAGTCAACTGGCTTACAGCTATATTTAACGTTCTGGTGAGTAAAATGGCCATGCTTCAGAAAGGTTGTGAAGTACAAACTGCATTTTAAAAGGCTGTGAATTAAAGTCCAAGCTCTTCTTATTCAGCCAGGTAACTAGCCACAGTGATATTTCAGATTTAATTTTACAGATGCCCGTATGTGTCAGCTTTTGTCATTAGTGAAGCTAGATTGCCCAGTGATTAACTGCACTGCTGGCAGTATTGTGAACTTGTAACTGTAGCAGGTCCTGCATTGCCTTTGAAATTTTCACATGCTTTCTGCAGCATCTACTGAAGGGCAGATGAAGAATCTATTTGCTGCTTGGCACACCAAACCTTGGAAGCCTCTGAGACTGCCATACCGGGAGCTTTGTTTGGACAGACTCACTGTCTGTGACTCAGAATTTCTAAACTGTTATTTGTAGCTAACTAAAACCTCTGTTGCAAAGTGGGTGTGGTGTAATCACTGAAGTGGAGCCAGTGTGTTAAATTGGCTTGCCAGATTTTAATTCTATATTTTAATTTTCAATTTGGTAGCACCTGGATGGCATAAAGCTTTCCCTTTTCCAATGTCCTGTTTTCTGCCTTTATGTTGGAAAAGATTAATTACAGGTTTTTCTATTAAAATCAAATAATAGAAGACAGGAGCCAATGGCAAAACAAAACACCACCCACTCATTGCATGCTAACTGCAGGCATACCAAGGAAAAACAAATGCACTGTTTAAAAAGAGTCCTCAGATTGCCCTGACTGACTCACTACCACTGGCCATCTCAGTCAACAAGACTATAAACCCCCAAGTAATTTCATGGCCAAAGAAATAAGACAGATGTCAGTATTTATTCTGAAATAATCTTTCTGACAAGAATGGTTCAGAGTATTAAGATAATCAGATCTGAGAGCTGAAGACCTGTGAAACTCTATTGTGTATGAGCTATGCTGTAGCTGCATTTCACACATATTTAGATCCATGGGACTACACAATTATGCTATTGCTAACTACGCCTGGGGCTTCAAAGGTACTTTCAAATGGAAATATACACATCTACAAAGAAGGCAAGGATCACTAGAAAAAAGATTTGGTTGGTTGAACAAAAGTAAGTAGTCCAATGGTTAAGTTTTAAAAAATAAGGCTAATCAGTCTTTCAAGACTATAGCTTTCTATCCTGCTTTCTGGATTTACTACTACATAGGATCATTTTCCATGAATATAAATGGGTGTTGGTATTTATCTCTAATCCATATATTTCTAAAAACCTTGTCTCTTAGTATCCAGCTTTGGCACTGTTTAAAATGCTAAATGATGAAATGAAATCATGCTTCTCAGCACTCTAGCACTGGCTGCCAGTCAGCACTACTAGAAATCTTATGCTACTGAAAACTGTTAGCTTTATTTTTGAAACTGGTCTACTTTGTAAGACCTCCTAAAACCGTTTTGTATGGATATGATAAAGACTTTTAAAACTGGGAATGACATGGGAAAAACAAATAGGAATCAGTTGTTCATGTGCCTTCCAGTACAAGGACTTGGGCCTATGAAATGAAACTAGCAGGGAGCAGTGTGAAAGCAAATCATGTTTCTTCATTAATTAATCTGTGGAGTTCCTTGCTGAAGAAAACTGCAAAGGTTACAAGATGTGACTGGATGTAAAAGAAAAAAAATATATGTAAGACTACTAAATACTAAAATATAACCTATGATTCAAAGTACTTGCATTACAAGCAATAGAGGCTGAGACAGCATTTCAGTGAAATAACAGAAATAATGCCACTAGCATTTGCACTGCTCTGCTGCAGAGGGATCTGCTACTGACCATGAGTGGAAGATGACACTGGTGTAAACAGACCTTTAGTCTGACACAGAACAGTGATTTGGTATCTCAAAACAAACTTTTAAATTGCATTTGATGTAAGTTAGAAATGGTCTTACATAGTATTTTGAACAACCGAGAAAAAAGTAAACCCTGGCAGGTAAAATGGGAATGACCTACTAACAAGGAATGGGATGACAGACTAAGGAAAAACTAAATTTCTTTTTATTAAACAAAGCTTCAGAAGAATCTGAAATGACAAGAGCTGAAGTAACTGAAAGATCTTTAGGTTAGCTCTGCTCTAGATAAACTTAAGTAAGAATTCTCTTGGAATGCATCAGGTGAATACTAGCTGTGGCTTCCAGCATCTGTTCAACAACCAGCAGTGCTATAAATGTGTGAATCTTCCCAACACCAACTGTGGCAATGCAGAGAACCAGTCCATTAGAAATCTCCTCATGCTATTTCAGGTGTTAAATCTGAAGCCAGAGCCAGAATCTTTGAATTTGATGCTGCTGATACAGGGAACTATCAGGAGTTGCCAGTAAATCCTAGCACAGGGAGATTTGCTAAATACTGGAGGATAAAACAACTCCACCTGCAAGCTCTGGGAATAAGATAAAGGATCTCTTTGTAAATAGGTCTTGACTACCTTGTTTTTCCCCAGAACATATTGTGAATGACTGGCAAGGAATGGGGGTTTATTTTTACTAAGTGACTCTTAGACATGTAGGAGGGAGAAAACACATTTTAATGTATACTTTCCCCTGCCCTCTTTTCCAAAGTTCTCAGGAGGAAAAAAAAAGTACCTTAAATGCATTTTAGTCTAGGGTTCCTGGATTTCACTGTTAATGTTCACTCCACTAATGTTAGAGCTTTATCATGCTTTTTTTCAATATAAGCCTTAGCACAGAGATTAAGTTCTATATAAGTCCTTCCTCATCCTTTCAAAGGAAATCTATTTTTCTTTCTCCTTTTGCAGAGTACCAATACATATCATCTAGGTCTCAAATCACAGCTTTGTACCACTGTACCTTGAGGTTTCAAAAAAATGTTTTAGCTATCTCAATCTTTCTAGTTGAGTCTGCAAGATAGAAAAGTGTGGTCAGTCCACAAGGTCAGTTAACTACACAAAACTTCCCCTTCTTCCTGCTTACATGTTCTTTACTACTGTTCTGTGGCTTACATGCATATAGTTGAAAACCATTTTGAAAGCCTTACACATTTATATCCTTCTATATTCATAATACTACAGAAAATAATTCTAGTAAACATAAGAAATAAGTTGGAATTTATTTCCCCAACCCTTTTTAAAAGGAAAAAACCCCCTCAAGTGTATCAAAACAACTGATACTGAAGTGTATGTAGAAATTAATCTTTTTCATTTCTAAGACTACCCCCCCCTTTTTAAATAACTAAACCCATTACATCTTTACAGTAAAGTTGAACATCTAACATCATTACACTTGGCTCCCTCTCCTGTGGTTTGGAGAATGCTTTAGGTGTTGCAGAACTGTGCGTATTAATGGTGATGATGTTGACATTTTGCTACACAAAAAAACCCAAGTCTTGCTGACACTGCGATTTTGTCTTAAAGTAAATCCCCTTGATTAACTTTTTCCCCCTTCAGCAGTGCTCTTTATTTCCCTAGCTGCCAGTACTGGGATAAATACACTGAACTTCAGCACACAGGCAGTATGCAGAGAAGAAAAAATACAGTACAACCTGCTTAGTATAAGCACTGTAAGTGAACTCTCAGTGCTCTGCATGGTGCAAACTGCAGTCCCATTACAATGGGGCTTTGTATATAATAAAATAACTTCATGGAGAAAAGACACTTCAGTGGACAGTCTGCAAATTCTGCAGATTTGTTGGTGATACCTTCGTAGTCACTGCTTTCTGCTGATAGTCACATGCGGCAACGCAGAGGCCCAGTTTGACCAAGACTGATGACCCTTAGCACAGATTTTACAGTATAAAGATATGGTTGATTGAGTATTGTTTAATGCAGCTCTCTTCCTTCTGGCTGTAGCACTGCAGAGGGGCAAAAGAGGACAGCCACTGTAGGATGCTATATGTATACATCTGAGTTGAATAAAGCCCTTTCTGGTGGTTTCTTCCTCATTCTTTGGATCTTTCCTTGCAGTTCACAAGTAGGGGTCAATGAGCATGCAGCAGGTGACTGCTGTCAGTCAGATTCCGACTTCTCGTTAGATTTAGATGATTTACGCTTTCTCTTTTTCTTCTTCTTCTTTTCTTTTTTTTTCTTTTCCTTCTTTCTCTTTTTCTTCTTGTGTTTATCTCGACATTCTGAGGAAGTGGAGCTGCTGCCATCTTCATCATCCTCATCACTGTCATCACTGTTATCGTCGTCATCTTCTGAGGTAGAGTCCTCCAGGAGCTGCTTCAGTTGCTGTATCCTGAGTTTAAAAAATGTGAATGAGAATCCTTTCTAGCTCTCTTCTACCTGTAATGATTTACTCTAGCTTTCACCTATTTCCTTCCTAGCTTGAGAAATGAAAGCTGCATAAGGGGGCAAGAGAACACTTCCTCTTTTCCTGAATTACACTCCCGTTACAGTTTTCACAGACTGATAAAAGCAACCTCTCCTGAAGCAAGCAGACGTTCTGTTCTCAGGGCCTTTCCATCCCACAGGTATCAAAGGCCTAGCTTACTGGCCAATATTTATGTGTGCAAAATAATGAGGCAACAGCTATCAGACCACCATAAGAAGTTCTATGTTTATCCAAACACAGATGGCATACTGGGATTATGATATCATGACATTCATTGCCCTGCTGATACAGAGATGATGTCAGTGAAGCTGACAGTAAACTCTACGTTAGATGCAGAGGTATTTTTGACAGGCACTCTTCCTTTGAACTTTCATGGTTTACTGGCAAATAAGGACAAACTATTTGCTTATTTTATTGTTGTCTTCAGTATCCTGTCCAAGGTCTTGCTTTTTAAAAGAAACAAAAAAATAAAGCAACGCACCTGCAGTAGCAGTACTACTCTATGGGCTACTTATAGTTTGTTCAGTTACCTCACTGACGCAGTTCAAGTAAGAAAGCATTAAAAACTCTGCTGCTTTACATACTGAATAACAACCTCACATGAGGAACAACATCAGGGGCCTAGAGCTAGCTTTCTAAATTCATGCTTTCATGTCTACTGAAGGCAATTTGATGTACCAAATTTTAGAAAACATGTCGGTGAAAGAAGAAAAAAATCAAACTCTTTTTTTCAGGCCTAAACCAAAACTAAACCCAAGTACTTGAATATTATGGCATAAATGAGTATGACTCCTCTTTAAACTTTGTTTTGGGGAAAAAACATAGGAGCTAATATAATTAAAGAGGTAGGAAGTACTACTGAGTGATTATTGAGAAAGTAGAAATGCATTAGTCTCTGCCAACATAAAGAAACTGCCAATAAAAAAATGTTCTGAGGTAAGAGTAAGCTTCTATCAAAATTTCACCTATTACTATCATGTTATCAAAATGAAAGCCACATTGAAAATGCAGTTTACTACAGAGACACACTTACCTCATTTCTTTTTCATGACGTTTATTTTCCCTTATTAAATCGTACATTGGATCTTCATGTGCCTTTAAAGTGGAAAACAGAAAATCCAATGTTGGTAAATAAAAGTATCACTGACTGTTGTATTTCCTAAAAAAATAAACCAAAGCAACCCAATACAAGAGGCTTTTATCACAAGATGAAATACACTTAGCAAGCTCTTAATTCACAAGTATACTCTCAGACTTAACATCATTAATCTGTTGGTTTTTTTTTTTTTACTTTAGGAAAAGCTTATCTAATTACATCACCAATGAAGGGGACTCTCCTTAGGTATACTACCTCTCTCCCTCTCAATCACAGTGAACTAAGAGAACCCCATACATACACTGTAGGAATAGCTATACATAGATGGAATACTGAAGTTCAAAATAATGAGCTGTGCCCTTCAGCATATTTTAAAAACTCGGACACAAACATACAGGAATACAGGAGCAAGGAACAGAAGACAAATGGATAAGGAAGCTGGAGTTGTCTTAGCATGCTATGCACTACCATTATTCGTTCTTAAATTCATTATTTTTAAATTAAATGGGCATTGCAGCAAAAGATAGTTGTGAAGGAAGATAGCAAATCAACTCTGCAGACATTTAAGGCGAGTTCATGCCATGCAAGAATGCAGGAAAAAGATGGGGTGATCACTTCCGTTGGAAGATCAAGCAAATAAGTTCAACAGAGAGGAGATATCAGATGCTGACCAGAGGTGGGAATTAAAATGTCAGTAGCAAATGAAAGATGTTGGGAATGCAGCATGAAGGGCCTTGGACATACAGCAAGAGTTTGATGCAACAGAAAAGAAGCTCAAGGAAAAAAGAAGAATAGAGGCAATCTGGTCATGGGAGAGGGCTAAAATTACTCTTCGCAGTAGCATACAATCAGTACGAGTCCAGGATCTGGACAGAACGAGTCCAGATGACATTCTTCAAGGATAGAAATGAGGACGTAAGACACAACGTGATGAGAGCTTGAAATACAGGTTAACAATGCAGAGCAACAGGGAAAATTAAAGAGATTATGAAGAAAGAATCTGCAGAACTGAGATGCAGCCTCATGTAGCAAGAGATCAGACGTGTAGACAATGACTGGATTACAGACCTAGACAACAGGCTTCATGATGTGGTTGTTCACAGTGAGAGCGGAAGGCTTGAAGCAGCTGCAATGCGGGCAGCTCAAGCTTGACTAAACGTTTTTTGTTACGTTGCCATTTTAATCACAAAAACTGAATATAATGGTAGAAACAGGTTCTTGAAGATTTCCAATTTAAATGTAAAAATTAATAATTTTCCTCTTGAAGAGTAGATTTTCTGCAAAGTAGTCAAACATCCAACCACATCTGTAGCTTTTTCTTTATTAGGAGATTTTCGGCATCTATATTATACTAGAGACAGAGGAAAAGTCCTTAATAAAGCATCATCTAACAGGCTTCTCTTCACTTGCAAGATTATGCATCATCAGTACTAAAAAATACAAGCAATAATACTACAGTATTTGTACTCACTACTCTAAATTGTTCCAATTTCTGATTGCCTTTAATAAAGAATGGGCATTCTTTATCTCCTGTTCTGTGTCCATAACGTTTACACCTCCAACCTTTAAAAAAAGAAGCAGCAGTGAATTGCACCTCTGAGTCAGACCAGAAGAAGAAAAGTAGAAGAAAAAAAGCAGCCACATAATAACGCAAAATATTTTCAATTTGTTGGAACAAATGGAGAGATACAAGTATTATGTTGACAAATGTAGCATCCATAAAATGCAAGGCTATTACAGCCTTCAAAATACTGGTTGCTTTTATATCAATACAATGTCAATCTCCCTGAACCTTGTCATCTGTCCACCAGACATCCTGCCCTCCCCCAGAGTAAACAGATGGCTATATGAAGGTCCAATGACATCTGGAATATTTTCAGCCTTACACTGCATGACTTTGACTTCTTTTCCCAAAGGCATCCAAAGCCCTTTTGTCGGGGCATGTGCCAGGAATTCTCGTGCACTTTCATTGCCTGGTACATCAGGTATGCAGTCTTCTGGTTTTGTTTCATTCTCCTATGAAAAAAAGATAAGGACAATAAAATCACTTTTTTTAAAAAAAAAAGCTTTGTAAAAATTAATACTCCAAGTGTGCAGGCCTTCGCTTGATACGGAACCTATTTCCCCTGTAACATTTCTTTTTCTCGTAACATGTGAAGGATCTAAATACCTGACCCTTTTAACAGCATTAATTTTCTTTTTCCCCTCACCCTTGAATTTTCCAGTTTGAACTTCATTGCCATATCAATTCCATTCCTTCCCATTTATTTAGATAAATAATATAAATGAAAACTTAACAGACAAGCAGGGACTTCTTTTTCCTCTTCCTGCTAATAAGACATAACAATTAAAAACAGCCTTTACAACACAGAGCAGTATTTTTTAGGTTAAAAGCACTAGATTATGGCTTAGGTATATAGATTTGGCAAAAGTAATTATCATTATGAAAGGAAAGTATTTTTACACAAATATTTGAGCATAAGAAATAGAAAAGAATCCTGAGTTTTTCCCTGGAATCACCTACTTCTCTCTGTAACTTACATAGGTAACACAGACACTTCAGTAGCTAAAAGACAGGTTGTGTGAAAATGTTAAAAATTTACTGCAGTATATTTACCAACCTTAATTAGCCCTGGGGGAGGTTTCTCATAACTGAAAAGCAACAGAAATATGGTTACTCTGCAGCTTAGCACAGACAAATAGAGAAAATACAGTATTTCAATGGTATAGAGTTAAAACCTTCACCTCACATATTCCCTGAAATTTTACTCTGTCAGTAACTGCCCAGAACTCTAGCAGAACACGGATGCAAGCTGAAACACAGTGCTTGTCATATCACTACACACTTCTCTCACAAAGGTCCTTCAGTTTCATATTGCCGTGGGAGAACAACTACTTTCATCACACTGCTTTACAGTGATGTGTGGTACATCCAATTCAGCTTCAGTTACCACAAACGCACAACTCTGTCCTCTTTTTCTGTAGCGCCCCTCCCCAAGATCTCACTGATCTAAACCTCTTTACTCAACACTGGTGAATCATAGTCAGCTGAAAATGTCAAGTCAGGCGATTCCTTACATCCAGCTTTGTCAGACAAGCACAGTATGTAATAATTCCATCTTCTTCTCTCTGTGTATTAAACCTAGACAGAACCTTACTGACCAAAATACCATCTTTCCTGCAACATTCCTCTGAAGTTAATAGTTGATATAAAATTTATTAAAATCCAAACAGCAAGCAGGTGCTACATAGAGCACAGCGGCTGAGAAAGTGGATGCGCTTAGGAGTTAAATGCCAAGACACTGTGAGATGGCCTTTAGAACAGTAACTTTTTGAGTGCTGTTTAGTGGGTTTCATAACAAACAGATTTCTACTTCCACTTGTAAAGGAAAAAAATCATGGTTTTGTGAAACTGATCTTTTTATTCCATTAAACCCCTTTCAGTGAAATAGCATAAACCTTTTACAGCACCGCGGGCTACTGATGGAGTCACTAGGCAGATCTCAAACCTTTTTGTCTTTTTTTTTTGAAATCCACTCTAGTAGAAGCCGGCTGAACAACCCCCGCTTCTATGCTGCAACTCCCAGACTTCTAGAAACGTGGAAGAGACCCGTTTTCCCCCAACAAGCCGGTATAAAAGTCACGGCGCAGCTCTGCCAGCGGCCCCGAAGCCCCCCAGGGAGCAGAGCGCTGCTGTAACGCGCCGGCGGCTCCGGGGGGGCGGCGACCCCCGGGCTGCCCTGCCCGTACGCGACCGAAACACAGACCCGCTTCTGCAGAAAAACGGGACGCGGTTTTAAAATGGGACGGAGCCGGAGCTGCCGCTGCCGGAAGAGAACGGGCCAGGGAAAAAATTACACCACCACCCCCTCAACCCCCCCAAGCCCGCACTGGAAACGAGCCCCACATGCCGGCGGGGTGGGCTCGGAGCAGAGCGGGGGGGCGGCCAGGCAGGGCCCGGGGCCGCAGCGCCCTCGGGTAACCCCCCTCCTCCGCCCCTTACAAGGACTCCAGGTGCTGGAGCTTCTGGAGCTGCTGCGCCTCCTGCCTCTTCCGTTTCCTCTCATGCCGGTCCTGGGTCCTGCCGCCGCTCGCCGCGGGCTCCGGGTGGCTTTTGGGCCGCGCCTGGCTGCCCCTCGCCGCCGCTTCCTCCTCCTCCGCCCCCTCCTCCTCCTCCTCCTCCTCCTCCTGCCCCCTTCGCGCCCTGTGGGACATCGGCGCGGCGGGCAGAGCCGCGGCGGACGGCGAGGCCGCGGCGACGCCCCCTCCCCTCCCCGCCCTCCACGCTGCGCATTTCGGTTTCACTTCCCCTCCCGGGCGGGGCGCGCCGGGCCAAGGGCGGACTTCCCCCGGCGCCAGCCATGCGGCCCGGCCGGGCAGCGCCCCCTCCGCCCGCCGCCGCGACCCCCGCCACCTCCTCGTACCGCCGCTTCCACGGGCCCGGGCGGGCGGGAGGAGCAGCCCCGCCGCCGCCTCAGGCCGTGAGGCAGCAGGGCGGCTCCGCCAGGCTGCCCGCCGCTCACCCCCGGCACCCTTCCCGGGGACTGAAAATAACTGGGGAGTGGTGGAGCCTTCAAAACACCGATATTTAAAAAAAAAAAAACAAACAACCAAAAAAAGACACACGGGGACTGAGGGGAGGTATGGCGGCGGGCCGGCCAAGGAGTGTCGGGGAGCAGAGGCAGGCTGAGGGGTCACCTCCCCCGCCGAGGCCTTGGGGACAGACGGGGATGCAGCTGAGGGACGTCTGGGGGTGGGGAGCGGGCGGGTGTGCAAGGAGGGGCCCCATCACCGCGGGCAAAGGCCATGCTTGCTGGAGGCCAAAATATGTGTGGATGGAGGGAGGAGAAGGTCAGGGCCATCTCTTGCAGCATCCAGAACACATGGAGTGGGTTTTGTTTTTTCTTTCTTTTCATTTTCAGTGGGTGGGTTGGTGCCCCAGGAGGTACCTGTTGGTTATGGGGCAGGGTCTAGCCGCAGGCCGAGCGAGGTCTGGCAAGGGCCATGCTGCTGCCTGAGCAGCAAAGGGCAACGCCCTCCTCCTCCTCACTGTATGAGCACCCCCGGAGAGCCCAACCTGCCCCCAGGTTTTGCAGTTTCCTGCCCCAGCCGTGATCTTTCTGTTGCACGATGAGGAAGGGAGGCAGGTCGGTGTTGGAAAGGCAAAGTTTAAATTGCTACTTTAGCCTCCTGCTGAAGTTCAAGGGCACGTGAGATTTCGGGGATTGCTTCAGAGCTTGGTGAAACACAAAAAATGTATCTTAGAAGTCCAGGAATTGAAGGTGATTGCAACTGTGATCATCTTGGTGCTTCCAAAGTGCACATCAAAGGCAAAGGATGCTGTTCCCTGGTAAATGCTATTACAGCGCCCTGTGATTCTGAAGTACAGTAAGACAAAAGCAGTCGTGAGAAAGCCTACCTTTTACAAGGGAAATAGCAATCTTGCAGTTTATTTAACAATATAGTATTATTAAACAAGCACTACTTTAATACTATTTTAGCTTCTACTTAGTAAATCCTCATTTATTCAGGACGAAAGCTCACGTCTTGTTTCCCACTTGCATTCAGCTAAGTGGCTGCCATTGTAACTTCAGATCCCAGGAAACTGGTTTTGTCCAGTTAATTGTCACAGTCTTTTGCAAGGATTTGGTGCTTATTTTAAGGTTTAAACAAAATAATCTAGCTTTTTGTATGTCATGCCACTAATATATAATATTGATGAAGATTTTTATTTCATGCACCAAATTTTGTAGGCTTGCTGGCACTGGAAAGAATGCAGCTGCCATTCTACCACAAAACAACTCAGCAGCAAAGCGACATAATCTTGCAGATAAACTTCTCAAAAAAATCCAACTTCTGCTCTTCATAATCTAACTCCAACATATCCATTCAGCTGATATGTCACGAGATGGCGCGTAAGCTGTGAGAAAACCTGTTTCACTCATCCCATGGGTCTGTAGTTAGCTTGTGTGTTTTGCTTAGCAGTGGGCCTTTCGGGAGTTTAATTAGTAGCCTTTTTTCAGCCCTCATCTGAGAAGAAGAGGCAGAGTTGCTGTCATCCCTTGAAATGGCAGATCACAGCAGCTGACCTGATGTGCGAAACTCAGTGAAGACCTCTGGTCTAAAGGCTTAGAGGCAAAATCAGTTTATTTGCTAGTCTGAGTTAAATATCTGTGTGTCTAACACATAGTATGAGGCAAATGCAAGGTGATGTGATTTAAGGGAATCCACTAAGGAGCAGGTTAAGCCGATGACCTGATGTTTGCTGGAGGCCAAGAGATTTGCTGCCGAGACACTGCTAGCGTGTGGTGACACGTCAAATCGCAATCAGTCCCTTACATGGTCATGTATCTTCAAGCAACGAGTGAGGCAGGAGAAATATTTTTAGGTGTCGCAATTACATTTAAAATGTCTGAAAGAACTTAGATGAGACACAGTGTCAATTTTTCACTCTATTTAGAGAAATTACAACAGTTACTAAAAGTTCAGTACCAGCTGGGCTGATGCCTACTAAATGGAGACTTTATTTTGGAAGCAAACTCAAGTGATATAATGGAGTTTTTTGGCCCTTCTTTCATTCCAGTGTTATTTTGCTATTTTCAAGTGTCTTTTAACTTCACATTTTCAAACCAACAGAGTTGTCAGACTCTGGAACAGCTTTCTAGCATGTTAGGACAGTGACAGAAAACCTAAATAATTCTAAGATGGAGAGTTTCCAGTTTATGAATGGTATTCTATGGGAGGAATGTCTGCAATAGCAAAAGAGACAGGAGTTCTCCAGACACTGCACCAGTCTCACTTTTGTACACCCTTGACTGTCCTAGCTTGGATGAAGTAAGAGTTCTGCCAGTTTGGAGCAGGTAAGGGCCTAGCTTAGATGACCTCAGATTCAGTGACTTCAGCCTTGGCAGAATAATTGACACAAATTCAGGAACTGAGAGCGTAGTCTCAACAGAAGTGTGGGGTTGCGAGTGGAAGCAGAAGGACAGACCATGGTATATTTTCCTCTTCTTACTGCTAAGTCAGTAAGAGCTTGCCTGCGTTCTTTGCATCCTGGTGGCTTGTACATCCAGGCCCTAATTTCTGAGCAGATCAGGGCATTTGTGTAATACTCTTTACCACACTAACTTGTAGACTAATTTTTAAATATAACTTCTGGTATATTTGAAATAGATTTTAAGGCCTAGTAAAATGTGTTCAGGACTTAGCTATCTTGTAATATTATTACCAAAGCAACCGTAATGCTGCTCAACAGGCCTGAAAAGTGTTCTTAGCCTGCTTCTTGTATAGTCCCAACCCAAGGCTGGTTTAAAACCCAGTCAAGCTAATCATATAGAGACAGATTTAACAAAGGATGATTAATTAACTAAACACAGGTGTTTTGCTAGATTAAGAGAATCTAGTATATAGAAACTGCTTGCTCTACCTAAGCTTTTAATAGAACATTTTGAAGTCTTTCTCAGAATTGTGCAAGATGAAAATTAGTGGAAGAAAGATGAAGATGATGAACCAAAAGATGACCCTGAAACTGAAACAAGGATTGGAACCAGAAGAGAAGAATTCGGCTGAGACAGGGATTGTAGTGAACTTTAATAAATAATGAAAATCAAGAACTAAAAGGTTGAGTGGAAACTTACAAAGACTTTGGACTTAGGTAATAAATTTAGAAATAGTATATGAACTACGCGAGTCCTTCGGACATTTGCCATTCACTGTGGTGTTGGCCCAACTCTGAGTTGTTAATAAAGCAAACCTAGAGATACCCACGTCTGGTCATCCTGTTTCTTCCTTGAACAAACTTTATGGGACAGACAGAAGGTAAAATTAGATAGGTAGATAAATCTGCTCAGCCACCATGGTTTAAATGTGTTCTTTCTTTGGTTTGATATGAATAATTTTCTAGTGCATTTCCTCATCTGCCTTAAAAATGAACTTTATCACTGTATTACCCAGCTCAGAAGTACCTAGCTGCAAGGTCAGGCTTTTTTTACCCCCCTATTTTTAATAGAAGGAGATTATTTAAAGCTCCAAAGTTTCTTTTTTCTCCTTTGCTGAGAAAAGCCCTGGATTCCTGTGACTCTTGCACACTTACCCAAGGAGAAAATTGCTTCCGTATCAGTCCTTATGAAAGATCAAAACAAAATGAATTATGAAGAAGGAGGGAGTAGGAAAAAAGTAATCATTATTTTCAGTTCTATTTATTCTGAAGCAAAGATCCTCAGTATCTCTAAATTGCTTAAATCTGTTCTATTTAAAGGGTTTATATTAGCTGAGTATCTGCTTCCTTGTATTTAGCAGGATATTGCTTTGAAGTTGCTTTGGGTTTTTTTTTCCTTTATTTGAATGTAGTGCTTCAGACATTTCAAGAAGTTAATTTTTGAGAAATGATGTCTTACTGTAAGAGCTGACTGTCATGGCGCTGTAATTCCAGCTTCATCAAAACATCTAAGCAGAAACATTAATTGCTATCACAAAGTGAAGTATCTGAAAGGCCCGTTTGTTTCATAATATCCACTACAACTTTGTTATAAACAACTGAATGTTTCAACTACAAGTGATAACACTGGGTCCAAATTAATTTACATCTATGTCATCCCATGGGCATCAGTATGCCTAGCAGAGTGTAACCCTGGCAGAATGTCAGCCAATCTGCTTTTCTCCATTTTTGGCTAGCTAGAGCTTTGGGCCAGGATCTGTTTCTGATTATGTGTCAGATATTACGCACAGGAGAGGAATCCAGAACCCATGTTAGGCTCCATGGGAAGTTAAGCACCTCGTAATGGGATCCAGAAGAAGCAGCAGGCTGAGCAGAGTCTAAAGCCTGCATGGCTAGCCCACAGCTGCCTGGAGCTAGCCGAGAGGGGACATTCAGAATAGAGTGTGTTTAATATCTGGACCATTTCTGACCTCAGGGAAGGCTTCCTCAGAACAGCAGTAGCACTTCTAACCACTGGGGAACCTCAGCTGTGAAGAGAGGTGCTGACATCCTTTCTTACAGAGAAATGAAAAGTTTTGTTTCAAGCAGAAGTGCTGGCAATATCTTTTGTATACTAGTTTAACAATTAGAAAATGAAAGACTTGGATTCAGTTCCCTCCTCGGTCTAGGTATTCAGTGATGGTGGCTCCTGTGTCACTGAGAAAAAATACCCCAACCATCAGGCTAATGGCTACATTGCTGGGGGCTGCCCACCATTCGTATTCCACTCTTTGGAAGCAGCAGAGAAAAGCATTTGAGATTCATGGGGTCAGAAGCACAAGTGTGTTTGAACTTGGCTGTGAGTACACTAAGAGAGGTACCCATCCCCACACTGGAAACTACTTCTTTCTTTAAGATACAAAATCGATGCTCTAAGCAGGGGCCAGAGCCCACCAGTTCTCCCTTGATTAGCACCATTGCACCAGGTGACAGTATCATGCTCCTACTTCCTGCTTCTCAGATTAATCTCATGTTTACAACAGCACTGCTCAGCAGTGAAAAGTGTTCCTACACACCTGAACCTTTACTGTGGTGTTTACTACCATATGTCATCCCATAAAGGGAGTGAGGGAGAAAATGTCTGAAAGACCATAATGGCCACAGCTCATTTTGCAGAGTCCTGATCCTTCAGATCTTCAAGACTCGGTAAATGTCTACAGGGACAAGCCTTTTAGGAAAACTGGGCAGAAGAACATCAAAGTTTTGGATCCCAACCAAGCACAGTTGCGAATTAAGCATTGAATTGTTTGTTTCTGTAAAGGCTAGGTTACTACTTAGCATATTCAAAAGTGTGCACTTGCAGGAAAGCTTTACAGCTAAGCAAGGAAGCATCTTTTGAAATTAGGGTTGGACAGCAGTTGAGCAAACTTACTTGAGCTGCAGCTTTAGTTTGTAGTCCCTTCATAAGGCTACATTTTAAGCATCCCATTTTAAGCACTCAAATCTTTTTATTTGATATATCTCAAAGACCGATAATCTGGTACTTAAAAGGGGAATGATTGTCTTCCTTTTTCTAATTCTGTCCCGGAAGCCTCTGGTAGTTGATCGCATGGATGAAGTCCCTCCATCCTTCTATGGAGATATTGCCTTATTGATTACTCGGAGTTTGTAGTGGTAGAATCACCTGTTCCATCAGAAGTGTAATGCTTATCATCTCTTCAAGCCACCACCCAGTGAAAATAATTTGTCTTTGATCTTTCTTCATTATTTTAACTCACTTAAGATTTTAGAAACATGAAATCACTGAATAACTTCCATTTTTCATGAGTTTTTGCCCTTTGTTTTCTGGTCTTTATAAATACAAATAATTGTATGTTGTCCCAGCCATTTTGCATTGTGCCAGTGACATTTTTTTCAAGAACAAGGCTGTATGTGATGGATGTATATTTGTGTAGTACGCTATTGATGTATAGCATTGTAGTTCTGGGTATACACTGGCATGGTGTCTCTTCTGCTAACAGAGGCCCTATGTACATCATTATGGAGGCAAAGCTTCATGTATCCTTCAAGGGACTTTTGCCTGAGTAAGGACTGAGCACACTTGGGAGCCGTGTGAGTAGTAGCAGCACTCAGAAGCTAGCGGCGCGTTATGTAACAACAGTGGGGAAGGGAGGTTTTGGCTGACAACCCTTGGACAGTCTCCCAACTTCTTACAAAACTTACCATCCTTTGTGAGATCGCTTGTGCCCAAGCTGAGTGGGCAGGACTTTGGTTTCATAAGAAACAGCCAGATGCAATGAAATCTGTAATTCTCTATTTATCTGTTTTTGACAGATGAGAGGTTGAGTCAGGATCACTGCAATCTGAACCCCTTATTAGAGGGATGATAATTATTCCAGATTGGATGTTCCTCGTGTATTAAATCTATATATATACTGCTGCTTAACCCCTAATGGTTATAGTCTTACTGTCATCAAAGTTGGCAGGAGTTTTGCTACTGACTTAGTAGGGATCAAGGCTAGATTCTTTGCCTGGTAGCCAGGCTTTTTCATAACTGCAGGAAATTCCTCCTTCTGAGCTTTGGCTATATTCTTAAATCAGCGATCGATTTGCAAGAACTTTTCCCTTGCAAAAGCAGATTCCTTTCCTGAATTTTGCCTCCATAATATAGTGACTGATAAAACAGTTCCCATTTAAATGATGCCTGGCATATCAAGTAAAATAGGCAGATTCATCTTCAGTGAGAGCGTCTGTCCTTGGTATGTCCCCTCCGAGTTGCCAACTTTCCAGTGGAACACTGGATGAGTTGCCTAAAAATGCTCCAGTGATTATTAATGTGTCACAGAAACTACAGAAACAAAGTGATGAAAAATACAATCTAAAAAGTTTAAGGCAAAGATTCTTGGTTCTGCTTGCCACCTCTGTTAAACAGGAAGATGACTTTCTCTTGTTGAAATAGCTGATCTGTTAGTTCCATGCAAAACAGCTGTTCCCCCTTAACCATAGTTTTCCCAAAACTATCCAAAGTTCGCAGCTCTTTAAGCTTAACATACTTCCCATATGTCAAGTTACCAACAGCTTCTTTCTAGGTAACTGAAAAGAAATGAATGGAAACTCACAGTCCCAGACCACCTTCTTTCCCTGCCCCTCTCAAGAGAGTAATATAGAAAGACTAGTGTAGCAGTGGTACAGCGATGAAGCAAGTTAAGCAAGTTGACCCAGGAGTGTCTCTGGCATGAATGAGAAAGGAATTCTGATGCTGGACTGTTGAAACTCATGCCAAATACACAAAAATAATGTTTTCCAATGGTGGGCTAGGGGCCTTTGTATTTTTATTCCATTAGGCTAGTTTTGCTGTGAGTGACATCCAGGAACACTCCTTCATAGTTACTTTTGCTTGAAAGTTACTGTCATCTGTAGTTATATAGATATAGAAAATGAAGGATAAATTATACCATTATAGATAGAGAAAGCACATGCTCTCCTAGTCCAACCGGTGTCTAGGCAGATTCATGCATGGCCTATGCTCCTATATGTCACTTGTGGAATGTGTTAAAAAAAAAAAATCAATTTAGCATCCTCTAATAGGGCTTTCTCCTGCCAGGCTTGCACGGTGCTTTTTGGTCATGCTTGAATAAACTAAGAAATGAGAGGTGTTCTGCCCAGTTATGAAGTAATTTTAATAATGTACCAGTGATATTGCCAAAACAAGTAGATGCTGGCTACAGGTGGTTGGGCTGTCTTAATAAAACATTAGTTAAATTATCTGGAACCCACAGCTGTGGGGAAAAAAAAAACAGGGTGTTTTGGGTCTCCCAAAATACAAGTACAAGGTAACAGTGGAGGCCTTGAAAATTCAAGCACAGGACAGTAACAGAGGCCTCACAGCTGTAGACACAAACCACAAACTGTCAACCACAGGTCACTAAAGAAATGAAGCCTTAGAAGTTGAGTCAATTGATTTTGTGGGTTAGCAAAGGGAATAAAGGACAAGTCTGCAACATAGGTAAAACTTGTAACATGCAGTAAACTGAGATACAACACAGAACTGTGAGCCAACAAGGAAAGAGCAAGTTGATAGACTGTTAGCAAACCTATAAAAATGACCCCAAGCAGACCTAAAGTGAGGAGGAAGAAACACAACACCATTCTTCTTCTGGCAAAGAAGAAGAAATGAATATTAGCACTGTAATCATGGCAGAGAACTTGGGATGCTGACAACTTACTATAACCAAACCTTGCTTTTTCTAAAGAAGACTGGTGTTACTGACTTTTGAACCCAGTGGAAGGGTGAGCAGGGTGGGCATGATACCAGAGAAAAGCATGGATTATATTAAGTTTGTGTATGGTGGTTCTAATTATATCACTATTGAATGAGCTGCAATAATTAGCTAATTTGGACTGTAAGTCTTAGCGTGATTGTAACCAGACTAATAATAACTCTTTAATTTGCTAAGACTTTAATTCTTGGCTTTATGTTTGTGGAGTGTTTTTTCAGCCCACATAGATTGCATGGGATGTTTGGTCTGGACCCTAAGTGTAAGGACAGACAGATAAACCCTTGGCTGCAACAATGGGTGGAGAAGGCAGGCAGCAAAGGCTGTGATCAGTGCAGCAACAGCCCAGCAAAACAGGAATGGGATCAGAACGTGCCCAGCACTCAGTATGATCTTACCAGCTCTATGCAAACATTTAAAGATGGCTGTGTGATGTGAAAGCACCCAATTTTTGTAAGCCTGGGCCTAAACCTGTCCTTTAGTACACAGATCAGATGGCTGGGAGAGGTTATTGGCATACCACCCTACAGTAGCTCCACAGATGAACTCTTTCCTGTTAAAAACAAGTTCAGAAATGCAGAGAAATCCTATGAATCCCTGCGAATCTGCTTCCAAAAGGATGTGGAAATTTCTAGTAGAAGTGAAGTGTTAACACCTGACTTTTTCTCTCTTGAGATGCAAAATGTAAATGAAAACTAGGGGAGAAGATTGCAGTGACCTTCTTGCACTGGACGCCTGATAAGCACCTGCTTTAATGCTTAAATACACTAATATGAACCAGTGAGCACTATTCTGTAACCGATGCACTTCAGGCAGTTCCCAGGGGACTCGCATATGAATATTAATGAAGGAGGGGATAAAATAACAAGGTGTCCTGTTGCCAGTTTGTTTAGGCAGTCGCCACTGGCAGCTACAGCGCTGGTATGCAGAGAAGTGACTGACCTGATTTGCCTCTTTTCTGATCACCTCTGCAAATAATCCTGTTACCCAAGACAGGCAAAGTGAGTTTGCAGTGTGCTCATTTCAAAATGCAGGTGGGTTTTATCTCTGGTAGAACAGACCCCCCTACATTTCAGGAAAGTTCGCATAGTTTATTTTGTGCCAAGTTGTCTGCAGAGGAACTGTTTCCCCTTCTCCTCCCAACACATACTGCTTCCAGAAGGCATTTTATAGGCAAAATGCTACAGGCAGGGGATGGGTGGATGTGGGGGTGGGGGATAGACTGGAGCGTGGATAAAAGGGTTCTGTCTTTCTGGGAGGGAGTCACAGTTCACACCGAATTTACAAACCAACTTTATTAAGGCAGCTTTGTCTAAAAGAATGTTGGAACAAAACATTATTATTTTTAATTATAGAGCCATAACAGTTCTAGCAGACAGAGTACAGATCGGCCTGATAAAAGCTAGGCGTGATAAATTAGTTACCCGATTGTGACCATTTGCTTTTCAGCCCTTAGTATCTGTGCTGCTTCTTGTGAAGCTTTTTAGTCTTCAAATAAATGCATAATGCTTCTGCCCTCCCTTTTGATTCAGTGAAGGCCCTTTATAATAGGCAAACTATCAGTAATTGTTCGATTGTTTTTAATGCATTTAAGAAAACCAGCAGGATCCTTGTTGCAGGAACCACTCCTTTCTGCACAGTTTGAGCAGCACAGTTCTGAGATTGTGCATGCTGCATATGAACGTTCAGTGAGACTCCCTATTTCCCAAATTTTCTATGGCAGAAGGCTGAAGTTTAGCTCTGGTTTTCTGCCTTTTTTTGTGTGTGTGTGTGTGTGCAGTCTCCTTGATCGTTTCCGTTGCAGATGCAAATCCCCGCTCATTGGGAGTTTAGGCCAATGTACAGCAGGCTTCCTTACCACTTGGGCACGATACTGTAGAAATCCACAGACTGAAAACCTGTGGCTTAACCACATGTATCCTTTGTTAGGAATATCCAAGTCCTTCTGCAGCTTAGTATAAACTTAGTGTAAACACTCCATTGTTTCAATTCATTCATTCATTCTCCAACTTTCTGGGTACCTGCAATATATTTAGAATATGCTTTAGTTCACCTGAGCTTTAATAATTTATTATCCAATACATTTCCCATTTTGTCTCCAGCAACTTATGTTACATTAGGTATGTAACTTATGACCAGAATTTTTAAATTTTAGCCCCTCCATAGATGAACTTTTCTGAAAATCTGGTAACTGGTTTTCATACTTATGTTGAAATTGCAGCTTTTCTGAAAAAGTGAGTTTTAACCTCTGTGGTCTCTATTTTCAAGGCTATTTAGGTCTTAAAACCCTTTCCTTTTTTGTGAAATGAGGATAATGGCATTTTCATATTTAACACATACACATGTATATATTGCCTGATAAATGCATGAATATTGAATGGAAATTGGTAACATTTAAATATATAGTTGTGAGAAATGGTAGAAAAAAATGGATGGATAGGGTAGTTTTTCTGCAGTTTTACACTGGCACATCTACACTGATACAGAGAAATGATTACTTGTTTTAAGACTTATTTACTTATAGAAAACTGCTTAGCAACTTATTTACTTACTTATAGCAAGTTAGAGTATTACTTACAGTATTTTTTAACATTGCTAAGAATCCTGCTTGCCCAGACTGTTCTGTGGAATTTTACCAAGGACTGCTGTGTTCATCAAAACAAAGCAGTTTACTGTGAAAATCTACCAAGAACTGCAGTGTTCAGCAAAATATCATGTTTTTGTCCTTGAGGAACAGGTGTGCTCTAACTAGTTGGGCCTCAGTAATGAGTAAAGATAGCCATATACGGATTGTAGAAGTCTCATTGGTTCCCTTAAATAAGATGGGATGAGTAAACTGGCTGAAAAACATTTTTGTTGTTCAAGAAATTGGCTAAGAGAATCTGCGCGTACTCCGGGGAAAAAACAAGGTGAGAAAGACTACGAGCCTTCCTCCCAAAGACCCCCGAAGATGCCCCCCAGGAGGCAATGCGCAGGTGCAAAGATAACATAAACTGCTGACACCAGCCTCTAGAACTAACCCAGCCTTACTCATGCATATGTATGTTTGTGTTATGTAATCCAGTGAATATGTATATCCACACTCGATAAGTTTTTGGTAAAATGTGCTGTTGGTGTGCAAGCTTTGTGGAGAAATCCCCTTGCACCCTGGCCGGAGTAAAACATACCTGCTTTATAACTCTATTTCGAGTTGTAGAGTCTTTTTCTGCGAATCAACACTGAGGCCAGCACCACTGCTCTAGTGTAATTAGAAGATAGTTTTGCCCAGAGGTGGCTTGCTACAATTCTTTGTTTGCTTCTAGTAGTGTACAAACTAGGACAGTTGCAATGCAAACACAAAAGAAGCCATGAGTGATGCCTCAAAAGGGTGCAATCTAGGCTTTTGCTTTTGGCAGCCGTTTACCTTACAAACAGCACCAGTGTTGGTGGAAGACTACGGTCAACTGTAATTTATCCTTGTGTTTGGGCTGTTGGGAGCTACTGCCTCAACTCTGGTGGTGGTGGGCTTTTGTAAGTGCTGTCTAACCCGTGTCTGTCAAAATGAGCCGGATTTGCTAAGTCACTTGGATAATAACTTAGTGTGGCACATTTGGAATGACAGGCTGATAAGCACTAATTAAAACAGCTCTGTTGGTGTATCTCATTATGCTGTGACCTCCAACAGGGGAGCTGCTGAGTACCTGGGGGCAAGTGAGACTTTCCCCTGGCATGGCAGGGTCTGGAAGAGGGTACTGGTTCACAGCGTTACCTGCTATTTGTTTGACTTTCATTAGAACATCTATAGTGGGTGGAGCAGAGATAAATTGAAGATGAACTGGAGTAAGTGAAATGTATCTACAGTATCAGCAATTTAAAGTGCATCCATTTCTCTCATGCTCTGTGCACTTTTGTGTTTACTGCTAAACCACTACCAGCAATAAATCGGAATAAAATCTACACATTAAGTAGCCTGTGGAGGTGGCCAATCAATCCAGTATGACTCTCTGTGAAGAGTGAAGAGCTCTGCATCACAGTATTTCTTACGGCCCACCAAGGAAGAAGCCCAAGTCACCTGGATCGCTTTGGTCACCAAAGCATTTAGGGACATGTCAGTCCCTCATGAGTCACACCACTGACAGTAAATTACACATAGTGAAATGTGGGAGAGAGGCAAGTCGACATCGGCCTGTCAGCTCTGCGCAGCCCCTGAGGAGCAGCAAGGCTTTGATGAGAACCAGGCCTTGGGAGAAAGATAAGAAACTGCTGAGTTGTGCCAAGGTGTCAGGGAAAAACAACGGACAGCTGCAACACTGAACTGTGAGAAGTTACCGCTGGGTGAACAGTGTGTGAACGAGAAGTTGATTGGTCTGCACAGCGCGTATATCTTATGCTGATAGGAGAAAAGGTGGATAGCTGTCTAATTGCTGATTTGCTAATTATGAAGTAAGAGCTTTAACCATAGTGTAAATATGTACTATTGTAAGAATAAAGGGTCTTTCCTTCTGCACTTCACGGAGAGTCCGTGCCTCAATTGCCACAGTGAAATTATGTGTAACTGATAGAAATTTATATTAAAATATTTTGGGTACAAAGAGCTATTTCAGGTTCCAGGTGCTCTGAATTTATTATGTAGCTACATAAAATTAAAAAAAAATAGTATTTGTTCAAAGTGCTGTTTACTAAAACCAGTACTTACTGAGAATGTTTTATGGATATACTTTAGGCATATTTAATACTTAAAAGCAGTGTTGATACACTGTGCTTCTGTGGTTGTTTCCAAGTATCTGAAGATCTCCATGAACTTCACAGATCTTAAGAAGGAGAAATTAGCTTTCATTTATAATTGGCATTTTTATTTTCCTTACTTGAAATTCAGCTCAGCAGAGAGAGCACTATGGTCCTTTCACATTACTTGTAAGCCAAAACTATTCTCTAAAGAGGTTCTTAGGGGTTTGAAAGAGAGTACATACCGAGGTGAACAGCTGTGGAAAACTGCAGAAGATAAAAATAATTCACACAATCCCCTTGTAGATTATACAGCCAAAACCAGCATTACACTGTGATCTTTCTGAATATTACCTACTGATTAAAAGCAGATTGATGTTTTTATAAACTGGATTTTGTATCAGTTCAAGCTGTGTTTCCCATTGCTCTCACTTTTTTACTTCTAGCATCTGAGTTCTGTCTACATTCGCCTGCCATAAGGTGTCTGCAAGCTGCAGCATTTGACATATTCTCTCTAAGAAAAAAAAAGGACTACCTCTGATTTTCTTGATCTATAATTGATATTTAGAAAACATTGCAAATCCACTCTATATTTTTCTGTCTCAGTATGTTACCTTTTTAGAAAACCTCCACATCAAAACACCATACATACTTAAGGCACCCAGGGACTGGATCTTTGGGCCTGTAATCTTAGCTGTATGATGGGTAATTGGGGACAGTTCATGGTTAAGTACTGGGTAGGTTCAACGGCTACTCAGCAGAATGTTTCACTAGTCACAACCTCTCCTATGTTTATGTGACCCAATGTGTTGCAAACATTCTAATTTGCATTAGGCCCACCATCTCATCACTGCCTGGCACTTGGCTACAAGCACATTCCAAGGAGCAGAACAGCATCTCAAGTTACACACGAGCAGTATCTTGCTTACCTCAGACTCAAGCTGAGGCTTTAGTTCCTTTTCTCCGTTACCATAAATTAACCTTTATGTGAAATGACTCATCAGCATGCTCCTCCTCTTTCTTCAGTGCTTCTGAGACATGAGTTGTACCAGCAGTGTATGAAGGAATTTTTATATGTACCTTCTTGGCACTTGAGCTCTTGAATTTCTCCTCTGTGTGACGAGCTCCAACAGCGATGGTGCTGTGATACACAGATCGAGAATGAGAGCTGGCATTTTACTTCCTTGCCCTTCAAAAGATTTGGGAACAGCATCAAATCCTTGAGATATATTTTAGTTTGATATAGCGTAGCCCAGAGGTAGGAGAACTGCAGCCCCTTGAACATTACATGAGGCACATAGCATCCTCCAAAAGGCGATGCGAAGGCACGAAAGGCTCCTTAATCCTCATTTAATGCCTGACCTGCGACATTCCTGAAAGCTAAGTTTTCAGAGAGAGAATGGACCTTAGCTGTGCTGTGTTTTAAAGTCTGGTCCCTCCAGGACCAGCTTCTCTAGCAGCTTTGGGCATGTCTGTGCTTATCCCTCTGCTCACAACATATTAGTCACTGCTGTGTTTCGGGCTGACTGAAGACAGGAGATCAGATAGTGATCAGCATCCCCAAAACGCTTCTGGGGAGCCTGGGTTAGCGTTCAAACACACTGACATGTAAGTAAGATTTTGGTTTGTGTGTGTGTGTGCTTTGAAAAAACAGCAAAATGTTAAAAATTACATTTCTAAGGAAAATACTGGACAACTTTTGCATCCTGCTACCTTTGTGTTCCCTGAACAAAACTAGGAGGGCAGAAAGCAACGCACCTCCCTGGCTGACAATCATCCTGATCTCTGCGTGAGTTTATGGAGAGGCCTGTGGTGCACCCGCTACAGGGCAAATGGAGCAGAGGAGCCACGAAGCATGCAGGCTTGGTAACAGAACGGAAGAACGGACACGTGGCTCTTTCAGGAGTTAATAAAACTTGTAATGCTTATAGCAGTCTTGAGGCGGTGGTAATTACATCAGAAGTGGAGAACTGTTATTGACAGAGGTGAGGAGCATAAAGAGTCCAAGGAATTGTTTTGAAAACATAGAACTTCTTAAATAAATGGGCATTAATAAAGACTGTGTCACTGCCTGGCAAAAAGAAGTGCCAAGTGCAGGGTAAGCTTTATCTTTATGTTGGTTGTATCAACATACTCCAGTGGTGAACTATGAGTTCTCCTTAAGAAAATAAAGTGTGTCCCTACAAACCAACATCAAAATAAGCTTTTTAAATCTAGGCAACTGCCAGACAATTTACATGGCTTGTTTAAAGCAATGCTTCGCAGGGCTCATTTGGAACGTACAGCGTGACTGTTGTTGGAAAGAGGATGTGATTTGTAACCGCAAATCTGGTTATCTTCAAATAGCTGCCCGAGTTGCTAACTTTTTTCACTGGTTAGGTCATTGAGCAGCAGCCATTTCCTAGCAATGCGTCGATATTATACAAGAGCATTTCTGAAAGCACTTTAAAAGCATTTGATGTGGCTGCACCCCTTCTGTGGCTGGGGTGAGACAGCTGGGTGGTGGATGCGCAAAGAATGGGGAGCTGGGCCTGTGAGCCATCGTCTCCCCAGCTGCGATGCTCAGGGTCGCCACACCGCTCTCGCTGGTTTTAGTGGTTTCTTTTTGCGAGTAGTCCACCCGAGTGTGGGTTGCTTGTTTAATAATTTATCAAATAACAACATCTTATTGATGTTTCTTAAATAAATTCCTAGATGTGCCTGCGTTCCCAACCAGTTGCCCCAAAACTGCTGCCATAAAATTCATTGCTTTGCAAAAATACTGTATTATTTAACTCCATCTTGCTCGGGTTTGATGCTTCACATGCAGCTACTTAGCTTTTCCATCCTTCTTGATGGAAACTAGTTAGAATAACGGAGACCAAATCCAAGTTCCTCCTCGCCAGTGCGTGCAAGATCAAAGCGAGAGGAAAAGGGGATAGCTGGCCCGCCGGGAGGGTGATTCCTCTGGGACGCCGGTCTCCCACTGGGAGCTGGTCGGGTCTATTTTTACTGTGTCAGTCGCAAAGTTTCCCTGACAGGGCGTTGCAAACGCCCGTGACAGCCCTGGTGCGCGTCAAGCAGTAGACGCCAACACAAACTTCTTGTCTTTGGAGTTTTGATCTCGCGTGGAAGATCTGCGATGGGATTTTAAATCTGCGAATATTCAAAGCCGCGCACGGAGGATTTGGAATCCGCAAACGCTCAAAGCGCCGCGCAGGGAGGGCATGTGCGGGGCGCAGGCACCCGAACAAAGGGCGCTGCCGCCGGGCCTGCAGCCCGCCGCGGGGTACCCAGCGCCGCTCCCCACAGCTACGGGGAATCTGCGGGGGGGGGGTGTGTGTGTCCGCCCGCCCCCCCGCCTGCACTCCGCAGCGCCCGGGGGCAGCGCCACGTCGCACCGCCACCCCCCCCCGTCCTCCCCTCGCCAGCCCGGGGCGGGGGGACGGCCGCCTCCCCGGGGCGGGGGGTGGCGGTGCCAGCGCGGCTCCGCTCCGCACTGCGCAGCCCCGCGCCGGGCTGGGGGGGGCGGCGGCGGCGGGGCTGCTGCTGCTCCTCCCCCCGTGCCGGGTGGGAGCGCTTCATCCACGTTTGCAAGTTTGCGGCGGCGGGAGGAGCAGGAGCGGGGGCCTCCCTCTGTCCCTGCCCGCCCGCCTGCCCTCGGCGCACCCAGCGGCTGCCCCGGGCGGCGGCCCTCATGGCGGGCGCGGCGGCGGCGGCCGAGCGGCGGCGGGGCCCCGGCTGCGGCGCGCAGCTGCTGGTGGTGGTGCCGGCGCTGCTGGCGAGCTGGGCGGCCTGCCAGGCGCCGCCGGTGCCCGCCGCCGAGCCCTCCGCCGACGGCGACGGCGCGGGCCTCCGCGTCGAACGGCGCTTCGTGCCCGAGAGCTGCCCGCGGGCCGTGCGGCCCGGAGACTTCGTGCGCTACCACTACCTCGGCGCCTTCCCCGACGGCACCCGCTTCGACTCCAGGTCTGGCCTGCGCCCGCCTCGGCGCTTGGCGGGAGAGCCCCCCACCCCACCCCGCCCCGCTCCTCGGCCCCCGGGGGCGGCCCCGTCGGGGTTCGGTTCGGGTGAGGGTGCCCTTGGCGGGGAGCTGGCGAGCGGGCGGGGCCGCCCCCCCCACCCCGGGTGGGTTGGTGGGTGTTGGGAGGTGGGAGCTCTGGGTGGAGGCCGCGGTTGAGACGCCGTTCGGGTCCCGCTGTGGCCCGTGAGCCCCTTCGGGGTGAGCGGTCGGGAGCGGGTGGGCGGTGAGGGAGCCTCGGCCAAGCCTGGAGGCGGGAGGGACGGGCGGCCGCGGGAGATGTCTCCGGGGCGTGAAAGGGCAGAGAGCTGGGCTGGGACTGCTGGGAGTGCTGGGGCTGGGGGCGACACCGCGGCGGTGGCTGCGGCCCCTTGGCAGCGGTTGGTGTGCCCCGGTGGATCCCCGCCGTGTGCTCCCCGCTGCTTCTCCAAGGCGTCGGCCGGGAGCTTTCTGCTCCAGGAGAGGAGACCGTAAGGATACTCGGTTAGACTGGGAAACGGGACCGTAGGGGGGTCGCAGTCTCTCACACAGTACTTGGTGATTTCCTGCCCGTTTCTGTATGTTTCCTTACGCCTTCTCCAAACTCAAGCCTCCTCCAGCACAAACATTTCTGAATCGTTATCCTTGCCAGAAATACAAGAATTATCAAGCTGTGCTTACATAGAAATTCTGTGGATAAGTTACCCTTGAATGAATGTGTCCTATGTACAGTGAAGCGCCTGGCCGCTTTCCTGCTGTTATTTTGGGATCAAGAAGCCTAAATAGTGGGGTCAGGAGATTGTGAAGGATGCTGATGCTGCTGACAGCCTATTTGTTTTTTCTTGCTTCATTCACTGCCACTGATCAAAGTATTACTCAGAAAGAAAAAACAAAATGTATTTTCAGTAATCCCGGTAATCTTCCTTGTGCTTCAAGGAAAATCTGCAGCCTGAGGGAAATAACTGTCCTTCAGAGTAAGCTCAGCTCTTCCTCTGGAGCTGACTGTGCTTCAGTACGCCAGGAGCGCCCCTTCACCAGCACTTCCTCAGATAAAGTGCGGGATGCGGTAGCTGCCGGTTCAGCAGCCATTGGTGCACTTTCCATGAAAAGGCACAGCAAGGACAGTAAATTCATTGGCAACTGACGGTCTCGGAAAATAAGTCTTAGCTGCAGATGTGAGGACACACACAAAGGCAGCATCCTCACGGCTCATTTTACAAATATGCGACAATTGGAAAACCAGCCATGTGTTCAGAAATGTGTTTCTGATTTCTGCAGATGCATCCTGAGGCTGACTTGTACGCTGAGTTGTACCAGCAAATTTCTGCACTGAGGCAGGGCACCTGGAGGGGCTGCTCAGGTCTTGGCTCTCCTTTACTTCCAAGTTCCTTGTCATTTGGCTCTGAACTATTTGGGGCAGGGACAGGCGGTGCAGATCCGTACAGCGTTTATCTCTTTGAGTCCTCTAAATATCAGTGAATAAATAGTAACGATGATAGTCTAATCCAACTTGAGTATTTGTATGGCTGCCTTCATTTCAGAAGAGTGCAAAAAGTCAGGTTTGTTCAGCTTGTGTTTTTTTTTCTAGATGGCAGCTCATGTTGACATACATTTTTGTTATTCACTAACTATGGTCCTTTTTTAAGGTTGATGACAGTGGTCTGTGGTGTTAAGACAATGGAAAATTAGGAGGGTTTTATGTTCTGTACATTAATGGAAGAAATATTTTGGAGTATTTGTTGTAAAATCTTTAGTGTTTCCTGCAAACAAGTTATTCAGTCAGTTTATACTAAAATTAGCCTATTAGAAAGCCCATTTTTCTGCCTGCCTGAGTTGCTACCTGTTTGGGGTTTTTTTAAGTTTATGAAAGTGCTTACTAGCATCAGTTCAGTCAAACACTACTATGAAATCGGTCTAGAAAATACTCTGGGTGTTGAAGGAAGGGCAGTTTTACTTTGTTTCTTCTTCAGTTGCTGAAAATGTTCTTGAGGTTTAAAGTGATTTTTCTGTATTTTCAAGTAGAAGGTGTTAATACTGTTCTTCTCGTTAACAGGCTGTTGACAAAGACCACGGTGTCACAAAAATTAATTAATGAGCCTGGTTGTTCTTTTTTTTCTTTCCCCATCAGTATTTGCATTTTTATTTCTGTGGCCATAAAATTATTTGCATTTTAAAGTCTGAATTTAATTGCCTAGTCATCTGCTGTTAATTTGGTAAATTCCACTAATAGAAACTAATTTTGCTTAGCTTTAAGGAATCTGCAAAGTCAGTCCTACAAAGCTGCATGCTTTGTTCAGTTCTCTGCTTAGTATCAACGTTTTCTTAATTGTAGGTTTATTTTTGGCCAAAAAAAGCTCTTCCGTTTTAAGTCCATCCCAGATGTTTTGTCAAGCTTTGTCAATTGCTACAAAATACCTTTTTTTTTGGGTTTCTTAGAACCTGTTACATTACTAGTCTTGACATAATTGTGTTTTTGTGTGTATAATAGAATTTGTCAGGAGCTAATTTAAATATTTTCCATCCTTGCCTGGGCGTAGGAATATTTGTGCAACTGAAAGCGAATGCTCTGTATAGAGGGTTGTCTATTTTAAGGGAAATGTTTGCCAGAAAAAAAATCATGGAGCAAACAGAGAGATCACTCAGTAAAATATTTGAGGGATTCAAGGCTCTGGGACTATTAGGAGGCTCAGTATGTTGTGGAAGTGATGTGTACAGTCTTCGAAGGGAAGTTTGACATCATTTCCCTAGTGATATCTAGCTACTGGCTGCTTTCCAGAATATTTTAGCAGGCAAAGAGGCACAAGCCTTTTTTTTTTTACTTATTTTTTCCAGGGCTGCCTTTTATCTGAAAAAATAGTCCTTTAAATTATAAAAGGAATTGGAGAAAATGGAAGCAGTAAAAGCTTAAAAATAGGCATGAAGTTTTTGAAATGCTTCCTGCCGTATGTTTACACATTGCTTCAAAAAATTAAGTAACAGCAGTAATTCAGGCACAGCCAAATGGGATCATTGTGCAGATTTAAGGTGGTCCAACTAATCACGTAAGCTCATCTTAGTGTTCTGCTGTGGTAACACTGCTGTTCTCCATCCTCTCTGCAAAACTTTAAATCATTTAAGCATCATTTCTTTTACCTTTCAAACGTTCATGTATTATCACAGTGAAAGCTAGCTCTCTTGATTCTTCATCTGGCAAACTTGCTGTTTAAAGCATGCCTCTATGCTTTAAACGAGAGCTGGGAACGTGGAGGATTTGCGTAATATTTTTGTGGTGTTACTCACCAAAATCAATATGCTGAGATCCTACAGTGGGAGCAGTCATCCTTTCATATCTCATAATAGTGTTTAATTTTTCCTTTTCCTCCTTAATTTTCCAGTGTTGCTTATAGTATTAATGTGTAAATTAGCTGTTTGGACTTCTGGTGCCTGCAGGATACATCTCACGCTGCTAGAATGCGTTTCTGATAGACGGTGAGCAATGAACAGAAGAAGAGCTGTGTTGAAGTGTCAGAAACACTTGGATTTGCCCCTTCCCTTAGCAGCTGTCTAGTGATAAAGTTATGCTAACAGGGCAAGGGGGAGACAACGTACGATTAAACTCTCAAAAAAAGAGTGGAATGGTAGGTGAATGAATGGCTAACGTTTTTGCCTGCTTTTCCCCCTTCAGCTATGACAGGGGATCCACATTCAACGTGTTTGTGGGAAAAGGTCAGCTCATTGCTGGGATGGACAAAGCTCTGGTTGGCATGTGCGTGAACGAGCGGCGGTTCGTGAAAATTCCTCCCAAGCTGGCCTATGGAAGTGAAGGAGTCTGTAAGTACAGCCCTGGCCAGTGAATAGCTGTTGGGCAAGTGATTCAGCAGAGCAGATAGAAAATGAAGTCACAGAAGAGAAGGGTAGAAATTGCAAGTAGTGAATTTCAGAGAGGTTCTCCCCTGCTCAGGGGTGTTTGTTAAGCCTGTAGCCCAGCTAATCTCTCCAGGCTCCCTCCGTATGCTGAAGGAAGAGCTGTTGGCTGTAGAGGACATTCAGCAAATGAACCTTGCTACTAAAGTTAACTATTTATTTATACCTACCTCGCTGTTAAATACTTATTGTGGTTTGGCATTGCAGTGCTGCACAAGGTCTTGTCAGTGCCGAAAGCAGCTTTGCTCTGCAGACCCAGAGAGGCAACAAACGCTAAATGAAGATCAGTTTGCCTGATGGACATACTTGGTAACAGTCCATGTTGCCAGATTCTCCCCCTTAAGTAGCTGCAACAGTGACTAGGGGCCAGGAGGATATAAGCATAACAAGGAGTAAGGTGTGCTGTATGTGGGTTTTTTTAGGGTATGTGTGGATTGGTTGCCTTTTCATTGATGCCCTGTAGAAAAAGGGAAATAAAACTGGTTGTGTTGTTCTGCTTTTGCAGCTGGTGTGATACCCCCCAATGCTGTGCTCCATTTCGATGTGCTCCTGATAGATCTTTGGAACTCGGAGGACGAAGTGCAGGTTCAGACTTACTTCAAACCTGAGAAGTGTCCTCGGACAGTCCAGGTGTCTGACTTTGTACGATACCATTACAATGGAACGTTCTTAGATGGGACCCTGTTTGATTCAAGGTATGCAGCTGCGTTGTGTGTCTTTGTGTATTTTAATAGGTACCTCATGTCACTTAAAACCGTGATTTACTCCCCCTTCACTGGCATAACAGTTAATGCTGATTGCCCAGAAACCCAGGAGATGAAAGCTAGCATCATATAAATGTCAGTAATTTATTGAAGGATTATAGGACAGCAGTACTGACTCAGACCATTAAACCAGTACATTATTTCTGCACAGGCATTACCAACCCAGATATTTTTTTTTTTTTTTAAATTCCATTCTCTGTATCTATATCCCTATTTATTGCAGTCAGCTAAATGTTTCTGTTACCACTGCAGCGTAGCTATTCAAGTTAAGTACAAGCTTTATAGACTAAGTGGAGTTTGTAATGAAGTTGAGTTACAAACACTTTTATACTGAGATTTTAAGTTTACAGCCTGTGTACTTCATTGAAGTTAGGTGCAAAACGATGCTTTAATAACAGCTGCTGTTGTGTTTGTGAGGCACTTTTCAAAACCTCTTTTAGGTTCCTGAAATAGCTAATCACTCTGGAAAACACTACCCAGCCAGCCCTTGGTAAATCAAGGAGCAATATTTTTTGAGCAACTAGTTGTGAGTTATATTGTGCGTAGCATGTGGCTTTTAAAGATGAATACTGTTACTTCCTGTGGCTGACATTTGGTTGTGGGTTGGTTTTTTCTTGGTTGTGTTTTTTTTTTTTTTCATTTTTAGCCATAATCGGATGCGAACTTATGATACCTATGTGGGAATTGGATGGCTGATTCCTGGTATGGACCAGGGTCTCTTGGGAATGTGCGTAGGAGAGAAGCGCATTATCACAATACCACCTTTCCTGGCATATGGAGAAGAAGGAGATGGTAAAAGTGTTTTGTTTGGGTTTTTTTTGTTTTTCGAAATCCAAGTCATCCATATTTTAAAACAAACTGGTACTTTGTGTATTTAAATTTATGGACAGCATTATCACTCATTTCAGACAGACGGAACAAAGTGGTGGGAAGAGATGTTCAGAATGTATTATATACAGGATTGGGCTCGTTAGTACAAGATTTTTTAAAAAATTCAAACAGTAAATTGCTTAACAGACACATTGTTGATACAATTGTAATCTTTATATACTGAAATTTTATTTCATTCAGAGAATATAATATCTAGTGGCTCCAAAAACGTGAAGACAGGTGACTGCATAATTCTTTCAATGACTGCCACAGAGAGCAGAAAACTTTTGAAAAAAGAAAAGTGTATTTTTAGTTCCAGTTTTGTCCTTTTTTTTGCAACCAATGCCTTAGTAATAACTACAAGATGGATTAGTCGTCCTATGAGAATGTGTATGCAGCCTACAGGTCACACATAGAGGTCCCCATGTTAAATGAGGGGGCAGTTAGGTATAGTTTGGGACTCTTCCTTAAATTCTTTCTCTGCTCTGATGTTTAAGGATGTGTCTGTGGTGTACAAGGTTTCGTAGCCCTTCCATGACTTCATTACCATTAACTGTGATAGCCATCTCCTTGGATAACAAAGCTTTGTGGAGTTATGTTTTAAAATCTCTCCAAGATCTTGAGCTCAATGGTTCTCAGTCAGAGCAACCCACACTATAATTCGTGTGTTGATGGAAAGGTACCTTTTCACTAAGATACTCAATCTACCCTTCCTCAACTTCCCTCATGTAGTCTGCTGGTTTGATATTAACAGGATGGGAAGAGCAGATGTACCAAATCTGTGTTCTAATGGTTGTTTTCTGGGCTTTCATGAAGTGTGTTGGAGATACTGGTAGACTAAACCATGCAGCTCAGATGGAGCTGGTGTATATTGACTAAGATGGGTGTTGCTGAAGAGGCTGTTTTCAGTGAGGCAGTGCCATCACAACAGGAACGGAATGAAATAATTAATTGAGTTGGAGAATTGAGTGACAGACCCACACACGAAACAAAAGATGGCTGACTAGAAGCAGATTACGCTAATTTATTTTGGGAGGGAAGGTGCTTGATATTCAGCAGTAGGTTACTTTTCCTCAACAAACATGTTTAAGCTGCTTCTAGCACACCTGCTGTTCCTTACCAGTTTTCTGCTCTAACGCTTTTGCAGGTAAGGATATCCCTGGCCAAGCTTCCCTCGTCTTTGATGTGGTTCTGCTAGACCTCCATAACCCCAAAGACGGTATTGCTATTGAGAACCAGCAGGTGCCTGAATCTTGTGAGAGGAGGAGCCAGGCAGGAGACTTTCTCCGATACCATTACAACGGCACGCTTTTGGATGGCACGTTGTTTGATTCCAGGTAACCAAACCGTTCAGCCCTGCAGATCCCATTTCCAGTTTGACTCATCCGTCTTGTCCATAATACACCCAAGTACAATTTGCTTTTCTTCCTTTTTGAAATTTTTGAGTGGAGTTGAAGTCTTCCCTTTTAAAAAACTCAGAAAACTTTTCTATGTGGGAAGGGAGACAAAGACCTGTTTTGTGTTCTGACAGTATCACGGACGCCATCTAGGGGTGCTGATCCACCCGCTGAGCCTGCCTGTGCTTTATACATGCACGCCCGGAGACTCTTTGCCCTATAGAGTTCATCTGCCAAATAGGTAGTGCTGCTGGAGAGAGAGGAAAATAAATATGATTCCTGCTTTATGTCCTGAGAATTGTGAGTCAGCGTGCTAGTAGCTACTTTGAGGTTAATCTCAAGACAGTCTTTCAATTTGTACTTGAAAACTGCATTTTGAAGGCTAATGTCTTTCAAGACCGAATTCAGCAACAGGGTTTCTGTCACAGAGGAAGAGGGATTGCTGCCACATCAAATTCAAAGCTCTCTGGGCACATGAGCCTCATGTACACAATTATATGATGAATAATAGTACCCTTGTAGCTTCCTGTCACTTTTGTTTGCTCTTTAATGAGCCGTACTTTACTTTCCCACTCCAGCTTTCAGAACAGCTGGCACAAGTAGCTAAAAAGAGTTGAAAATGAGCCACTGTAAAATATTTTATGAGATAAATTAATGGAAAAATGTTTAGTACTACTACAGCTGCTGCAAGCTGAAGCTCAGGATCAGTTTGCAAACAGAAGCTGCATAGTATGCTGTGTGTGCTGCTTCCTATGAGGATGAGTCAGGGAATTGTATCTCATGTAATTGAATTGAGGTGCGGTAAGATTCAGAATCAACCTTGACCTCCCCATTCGGCTGCCCACCTTGGTGGGAGGATAGAAAGAAGGAGACCTGCATCAGCAGCCATCACTGTAGACCTTAATTTACAGCTTATGAAAACTTGTAAGTTAAGAACTTAAAGCTTATCCACAGTGCACCTGCCCAGAATCTTTTTTGAGATGTAAATGAGTATTGTCTGTAGTAATTAAACACTTTTGGAAATGGCTGTAGTATTTATACTAGGGTTGCTTTGTAGACAGCAGCCTTTACCTCATTCTAAAGTGCTGACAGTTGTTAGGGCGACATATCCTGGCTTCCTGCAGAATTTACAAGAAAGGCCAATATCTAACAAGTACCTGTGAAGAAATGGAGTTATCCAGGAAAAAATTTCTCACTAGTACAGGGAGCATGCCAAAAGCACTGTGAAGGGCTGGGGTTGAGAGCTGTAATATTTTCCTTCATTTTTTTTTCCTCTGCAATATTCAGCTGCAGAACTGCCCCTAAATTACATCAGAGTCTGTACTGGTCTTGCTCTTTCCCAGAGTTACCTCGTAAAGATGAATTAAAACCTTTCTGCCTTCCCTTCCTTGGGTTGCGCCTTCATGTAGCATGCCTTGAAGAAAGGCAGAAGACAGACGCATCCTTGTAATAAACACAATTTGCTGTTGTAGTCTTGTTTTATCCTATCATTAGGTGTTGAAGCAGATCCTTCAACCTATATATAAGTGATTGGCATAGTTTGGAAGGGAGGGATAGTATTGATACAGTTTTGTTGTCATGACTCATTTTAGTGCTGTGCATCCCAGGAGAACCTATTTATCCCACCTCCTCCTTGTAGTAGTTGAACTGCATAGCTGTGGTTGCAAAATGAAATAGTCTGAAGGGTGTCTCATGAACATAAACTATATCTAGCTGATAAGTACTTACTAAAGTAGAGTCAGGGCAGAGGAAAATTTAAAGGAGAAAACCGATTTTTTTCAGTTACTTTTTAAAACGCACTTTCTGTTTAGTCTAAAATACAGAAAGAAGTGAGATTTTCTTTCAAGATATAGTGGAAACGTATTTGCAAATAAGCTGTTCCCTAGCCAGGGTCTCAGTCCTGGTTAATAAATGTTGCATGCATCACGGACTGATGAAACTCGGTGGCCTAGATTCATTGAACGTGGTGATTGCATTGTGCCTCTCTGGTGCTGGTTAATTGACCGTGTGTTTGACCTTAACCAGTTTAAGAATTGTGTTGCAGACCTATTGCAAGATTCTGTGTTTTCTCAAGTACACCTGACACTGCTAAAATGCAGCTGTTTTCCACAGCTATTCACGAAATCGTACATATGACACCTATGTCGGGAAAGGTTATGTGATTGCTGGAATGGATGAAGGTTTGCTAGGTGTATGCACTGGTGAAAAAAGAAGAATAATAATCCCTCCTCATCTTGGATATGGAGAAGAAGGAAGAGGTGAGCTTGACTTTTCATTCAAGTCTTCCATAATTAATGATGTTTCCTTTACTGTTTAGTGCCTCTGTGTGTAATTCCTCCTTTTTTTGGCATTTGAAAGGCTTATGAATTCATTATTTTGTGGGCATGCAACTGACAGGATTACACCCAGAATTTGCAAAATTATTTTGATTAGCTAAATAGGTAGGACAGTAAGAAGGCAGAACAATCTCATATGTAATTGGTGACCTGAAATTATTTGGATAATCAGTGTTTCAGGCAGCCTGGTACTTGGGTGCCAGGAGCTCTGCAGTGTGAGACCTTCCTGTGTGTCTTAATAAGCTCTGTATGCTAAAGGAATTAATCGTGTTTTCTTCCCCGTTACTTCCACGGTCACAGGTTTTGTGGACTCCTAAGCCACCTCTGTAAACAGTGGATGCATGTAACAGCAAAGTGTCTGTGTATGTGTAACATATGTTTAACATTCCTTTGGGAAAACTCATTAGTATCTAAAAAGATTGCTGTGAGAGGTTGAATATGATAACCCTTCTAGCCGATCACAGTTTTATGGCTGGTGTTTCAAAAGGTACCTCCTGGGATGTTGTTTGAAAAAAGTGACTTAGAAGAAAAGCCTCTGTTCTGGAAATGCAAAGTCTATGCTCTTGGTTTGGGAATCAGACTCCTCTACCAACAAACCCCGTTCCTGGGTCTGGATGTGTCTGTCAGTCCTGGTAATGCAATTGCATGTTATCCTGGGAAGAAGGGGAAGAAGTTGCTTCCTATCAGGGCATGTTAAGGAAATGTAACCTTTTGGACAGAATGGCAGTCCGTGAAGCATGAGAAGTCCTGTGAGAATTTTGATGATCAATAATGAGTTGGTACATGAAACACAAGTCAGTTATTTAGGATGGTCACAGGAAATATATGGTTATTGCTTCATTTCTGCATTCAGAATAATGGAAGTTTTTTCCTTCACTGTTTCCTTCACTGAGTGCATGTTCAGGGCTTTTCCACTGGTTCTGTTTCCTACGTTGGATGCAGCTTGCATCTGTTGTGTACGGAGGAGATGTAATCCTTTAATTCTGAATGAGAAGAGCACAATAGCAGACACAGTGGGAATATATATTCCTGCAGGGTGCAGTACCTCGTCATCATAAGCCTGTTGGGGTCCCATTTCTTTCTCTACTTGCCTAATTTGCTTCCTATTTAGGAAAGATTCCAGGATCTGCAGTGCTGGTCTTTGACATCCACGTGGTTGACTTCCACAACCCCTCCGATTCGGTCAGCATTACTGTTAACTACAAACCTTCCAACTGCACCGTACTGAGTAAGAAGGGAGATTACTTGAAATATCACTACAACGCTTCGCTCCTGGATGGTACTTTGCTAGACTCCACGTAAGTATATTGCCTGGTAAAGAAAATTACCCTAGCAGCTGTGAAAGCAGAATTAATTGCTCGCAAAGCAGACTGGCAGGGAATAAAGAATTTTTAAGTAAAAAATTGAGTGTTTATGTAAAAGGTATTTTTCTTTTTATGTCTGCCTGCCTAAGATACATAGGAGGAGGAAAAGAAAAAGACAGTCCATCATAGCATAATGAGAGAAGTGGGAACAAAGAGGATGTAGGAGTGTGTTGGAGAAGAACATAAACAGTACAGGTGGAGCGATGAAACAGGTCGTCCTCATGGCAGTCTGTGTAAATGGGCTAATTTGGGTGTCTGGGCCAGTTGTACTAGGACGACACAGGGCTCGGCATGACTGAACTGTCCAAGTTCATGCAGTTTCTAGGGTAGAATTTACACTCTCTACTGATTCAGTGCTCCCAGGAGAGGTCTGGTACGGCCGCTTGGTGTAGTCTTGTTAAAGCTATCTTGAGTGTGGTTTACAGTAAATGGTCACCCATCCTGTCTGCACCACACGTGGGTGCTAGTTTTCCTGTGTTGTAGTGTTGTGGTAAGTGTCAGCATGGGGAAACTAACAGAGGGCTTGATCATGACTGTGATGGTAATGTTCCTCTCCCTCCTTCCTGTTGACAGGAGGTTTATGAGGGAAGCAAGAGGTTGCTCCAGTCTGTCTCATATAGAACTAAAAGTGAGCCCATCACACTGTATGCTGCAGCTACAAGAATAAAGCTGCTAGCTTTTTTAAAGTCATCTAAATAATATTTTATTTTTGGAAGGGGAGTTGGGAAAAGCTATTAAACAGGTTATATTTAGCATAGGAAGCAGCTCATAGTTTTCACAGTGTACACAATAGCTTGCAGAGCTGAAAAGCTGGCTTACGTTGAAGCACATGATGTGATGCTGCAGGCAAGTGTGTATGCAAGTAACGTGTTTGGATTCAAAACACCTTTTATATGGCAGGAATGTTCGATTCCCATTTTGTAGCAGGAACCAAGGGATGTCGAGACTGTCTTATTCAAAGCAGTTCGTAGAGAATCAAAGATCATGAATCTTGTGCTCCTAATTTTAAGGCTGACCTCCTAGCCACTGAGTTGTTTTCTTTCCAAACAATACTCTGTTGTACAAGCATGTGCTGCGGTGGTACAGCCAAACCAAATAACCAAAGAAGGGAGACTGACAGAAGAAAGGGTCCTGCTATTGTGACACATGCTGAGTAAAAGTCTTAGCGCTGCACGCTCTGCTCTTAGAATCACAATACATGTTTAACTTCTAGGGTTTTAACTTATGATAATTTCTAATTTTAGAAATGAGCCACCAGCAGCGAGGTATAATTCAAAAAATAATATGGTAAAATAGCACTAGTAGTTGTGTACTTCCGAGCTGTCTTGGTTAAGTGACTACTGCATTGTAGCAACTGATTTCATTAAGGGGATGGCTAATCCATGTGAATGCTCCCAGATCCTTATAGGTTGGTAGGTCTGGGAAAAATGCACATTTGGAATTTTTGTTTCTGCTAAAAAGTCCAACTTCGTTAGTTAAAAATATGTGAAAGGGAAGCCCCCTTATTTTGAGATAAAATACTTCATGGGTTTAATTGGCAGGTTTAATGATTTTAATTGGATTTCATTCAAGAAGTCTATTCATTCAAGAAGCCAGAGGACTTGTCAACAGTAGGGACACTTTTGTTTGGTGTTGGCTGTAACTTGCTACCTTGAGAACAACTTCAGGTAACAGCTTGATAGAACAGAGCATTAGGATGAAGTTAATTTTTGGCAGTGACAGAACACTAACTAGAAACTGGTGTTTCTGTGGTAGTTTTGAACAACAGGAATTCTCTATTGTATGTTGAGTTTTTAAAATTTTTCTCCCCTTCCTTTCCAGACACAGCCTTGGCAAGACCTACAACATAGTTCTGGGATCTGGACAGGTGGTGGTGGGAATGGACATGGGCCTTCAAGACATGTGTGTCGGGGAACGACGGACAGTCGTTATTCCACCTCATCTTGGTTATGGAGAAGATGGAGTTGGTAAGTGAGTGAAACCTACTGCACATCCACTTAGCCTCTCTTGAGTAACTGAAACAACATATGCATGTTTTGTTACTTGGTATGCATTAGGACGTAAGGTGAGTGTCTCTTTGCTGCTCGAATGGGATTTTTTTAGAGTTTTTTCATTTCGTTATTTTAGACAACCCCTCCCCATTCCCCAATGAAATGATCATACTGTCTGTGTTGCGATTTAAGTCATACTGTTACTGTGGCCAATAGAAAGACTGTCCCAGTACAAAAGGGAACACACGCCCCTAGTAATGTTGCTTTGTCAAAACGGAAAGCTCCAGGCACTCTGGTGTTGCAGAGGGATGTAAACACTGTTCTCCCTGACAGGGAATTGGGTACTCATGCTTGGACGTGGGACGTGTTATTCAGGAAACAAAACTGAAGGGGACTCTTCAGCACTAATATGTTGGAAAATTTAAAGAAAACCCAAAATTCAGAAGCTACCTAAACTGTGAGATGTGACATGTGAAATGGTGCTGTTGAAATACCAACACCAATACATTTAGGGCAGTTTGCTCTGTTTTAGAGCACTGAGGCTTATTGATTTTTAATGACAGGGACAGCAGTAATAAAAAGAACAATATAGAAGTGACAAGAACTTTCATATCCCAGTATGTGTGGTTGTTACTGATCTTCTGAGTTAAAAGACTCGAGGGAAAGGAGTCTGTCAGAAGATCACCACGATCAACAAACTCTGATATGTATGGAAACAGTTGCAAAAGTTGGTATGTTCTTCGAATAGCTCCAGAACAGTTTGTATTTTATAAAGACTGTCTGTCAGGGATCATGTGCCAAGCTTAATGGAGAATTAATTTGTGATAAGAGATAAAGAAGCTTTTTCACTTGTACCTGTCTTCCACAAAAAATTGGGTATTATATATGCAACATTTTATATAAAATTGCATAGTTATATATAATAAATTGAAAATTTCCTCACAACATAAAAAGTCTGCTGTGTTGAATTCGTGTCATAGGTATTTGCCATCATTCAAATTACGTTTGATATAGATGGTCTGAAAGGTTGCATGATTGTTAGTGTTTTGCTATATACCCAGATATCTGAGGAGATTGCTCGTTTGCTACTGGACAGAAGTTAAAGTTGACCTTGATTTTCTTTTTCAAGGATAAATTTAACTCCTTCCATGGTTTCCTTAAGGTGACATCCCAAGATGTTGCAACACTGTTGAGTCTGTCAGTAGCACCTTGATACACAGTGTAGCAGCGAGATAAAGGAAAATTGATTAATTCCCACAGTTTTACCTTTATAAGTAAAAAAAACGGATGCAGTTTTGTTATGAAAGCTTTCTTTTATGTTCTGAGCACCTCTGCTGAAGTGAAGCAGGAAGATTTGGTGGGCTTGGGATCATGGGGCTTGGGGATCACAGTAGCGAAGCACCTGTTGGACCAGGAAGAGTAATTACGGATTAAAAGGAAATACACCCTTCATGTAAATAAGGATAAATACCCCTCTTTGCCATTTGTTGTGACAGAAGGAGAAGTGCCTGGTAGTGCTGTATTAGTTTTCGACATCGAACTGCTGGAACTGGTGTCTGGCTTGCCTGAAGGGTACATGTTTGTATGGAATGGGGAAGTCTCTCCTAATCTTTTTGAAGAAATAGACCAGAATCATGATGGAGAGGTTCTTTTGGAGGAGGTAAGCTGAAACAATGAAAACGCTTGCAGTGGTTTTCACCTATCAGCATCATCAAGATGTTTTCTCCTACAACAATCAAATGCAGATGATAAAGAATGGGGTCTCTCCTCTTCTTCTTCTGACGTGGTGTTTGTTGTCAAGTTAACAGGAAGGCAGCATGTCAGTTAAAACATGGTTATTTAGCTTTAGATACAGAACCAAAAAAAAAAAAAAGAAATACAAGAATGGCCATGCTACTTAAGATCATGTACTATTGTGGTTTCTTTGGTCAACAACAGATACTGAGGGCACAAGCGTAAGAGGCAGAGTTAGTATTCAATAATCCTTTGCTGTATCGGCCTTCTCAGGGTCTGTTAATTGGAAGTTTGTGGTGAATTCTTGAGCCAAAGCTGGGCCTGCAGCAGTGCATCCAGGAACTGCCTAATCACTTCGGGAGCCAGGCAGTGCCTGCGGCTGGTCCTTCCACAGGTGAATTGTGTGTTGTGGGAACCAGCCCTTCCCCTTGCTTGCTTATAAAATCTGCAGTGTGAGAATGTTGTTGGGTGCCCTAACTGGAAGCTGCCTGCCGTTGCCACACCATCTCTGATAACACAAAGCTCTGTGAGGCTTTACTCTGCGTTTTCTCTTAACTGAGGAGTTCTGTTTTCTTATTCTCTTCTTAAGTCTTCTTTGTCACCTTTCTCTGTCATTCTGGTTTTTGTCCTTCCTTGCTGAAGTGGCGCTGCCTGCAGCACTCAGGGGGCAGGCTGTGGCCCTATAGAACAGCATGAGATGCTTTTGAGCATTTTAACAAGACAATGGGGTAAAACCAGAATCTTATTTTCCTTTTTCCTAGCTCTCTCTTCTACCTTTTTGTTCTTCTTTCTTCTCCATCTTCTCTCTTGTGTTTTGCCTCCACTTCTGCTTTTGCAGAGAAGAAAAGACCTCTTACCAGTCTAGAGAAAGAGTGAGGTAGGATGTGACTGTTGCTATCCACATCCTTCTGGGCACCTAGCAAGGAGAAGGAGAAGCCAAGGAGATAGGAGAGGACGCTTGGCCTAAAGGTGTAAATGAATGTCAGCATTAGCTCTCATTGCTGAAGTTTATTTAACAAGTAGTGCCCGAGATAACAGTAACTGGAAAAGTTGTGTTTGATTGTGGACTGGTTTTGGCAAGCCAGCAGTATGACTTCTGTCAGATGTTGTCTAATCACCTCAAATAACTTCATATGTATCAGGAAAAGGATTTTTAGGGAAAACTAACCTTGTAACCTTGCAACCTTTCCCACCGTGAAGTCAAGCAAAAGGCATAATGCCTGAAGCTACTTTAACAAATCTCATGATATCCTGATAAAGTCTCATTTCTGTGTTTCATTCTTTTTCCTTTTGTATTTTTCTTGTAAGATGCAGGTGGATGTCTGTTTCACAGTGTGAGTTTCTTGCATTGGCATGCAAAATTAAACCCCCTTCTGCCTATATAGATCTGTTCCTATGTCACTCTCTGTTCAACTTACTTTCTCCCTAAATTATGAAAAAGAATTTTTCTTGTTATGAGTCCAGGACCCGCTGAAATAATTGAGGAAATCCCTGCTGAGCTCCACAAAGAGTGACTTAACCTCACATGTCTGTCCTAATTAGTCCAATTTAGGTTGTAAGCTTTACAGGATTGTAACAGTGTACTTTTACATACACTTAATAAGTAGTAAAATGCTGGAGAGTCAACAACAAACAAATGCTACTTTTGTAAATACTCTTCAGTTTTAAATGTCTGTTTCATTGTGAGCTGTTTTCTCCTCCTTTCCCTCCACTTAGTTTTCAGAGTACATCCAAGCTCAAGTCGATTCTGGCAAAGGAAAACTAGCTCCTGGTTTCGATTTTGAAAAGATTGTTAAAAATATGTTCACCAATCAAGACCGGGATGGAAATGGTAAAGTTACTGCTGAAGAATTCAAGTTGAAAGACCAGGAGGCCAAAGAGGAACACGACGAACTGTAAAGATAAGAAAAAAGAAGAGTCCTGAGCTGACCTACTGTTCAAACACGTGTACCGGAAGGGGTTTCGGCAAGCATGTTTCTGAGAGGTTAGTGCTCAGGCCTGCACCTGTGTGCTGGTAGGCTGTTAAAATAGGAAGAGGTTTTCAGTTGGAATTGTTAGGTATATTTGAAAAAACCGTTAAGTGCCTCAAGATAGGATGTACAAACAGATAAAAGAGTATACTGCCATATGTGGTATTGTGACCTACGTGGTCTGTTTTTGTGCTAAAGACTAGAAGTTCTCATTGAACAACACACAGTCACTTGGATGGATGGGTGGTAGGGAGAAAACCTACCAAGTGCTTTTAAAAGAGTTTTAAAAAACCTTCTGTATCCAAAATATTTGTGCAGGAGAACGAGCCAGAAAATATTCCCCGTGAAAATAACCTGTAAACGTTGTCAGCCGTTGAGCCCAGTTCCTTTCAGAAAGCATGAGCACTATTTCAGTAACTGAACAAATTCATACGAGTATTTGCCAGCAGGAACTCTGATTTGCAAATTGCAGAACATGCGAACGATAGCTATGCCGTTGCAAAGTTTCCATAAGCTGTGAATGAAACTAAACAGGTATAGAATTGTAACCATGTATGTGTTGGGTTTTTATCTTACGAAACAAAAGTTTGATACCATCTGTATTGTATTTAATTAATAAACTTGACTCTTGCTGGCCTGTTGAAACAGTGTTCCCATCAGTGATTCCCAAACCTTTGTAGTTGCAGCCTTTATAGTTTTGTTAGACTTTAAATATTAGTATCATGGGGTCCAAATACTGTCATAAATACTGGATACAATTGATTTTGTGTGGAGCTTGCGTCTCCTATTTTGGGAATTGTTAGACTAAGGAGCAAGTACTTAGAGCTTCTGCAGCAGAGCAGTCTGGCATGGTGAACAAACAAAAAGACAGTGATAGAATCAAGAAACAGACCCATCTGTTTGTGTCTGCAAACATTCTGGCCTATCCCTCAATACAAAATCAGGCCTGTGAGTGCTGTTTAGATTATGTGAACTCTTGAGACAATCACCCATTAGACCTATAAATGTAGCAAGCTGTTTAATAGAAAATACACTAAACACACATTTTTCTGGAAGGCCGTGTGATCCCCCCTCAGTACACTACACGTAAGAGCACAAATACGTATAGTGAGACACTGTCAAAGACAAGTAGAAAGGGAGTTGTGTTTCCATTGTATGCTTTGTGTCTAGTTTCTTGCTTTTCTTGATCTGTACATGTGGGTTGTCAGCTCCCTGAAATGCTCTTTTTAAAAACTGGTGTTTCAATTGGATGAAAACATTTTGTATTGGTTTTTAATACAGTTGTTATAGAAAGTGCAGTGAAATATTTTTTTGAGTTTGATACCATTAAATGTTGGATAACTGATCTTTTTGTTAAATAAAATGTTGATCAACTATTGCTATCAAAGTTTCTTTTTTTCTGGCATTTTGATGGGTTGGGAACCTGAGTCAAAGCAAATACCCTTCATGCATCTCTCTCCTCTTGCACACAGCAGCCTTATCCTGAGTATGTTCACTGTTGCTGTTGATCTTCAGGAAAAATACTTTCAACTAAGATTATTTGATTGAAAATTATAAACCACAATAAAAGGGTTTCTTTTTCCATACTTCAGACAGATGAAGTGAAGTCATTCTTTGGCTTTAGGAGTTGTTCCCTAAACCACCCATCCCATGTTGCCATCAGCTGTGACAGTGGGAAGGGTGGTGGTTCTTTTGGTGAGGGGCTTCAAGTCTCTCGTTGAACAAAATTGTCTTACATAAGGAAACATTTCGTTCCCCAGGCTAGTGAAAGCAAACTCGCTGGGCTTTGTATCTGAGATTTGATGTTTTCGCTTCACCTGTAGCTCAAAAGGCACATGTAGTGCATGTAAAATGCTGGAAGTCTGGTGTGGTTTGATGTAAATACAGGCCCTTTACACCAGATGTAAATACTGTGGGTATCAGTGGATGGCACTTGCAATCCAAAAGTTTATGGCCTGAATGGCTCCTTAGAAGCATTACCATCTTGTGACAGCAGTTGTCTCAGAAGACTGTTGCACAAAATTTTCCCTTTTCATTTATTTGGAAGTAGGTCGCTCGCTTGTCACTGTGGTTCGGATGCATTGCTTCTGCACGCTTATGGAGCCGAGAAGGAGCGGGAAGCAAGTTGTGATTTGAGTGCTGCCAGAAGCACTCCTCTGTGTGGAGACAACTCCTTACTCTCTTCTCATACATACCCCCAAAACCCAAGTCTGTCTTCTGGATATGCAGAATTGTTTTATCAGAGAAGATCTTAGTGAATAGCTCTTTCTGCACAGAGGATGATTCCAGATGGTTCCCAGGAGGTGGTCTGATTTGTTCCTAGTAAACCCAGACAGCAGAGTTTTCCTCCAGGGCAGATGCAGGACGAAGAGCAGCACCATGCACACAAGTGCTGTCAGTTGGTAATCCCAAAGATGGCTGTGCTGGATGTTTTTGGAAGCACGCGTCAGTGATGGGATAGCAGGTATGACTTTACCAGTGCCTCTGGCTAGGGTAAGTACATCTGAAATTCTCATTCCATTGCTTCGTAGCAAACATGGCTTGTGATCCATCTAAATGATGTTTTTCTGTCAAGAGGAAATTTTTGGTGCCCCCTCACCTCATCCCCCCAAGTCTGGAGGCTGCCATTTTGGAAATGAGAACACAGCTTTGGGGAAAAACATAATAAATGGAAAAACTTGCTGCAAAATAATTGTATTTATACTGGGCATTTACTTGCCCAGACAAAGGCAACAGAAGCCAAGATTACCTGGCTGTGTTAGGCTAAACTGCATAGAATGCAGAATTTTTCATCACCAACATAGACCCTGTCAGTTCTTTTCCGTTCTATGGGCAGCAATTGGCTCCTCCCTCAAAGGAAAGCTTGGGGCCACCTTCCTTCTCCGAAAAGGGTGCATGGCAGCCCTTTAAAAGTGAGGGCAGTCTGCCTTCCAGTTAACCAAACCAGAGCCTATGGACTGGGAGAGCTCAGCCCAGCCCCTGCACCTCCAGCTATAAATAAATCCCTCTGTGTCACCATCCGGTTAGAGGGGGTGGCCTGGGCTGGATGTAGATACAAGGGAAACATTTTGTACCTCAAAGTAGAAAATAATGTTTTTACATACTTAACTGAGATAAGTTCTTTTGAAAAATAGATGACTCTTTAAGGGTCATTAATAACCAGATGAAAGTGGACGGTTTAGCTAATGAGCAACTCTCCGGAAATCAGGCTGCTGCTCCTCCTCTAAGGAAACAGCCAGGTGCTATTCTCAGAGCTGGGCAGCTGACTCCTGTTAGGCAGCTGGGTGATGAAAGGAAGCTGTCTGCAGTCAAGGTTGGCCATTACCTACTGGATTGTCAGGGGCTCAGTGGAAGAGGAAAGGAAAGGAGCACGGGTGTGTACCCAGAAAAACCCAGGTATGTATAAACAGCTTTTCTGTGTGATTTTTCTGTCCTGGCTTTACAGTGATACTTTCTGCCTTTTCCAAGTATAGTCAGAAATTAAATCAGAGTTTGCAGTTGTTGAACTCAAATATTAATTTTTTTCTGTGCAAAGAAACTTTGTATTTTCCTTTAAGCTTAAAAATGGTGTATTTAGCTAGTACTCAGTGCAAGTTTTTGGCTCAGTTCAGGACTATTAGTATGTGTTTGACAGTAAGAGGATATTTGAGCTGGCTGCAACACTCACTGAGAAGAAGGAAACATTTTTAGCTAAATAAAGGTCCCAAATACTTGACCTTGGACATATGATACAGACAGAACAGATGTTGTGAGTAGAGGAAAAAAAAAAGTAACAAATTCACTTAACTTTGCTGCTTATTCCTCGCTTTAAAATTTAGATATGCTCCTTTGGCTATGGGAAAATGGTCTGGGAAATGTATGATACCTTTCTTTCCAAACTGAATCATAAATGAAATATAGTTTTAGGGTTGCAAAATGTTTCTGGTTAGAAATTTGATTTAGAAATACATACTGTGAATAGTATCTCTTTCCTACAACTGAATACAGAATCTGGATAGCAATTAAAAGAAATCAGCCTTGCTGGAGAAGGATGGTTTAACCTGTAGCTGCAGTGTTAATTTTGTTTGCAGTTGATTTTGTTCATGGTTTTGGAGAGGCAACTGATGGTATCAATTCTTATTTCTAGCCAACAGCCTAGCGACAAAAAGATGGGGTTTTGAAAAACTGGAGGGTATCTAAAAATGCATCTGGTGTTTTCCCTTAACTACTATATAAGCAAGAGTTGTGGTTGGCAGTGGGATGTGAGATGACAAAAGAATATTGATAATCTGTCCAGCACTATGTAGGTTTTTTAAATCAGCCCTCCTGGTTCAGGCTGATCGTGTAGGTAACTTTTTTCTAGAAAAAACATACGGCATTTCAAGAAGTAAATTATTTGGTGTGCAGATACCCTTTGTACAGGAAATGGGTTCTACTGGATGATTGCAACGTGGCTTAGTTGCTCTTACATCCTAGCAAAGGTTCACTGCTCTGGCAGACCCTTAATGCAGAACCTGAGACTGACAAGATTTAATGATAGAAGGAGAAAAGCGCGTTGGGGACCTTAACTTACCTGTCTCCTTGTGGAAGGGGAAAAATCCTTTTCTTTAAGTGGTTGTCACTGTGGACTGAATGTTTGGTGACTGACCATCCATGGTCCATCTGCTTGGAGGAGTGATTGGAAAATCTTCCTTACGTAATGCTTGAGAGATGGTTGTTTGATCTGAAATCCTCTACCAAGGCAAAGAGTTTTAAGTGTCCATGTAGTTGGGAAACCATCAAGCGATCGCTTCTGCTATGCTTGGGCTCTAGACGGGGTCAATACTAATTTCAGTAACTTGGATTAAGATGTAGCTGGAGATCTGTTTTAGTAACTGCGTTTAAAGATGCTGCCTAATCCTTTTCCATATTGCTCTGCATGTGCTTTTTTATATGGTTTTGGTTGGGTTTTTTGTGGTTTGGGTTGTTGTGTTTTTTTTTTTTCCCAAGTGTGGGTGAGTTGAACAATGAGATCCTTGTCACGCTGAAGGAGTGATGGCTTGTTTCCTGTAGGGTTGGGTGAGGCTGAGGAAAAATTCTGGAGGGAGGATCAATGAAATCCTGAGGCAAGTTGGATGAGAACATGGGGCTCATGGGTTTCTGAGTCCTGCCTCTCAGAAACACTACACAGAGAGACCAGAATTGCCTCCTCCTCTTCACCGATGCTGGGATGGGCAGGGAAATCTGTTATGCTTGTAGCCAGAATGATTTTGTGCCAGAGAGTGTGTTGCTGACACATCTTGTGCTGTGGAGCTGTGGCTATCAGCCGCTTTTCACATACTCCAAGTTTTAACTGTTATCTGTATTCCAAAGATAACCTGCCTGTAAATGGAAAATTTTGTCCCAGTGTAAACTTTGGGAGTAATGCCTAGTAATTAGCCCCTTGCAACTGGAGACCGGTTGAGTAAGCAGTGCATCCAAACACCTTGGTGTTTTTCAGAAGGCCTTTGCCTTTTGGACTTTTATTTGGCAACTATGACAAAAGAGCCAGCATGACTGCTTGTTTAAAAAACCAAAAAGCACCAAACCCAAGAACCATCAACCCTAACCCCCCTAAAACCTTGACGTTATCTCAGCTAACGTAAATTCTGTAGGTGCCTAAACCCCAAAATGTAGATTGTTAAAGAAATTGTTTGCTGACCTCCCCTGGGAATGCTGCAGCATTCCTAAAGAACCTTGCCCTGCCTGGGGTGGTGCAGACCACGCTGCTGAGCGGGCAGCTCATGCCAATGTCCTGTGGGGAGTCATATGTAACACTGTGCTGCTGATCTTGCCGGCGGCGCTGAAACCCTCACGTTGATGCTGACTGCGCAGAAGGCTGCTCCCTCCCGTACAGTTTTGTGATGTGACCACCCTGCCCTCCTCCCCGGCCCAGGCAAGTTGGGGTGAAGGTTGGCTCCGTGGCACATCCAAGCAGGAGAGGAAAGGGAGAAAGCGTGTGCCTTGTGCGTTGGGGAGCACCCTTCCTGCCCCTCCTGGCTGGGTGCTGGGGGCGCCTGCAAGCCTCTCCTGTCCTGATACGTTGGCGTGTTCTCATACGCTTCCTCCTGCTCCTCTGTGATGGCTTGTACAAAGCTGCTCTGTCCCTGGCTGCTCTGAGGGGATCTGCTACACCCCGACCCGCTGCCCTTGCCTGCAGCTCCTTCCACCCCGGGCAGCTGCTCACCCTGCAGCGCCCAGAGCTGCCACGTCTCCCCTGCCCAGCCCCGCTGCCAGATGTCCTCCTCGCCTTCATCCCGCGCTGCACAGTGTCTCCCACTCGCCAGTCACACATCGACTGCTGCTCCGCACGTGTACGATGGAGAGGGTGAGCAGCAGCTCTCCATGTCACTGACTCGGCAGCTGTCACTGCTGCTTTCAAGCTTTCCCCATCTTCTGGCTTTGGCTGACAGGCTCTTGGCAGCCAGGGCTGAGGCAGCTGCAGCTCCCATCTCCTCCCGTCACTGGCACCGCCAGGGCACTTTCAGCTCTCCCAGTCTGCTGCCGCCTGAGTCATGGGTCTCAAGTGGAAGGCAGCCAAGATGCTGTCCTCTCATGGGTTGTCTTACAGTTTAAGTGGTTTTCTGCTCGAATGGACGGCTTCTAAGGCTCCTGCTTCTGGGGGTTGAGCTGCCCCTGTGCCAGAAGTAGGGAACAAGGAGGACATCGTCCCTCAAACAGTCTTTGCCTGGTAAGATGCAGGCTGGAATTTCCAAAAGGTCCCCGTTCTCAGCAGTTCCCTGCCAGCACTGCATATGCAATTTGATCATGAAAAGATGCTCGGGCTACCTCAGACTGGGCATCAAGCCTCTGCCAGGCACTCAAAATACAGGGATGATTTAATTTCAGTTTACTGCAGAGGATGGAAACTACCCCCAACCTTGCCTTCTTGGAAAAGTTCCAGCAGGAGTGGTAACAGATGTAAGTCTGCTGATTTGGAAAAAATGAGACTGATGCTACCAAGTCAGAATTTAGATAATAGACCACAGGCTGGATGGAAAGAGGCTGTTTTTTGAGGTGTGTATTGCTTGTTGGTGGGAGAGAATGCAGATCTAGACTCTCCCATATTTTCATTACAATTCCCCAGGGAATGGAAGATGGCACAGTTCCTGCTGTGGAAAGCAAGCAAAGGGGAACAATGACGATATTGCAGAGCTAGGAAGTTGTATGATTACCTCTACTTTATTAACGAACAGAGCTGGTACAGCTGAGCCCTCTCAGGACCAGGGTCACGCCACCATCTCTAACTTCTCCTGCAACATCTCAGGGTAAGCTTCCAAAGCTGCAGCTGTATTAGGCTGTATCATTTTGTATATGATGCTGAGAGGTACTGTAATGTGTTCAGCACGGGGAAAATACTGTCTGTAGAAACTCTTCACTGTGAGGGTGGTGAGGCACTGGAACAGGCTGCCGAGAGAGGTGGTAGATGCCCCCTCCCTGGAAACATTCAACCTAATCTAGCAGAAGATGTCCCTGCTCATGGCAGGGGGGCTGGACTAGATGACCTTTAAAGGTCCCTTCCAACCCCAACCATTCTCTGATTCTATGAAGATTCGGTAGGTGTTTAAACAGAGAGGACTGGCATAAGGAAGCTAGAAGAGCTAGATGCTGCACTGATACTTGTCCTCACAATTTGCAGAGTGGGAATGTGACCTACAGCCAGTCTGGAGAGGTGTTCCTTAAATGCTTCTGAGGCATGGGGCTGGTAGCAAGAAATCTTAATTTTGCAAGATGGCTAAGTCAGCTTTTCAAATCCAAGATTAAGATCTAGCTTTGTTTTGATTTTCTGTGCCTGGAGCAGCTCACTGAGAATTCCAAAAGAAATTGTTTTAGACAAGCCATGCTAGCTTTGACATGAAACAGCAGGCTAGAAGTGGAATAGTACGCAAAGTAAGATCTGAAAAGGGACTGAAATTATGGCTGTGTACTACTAGCTTGTGAAACTATCTGTTGTTACAAAGATGAGAAACTTTACCTCAGATACACTAACTTAAAACATGCTTCCCGTTCCACAGAGGAGAAAGAAACAGTAAGGATATAGTCTATTTTGTAATGATACAAAAATCTGTTAAGAAGAAACACTTTGCCTGAAGTGGGTGAATAAAGAATTTTTACTGAAGAAAAAATATATGTATGAAAAACTTCTGTGCAAGTCTGTCGCATCTGAGTAAGAGCTTTTGAAGTACAGCTGAGACTGAAATATCTTCTTTGAAAGAAGGAAAGGCAACACAAATGTGCACACTACTTATTCACAGAACGTTTATATCTTCAATTTTACAAAATAGTCACGTTTTCTAAAATGCTCCTCTGAAATGCCTGATTAAAAGACAGTGAACCATAGTATCCCATCAGCAGCAGTTTATCACATCTATAAATCTAATTTAAATCTAGTTATAACAGGAGTGTGAGACAATAAAGAACAGCATAAGAGCAGTAAAAGGAGCTTCTAGTTGACAATGGATACCATATATATTTCAAAATACCAAAATGAAGATAAAAGTTTTAAATTAAATTAAACAGTTCTGTAAATGAGTTATAAACACATCTAAGATAGCACATATGTGATCTTCTGTCCAGTTGCCTCCTGGAAGGAATGGAGTGACCTGAGACTGCAATTTACAGGATTTTCTGTAGGATGGAGTTGGCAACTTCCAGGGATTCATCTTTCACCAAGACAATATCATAAGAGTCCATATATTTTTCCAAAAGCTCATCTACCTATTTGCAGAAGGGAGAAAGACCCACTTAGTTATAGAATTAATTACTGAAAGACTTTTTGTCATTAAAATATTGCCATGTCTTTCCACCAAATTCAGGGAATGAGCCATGCAAATACATATCGCCCCTATGAGGGAATTTCACAGGCTGACAAGTGGGAGTGTGCACATTCCAGGATATAATACCTCACGTTTACTCCAGGATCTCACACACAAAGATACTGAACAAAAACCTACTTCTTCAGCTTCCCTAAAGGTAGAGTGAAATAGGAAACTGAAGTTTTCTCTCTCCTGAATGCAAACGGATGTGCATTGCAACTTAGCAAACAATCAGTTCTGTGTTGCCTCAAAAAAACAAAGAAAGAAAAGGAGACACTGCCTAAATTTGTTATTTGGAAGATTATAATTTTGCTCAATTATCAATCCAGTATTGAAAGGGGGGAAAGGGAAGCCACATGAATTTAAAAGAATTAATTTCTCTAGCCCCTGAATTTTACTTGTCAGCAAAATACCTTTTTGGAAGTAGTTCAGTACAAAACCTAAAGCAATTTGCAGCTTCTTGTAGCTTATGGGTTAGAAAAACACTCGAGGCAAGAAATCCATGAAAAATATTTCAAATCTCGAAACAAATACGGGCCAAACACTTGGTTTGATATCTGAGGCTTATTATAACAAACCTGTTTCTAACTCGCAATGTTTCACTCAAAGTTTACAAGGTTATATAAGGCTACTTACTTTATCATTGAGATAGCCGATCTTAAGAATATGTTCAACATTTGCTACTCCATCTGCCATACTCAAGTCTCCTTGAGAATCACCCAGCAGAATGATATTACTGTTGTCTTTTAGTTGTTTGAAGTACTCTGTATTCTTCAAGGCACCGTCATGTTTGTTGTAAACATGAATCAATTCTCCTTTAAATCCTTTTAATATTCCCTATAAAAAAACCCCACTGAAGTTATTTCTAGTATCATATAGACAAGAGAGAATCTAGAATGAAATAGGTGATATTACTCTTGAACTAACATTGTTCAGATTACAGAATATGTAATCTCTATTGACGAACAAGATAAATTCCTGTTAAATAATGTAATGACTGCAATATCATTGTTAAGACCAGATAGCGATTGTCCCTGCTCGGAGGAGGAGTAGTGCTGCACTGGCTGCATGTGAGGTTGTCATTAAAAGAAATGAACAGTATCTTAGTCACACCACGCTAACAGTGTTTGAACTGCTATTCTCTGCTTGATTTTTTTGCCTGGGAGATTGCTGAGTATGCAGCTGTCACTTTCTATATGGCAGGCTGGATGGCTACATCTGTTGCATTAAAATGTTCATCTTGCATATATAAATAGCTACTAAATACCACAGTCACATTTAATAAGAATGTGTTATTTCATACGTACGTTTTCATCAAAATCCATGAAATTGGAAACCACTTTGACATTCGAATGGTAGACCCCAGCCTGGTGGATAACTTCCTCAAGAATGTCCCCAATCCCAGCAGAAAATATGAACACAGGAATATTATGTTCACTGAGCTTATCAAAGAAGTTCTCATAGCCTTCTCTGCAACACAGAATGTAAATACAAATCACATCTCAAATAAAGCAAGGCAAGAAAAGTCTGAGTTTTCAGAAGACATTCACATCATCTTTGGAAAAGTAATTTTCCCTGAGCATTTCACTTTATTTCTTTTGCCTCACCTTTTCAGGTTAGCAAGAACCATCAGCCTAATGTAAGGCACATAGTTTTAGCAAGAAACTACCGCATCAAGCTGTTTGGTCCTGGTCTGTATAACTTTTTCCCTTAAAACATCTAATCATGTTTTAAAGATTTAAAAACACTTCCCCCTCCCCAAACACCCCAGAAAAAGCAAGCAACTAGTAGAACTCTCTCTAGCTACTATCAGGCTGGACATCTCGTTTCAATCTTCCTTGCTTAAATATTTGACTTTCTATAGGGTTATTACCATAGAACAAATTTTGTTTTGTTTTTAAATCCTGAAAACATTTATTGTTGCTCTTTCCTGAATTTTTTTAAATTTTCAGTACCCAATCAAAACTATGTATAGTATTCCGGGAACAAGGTAATATTATCTCTATACACTTTCTCCACACAGACATTTGATTAGTAGAATTTTGCATTTTTTTAAAAGAATTATGACAGTTTTTGAGGGAATTTTAGCCTGTGAATGAAGATTCAACCCAAATGGACTTAGACTTTCGAACAGGCAGAGACGGTGTGCTTATCTGTTTTGTGAAAGAAGAATTTAGTCAGTATGACAAACAAACACTTCCACAAATTAAGTTTTAACATCTTGTTTCAGTAGTCCAAAATTTACAATTTTGGAGAACTTCAAAAGAGATGGGAGCCACAGCACATTTCAAGCAAGGATTTTGCTGGCTCTTAGACTTGTCTGTTAGCCACAAAGGAAAAACAACATTTAATACAACATATGAAACATGCTCCTCAAGTCACTGCATTTTTATCTCAGATAGAACTATTATAGGGAATGTTTTTCAGAGGAACAAAGTTGAACTCTGCATTCCCCTTAGGAAAAAAAGAGCCACCAGTGCAATTTCAAGAAGATGAAAGTCTACATAAATGCAGTTTGTAGAGATGGGACTCAAACTTTTTAAAATATCTCTAGTGTGATCATTGTAAGCATTTAGCTACAAAATATCAATAAAACAGGGGCATGAAGACCTCACTATGTTCCCAGATTATGGTGTCATATTCTCAGGAATGTTTTTTGTCTGGTTGGTTGTTCCTCCCCCCCGCCCCCCAAAACACACAGTAAGAATCTACAGAAAATGCTCCAAAAGAGTGTTGTTCAAATCAAAAGGAACTTACTTCAGCATAACATCAGATTCCCTCACAATTTCTGCAAACTTATCCTTTTCTAAGCCTTGTTCAATGAGTAGTGCATGAGATTTGTTGTACCTAGAATATAAACAAAAAATGGGTGGAAACTGACTTGTAAAGATTCACCTTTCATTAACTCTTAACAGGATGAAAAGCATCCTGTATATTTAATTCTTGCTCTTTCAAGTTAATGGCAAAGCAAAGACAGTTGTTGCACAACACTCCAAGAGATTAAATCAATTAAATAGCTAAAAGCTAATTACTGCTATTAAATTTGCCTTTAAAAACTTATTAAATCTAATCTTAGTACAATTTGAAGATGGCAGGTGTCTCTTACCATTCTACCATATACGGATATTTTTCTTCAATAGTGAGAGCTGGATCAATTTCAATAGCATAATAGGTTTCTTTCAGCTGCAATAACTGGAGGGGAAAAAAACCAACAGGTGTTTAATGTAGTTTTACAAAATAACACTTGGTATTTGATCTAACCAATCAAAATAACTTCCTTTATTCTGGTTACATTATTTAGATAAAATGGAATCTGAAATGCTATTTGAACAAAAAGTTAGCTTGTAAATATATCCAAGAAGAAAAAGTGGATACTGTTAAACTGAACTACTTGCTACTGTCAAGAATACAAATATTTATGTTCACTTCTATTAGTGACTGGATGTCTTACAGTTGGTGAGAAAGCTCAGACAGCTTTAAGGATTTGAAAGTATCCCTTGTCTCGTCAGGTTGCGTAATTCAACACGCAGTACAGCCAGGGAATAATAACAGTTGTCTGAACAACAAAGCAACAACTAGCAGGTTTTCCATTTACCTTTTTCCGACAATCCTCTGTGATGAGCTTAGAGTTATCAATGATGTCTGGGGGGTGGAAAAAAAAGTGTTAAACAAGACGTTACATTTCTTTTACTCTGCTACATGACACTATAAATGGCACAGAAGACAATGTCTGACATACCACTATGTTTCCTCAGAATTTTTCTTACCAGCAACCAGTAAAAGACACATTTTTCTTCATAGCCATGAAGATGTATTACTGTCCTTCCCCTCAACTCTGAATTAAAAGGTTAATTACAAACCTCTATCTGTTTCTTGAGATTTAACTGTTTCTGAAATCACCATGAGGCATCCTATGTGTTTTAGGATTCCCACTTCGTTATTAAATCTTTTTTTTTTTTTTCTTTTCTTTTATTGTTCTAAAAGGCTACAGGATAAAATGTCAAAAATTCTGAAGAGTTTACTGTCTGGGTCTTGCAGGAGTCAGGACTATTATGAGCTCTTAAAAAATAATTCAAGCCTACCATATCTAGCCAGTAACATTTTATAGTTCAGAACTTAGTTTTTTAATTGTGAATGACAACTTGCCTGATTTTAATTCACACAGATTGTGATTAAAATATATATACATAAACCACATATAGAAACTTTTTCATTAGGTTAAGTAACAAGGCACTACAAAATCTCATATTAGGGTATAAATTGGATAGAAAATTAAAATGTAGGAAAAACTAAAAGGGAGTGAACAAACCAATCCATATTAAAAAAAAAAAAAAAAGTACTCACTATGACAAGTTGGACATCTTTTTCCATTGTAGGAAAATCTACTTAATGTCATATCAAAATCTGTAATAATCTATTTAAAGAAAGAAAAAGCAAAACTGTCTTACAACACGGAGGGACAAAATAAAGGATGGCTAGAAATTCTGAATGATCAACAGTAGTTGCACTTGAGTAGCATGTGTATCACAGAAATCTCCCTACTTTATTGAACCCTTGTAAGCCAGAATCTCCTATAACTTTATTCTGACAAAACTGTTTTTCTAATTCCTGAAATTACTAAATTTACATGTTTATATCATTTACTTAACTGGTGTCTGGCTGAATTACAGTTGAATCAACAAGGGCTATTAAAAGAGTTAACAGATGTCTAAGTTTTGGAAGTTACTTGAAGGCTGATTTCTATTATAAATATTCTTAGAATTTTTGGCACAGAGCAAAAAATCATGATTGCTTTCATTCCAAACTGGTTACACCTTCTACTATCTTTACCTGAAGTTTGGCAGCTCCACCTTTGATGAGGCCACAAATAATCTCCTCTACTCTCCCTGGGTCCTTAATATGGACAGTCTTCTTCTGAAATTCTGGCATCTATGAAGAGTAAGAACAAAGACAGAAATATACTTACAGATAAAAACTTACTAGGTAATGCCTGCTGTCCATCAGATTGGAAGCTCTGCATCTAAAAACAGTTTCACATGACATCAAGACATGCTCAGGACAGGAAGGCAAGTTAAGAGTGAGAAGAAACAGAAAATACTCTGGGTGTACTACTGATGACTGCACACAATTCTGTTTGCTTTCAATACCTGCTTTCATTCCCTTTCCTAATATAAAATTATTCAGTAAGTTGACACTCACGGAAGAGATAATTGTATTTGTAGGAAATAAGGAGATATATAGAAACAGGACATATGGGACCACCTTGTGGTTCAAGTATGTCACTGGGAGATGGTGAACCTTAAAACTAGCTCTTTGTACAATTAATATGCCCTTGAAGTTTCAACACAGATAAAGAAGACAGGCTGATTTTGGACACCTGTTGTTTTGTTGAGAAAGTTGCATGTCAACTGAGTACTCCAATACAACAGGTCACTATAGTAATTCACGCTCCCTAGACAGTCCATCAATCATTTTCCATTACCTATTTTGCTGCACACTTTTGAAATAACACATGCTATCACACCACATATTCCTTTTGAATGAAGAATATTTCTTCAATATTATGATAAATGCTGAATTTAGTAAAAAAGAAAAAAACCCCACCCCTCCTGATACAACACCCCCCAAGCCCTTGCTTACTCTAAAAGTTTCTCTTCAACCTTGCAGAAATGGTAAAAGAACAACTTACTGACAGAGATTTCCCAATTTAGTATATAGTTCCTTCCTTTATAATCATGTATGGACGTGTCTAAATGTCTAAAGCAAAGGCATCAGACATTTGCAATCTGTCTACACAGGTATTTGTGAGTAGTAAATTTTTTCTGTATACAGAACTTCAGAGATGACGAAGTGTTAGGAATTACATTTTTTACATTCTGATCATTCAGCTTTCCTTATACCTAAAGTGTAATCTTTGTTGCAATGAGCTAATCTAAATAAATTAAAAAAAGAAAAAAAAGTAGCTTCTATGTCCAGACACATTTCTGGAACCAGAGTTCTCGTATTACAATTGTTAGTCAGTCACACAACACTCATTCTTCCCGTTCTTGATGCTGCTAAGCCTTTTGTTTATTAGTGACAACTGACTTGCAGTCAAATTGCAATTAGGTTATTATTTAAGAAAAAGATGACATTTTAAAGTCTTGTAAACACATGTTTTTATGATGGAAGAGACTTGTGTGTCAGGGAAAAGAAGGAGATGGAGGTACCTTTAAATATCGGCTCTAGTCCACTTTGCCCTCAGGTAGGAGCAAACTACATCATTACAGCTACATGATTCTCAGCAGATACTTGTCTAACCCATTCTTCAAAACCTCCACTCACCTATTCATCACTTTCCTCAACCATGTATTTTAGTGCTGAACTATCTTTATATTCAGAAAAGTTTGCTTAATCTCTATTTAACCTTCCTTACTGTTATTTTAGGTCATTCAACTTGGAGGAAAGTATTCTTTTTCACAGGGCTCACTGGATATTTTTCCCTTCTTCCTGAATTAAGAACCCCAGTTTCTTCAGCCTTCTTTTGCAGAGCACAGATTTCCAAACCTCTGAAAGTTCTTGATGTTGTCCTGGCTCATCCATTTGCACCATATGTTCTTGAAACACAGCATAGATAACAGTGGGTATAATCTTCCTGCTCTGCTCTGAAGGGCTGCTTTGGCCCATGTCTTCAGATAATGTCTTTGCATATACATTTGAATGCGCTTACTTTGTTAGAAGTAATATGGTGATCATAATTCAAATTCAGTTGGTGATGACCAAATATTCTTCAAAGTTACTCCTATGTGGAAACAGGTAGTTGCACAAAGTGCTAAATTTTATGTTTAGTCTTGCTGGATTATATCTTTTCTTCTACATCAGTGCTCCTGTTTTTCAATATAACAAATAATTCTAATCTCCAGCATGCTTACTGCTACTTTCTGGCTGATATCGTTGAAGACACTAATGAAAACAGAAAATAGAAATCCTTCTAAAACCCTAATCATGAGTCTCTGATAATTTTCCAAGGTCCTCCACCCATCCAAAAAGTTTCACTTATACCAGAATATCTTGCCAAAAATTCTTAAATCATGACAGGGTATTTACTACTTCTTTGCTTTATAAGTGTCATCAAGAAACAAACTGGATTCATTTCACTTAGTTTGGAAGATTTACGGTTTTCCTTTGCCATCCCATGGCAAAGACGCTTTCTGTAGAAGTGGTACCTCCTAAACCAAGATAGTTGTTCCCTGTGTGGTTGCAGTGCCTTGCTACTTTTATTAGCACAGCAAATTCAAAAAAGGTACATTAGGATTGGCTTCCAACAGTCAGCTACATCCCAGGCTGAGAATCACTGAGAAAGCTAATGATCGTTAACAAAAAATAAAATTCTTGAAAAATATCTATTAAATTTGCTAATCTTTCAAGAAATACATTTACAAAGCATTTATAGATATTTACTCAAATTGTCAGCAGATCTGTCTTCATGAGATAATATGTTATCAACCTGCAACACTTTAAAGGTGTTTTATGGTGGTACTTTTGTACGTTATACAGTGCTGGTAAACAAGTGTAACCATACTGCCTTTTTGGTGGGTATACAGCATTTTTTTTCTATAGTGAAAGATAAAGCAATTTGACTGTTTTTTAATTTTTTTCCCTGTAAATGGACTAATTTAATTCCTTTGACTTTCAGAACGCAGATTATATATGTATTTTTAGACTTGGAATACAAAAATTACACAAAGTGAAATCTAAATGTGTGCTTTTGTAAGAAGTAGTTCAAACACGATTTAGTTTACTTAGATACTAAGCAGGAGACTTCCTAATATAACTGATGTAAACAGAACAGATGTTGGGGGAGATGGAGAGATCAGAGGGAGAGACTATATGAGGAAAGCTGGATTGCCTGAAGTTTCATTTCAGATTGAGGCCTTTTGTAAGTTTCTGAAACAACCTGAGGAATAACCTCCTTAATAAACACTTTAGTAGATGATGTTAAACAAGACATTGCTTAAGATTTTAAGTATGATGAAAGCTTCCTGCTTTGATGTTGCAAACTGATATTCCTACTCAAGATCAGTTGTTAAGGTTCATTTATTTCTTATACATCTTTCATTTTTTACACAAGAATTGAAGTCAGTTGAAGAGTATTTTAATTTAGGGGGGAAAAAAACTTGAAGTCTTCTGCAGTGAGTATAATCCAGACAATTTCAACCTCACAGGTGCTTTCATAGGCAAAACCAAGGCTTCGTTATGGATACAGCATCTGATAAAGCCTCAGACAAAAACAGTTAGTTGAAATAGCCACTGTCCCCATCACTAGTTTCTTGTTATTTGCAACTGAACATCAAGTAGCAATTCTTTTATTTTGGCTTTATCATTATTATATTAGAAGTAAATTAAACTGTCTAATAAGCAGTACCAGTTTTCTGGCACACTGTCTCCTTCAACATCTTATGCTTCTGCCCAGTCTAGCTGTTGTTTTTTTGTTGCGTATTTGCCCTTCTTCGGCGTTGAAAGAGACAAGCAGATTCAAGTTGGAAAGAACTGATAAGACAGATGAAAGAGTGAAAAAATGCTAGTAAGAGAAGTTCAGTCAATTTGATAAATTTGTGTTTCTATTAATTGTTTAAGAAAGCTCTAGGAGTCAACTCAGTATACACAAAAGGCCCAAAATTCTGTTTGACTGGGAAGAACACGTACGGAGAAACAGCCAAACAAAAGTCTCCACAGCACTTAACAAAGGCAACAAAGCTTTTCAGAGCAAGGAGCTTTTACATACAGAACTAAAACTATATAAGCGCACAAAAAGGAATTTATATTTCCTTATGACATCTGAAAGTATATCATACTGAATCACTGAAGTGCCCCTATTTATTCTGTCATTTTATGAAAATATGAGGAGTTCTGTTTTCTTACCAAGGACATCTATGTGTTACTGAAATAGCTCAGAGGCCGGTATCTCTTTTAAAACACATGTTAAAAGATGGCAACTCCCAAAGGAAATTTGTGGTTGGCATATACACTGGCCACAAATACATTTAAGTTTCTAGTCTCTGATATTTTTAAGGAGCCTTCAAAGAGAAGCCAGTACAACAAAATTGAAAAAGATTATTTTAAAGATTGAGCTTAACTGGATTTATGAAAAGGAAAAAAAGATCTGCTTGTTTGTGATAGCAGGTAACTGGAATAAGGATGTAGGAAATTCTTTTGTAGCTAACAACGTTATAGTCATACCTTGATGAATGAACAGTAATGGATTCACGCAGGTTTGGAAATCCCCCAGTCCTACAAACCACAGAATGGGTCATTTACAACAAGGATAGTTCTGAAAATTATAAGTCTATTTAGTACATGAGACATGCATCTGTGTAGCTGGTTAAATAAAGAGGAAAAGTATTTACTTTACAGACCATATTGAATTCTAGTTTTGAAATAAAGTTTCTTATATACAATTGGATAGCAGGAGTGCAAACAGAGCTGCTTTTATGTTGTATCTGGGTGCTGCTTATATATATATATTGTTTTCTTAGTATCTAAGACAGTGTATATCTTAGTGCATGCTGCGTCAGTTCGATTATAAAATAAAAGTTGGTGATAATCACTAAAATGAAAGGCAGGCATCTAAGTGAATTCACAGCTGTCATAGTAGGCATTTCCAATCGGGTATCCTAGGGAACTAATAACTGATAGTGTGCATGAGGTGTAATGTTATATTCCGGAGTTAAGATTATATTGAACTTTTGAATCTACTGAGTGCTGGAGGTGGAGTAGTTACTTCCCTCCCCCTACCCAGTAAAACAACTATGTAAGTGCCTATGATTTAAAAAAAAAAAAAAAAAAAAAAAGAAAAAAAGTCCAACAAAAAAAAGAAACAAGGAAACTTCATACAAAGGACGACTGTGGGACCTTCTGTTGTTTTCACTATCCATAATTTTCAGTTGGGATGGATGAGCTGATGAATCACTTGCTCATTTCACAATCAAATCTACATACGTAGCCTGAAATATTACTAGTAATAACCAGAAATTTTTAAGTTATCATCATAAGTCTGCTAAGTAACACTTTGACCAAGGAGATGTTTTCTTTGACCATGGAGATCAGTGACAAGTGGCATTCCTCAGGGGTCAGTATTGGGACCAGTGCTGTTTAACATCTTTGCTGGTGACATGGGCAGTGGGATTGAGCGCACCCTCAGCAAGCTCGCTGATGACACCAAGCTGTGTGGCTCGCAGCCCAGAAAGCCAACCATACCCTGGGCTGCATCAAGAGAAGTGTGACCAGCAGGTTGAGGGAGGCAATTCTCCCCCTCTGCTCCACTCTCATGAGACCCCACCTGGAGTCCTGTGTCCAGCTCTGGGGCCCCCAACATCAGAAGGACATGGACCTGCTCGAGCGGGTCCAGAGGAGGCCATGAAGATGATCAGGGGCTGGAGCACCTCCCCTGTGAGGACAGGATGAGAGTTGGGGGTGTTCAGCCTGGAGAAGAGAAGGCTCCGAGGAGACCTTATAGCAGCCTTCCAGTGCCTAAAGGGGGCTACAGGAAAGATGGGGAGGGACTCTATCAGGGAGTATAGGGATAGGATGAGGGGTAAAGGTTTTAAACTGAAAGAGGGTAGATTTAGGTTAGACATAAGGAAGAAATTCTTCCTTGTGAGGGTGGTGAGACCCTGGAACAGGTTGCCCAGAGAAGCTGTGGCTGCCCCCTCCCTGGCAGTGTTCAAGGCCAGGTTGGATGGGGCTTTGAGCAACCTGGTCTAGTGGAAGGTGTCCCTGCCCATGGCAGGGGGTTGGAACTAGATGATCTTTAAGGTCCCTTCCAACCCAAACCATTTTATGACATAAAAAAATGGGACAAAGTATTTTTATACTGATACCCTGTAAGCTTATACTACTTGGCAAATACAAAGTTTTCTTATATTACAAGGACTAATCCAGTATGGATGCCTCCCAAAAATGACTGCTGAGAAAACACCCTGCATTATGGGTGGATAAAATTTTAAGGGAACTTCTCTATAATTCTCAAGGATTGACAGAGTAATTTGTTAGGTGTCAGTAATTCTGAATAATAACAACTGTTCTTGCACTTACAAACATATTAAAAATATTCCACAAAATTTCAGATCACCATGATGTCATGAAAGTAGTAAGACAATGAATAAGAACTAGCCATAATACTATTAACAGTACATGAATTTCAATTATCACAAAATTTCTTTTTTTCTACTTTGTTGGTAAACCTGCCATAGACTAGATAGGTTCCAAACCTATTAACTTTTGATACAGAGCACACACAAAGGTGGGCTGGCAAGGAGAGAGAACTATTAATGTTATTTCTGAACAAGGAAAATGCAAATCAAAGTGATAAAATGGATAGGATTCGATTATTTCTAAATTTTATTTCTAGTCTACGGTGACAGCTTCCAGTTAAAACAGTATAAACCAAGAATAAATGACATTTATTTTGGGAACTGCAGGTGCCCAATCCCAAGGTCTGAGACTAGGTATCACATACACTTACTTATGGACATGTACCAAAAAAGGCAGGACATGGCATCAGTGATAGCTGTGAAATTTGATACCCTGGCAAGCTACAGGAAACTGGTTTCAGTGTTCTTGGGGGCAGAAAGTAACAGTTTGGTGAAATTATAAAGAAAAGGGGCACATTTCTTAACTTACATCTTATTTTCAACTGTCCTCTTCTTTGTGTTATTACAGAACATTACTTTTACCTACTTATTCTAGAAAACAAACCTCACAAAAAATATTTGAAAAGCAAGTTTCTTCATGTAACTTCTGCTATTTGCAATGTATGAATTGCAAGAAGCAGGGGAGCCATAACAAAAACCACAGAATGAGAGTGTGTGCATATCTCTTCCTCCATCTGTATATGCTCATAGCTAGCTACATGTGCTCATATGCTCATATAGGTATAAAGCAAGATTGGCTTTAATACAGACAATTTGAATTTTGATCCATGAGTGTATCAGGGGTTTCTCTTAGCAGCCCCAGCTGTTAGTAGGTTTATCTTTTAGACAGGAACATTAAAAGCTACTGGACGTGAGTGTTGTTACATCAGTCACTCCATTATGTGCAGCTAGTCAGAACTGCACTTAGTGGTTGTGCAGTCTGCTAGCATAACCTGAGCTCAGGACAGATATTTATTAATTTATAATTACCAAAACCATCATATGTTTTATATTCATATGATGTAAACTGAAATATGGTAAGAAATCCTTAGTAACTAGTAATTACCGAGTTACTCTTTTGGTAGTTTTGCCAAGAAATAGCCTTAGGACTACTTACCTAAAAAGTAAACAGGCAAATGTTATATGAAAATGAAACAACAGAACATTGAATATCTTCACATTTGCCTGATAACATGTTACAAAACAGATACCCAGCACACATTACATGAAATAACTGGAAGTGGCTTCACTACCTAAGCTATTTTAAGAAATGGTATAGGATGCATACTAAAGGTAATTTTTCCTGTTTTATTTTGTTTAATTATTTACATCTTTTTACACTTAATGTGCTGGATTCTGATATTTAGTTTGGGGAAAAAAACCCCACATCAAAAAATCTGGAGAGAGCAAGCTTTCACAGAAAACATGACAACAGTGTTTCCTTTTGTGCTTTTAAAGAAGAGTACCTGTGCGTTGAGTTTAGGGCACTCCTGATTCTTCTGTCCTTGATTTTGTCCTACTGCAACAGCATAGGTGGCAAGCAGAGTCCAGAGACACAGGGCTCGCATACAGGCTGCCAACAAAAACCAACCAAGTCCTTTTAAGAATTGGTCTGCTATATGATGTGATCTTTGCTGTTCCTGCTGTACAGAAATAAAAGCAGACATGCATGGTACATAGCTACAGCACTCTGAAAATATCCACAAGATAGATTAAGACTACTCTGATACATATTTAAAAGTAGAGGAACATTTAAGATGAATTAACCTATTCAGTAAAAACTGGTAAATATATTTATTCCTTCAATGCTGTTGCCAATTCTGTGCTATCAAAATTTTGTTTTAAAAATACAGCTTGTCACAATAAACAACTGTAAGCAATGCCTCGGCTCATAACCTTGGCTTAAAAATGCAGGCAGAAGACAGTCAGTACTATTGACAGAAGCTGTGCACACTTACCAGAGGGGTTTTGCAGGAGCAGCTGCAGAAGCAAAAGAAAATTCCTCTTGCTTGAGAAACACTAATATAGCAGCACAAGGTGCAGTTGAGGGCGTTTCCAAATACAGCCTGACTAATCCCCGTGCAAAACCCCAGGGTCCTGTGACGCACATCAGCAATGCACAGCAGTTTGTTATGCTCAGCAGTACAGCCTGACAGGCTTACAGATGATCAGCTGGTGCACCAACAACAAAACCTTTGACCTTCCCTGAACGAACAGCTTTCATGGATGCAGCAGGCAAATTTGGGCTGCTCTAACAGAGGCAGGCCCTTGTTTTTCAAAGCAGAAGTTTACTACTTTGTTACTTTTTAACCCTTTTACAAAATCTTTTCAAGTAGTGTAGGATTTCCCGTTGCAGAGTGCCACAAATTTCTTACAGCTCATTGACATGGTCTCATTAATGTTTACAAGGGAGTACATATTTATTTGTGTAGAAGCAGCAAATTAATTACTTAATTAATCTTTGCTTTGACTTTAATTATTTATGTGATACTGAAACAGGAAATCAAGGAGGAATCTGTCAGGATTTTTTGAGACACAAGGCAACTCAACATGCTCTCAGAAGTTTGTCATTAGGCATGTTGCCTGATCAGACAGTAACTTGGTGACACACAAGATGTATTTAAAAGGCATCTTTTTTACTGTGACAGGATGAAGGAAGTATTGTCTAATCCTATTTACACTTTGAAGTTGTGTAAATGCTGGGAAGTGTCATGTGAAGTTAACTCTTGCTATAGCAACAGTGTAAATTTCCCCCCACGACCCCATAATTCATGCTCAACCTTAGGTTTATGATCGCGATTTCAGACTGCCAGAACTAACTACAAACATCGGGCCAATTCATACATGGCCATGAATGTGACCAGTGCAATTGGCAGAATTGAAGCAAGGGCAGGTTAGTAATGTAGCACATACAAAACCCCCAATGCTATAAAAAACCTCCCACTTTTCCAGGATGCTAGAGATTCATTAGTTATGAAAATTTCCTTTTAAGGAGGATGTGCTGTTTTTCTACATTAAAAAAAAATCAACAGACTTTTTCTGAATGCTACAGTGAATCCATATGTTTTGTGTCCGTATTTGAACTGTAGGGCAGTATGTACTCTGTCAGGATTCTTCAGACTCTGACCTACACAGAGTACTTTCATTTTTTTCAGTTGTCTTCTCTGTGTTTTGACCCAATGGAACAACTAGTGAATACTTCAGCTGATACAAAACATATAACCTTCATCAACACTCATCCTCTTAGTATTGAACAAAATCCCCTAAAATGTACATGTCAAGGTCTGCTGTATCCTGAAGCAGCAAAACAGTTTGAAAGGTATGTTCAAGATGTAACATAGTCCCTGCAAAACTATACAGAGTAAATTGAACTTACTTGGCATTGGTATGTGCCAGGATTCATAGCTCCCATTAATCTACTTGTTATAGCATTTATACACTGTTGTAATAGGTAACATAGAGGGAACATTACCTTTTATAGTATTTTAATATAGTTAGCATGCTTTTGGGTAATAATATCTCCATATTAATATTTTGGAAAGCTAAGTATAATGCAGTATCTTGAATAAATATGAATTACTTGCACAGTAAAAAGCTGTAGCTGATGTCAGTGCCGGACTTCCAGTTTTCAAAAAATCTAATGAACAATGAAGTAAAATATGCTGGCTAGATGAATCATGTAGTTCAGATAAAGGCATCACTTCATACATTCGATTTGCAAAGTACCCGTCTGAGCTTTTATATATTTCAAAGGTGACAATGGGACTGATATAAATTAGCCTTGTGAACCTCATAGGTGAGACCAGGATGTGGTGGGGCTGGCCTGCTGATATTCTGGTACTTCTCGGGTGTGATTCAGTGAGAAAATTAATTCTAATGCTATCAAGAATTTAAAGAAAGTTAGCTTTCTCTTTATGAAAGTTGGGGAAACAAAAAAAAAGAGGTGTTTTTTTTTTTTTAAATTTATGTACAATTTAAGATTGAAGAAAAGAGTTGCAGAAATTAAGTCCAATTTACAGACTAATTTTTTTGTATACCAGACTAATTAGAAAGCATTTTAAATGAACGATCACAGTGTTAGGGAATGAGCTAGAACATGACGTGAGCAAAATTTCTGTAAACATTAATACAGCCAACACCTAATTCTTAGAAAAACATCTACTGTATCTCTAACAACAATGTACTTTCACTTTAATGAAAATGCTGTATATGAAACTCCTCATCTACAAAACAAGACTGTCTTTGCAACTCTAAGAAACCTTTGTGTCAAACACTTTAATTACAATAGTTACTACTGACCATGCTCTGTTACTGCTGCTTTGAGTCAGTTGAGCATTTTGTTTATAGTGTTTCACTTCTGCTAAGGGATTAATTAAAATTAGGCCTTCTTTTCTAAAGACAGAGAAACAAAGTCCAGCATGACATTTTTACTCTCACAATACTGAAGGTCATTTAAATACATTTTGAGAACCACAAACTAAAGAGGTATAGCTATTTCAACAGATAGGTTCTATTTTAACCTCTTCTCTTTGGCTGAGGGCCATATCTCAACTGCGGAATATTCTATGCAGAAAAAGAGAGAGAGAGACAGAGAAAGAACAACACTTAAAACATTACAAGATTTGTCATTCATATAAAACCAGGAAAAGGTTCAACTTTATATGGTGGTGTGTTAGGTTTGTAGAGATTCAGGATGCTCCCAAAGAGTATGAAGCCCTAGAAGTTTTTAGTGTGAAGCAATGAAAAACTGGTTCTACTGGTCCTTACACACCTCTGCCCTAGGTTGCACCTATTTGTGGAAAGAAATGAACACAGCACAGAAATTATGTAAGCAAATAAGCTGAATTTTTTTTTAAAGTAAAAAGTTGAATACTTCAACAAAACTGACATCAGCTTTTAAAGATCAAGAAAGAGGTCATATTTAAGAGTAATTTCTGTTCATTAGAATATTTGCTACAAAATACAAAAACAGACTGAATCCTGTCTACAGTATAAACATTAGCTCATGGCTTTTCATTAGCTTAACTTTTATTCTTGTTTAGTGAGCCTACTACAACTGAACAACTTTGAATATATCCCTATATATTTAGCATATTGCCCAACTTTACTTGAGCAGTACCTTAATTTATTGCCAGGATCAATTTTAAACATTAAATAACTGTATTTGTTTTCTAATTTTGCTTTTGTAATAAGTCTACTTAGTAGATATTTTCCAAAGCCGACTACTTGATATAATCTCCACAAGACAGGGAAAGCTAACTGAACCTTAGCACTCAAGTACCAAACCAAGCAGAAGAAAGGAACCACCATAAAATAATTTAATTCAAACATGATTTTTATTCATGTCCTAGTGAACTGAGTTAATGAATAGCATACTGGTTCCACCAATAGCTTTTTATATTTGTAAATGACAATTACAAAGAAAATAAGATAAATGTTCAGTTTGATGAAGCTGGGCTAAATAAAGCTTTAGAAGGATGCCTTGCAGGAGTTTTGGATACCACTTATTTTTTCAGTACAGGTTTGGTGTAAAAAAATGCTAGCCATATTTACAGCTGGTATGATACAATACAGAAATACTATTTGTATAGGAAAGTGTGTGTGTATTATAGAGATCATTCAAGAGGAATGTAAGAGATTCTTTAAACAGAAAAAGCTTGAACAGCACTTCTATGGAAAAGTGCTAAGAACACATTAAAGACTGAATTCATTAAACTGTGATAAATCCAGAGAAGACATATGTTAAGATAACCTGAGGGTTTTATAAGACTCAGCAGTACCATTTTAGCTGAGAATTCTTTTTGTCTACTCAGCTATCGTATTTTAAAAAGGCAAAAATAAATGCATGCACCAAACCCATTAGAGGAGGTAAACACTGTATCACAAGACATATTTAGCAACTTTATCTGATAGAGATTTTGTAGATCTGATCAGAGATCAATCTTTCTTTACAAGATAAAACTGGTGATCATCTATAGTCTGGCCATTTATGGCTGTTTTGAACACAAAGTTATTAGTGCTAACACATACACTCAAATGTACAAAGAACAGCTAAACTTAAGTATTTATTCTTGTGTTTAATACAACAATCACTATGATGTTGTACTCACTGAAAAATTGTACCTCAATAAACCCACTGTTATTCATTAAAAAAATAAGGCTACATAAAGACACATTTTAATTCAGCAAGATAACTGCACATGTTTTAAGCATGGAGTAGATCACCAGTTTCATTTGGACTAAGCAAAGGTTTTAAGCGGTGGGCAAGAACAATGATTAGCTTATGTTAAGGTGAGATAAATTATTCTGGTTTAGTGATCTCTCAAGGTGGTTACTCTATGAAAGTGTATGAGGTCAGAATTAGAAGGGGGTTTTTGTGTGTGGGTTTTGGTTTTTTTTTTTTTTTTTTAAAAACAGTTTCTGCAGTTCTGGAAATCTAAAATGAATAGAGTTTTTAGCATCAATTTGAAACATGTAGCAAGTCATGACTTGCAACTGTACATGACATTGCTTGTTCAGATGAGAGAATAAAAGATACTGCAGCATCATTGTCCCTTATGCACCTTCCTCTTGTGCTTAGAAAAACACTCTAAAAGCAGAGATCTCTGCTGGGGATAAATCAACAGACATTTTGAATCTTACAAGAAAGTAGGACTGAAGACAAGACAAATACATTGCTGACTTGGTATCTTGAAGTCCAGGTAATAGAACATAAGGGTAAGAGGTTTTGATGGACTTATACATGAATCACAGACGTATGTCTCAAACACAGAGGTATTGTTACACGTTATAAAACTCAGAACTGTTACAACTGTGGCAACAGAAGTCGACACTTTATGCAATATTTCAAATCCTCTATAGAAGTCTGTGAAGGACTATTAGTACCTAGAGCCTCAATTTCCAGTATTTCATGTGATCTCCTCCTGTCAGTTACTACTTCAGGCAAAAATTTAGTCTCCTACTGAGAGAATCTATGGGGTACAAACCATACAGAACCAGTTCTGAAGATTCTGGGTTTGAATTAATACAGCTCAGGGCAGGCACCTTTTGCCTCTGATTGTATGTTAGGGGAATCAACTCATCTCTGTGGTTTGCTCCTACTCCCTCACTCTGGAGAGGATTAACCTTTGAAACTGGTAGGTTAAAAAAATATTATGTATTGTTTAGTAATCAGTGAGTATCTAGAAATGATCAAGTGATCTTCAGTCAGTAGCCATGTATCTTGGAAATACCAGTCTGTAAATGATATCCTACTTGAGCCAGGGTTTAATCTGATGTTTTTTTCTTAACCATTCCTCTCCTTGCCAAGAAAAGAATATAAAAATATTCTAAATGTAAGCAAGCTCAGATCAATACTAAGAAGTTATTATATTATGCTTAGATTTTACAAATAGCTTCTAAATCACCAGAATTGAAAGAAGACATCAAGGTTGTGACACTCAGCTCAGTGCAGGGCAGAAGAAAACTGAGCCTTTTTTCTTGGCCTTCATACTTACATTTCACTGGTGCCTATTCTTACCAATGCTTTCTGGATAGCCTGCTTTATAAATCCATTAGGCACTTGCAACTTAAATACCAAATCCAGTTCCAGTTTCCCTACCTTACAGGGGATAGAGCAGAACTGGAAAAGTTGCTGAGAAGGGCAGTAAGGATGAACCACGGTATGAAAAGCTGCCATACAGTGAACAATTGAATATAACAGAATTCTTCAGCCTGGGAAATAAATGACTGGATGGCATAGAAAAGGTCAATAGGGAAAGATTGTTCATTGTCTCTTACAGTGTAAGAGGTAGAGGTCATCAACTAAAATTAACAGGAGGCACATTCAAAACAAATGAAAGGAGTCAGCTACAGGTCACACAATGAAGTAAAGTAGTGAGATGTGGAATTCTTTCCTGGTGATACCGTAAGTTTACACAGTCTTAAAAAGGTACTGCATAACAGCATTAAAAAAGCTCATCTTAAATTACAGACACTGTCTCTGAAATACAAGCTGCTGGAGGCTGGGAAATTATTCTGGAAAAAAAAAACCCATGACAATTTACCCCATTCTTATGCTTTCCCTGAGTCTCTGCTATAGACCACTACTAGACAGATGGTACTGCCTGTATCAGGCAAGACCTTTCATGGAAGGTAAGTCAACATTCCCTGTTTGTAACATGTGACAACAGGGAGATTCATTTGCTCTTCACAATAGTGCTTCAGTTTAATTTCAAGTACAGATACAGAAAATTCATTTTTGACAAATCAGAATTTTTGAATTTGAGTGGTACTCTCATCTTCTGTTAATACTGCTATGGTAACAGGATAGATGTTGAGTCTGGCTATCTGAAAGATCCTCTTCCCTCTCATGTTACACAGAATCTAACGCTTAGTGAAAGAATGCTTACAGGTGAGGTCGTTGGTACAACTAATCCTTCTTCAAAATATCTAGGCAAACTGTATAGAATTCTAAGAACTGGCAGTATGTAGATACTGTGGTGTATTTATAAATTCTTCATTAGCTATCAGGTGTGCAAAAGCTCACCTTGCATAACAATGTAATTCTGATGACCTATATTATTTTTTCCCCAAACTGTACATTTGCATGTGTACTTTTTATAACTAAATATGCTGTATATATCTATATGCACATGCACTGAAAGAACTTAAAACAAATGCTTGTTTTCCTAGAAGCTTCCCATGTAACACTCTCTCAAATGGAATTTGCATTCAGCCCAAGGCCTGGACTGAAGCAGTTGCTGCTGATTCTCTTCTTCTCTTATCTGCTTCTAAGAAAAAAACATCTGCTTAGATTTTTTTCACTAAGCCTAAGAATGCTGTATCTAGATCAAATAAACTCTGACCCTTGAATAGTGGAGTTGCGGGACCCAGTTTGAAAGCAAAGTCAGCAGGACAAAGTTTAATCTACAATGCATTACCAGACACTACAATTCTGATGGAAGAATGTAGTGCTAAATGTATATTCCAATTAAAGTTACGCATTGAGACTAATTAAGTTTTTAACTGTTAGGATCTCTTTGAGTACAGATCCATCTTTAAACTTGTTGAAAAAATAATCCCTTAAGCCTAAAGATGAAATACAGCTACCATACACTCATTTTAAAGGTAATAAGCAGCATGATGACTTGAGGCATGATGGATTGTTTTGCCTCTATGTCTCATTGTTTTATGGGTGTTTCTGACTGCTGGATCCATTCAAAGATGCAACTGGATGCTCCTTATTTCTTGTATCTCTGTGTATTTGCCCTCTGGAAGTGATATAGGACATCATATTATTATGTTATGTTTATTAAATAGTTTTTAAAATTTATTTTTGTCATTATTGTCTGAGATGAGTCAGTGCAGTTCTGTATTCTTTTGGGGTGTTACTGAACAAAAAGAATATAGTATTTAAACATGGTGTCTTCTTTGACTTGTGTGCTGCAACCTTAAGCATATGTCTACTTGTATTGAAAAATGCCTCATCTTTTTTTACATTCAGGTAAAACACTCTATTGATGTAAGGGTTTGCGAAATTAGAAAAATCCAGTGGACTTTCAATACGCACTGATTTTTTTTTTTTCTTAAACAGTCAGAAACTTCAAACAAATAACCTAAGATAGAGGTGACCAACACAACAGCCACAGGTTCCAGCTTAATGGTTCAGTGCCAGTCAAGCTGCTGCATGATTGACATGGGACTAAAAATCTGCCTACTGCAATCATCATAAGATCTCTGATGTTTTACAGCAGCTGACCATTGGTGATTGATTATGTTTGGGTAAGGGGAAGGGGCTGACCTCCAGCAACTGGTCAACACAGCTGCCTCACACAGACCTCTCCCTCAGGAAGAAATAGTCACTACAGATCAACCGCTGCACAGTAACATGACTGCAAGAAGGCCAGGGGAAAAGTTAGACTTCGCATCCTAGCTTTTATTTTCCACATCCTCCATGACAGTATACTTAGCCAACTCTCTTGCCCAGTCTTACCTGGCCTTGTATCTCTTTGCATGCTGGTTAGGAAAGGAGGCCAGGAAGACTAGTTGTGAGCTATTCCTGCGTCTCAGTTGCACTTAAGTGTGTGATGGGACCAGCCAAATTTCAGTGCTGAGCATCTGACAGGCAGCAGAGACACAGCTGCTACTCTAGGTCCTCTGCATGCAGGAGCAGTTTAGCTGTTACGTGTCTGACCTGGAGTCGGGTAGTAGCCAAAAAATTCCAGTCACTGTGGGACAGGATTTCTTAAATGACAGGTCACTTACAGAGTAGTGTATATCCCTCTTCAGAGATCTGCCGTGCAAATAGATACAAAATTCACACTAGTGCCACCTGCTGCTCTACACTGCCTGCTGCAGCTCACCTAGCTAAAATGTAAATCCTGAAAATTATTTACCATCTGACAAATGCACCAAATGACAGCAGTAAAATCTAACAGTGTGCTTCTGATATTTTCTCTTAAACTCTCTCCAAGACTTACTCTTCTCAGTAAGTGGAGAGTATACTGTAGTATACTTGCACAAAATACGCTTGCGTATTCACACGTGGAAGGAAGAAAGGGGGCTGATGGTTGAAGGCTATTATCGTGAATTGGAAGTAGCCAACACAGAAAAATATTATGTATTTTGCAATTCATTCAAGTAAAAAAAAAAAAGGTAAGAGGCAGCTATTCTAATTTTTTTTTTTAAGGAAAGAACTTCAAAAGTTCAGGTATTTTAAAAATGTTTCCAAACTTATGCAAACTGTGACATTTTAACCTTTACAGGTACATTTAAAATTGCTATTGAATTTACAGCTAGTATTCTCCTGCCTATAAATGCATGGATCCATGCCCTGGGTCTCTTCAATGCCTATACTGATCAATGTAGATATTTTTTATAAAAGTTGCTAACTCAAGACTGACTGTTGAAATGCTATGTAACTTTAATTCATAATATGAACAAATTTGCAATGGTATGTGTATTCAGACAATTAAAAAACCTTCTTACTGCTTATATTGTTTGACAGTTAAAGGTAATACATTTAATACTTGCAGTATTTGCTATTGATCTTAATACCATTACAGCTCAACCAATAATCACGAGTTACTACAGGAGAAAAATCACTTAAAAATATGACTTAACACATACCAAGCATTTATGAAAAGATAAACATATTCCAGAGCAGAATGATTCACTGAAAGATTGCTCTTCTGTCTTGGAGAAAGACTTTATACAAAAGATAAAAGAAAGTTGTAAACAAGCTCTCCTGAGACTATACCTACAATATATATCGTCTCCTGACATTTACTTATATTTACTACTTGGAGCTCAATTTTCAGGTGTAGTTCATCATCATGTTTTTGATAACTGTTATAACTAGGATAAATGAGTTCTAAAGAAACACAGAATTAAAGATTTAATTGATCTTCACATACCCATTCTTTGTAAGAATATATGTTTCAAGACCTACTGAAAAAAAAAGGCAGCAATTTCAGAAAATTAAGACCTACTTCTGAAACAGATGGTTAAATTGTAGGATCAGCTTATTATACTAAATAAAATATTAGTATGTACATGATCTATATAGTAGACTACTTTTTGATTCTTAACAGTGTTAGAAGAAAACACTGAAACTGAATCAATTTTTCTTCTTCTAGGATCCAAATTTTTAAAATTTCCAACTGATTATTTTACAGTGAGAATAAAAACCCATTACTAGTATCTAAGTTGTATCAACATGAACTATGCTTAAAATGTTTTTCCTGGCCTGTGTAAACTTGCTTTACAAGCCACATTCTGGGTTATTATATATCTAATGATTATCTGTGCAAAATGCCTGTGGGCAACACAACCTTGTTTTAGTAATGCTGGTGTTTATCACTGTCAATGTGATTTTTCTACTGAGGAATACAGTCTAAACAAAAACCAAGTTTTATAGAAATAGTTACATGACAGCTCCAGTCCTCATATCAAATTTAACTTGGTTTTAAAATTTTAACAATATTCTAAAAATTATTCTAATGCTCTAGTTGCTAGTAATGCAAGGGCTCTTAGTCACACGTCAGTAGGCAAGGGTAGTATTAGGTCTCAGGAGTTCTTTCACTTTTCACTACTTAGGTTCATATCCATTCTTTCGGAACAGTATTATTCCCACATGGATCACATCACTGGACAGCTCTCAAGGTCATGACATTTTAAATATTATCACTGCAATACCCAGAAAGTGACAGTGTCCTGCAGTGGTATCGTTAGAGAAAGTCCATGTTCCTTCTGTTCCCCTTTTGTTGATTCTAGTTTTCTCAGGCTCAAACTCTTCTTTGTCTTTGTATAGGAAAAAGTATGTATGAAGTTGTTCCACATACTAGCCATTTAGATTCTTGAATACGTATGCTACATATTACATACTCCTTTATTCTCCACTGGGACGTCATCGATGTCTCATGCCAGAGTAATGTCACAGTTACTCTAACAACTAGTTACTAGCAACAAGACAAGAATAAAGAAGTGGAGTGGTATGTGACTGCTGCCAGTTGTAAAGGTCTGTATCCTTCATCTGTGGCACAAATGCTCTGATGCCCTATGAAACAAGAAGCCAGTCTCACTAGAGACTGGCAAGTGAAAGAAAATAATAATAATAAAAAATCTCCCCACACAAACCCTATGACAGTCAGAATCACAGAAGACATTCCTTTCTTTCTTAGGGAAGTAGATAAATAGCAATTACCTCACTTCTTACTCATTTGCTTATTTCTCTCCAGGTAAATTCTAATAGTGCAAAAATCCATGCATTTCTTTCCCTCCCCCAACATATTAAAAGGGAAACTGGCCAGAGACATTTAACAATGGCTGGTTGAAAAACTCCTGTAAAATGAGAAACTGCTTTTCAAGTTGATTTTTAATTTGCTGTTGTTGAAATTTGATATAAAGTCTGGTTTTTGGGTAATGAGATCCTCTCACTTCAGGGACAGAATGGAGAAATAGACAAATGTAACTAAGCATTTGCCCAGTGTTCTGCAAAACCTGAGAGAATAAGTCTCAATTTAAGGTATTTTGCTATTCTGTTTTCAACCAGTTCTATTATGTTTCTCATCCTTAGATAATAAACACAATAAAAAGCTTCAAAACTAAAGAGTGAGGAACAAGCTGTGGAAAAAAATCCAAGGTTCTAACAATTTCGTTTATGAAACTGACAAACAACAAAAAATACTGTTACTCCAGTTAAGTAATTTTTCTTCCATTAATCCCATATTTTATTTAGCATGGGCTATTCCTTACAGATGAGTGTTTCTGAAAGACTTAGGCATCATTCTTCACTCTGGTTTGTGCACACCTGTTTTCTGCTGAGTTTCTAAAAGGCTTCACAAAGAGTAAGCAAGAAACTGAAGTCTACTGTCAGTAGAATTGATTTGCTCTATAAGGATCCACTACTTCATTGCAAACTTGTCTGGGGCCTGAAAAATCCAAAAGATTGAGTGTTACTCTAAGGTTTAATCTCTTTTTAAAGTAGCTATCAAACATTAGCTAATAGGTTACTTTAAGAATCTAATTAATTATTAACCTTCCTTTAATTTAAAGTTAGCAACCTTGTGGCTAACTTACCTTCACCTGACTGTAGGAATACTTTTACAGAAATGACAGTTTGGCTGTGCAAAGTAATACAGAAGGCTTTGGGAGGTAGTTGTTTCCTGATACACAGAGTAAAACTTCACATGACTGGCTATGTATTTACTGTTAATACCTCTGTTTCTTCAGAAGTGGAGCCAAAGTAACTGTGTCTACATTTACCAGTGCCTAAGGGAAACTCACTATTTAGATGGTCAATGAAGACACAATATTAACACTTTAATTCTAAATGTAAACCTTTGCTTCCAAATAAGATGCAGTAATTTTATGGTGTCTTTATTAAGGTTAAATTTGTGTACCAGTCTAATTACTTTGCTCAAGAATTCATCTACTGAAATGTGAGATAGATATTTAAGAATTTCTTGATTTTTATTATTCAACAAGGAAACATTGCTTACCCTGATATCTTCCACAATGCTTGAGAATCTTTTCCACTTTTCTTCACATTAAACATTCTTGGTGTCATAATCCCTGACACTAACTTGTCTTGTAGATATTCTATTTGATTTGTAAAGGTCACTGTCTTTTTAGCATTAAGCACTGCTATAAGTCAGGTTTTTACTTACATTTGGGCCTTATATTTATCTAATGTTATTTTAACTAAGAAAAAAAGTCAAGAAACTTACTGCTGCAGTTAATTATAATGAAAGAAGATTTCATTGGTGAGAATTAAAGTCACATAACTAAGGTATAAATAGGCCTGCTCCCTACTGATTTTGATAAAAGTTATAAATCAAGGTAATTCTGACTCTAATGGGGGTATGAAACCAAAGTGTAATGTTCCCCAAACAAAACTTGAACTAAAAAATCTACTGAAAATACAGAACAGTCCTGTAATTTTAATCTAACACAGAAGACCAGGCTGGTATAGTAACTCGTGTACTAGAAAAAATACATTTCAATAAAGCAGCATTGCTCCTCAACACCATCCTACCTTACACTAAATTACAGACTGGAAAACAGCACCTTCTCTTTGAAGCTCAAAGGAAGGTCTCTCTTGTGATAAACTAAACCAAATGCAGTGTCATGTAAATAACAAACATTGAATCAAATCTACATTGGTGGATAAAACTATTTCAGGAAGTTCTCTAGAATGCAGCATATTCAAGTAAAACAAACACTTAAACACATTTTTGCCCTTATTTGATGAACTAAACTTCTTGGTATGAAGTTTACATAACTATTTCACTTAATTCAAAGAAATTTCACAGCCTGGTTACATGTGTCCACTGAAAATACTTCCTGAGGAAGAAAGAAGACTTGCAGCTGATGAACTAAAGATGTTTGCTAGATGAAGAAGCTGCCAGCTTGAATATCCTTTGAAATGCTAGCTCTCTAAATGAGCAGGTAGTATTAACGTGTTGCATCCAACTGGTAACATGTTTCTGTATGAGAAGGCTGACATGCTTTGAACAAGCTTTATTTTTCCCTTGCAATTTAAAGTTGAGAAAAGCTCTGATCATAAAAGCAGAATTTTTAGAAGTATCTGTTTAGGCTCATGGATCTGCGTCCAAGAACACAGCTCTGAAAATGTTTTCTGAAGTACATACTTAAGAAATTCACTTACCAGAAATCAATTTAATACTGGTGTAATGGTTTTTTTCCCATACCAAAGGCAAAATCTTTGCAACAAAGATAAAAGTCAAAGTCTTCCCAGCCAAAACACCATTTAAACATTGTACAGAAAGTTAATACAAATACAGCAATTATTAGGCACTTTCTGAACTACAACTCAAATGGGATACTGTGAATAGAAGCTGGTGAAACTATTGGATCTGCCTTTTGAGTGTTTGTATGCTCAGGGTTTTAAATGCTGTTATTTTATGGTTGACGTAACTCTAAAGTAAGTTCTAGAATTAAAAAAAATTAATATAGTTAACTAGTGTTATGCAACTGTAAGTTTTCAAATCAGTTTTGTAAAATCCTGATATAGAGTCCAGAGACCTTTTTTAGAAACAGATCTAAAGCCTCTCTACAGTGGCAATCCAAATGTTCTGCTCTCCCACAAGCTGTTTTAAGTGGGCTCACAGAAACTAAAAAGCAAGACACCCCGCTCCAAATTGTTGTGAGTGATGTGAGTGATGACTAGAAACAGCATTCATATATTTTTTCAACAGTAAGTATGATGACTCCATGATTAGTAAAAATGCACAGTGTAATTCCACATTATCACAAACTGCATGGTATGACTTCCAATGGCAAGTGTTGCATCACGTAGCCAAGTGAGTGGTTGGCTCACAACTTACATAGAGTCCCAGTTCTCAGCAAAATCTATGTTTCCATGTGCAATTAAAAAAATAAATCTGAGCTTTTACTAAGGCTTTGCAAGGGAGATCACAAAATATCCATTGGCTAACATCAAGTGACTCGATGATTTCAGTTCAGTTCTTTGGTACAGCGGTGTCCAAATCATAAACCTCAAATTTTGAAGGATTTCAACATAATCAGCATACTGTCTAAACTAAGACCTTTTACCATCCAGTTACTAATAAGCAGATATTTAAATAATACCCGAAATAGCAAGTTTAACAAGGGCAGTAAGAGAGACAGCTCCATCTTCCTTTTATAGTAACTGTGAACAGACATTGCTTCCTATTTGCAACAGATGGCTAAACACGCCAACACGCCCCCCCTTTTTCTTTTAAACAAGTTACAAGTAGGCTTTTAAATTACCACTGAGCTTTACGCATAGGTACATACGGGCCGGACAGGCCAGGCCAGGCCAGAGCAGACGCTTTTAGCGCGGATGGATGGATCATGCTGTGGTGGCCCAGCTGCACCTGCCCCCCGCGTCTGTCTTTATGATGAGAAATTGGGCTCGACATCCCTCCCTCAGCCCCTTCGCCTCAGGGGTGGGCACAAGACACAGCCAGCCCCGCACATCTGGAGAGGAGACCCATCTCAACCTCTGGCGTCAGCCAGCAGCCGGACCGCCGGCAGCGGGCTCCGGACGTGTAGGAGAAGGGACTCGCGTGCTTTGGGCAAGGGGCCGGTATTTGAGGGCGGCGGGGGTCGGGCCGCCCGCGCCTTGCGGAGGCGGGGGGCGGATATCGGCCTGCGTCCACGGGGGCGGCCGGGGGGAGCCTGAGGAGACCGAAGGAGAAGGGGAAGGGCGTGCGGCCGGGGGCGGCGGGGCGCCGGCCTCCGCTGCGCCGCCCCGCTCTCGGCCTCTCACCACGTACCATCTCGATGATCTTGGTCTTCCTGCCCGTCTTCTTCTTCATGGTGAAGATGTACTGGGCCAGCACTACCCCGCCGACCAGGGCGCACACGCTGGCGCTGGCCACCGCCCCCATCTTCGCCACGGCGGTCCTGTCCATGGTAGCTGCCAGGGGCACGCTGAGGCGCCGACCGGTCGCTGCAGGGAGGCGGGGGGTGTCACGAAGGAGGAGGGGGTGCCCCTCAGCGCCGGCCCGAGCGCGTCCCCACCGAAACAACCGCCAGACCCGGCCGGGCGGTAACGACGGCGCCGCGCGCCGCCCGCCCCCCTCTCTCCCTCCCTCCCTCTCCTTCTCTCTCTCCCCCCCCGGCTCCGGCGCGGGCTCCCCGCGAGACGTCACGTGCGCGCGGCCGGCCGGCGGTACCACGCAAGTGGAAAAGGGCGGGGGGGGGGGGGGGGGAGAAGGAAAGGGGGGCGGCTGGTGGAGCCGGGCGCCGCAGAGGGCGAGAGGCTTCTGTGAGGGCTTTGAAAGGAAAAGCACTAGCCGGGAGGTTTGGGTCTTTCCTCGGGAAACGCAAAGCAACGCCTCTTTTTCATTCACCCCCCCCCGTACCGGAAGAAATGGCAGAGCCCAACGGTCCGCGGCGCCGCTTCCCGAACTACATTTCCCGGTGTCGGCGCGAGGCGCGGCGCTCCCGCCCTCCCGGAGGGGCGGGGCCGGGCGGGGCGGGGCGGGGCGCGGCCGGTGCTTTACGCGCGGTGAGCGGGGCGCCGGAGATGGCGGCGGCAGCAGTGGGGAGGGTGCGGTGATGCTGCTGGTTTGTGCCTCGCCTTTTGCTTCGCTTCAGGCTGCGTCTAAGCGAGGAGCTCCCGCGAGGAAAGGGGGCTGCCGCCCCGCAGCGGCGGGGAGCGCACCGCACCTGGGGGGTGCTGTCTGTCGCCCAGGTAAGTCCCCGCCGGTCTCTGTCTCCCTTCTCCCGCTCCGGGGCGTGGGTGAGTGTCCGGGCGGGGCTCGGGTGGGAGTGCTGCGGGTGCCGTGCAGGAGCTCTGTGAGGGAGAGGGGCTGTGGGGAGGGCGGTGCTGCCGCCAGCCTGCACTCGGCTGCAGCAGGTTGCTTGGCCGGCATAGCGACGGTAACCGCCTCAAGTGAGAAGAGAAATGGTTTTATTTGCCGGACGTGGTTTCCTTTAAAGAGGAGAGGCGCGGGCTTGCAGGCTGCGTTTGCTCCGAAGGAAAACAAGGGGTGAGCCCATCATTTTTCCTTCTTCCCGGAAGGAACCGCCGGAGCCGGCGCTGCCTGCCTGCCCCTCACCTCCTCCGCGGGCTGGGGGGTCGAGTGTCTTCAGGTTTGACCTACTCATGGCAGAGCTGTGAGTTTTGAGCTAGGGTAATGTTATTGTCAAGCCGCCTACAAAAGGATTAGTCTCTCTCTCCCCCCACCTTCTTAAAATAACAGCAGCTAGGGAGCAGAAAAGCTGATTTGTGCCCTATCTGACCGAGTTCTTTAGTCGTGTCACTAGGGCGTCTTCAAGGCGATTACTCGGTGGAGATTTTGATGATGTCTGTTTATGTCTTCATTTACTTTTCTAAAAATAAGTTCTCTTGCAGAAAACTTGCATCAGAATCTCTTTTTCCTGATGTTCCTTGGTAAGAGAGAAAACCTCAGTTCTGTGACTTTGAAAACTTGTATTACTTAAGGCTTTTAACAATTTAAAAAAAGCTGGTGGTTTTTTTCTTTGTATAACTAGCAGTGTCTATCACAACTAATTTGTAAACTAACAACAAGTTTTGTAAGGTTGTTTTCTGAACTACATAACCAGAAACCCAAGACACCTGAAATTAACATTTATTGACCTCGCACTAGAGCCATGTGAAACTAAGAGGTAGAACATACTCAAAGTTGTTACTAACAAAGTTGTTTGTATAAACATTTGTATATATATTAGTATACACTTTAAGAATGGTTTGTTTCCTTTTCAGTAGAGAAAAATGTCGCTGTTTAAAGCTAGAGACTGGTGGTCCACCATACTTGGAGAAGAGGAAGAATTTGACCAGGGCTGCCTGTGTGTTGCTGATGTTGATAATAGTGGCAGTGGACAAGGTAAATTCAGAATTACGTGGTTGTTGACTTACGCTACACAGCTGCAAGTTTGCTTTGACCAATGCTTACTGAAAGCTCGTTAGTCTGGCTAGTTGGCCAGGTAAAGTCTGCTATCTTTAATGTGTCCTGGTAGGCTTGAGAAGACAAAATCAGTACCATTTGTCTTTGTACATTTGTAAGTTTCTAAACATCTTAATTCTGGCTTGTGTTCAGTAGTAATTTCTCTCATGTCTTATTCCCTCAGTGGTAGATATCTTTAAAATAGAACATTTTCAATTAGTCATGGGAGCAAATGCACTTTGTAAGTTGTTGAAAAAGAGAAAGGTGAGACCTAATAAGTGAAGAATTTTAGAAAAACAACCTTTTCTGCCTGGAAAATAAATGGGCTGTTGAAATAAGTGACTCTGCTTGAGTAAACTCTGCTTTTCTATGTAGTCATTAAAAATGTGGAATGATCTTTGCTGTCAGGGGGAGGTCTTGAGTGTGTATGTTTTTTAAATTAATAAGTATTTGTGATCTTTCTCAATGATACACTCATGCTCATCTTGGAGCTGTTTTTGCTCAGTAGAGGTACTTGAGTTTGATTTCCCCATTGCCATATTCTTTATAACATTATTTTTATTTTAGATTGTCCCTTTCAGGAGGATTTGAATGAAGTTGAGCTGTTACTGGTTTGGTGTACAACCTTTTTCAGTAGAAATGCATGGAATCATTTGGGTTGGAAAAGACCTTTAAAATCATTGAGTCCAACCATTAACCTAACACTGCCAAGTCCACCACAAAACCCTGTCCCTAAGTGCTGCATCTGCATGTCTTTTAAATACCTCCAGGGATGGTGACTCAAACGCTTCCCTGGGCAGCCTGTTCCAATGCCTGATAACGCTTACAGTGAAAAAATTATTCCTAATATCCAGTCTAAACCTCCCCTGGTGCAACTTGAGGCCATTTCCTCTTGTCTTATTACTTTTTACTTGGGAAAAGAGACTGACACCCACCTTGCTACAACCTCCTTTCAGGTAGTTGTAGAGGGTGATAAGGTCTCCCCTGAGTCTCCTTCTCTCCAGGCTAAACAACCCCAGTTCCCTCAGCTGCTCCTCAGAAGACCTGTGCTCTAGACCCTTCACCAGTTTTGTTGCCCTTCTGTGGACACACTCCAACACCTCAGTGTCTGTCTTGTAGTGAGGGGCCCAAAACTGAACACAGTATTCAAGGTGTGGTCTCACTGGTGCTGAGTGCAGGGGGACAATCACTTCCCTAGTCCTGCTGGCCACACTATTTCTGATACAAGCCAGGATACCATTGGCCGCCTTGGCCACCTGGGCACACTGCTGGCTCATATTCATCTGGCTGCTGACCAGCAGCCCCAGGTCCTTTTCTGCCGGGCAGCTTTCCAGCCACTCTGCCCTGAGCCTGTAGCGTTGCACAGGGTTGGTGTGCAGGACCCAGCACTCGGCCTTGTTGAACCTCATACAGTTGGCCTTGTCCCATTGCTCCAGCCTGTCCAGATCTCTCTGCAGAGCCTCCCTACCCTCGAGCAGATCAACACTCCCACCCAACTTGGTGTCGTCTGCAAACTTACTGAGGGTGCACTTGATCCCTTCATCCAGATCACTGATAAAGATATTAAGCCAAACTGTCCCCAGTACTGAGCCCTGGGGAACTGTGACCAGTGCCAACTGGATTTAACTCTGTTCAGCACTACTCTTTGGGCTGTGCCATCCAGCCAGTTTTTTTACCCTGTAAGACTGCACCCATCCAAGCCACGAACAGCCAGTTTCTCCAGGACAATGCTGTGGGAAATGGTGTCAAAGGTCTTTAAAGTCCAGGTAGGCAACATCCACAGCCTTTCCCTCATCCACTAAGTGGGTCACCTTGTCACAGAAGGAGATCAGGTTTGTCAAGCAGGACCTGCCTTTCACAAACCCATGCTGACTGGGCCTGATTGCCTGATTGTACCATATGTGCCATGTAATGGCACTCAAGATGATCTGCTCCATGACCTTCCCTGGCACTGAGATCAAACTGACAGGCCTGCAGTTCCCTGGATCCTCCTTCAGGACCTTCTTGTAGATGGACGTCGCATTTGCCAGCCTCCAGCCACCTGGGACCTCCCTGGTTAGCCAGGACTGCTGGTAAATGATTGAACGTGGCTTGGTGAGCATTTCTGCCAGCTCCCTCAGTACCCTTGGGTGGATCCCATCCAGCCCCATAGACTTGTGTGTGTCTCAGTGGTGTAGCAGGTTGCTAACCCTTTCCCTTTGGATTATGGGGACTTCATTCTGCTCCCTGTCCCTGTCTTCCCGCTCAGGGGGCTGGGTACTCCGAGAACAGCTGATCTTACTATTGAAGACTGAGGCAAAGAAGGCATTAAGCACGTCAGCCTTTTCCTCATCCTTTGTCACTATGTTTCCTCCCGCGTCCAGTAAAGGATGGAGATTCTCCTTAGCCCTCCTTTTGTTGCTAATATATTTATAGAAACATTTTTTTGTCTTCTATGGCAGTAGCCAGATCAAGTTCTCGTTGGGCTTTCACCCTTCTAATTTTCTTCCTGTATAACCTCACGATATTTTTGTAGTCCTCCTGAGTTGCCTGCCCCTTCTTCCAAAGGTCATAAACTCTCTTTTTTTTCCCCTGAGTTCCAGCCAAAGTTCTCTGTTCAGCCAGGCTGGTGGTCTTTCCTGCCACCCATCTTTTGGCACATAGGGATGGCCTGCACCTAGCAACAAAAATAGGGCTAAGGACTGCCTCCCAAGGGACTTTGTCAACCAGGCCCTGAAGCAGGCCAAAGTCTGCCCTCCAGAAGTCCAAGGTGACAGTTCTGCTAATCCCATTCCTTACTTCTCCAAGAATCGAAAACACCGTTTTATGATCACTGTGCCCAAGATGGCCTCCAACTATCACATCACCCACAAGTCCTTCTCTCTTTGGAAGCAACAGGTCCACTGGGGTGCTTTCCCTAATGGGCTCACTCACCAACTGTGTCAGGAAGTTATTTTTAGTTATTTTCCATGCACTTCAGGAACCTCCTAGACTGTTTCTGCTGTATTGCATTTCCAGCAGACATCTGGTAAGTTGCAGTCCCCAACAAGAACAAGGGCTAGCGATTGAGAGACTTCTCCCAGCTGCTTATAGAATATCTCATCTGCCTCTTCATCCTGGGTGGGTGGTCCATAACAGACTCCCACCATGATATCTGCCTTGTTGGCTTTCCCCCTGATTCTTATCCATAAACACTCAACCCTATTGTTATCATTATCAAGTTCTAGACAGCCAAAACACTCCCTAACATACAGGGCTACCCCACCCCCTCTCCTTCCTTGCCCATCCCTTCTGAAGAGTTTATAGCCATCCATTGCAGCACTCCAGTTATGTGAGTCATCCCACCGTGTTTCCATGATGGCAACTGTATCATAGTTTTCCAGCTGCACAATGGCTTCCAGCTGCTCCTGTTTGTTGCCCATGCTGTGTGCATTGGTGTAGAGCACTTCAATTGGGCTGTTGATCCCACCGCCTTTTTTGGGCGAGAAGCCCTAATTCCTTAGGGCTTCCGTAGTTCTAGCAGATCAATAACCCTTGAGCCTTTGCTGCATGTGGATCTCCGTCCCCTACCTCCACTGGGATGGCAGACTGAAGGACCTTGCTAGTACACTGTCCCTCAAACATTGGTCTGCTGCCCCCAGGCTTATCTCTAGCGAGCCTGGTTTTATCCCTTTCCCCCTTCAAATCTAGTTAAAGCTCTTTCAGTGAGCCCTGCTAACTCCTGCACAAAGATCCTTTTCCCCCTTTGAGACAGGTGTACCTGCACTGTTGCCAGCAGGCCTGGTGTTTTGTAGACCAACCCATGATCAAAAACCTCAGAATTCTGCTGGAGTTCTAAATAGTCTTTTCCTAGTGGTAAAAAAGTATAATTGATATGAAAGCATGTTGTGGGAGTAGTAGTCTGCTGTTTTATTTACTTTCTCAACATTGTATTTTCTCTTTGTTTCTAGATTAGGCTCTTTTTCTTCCAGAGTTCAGGACCAGAAGTGAATCAGCTAGTTGCAATTGCTGAACCACAGGTCAAAATGTCCTCACTTAAGTATTTTTAAGGAATTAATAATTAAAATGAATTTAGTTTACTTCTGATGGAATACTTGTTACTGAACTGAGGAAAAGATGGGGGGGGGGGGAAGGCAGTCAGAGTTCTCTGAATGAGGGACTTAGGGGTACAAGTTTTTTGTGGCTGAAGAAGAGAGGAAGCAAGCAGCTGTTTTGAGCTTTTGACGTGGGGTCCTGTGGAACTAGGCAAAGCCCTTAGAGCCTGGAAAACTTGGTTTAGGGGTACTTGTATATTCTCCTGACTTGTGGACAAGTTTTATTGGTTTTGATTTTGATCTGCATTGATATGATGACCTATATCTAGAGGAAATAAGTACTGGCAACCGACTTGAGTTCTTGGTTGTTATGTCATGGGAGGCACCTCTTTGGGGTTTTTTCATTAATAATTTTTTGTTATTCACTGACAGCCAAATGACTGCTTGCTTAAAATACTGATTCCAGAATAACTGAATGTAACTATTGCGTTCCTCTTTGAGGTAATGGATCTGTCTCAAGAGCAGGTGATCTCAAGGCCTAGCTTTGACCTGATGCAGTAATTATCTGGCTTTAGTTTGCATTTGGATAAATGTCATTGGTCCCAGTTTTAAAATGTTACACCTCTGCTGATGTGGTATGTCTGTGCACCACTCCAAACTGTAGAAGCTGAAAGCTGGAAGTACTCTTCAAAACCAGAGTGGGACATAATCATTAGTTGAATCATGGAAATATTCTATCTTTTTAGGGTATTCTTTGAAGTGCTTCTACAGGAAATTGAATCCTGCATGTGCTATTGTATTCTGCAGTCTCCTTTTTTTTTTTTCTTCATAGATAAAATTATTGTGGGTAGTTATATGGGATATCTCCGAATCTTTAATCCACATCCCGTGAAACCTGGAGATGGACTACAACCTGAAGACTTGCTGTTGGAAGTGCAGTTACGAGAACCAATATTGCAGGTGGAAGTGGGAAAATTTGTTTCGTAAGTCATCAACAGGCTATGTTTGTTGCTGTTTATTTAAGGCTTAGATGTGATTTTCTTTGATTTGGGGGGTGAGTGTTCAGTTTCCAGATGGATAACAATTAAGCACATCTATGGATACTGTAGTATGCATTTGATCTGCTTCTTGAATCGTCTTGATATGAGAGAATTTTTACTTAATGTATATGTGGAGGATAATCTTCCAGATACTTGTACGATTTTTTTAAAAGTATGTTGAACAGGAAAAACCTTATGTTGAAAGTTTTTAGGTGTTAAGAAAACTTGAGTAACTTGTTATTATCTAAGGTGTAATATTGGCCAGTTGTTTTGGGTTTGATAGAGGACTGAAGATCTTTAATTCCAATGCATTTAGTGGAAATAAGTGGCCAGGTAGAGGAGGGATATGATGACTCTAAGGCCTTATATTTAACTGGCTGTGAGAGAATCCTTTAAGAACCAATTTCTAAAATAAAGTTCTCCTAAGTAGATTCTTCTACAGCCAAATAAATATATGTTCTTAAAGGATTAATTTTAATTTTGAAATTAACTTCTAATACTGCAGCCTGAACTTTATTTTTAAAATGAGAGAAAAACCTGTACTAACCACAGGAAAGACTGGTGCTCTGAGGCCAAAGGCCACAAGCTGAAAGGCCTACATCAGTTGGAAACTGTTCTTCTTTTATTCAGGCATTCATGGAGTGACCCTGTGCAGGAATTGTAATGTGAAATGATCTAAAACATTTTCTATAGTTACAGCACAAGAACTTTTTCTGTAGGACAAACTACGTAGGTTTGGAGGAAGAAGAATGTGGCTATAGGACTCTAAGCTTATGACTTCTGCCTTATAGTTTAATTAATTTAGGTTCCATGCAGCTAGTACAAAAGTGAATTTTAAAAAAAGTGATGTATGCAGTTGCTGAATAATACATGTCTGGAGGGATGATCCTCATATCCATTTGGTTTTTGGAAGAACTAACAGCACCTTGTTTGAAATGAATTCCAAGCTAAACTGGGAAGATAGTTGACTTGCTCTTCATACTTAAATCTGAAAATATGTTCTTAAAGGATTTGTTTTAATTTTGAAATTAACTCCAAATACTGCAGCATGAATTTAGGAAGATTAGCACTTCTGAGTTTTTATACTAGCATCCAACACCCAAACCTTTGGATTCAGTCCACACCTGAAAGTAATTTCCACATGTTACTTGCATTTTATCCTGTATGCATTTTACTTGGAATTTATCTGAAAATGCTGCTTTTTTAACCTTCTTTACAGTGGTACTGAAGGACTTCATCTGGCTGTGTTGCATTGCCGAAAACTCTGTGTATATGCTGTTTCAGGTTAGTTTACAGATACAAGCTTTCCAGTGATTTTAAGTGTATTCTAAAGTTTGGATTAGGTTAATGCTAAACTTGGTATATACAGTGTTTGCTCAACATAGCTGAAGAGCTACAGTCATATTCTCTCACTCAAACTCATGTATGAAGAGGAAACATTAGAATTAGGTCTAGGTATTTCCCAAGGGGTAACAGAGATTTGCTATGATCGGCTCAGTGCTTGAGATGCTGTGATGGGTGTCACGGTCTGTGGTTGACAGTGCTTGTGAACAACTAGTTCTCATAACAGCTTTAGGAGTGGGTGTTACGGTTCAGCATGCTAATGAACAAATGATTGTTTAATGACAACTTACTCAGCTCTTTAAAAATGAAGCAATTACAATTACTTCTGAACTCAGAAATCCAGGTAATTCCTTAGAAAGCCACAACATTGATAATGTAACCCAAGAGAAGATAGGAGATTAATATAGGTAAGAAGGGGCAATCATGTGTGTGAAGAGACAAGTCATAAAGTACCTATTCTGTGCATGGAATTCTCTCTAATGTATGCTTAAAGCAAAGTACAGATTTAAGAGATCTATTGATTGTATCCCCATTTTCAAAATTCAGTAGACAAAAACACGTTGTTCATTTTCTCTGTGCAGGGACAGCTGTGGCTTCTTTCATTATATGAGCATTGTCTTCTTGTAGGAGCAGCGTGCTTCCTATTCACAGCCTTGTAGGCAGATGGGTTACAAACACATGCTCTCTTTCCAGATTCTGTTTGCCTTCTAGTTATCTTCTCTGGAGACACCTGTAAAATTGGTCTTTGTTGAGGGGTGATACTTTGAGATGTACTGCAGTTTTCATACTTTCCCTTCTCTGTAATAGTGCTTATGTCTTAGGATTGTACCCTACCAGTACAATTTTTATTAAAACAATTTCTTCTAAAATTTGTGTTAACGGCATACAACAATAAGTCAGCCTAGAATTCTTTTCCAGTTATAATTTGCTGTTTGGTCTACATGTCTTAAGCATTTAAGTAATAATAAAAGTAAAGTTTTACAATCCTTTAATAGACTTTTCATACTAATTTGCAAGCATTCATGCTGTAATGGTAATTTCTGTCATCTGAACAGGTACTTTTGAACAAGCTCCTTTGAGAAATAACCATCATTATTTCTTTATGCTTCCATGGCAAATTACACTTTCATAAAGTGTGATCTTTACTTGCTTTATACATGTTGCCATACGTGTTATTCCTAGTAAAATAACTATGCTGCTTCTCCTTGACAAATGAAAGCATCCTTCAGGGCTGACTAAAGTATGGCCTGGGTATTGTATTACAGTCAGTATACACAGACTTGACTACTTACTAGCTTGTTTTTCCTCTGGTGTTGCTACTTAGCTGGTTACTTACTCAGCCAGGGCTTTTTTCCTCTTGTGTGTTGCAATCCTTTCCCTAATGTGGGCCTGCTTGAGGGGTAATTGCTTAAAAGCTATATTGGATTTTAGCTGGAGAAATTGCCCAAAAGGTTAGCATAAGCTACAAATCTTTCATAACATGTTGTTTAAGATGCTGTTGGCATAATCTTTGTATATTTAAAGCTGTGGTAGGATTTAACTTAGATATCATTTGCTCAAAACACCTTTTTCCCTGCTGATTGACTATTCTCAAAGGGGTTTTTTTTTGCATGCTAATATTAGTTCTCAAGTGTTATTCTACATGATGAAGAACTTTATTTTCTTCATGGGGTGCAGGAAAGACTTTTGATTATCAAAAGGGGAGCTTCAGTTTCTTTTGAAAGATTTTTTTGAATTTCTGGTAGTTCCCTGAAGGAGTCAGGAAATTAGAATTCATGCAGACCTTTTCAGTGAATGTGATGTATATCATAAAATTATTTTTGTTACCATATGTTTGTTTCTTATCCTGTTGTTGTTGATCACTGCATTGAATTTTAGACAGAGTAAAGGTGAGTAATAGATGTGCCCTAAGCATAGCTTTGTCAAATTATGGCTAATGACTAGCTACAGCTTAATTTGAGACAAAGACTATTACAGCCGAGACTGTCTGTTGGATATAGTATATTCGTTGAATAACTAGAGAATCATAAGAATTCCTCTTTGAGCAGGCTTTTTTCTGATCTTAGAGGTGTGCCTAACATGAAGAAAAATACATTTAAGTAATAAAATCTCAGCCTCTTGCTAAGTCTTTATACTATATTTAGTATAATGATATACCATATTTAGTATAATAATATAATTATTTCTGGTTCTGGCCTTTAAGAATTTTGTAGCTTGGTGATTTTTTTTTTTTTTTAAAGCAGCAGTGTGAGCTTTCATACCTCAAAGTCACTAGGAGTAAGTTGTAGTTTTTTCAGTTTTTAAACTGGTACTCCTTTACTTCTACCACACTGCATGGATCAAAGATATAAATAGATACCCTTTGGTTTTGTAGGAACTCTGGGAAGTGTGGAACATGGGAACCAGTATCAGATTAAACTGATGTATGAGCACAATCTTCAGAGAACTGCTTGTAATATGACTTACGGTCCATTTGGTGGTGTAAAAGGTAAGCTCCTTGTTGCATATTCTTTATTATTAGTTGTTTAACTGTGAACAGTTGAGGGTTAACTTAAATTTTGAAAGGCAACATAATGCTGCTGTCTAGAGGAAACCATCTTTCTATAAATGATGGCACCTTTCATCTGATGCATATTGAAAATAACTAAAGTTAAGATGAGGCAAAGAATATTAAATGCAGAACAGTTGTTTCCTCACGTCCTGAACCAGATATGAATTTACAAGGATAATACTGATTTTAAAAAACATTACAAAAACCCTGACTCTTCCCTTGTAAAATACTTTGACATCTAAAATAATTGTTTTCTTCTGTGCTTTAATTCTGTTTTGCTTTTCTGCATCTTGCTTATCCTGGACAAAAAAAAGGGTTAACATCTTCATTCTCTGAACCTAAAATATCAAGATATAATACAGATTTAAAAAAAAATAAACTTTGATAGGAAAAACATAACAGTGGAAAATAATATTCATGGTGTGTTTGTAGTTTTGAATGAATTTAATAGATATCAGTCTTTTTTGAACTTGTGACACAATTATGAATGCTTTTGTGTTCCAATCTGGAAAAATTTAGGTTTGTTCTACATGGCATCTCTTTCTCTTCAGAAGTAAAGTTTGCCCAGCAATACTGAGGGGTGGTAGTCATCTATACAGGTAATGTCCCTAAATTGTGGGCAGAGTGATACCACTTTACCAAGGCAGACAGTCTTCTGAGTCAATATGGCAAATATATGCAGATAATCCCTCAGTTCTGTGTCTGTAATAATCTTCTAGTAATAATTCTACAACGCCTTGTCTCTGGGCTTAAATTCAGCTGACCAAAATTCATACTGATTGAAGGGGTTTTCACCTATTGGTTTTGCACAACCACCCTGGGAAAAAGGTCAACTTCTGTAAGTGGGAAGGTATCTATGCTATGAGTATCTTGAGGAGTGAGTGTACAGGGCACGGGCATATTCCTGTTAACAGCAGACAGGCAATATGGAGTTTCCTAAATCCGAGAAGAGGCGCTTCATGACATACTATAGTGGAATTGCAGTAGCAGACATATTGGGGGGATCGTAAGCTAAGAGTTGTGAGTGTCTGGAATGGTTCAGGAAGAATAAAACAAATAACCATATAGCACCATACAGTTCTGCAGAATAAACTCTCTGGATTTTTGATATGCATGTTTGTTTACCGTGGAGATCCGAGTAGAGGTCCGACCACCAGCTCAGTCTTGATGCCAGACCTGTCTCTCATATACCTTATCATGAGCTGTGGTGGGTGCAAGTGATGTAATGAAGAAAATGTCTTTGCAAGCTAGGGAGACAGAAGGTAATGTTTACCTCAGAACCTACTCAGCCAGCCAAAACACTTTTCAACACCTAGGATGGTCAAAATGAAGGCCAATCCTGACAGCAGCAAGAACAGCAGAGGGAACTCTGGTAAGTTCTGCAAACTTTTCTTGTTTTCTAGTAGCACTTCTGTCCCAGCATGTCAGGTGCTTTCCTCTTCCTTTCTTTTTTTCCATGTTCCAGTTTGCATTATTGTGTTTATTGCTGTGGGAAAAGAACAACCTTAAGTCTTGTTTTGAGGTGGCAAATAAGCAAAGAAGGCAGAGATTTGTGTAATGTAATAAATAATACATGTTCACATCGTAAGATGAAGAAACTTTCTGTTTAAGACCTAAATTTAGGAAAATTATAGTGAATGTTCAGGTACCTGATAGTAGGCTACTAATACATTTATTGAAGCATCAGAGAAATAGGCAAAATGGACACTGGAAAAAGTTCTTTTGGGGAAATGAAAGAATGTTCTTTTTTGTAGATTTCCTGGACTGAATGTCCTTTTTATGTGGCTTTCCTGGACTGTCTGATTAGATTTCTTGTCAAGGGTGTGCTTTTAATCTTGTCCCTAGCCTTTTGCAGTAGATCTATTTCAGGTTTAAGTATCATCTTTAATACCCTGTTCTCTCCTTGAGGCTCATGAATGACAGTATTGTGGTTTTATTTCCATCTTGCAAGACCAGCCAGAGTGGACCAGAAAGAAGGTCTATCAAGTGTTGTTAATTTTGGTAAACAGATGCCTGTCCTGGTCTGGCCTGCCATACTCTCTGTGTGTATCTTTGACAGATGTTCTGAGCTGCAACTGGGAGCCAACCAGTCTGTAAATAAATACATACTTTTTTTACTATCTTCCTTCCATGGGCTTCTCTGGAATTCTTGCCAGGCATCTGCTAATGGTCTCTCACCTTCAGCAGAGGTTACTTCATGATGGTGGCAGTGCTGTCAGTGCACAGCAGTGAGCTTGCTTTGGTAAAAGTCTGACCTCTACACCACACTCCAGAAGTGGACTAACAAAACGTAGGGAGAGTTTTTGTATTTATTGCCTTCTGTTACTGCTGCGACTAATATGTGTCTTATTGCTATACTCAAGCATCCTTGAAACAATGTGAAGGTGAAAGAGGCACTTCAGAGGTCATGTTTACAGAGCTACTGATGCAGACACAGGAGAATAGGAGTTGAACAGAAGGAGAAGAGTGGGCATACAGGGAAAGCATGCTGTGGGAGTGTCAGGAAGGAGGGTGAATGTCAGTCCCTCAGGAATCTTTCATCTGAGGAAGCAAAGAACGCTGCAGGAGTTGACGCAGAGCACTTGATCTATGAAGTTGCTCGGTATTGCTCAGACTTTTCTTGCTGAAGATTATGCTTTTTTCTTTTTATGGAGCTCTTAATCCTGTACCTTCAGTGGTAAAGGAACTCATTCTACCCAGCCATACCAGTTAACCCTGGCAAAAGAAAAATAGAGTTGAGTTTGTGTACAGTAGTTTGTACTGGTGTCCTCTAACACTTTCTTGAGGGTTTTCTGTCCTTTCTTGGGATGAACAGTTATTTGGGTTCTAGTTAATGCTCTGCTTTTTTTTTTTGTTGGACTGCTTCCAAACAGTTGCCTGTCAATTTAATGGATACTGCCAAAAATGATCAGTTCACTATGGCTTGCTTTTACCTCAGATCAAATACTTGCTTCTTGGTATTCAGATTTCTCTTGTAATTCACAGAATCACAGAATCATCTAGGTTAGAAAGGACCTTGAATATCATCTAGTCCAACCATTAACCTAGCACTGACAGATCCCAACTACACCATATCCCTAAGCGCCATGTCAACCCGCCTCTTAAACACCTCCAGGGATGGGGACTCCACCACCTCCCTGGGCAGCCCATTCCAACACCTAACAACCCGTTCTGTAAAGAAATGCTTCCTAATATCCAGTCTAAACCTTCCCTGGCGCAACTTGAGGCCATTCCCTCTTGTCCTATCGCTTGTTACTTGGTTAAAGAGACTCATCCCCAGCTCTCTGCAACCTCCTTTCAGGTAGTTGTAGAGGGTGATGAGGTCTCCCCTCAGCCTCCTCTTCTCCAGACTAAAATTGTTCATAATATGATTTCTACCCATGTGCAAATGCAGTCTGTGCTTCTAGTAGGCCATTACAGCTGAGGCTTTAACTGAGATTCCAAGTGCTCTGTTAGTCTCTTGATGCTGTAAGGTTGCATAGTCAGTTTTGAAAATTGGGATGTAAAGCCAGCGCATAGTTTCCATTTCCCATCCTGCATCTCCTTTGGCCTCTGTGGTGGCCTCTGCTCATTCCTTTGGAAAAAGTTTCCTTTTCCTTTGTAAAAGGAAAGTTGAATAGCAAAGAAGGTGGCTGAGGCTTACTGCTGCCCCCCTGCTTTATAGAGAACCATGTAGGGAAAGAGCTTGAGCATGCTCTCTTGTCCTCAAGAACCTTCCACAGTGTGGGATGGGGGAAGTAGAGTTGCAAGAGATGCATAAAACAGGCTGGAACAGGAGTCTGAGACTGCTACTAAAATTGGGGAACAGGTCCTATAAGTAGGCAGCAAGGTATGCATAAAGGTATTGAAGGGAACTCTGTTTCAATCCAGCAATCCAGCTTTCTGAGTTCCTAAAAATCCTGCAGTTCCCTTTAGATCCTTACAGGGGCTGAAGAGGCAGAGATTTGTTCAGACCAAATTTTCAGTTTTCATGTTGAAGTTTGGTTTAGATTGTACTGGAGTGGAATCTGGTTCTCTAATTCACAAGGCAGCTTAGTGTCTTTAGGATGCCTGAAGGTGAAGAAACTGCCTGAAATTTTTCTCTTGAGTATTGGTTGACCTAGAGTCCTACCAGAGCTTTTCAGAAATTAAGCAGAATAGCTGTTAGAAGCAAATGCTCTACTACTGTTTTATGTTTTGGTTTGGTAATGAAGCTCCACCAAGCTTCAGCTGTTTGTAGTTAAATGTGTGCTTACATAAACCTCTCCCCGTGCCTACTCTCTGCAGCTTCATTAGGGAGGAGGATTTCTCATGGCTTCTATTACTGTGGTAGCTGGGGAAGAATGTCTCTGCAGTTGTTTGACATGTTCAAAATACAGAAACAAACACCATTAGATGTGTATCACATTCTCAGCTTCCTCCGATGTAAGTTTTTTTTCTCCTGTCCCTGCTAGTTTGTGGCAATATTAGACTCTTGTTCTAATTTGGTCTGCTAGACTGCACATCTATTTAGCTGAAATATGATGGAGATGTAAAACATACCAAATACAACTCTCATTTCTCAACTGGTGATTTGTTTGTCTCTTGTATTAAGAAAAAAGGTATTATAGATTTCTCTGAGGAGAGAATTGTGAGGTAAACAAACATATTTTGTAGCCTAGTTGCTAGCAGCTTCATTCTTGCTAGTGTCTTCAGATTAATGATTTGATGCTATGAGCAACTCACACGTGGAAGAATTGACATAGATGTTCTCATAATAGGAACAGATGAAGAAAATCAACAAGCCCGTTTATTTAGTGTCATCATAGAAGGTCGAAATCTAAATTAAAGAAATGATAAAAGCTATGGAATGAAAGAGCTGAAGGCTGAGAAGTTGTCCAGTGACTTGCATAGATTAACAGTATGCATTTGCCTTTTAAATAGCAGTGTGAATTGTGGTTGTCACCACTAGATGGTCCTCTCATTACAGTTATGGGTTAGTAGGCTGCATCTCTAAAGCTGTATTTATACTTGAACTGATTCTACAGGTGTATTTACTGCAAGATTTAATGAAGTATAGAAAACATAAAAGCACTTTCTGAAAACCTGTATAGCTAGAAGTGTTTTATTGGTTAAAACAAAATGTATTCTGTTGGTTGTAGAACTTTAGCAAAAAAGTGAAATGAATTTGACTCTTACGTTCAGCAAAACTGTTAAGCGGCCAGGGGTCTGGGAATTAACAAGGAAATCCCTTGTATGTTTAGCTAGAATCCTAAACAAAACTAATGGAAATGTTTAAAAAAAGTAAATGGAAAACACCTACAAAGATGAAAATATAAATCAAGCACAGTGTAGGCAGAGTTGTGACTTAAAACTTTAAAAATCTGTTGCGAAGGGAAGGATTATAATACGTAACTTTGCATTTCTTTGTTGCTTTAACTTTACATTTGTCCCTTGCTGTCTCTAAACCCTGGTGCTAAAATGAAAACACAAAACTATCAAGAAGTGACATAGGAAGATCAGCTAATCATTTTATATTTAAAAAACTCTGTATTGTTAGCCCAGACTTTCAAAAATTCAATTTAATTTTTAAGTCGTTGCGTTTGTTATGTAGAATGCCTAGATCTGCTTTTCATATTTCTGAACTTTTCCTCATGGTCTTAGAGCTGTAAGTTGAGTTTGTTCTGCAATGCTCTGATTCTAGCATATGGGTTGTCTTAGAAAGGGTGATTCATAACAAAACCATGAGTTAGTAGTGCTGAGCACTGGTTTTCAACCAAGTGAACTCTTAACCTAGCCACAAAATGTCACAGCCCTTAAGTAAAGAACAGACTGTACAGTCTTCATGTTTTACTTCAGATAGAAAATTTAAAGGACTTGAGGTGACTGTGAGGTCTTTTCAATTTTTTTTAAAGAAAATTAAGGTGAAAAAGCATACACTTTTATGATTTGTATTGCACCCTTACCTACGATGAGGACTCGACTCTACAAAAATTTTACTTTTTATAAACCTATTTCATCACATAATTTTTTTTGTAAGGCCAGGTTGTGCTATTATGGCATCATGCAATTATGCCACAAGAGATGACTGTGTTAACAATTCAACTTTCATTATATGAAGTGATTTTTGCTGATGGCTTACGATATCTTGGAAAGTATTTTTTGTTTTCATATCTGTAGTATGTTGTTCTGGGTCTTTATAAGATACTTGAGTCAAATACCAAGTTATTGGGTAAGATTTGTGTTAAAGAACCCGATCAGTTTGCAAGAGTGTAGTTTGCATAACTGGTTTATGTTTTTGTTTGGGAGAGAAGGGAGAAAGTTGTTGGGCATCTCAGGCTTGTTTAGAATTTTTGATCACCCAAATGCAAAGCTCTCTCCCTATTACCCTGTCTGTCAAAGATCTGAGTTGAGTTTCTCTAATGTGAGCGAGCATGTACTTGTGCTTCTGTGGTTGCTATGTGGTACTGAGGCAGCTGTGCTAATTTTAAAACAGTGTGTGTACTAGATGCAGCATGAGATGTGCTCATTTAGAACTTGAGTTTCTATCCTGGACAGCATCTCTCAAATGCTTTTTGTGAAGTATCAAGATGTTTGAGGGCAAGTAAATAAAATTTAAAATGCTGTACTACGCTGGTAAAGCTTAAGTGATGGAACTTCGTTTCGCTGATTGAAAGTCACTGCTGATTGAAAGCTTCTGATAAATGAGTTGCATGTTTTGACATTGTTAAAAGAATGGAATGGAGTGAATCAAGTGAATTGGATATAGTGTTTTAGTTAAGAATTCCTTTCCTTATTCTTCTTTATGCAGTAGTGTACATCCAGTTCAGTTCTTAAGGCATAAATCTGATATTAACCTAGAAACAGTCAAGTCTTATTAAGCAACATTCTACATATTGTTTAATCTTAATTAAAGTTAAAACAATGTTTATAGAGAAACAGTGAGATTTTTGTTAACTATGTAGTGATTAGATTTTGAGCCAGTATTGTTAAATTTTGTGATTGACATAATTTGATCATAGTTCTGTTCCATTCTTAAATTTTTTGTTTAGTTTCACTGAAATCATGGAGGTCTAGTTCTTTTAATTAAAATAATGCTGAATTGGATCTGTTCTAGCTGTGCAGGAATTTTGGTTAATCAATTTACCAGTGTTGACTTCAATTATATTAAACAATAGCAGTGAACTATCATCATGTGATAATACTAAAACTTCTCATAGACGGGTAGTCACTCAGAGATAGTTGAGATAATTATCAACTGCTTACTTAAGAATCTCATGAACCTACATATTTGTACAGTAGAATATTTGCAGGAAATTGGCATTAAGCAAAACTCATTCTTGACTCAGTGCAAATAAATTCATATTACTTCATAATTAATTTATATAGCCTTTTTCTAATGTGATGTTTAGATAATTAGTGCTGAAGTTATCTTAATTTTGTACCTACAACAAATAGAAATAAACTCTGACCTGTGCTTTGACTTTGTGGTGTTCACATTAAAGGTATTTAGACATGGTTTGTTGCCCTGACTTTCAAAAAATCTGAGAAAGAGACACTAACTTGGAAAATCACTCTTATTGCAACATTACCGGTTTCTGTTGAACGGATTACGACTCAGCTAGCTTATAGCCATTAGCCTAAGTCCTTCTACATCTTGAGAGAGACTCAATATACTACTTGTGCTTGACTGTTCTTAAGAAGAGAGATTTACTGATGTGGAGCCTGCTTATAAGAAATGATGGCATTATGCTCTTCTGTAGTAAAAGAATGGTGCCCTTACTACTGCTTTGAAAAAGCGTCCAGATCAGGCCACAGTTTCATTCTTTGCCTTGTTTGCCTTGAGTCAGATGTGAGGAAGGTATATGCAATAAATTTCTGCTGAAATGATAGAAAGAATGGGGAAGTGCTTTAAAGTAAAAACAAACCTACTATTACTTGAAGCTTAGGTAGCTTTACAGATTATCTCATAAATTTCCTGTGGTCAGTTGTGTATTAGACTGAACAGTGGGCAGGATAGTAGTTCATCCATGAACAAGCAACGGTATATGAGGAGTGAATACTAAAATTCTGTGCTTTGAGGACTGGTGTACGAAGTGCAGGTTTCCTGAGCTGTCTGAAGTGCTTAGGAAGTGTGTGAATGATCCCATTCTGTAACAGGAGGATGACCTTTCCCAGGTGAGGTTTGAGTTCTGTGATTGTTCTCCAGGGTGTAAGTGGTACATTGAGGTGGGTGTATGAACATTCTCAACACTTCCAGTTTTCTTTTTCAAATTATATTGTTAAGATTTTGCCTTCCATTTAAGAACTAAAGAAACAGCATATTGATAGCTTACCAGTGGGATACACAAGCTATTGGGTTGCTCTTGAATAGAATACTTATTTTACTTGGTGACAGAGAGAAAGCACTACATAACCTTGCTTTCTTAGTTGCTGAGTTATTTTTGAATGGTGTTCACTTATAGATAATGGCTTTTTATTTTCACTGCAAAAGCAATATTACTATTTTGTGTGATTCCACAAAATACACTTGCATTATCTAATAATTAAACACAGTGAAGGCATCCTGGTTTTATATAGCCTCTTCAAATGAACTGATAAATGATTTAGAATTGGATCCTCCTAATACCGCACAGCTTTTGGAATTTATTTTTTAATCTGAAACCTTAATGACTTTAGTTGTCTTCCAGAATAGTTCAGATTTATTTGAAGTTGTTCAATGGATACTGTACCAATAAAAGGAAATAATAAAACAATAGCAAAGGGAATGAAAAAAGAAAATACAGCTTTGACGTGAAAAAGTTACAAGCAAAAAAGTGTGAAAATACCTTGAACCTATCTTTTTCTCAGTAAATGGACTTGAATTCATTTTGCTTTTATTATAGCACTGCCCTCAAGGCAAAGTATGTTTGAGTCTTACAACAAAGAGGGTGCTATACGGAGGAATTTTTTTAATAATGAAATACAACATATGTGTAAACCATGCAACCTTGTAACAGGAAACTTTGTAAGAGGGGTAGACTGCTTAGCTTTTCCACAATTCTGCAAGAATGAATTTTATTAGGTGTTAGGTAGAAAAAAAAATTATCAGCTGAGTTTTATGCTGTAAGGTTAAATGATTCTTATGGCTATGTTTAAATACAGCAGCAGTATAAATTTGGACTTTGATTTATTGGATAGTTCTGTTAAGGAACAGAATGTTTAACTGTTACCTTCCTGTGAAATTGCCTTTGTATAAGGACAGATTATTTGAAAGGCTTGGTTTTCATGAGTTTTTTCATGGAGTAGATCTGCTGATGACTACTTCTAAATGGTTTCTCATGTAACTTTGGAAGGCCAGTTTTTGGTTGTTTTTTTTTTTTGTTTGTTTGTTTTTTTTAAATAATGGACTTAGAACCTCTTCTCTAAATTGAACCTGTGAATGGCAAAATAAGCAAGGAAAACGTTCTCTGAATCTGTTACCATGCCTTTCCTTTCACCTTCCTCAACTTCTCTTAACAGTAATGAGTAAGATCATAGCCTAGCTGCAGTAAAAACTCCCATTGCCTTCAGTATGCTAGAACTTTAATTATAAATTGCTAGATACATCACTTAATCTGCATTTTGTTTAAGCAAAGCACTGTAGTTAAAATGAAGTAAAAACAATTGTAGAAATATATAACTTTGGAAGCAGTTGTATGTGTAAGTGAAAGACTTGTTTTTCAAAACTTTGATAGATTTTTATATGATACTTTTTCTAATTTAGTTTGTTGAAGTATGGTACCCAAATGTGTGCAGTCATTGTGCACTGGTAGTATAAAATATTTTGTATCTTGCATGTGAGGTTACGGCTTTTGCCGTACTCCTGCCAAGAATCAGCGAGTGCCAAGCAGAACAATAATTACCTCATATGTTTTTAATAGCACATGTATATTAATAATGACCCAATCTTGCATTTGTCTTTTTGGTGACATATTGTTGACTCATATTTAATTCATCATCGTACTCTAATCCCCAGATTCTTCTTCTTAGTGCTATTGCCTGCCATTCTCTGGTTTCCTGTGAGACAATTGTCTGAGATCATATCAGATGTTTTACTTAAGTTTAGAGATGCTGTCTCTAAAGTTTAGAAATGCAGTATATATTATTGCCCTGTCTAATAAATAGTTTGGCATGATAAATTTTCCGTTACTTCAAACCTATGTACAGCTTTATTATTTACATATGTACTTTCTTATTGAATGTTCCAGCATTTCATGTGAATGCATTTGTCTATCAGATTTGTTTGCTGCTCCATATTTTTTCATCAAAAAGAATGCAGTTTTATTTTTTTTCTATTTAGTCTCTTTAGTCTTCTCAAACGGTGTTTCAGAAACGTGCATATGTAGCTTTTGTTTGTTTTTCTAGTGTTCATCTGTGACTATTCCATTACCAGAAAGTCTCTAACCTATAGAAATTAATTTGGGAGGTCACCAAACCCTTGTGAGTTGCTTTTTCTAGAGGGGTGAAATGTATCTTGTACAGGCTATGATGCTTTCTACTAATTGTACTTTGGGTTATTAGGTTTCGTGCAAATAATTCCTATTAGAAATCACTCTACTACATCATTCAAGAGAGATTTTCTTGAACATTTTAGGTAGTGGTGAGTAGGTCTGAGTGTATCCTCCAAGGAGAGAAGAATGCAAAGCAAAGACAATGAATCAAAATTGAGAGGGAACAAACTGGCAAGAGGAGATAAAAATCAGTGAAAATGTGACAAGGTAATCTTACTTCAGATCCATGAGGAGAATTCTAACTTCGTGGTAACTAGTTGGTGCTAATCATGGTCACAACTTCTAGTCCTTGTTGATAGGTTTATCATTGGGAAACTTGGACAACTGTGCATATACAGATGAATAAGATTTAAAAAAGAGTCACCAAATAACTAGAAAATCAATAAGTAGGAAAAAATGAAAAGTTTTGGTAGACTTCAGTTTATCTACTCGTTTTGTGTAGGACTGCCATGTTTTCCCCTGGGTGGTAATGCAAGCTTTGGTCAATGAGACCTGAGCTTACATCAGTCATAGTTCTTGCTGAGTAGCAGAGTCTCCACATCTGGAAGTTTAAAGGCTGGAGCTATAGAATGCTGTCATTTCAAGTGTCAAAGTTTTAAAGTTTTAGGGGAAACTGAAGATTTCTGAAGGGCTTTAAAAAGTAATCCAGCACAAAAAAAGTTTAGCAGACCAAAAAGAAAATTTTGTTATTGGATTCAAAATTCATTTTTTAAACAAAATTAATCTGTAACTTCACCATGAATTGTTGTGGTTGTCTGTTCTGTTACCTCTTGTATAAGGTCAGATCAGATGAGACTGTTTGTAACTTAAATAATGCTGCAGCCTCGCTAAATTTTTGCATTTCTCTAACATGACTGAGTCTGATTATGAGTGTGATTTAATAAACGTGAATAACTCCCCCAAAATGTATTTGGTGACTCTACTGAATAAAAAGGACAAGGAAGGATTACAGCAGAAATAAAATGTATGCAACTGCTCTTTAGTATGATTGATTGGAATGAAACTGTGTGTCATCTTGCTTACCTGCAAAAGTACAAAAATAATTATTTTGCAAGGTTAGTGGCAAAGTAATGAGATCATTTGAGTGTTCACAGCGTGCTTCCAATGGTCTTAAAATACCAGATAACAAATTGTTCCTGCTTGCTTAATCTATGGTGCCTTTTCTGAGACTGCCAAAAGGAATCCAAAAGGGATGGTGACTTTTTTGATAGAGATGTAATTCACTGACTCATTTGACCACAAAGTAAGAGTTAGTCCTTTCTGTCTGTTGGTTACTAGCCTAGGATATATATAGACAAATGATCTGAATGTTAAGAGTGGCTGTATTTTATTGGTGTTTTTGAGGATATTTAGCTGTTTATTTCTAATTTTAATGGTATATTTGAAACTTTCAAGAGGTACAGGTGTTCCATCTAATTCTGTAAAGTGAACTTCCAGTTTTGCGTTGTAAGCTTCAGACTGTTAGACTTTGTTATAAACTATATTTAATGGGTTCTTTGGATGTGACTTCAGTTATTCCGGAGAGCATTCTTCAGCAAATATTTTCAACAATTCTGGAGCTCAAAAAATTAGTAAAGAATCAAAGTGGTTTGGGAAGTTGTTAGGAGTTATGAAGCTTCTTACTCTAAGGAGACTAAAAATGGAGATGTAGGAGAAAAGGTGGGGAATCTTGCTGGGTTTTAACAGTGGGATTTTGTTATTCTGTTTGGTTATAAGTTTGCAGGTCTGTCTTAAATGGAATTTTAAATATGGTAGAGTTATTGTATGATGCGGCTTAAGATCATACTGATAACTTTTGAAAGTACTTAAAATATTGCAAAATAGGGCCTATATTCAACTTCAGTTGAGCTCAATGAAAAGTCTACTATTGATTTGTGATTTGTTAAAAACATCCATGTGCCTTAGCTATTCAAAGGCTACTACTGATTTGGAAGGGCAACTGCTGACAGTACTTGTCTTTATTTCATTTTTATTTGTGGGAGATTTGCTAGTTCAGTAAGATGTCCTATAATATCTGTGTAATATATGATAGGTGTATAATGTCAGATGAGGGCAGCTTGACATTGGAAAGGTTCACAGACTAGAATTTCTCCTACCTTCTTTAGAAGAAGCATATGTCAGTATTGTAATGCCTCTATGAATGCAGGGGCTTCAGAGAAGATTTCTACAGTTGCCAGGGCTTGAAAAGTAGTTACACAACAAGTTAAGGCAAGAAATAGAATTTAAGGGAAAAGAATTCTACAATTTCTTCATGAATCATAATTATTCAGGCTACATCTGTGCATACAGCCATTCTCCCATGCACAGCTAATGTTCTTTTTCAAGACTGACTCTATACTGTCATTAATTAATCTGCTGTATTATATAAAGAACAACTTTATGTGATACTGCTTTCACAGCTGCCTGAACATTTTTCGTGAGACTATTACTTTTATTAGATAGAAACATCCGCTTCTGAATGTGGGAAAAATTCTTTGCTTAATATGAAGGTTGTAATAAACAAATTTTAGTACTATAATCTGTTTAGGGGGAGGAGACTTTACCACTCATGCCTACACAGTGCCAAGTACCAGGTTCCTTTCAGCAGGAACTTTTGTGTGCTGGATGTTGCAACTATGATACTTTTGGATCTCTATACTGCATGGTAATCTTTTGTGCTCCTTTGAACCATGCTAGTGTTTTTTCTAAGGGTCCTTCCACTACCCCCAGTCAATACGAGGTTTAAAGGGATCATTGCTAAGTTGCATAATTTAACTATGTTGTCTTCTGTGGTAAGAGTTGAATCAAGAATAAAGGAGTATATCACAGGTCTCTAAAGGGTTGTGCAAGTGAGGGCTGATTTGCCTTTGGAGATGCTTTAGTAGTTCAAGATTCCCTTTCCATCTAAGATCCTCCTTATGTTTTATGGCAGGTAGATATCTGCAGGAGGTTAGGTAGAGAGAATACAGTATGATGGCTGACAGAACCAAAAAGATTCTTTTTCTCATGGCAGCTCTGTCTGCATGCTGTACTGTGTCTTGAACAGGGAGGCTTCTTACAGAGTAGAGTCTTGCAGAGAGAGCATCTCTGCTGCTGGGACTTGTGAACATGTTTTACTGCAATGCTTTAATACCCGAAAGGGATTAGAAACTAATTAAAGCTAACATCAGTAGAATAAGGATTTAGTGGTTTCCTTAAACACTTTCCTTAGTTTCTTTTAAACTCCTATCCACTTCTCTATTTCATTCCTCTTGAGTGATTTTTCAATTCTAGCAGAAGAGCACTTAGTCTTGGCTGGAACATATGTACACTTCGTTTGGGATGGGTATGTGCATTAGCATTGAGTGATGCAGGGCATTTTTCCTTTTCCTCTTTACGTGCGTTCAGGGTATTGCACTGCCTTGGCAGTGCTGTCAGATCCTCTGGCCTAGAATGAATGGCTGCAGCTGAAGTCCTGAACTTTGATCCCATCTGTAGTAATGCAGCGAGCAGCCACCAGACCACCAAGCTAGTCAATTCAGATTTCTTTCTGAATGTACACTGACATGTGCTTCCTGCTTTGGGTTAGGGAAGTAACCTAAGACTTGCCTTTTACTAGGCACATAGATTGTTTTAAGAACTGCCCAACATATTTTCAAATGGCTTTTCCATTAGTCAGAAGTGATTCCTGAAGTGCTTTTCTCACAGTTGACCCAGATCTGTTTTGCTTCAAGGAGCTACACTCAGCAGCAAGTTGAGTTCTCCAAAATGGGTTTGAACTGGAGGAGACTTTGTTGTCTATGCTGGGAGAAATTTTGGGGAGCAAATTTCAATCGTGAAGGAAAAGGAAGACATATTTGCTTGTTTCAAGTCAGGACAGTAATTTTTGTTTCAGTGTGGGAATACAGTTTGTGTGTATCACTTAACTGGCCAGTGCACTGTGGATTTCACTTTCATCGTATTAAGAAAACATTTCCCATGTGTCTTTAAAGGGCTTTTAGGTTCCTGGGTGTTTTATAAATGCCAATTTATCTTTTAATTTTATTTCATTGATGCTTCTTTCCACACAAGGCTTTTGACTGAAGCTTTTGATTATCACCGAAGGCAGTAAAGTCACCTCTGCTGACGTCTCCCTAAAATCTGTAACTTTATAAAGCTTTTTCTGTTTTCTAATTTATCCCTTTTGATACTGTAGTTTTCATTGCATGATTTCACATGGTGCTCAGGCCTTGTGATTACATAATGTGCTTTTTATGAAAATGATTTTGTGCTAGAGGGGAGGCTCAGAGGAGAGGAAATCATTAACATGCAAAAAACTTGAGCTCCAAAATAGCTTTAATTAGAAACTTATTTCAAAGAGCTACCACCTGCCTCTCATTTTGGCTTTGTATTAGCTCTAAAAATACGTTGTGGTTTAAAAGTGTGACGTAAATGTATTCATATCATGCTAGAGTAACAAAACTACAAAACAACAGTAGCTGGACTTGTGCTTAAAAGTAACGCTTTCTGGCTGAGGGACATTCCTCTTGAGACACAAACTGCTGAAACTATGTAGAGTACACTAAGTGATTCCATCTGATCTGCAGAAAACACTATGGGTTATATTTTCACTTTATAAATATGTCACTGGCACAGCCAACTGGCTGCAATAAGATTTTTTGAAATGGACGTTTCTGGCTGAGTTTTTGGGAGACTACGTTTCTTAAAGTGAAACATAAAAACTCCATTCACTAGCTACACATTAAAAACAAATGTCCAAAGGAATAATTTGACCTATAAAAAGCTGGGAAATACACAATTTAATTTTCTCCAATTATGCTTTACATGTAATAGTTTGGATAATTGGAGTTGCATCCACTAGTACAAGTTAGTTAAAATACAAATTTGAAAATTAGTGAGTAGGAACAACACAAAGATGATGAATGAAGTAGTAGGTATATTAAGAAGTGATGCTGTACTCTTAAAGGCAAAAAGAGTGATTACTGATTTGGTTCTAGGTGCCTTATGTTTGTTTTTTCAGAGACTGTGGTTCAGTATTGCAGTATGCTTGGAGATCATTGAAATGCTCTAAAGAACTTGTCATGTCATATTCATATCCCTACTGTTAAAACAGGAGATATTTTTACAATGTTCGTGTATGATTAGGGATTATGAATGTTAAAGGTGAATGCTTCCATGTCTGATATGACATGTAGCTTCATATATATTGCAGAAGGTGCTATAGTTTTTCTATTCATCACTTTCATGATGTAATGAAATTGGTAAAAATAAGATTGATATTCATAATGCGCATGAGAGCAGAAGCGATTACTACTTGTTACTTAAGCAGTAACACCTCAACACTTCTACTGACCTTTACCTTTTTCTGTTATTTGAGTTGTAGTATGTCTACTAGATTACCACTGCATATCAGTTATGTCTGCTGTAGTGTTTGTCTTTTAATGTCACCAGAAGATAGGAAATTAACAGCTAAATTGTGTATTTTAGACAAGCCTAAACCCTGAAGGTTGAGGTCAGAAACTGTCTAAAATACAGCTTTCTCACTATCAGTATAACTAGAAGTACCTGAAGTTTAATTCTATTACAAAATATATGACTTCTGTGTTAGTAAGGGCATTCATTTTACAATTAAATGTCTTTTACTTTTAATCTTATGATCTATCGAGCAATATTTAGCGCTTTTCAAAACAGTAGAACAACAGCATGGCAAAAATATAAACATAATTACTGTTATTTTTTGGTGACAAATTATTTTATACACAATTTTCCTTTTGTTGTTTTGTTTTTGGCTTTTTGGTGGTTTTTTTTTTCCTGGTTTTATCTATATCTTTCTGAGGAAGAAAAGATGAAAACTAAGAAGCCTTAAGAAACAAAGTACAAATGTGTTCTGCTACTGTGCCTTTAAAAAAGTTTTTCAAGCTCCTATCTGTAATTTTTTTGTCTTCAGGTTTCAGGTACTGGGGAAGCTAGACTGAAAGTTAAGGGAGATTGAAAGTTAAGGTTCTGGAAATAGGGCAGACAGCTGCAGCTTTCTTCTGTAGCACACTGCTGATGGTAGGAAAATCCATAAGAAGCTGTGGGAGGGGAGTTGAAGATTGTCTATACCTAGACTTACAGGGTTGTATTCTTGATAAGGATGTAAAATAGAAGTGGAACTGAACAGTTAGCTAATGTAAAATATTGAGAAGATTTTCAGTATGCCTCCGCTGAATGCGAACATATGTGATTTCGAGGTAACAGATGTAGAATAACTGGTCACATAGACACTTGGATTATGAAGCACTACTTTCTTGCAAACAAAAATGCCACTGTTATTTCTAGTAGCCAATAACTATACTTCAAGATAACTATACCTAAGAGACTGTGGTGGCAACCAGTGGGCTAGCAACTTTTACTAGTTATCGGTGTTTGTACGAGTTTCTCAGAGTACTTTTACTGGTTACTCATAATTTTATACAGCTGGCTAACTCTAGACAGTATCAGCAGTGTGATAATAATGTCAGCAACTGTTGGGAAGTAGAAACGGGGTATCGTTAACATTGATAGCATACCAGTGCAAAACATTTCAGGTTTCTCTAATGGTTTCCACTGTTTGCTGGTCAGGAGTATGTGATAGGACTAAATCCTGTGAAATTTCACAGCCTAGAGGAACAGATATCTACCATAGTGCCTTGGAGTAGGTCAGAGATGAAAGATGGAATGCCTTCTTTGAATGCCTTATTTGAATTCTCTTGACATCATCTAGTCCGATCCCGCTTCCCAAGCAGATTCAGCTGCTGGCCTGACAGGGAGTCATGAGAGGTGTGCTGCCTTCTGGGAGCTAAGGCCCGAGATGTTGCTGGGAGGGTGCCACAATTTATCAAGAACACAGACTACTATCCATTGCTACTTTCATGTGGGCACAAATGACACCGCAAGCCGGAACCCGGGAAGAATCCAGGAAGATTACAAAGCCTTGGCGGTGCAAATGAAAAGTATTGATGCCCAAGTTATCTTTTCTTCCATTTTACCAGTTAGAGGAAAGGGTGCAGCTAGAAGTAGATGTATGATACAAATCAACTTCTGGCTTTGTGGCCGGTGCTGTCGTGAGGGTTTTGTCTTTTATGACAACGGGTCATTCTTCAGTGATTATGGGCTGCTAGGGAGAGGTGGAATCCACCTGTCTAAAAGAGGCAAGGGAATCTTTGGCAACAGGCTGGCCAATTTGGTGAGGCTGGCTTTAAACTGAAGGACTTGGATGGTGGAGTCCAAAGTGTCCATGCTTAATGCCATTGCAACCAACTGGGGAATAAATGAGGGCAACCAGAGCAGTGACAAATGTTCTTTAGCTGCCTCCCAAGAGGTGAACCAGAAGACCAATGACCTAAAGTGTATGTATACCAGTGCACAGGCTGGGGAACAAACAGGAGGAACTGGAACTCCGCACCCAGTCGATAAGTTACGATATCATAGGAGTAACTGAAACATGGTGGGACAACTTACATGACTGGAGGATAGCAATGGGTGGCTATAGGCTGTTTTGTGAAGACAGGCTGGGAAGAAGAGGTGGAGGAGTTGCACTCTATGTTAAGGAGAACCTTGGATGTATAGAAGTCAACTATAGTGATTGTGGACACCCTATTGAATGCCTTTAGGTAAAGATCAGAGGGGTCATCTTCAAGGGGGATCTTACAGTAGGCATCTGCTACCAACCTCCAAACCAAGACGATAAGTCCAACAAAGCAATATTGGGGTCACTTAAGCAAGCCTTGCATCAACAGAACCTGGTTCTTATGGGTGGCTTCAAGTACCCAGACATTTGTTGGAAGAACAATACAGCAGCTCACATGTCATCCATCAGGTTCCTGGAATGCATAGGGGACTGCTTCCTCATAGAAATGTTTGATGTGCCAACCAGGAATGAGGCACTGCTGGACTTGCTACTCACAAACCACGAACACCTGCTTTGTAATATCTTGGTTGACAACAGCCTTGGCTGCAGCAATCATGATATTGTGGAGTTTGGGATCGTGCTGAGCATGCTGAAGGTTAGTACTGAGACAAAGGTTTTAAATTTTAGAAGAGCAAACTTCAGCTCACTCGGAGCTCAGTTGGGAGGGATTCAATGGGAAGCTTCCGTAGAGGATAAAGGAGCTAGTGAGTGCTGGGAGTTTTTCAGAAACATTCTTCTGAAAGCACAAAAACCATTCATTCCCTTTAAAGGTAAGGGAAGTAGGTGGAGCAAGAGACCCCCTTGGCTTAACTGCGAGCTTCTGAGTCTGCTCAAAAGAGAGAGAGGCATACCAGAGATGGAAAAGCAGGTGAATAGCTGTTGAGAACTACAAGGGCATTGCTGGGGTGTGCAGAGATGCAGTTAGAAAAGCAAAACTCATCTCAAATTGAAGTTGGCCAGAGATGTCAAAAACTACAAGAAAGGGTTCTTCAAGTACATAAACAACAAGCAGAAACAGAAGGAAAATATTGGCCAGCTGTTAAACAGGAGAGGTGAATTAGTCACCAAGAATGCCGAAAAGGCAGAGATTCTCACCACTTTCTTCACCTCTGTCTTTACCAGCGCTGTTGGGCCCCAGGCCATGGGAATAAAAAGGCAGGTCAATGCAAACACAGACCCACTGTCAGTGAAGGAAGAGTTGGTATGTGAACTATTACAGGAGCTTGACCACTACAAATCGATGAGTACTGACATTATCCACCTGAGGGTGTTAAGAGAGCTGGCTGATGTTGTTGCAAGGCCATTCTCCATAATCTTGTAGAGTTGTGGAGATCAAGGGATGCCCCAGAAGACTGGAAGAAGGCTAATGTCACCCCCATTTACAAGAAGGGCTTAAAGAAGGCTCCAGGAAATTATAGGCCCAACAGTCTTACTTCAATCCCTGGGAAAGTTATGGAATGAATCCTCCTGGGGGCTATCACAAGTCAAACGAAACACGTGATTGGCAAAAGGCAGCATGGATTCACCAAGGGCAAATTGTCCCTGACAAACCTGAAGTAACCTGCTTGATTGATGCGGGGTGAGCAGTGGACGTTGTCTACTTGGATTTCTCCAAGGCTTTTGATACGGTTCCCCACAGCTTCCTCTTAGAGAAACTGATGCGTTATGGTCTATATAAGGGGTCTGTGCGGTGGGTGGGGAACTGGCTGACAGGCTGCACCTGGAGGGTGGTGGGAAATAGCTCTTTTTTCAAACTGGCAACTTGTCACAGGGGGGTCCCACAGGGATCGATATTGGGCCCAACGCTGTTTAATATCTTCATAAGTGATCTGGATGATGGGATCAAGTGTACCCTGATGAAGTTTGCTGATGATACCAAACTGAGTGGGGAAGTGGACACTGTGGAAGGGAGAGCCACCCTGCAGGAAGACCTGGATAGGCTGAAAGAGTGGGCTAACAAGAACCTTATGAAGTTCAACAAGGACAAGTATAAGGTCTTGAACCTGGGAAAACGTAATCCAGGAGTGCAGCACAGACAGGGAACTACCAGGCTGGGAAGCAGTTCTGTGGAAAGGGACCCGAGAGTCCTGGTTATGACTGAACAGTGTGCTGCAGCAGCAAAAAAAGCCAACAGGATGCTGGGTTGCACCAACAAGGGCATCAGCAGCTGAGATAAAGAAATCATTGTTTAATGCTACTCAGTGCTTGTCAGGCCACACCTGGAATACTGTGTTCAGTTTTGGTGCCTGCTATACAAAAAAGATGTGGAGAGACTTGTGAAAGAGTTGTGGTGAACGGATTTAAATCCAGTTGGCGGCCGGTCATGAGTGGTGTCCCCCAGGGCTTGCTTTTGGGGCCACTCCTGTTTAACATCTTTATTGATGATCTAGACGAGGGGATCGAGTGCACCCTCAGTAAGTTTGTAGATGACACCAAGTTGGGTGGGAGTGTTGATCTGCTCGAGGGTAGGGAGGCTCTGCAGAGAGACCTGGACAGGCTGGAGCGATGGGCTAAGGCCAACTGTAGGAGTTTCAATAAGGCCAAATGCCGGGTGCTGGACTTGGGCCACAACAACCCCCAGCAGCGCTACAGGCTTGGGGAGGAGTGGCTGGAGAGCTGCCAGTCAGAGAGGGACCTGGGGGTGTTGATTGACAGCCAGCTGAACATGAGCCAGCAGTGTGCCCAGGTGGCCAAGAAGGCCAATGGCGTCCTGGCCTGTATCAGAAATAGCGTGGCCAGCAGGGACAGGGAGGGGATCTTACCCCTGTACTCGGCACTGGTGAGGCCGCACCTCGATTCCTGTGTTCAGGTTTGGGCCTCTCACTACAAAAAGGACATTGAATGACTCGAGCGTGTCCAGAGAAGGGCAACGAAGCTGGTGAAGGGTCTGGAGCACATGTCGTACGAGGAGCGGCTGAGGGAACTGGGGGTGTTTAGTTTGGAGAAGAGGAGGCTGAGGGGAGACCTCATCGCCCTCTACAACTACCTGAAAGGAGGTTGCGGAGAGCTGGGGATGAGCCTCTTTAACCAAGTAATAAGTGATAGGACAAGAGGGAATGGCCTCAAGTTACCCAGGGAAGGTTTAGACTGGATATTAGGAAGTATTTCTTTCCAGAAGGGGTTGTTAGGCATTGGAATGGGCTGCCCAGGGAGGTGGTGGAGTCCCCATCCCTGGAGGTGTTTAAGAGTAGGGTTGACTTAGCGCTAAGAGATATGGTGTAGTTGGGAACTGTTAATGTTGGGTTGATGATTGGACCGGATGATCTTCAAGGTCTTTTCCAACCTAGACTATTCTGTGATTCTGTGACTGGAGAGAGTTCTGCCTTGGGGATGGGGTAGATTGGTGGGGTAAAGGGAGACTCATAGGTTGAGATAAAATAACAGTAATATAACAATAATAGAAAGTACAAATAGGTAATGCACAATGTGATTGCTCAACACCTGCTGACTGATACCCACCCGCTCCTGACTAGTGATCCCAAAATACCAAGATCCCACAATCGCAATCCTGGAAGCGACAGAGAACCTCCCTCCTTCCTAGCTGCCCCTCCTTTATATACTGTGATGTTACATGATGTGGAATATTCCATTGGCTAATTTGGGTCCAGTGCTCTGGCCGTGCTCCCTCCCAGCTTCTTGTACACTTTGCACAGGCAGGACATGGGGAGTTGGAGAGACGTTGATCTCTCAGCAACAGCTGAAAACATCAGTGTATTATCAGCATTCTTCTCATACAAAATCCCCTACTGAATCCAAACCACAACACTAGTGTAGCTACTAAGAAGAAAAATTAACTCTATCCCAGATGAAACCAGGACAGGGAGGCAGCACCTAAAGTCAAGGTAAATGGCACCCACTGATCTCCTGTCATCCACAAAGCTAGTCACCTCTTTATAAAAGGCAGTTAGGTTGGTTAAGAGATTTCGCCTTTGTAGATCCATACTGACTGCTCCTGATTAACTTCTCATCCTTCATGTGTCTGGAAATGGTTTCCATGAGTGTTAGTTGCTCTATTACCTTCCCAGGGTCTGAGGTGAGGTTGACTTACCTGTCCCCTGGATCTTCCTGCTTTCCATTCTTGAAGATAGTGACATTTTCTTTCTTCCAGTCTTTAGAAACCCGTTCTGATTGCTGTGACCTTTCAAAGATAATTGAGTGGTGTTACAATGACATCAGTCAGCTCCCTCAGCACTTGGGTGGGTGCATCACATCAAGCCCTATGAACTTAAGTTCACTTTGTTTAAATATTCCCTAACTAGACCCCTTCTGCTGAGGCTAGGTATTCCTTTGTTCAGACTTTCTCTTTGGTCTCAGGGGTCTGGGATTCCTCAAGACCAGTCTTACTAGGAAAGATGGAGGCAAAGAAAGCACTGAACTCCTTAACTTTTCTGTGCCTTTTGTCACTGTGGCACCTGTTCCATTGAGCAGTGGTCCCTTATGTTTCCTAATGTCCGTTTGGATGTCTGTGTATTTGTGGAATCCTTTTTTTTTTTTTTCCCTCCACATCCCTTGCCAGATTCAACTCAGCTGAGCTATTGCTTTTGTAACTCCATCCCTGAATAATTATATATTATCTTTATATTCCTCCTAGGTCACCTGCCCCTGCTTCCACCTCTTTTACGTTTTATTTTTATGTCTGTGTAGTTGGGAGCTCCTTGTTTATCCTCATAGGTGTCTCACTGCCTGCCTTTGCTTGACTTCCTGCTTGTTCTTGAACTTGGAGGTGATCCTTGAATATTCAACCAGCTCTTGGACCCCTTTTCTCTCCAGGGCCATATCCCATTAGATACTCATTGGCAGATCCATGAAGAAGCTAAAGTCTACTCTCCTGAAGTCTAGGGCTGTGGTCCTGTTTTATGTCTTGCTCACTCCTCTTACACTCCTGAACTTATCCTGATCATCCTCCTGACCATCTCATAGTCACTGTAGCCAAGGCTGTACCCCAGCCTTCACATCCTTCCTTGTCTGTAAGTATCAGGTCCAGCAGAGCACTTCTCCTGTTTGACTCATCAATCACCTGAGTTGGGAAGTTTTTGTCAGTGTGTTACAGAAACGTCCTAAGTTTTTTGTGCCTTGCTGTTGTCCTTACAGATACAAGGAGTGTTTCAAGTCCCCTGTGAAGACCAGAGACACCAAATGTGAGGCTTCTGCCAGTTGTCTGAATAGTGCCTTGTCTAAATCTTCCTGATCAGGTGGTGTATGGCAGACCCTCATGTTGGCCTGCTCAATAATCTTGACCCATAAGCTCTTGACTGGCTCATGACCTGTCCCCAGATAGAATTCCATCCCTTGCTAAAAAGGGCAACTCCGCATCACCATCCTGGCCTGCCCTTCCTAAAGGGCCTGGAAGCATCCATCTTAGCATTCCAGTCATGTGAGCCAGCCCGCTATGCCTCTGTGATCCCAGTGAGGTTGTAGCCCTATAACTGCACACAGACTTCCAGTTCCTCCTGTTTTTCCCCATACTGTTGTTACCCAGAAAGCGAATTCGTGCCCAGCATGCAATAAACCAATCTTAACATGCTCAGGAGAGATATTATATTTATTCAGGCCTGGGTGCTTGGTGGACTTTTCCACAAATCAAGCACACAAACAGCAGGTTTTCATGCTTCTTTTACACACAAAAATCAGAGGTGAGTAGTTTTGTGTAATGTGCCTATTGGATACTGATTGGTTAGTAATTAACATGCACTTATAATATGGGTTACCTAATGCTTCTACTACTATGCGTGCTCAGGGGAAGGGTCTTACCCTGGGCAGGGGTCTTCTTGACCTGTGGGTGTGTATTTTAGTATTATAATGAAGGTAGTTCACTTTCAGGACACTCAAAAGTTGGTTTCATTGCCAAGTTAATGGATCGATTAATCAATTAATTTGTCAGGTTGTCAACTCATTCTCAACACAATTCTATACATTGGCTTTATGGTCTCAGCTGAAACCTGGACATCCAGGACGTTCTAGTTATTTTGTAAGGTATGGAGAACAAAGCCTATTCTTTATAAATTTCAAGTTCTCACCTGACCCATCTTATGCTTATCCCCAGGTGTGCAATAACTATAGCTACTAGCATAATCGTTGACCATGGTTGTTAGTAAATATGAAGTATACTATATCAATTCCTCCCTTTGAGACTTATGGTGTTTTAAACAAGGTAAGTCTCACACCATTTCTTTATAGATTTTTGGCCTGCAAAGCAGCATACACTGAATCAAGCAACAAGTTATAATGATCATCATTAGTATAAGAAAGCGAGGACAAATAAATGTTTCAACTATTTGAGATCAGGAAGCCATGAGAGTAGCCAAGAGAAACCTAATCCTCGTTCTTTAAATTCAGATGCCAGGTCTTTCAGTGTTGAATTTTCCTTTGGACCAATTGGGAATTATCTGTTAAACTGAAACAACACATCCCTTTAAATTCCTCACAGTCATGATTGTGTCTAAGAAGTAGATAATTGATTGCTGCTCTGTTTTCCAGAGTAGCTTCCCTTATTTGTGCCATTTCAGTTCTGATAGCCGTGAGTGCCTGTGAGGTATAATTTATATCTTTAATTAGGGCAGAAGTAATCCTTTTTATTGAGTGGTAATTCATAGCCACTGCAACTCCAGGGGCAAGTATGGCTGTTCCTGACATTTCACTTGAGCTGTAGAGAGTGACTTGGGAGTCACAATCCTCAGGTATCTGATGTGTACTCTTAGCATGTTTATTATGTTCTAAATCTTCCTTATTCAATAACAGTGGAGCCATCCTTCCTATGCAACATGGTTCTGCAGTCACATTTGCTGGTATGTAGGTATATGCCAATTGTTCACATAGTAAAGACTAGCCTATGGGTAATCTAGTATGTGCCCAGGCATAGCTTAAATTTTGGGTGGTATTGCAGCTTAGAAGAGGCTTCAAAAGAGTCAGATTCTCTCATTTCGAACAGCAATTCACAAACTTAACACAGTGCATGGCAGGGAGTGCTCCTCGCACCTTCACTCTCAATGACCCTCTTTCTTGGATTTTGGTTGATTTACCCAGACTATATATGTTAAGATAACTCAACTTTGCACCAAAATTTTTAAATATTGTATAGTTTTTTTAACAATTCTAAAGGAGTTGGTGTCCCTATTAGACAAGAACTATACATTTCTCCTACTGAGTTTTCTGCAGATATACAGAAGGAAGATGTGCTGGTTACTTCTCTGGCTAAGAGTTCCCAAATATTTCGATCTCTATCTCATTCTGGCATCAAGGATTGAAGCTCAATACTATCTAATGAAAGCACTGATAGACTTAGTAAGACTTTGATCTCCATTCTGAACAATCTTAGCACAGGTTAAATTCTTTGTACAAGTAGGTTAATATGATTATTCCTATCTGCAATTATAAGGATAGAAAATATAAATATTCCTTGTTTACAATCTAGATGAACAAATGATTCTTAATTTCAAAGGTCACTTAGGTACTGATGTCCCCAGTCCAGTAGGTGTTTTCTTTATCCTAGTGTGATGAATCCAGGGTTCCACTCCTCTGAGTTTCATGGCAGTGTTTGTGGTTAGCAACACTTGATAGGGTCCTTTCCACTTTTCTTCAAGGGGATCATCCTTCCATGTCCATAGGTAGACCTGATTTCCAGGACAGAGACTGTACCAGGGAGTTGAGGGGTACAGGTACTCTTAAAAGTGCGTATTTGTGGATGGAACTCAATACCTTGTTCAAAGACAAGTTAACACCTTTTCCCCTACTATATGCATCTGTTCAGGCCTCCCTGTCAGATTGATGTTATAAGGTTTGCCATATAGAATTTCAAAAGGGCTTATCCCTTCTCTAGTCCTAGGAATCACTCTAATCCTCAAGAGGGTAAATGGCAAAGCTTCCACCCATTTTAATTTGGCTTCCTGGCATAATTTAGAAATTTGTTGGTTTAGTGTTTGTTTCATTCTTTGTACCTGTCCACTGGATTGTGGCCTCCAGAGGATGTGTAAATTCCACCTAATCCCTAGTATTTTGCTCATATTCCTAACAAACTCAGCTATGAAATGTGGACCTCTATCAGAGGACATTCCTAAAGGAACCCCAAACTTTGGAATAATTTCTTTTGGTAGGTGCTTTGTTACCTCTTTTGTTGGTTCAACATGGGAAAGCTTCAGGCCAACTGGAAAAGGTATCCGCCAATACCAATAAATATCAATATTGATTGCACCTTGGCAATTCTGAAAAATTTATTTGCCAGTACTCACCAGGAGTTAAGCTTTTTCTTACCTCTCCTGGAGGGGGTCATGCTTGTATCTTTGTATTGTTCCTAAGACAAATTTCACATTGGTTACTCACACTTCTAGCAATGAGCAACATTTTAACCCCTGTTGCATAACGTCTTACTGGTTCGACCATTGCTTCTGCTCCCATAGGGGGTCTCTTCATGGGTTTTAGTCATTAACTTTTTAATTTCAGGAGTCATCGTCCATGTGGGATAATCCACCACCCTCCATTGTCTTTTTTTGCCTTTTAGTAACTTAGCTAATTTATCTTCTAGTTCTTTATACTTCGGGGGTTCTACTTGCATTTCCCTTGGTGGAAATAGAATACAAATAATACTAAGTGCCACTCGTTTTGCAGCTTCATCTGCCCTCTCATTTCCTCAGATTACATCCGAATTTTCTTTCTAATGTACCACGGCAACTTCCTTTGGCTTCTGTACTGCTTCCAGCAAATTTAAAATCTCTGCTCCATGCTCTGTAGGTGTACCACTAGCAGATAAAAGGCCTCGTTAAGGCAATTTATTTCAGCATTTTGTGCAGAGATATTTGGAGGCAATGTTTTAACTTCTTGATCCTCAGTTAGTGTCACCACAGCATAGCCAGCCTTTCTTATTCCCTTCACAATGAAACTGCTTTTGTTGGTATATGTCAGTTCTTCATCTGGAGTTTGAAGGGGAACGTCTCTTGGGTCTGGTCTGCTGGCATACACCTGTTCAATGACTTGTAAACAATCATGGTTAGAGTATTGTATTCAGATTGACACTTTCATAAAAATCCATATTTAAGAAAATTATTCACTCTTGGCTCCAAGCCTTTCCTGGCTTCCATACTAATAGGATATTGTTTCTTTCTTACCGGCCAAACTCTTGGTTTTAATTCAACTTTTACTGGTTCCACATTCTTCCCTTTTCCAGATTTCTCAGATGCCCACAGAGAGGTAGTGACTGCATTCTTAATTTCCTCAGGAATGTTTCCAAGTTCTTCTTCTTTATTTTCCAATTCTGCTTGTGACAAATATATTTGTGCCTGCCAGGCATTAGTTTTGGGAAAATCAACTTGAATCTTTTTTTTTTTTTTTTTTTAAAAATGGGTTTGTGCTCCTAGATTACTTAATAAATTCCATCACAAGAGAGGTATTGGGCACTCTGGTACTTATAAAAACTCATGCATTACTGTTTTCCCTCCAATTTCACATTACAAGGGTTTTAAAAATGCTCTGACCTCTGTCTTGCCTGTGACTCCAACAATAGACATATTAAGTTTACTTGGAGGCCCCCTATAAGTATTTATGACTGGATATTTTGCTCCTGTATCTACTAGAAAATCAAAAGTTTTATTCCCCAGCTTTACTGGAACCAGGGGCTTGGCTGGGGAGTCCTCGGTTTTATTACTTAGATTCCGTTCCCATCATAAGGAAGTCAGCTTCAGGAGGTATTTCCCAGGTCTGACTGGCTCTTTTATTTTTTGGACACTCATTTTTCAGTGTCCTTGCTCCCTGCAAAAGGCATATAGATTAATTTCTAGGGGGACTGACTGTCTGATCATATTTCCACATCCTACTCCCCTACCTCTTTTTCCTTGTCCTATGAAAAATCCTCTACCTCAAGTTAAAACTTGGGCATTATCAAGGGTGGCTGCCAAAATTGCAGCTTTCTGTTTTCAGTCTTTTAATTTCTTCTTCTTTATAATCTTTTTTTTCTTTTCTTCTGGGGTTAACAAGCTATTTAATAAAACTTGCATGTCCTGCCAATCTGGATGATGATTTTCAATAATCATTCTAAAAGAATGATACTTTTTGTCTGGGTTTTCTCTATATGATCCAGCTGACTTCTTCCAGTTCATTAAATCAGAGTAGTAAATGGTACCTTGATGATACTTGATTTCCTCCTGGACCTACAGCCTGTTGAAGAGGAGCTAATAGTGTAAGGTTTTTTCATGCTTGAGTTCTCCCCGCTATAGGGCTAAACCCACCAGCTCCTCCAGCATTATTTTCCTCACTATCCAAAGCCACCAACATTTGTACATCCTCTTCTTCATCACTCAATTTTAAACACCTCATCCTAAAACTACATGCAGAACAACAACAGGACTCTGTATTTTTGTCTTCCATCATCGTCATTACATTAGGATCAGAATCCAAAAATCTACATTTCTTTCGAGTTTCATGATCATTTCTCAAAGTAAAGAATAAATCAACATAAGGTACCTCATCCCATTTGTCCTGTCGTTGACAAAACATTAATTGCGAGATAGTATTATATTTCAATGACCCTTTCTCGGTCCATTTTTTCTTATTTTCTAACTTATACAGTGGCCACCAGTTAGTACAATGTTCAATTGGCTGTTCCCTTGTTAACAGATCTCCTCCAAATTTTCCCAGTATTTTATAATACACCCAAGAGGAGAGCAAGGAGTCATTCTAGATGGCTGAACTCCAATATTTTTACCCAAAGAAAAGCATTCTGATCCACAACTTCATATATTCCAGTCATCACTGTCAATCGTGTATGAATTTACTTATTTTAGCAATCCACAATTTCATATACTCCAGTCATCACTGTCAAACATATATGAATTTACCTATTTTACTGATCCACAGTTTTCATGTATTCCAGCCATCACTGTCAAATGTATATCAATTTACCTATTTTACCAACAATCCCCCCTTAAGTGCATGCATAGCCTTGTATCAAACAATGTCTCTTTTATCAAGCATTGCACTGTTGTGTCGATTACCCACTCTGGTTGGGGAGAGTACTCACGGAATCCCTGATCAAAAGGTCGGTGCACGCTGGAGTCCAGAGATCAGGGTCTTCCTGCCGAGAGTAAGAAAGTCGATCAGGGCAAGGTGTTACAGCTGTCCTATCTGGGTTGCCAAAAACTATTACCCGAATAGTGGATTCATGCCCGGCATGCAATAAACCAATCTTAACACGCTCAGGAGAGATATTATATTTATTCAGGCCTGGGTGCTTGGTGGACTTTTCCACAAATCAAGCACACAAACAGCAGGTTTTCATGCTTCTTTTACACACAAAAATCAGAGGTGAGTAGTTTTCCGTAATGTGCCTATTGGATACTGATTGGTTAGTAATTAACATGCACTTATAATATGGGTTACCTAATGCTTCTACTACTACGCGTGCTCAGGGGAAGGGTCTTACCCTGGGCAGGGGTCTTCTTGACCTGTGGGTGTGTATTTTAGTATTATAATGAAGGTAGTTCACTTTCAGGACACTCAAAAGTTGGTTTCATTGCCAAGTTAATGGATCGATTAATCAATTAATTTGTCAGGTTGTCAACTCATTCTCAACACAATTCTATACATTGGCTTTATGGTCTCAGCTGAAACCTGGACATCCAGGACATTCTAGTTATTTTGTAAGGTATGGAGAACAAAGCCTATTCTTTATAAATTTCAAGTTCTCACCTGACCCATCTTATGCTTATCCCCAGGTGTGCAATAACTATAGCTACTAGCATAATCATTGACCATGGTTGTTAGTAAATATGAAGTATACTATATTAGTATGTGCATTACTGTAGAGACATTTCAAACGCACTGAAAAAGGCCATGAGAGCTTTCTCCATAAGGCTACTGATCCACAGGCTCTTCCCTAGTTGGATTCCTGTGCTTGAGGTGATTCCACTTCAGCCCTGTTTTGTTGATTGCCGTGTCCCTTTGGTTCACATCATCCTGGGGCCTTTTGCTTGCCTACCCCATCTACCACTCCCTCTCTTAATGTAAAATCTCTCCCTCCCCTGTCATTCCTACTTTAAAGTTGCTCTTACTGAGTTGGCAAGGCAGTTGGCAAAGATACTTTTGCTGGATTTAATCAGAGGATCCTGTCTCTTCCAAACAGCTGTCAGTCCTCAAAAAGGGTCACATGGTCATAAGAGAAAGCTCTGCCGTGGATACCTGCTGTGCAACCAATTGTTGGCCCACAGGATACATCCAGTCTTTCTCATGCCCTTCCCCTTCCTCTGCAGGCTCAAGGAGGAAAATCACTTGGGCCCTCATGCCCTTAACCATCACCCCCAGAGCTGTGTCACACTTGATACTTTCCAGGTCACCCCTGGCAGTTGCTAAGCTTGTATGGAGTTATTTATGTGGGGTGATGATTCACTCATCTGAAACTTTTTTAAAAAATTACAAATTCAGGATGGTGTCGTACTATGAGCTTAACAGCCATCAGATAAGTGCCAGATCTGGCTTGGGAGTGGGGAGGAACTATGTGACCTGAGCAAGAGCAGCTGGAGGTCTGGAGGAGCAGGACTGCTCCTACCAGCAGTAGCAAAGCATTAATTAGATTGGTTTCACTCATTTGTCTACTCACAGCCTTAGTGTGCTTCGACTGATACTCTTTGAACTTGTATAGTTGCTGCATTTCTTTATGAATACATTCTTTTTTTTAATTACACTAATAATAGTGTCAGCTGTTAGTGATGGAAAGCAGGACATTCAGAATTGTAGGAACCTTAATATTAAATAACTTTCAAATTCACATATGCATCTTGCTTTATTTTTTAATTGAAACATATAAGGTACTTATTTATAGATCACGCTCATTTCTGAATCATATGTTAGTAAAGTCATTGCAGTGTTCTTGGCTAGTACTTCAGAGACTCAGCATAAGCAGCAAACCAAATGTTCATTCTGACTGTGATCAGTAGTCGCTGTAACCTCTTGAATGGCACATCTTTCAGGTGCAGAATGTCAACTACAAGTTATGAATAAATCAAACAATTCTGAAATCTGTCCTATGAAGAATATTTTAAGAGGGTAAATGATTCTTAAAGACTTAATAAAGCTGCCTTATACAAATAATTTCAGAAGAAACCTACTAGATATGCACATTTAAGAGGTGTGTGTATATATGTGTATCTAATGTGTTTGCATACTGTAGAATATGTTTCTAATTTTATAAACAATAAATTCTAAGATTGAACAGCAAGCCCTAGACCCTGCTTTCTAATTTAAAAAGTCTGTGTAGAAAATCCTAGGAAAATCATAGCTCTAAACAATTGGTCTGTTTAGAAAATGCTTTTGGAGATCTATGTCAAACCCATAATTCTCTCAAAAATGATTGCATTTAGTCACAGAAAACATTTCTTCGTTGACTTTTGCTGTTAACAGAGGTAAAAAGTTTACATTTTCTAGAAGGGTGTATGGCTTTAATCTGCACGTAGAAGAGGAAACATTTTAAATGTTTCAAGTTTCCAGTGTAGTGGTACAAACTTCAGAATGTTATAGATTAAACTTTTGAGACTTAAATCATCAAATTGAAGTTGCTAGTGACAACTGGTCACTGGTTTAAGGAGCTGCTATAAAGATGATATATTTAAATTTTCTCACTTGCAGTAGTAGAAAAAACCCAAAGATATATTAGTTTGACTTCAGTATCAGGCAAAATCTCAGTCTGACTAATTTCGAACAGTACTTTAATGATTTCCACTCTGAATAGCTTTCGTATAACATGTATTATTAGTACAGATTCTGATATTTTTCAGTTTAGGAAGATGAGTTTTCACTGTTTCTCAGCTAAGTTTCTTTTTGAAGCCAGCCAGGATTCTTGATTAATGGAGTACTTCTCTCATGTTTAATATGGAATAAGGGATTTTCTAACATTGAATAAAATTATTTTCTATGTCTTAATTTATTAATTTGTAATTGGAAATGCTATTACTTCCTTGCTAAAGCAAAATTTAAGTATTTGATGTTGTCAGTTAATGTTATCCCTCCAAATACAGACAAAACCAACAAAACTCCACTAAATAAGAATGACCTTTAAGCTTTTCAGAAAAGGTCTACGTAGAACATAAGGGAAGAAACAGATGTTGTGATTACATGCTTGAAATGTCATCGGTGTTACTGAAATTACACTGCTGAAGTTGTTTTACAGCTCTATATAATCATTGGTGTGAAGGATTGAAGTATTTTAGCTTTTTCATAAGAGACTGAAAGATTCAACTTTGCCTCTACCCAACAAACAAAATGAATTACACTTTCAAAGGTCCTTCCTATCAAATGGTTGATATTTGCAACAGGTATAGAACAGATAGTAAATGATATGCAGAATCTGGAAAGAAGGATGGGAGAACTTGATTTTTAGAAAATCAGAAAATCTGAAAAAGGGATGAGGGAGGATAAGTGGAAAGGACTCAGCTGCTTTACCTTCCTTTCATTTTTTTCTGTTCTTACCCTAAGCTATGTTTTTATTGTATGTTTTAATCACAAGGACAAATAACATGATGTATTGCTGACCTATTACACTACTAATTTATTTTTAAGTAGTTAAAGTTTCTGTGAAGAATCATAGTGGAGATGAACAATGTTTTGCACTGTACTTTATATTTGTTCCTTTTTCAGATACTGAATATCTCTTTGACCTTTTTTACCTTTATCTAAGCGTAAGAATGAAGTTTTAGTCTATTTTTGTTTTGCTTCACTTTCCTGTGTTTGAAAACAGTTCTTAAAGGATTGAGGATGGATCTTAGTGAACAGACAATTTGTTTGGGTCCTCCATGCGTATAGAATAATTCCTGGGATGCAGTGGATTATTTTAATGGAGGTGAATAGACATTTTGAAATACAAATATTTCATGTTAAGTTTGCAAGATAGGGGTTTATCTCTGAATTCAGGAGAAATACTTCAGCTTCAGAAGGTGTTAGTCTTACTGGTATAGCTCTCTTTGAATGCATGCAAAATAATGTTTATTTGAATTGTTACTTTGCATATGAAATACAAGTTGCATAATCAGCTTCTGATCTCAGAAGTCTTCCAAATGAGACTTTGAATTTAGATTGGTGTACTTGAGGCATGACAGTCATGTCCTAAGGCTGGTGAATAATGGATGAGGCTTGAAGTCATTTACTCCAAGCTGAATTATTTTTTTTTTAGTCTTGTTTGTAACATGGAGTAGACCTGTTTTGTTTTTTAATTTCCTTGAAGACAGAAAATGCGAATGCAAATTGTGGAAAAATATTACCATTGTATTATTTTCACAACAATACATATTTGTAGGACTTTCTGTTATGTTGTTTAAGTAGACTTGAAAGAGTAGAATTGGTTATTTTTAAACCACAGTCATTTTGACTGCTTGTAAGGTATAGTGGCATTTAAGAACCAGAATAATTTGTGGTTTTGGGAGTATTGAAACACTTCTTTAAACTGAAATTGTAATAATTATATCTTTAGGAATGTTCATTTGAAATAAAATATCTAACTCTTTTTTTTGCTCTTAATATATTCTGAATGTTGTTCCCCCCAAAATCTAGTTTGTTTATTTTAGTAAGTAAGCTTTTATTGTGGTTGGAATATTTAGTGTTCTTCTTCATAGTAAACACTCATGTAAATTAAAATGAATCTTATTTTTGTTAGGATTACTTATGAGTACAATTTTAATTTACTAACAATTTTAGGATTAAAGCTACATAAATGACATTGCTTTGTTTTCTTTGTATATCTTTCTTTTGCCTTCCTTAGGTCGAGATTTGATATGCATACAGTCCATGGATGGGATGCTCATGTTGTTTGAACAGGAAAGCTATGCTTTTGGCCGTTTTTTACCTGGTTTTCTTCTGCCTGGTCCCTTGACTTACAGCTCTCGGACAGATTCTTTCATTACAGTGTCTTCTTGTCGACAGGTTGAGAGTTACAAGTATGTGTTCATGTTCAGTAATTACAGCATATTTTGGTGCTATGACTTCGTATGTAAACAAAAGTAATCATGTCTAATTTTTATTGCCTTTACCACTATTGTATCCCAAAGCAGGTGATAAGTAGTTGCAGGAAAGAAGGAAAATAAAATGTTGTATGTTGTTGTGTGATTACTGTCCCCATACAGTCATAGAAGAAAGCATACTGTGTGTGCTGGGACTTTATGGTCCTTATTTTATTTGTATAAATGCCTTGTTTACTACCTTATCAAGGCACATCATGTTGTCCTGCAAGTTCCAGGTTTTTCCCTGCTTTAGTTCAGTCTAATCTGTGCTTTCAGTGTTGTCTGCACTATACTGCTTGAGCAAGATGTTCTTTCCAGTTGTTTCAACAGGATTTTTATTTTGATGCAAATAGGTGTTAGTCTGATGAATCTGTTCAGTTTTCAGAAGAGATTGGAGACAGGGCTTTGGCTTTTGTGATCATAGAATCCTTCTGAAGGAATAAGGGCTGGTGGGGAGAGATGGAATCCACCTGACAAAGTGGCAGAGGAGGCTTCTTAACCGCCTTGACTGCTAGACTGAGGGATAGGTGCTAAATCCAGCAAGTAAGTGATGATATAGGGTATAAGGGTCAAGTGCACAAAGGGGGTTGCTTTCATAATACCTTAGATGAAGTGTGATGAGTGGGGGCCCATATTAAAGGCATATTTACAAACACCTACTGCCTTGGCAGCAAAGAGGAGGAACTAGAAGTTGTGTGTGCAATTAGACATGTGACAGGGTGGATTGCATGACTAAAGTGCTGTAATTGATGACTCTTCAGGAAGAAAAGACAGAGAAGGGGGGATTTGTGTTCACCATGGAGGAGCAGCTTGAATACATGGGGCTCTTTTATGGAACAACCGTGTTGTGAGTTTGTCAAGCATCCATCTGTTTAGAATCAGGTGGATGCTTGAGGAAGGGAATGCTGTGGTGGATGTCTGCTATGAAGCCTTTTTTAAACAAGAAGTTTCCCAATTGTAGGCCCTTGTTCTCATGGAGGACTAGTGTCTGCTGGGAGGGCAACATAACGGACTTAGCAATGTGTAAGGTTTCTAAGGTGCGTTAGGGAAAACTTTTTTGATGCAGGTGCTAGACAGCCTGGCTAGGGAAGATGGTGAAGATGCTTTGCTGAATCCACAACTCAGAAAGAAATGTTTAAAGAAGTAATAGTCAGCATCTGCTGTTGACTGTTGCAGATATTGGCTGCAGTGACCATGAGATGATACAGATTAAGATCCTGAGAGAAATGAGGAAGATAAGCAGTGGACCAAAGACTGTAGATTTCAAGAACAGACTTGGACTTGTTCAAGGAACTGATAGGCAGTATCCTGTGAGAGGCTGCCCTGAAGGGCCAAAGGGCTCAGGAGAGCTGGTGAATCTTCATGCATAACCTTCTCAAAGACCATGAACTATCCATTTAGATGTTAAAGAAAATAAGAAATAGCAGAAGGCAGCTTGAATGGACAGGTAGCTCCTGACTAAGTTCAAATGGAAAAAAGGAAATGTATGAGATGGAAGTTAATATGGACTACTAAGGAAGAATATAAACAACCTGTGGGCACGCAGGGGATTGGAACGAGAAGATATAAGCTTGGTTAAAACTTCTACTGGTAGAGGGTCTGAAGAACAAGGACTTCCACAGGTACGTCAGATGTAAAAAGGTAGATCCAGGAAATTGACCCACTACTGAACACATTAGGCAACTTTAACAAAGGTGTGAAAAGACCAAGGAATTTAACGCTTGCTTTGCCTCATCCTTTCTCCACCTAAACTGGCAAGGTCTGCTCTTAGGCTTTTTTTAATCTCTGTGCCTAGCAGTAAATTGGGGTGGTGTGGTGTTTTGGACAGAGCTACTACCCATGATAAAAAAAAGAACTAAAAAATGGAAGAAAAAGTGGCAGAGCTGTCAGGCTACAGGGTAGTAGTGGTCCACAGTTCTAACTAGCAGTCAAAGATGAGTGATGTTCCTCAGGAGCTGATACTGGAGCTGGTATTTCTTTAACATCTTCATCCTGGGCAACAGGACAGAATGCATGTCCTGAAATTCAAGGACAATGCCAAATTGTAGGAAGTGGCTAATATAAAGAGGGTAGGGCTGCCACTCAGAGGAATTTCATCAAGCTGGAGAAATGGTCTGACAGGTACCTTAAGAATTTTTTCAGAGGTAATCATATTAAAAAAAATAAGAACATGACTTTTTATGGATTATGCCTTGGGAATCTAATCCGGGGAATGCTTTGTCACACTATCCCGGTCTATCACCTGAATTTCTCAAGCAATGCTCTTACTCTGCTTAAGCTTGATCAGGTGGTTTTTAGATTCTGGATAACGCATGAGCAGATTATAGACATAGTGTATTTTTTTCTTAATACAGGAGAAGATGTATGTATTTCAAATAAAAGTAATTTAACAGAAAATGCATATTTTTCTGAAGAAATAGAATAGAATTTACTAACATTTGTAAGGAATAAAGAAATACTAATTTTCAAGAAAAGATCTCATGCATTTTCATTATGTTTAGATTCTTGACTTTTACAACAAATGTAGCTAAAATTTTTCTGCACTCTGTCACTGATTCACAAGTGTGCCGTCTTTATAGTAGGAAGGTGTAGTTTTAAAGGGATTCTTCACTTGGTTATTGGTCTTTAGTGCCAAGACACTGCGGTACTTATTCTAATGTCCTAATAGTTCAGACACACATTAGAGATTGAGTTAAGTAGTCTTCCTAAAGTGAAGGAAATAGATATGGTGAGGAGAGAAGAGGTTATTTTTATGGTATTAAACATGTTTTTTTCTTGTTACAGTAAATGAAAAATGCAGCAGTTCTGTCTAGTGTTTTTAGCAGAACAAGTTGCCAAACTTCAAATTATCCATCTTCCTGTAGCTCATACTGACCAATGCCTTCATTTGAAAACAGTATTTCCTGGGCTGATTCTGAATTCTTTCAAGATCTAAAAGCAAAATGCCTTGTATTGAAATGATTGTATACTTGATGCCATAGCTGAATTGAAAGTTTGTTTTGGTCATATGTGGCTTGATTTTTTTGTAATGAAAGACTTGTACGCAGGTAGTTGGTACTTAAACATCAATACATATTGCTGTTCAATGGGAGTTTGGTTTGAAAACTATGTGTTAGTCCCTGATTAGTTAATAAAATGATACTGTGGTAGCTAAGACTATCAATAAAATATGGTGAAGAGAGAAGATTTTATTAGATCAGAATCTGCAACTTCTCTTATAAATGTGTTAAACTGAAAAAGGAAAGTGAATTTGTTCATATAGAGGACACTTAAAGACATGATAATTGTACTAAAAGCAGATTATTTAGTATTTTTAACTAGGTCATAGGATTCATATTAAACAATTAAATTTCTTATTCCAAGTACACAGTTTACTTCTGCAAGTAAAATAATTTTAGAAACGAAAATTCTTCGGTAACGAGCACCACAATACATGCATCTGAAATGTGAAGCCTGCTGGTCTTATAGTTTTAAATCTGTAATTCTGACAATATACAAAAATCTGTACTTTTATGTGTTAGATTTGAATTGGAACATTCAGAATTGCATTGGTTTGAGCTTAGGAGCTGATGGCACTCCATGACTTCCAGAATGCTATCTTTTGGATAATTTTTTTGTGGTTTTTTGTTGTTTATTTCACTTTTGTAGGAAACTTCAGTATTTTATAGATTACCTAATGTGCATATATGGGAAGCAGAGTATTTCAGAGAGTTAGAACACCAACACAAATTCAGGAAAGAAATAGATGCAGAAGAGTTAATGAGGACACAGTTTGAACATTGAGGATTGCATAGGTGTAAATAATGACAGGTAGATGTGCTGAGATTTTATGGCAGTTTTGTTCTAATGTCTTCATTACCAGTTTTTCTTAGTATGGTTGGTTGGCAGTTACAAAATAGTAAAAAAACCACAAACCCACAAACCTCCCATCTTTGCTAGATGTGTCACCCACTGGTGCCAGTTTACTGTTATCTCTTGGATTGGAACCCCTTAAGTTTACTTAGTGGATGTGCTTGAGAGTGTAACTATTGGATATAGCACATTGTATTTCAGCATAGTTCAGGAGGTTCTTTTAAAGCTTAATAAGAGCAAAAAAGTTTTTATTTTTTGTTTGAATCCTAATTTCACAATTTGAAAATTGTTGTTTTCTTGCTTCTTTGTGGTCTAGATTTCTATCCTCTAATATATTTAGCTGTTGAATTTAACACCAGATAAAATCTGAATAGAAATGTTTGTTTTAATTTCTGCCTTTACACTTAGCTGTGTTATCCTACCATGATATTTATCTTAACATCTTTGCTGATGATAGATGTGTTGCACTAGGCTTTCTAACAATCCTTTTAGACCGTGCTTTTACTGTGTATGTATACTCATAATATGATAATTATATTTTATTTTTTACTTAATGTAAGGGTATTGACTACAAAGATATTTGATTTTTTACTTTTTTAAACTTCCTATAACAGATACCAAGTGCTGGCATTTGCGACAGATGCTGATGAAAGACAAGAAACAGAACAGCAAAAACTTAGTTCTGGAAAAAAACTTGCGGTAAAACCTGTTTATTTTACATAACCCGTATGGTACATTGCATACATGTTGAAAAGACCAATGCTAAGTAACGAATGGAAACATTGTCTGCTGACAAAGGACCCAATCCAATTGCCATTAAAGGAAATGGAAAGACTCCAGTAGATTTCTATTAAGATTTCTTTGGGCCTCAGTTGTTTAAGGTTGGGCCTTAAAGCTCACCGTTGTTCTAAGGAGGAAAAAAAAAAAAAGAGAACTGTGTACTGGAAATAACTGTTTCTAAGGCAGTCTTTGTAATACAGGACCTAAACTGTAGTAAAAGAGATATACAGGTATACCTAAAATATTTCTCATGTTTTTAATTTAAGTCTATTTGTGACTTTGTATTGGATTTATTTACAAAATTAACCTCATTCTACTTGGGGAATCCTTTGTACTTAGAGAAAAATCAGCAGTGAAAAATGTTTCCATAAATAGTCAGTATCCTGGACTCTTTGTCCAAAACCTGTGGTTTCAATGGTCTTCAGGAGGTCCCCGTGACTAAGTTGTTTAATATTTGATCTGTCTCCTATTACGAGGAATAGCATTTAATTCTCTGTGGTCCTGCAGTAGAATTGCTTGTCTGCTAAATGTACTGCGTAAAATGCTAGATTCAGCATATTTCAGGTATGACAGTAAAATATTGGGAGAGCATCTTCCTTCCAGTGGCTAATCGTAGAATTTTTTCAAACTGTAAGTCAGTCAGAATCCTACATCTTGAATTAGGAGAAGACACGGTTTTTAAATAAGAAATTTGGAAGCTTCATCAGATATGCTGCAAATTAAATACGTTTTTTAAATCTAAAATGAGAAGCGTACATGGGGACAAATATATTAAGCCTGGCTTTTTTTTCCCTTTGACTGTTAAGGTGGCACTTCCAGCTTCACATATCAGATATGCTGGTATATTTACTCACACATTCTATGCTCTTTAAGCAAAATGATTGATACTGTTCATATAGAAAGTGCTGACAGTTGAACTTTGATACTTTTTTACTTCAGAAATTCTGAATTTCTATTTAAGCAGCTTGGCAGCAGTCAAAAGCAATTTTTGCATGTGTGAATTAGTTGAAATTTCTCAGAGGAGCTGAGTAATACTGTTTAAAGATGTAAGGATATAGGCAAGGCAGGATTTGTAAGTAGTTGCTTATTATATCAGTGTATGTAGTTGGAAAAGTAGACAAGCTATGATACACACAAACATTCCTCAGATTAAATGGTGAATATTAGTGACTGCAAGCATGAATATTGGCTTATATGTCTAAAACTTCATCTGTATTTCCATTTACATGTAGTGGTAGAAGAAGTTACCACCTTTTGCTCTCTAACCTTGCCCTTAATATCTAAGGACATGTACGGAGGCAGATTTAAATGATTCTAATACTCTGTTCTTGGATTTAATAGTTAAAGTATAAAGCATTGTCATTTTGAATCGGATGTGTATTTTAAAATTTAAATATACTTAAGTGAACTACATATAGCCATCGATTCATGACTATTTCAAAAAGTGGATGCTTTTGCTGCTCTACTCACAGTAAGAAAAGTTACCAACTGCCTTCAAAATAAGAGGATAACTCTCCTTCAAAAAAGACCTTGATTTTGCTTTTCTATCTATGCTGATGATATTCCTGTACCTTGATGAGTTCTGAGCCTTCTGTTAAGTTTTGTCTTTAAAATGCAGCTTTCAACTGATCTCTGGAGCATGTTTTTTCTTTTGAAGGTGGATTGGGTTTTAAACATCGGAGAGCAAGCACTGGATATATACGTTGTCTCCTTTAATCAGGCAGTTTCTTCTGTTTTTGTGCTTGGTGAGAGAAACTTCTTTTGCCTTAAGGATAATGGGCAAATTCGATTCATGAAAAAACTTGATTACAGTCCGAGTTGCTTCATTCCTTATTGTTCAGGTTTGTAAAAGGAAAACTCAACATTACTTTTACAGCTAAGATTTTTTTTTTTTTCAGTGAATAAATATATTTTTCTGAATAAGCTGTTGATTTGTAAAAAATCTGGAATTGAGCTCTCTTTTTGGATGAATCGGGTTTATTTTAAAATGTTATTTAGTGTGAAGTGTCAAAATTTTTAGAATCTAAATAGATATTTTCTTATCACCAAATTGAGGTACTTGTCTAGTGTGTGAGTAAGTTTGCCCAGGCTACCAAAGCAACAAACATGGAAGAATCAGAGATTTTGGAAGAGTAAACTAGTGTTTGAGGAACTTCTGTCATTTACTGATAGTTAAAAAAAATAAAGTTTACTGTTAGGAGATGAGACTAACTTATTATATTGTGTGGAAGCAACTTGCTTGGATGCCACTATAGAACTACAGATTCTTAATGTCTATTCTATATTAATGTTTCAAAATCTATCTGATATATTTTTGACACCGTGTCTTATTTTAGACTTAAAATATGATTTTAGACTTTATAAATACGATCTTAATGATCTTCACATTTTATACTTCTGATTTAAATTGTACTATAAATAAGCCCTATAAATGCACACATTTTTAACTAGTATTCACAAGTCAATGAATTAATGAAGAGTATAAGTAGCTGATATTTAACCAATGTGTATTTTGTCATACCTATCCTGGCATGCCAACATGGCAGTTATGAGTCTTTGTTTGTCGTGTTTTAAATTACCAAACATGGCTGCCTAGAACCTTGGAAAGTTGTGGCATGTGTTGTGTAGTATGCAGTTGAAGTTTGTGTCCATAATTAATTACATATGTCCTTGATTATTGTTAATGTAACTTTCTTAACTTTTGACAATATATATTATATTCATTTATAACAAGTAATGGCTTAAAAGGAAAAGAAAAAGTAGTGTAATGATATAAGCCTCAAAGAAAAGTACTGGCTTTTGAAAATCTTTCATCCTAAAACTATTTTTATATCTTTAACAGTGAAAGAAGGAACAATAAACACTCTAATTGGAAACCATAGTAAAATGTTGAATGTTTATCAAGATGTTACCCTGAAATGGGCCACTCAACTTCCCCACATTCCTGTATCAGTAAAAGTAGCAAATTTACAGTAAGTAACTTGTTGAAGTTTACTTTTTTCAGGTTAATTTCCAGTTGTGAAATTTGGTTTTAGATCCTAACACTTCTGAGGTATGTAACAAATAAAGTGACTTGTAAAAGGAAAAATCAAAGTGTTTTTTCTTTGCTTTGTAAAATATTTGTTTCATTAATGGGCATACTGTTAATTCGAGAAAAATATTAGAATTGCTGTACTGTGCTTTAGATTTTATGTTTTTCTTGGGTGAAGGTAGAACCTGGGGTCTCATGCCTCCAGTGGAGTAGTTTCTTCTTTAAAAGAATGAAAAGTGAAGCTTTGCAATATGGTAAGATCCTTCTCTGAGACAGGATAATAGGAAATCTCACTGAAAATCTGTTATTCATTAAGCATTTAAGAGCATATGAATTCCAGAGATGATTTGTTGGAACAGATTATTAAACTCCAATGTTAAACTGTGGAAATTTAGGAACTGTTTGAATTGCTGAGTATTGCACTGCAACGGACCAAAACTTTTTGTAATATGCATAAGACAGGTCAGGATAAAACTGGTTGGGCAGGGGATCAAGTTGTGCTGAGTCTGTCACTGAAATAAGCAAACTACAGAAAAGAAAAAACAGGTAGTGTTTTTTACAGTCCAGTTTATGCCTATACTGTGTACCACCAGAGCTGTGGTGGGTGCTGGGTGCCCAGTGCCTGTGACCATACGGGATGCAGTAGAAGTGTCTTTGTCAGATTACTTGTGATCCCCAGCAGGTTTGTGGCTGCTGTGCCAACATGCACTGGATTGTTGAATATTTGATCATAAGTTGTGCATTTTATCTCATAACAAATGAAAATGCAGCATCTGACTAACTAGCTTAACTGACTTGTGCAGAGTAATCTAAGGGATGTTTGTGTTTTGTTTGGTACTAATGGTTGCCTAATGATTTTTAAATAATTTATAATTTAATTTTTTTTTTTTAGACTTTGTAGAGAGTCATGCTGGCTTTCATCCAACAAGTCTTACAATTAAAATATAATGAATAGTCTCAGTGGGCCAGTTAGTATAAACCAAAAGTTAATTATGCATGATATGACAGTACAGCTTTTGATGTTTGGAAGAAAACATTTGTGTCAGAAAAAATTTGAAAAAGGCCTTGATTTTTACAACAGCAGATTGTACTAACATTTGTATGTACATTTATTTGTTTGGAAACTCATGTTATTGAACCATCACTTTCAAGAATGCCTCTAAGAAGTTTATGCAGATGCTGCCGATTCTGCGTGTGTGAACTTTAACACTCAATAGTTTGATCTTAGTGAGAATTTTGAGAGCCAGACCATTTTGCTAATTAGATTCAGAATTCTCACAGACCTACTAATGCTAGGGTTTGGTTTGGAGTTTTATTCTGTAGAGGGTGGAGAGACAGCAATCTAGTTATGCAAACCTTTTTATACAGGTACTGATAAATGAAGGAACATCTGTGTGTCTAGAGCCAATGGCCTGAAAGGCGGGGAGAAGTCTAGGGCATACGTGTTTCAGAACTATGCTTCTGTCTTTCTATTTAAAAATATGTGGTATTCTTGTACTTCCTTCTGACATTAAAAATAAAGATGAGCTAAACAGCAAAAACTGTAGTAAAGCTTACAGAGGTAGTAATTTGGCTTAAATAAAACATGGTTTTTTTTAAAAAAATAATTTGAAAGGAAATTCTTTGCGAGTCAGTGTGATAATGATTTTCTAATACTCCACTCAAGAGAGGTCTCAGTCTCAGTTGGGGCCTCTGGGCACTACTGTAACATAAATAACATTAAGTACTTTAATAAACATAGAGTTGTTAATCCTGGACTGCTGAGAGATTGAAGTGCTTTAAATATGACGTATGTCAATTAATTACTTTCACATCCTTTCCACTTCTATTGCAATAATACGTGCAAAGTAAATGGAGCATTCTGAAAGCTGTTGTCTCTACAGATCATGTATGTTCATCTGTATTTTCTTGTTGGCATAATGTCTATTAGTTCTAATGTATTACTTTGGCTTGCTGGATAAGAAAAGCATTATTAGAAGTGATTTTATTTAAATCCCTTGGGGCAGGGGCAGTGATTGCCTCATAAAGGTAGTCATATACTTTATCCTGTAATCTTGATAGTCTACTTCTAAGATCAACTGTTCAACTGCTTTGGAGAATTCCACTTAAGTAACTTGTGCTTCTAGTGTGTGCCCCTCCATATTCTTTATTAATTGATTTTTTTCTCTTACAATTGTGTGAAATGCAGTATTTCCTTACTGCATTACCAGTATGTACACAGTGATAATAATGCACTACAATTTTTGGGATTAAATTCCAGCATAAACTGCTCTATTTGCATCACATTGTCAGAAATGTGCTAGGAAGAATAGAATCAAAGCTAAGTGGTTACTTACAACATTTTTGGTGAGGTGTTTCTGCGCTCTAGAAGTGATATATTTTTAAGCTGTTGAACTAGCCTTTTTTGCCTTCTGTGAAAACCTGAACGTTCTCTGTCAGGAAATGGAAAATTTCCTATAAAATATTGTGATCAGAAACTTGAACTACAGGCAAAAATTTGAGGGTTTATCTTATTCTGGATTTTACCTATAGATCTCTATAACTATGATCACTGAACTGAAAGTCCCATTCTAATCATTGTTATAGAAGTTTGTCCCTTGTTTTGTTAGTTTATATTCTGGTTCTGTTAATGTTTAGTAGTTACTAACTGTTTATGATATTGTTTTAATGTCAAGAGCGCTCCTACATCCTTAACACTGCCTGGATTGCTTCAGAGGTATAACCACTTACATAGACAATTTGGACTAATTTAAACTGCTTAGGACTTTGTCTCAGCATATATTCATCTTGGACAGTTACATTTTTTCATGCCCTGTGTTGTCAACCTTAAATTTATGGTTGTGCAAAAGCATTCTAACTGAAGCTGAAGCTCTTGAAGAAAATGGTTTAGCTGTTCTGCCTGAATTGATTAAAAAACCCCAAACAAACCCAGAAGAACCAGCAAAAACCCCCTTCTAAAATGATTTGAAGATGAACTGTCCATATGCTGCAGTTAGAACAGCTGAAATCTGGGAAGTTACACAATGGAATTAAAAGAATTCCTACTTCCCTCAAATTTTCAGTGTTCAAATGGTAATTGTGAGCATCAGTGTTTGCTTGGTATCCACCATGATTATATAAATATCTTCTTAGCATTGACTTCAAAGTCTATTCCCTTTTTTCTTGCCCTTTAGTTTCCATTTTTCTGTTTCAGCAGCGATCTCTTTTCTAAGACCTTTCTTGTACCTCCACATCTCCTTTGCAAAAAGGAAATTTCATGAGCAGTATCTCTTATGTTTATAGATTATCACTTCTATGAATTTGTCACTTTTTGATGCTTCTTGATGTGTTAGATTTCTCCTCCCCCCCCCCTCCCCCCCTTCAGGTAATTGTGTGGGGAGCAAACCTATAGGAATATGGTTCCTACACAGAGTTCCTGTTAGCCAAAACGTCTCATATGAAGTTGGCAGGGATTTGAGCCTGTAAAGGCAAGTGACTTAACCCACCTTTGTGGTGAAGGAGTATTATGTTTGTCTGAATCATCTGAAATAACTTGTTCAGAAAGTAGCAGAAAGTCACTTTTTAAGGGCCTATCACAAGTCATATTTGTTTTTCTGTGCCTGAATTATCCTGTCTCCATATGCTTGACCATAAAAGGTCCTTGGAGTAGATTAAAATACTTAGACAACTACTTTTCTATTTATTTGACACTAACTCACTTGGCAAAGCTGTTCCTAAGACTACCATGTTTTAATGGCTGATTGATTGCACTAAGTATTACTCTGACCTGGCTGGCCTGAAACTAGAATATTATGTTAAGGTGCATTCACTCTGAAGCAAAATAGCTCGTGTTGCTAGCCTCAGGGATGTTTCCATCACAAACATCTGAAATGCCACTGTGGGTTGAGTTAAAACCATATAGATAGAGCATTATAGCTTGGATGTAGTCTCGGGAAAGGGATTTCTGTTTTCATCACTTCCAAGTTACAGAGCTGTTTTTGCAATAGGAAAGTATGAAGCCTTTAAATCGGGGACTTTTTTTCTTCTGAACATTTTTAAAGTTCACTAGTCTTAATTTTACTACTTGGTCTTGTTTGCATGCAGCCTTCAAGTTATATCTGATAAGCCCGTGAATGCTAAAATGTAGTCTGACTTTTTTCTTTTAAACTGAAATAGACTACAAACTTCCTCAAATACCTCTTTTTTTCAAGTCAGTATTTCATGATGTCCCTAACTTTGGTTCTTTGTGCTTTCAGCTGTCCATCAAAAAATGAAGTCTGATGGTATCTATATGGCAAAAAAATACTGCTTTCCTGTGGAATTGTATCAGCAGGCACAGTTCTAACAGTAAACCAGCCTTCTCTCAGGGTTTAGGGGATGTGTTGTAGGAAAGGTATTTCTTCCCTCTATTTAATCTACTGGGGACTCTTAGTACTTTAGGCACCAGCTCATCAGTGAACTTCATGTTTAAATGAAGGATATTTTCACCTTCAGCCACATTGGAATTTGATTAGAAATACCCAAAAGAGAAAACTTTAGAGCCACCTGTAATGCTTGTCTATAGGTAATTGGATGCTTTGCATTTGTGGTACCTCTTGCTTTTAGGAGTTACATCTGGGAATTAGAATATGGGGACCAACTTTCTTTTGTGAGCATTTATATGTACTAATATCTGTGAGCAGAAAGACTGTTCTTCATGGAAGAAACACTCTTGAAGCAAATAACCCACAAAATGATGTGTATGCCTTGTAAAATGTAAAGTACATTTTATTACAAGGGGTTGACAGGTATGGACAAGTTGGTGAAAGTTACTAGAATGTTTGCTTTCACTTTCATTTATTTGACAGATAAATATCATTTTACTTGGTAACGGAACAGCATGTTTTCTGAAGAGGAAATATAAAGCAGTCTGGAAGGGGTTTTTTATGCAGAAGTAAGTTATCACCTTTAAAGAATAAGAACTTTGAGTTTCTTAAAATATTAGTTTTCCAGAACCCAACTTTTTAGCTTGAGTTCAGCTAGTAAATAGATTTTCATTATTTGAGATGGGGAAAAAAAAATACTTCTTTTTTAAACAAAAGTAGCTGTTGAAAAGCCAGGAAATAAAAGTAGATTTTATATGTTCAAGATGGCAAGCAGGGCTACTCAGTAAGCTTTATCCACACTTCACGTCTTTATGAACTTCAATTCTGCCTAGGTTTATACTGAGGAATGATCCCATAAAAATATCACAGGGTTCCAGGTCTTCACCACTGATTCTGTTTTGCTCAGTTTGCAGTCAAAAAGTGCTTTTTTTTTTTCCTGCAAATTGCTAGCACTACAACTGACTGTGGTATTTGAAATTTACTTATGTAATTTTTTTCTTATTGCTTCTTCAAGTATGATCACTGCAGGCTTGACTATAGGGGTCATGCCTGAACTCCTAATGTCAGTGTTGTGAACCACCAGCCCATTAAGACTGTATCACATAGTAATGTATTTATCAGCCATCTATTAAAGCCAGCAGCTACCCATAGGCTATTGGTGTTCATGTTTTGATTTACGCTGTTACATATTTCATGATGTATTCTACTCAATTAGAGACTTAAAGTAATAAATTCAAAGTTGTATTGTGTAGGCTGAGATGCAGGAAATACTGCAGCTTACTGAATCACTTCAGAGTTGCTGACTTAAGATGCTTCAGTAGTGTCCAATTTTCTTAGTACTTGTAAGACAAAGGTAATTCAGTAGGTCTAAAACTTCTAATGCTCTTGTATAAGTCCTTCTTTCCCTTTGCAGAAATAATAAAGAAGCAGAGACTGTTTGACTAATGAAGGTACTGAAAATTAATTTTCTGTGTAATCATATTAATTAGTGTTTGAATACTTGTATTGTCTCATGTGGTGCTGATAGCCATAGCTACTGCACTTTCCCGTCTCTTGGAAAATACCCACTGTGTTACAGTTACACAGGTGCATTACAGGAGAGTATTTTACAATATTTTCAAATACTTACAAGTTAGTTTTGGAACAATGACTTCTAATTTACTGAAGCAATAGTCTCTCACTATGTGCTGAGTTATCATTTTACTCCTAGCTGCCTCTTTCCATTTTCTTGCATCTTTTCTGATAAAAGCATGTGTAACATGCATAACAGATGAGTAGCGTAAAAAGACGTGTACAGTGTTGTTTAGTTACCTAGTAATTTCCAGCCTGTTTTACTTGAAGGTAGTGATTTCTTGCTACCTGTTTTTGACTTTTCTGGTTTGCCATATACTACTACAGGCATGTGGCATTCATTCTTTATAAACAGAGATGACCACTTAAGGATACTTAGAAATCAAAGTGGGAAGGAGTTTTGGCTTGGTAGTCTGATGTGGCACCTTGTGTTATCGTTGGCCTTGGCTATTTGAGGACCATATGAGCAACAATGAATGCCTGGAAAAAAAATCCTGATGCTTTAACCCTAGGTTCAGAAGAATATTTGAGGAAGGGTTGGGTGGTTTTTATGGCTTGGTAGTTTACTGTGTATTCCAATACTCTGTTCCTGTCCAGTCTCTCCCTATCAGTCTGCAGCTTGACTGCAAGGCTGAATAGTATTGCTCTGGTGACTCTGACCAATAGAGATTGCCCTACACCATCTCCAGTGCACTTTAAAAGCCAAGTGATATGTGCTGCTGCACTTCAGGATTACTAATCCATTGCATTTTGAAGAGGAACGCAGTACTGAAAGAGACATTTATTGTGTTTATTGCACTTTAAAACAATTCCGTCTTTACCCCAACACCAAACAATTAAGTGTTTTATAGTTATTGGAGTGTACATCCATGGAGAGAATCACTTTTTTGCCTTCTAGAAGTATGTTTAATAAAATACTCCTTTGGATTTTCTGATTTGTTAGTATTTCATAATATTAGAATGACTAGTAAGAAATGTGTGGTTTGTATACTTATTTCTCTAATGCAGTAAAGTCCCTGGAGGCTGTTGTTCACTGGCTTCTTAGAACCAGGACTTGTCTTCTGTATATGAGTAGTAGCTTGAGCCTGACGTAGTTAACATGCTTGTAACTTCATGGCACTTTATCTGAATAAATTTGCATGTAAAGTCTCTGATTCAGTAACGTGTCTCCATAAAGAAGAGCACATAAGCTAGTGTTTAAATTCTTTGTTTTGACACAGGATTAATTCCCAGATTTGAACTCATATGCAGCCCAACAGACTGATCAGTTTAATTTAAATGAGGTATGTGAATCAAAAGATTGGAGTTCAGAATTCTGGTGTATAGCCATTGGTTGAAAATGTGCTTCATGAAGTTTTAGCTTCCAGTATTTTTTTTAAAGAAAATTAAAATCTGCAATCAATTTGCAAGTGAGAAAGTATTGGCCTGGTCCAGATATGAACTTGAAATTAAAACTTGTTCTCTGGCACAGAACCATAGTACATTGGGTGGTTAGATGAATGTACTTTGTGTAGCTGTGCTCTCCAAACAGTAGAAAGGCAACAGGAACTGAATTTAACTGGAAAAAATATGAAGAAATATTGCAGTTGAATTAAGTATATAAGGTGTAAAAGTGCAATCACATATAGGGTAATAGTGGGTGGAGTCAAAGTAAACGCCTCTCATTGAATTTTTTAGCTATCCAGATGCTTGAAAATACTTTGTTCTTCATTCCAGCCCATCTGTTATTCCTTATTATAACTGACATCACCACAGCTACCACAACTGTTAAAGAATCACCATATAAAAATGGCAAAACTTACATATAAAACCAGAAAAACTTAGCACTTGTTACATAGTTTTATGGAAAGAAAACTGCAGGAATCAAACTTTATAGTTTGTTGAAAAATTTTTTCCTTTTTCTGTACAGTAGTACTGTAATAGAAGCAATGCCAGTTATGATGCACAGTAAGAACTGTTCAGTTATGTACATGTATTTTTTATCTGAGAAAATGCAGAGAATTCTAGAATATATCTACTTAAACATAATTGCATTTTAAAGAAATGTTTTTAAGAAAAAGATTGCATTTGTTTTTATCACTAAATTGCCACTGGATTGTTGAGAGATGGCAGTACAAAGTATTACCCTTTTTAAAGGTCTTTTGAAGACATAATTTTAATGTGTGTAGCTTATCCACAAAATATGAATGTGATTGTATTTCTTTTACCTTAGTAGAATTCTGATCCTGCAGAAGACATAGATGTGCCAAATACTATGGCCAGCATATCCTGTGATTCATGACTGAGCTTTCTAGCAAGTTAGTTTTGAATGGTATTTACTGTATGATATTAAGTACATGCCCATATTGCCAGTTCTCCTAATTTTATTGCATGTCACTTATTTGCTTTTTCAAAAAGCCTACTTTTTATGGTCATATGCTTTTGTAAGAGTTTCAACTTACTTTAGGATAACCCTTAAAATATTCCTACCCTCATGGTTCTAGAGAAAGCCTTAAAAGTGGAAATTCTAACTGCTCAAGAACAAGAAGGTAAGTAACTCCTCCTGTAGTATTTAAAATACAATACTTGCTTTTGAGCAAATAGCATGGGATTTTGTGGCTAACGTTCGATTTCTCTGTGCTTTTTCGAGTTGTGACACAGTCGAATGTAACAGTATCAGGTTCTGAACTCAGTCTTGGAGTTGGGTGTTGAGCAGTAGGGTGGAGTTTATGGATGTATTGTGACACTTTGCCCATGGAAGTGCTGGACATCTTGTTTGAAAAACAGTTATTATGAACAGTCTTCAGGCTGTTGATTTTGAAGGTCTTAACATGAAAGACATTTTTTTGCATGAGGACCAGCAGGTGGGATATATATGTTAAGCTATGGAGACAAGAGCCAGCTAGCAGTGCAGAGTGCCAGAGATGCTTTTAAAGAGCAGCTTTGCTCTTTACCAGACAGGGTGAAGGGAAGAGCATAAGTATTGTTAAAAGCAATAGCATATGCACTTTTGCCTGCCTGACATGCTGGTGAATTTTGAAGCTTGCAAGCACATCACTGTCAAACCATGAGGAGAAAGAGGTAGATATTAATGAGTGTTTTTAAAGTTACATAATTATTCAATCCTTTCAGAATAAATCTGCGGTAAAGACACATCATGGTTATTCTTGTTAGCCTCTTTGTAGTCTGTGGGTATCTAATTTTCCTCATGTACTGTCTAATATTAGCTTGTATGAAACCAACAGGTAAGAATAAGCTTTATCTAAAACCATAAACTTGCTGGAGTGTAGATTTTTATCAGTATAACACCTTGCATCTCTTTATTGTTGGAAGCAGAGACTTTGTGACATATACTAGTTTTAATTTAAATCTGCATTTTGCATAGCTGGCTACTTTAATTTTTAATAAAATCTTCACTGCTTTTGAAATAGTTTTGATTTTATATTTAAAACAACAAAAACCTGAGTTGGTTAATCCTTCAGATAAAAATTAATTTTATGTGTCATTTGTAGCATGAGCTTAAACTGCATGTCTAGCCTGCCTATACCCAGCATGTGTGTTCTCTGCCTGAAGGAACCAGAAGATGATGTCGTGCATGGATGTCCGTCCCTCTGCATGCGTTGTTAAATCTTAACCTGTTAAGGTTCCCTTACATTTAAACTGTCCAGCTATTCTACTAACCTGTTAAAAAACCCCTGCTTCATTTAATGTGATATGGTAGCTGTTAGGGCTGTCCTGTGCGAAAGCTGTGCTGCTTGCTTGCCCTCAACAAGCCTTGTTGTGCTGCCCCGCAGGTGGCAGTAGTGGTCTGGCAGAAAAGACCCCTGACCCAAACTTTCGTGAGTAGTGGTTGTTTTCAACTTGGCATTAAAAGTAAAACCAATTAATTTCCATCGCTTTTTAAGTTTTGGTTTTTGGTGGAAGATGCTCCTTTTTATTTGGTCGCTGGATTGTGTTTGGCCTTTTAGGCAAAGAGTCTTTTTCAAAGAGCAAACTACAGGAGCTAAAGACTTGTCTGAATTTGTCATGCAGTGAGGCACTAGTTTGCTGTTTTGCTGTGTGGTGTCACCGTGTAAAGGTGCTAGTGAAAATGTCTTCACTCACACAAGTAGAGAGTGAAAGTACTGTATAAGACCTGGAAGCTGGAGAATCTTTCAGGCGTTCAAAATAGTAACACTGGCAAATTCAGGTTTTATTCAGTTCTGACTCTCAGTAGATTTCAGTGCTTATAAGAGGGGATAGGTGTTGACCTGTTGTTCTAGTCATAACTTCTCTTTTTTTAACTGTTTTTCCACTGGTTATCAAGATGAAATCATGTTTCATTTCCCTCTTCCTCTTACATGTATTTCATAATTTTTTAAACTAGATTTGTGTCAGGTATTCTGTTAAAATCAGCAATCCTAAACTATCACACAAATGAGAAAGATGAATAATGCTTTTCTCTAAGGCAACAAGCACAAATTATTTACCACTTAATGATATTCAATATAATTACATACTGCTAAACAGTTACAGTTGAACACTATATTTACATTATATGTTTGCGTGCCCTCTGCAGAGTGTGCAAAGCATGTTAAATACATAATATGAATAGCCTTAAAAGAGTTTTAGTTTCCGAGAGCAAACAGATTGTCTGTTTTCATGTGTAATAGCAAAATGGGGAAGTCTTACACATACAAGTATTACTTTTGATGTAAAGTTGAACAAAGTTTTTTATAATGAGGAAGGGGTTTTAAGAGGAGCCTGAGGGTGCTCCACAGATACCCAAAACTGTATAAAAATTGGTGGCAGCTGGCACTGAGTTGCACGAGGTATGCTTTAAATACTCAACTGTAGGTCTGATTTTGGAGTGTGTGTTTAATAACAGTAAGATGGGCTTTTGACTTTTACTCCCATTAGTTCATGTTAGAAATTCTTATAGTTTATTACTCCTAGCATGATCTTCCTTCAGCATTTTATCAAATACTTCACACAGTTACAGCTATAATGACATTAAATGGTAGTGAACCTTACAATTTGTGTTTTCAAAAGCACTAAACTAAAAAGTGCTATTGTAGTTATGCTTTTGTGTATAATTACTTCAGAGAATGATAAAATGAGGAGAGAATTGGATTCAAAATGCTTGAGCACAATTCAGAGATTAGTTTGCTAATTTCATAGTTTATGAATAATACATTATCAATAAGGGACTGAAAGTAGTATTGCAGAGCATCATGTTTTCTGAAATGATTGGTATGAGTAATATCAATTAAGACTACTTCTGAAATTGAGATAGAATTTTTATGTGCTATTACAAATACAAATAATCAAAGCTGTAAATGCTGTCAATAACCAGACCTTGTCCTAGAAGCTGTCCAAGGCTTAGCTTGTGTCATTCAAGTAGAATTCAGAATTACAGATTCAATTTCTAAGTCAATTGTTTGAGTGATCAATTTGGTATTATATAACTGGAAACATGCAAAGCATTTTAATTTCTTCAAAAATGATGTTGTGAGCAATTTGTTTAGTAAGAGAAGACCTACAAAAAGCATATGCTGTTATTATTACCCAGAATCCAATAAAAGATAGTTTTTCAAATTATTACCATATGTGTGTAGGAGTTGCTTTGTACTGTAAAGTTATTTTAGATACCAGAATAATTTGTTTCATACTTTGAGTTCCTCACTGTTAAAGTGTCCCCTTAGATTTGCTATTACTTTGACTATTGTGTGATATATAGTAAAAAAAATAGTTTACAATAAAAGAAATTTAACAAGTAATTGAAATTCCAGATTGTGTGCAAAATGTGCTGAATGAAGTAATGGTATTTGCAGGGATATTGTATGAGTGCAGTAGCTGTGGGGAAACTACTATAAAACTGTTAAATATGCTCCCCCTCCCCCTGCTGTCTTTAACCACTGTTATAAAAGCTTGAGAAAATAAAGCAATTTTGACTGGCTGACAAACATTCCAGCAGAGAAATTATTGTATTATAAATCATATGTTATAACTGGTTACCCATATTTTTCTTATTGTTTCTATTGATGTACAAATTCATGGAGGGCTTTAACAAGGAAAGGACTGAAAAAGGCTTTTTTCTATGTGTATATGTTTCATGTTGAACAATCTTCTTAGGACCCAGCAGAACAGTAACTGAAGCAGAGGAAAAGCAGCATTACAAATGACACTTTCTTAAACCAATGCTTTTGTCTCTGAGCTAGTGCAGAGTTAAGGGATGTCATGACTAACAGGAAAGTTGGTCGAAATGAGTTTATTTTAAGATGGAATTTTTGAATGTGCATTCTGTAATGCTGACATAAACTCAGAAGTTAAGAAAAGGGTGATTTATATAGGAAAATCACCTCATTGATTTGAGCTGATTTTGTTTGATAGACTGATTACCTGCAGATGACTGCCAACTTAAAGGTACATCGGGAGGACTGTATTTACAAACCACTTTTGAATGTATTATACTTTAGTAGTATATCATCAAAGATATATTGCTTCCAGTGTAGCTATATTTCTTCATGCCCTTTGGATCTACATTCAGATTTCCTCATGGATCTTTCCTTCCTAGCTTAACAGATTCATAGCCTCCAGAAAGAAATTTTAAGATGGTCCAAATCCATTGCTGGAGAATTTTAGAAATTGCCTTGTTTTCATACATCAGTTTTCTTTCTCCAGTGTGGAACAAGCTCATGATGCAGTTTCTCTTGTTGTCCCCCCCCCCCCTTTTTTTTTTTTAGCAACTTCATTCTTTGCTGTAACTAAATAGCAAAGTGTGGGCCACTGTATTTGGTAGCATGGTAGCATCTGCTTCAACAATATCCCTTTTTTAAAGACTTTGATGCACCCATGGCCAGTATGGCACAGTTCTTTGCAAACACTTGTCAGGCATTAAGCAAAGTCCTATACTTTAGGTGGTATTTGCATACCTTACCAAGACTGTGTTATGGTCCAGGTATTCACAATAGTCTGTCTACTTCTGTTGTTCGTATATACAGATCTCAGGGTTAGCCCAACGTATTTGTTCCACGTGCCATCCAGAATTCTGTAAATGTAGCACAGATGTGTGTTGTACAGAGCTTTCTGGACATAAGAAAACTAGGATGAGCAGTTCTGCATGTAATTCCAACAACAGACCCAGTCCTGAGTAAGGAAACCAGCTATAGTCGGAAACAAATACTCAAGCGGCCAGAGAAACAAGGACTCATGCTTAGTTCCACTTCCTCTCACTTTGGATTGAGAGTTTACAATTTTTCAGAAATAACAGTTGCAAACCCCAAGCTTACAGGTCACAAGTAGACCATCACATTCACAGGATGGCTGCTAACACACGTACTGCATCTGTAAGTTGAAAATCAGTATTAAGTCTTCTACCTTCTTTTCTTAAACTATTTGTTGGGGGAGACTTGGCATCTCCAGCCTTATGGTGCTCAAAGACAGCTTCCTATTACAAGTGACTTAGTTTTTGTAGTGAATGTTAATATATGTTACAAATTGCGGTGGTAGCTGGAAGCTTTTCTGTGGTAATAGGAGCAGTAGTCCCAAAAGAGGGACTGTTTCTGTTTAAGATGAGTTTATATAATAGGTAAGGAGAACAGTGTGTTTTGAGCCCTATTAAGTGTGTTCTGTTCCAGAAGGCAGCTCAGACTTGCATGTTCCACCTGCAGCAAAGGACTAACTGGGGATACCTGTTGTCCAAAAAAAAAAACCCAACCAGTTTCCATACATTCATAGTTCAACCAGAAGATTTATTTCGTTTGCTGAGTAAAAATTACTTTCTGTAGAAAGAAAAAGCTTAAACTTATCTGCAGCAACTACTTATTTGTACAGTGCCTAGTGGGGTCTTCATTTCTGTATGCAGTTATAATATAACTGTACGGAGTTCAGGTGGTCCAACATAGTTTTTCCAAATATTTGATTGAAGTTGTGAAACCAAAACTGGGTTTGTGGCCTTAACGTTCTGTAAAAAGGCATTTTGGATTCTCCAACTGGACCATCAGTTATCAGACTTAATCTGTGACACCTGTTTGCCTTTGTAATTGCTATTACCCTGGAAAATTTTAGAATGAAGTTTCCTATCTGTACTGGAGCCATGCTACCAGGCAACATAGAAAATCAGAGAGAATTCTATTTTTTTATACAGCTACCTAATTTTTTAATGAGGATTGTACTAGAAGAGGCACTTGAAGGGTGTCAGTGTATATAAGTTAAAAGAATTTTTGTTAATTCTTTATAACTTATAGCTTGAACACTTCTATAAATGAAATGTTTTACATGGGTTTAATTAGTGGGATAGTGCATTAGGCTTTCTTATCAAAATTGTTTTATATCTATGAATTAAATTTAGTCTGCCTTTGCTTATATGACAGTTTTATTTGCAAAGGCAGTGTCTGCTATAAGATATTCTAAGTATGGAATACGCAAATTATTGGCATGAATGTGTCACCTCATGATTATGAAAATAAATACAAGCTTTTAATTTAATTAAGAGTAAGCATTTTAAAAAATAAAGTTAGCCTTCTCCTAACTTCTGCTGTTAATATGTATGCTAGTCTTTACCGTTCAGTTCCTCTTCTGTTTAGGAATAACCTTCAAGCTAAGCAAAATGTTGGCAGTACTCACTGTTGCCTCATAATTTGTTAAATACTTTCCTAAATCATGCATTTGCATGGTACGTGATCAGATAAATGAAGTGAGTGAGACTTCTGTAGGAGTAAGTTCAATGAGGTACTGTTCCCTCAAGAGAAAAGAGACTGTAGTGAAGCCAATAAAACACTCATTTGTATTGATCCAGAGCAGTGTAAGGGGAATGTTCTGGATCCATGTGGCTTCCTTTTAGAAATATACTGCAGGGAAGAGCCAGCCAGGGTCTGAAGCCAGCACAGTAGCTGCAATAGCAGCCAAAGAATGGGTTAGGGGAGCTACTGATACCATCAAAGTCCTACTGCTGTCTTCACTGTGAACATGTACCATCTGTTAGTGATTTCTTCTAATGCATCCTTTCCCTTCCCTTACTTGATGTTCCATTTAGCTAATTCCTCTTCCTGCATACCAACCTAAATATCCATACTTCAGAAAACTTAAGTAACAATTCGTGAATAAAGAAGGTTACAAATGTACTGTCTATTTGGCTTGTTTGTTCTGATCCTTTCCTTTACCTGTCTTGATTATACAGGTTCTGAGATACTTGGGTGATGTTTTAGTCATCTATCTAGCACAGATTGGTTCTTAGGTGTGATTGTAATAAGTGGGAGTAATATCAATAAACTCATCTGAATTGAAGAATAAATATTGTTGTCTTTTTGTCAAAGAATCTCATTAAAACCAGGAAGTTCTATTATATTTGTAGATGGAACAGTAGATGCAGGATAAATTCAATATTATTACTTCTGTGACTCTTCCCAATTTCTTAATGAGCTTTATTTTTTTTTATGCAGAGGCTTGAAGGGTGTTATAGTCACTCTGAGTGACAATGGGCATCTTCAGTGTTCCTACCTTGGAACTGATCCTTCACTCTTCCAGGCTCCTCAGGTTGATTCTAGGGAAATAAACTATGAAGAATTCGATGCTGAAATGAAAGAGCTTCAGAAAATCATCAAGGAGGCCACAAAAACACAAGGTATACTTCTCCCTTTTCTGTAGTCGTACATACTTTTGACCACTTTTAGCACTTTAAAATATTTTATTTTTATACTTTAATCATAATTACACTTCTGTAGGAAATGTAATACTTAATGGGTGTAAGGTATATACAATAGATAAAGGTAGAAACAAAATCCTAGACCGTAAGGCCCTTGAATAGAGTTTTTTCTTTGTATTTTTGTTGGAATTTTAAAGATACTTACATCAGGCTGGAGATAATTCTCACTAGTGCAAGGGTTCAGAGAAAAAACTAAAAGTGCATGTTCTACCCAAAGGCGAGAAAAGTTATGGAATTTCACAGCAACAGTCTGATATACTTAGGCTTCAGAGAGAGCAAAAGTATTGCCAAATTCTGTTTTAGTATTACAAATGGCTTCTTAAGTTACGCAATTAACAAAGAATGACTTTTGTTAAAGCAACTTTTCTGTTGCTTTAACTTCTTTCAGAAGTGGTTGTATTTGAAGAACATAGTGAGAGATATCAAAAATCAAATAACTGATCATGATAAATTCTAGAATTTACATTTCTAATAACTTGCATTGCTTTTGTTCAAGGACACAGTTTCTACAGAGATCCTTCAAAGTTTGTGTTTTCATAACTGAGCTTTTAAACAGTGTATCTGATGTGCACAGGGAATTGGAAACATGTGATTTTATAGGTAACTATGGAAAAATCTTAGACAAATAGAAAGAACCAATTAAAATCTTTTCCTGATGATAGTTAGCACATTCTTAACATGCATTAAAGAAATAGTCATGGCTTTCTGTGTAAAAAGAGAGCAAAAAATCTTGCAGTTGAAATCCCTAGAAAACAAGAAATTATTTATATGCAATCATGAGCTTGATTCTACATCTCAAAGATTTCTTTTTTGTAATTGCGTATAACTTTGTCCATTATTGTGATAGACTAATATCCATGTTTTAATTTTACAAATCCAGTAATTGGTTGTTTATGCATACAGATGTGGGTAAATTCCATTGATTTTTATCACAGCCTTTCTTTATAAGTATTTGACAATTTTGGCTGGCTATCATAACCAAAGGAGAGAAAAGCGTGATGGAAGGAATAAATTCATTTGCAGTGAATCAAGTTCTGTTTGTTAATTTTAACATAGTGTGTGGAAGATCTAGAGAGAGAGAAAGGAAACATAGCTGTCCTTTATAACTTTTCTAGTAACTGTCATGGTATGATTGATAAGTTTACTGTGAATATTGTGGATCTTTTCCCCATTCTCTCTTCTTAATTTTCTTTTCTTCCTCAATCTTTCTAATCTGGTCTAAGGTGTTACAGTGGTGTTTTCAGAAGAGTTTTTATGAATGCTTCTTTTGTTTTGGAGAGATGCTCTAGTGATGTTGTGTTTGGCTTTAACTGGATGCAAAACTTGTGAGAAAACCTTTTACTTATGAAGAATGCCTTTCACTTACGAACGTTTTGGCTTTGATTCATTTTGGCTTTTTTCTTAGAACTTTAGCTAAGTCTTAAAATAACTGCTAATCGTATCTGGTTGAATGCAAAACACTTTTGAACAGTGGTCAGCATTGAGTTACTCCTAAGCATGATCTCTAAAATGAGCTATAGACTTTTCTGTCTTTTGGATTCACCTTTGTACAGTAAGAGCTTGTGTTGTTTTGAAAATATCTACCCTTATATGGAAATAATTTTTCTTTGTTTCATTTTGACTTCCAAATATGGATGGTATTTAGAATTAGGTCATCATATTAAAAAAAACTTGAGTAGTTATTTCCATAAATGTCTTATATTTCTGTCCAGTGCTGATCATTATAAACTGTTGAACTTAAGCTGCTTTATACATTTTGAAGAATAAGGATTTGCATTATAAACTGATGAAATATTTTAAAATCTTAACTGTTATACTAACTTAAATCTAATGTTACTTGCATCAATCTGGATGACATAAGTGATTAAACATAGGTGTTTTGGCTCAATTTAATAGTAAAAAAAAGGTGATACTTACACGTAAACTGGTTGTGATCTCTGTCCTATTTCTAATAGAAAAATGACAGAAGTTGCATCATAGTTTGCTTGAAGAAGCAACCTGAAGAGAGATAGTTAAGAAGGATTAGAAAAGGAAGATATTTTCTTATTTGTACAAGTGGAATGGATTGTGCTGAGCTATGTGTAATTGGCAAAACCAGTTGTGTGCAATTGTGGCAGTATGAAACAGGGCTAGGCTTCTCTGGTAGGTGGTACTGGAGGAACATGTTTTGGTTTTGATTTTTTTCCCTTGTAGTAAAGGGAGGTATTTTTCTCTGAGCAAAAGAAAATGAAAACTTATTTTCTGTCTTCATCAAAATATTTTCCCTTGAGTCTTTTATGAGAAAGAGATAATGTGCTGCCCACCAGTTCTGTGTCATTTTCAGGTGTAATAAAATTCTTGCAACTTTCTGAATGTGCTCATGCTCATGCTCTCAATTTTTATGTTAGTTTCCCCTTTACATTAAGTCTTTACCGTTTGTTACTTTAGGAACTATACATTTCCTGTTTGGGTTTTTCCTTTTCCAGTACGTTTAGTATTAAGAAATAAAAGTACTTTTCAGAAAAGCACAAATACTTAGAGCTGGACTTCTGGACTCTTAAGCGGAGATTATGTAATTCCTCATGGTATTTAAGTGCCTAGTTTTTAATCCTTACAACTTTTTTTACATATGTGAATCTGCATAAGGTTTTATATCATGGCTATAAATGAGTTCATAACATCCTTTGCCTTGTATATTGACAGTCATGGAAATCATCAGGTAATACATTGTAAGTAAGCCCCATATAATGCTCTGTACATAAAACTTTCATATACCTTCTTTGGCAGAGGAATTTCTAAGATCTATTTTAATTTTACACTATTAGGCACAGAATCTTTCTGTGTCTAAGGTATTAATTAGCAGATTGCTTAGATGAAAGTGCCATGTGCAGTGTGTATTTTGGAGATAGTTGTTTATTATAGGTGTATTAGTATATACATGCGAGGAGAGAAGTTCAACAATTCCTTACAGTCTCTGAAGATTATGGATAGTAGGTGTAAAATCTTGTGATAGAATGTGTCTGAATTCTTTTTCATACATAAATCAGAAACCCAGAATGAGATCTGTGTTTAGGTTGTCTGTAGAAATCTTATAAAATTAGAAAGTTTCTTTGGTCAAAAATGATATGCTTTGCACTAGTAGGTGTAATGATGTAAGTCTGAAACTTGATGCTGTTGAAATTGTATTATTTTTAGAAATGTAGCTGCATGTTTGTTAAAGGAGAGCTGATTTACTTTTTCTTTTTTTTTTTTTAAGATATTTTGCCCAAATCTGAAAAACACAGAGATCTAATTGTCACAGCAGAAGTTTCGCCTGATTTGGATGCAGAATCTGTATGTACCTATATAAAAAGGAAATTATTCTGGAAACATTGGTTTCATATATGAGTAAATAATGGTTGATTATGGATAGTGATTACCACGTGTTTATATTTGTGGGACTGAGCTTCTGCATAGCCCCCAGTTTTCCATCAGTTAAAACACACTTTTGTTAACGATTTTAGCTAGAATTATTAAAATGATTTAGTATCTTCTGTCTGGGGATCTTTAGGTTCTTGGCTAAGCAAACATAAGTGAATGAGAACTTAGGATCTGGAATAACTTCAGAGTGGTGAGAATTTGTAATGGTGAGCAGTTGTTAATATGGGGGGAAACAGTAGAAGTTTCACTGTGTGGATCTTTTAAAGATAGAATATGCGAACCACTCAAAGATGCATTGTAAGAAATAATCTTTCTCTGTCAAGGCATTATTCAACATTCTCTGGTGTTGCAGCCTAATTAGTTTATTCATCTTGTATACATATGTAGTTTATAAAAATGAATTCAAATTCAGATTCAGGAGGGCTCATATTGTCTTGAAACATTTTAGAACATACTCATTGAACTAGAACATCTTAAATCATTTCTGGCCACTAATTTCTGTAAAAGGAGCTGCTTTTTAATACTTTCATATATATATTTGATATATTTATTTAAAGTCTGTAATTATTACTACTACTACCTCTACTACTATTATTCTTTGATAAAAGCACCTCTTTATAATGAGTGCTGGTGGCCTAGCACTTGTCTGTGGAAGAAAGGACAGTGTGACATGGTCTTGGCTAGCTGCAGTAATCTGCTCACAACACTCAGAACTGTTATGTCCATAGAATGCTCTAATGCTGCTGTGCTTGTTTGCTCAACCTTCCAGATGCAAATGGTCTGTTTCATATATAAATAATTCAATATATCAATTGAACCACAGCCTGGAATCTTTATTTCCCAAGGCTGTTCATGTGTCTTAGTTTCCTGTGTGGTAGGCTTTCCTGGGGGGTTCCTTCAGCAGCCATCTAGAAAGGAAAAATCCAGTAAGATACTTCATAGGGAAGGATCAATACAGCAAATGTGGGAACAATTTTAGGGTTTCTGCAGTGATCTTGGAACTTACAGACTTGCAGATACTGCTTCTGCACTTGTGAAAAGATTTAAATTGTGATGTGTGTGGTAAAAGCAAAGAGGATATAGATGTATTAAAATGGATTAGAGAAGTAACTGGAGGACATTCTGGTTATTTAACACGACCTCCTGTGTACGGCCTCTGATCCAGGAAGTCCAGCTGATTTCTGAAAGCTGAATATAGTAGGGATACCGTATCACTTTGCATTCCTGCTACTGCTTCAGGATCAACCACTGGTCACCAGAGACAGTGGGCTTGAGAAGCCAGTATGAAAGTAGCTATATTTTTTTAACTGAAAAAGATACGCAACGTGCAAATGAAAGTCCTGTTTCTAGAACCCAGAGAGCCTACCAGCTTCCTGACTACTTAGGAGCTTTGCAGATGTGGACCTTATACTGACATGTTGGGATGAAAAGGAGAGTGGGTAGAGGACATCAGATTGTTAAAACAATTTTATTTTAAAGAAGCACTTCACTTCTGCTCTAATAATACCAAATTACTCACCTGAATGTATTTATACCTTCTCATGATAAAAGAGTAAATTAAGAACAAACAGGAACATTTTCTTAAACTGTAGGGACTGACCTGTTGCAAAATGAAATATGAGCATAAAATAAGATATTAAAATAGACTGCAAGGTCGAGATAAATTTTGAACTAGATGGAATTGTCTATTGAAATAGAAATTAGCAGGAGTAGCAAGATGCCTGCTATAACTTTCTTTTGAAGTTCAAAATATATTTTTGATTATAAGATAGTGTGTGATGATTTTATACTATATACTATGTCGTGTATATAATATATTGGCAAATTGGAAGTCACCCTTCCCTACTGAATAACGGAAGGTATTTCCAGAATTTAAATAAATATACAGTGGAATGTAATGTGCCAAACAAAACAATTTCAAATATTCATATATACATCAGAGTGTATTAGTTTCTTACATACACCACATTCATGACCTTTTGCTATCCTTTTTGCAGGCAATTTCCAACAGAGGCTTTACATTTTCAGAAAGAATCCAGAAATGTATTTTGTGTATTTTAATCTGTCATAGGAATGATAGGTCCTTGACTGTTAATTCCCTGTTTACGAAGTTGATGGTAGGAAAGTAATATTGCATTCATTGTGTTCACTCATTCATGTGTAATATTGAATTTACTCTGTTTCCATCTTTTTCTTCACAGCAAGCCATTGACAGTGAGGTAAAAGCAGAGGCAGTACCATCAGTCACAGTAAAGGTACTGTGCCTAACTCAAACAGTAGCATTCAAATACTGGTGGCAATTTCTAACACACCTGTCACTTTCTGTGTATTTCACTTAGATCATGAAAATGAGTAAATATACTTAATTCTTTTTCTCCTTAGTATGACAAGGTGTCATTCTAGGAAGCCTTCTGCTGAAGTCGGAAGGTGATTGGGGTTTTATTTTTGATAGGCTTGTCAAGAAGCAGACACAAAAACATTATTAGCATGGAATGAATTTGGTTCTGAAGTTGTAAGAATAATTTTTCCAACACTTTTGAAAGAGAATAAATGTTTGGTGACTCGCAATGTGAGGTTTGTTATCTTCAGCTGCCTTTTTAGTTGTCAATAAATGAAAGTAGACTTTCTTTTGTAACAAGACTTTCATAGCTTTTGCTAGTGAAAAAAAATTTTAGAAAAATCTAATTTGAAAATTGACATCATTGCAGTCCTCTATGAGAGTTGCTGCCTGTAACTGATTCTAAAAAAAGTGTGTGTGTATGTGCACGTGTGCATGCATGTGTGTGCAAGTATTGTTTCTCCTTAGTATTGCCTAAAAATAATCATGATTTTTATTTGAGAGGATCTTCTAATAATATCAATGGAGCCTTATTTTTGAGAACCTTGCAAGTTCTCCTTCTTTCTTGAGTGAAGAGTTCATGGGATAACCGGGCTCTTTATTGAACCAGATTCCCCTACATTAGTGTGGTTTAGTTGTACTTGGTCCAATATCTTTTGCTGCATTTTTAAATGCTAAAATGATACAGGATAAAATCCTAATTCTGATAAAGTCTGTGACAGTTTTGCTCAAAGAATTTCAAATGAACGGCATTGGACTTTGAATCAGGCTGTTTGTGAATATAAGGGTACTTAAAAATATGTAATGAAAATTTAAGTTACCTCCAGAAAGGTATGAATTTATCAGTTTACATTGGAGCCAATACATTGTATAAGTGAGTTATTGCAGAGGAAAGTACTGTGTTTGTAATTGTCAAATTCGAGTTTTGGAGAGTGGTTATGATTTCAGTATTGGGAACACAGGTAACTCCCATTGTTCTCTCTCATCTGGTCATTATTACTGTTGTAAGGGCAATGGCAAGCACTGTTTAAAACGAGCGTGGATGTGTTCATATATTTGATAAACTTTTTAATGGGAAGACATTATAATTCTCCATTCTGTTTTCTTGTTTATGTATCTTGTACCTTTTAATGAAACAAAAATAGTAAATGTAGGATTTATCATGCATTCAATTTTTTCCAGAATATTTTTTTCCTGTGATAAGTTCATTTAACTGATCTTCATGTCTCCATTCTAATGAATTGCAGTTGATGAAAAGACCTTTTAATTAATGGATTCAACTCTTTAATATTTACAAAGTTATAAGCATTGGTTCTTATGAAAGTAAGAAATAATTGTACATTATGATTGTATGTTATAACTCCTGTCAGACTAATTAGAACTTAACCACTGAACTTGGACAAGTTGAGAACAATTTGGTGAATTTTAAAATTAAATGTTTTCTTGAATTGTACAACTGCAACCAATGTATTGTTTTCTGCAAAGTAGGTAATGTTGCTAATGAGTATTATTTGGCCATTGTAATGGTGGTGGTTGTACCCAAAATCTGCAGGCAATGCATTGTGATCTAAAAAAACTTCCAGAATTTGTCACTTATTTTCATGCTAAGAATGTAATTTTTATCTTTAATTTTGCAGCAATGATAGACCTGTCACAAAAGTTTTAATAAAATCAGATGCTTTTGACAAAAGTTTCTGGATAAGAGGATTCTTCACTTCAGGCTCCTATATGCAGCAGAAAGCCAAACATAATTGAGAAATGCACTGAAGTAGCATTTGCCAGTAACTTTAAATGTCACTGTTTTGATTACAAATTCTGAAGTGTGCAGTCTCATGTCTGCATGTTTTTAGCTCATTTAATTCGTATAACATCTGTAAGGCTATTGATTCCATCTTCATTGTTCATCTTACTGAGATTCTGGCTTCAGAAAATGGGGCAAAGTTTACCCTGGGTACGTAGAGAGGTAGATGTGATCCCTCCTTGCTAGCATTAATAGCGATGGATGATCCGAGGACCTCTTTGCAGCCCAAATGTATTGTTAAATGAAAATAAATGTTGATGTTAATTCTTTAAAAGTAATCAAACTTCCTAACACTTGAGTCATTTTATAAGTGATAATGTTTTCCTAAACTGTTTTAACCTGGCTGTAGTGAGCTCTTGGTAGACAAAGCAGATGATAATAGATAGCAGATACCGTCTGTGTATATTGCAGACCACATTCAGATCTGACACCACTATACTTTCATTTTCGATCTGAACTAAGGACATTCTTTTGGTATCCATTGGTTTTGCGGAAAAATAGCTGCCTGCAATAGAAGCAACCAGAGCCACTCCAGGTTTATGGTTAGGTCAGCTCTCATAATCTAGAGTTGTAGTTGTGCTGGGTATCCTGTATATTGAATTTTAGAATTTGTTTGCAGTAAAAAATCAAATAGAACTTGACTCTGAAGTTATTCAGAAGACTGTGCATTGCTCTTTGCAATTAAAGGAAATAATTTCTTTGGTTAGCTTTTTTAAAATTATTTTTTATTTTTTACTTTAGTCACCTAAAAGAGTCAACATATTATTCTTACATTAGGACAAATGCACATGGCACTTGCAAAATATTAACATTTTAATTAGCATTAGTTTGTCTTGGGTTAAAATTACAAAGAACATGAGAGATGCCCTCAGGTTTTTGTAACCTTTCAAGTTGTGTTCCGTTATTGGCTTTAAGTAAATAAGAATTTCAAGTTGTGTTCCATTATTGGCATTAAGTAAATAAGAATTGTAAAAGGAAAATACTAGTTTTGAAGTTGAAATTTGAAGTTCTTCAACATTGTTGCTTAATTGCTCTTTACAGGTTTTTCATATCTTTTTGCTGGTTATATTTGTTTTCAGCTATACAGAGACTAATTTATTGCTTTCTTTAAATACTTTTGTATGTCACTTGATTTAGATAAAAATACAGAGCAGAGTGACTGCGCAGAAACCAAACCTGGCAGTATGTGTACAAGCTCCATTAGCAGTGACCTGTGACCAGTTCGTCTTTGATGATTTAGGTAAATTATTATAGTACCATTACAGCTATTGGATCATATTACTTTTTCTGAGGATGTTTGAAAGGTATAGTCCAGCCTCCATCGAATGCATTGTTGCAGATATACTGCAGTTAAAGCAATTGCAAACTTGCCTTGCCTGCACTCTGCAGCTTCTAGATACTGCTTGGTGGAGGAGGACAATGTGGAAAGGAATGGAGTTGCTTCCTTGATTGCAGTATGGTGCATGGCAGGTGTGGAGAGGCAGGGTGGCAGCTTCATGATGGAGGGAAAATAAATTAGTTATTCTGTGGTACTTTTGCTGGGGCATTTTGTTTTGCTGGCAATTCTGTCTATGTAGAAGTAGCACTGCTGAGCTGAAAGCAGGGACAGAAAGCTTGTTTACCTATGGACAGTCTAGCATATGTTCCCAACATATGTTCCCTGGCATATGTGGACAGTCGCAGCATCGACTGTTTGGTGATTCTAGCCTCTTTTTCAACTCCGTTGATAAGGCTGCAGGTGGGATTGCCTTGACGATTTATGTGGAACTGAAGACCAGAGAAGTGTGTCCTGCTTCTTCAGTTGGGTCTGCAGACCATTTCTGCTTTGAAATACTCAGTAGTGGTCCCTATTGAAACAGGACTTTACTGATGGCTGCTCTCATCTGAAAGGACATTTCTTATGTTTTCTCAACATGTGACAGGAGAAAAGGGCTGATGGCTTTGTAAAATATTAAAATCACAATATAAAACTGCATTTATTTTGTTATTGTCTGTGTTCAGTGTGCTGAATTGTGTTATTGGTTATGCTTCAAGATAGTTATAAGTTGTCAAGACTAGTTTGCCTTTTACAAATTACAGATTTAAAAAAAGCATGTCCAGTGATTTGATAAAGGTGAACTGGTGGGAATAACTGTCATAATTTAGTAGGCTTAGATTTCCAAAAGTGCTAGAAAATATGTTGCTTTCATTTGGATGCTCCTATTACTTGATTTAGTTTTGTATTGTTTTTAGAACCAGATTCATCTGAAACCGTGGTCCTGTCTGTCTTTTTGAAGGGGAATTGTTCTCCATCAGAACTAGAAGGAAATTGTGTGGTTTCATATAATACACCAACGGGTAAGCCACTGGAGATTTCAAATTGATTTGCCTTTTTTGAGGTCTTTTTCTTTACATATTTCTTACAAATGTTCTTTTGAAATATGTTGAAGGCAATAGTAATTAAAGAAATAATGTGTATCAGAGTCTAGTCTTCAGTTTTAGTTACTATTTTATGTAGCATCATTAAGTTATGCAGTTGGTCTTAGAGAGGTAAAATCATATGTTTATGGCTTGGGAAGCAGCTGTACAAGCTTTCCCACCCTGTCCTGTCAATTTGCTTCTGTTGTGCTCTTTAAGGGACCACCTCTAGGAGTGAGAAGTTAATTACATCTTTATGACTATTCAGCCTTCTGGGCTGCTAACAAATGTGACAATAACTGCCTCCCCACAGAGGAGGAGATTTGAATAAGCATTGGGAGTGATTATTCCTCACTTTCCTTTGAACAGTTGAACATACTCATTCTAAACAAATAAACTAAGCCAAAGGAGTAGAAACTAAGTCGTTCTGTTTTATACTGCCCTAATGACCCTAGTGATAGAGTACGTAAATTTACCCTGCTATCCATAACTGAAGACTGAAGTTTAGTTTTCTACGCACAGCCTCGTGAATGTGTCAGGCTATTGAGAAACTGTATTTAGGCAGGGCTTCCCTGTTAAGTTAAATGCAGCATAAACCAGTTTAAGCTGTCAGTTCTTCACTGCTCACTGCCTGGCTTTGCTCCTGCATCTCCTCCCCTGTTGTGCTCACACAATCAACAGTTCTTTCTCAGCCAGCTTTGCTGATCTGGTTCACTGTGCAAACACAGAGCTGTGCCAGCACAAATGGAAGGGTGACATGGAGTAGACTGGCATCAAAGAAATGCGTGTGGATTTAGGGCTTCTGTGGAGGGTGGTGGTCTTGAGTACCTTATCCTATGTAGACACTTTTATTTAAGCATTTACTTTACATCACTTCTCACTTGAAACACTGTGTTTATGATGATAGTCTAGGCTGTGTGATGGTGGAAATGTTTTTCTAGACAGAACCAAACCTCATGTTTTTGAAGAACTTGATCTTGCCCTCTTTAGACAAGGCTTGCAGATATGTGCAGAGGGTGGGAGAGAAAAGGATGCTCCTCCCTTTTTCTTGAGAGCCTGCACAAACAGCTGATACAACTTCAGTCCCTCTGTATTGTGACTCTGACTGCTTGTTCCTTGTGAATGAGATGCTGTACCTTCATAAGTGTCCACCTTAGTGATGTGGCTTTAGACAGGTTTTGTGGTATGACTGTATAGGTATTATACTTTTGAGTACCTTGGATCCTCTGGTTTTGAAAGCTTGCTTTTTGCTTTGCTGGTCTTGGTTCTCTAATTTTGCTTTGCAAGACCAGAGTATCAAACTTAAAGGGTATTTCTCACCAGTAAATGAATGTATTGTTTCTTTCAGGTGATACTAGTTAAACTTACACTTATATTTTAGATATTAGGTTAGATTTTGCAAGCCTTTGGTTAGGGTAGTGAAGAAATCTTGTATCAGTATATTTGATTGTTTATATGCAATTAAAAAAAATCCCCAGAAGACATGACATCTAACAGAATTAGGGAACTGTAGAAGAAATTTTAAAAAAATTACCTTTAATGGTAGAATTTGGAAGACTTCTAAATAAAGGAGTGTAATTAAGATATTGCTAAGTTTTTGGATATTCATTTAAATTATTAAGCTATTACATACAAATACTAGTGTAACTTGTACAAGGCAATCAAGTCCTTGAGTGTAATATATTAGTAAATAAAAATTAAGTGCCTTTGTGACTTCGTATTATCTGAATAGAGACTTTTTCCTCTTTTGTTTTTTAAGATATTTTTGGACAAATCAGTCTTCAGTGTATTTCTGTGGCTTCATACAGCTGAAGGTTAATGAGTCACTTAGTTGGATGGGATCGCACTATTGATGAATGTGGTCTCATGTCTGTTTTTTGGCTACTATTATGTCTTTATGTATTGTCTACTTAACAAATGTGACTTAAGTTCTTTAAAACCTGTTACTATGTCTCCTTTTTTTCTTATATGAGTAGTATCTTACTCTTTTTTTTTTTTTTTTTCTTCTTTTGGTGTGTGTCCCATTGCTGGCTATATGGTAGATCTCAATCCTGAAGGTAAGTGAATGGAAAAAATGCACAGTTTTGAACAGTTCTATGAGTGACAGCATATGCTGAATAAAGCAGATTTGGAAGGGAGATGTTATTTCACCTATTCTTTCTGCAAGTTCTTATTATCCTTGGTTTGATTCTATGAAGGTGTGAATATTTGAGAGAATTAGAAGTAAATGAGGCTTAGACATAAGAAAACGATTACCCTTGGGGAAAATGGAAAGCAGTAAAGGCTTTTCTTGGTGAAGTATATTGCACTTTCTCATATGTAACATAGGAATTCTGCCTGTAGTATCAAGTGCCTTGTGCATTGAGACTGGAAATGGGGAACACAATTGTATGTTCTTTCTTTACCATATTTTTAGCTATTTTTTTCAAGTTTCAGCAAGAACTTTGGTGGCTAAATTATAGCTTTTTTTGGTGCAACTGAAACAACTATTAAGGATTTGTAGCTAATGCTATGCTGTTTGGCCTGAGTAGCTCTGAGAATGCTGTCACTTCATTCCAGTTCCTATTGGAAACCTCTTATTCAAGGCAAATAGGCTGCTTTTACAACAAGAATGCCAGCAGTACAAAACTCAGATGTGGTTGTGGTAGATATGATACTTGCAAAAGGTACAATTAAAAGACAAAAGAGGACTGGAAAGTTAGCTTATGTATAGGTAGACTAAAAAGCGAGAAGGGTAGTTTTGCAATGTAGTTGTGTACTTGTGTCTTTGCAGAAGATATTTTACTAACTTTAAAAGTATATGTTAAGTACTAATTCCCTCACATTTTGGGGAGGGAAAAAAAGTTGCTTGTCATAGGTTTAGAGATCAACTGAAAGGGTGTTTTCAGTTTTGCGGTTTTCCTAAACAGTAGTTATACATATAGATGTATGTATATTTGAGTCTTTTTTTCAATACTTATGCTCTTATAAGCATACTAAGTGAAGTAAAAGCGTAGATAACTGTGTTAATGGTTCCCTTTTCTAGTTCCTGGATATTTCAGCGGACCTTGAGCTGTACAGGAAATAGATGCGTGAACCATCTCAATGAAATACTACTCTTGGCAAGAATAGCTATCACCACATGGCAGACTTCTGCTATACAAAATAATTAAAATAATTATTTAAAAATAGAATAAATTATAAATACACTATATAAAAATAACTCTATATGATTTGAATAGGTAGCTTTCTAAAAATGAGGATTTGGATTTTGTTTTAAGAAATTTGTACTCAACATGAAAACCTGATGCTGAAGGAGAATATTGTGGAGCACAGTAAACTCTGTAGAATTATCTGGGAAAGAATTTATTTGGGTTACTGTGAGATGCACTGGACTAGTTAAATTCAGGGTCATCACTACTGGAAAAAGCATAAATTTTCTGAATATTTAACATCCTAAATTAGAGATCTGAGCTTTAATGTTTTTTGTCATATACATCAGTGTTATGTTTCAAATATAATTGAGATGAATGCATGAGTAATTTGGAAGTGAGATCGTAACTACAGTGCACGTAACTGTTTTATTACTTTTGTCAGGTAAGTGCGTAGTATGCCTTTAAATAGTAGTAACTTATGAGATAATGTTACAAAATTTCTGTTGTATTTCAGATTAGAAGAGAATCTGGGTTTTTTTGTCCACATTTTTTCTTTATTACAGTGCTAAAACTGTATATTGTGCAATGTATCACAATTCTAGATGAAGTGAGATGTATTACTGGAAATAACACCAAAGGATTGAGGAAGTTCTGGCTCCCATGCTTTGCTACTGCTTTGTGTTTCTTTACTACCATTTAAAATTCTGAAATATTCTGAAAGCATTTCCCAGGAAGAGTTTTTCATTGTAGTGATAAATTTTGTTGGAGCTTTTTGGTTTGTTTTTCTTGTATGTAGTGTTTTGGACTCATCAACTAGAAATATCCCCAGTCTCCTCCCAAAGCCAGATACTGTTTGATTTAGTTTTGATTTGACCTTTTTCTGAAATATTGAAAAATTATGTTTATGATGAGGCAGACTGAGAGCAGACTATCTAGGAAAAGCTGGTTTGAAACAGGAAGAAAAACATCTTGTTTTAAATATAAAAATATTTCAAAATATTTTTGTCTAGTTTTGTCACTATTTTTTTTCCTGTTGGTAAGTCTCCATATCTAAGTTCAATAGTAAGATATTTGTGTTATGTTGTCATCAAGAAAATATTGTAATTTTCCTATCAGATGATGAAGATACAGTCAAGTGAATCATTCTGAAAGGTCATGGGTTTATTGTCAAGTATTTTTTCAGAAATTCTCCTTGGAACCCAGGGATATCCCAGTTTTGAGGACCTGTCTTAAGCTTTCTGCTCTTGATTTTTTTTTTTTTTTTTTAGAAGATGCTGCAGAATAGTTACTTGGAGGCATTATCAGCTAGACAGAAGAGCTAATGAATTGACAACCAGACTGATGAATCTGAGCCTTCTAGTAATATTTTTCTTGAGATGAGTTTTAGAAATAATTTTTTATTGCAAGAGATCAACAAAGCAGCAAACAAACAAAATTGTTAGCAAAAAAGGTTGCTTGGATGACTATTAAATAGTTGAGTCTATTTTTATACTTACCTGCTAAGCTTACATGATTTATAACCTCTGTGTAACTATCAGTTTCATGACTTTCTATCTCCATATAATCTAAGACAGTAACTTATTTTATTATCCCAAAATTATACTTTGTTAAATTCCGCTGAGGTGAGTGTTGGGATTAATGTTTGGGTTTTCTGTGTTATTTGAGAGAGAATGAGTGATTGTTGCTATGACATTAATACTATTCTCAGTGAGTATTGGTGCCTATAGTGATAGCTGTACCCAAACAAAACAAGGTTTCCCTGTTAGCTGCTTCTTCAAAAAATCCTCTCAAAAGCCCCATAATCTGACTGCCCAAAAGAGCAAGAACTCCATATTTCGTAGCAACTAGCACTTTTACCTCTCGCATAGAACATACCAGGCAATTTCTGACATGCCAAAAATTTCAAACAATGTTTATATTTGAGCAAATTTTGACACATTCTAATGAACATGTTTTCTAAATGTTAATGTTAAAACTTCCTCTCTTCTCTTGCACCGTTCTGATAAAATTGCATGTGATCTTAGATCCTAATACCAAAGGCAGTAGCCAGCTTGTTCTACAGTTCTGTTTTATTATGATGCAATGAGTTCAAAGATAAAATTTAATATGGATAGTAATGTCTATTAGATAGGTTTTTTTTCTAAGCCAGAAACGTCTGACAGATGATATGAAGGTTGCCTAGCTGTTATTTAGGAATACTTAAAAAAAGAGTAAATGTGTTTTTAAAAAGGATTTAGTTTGTAATATTTCTGATGAAAATGTGCATGCTTCAGTTTTGTGTTCAAGCATCAGGAGTAATCACTCAGCTGTCGTCTATGTTAAAGTAGAACTGTCTAGAGCATTAAATAAAATGTTAATCTTATTGCATGTTAATTGGTATAAATATACAGGTATGTAGTGGATTTGGCTCATAACTCTTGCTTTCCCATTCAATTGAAAATGTTCACTTGGAAAGGTAATTATGAGTATTCAAATTTAAAGGTATTTTAGGTGGAAAATTTAACAAAAATTGAGAATCTTACATAGTTTTTGTTTTAATGTATTCCTTAATCACATTAAAGATATCATATTATACCTCTTTGAGGGCAGCAGTATGAAGTGTCTTGTATGCAAGATATGAATATGAAAGATGAGTCTGTGTTCATTCATTTTAGGAATCCCGAAAGTTGCACAGTGTAACTTCAGGCTGCCTTTGCGATTAATTTGCTTTCCAGCTCAACCTTCAAAAGCAGCAAACCACAAGCTAACTATTGATACCAATAAACCTCCCATCAGTTTTCTCACCATTTTTCCAGGTAGGTTTTTAAATATGTCTATAGTAGGAAATGTGTTAGGAACTCCAAAAAGAATTGTTTGTTCATGCGAAGTAATGAGAGAATTAACAAAACTAAGGTTAGAATATTTAAAAAGTCTATTGAAAGAAATGATGGCATAATATTTCACTAATAATCCACCTGGGCTAGTATATCTGTCTCTGGTAAAAATGCAGATTTCTTTACACAGTGGGCATGATATAGATCTAATTTTTATGTATCCAGAAAATCATTTTACGTAGTTGCATCGGTGGTGTTGTCATGGGGAAAACATGGGCATTCATTTTAAAAAAGATAAGCAGGGCAAAGCAAAAGGGGTGAGTGTTGTTTGTAAGGTGTAGAGTTTCTCTGGAGGAAGGTTTGTGGAGTTCTTGATATATCAGTCTGGAGTCAATCTTATTTAATGATTTCTTTAGCCTTCTTGGACCAGAAGGGCTTGTACTTAGCAATACTTTCTGATGCGCAAACCTGAGCTACATTTTATATTCAGGAGAATATTAAAATAATATGAAGGAGGAATTAGGTGCCACTTAGGACTGGAAAAAGAAGAGTGAAATTGAGTACTATAAAGTGTAATATTATGAAAATAATTTATGCTGTAATTATGTGGTCATAATTTGGAAGAGATAGAGGAGGTGGAAGTTACCACAGGAGTACTCTGTGGTACAATATGGTACAATCATAAGCAAAACAAATAAGAACTGAGGATCCATTAGACAAAATGTTTTCATGCAGGAAACTAATATCATGTTACTATGCACTGGCACACTGAGTGCTGATTGCTGATATTAAATAAAAATTAATTCAAACCCAAAAGTGTAGAAAAAAGCTATGAATATTATCTAGGGATTTGAAGGGGAGAATTAAAAGAAAGTGACTCATTTAGCTTAATAAAACACAGGCAAAAAAAAGGAATACAGTTGCCTTCAGTAAATATTTTGTGGCTGTATCATGGATCTAGATGATCATATTAACACAAGAAGAAAGGAATAAACAAGGCTTATAAAGTGATTGTGAATAAGTTTAGTCTGGCAGTGATTAAGTTTCTGAACTTCAGAGGACTAAGGTTCTGGAACAATCTTCTGAGAGCTGTATGGGCCAACAACTTTAGTATGATTTTTAAGGTGGAGCTGCATCTCTTTCTGAAAAGCTTATATAGTACATTTGAGAGCAGTGGAGTAGGCATAGTTGGGTTTTTTGGTAGCATGATTTTCTTCACTTTGAGGGTAAATACACCTTTTCTCTCAAATGGGTGTGCTGTGTAATACTTACTTGAAACAGGGAAACTTTTATTTCAAGGATCTACATTTTGGGCTTTTAATCATAGACTTCCATTATGGTTAAGCGATAATGCTTTCAAAATAGACCATTATATTTCATTTTTAACCTGGGGATGCATTGTTGAAAATATAACAGAAAGCATAGTCCTAATGTGTTCCAGAAGACAGTATTAAAATCTTCTGATTTCTGTTCATCCCATTTTCAGTGATGTGAAAAAAAAAAAAAAAGGCAGCAGCATGCTGTTTATGATGTGATCTGTGAAGGAACTTTGGATTCTTGGTGTACTCTATAAAAACTGTATATCTTCTACTCCCTGCTTTGCCTTATTTTTTGGGGAAGGTTGGGAGGAGAAGTAACATGGAGTAGTTTTTAAAATATGGTACTCTAAAACTGAGCCTGTTAACCTGTTATGATCCAACTACACGGAATGGAAAGAAAGGTGGGCATGCTCAGACTTTGCAGAGTAGATAGTTTTAACAGGCTAGATGTTTGTTGTGCTCTGTGCTGAAAGCTGAAGAGAGAGCATGCTTAAACATTTTAATGATAATTTCTGCTTAGTTTTTGCATAAATATCTTGAGTTAAAGGTGACCTTGCATCCAGTAGAAGGTAATAGTCTTTAGGCTGTACACCGAGCACAATCATTTTAGATGGTACAGACTGAAACTCTGAGTAATCTACCTTTTGTTTCCAGGCTGGGGAAATACAACAGTGTGTAGCTTGGCTTCCACCTGTGAATGAAGGGAGGGTATACCAAACTATTTCTGATGTTCTTTACTTCTAAGCCCTAAGAAGGGGAGCAGTCTCATCCAGAATGCCTTTACTAAATTGCTTGTGCAAAGGTTGATGTGATCCTGGCTATGGCTTGAGGTGTCGAATTACAGAAAATTGTATTTAACTTTCTCTTTCAGACTTTGTTGATTCATCTGAGGATGACCAGGCAAATGTTCTGGGATTTGAGTTTTTAACTGGTTCAAAAACCACCCTTCTTGCTTCAAAAACATCACGTAAGTGCTGTTAGTATTAATGTAAAAGAGGCTTAATCATCAGTTAATGTACGTACAAAACGAGAATGTGGGTCAATCACCGTGTCAGAATTAACACAGGAGTTTCAAAGCGTTAACCGACCATTTCCTATCCACTCTCAAGTATCTAATTATGTTACTAGGAAAGGCGCAAAATTTTATAACAAAACAAAAAATCATCCTCAAAATATAGTACACTACAGTGACAGTTCTCTGAAGAAATTGGTTTTTCAAGTTTTTATTAATGAATTAATACTGTCATTGTAGTAATAAGAAACCTCCTCTTTTCCTCAAAGGTATTTCAATATTTGTGTTGGGAAGTAGTCATCTACTGGAAATTTTGAAAGGGATTCTAACTCTCCGCTGACTTTCAGTAATCCTTGACTTTAATTAGGCATCAGACCCTACTTACTTGCTTCTCTACATCTAAGTAAACGCCTGTCCCTATCTTTAGATGCCTGTATATCTTTGTAAGTGTAGGAGCAGGGATTCAATATCCTTCCTATTATGTTTACAGAATGTATGAATGTGCATGTAGATCTGCTGTTACCTGGTCCAGTGTCTCTTGTATAGGGCAGTTTGTGAATTAAGTAGTCATGTTCCAACCACCTGTGAGTTTGTGCTCTTTGAAAAAGATGGGCTCTCTTCATTTTGGAGAGTTTATGGTCTTGCCCTGTATAACTGCTCAACTCGCTAAACTCTTTCTTGGCATGTGCATTGGAACCAAATCAGTTCAATTGTGTTTAGCATTTTCGATGCCAGCAGAGCACAAAGTCTTCGTTTAATACAGCAGACTAACAAATTGAAAAGCTAGAATACCTAGTGTGCGTTGCAGAGAGTTCAAATGGAACACTGTGTGAATACTTTATGAAAACTGTTTTGAGTGAGAAATCAAAATCGTTTGTTGATGTGACATTCTTTTGACACAAAAATAATCTGCCTCACTGTTTTAAAAAATGAATATTCATGATGGGTTATACATATATTGGTGGTGTCTGCTGTGAGCTATGAGATAATATTTAATACCTTTTTCTAATGTAATTGAAGGTGTTAAAACTAGAAACAATCTGGAGAGTAACTTTCATTGTACCAAGAATCACTTTACATTTCTAAGGTTCAAATCCATTCGTATCCGTTTGTGTATGCATTATTTGCATGTTGTTTTATTGTAAGTTTGGTTTTAATATTTATTGAAGTAGTAGATCTTAACTAGACATGCAAAGATAGTTTCTAAAAAGTAAAGAATTTAAAGGATTTATAAATCACTATTTTTTTCTGGATTACAATTTAAATCTTTCATTTGGACTTTGTTCTGATGCTGTGTAAGGGACAAATTTGTGTCTGTGTAGTGAATGTATTTTAGCTTCTAGTGAGGCTATAACTTTTAAATCCCCCACCCCAAACCCTCAAGCTTTTCCTCTCAGGTTTGTTTATTCACTAGATCGGAATGACGCTTGCAGTCTTACTATAAACTTTCCCACACTGCTTTACTTGTGAAGTTCACTTTACAAAGCAGATTCAAAATATCTGTTTCTCTTAGTGTGACTACTCATTTCTAGTGTCTGGGAATCCTTACTTTAGAAAACAAATGAGTTGGTCCACCTTCTATGTTAGCAGTCTATTTCTGAATCCACTTCATGCATTGGATTGTGTTGGTTACAGAATTTTTTAGGAGGGGTTTACTTACTTGAAATGTTACTGAAGTAAAACTTATTTTTTAAAAAAATAATTGGTAAAAAGTCTGATACTCAAGCATAATTCAGAACATTGTTACGAGCAGAGACTATCCATAATACAAAAGCATTGTTTGGCAGAATTTCATGATACTAAAATGATTGTGCTTGAGTGGACAGATCTTCTGTGGAACTGATGAATGCAGGTGAAATTATGTATCATTTGGGGGGTTCTTATTCTGCCATGTAATTTAACACTGAGTTTATACTTTGTAAAAGCACTTATGCAACATTATCATCATGGAAATGTCCTTCAAAAAGAAAATTGTATGTGTAGATAAATACTGGCTAGAACTAGAAGTAATGGTGTTTCAGAAAAGTTTAAAAGTTCATTGGGACTGATCAATCCTTATTTCTGGTTTTCCATGAAATAAGTTAATCTTGGACAATGGAAGAAGACATGTTTTTCCATATCCCTTATCAAATGGGAATGGGAAGAACTGCATGTAGGAATGAAAGTCTCCAGGTTCAGTTGGGTTTCACTGCTGAAGCTGCAAACTGGAATGACATCTGTTTTCACATTTGTTTTTAATTGTATTAGCTAATCCATTTGGAGCAGTGTAGTAACTGAAGATGTTACTTCAGCCTGTCAAGAGGACTGCTGCAAAGAAGCCCAGCCTAAAGTTTATTTTGACAGTTAATACATATTAAAAAGAAGCTTGCCCCATGTAGATTAAGATTTTAAGTTTTTTTTTTCCTGACATTTTTTAAAACTGTCTTTTAATCAAAATTTAAAGAAGGCTTGACTGCTAATGGTGTCTGGGGTTTTTTTCTGCTGATGCAGGCTTCCTAGCTGAGAAGTGAACTGAATCCTCAATATTTCCTTCAAATAACCTACTGGGAGGGCAACCATTCTTAATGCAGGTTGTGCTAGTTGGACAACCTGTTGTAGCCTCTTGCTTTTCTGTTTGAGAATTTTCTGAAAATCTGTTGTCATTTTCTGTAACAGAGTTTATTTTAACAAAAAGCTAACACAAGGTGGTAAACTGCTATAAAAACACAGGATGAGCAGAAGCACAGTTATTTCTTCATTTTTTTCATTGTATTTTTGTTTAAAGCATGTCTTTAGTACAACTAAAGATTCTCAGTTTTGTACAGTTTCTAAATCTAATTTGTCTTTTTTGAGAACTGGAAGATCATGTAAAGCAAATGACTGCAATGCTCTCTACTCAGGCCATGGTAAAATTAGATTGTGTTTGTATTGACCAACAATGTATGGAAACTAAATATGCATTTTGGAGGAAATTAGTTTTATCCATTTTAAACCATTAATGTATTCGATATGTCAATTATAAATGGAATGACTGTTGATTTGGCCTGAAAACATCTGAGCTAATTTCCCTCAAGGAAAAAATCACTTAAGGCAAAGTATGATGATACATGCAACTAAGTCCAGCGATTACATTGTGAGTGTTTAAAAAATGGATATTAGGTTGAATGTTATCTTTAACAGATGGTGTTCTATTTTTTTAACAGGCATGTTTTTAAATAAAACTTGCTTCTTTCCTGTTACACTCTAAACAGAATTTGTCATTTTCTATTTGGTGAAATACGTATCCTGGGAATGATGCCAGTGGTAATGTCAAACAATCTTGAATTACTAATGTTGAGAAAATTTTAAATAAGTACGTTCAAGTTCTGAAGAATTCTGGTTAATTTCATTTACTGTGAACCGTGTTAACAAGGGCAAAAGAAGAACTATTTTGTATCAAAACCCAGCAATTATTTTTCCTCATAGCTGTATTTCTGTCTGTCCTTCTGGATAAGGTATTGGTAGATGAGTAATGAAAAGAAATAAGGAACTGTTGTTTGAAAGTGTTTATCTGAAAAAAACTTAAATTAAAATGTTGCTGTGATTTTCCACAATGTTTACCTCTCAACATTCAGTTAATTCTGATTTCCTGGAAACCAAAGAGAGGATTATACAAATGTGGACTAGAAACAACAGAAATAAAATCTTATCCTGCTAGCTTGATAATTTGAAATTCACTAAAGTGTGATAAGTTAAATGAATTTGCTGGGATGGATGACACTGGCTAACAGGACTTGTTTTTTCACTTCAGTTTATATTAACACTTTCATTTCTATACTAAGCCATTTTTACAAAGCCATAGTGTGTAGATGGATAAAAATCACCTTCTACTAATATTAGCTGTATTTACAGTGAAGCACGGCACTATCAAAACTGAATATTGTTGTCTGTGACTAGTTAGAGTAATACTTTTCCTACTAGAAGATATCCTAGAAAGTGGAGATATAACAAAAATTACACTGAGTGTATTATCCAAGAACTCACTGTTTCTGAAAGACATACAAGATTTTAGGTGGATTGGAGTTGTCTTGTTACCACTTCTATCAGATGCTTAGGATGCTGTGCTTCTGTCATTGCCCAAAGTGAATTGAGCCTGTTTCTGCCCCCAGCCCTCAGAAAAGCTCACTAAGGTTGTGTTATGGCTGAGAATTGCAGACAGCCTGTTGTTATGGCTTAATATCATCCAGTATTTCTCTTGTTTCCTTATGGTAGTTCTTCTAGCTTTTTGTTCTTCATGAGCAGGCTCCTACTCTGAAGTAGTCCTGAAGCAATAAATACTTTTATTTTGTGCAACAAAATTGCCTGTTTAAGTTAGGATAAAAGAGAGAGTAGGACAGACATCAATAAAATACAAGTATTTCTTTAACACTAGTGAACATGTATCTCTTACAAAAATCTCATATAGATTTTGGATACAGTTAGCAAGTTAAATTTGTGTGTTATCTAAACTGTGTTGCATAGTGAATGTAGGTGGCTTAAATGTATGTTATTATTTGTGTATTTGTTTTCAAAGAACGATATAGGATCCAGAGTGATCAGTTAGAAGACCTTTGGCTAATAACAGAAGAGCTCACGCTTCGCCTCAGAGAACATTTCAAGAAACAAAACTGCAAAGATTTTGCATGTACCTTTTCTGGTTCAATTCCTCTGCAAGAATATTTTGAACTAATTGATCGACATTTTGAGGTACGTAACATAATATGTGAATCATTAATGTTCTAGTTTAAAAATTGTTTGTATGTTAGTACTATGATTAATCAGATTATAACTATAGCTGTAACTATTTGGCTTTCAGAAGATAGAAGGTTGCATCTAAGGTAGTGCTGGAAAAAACGTCATTTATTTTTTAACATATGGAGTATGCCTTGCCTCTGAAACAACCCTTGTGATTAGCAGAGCACGAGTAGCTAGTGTGCAGTCTGCAAATGATACAAATTATGGTACTGGTAGTTGCCCTTCTGCTCACTGTCTGTACATAAGCCGTGGATTCTTCATGCACTAACATCATGTTAATTCTAACATTTTTTTTTAAAATTTGTCCTAGTTTTAGGCTGTTTTACTCTTCTGTACTAGTGAAGCCATAAGCATTTTTCTTTTTGCTGAATCATTCTGGTAATTATATAAAAAGTCCCTTTAGATTTTAAAAAAACTGACTGTCCTTGTAGAAGTAGCATTGGAGGCTCGAGGAAGTTTACCAGACCACATATAAAATAAGTGTAATTACTTTTTCCTGTTTGGTCGTGCAGATGACAAAGAAAAACCTCCAGTAGTTCAGATGGCTTGTAGAAATAGCTAATAAAATAAAATATATGCACTCCTGCCCCCCCTGCCCCCCACCTTTCCAGTTAAAAAAAAAGAGAATAGGTGTTTGAAAATGTCTGTTAAACTCATATAATGGGCAAAAGCAGCAACATATGTATGTAAGAGTGAGAAATACTATTGGAAATACTATTCTTTCATGCTGCCAAATTTTCTGTGAGGTGCAGCCATCACCACACAGAAAGATGGAAGTTGTAGTTGGGATTTTCTGGGATTTTTTTTCAGGAGTCAGCCTAGATCCAGGTCTGTCTCTCAAGCCAATGAGTTGTTGTTCTGTTAGTCTTTCAACTAATTTGCAATTCAAAAAGTTTGGGTGTTTTTTTTTTTTGTTTGTTTTTTTTTAGTGACTGGTATTGTAGAAATACCTTAAACATAGGCCTCATTAGATTGTATCACAAGCTTAAATACATTGAAGTTTGAAATATAGGTGTAATTGCTGGAATGTTAATTTAGGATCTAATTATGTTGCAGCTGGCTATTTTGAAGTCTCTGAAATTTTGCAATAATTATCTGGTATAAAAGTATCAAGTGATCTATCGAGGGGATCCTAATGCTTCCATCCCTTTTAGTTTCAACACAGTCTTTTGGCAAGCTTGGAAGAATATTACCTGAGATGTCCCTTTTTTCTTCCTACTTCTAGAAAGCTGCATAGTGTTTCTTTTTCTCTTAGCTTTCCTGAACTGTCCTTCATAATCATCTACTGACAGAATGGTATGTTTGCTTATTTTTAAATATAATCTGTTTTCTAAATTTAAATTTTCTGCTCATTTTGGGGCACTTTAAAATGGATGTGTGTCATAATGCTCACATCTGGAAAGCTGTGTGTCTTAATGTTTCTTTTGATAACTTATGCTAGTTACAGCATGTCAGCTGTACAGAGGAGTCCCAGCTGTTTGAAAGACTCACCTTTATTTAGTGCATTTTGTGTTAGAGGCATGTACTGGAAAATGGTACGGTGATTAAAAGATATTAAAAGATAAGAATTCTTATTATCTGGGCATTTGATGTACGGTGTTGTTAAGTTTTGTGACCACTTCAGGAAAGTTTGTTGCTATAGCTGATCAGTATATATAAAAAGAAAAAGGATTTCACTTCAGAAAAAGACAATCATTCAAACAGTGCGGAATTTAGTACTTCTATTCATGCTTCAGGGAATAACCATTTACTTTCCACTGCAATAAATACCAAGTCCAATACACTGTGTGTATGTGTCGTAAATAGCACACAAAACCAAGAAGAAGCCTTGAGTTCCTGATGGTGAAATTTCACTCTTGTTATTAGGCTTCCTGATGAGATATTTATACATTTTCACAGATTATTGTGGCTGTTGACAATTAGTTTTGGTTTCAGTGCAAATGATAATTCCTGAAAATGTTAATAAGCTGCATGAGGAGTGTAAAATATGAAACTGGTATAAATGACATTAACATTTGAATAATACACACTCTCCCAGAAATGTTACTGTCATTCTCCTCTGTTTCATTTGGAATGTTCATACATAGTGCATAGGACCCCTTAACCTGAATTCTTGAAAATGCTTAAATTGCAGCTACGTTTGAATGCTGAAAAATTTCAGGAGCTGTTATCTGAAAGGGCTGTACAGTTTCGAGCTATTGAGCGGCGATTGCTGACACGATTCAAAGACAAAACTCCTGCTCCTCTTCAACATCTGGACACCTTGCTAGAAGGAACATTCAGAGAGGTCAGTATAGCTTGATTATGAGCCTAACCTTTCTTTATGTTGTTGGTAAAGCTTAGCTTAAAGCATATAAGCTATACTTTTCTGGTTACATTTACCATCCAAGAGACCAGGAAGCAGTAATTTGTTTAACCTAATATTCCCTATAACTTTACAGATGATTTGCAATAGTTTTATTTAATCTGTGACCACAAAATCTTTACTCCTGGGTCACACCAGCTTGACAGCACATCATTCTTTCCTAACTGATGTTGATAGTGTAAATATTTTATAGTTCATGTGAAAATATTTTATAGTTCATAGCTTGTGTAAATATTTTATGGTACACTGTAAACTGGTGGAATGGTTTGGCTGGTGAAACATTCACAACAAAATTCTATGAGGCTGACCAAGTCCTTCCTTATGGGGGTTTTATGTTCTAACCATTTCAGAATGTGATAGCTGCAGAAGAACAATGTTTAAAAAAAAATTCATTCCTAAACCATCCCCGTGCTGGAACCATGCAAGGAATAAAGGACATTTTTCTTTCTTTTCCTGCCTCAGACCTGCATTGCTTTAAAATAACGCTTGTTTCATGATGTGTCCCCTTTGCTAAGAAGTTACTTTATATGTTTTGTGCTTTTCTGTTGGAGGATCTGATTTTACTTTCTAACATGCCTTGTTAGAGAAGCTGAGTCACAATGAGATTTCTTGCTGGAAATAAGGCTTACCTTTATGCACTGTTGTATATCACAACAATTAAAAAACAAAGGAAAAATATTTTTCCTTACTGCTTGCTCTAAGAAAACATTTCTTTAAATTGGAGAAAACTGCCTTTCCATATACAATTATACGTGAGTCAGATTTGCCTTTATTTCAGTCTTTACAGTGAATGAGTTAACTATGAGATAGTTTAAGTTTGAAAGTGGGGCCTTTTTGGTTACTTTAGGAAATACTAGGTATTGTTGTGGTAGATAGATGATTCTTTAACACTTTGAAATGGCATGTCTAAAGAAGCCCTAAAAGTAAACAGAAGTGAGTCTTTCCTGTGCAGAACTGTTACCTTTAAATTTAAAAGCAACTGGGGTGTGCTTGACAGTTTTCTTGCAGTTGAATTGAAAGATGAGTTCTGAGAATATGACAAAAATCAGGTAGTTGAAATAGAGGCATATTGCAGAAGCTTATTTTAGTTCTTCAAACCAAAATCAGATGGGTGCTTTTCTTAATAATTACTGTTGTAAGCTTTTAAAATTAGAATTAGTGTAGTTGAAAGGAGAATGAGGAAAAAGATTTCTTTCCAGAGAACAAATGCTTACATTTTCCTATATTTGTTAAAACTTGTTTTAGGCAAGCTCACATTTTTCTTAGTAGATTGTAATTTTCTTTTGTTTGTGTGAATCCCTGTGTAACAAAGAAATGTTGTTATTGTCACTACAAACAAAAATGTAGTATAATAGTAATTACCAGAGAGACCCCACTGCTGCATATGATTTGAAAGTGAGAGCAGTGGTAGGATTTAATATTGTCTCTTTGCTATGTGGGTGAAATGAGATTGCTCGATGATGCATTTCCTATATTAGAAAAGACCTTGTTTTCTTTAATTCAGTTTCATCTTCTGTCTTTATTTGAACAAAAATATCTAAATGCAAATAGTTGAAGTATTCAAAATATGGAACATGTGTTTTCAGTAAAGGAATCATGAGGCTGGATAAATATAAACAGTGTAAAGTCTAACCTCTTTTAAGCATGTAGCCTTTTTGACATTGGAATGAATATGATTGTATTTTTGAGAATACTGCTTTTCAGAATAGTTGTTCAAAGAAACTGTCTCTATTTTTCCCTTTGGAAAGTTGTCTGTTTTAAGCGTCATGGTTGTGTTACTAGTTTTCCTAATGCAGAATGCATTCAGTGGAGAATGATGATCCATACCCCTTTGACTCTTAGTGGAATGACTCTTATTTGCTTCAGTGGAATTTGGATTGAACTCTGAATAAGTGATGTAGAGGTTTTAGGGGGTTTTGTAATAAAATACATATGATAAATCCCACAATAAAATACTCCAACTGTTAGAAAATAAATTGATTTTTATTCTCTCACCATTGTCTGAGAATTTAATCTTCTCCCTTATGTTAAATATTTTTATAATGAGAAAAGAAAAATTTGCATTGTTTTATCCCCTCATTTTTCACCAAAGTAATTGTTATGTACAAAGAAAGGTTTTGTAGTTTTTTACACTGGGTTTTGCAGTCATAAGGGAAATGTGTGTGTTTTGGTATGTGTATGTAGTGTATTCCAAACCTTTCTACCTAGAACAGGAAGGAGTTTTTGGTTAGTATGAGTATGTGATTTTATTTTTTAACCCAGACTCTCCAGGACTTGGGCTCTATATGAGTTACATTATTAATAGAATAACTATTATAGCTTAGGACTTTTTTAAAAATTGAAGCTATAATGGTATAACCTCTCCAAATCCACAGGGACATAAAGGTGCCTCTTAGTGCTTCCCTTATTTCCTTACATCAGAACAATTATGAAGCAGTTATATAACCTTTGTGTGAACAGCCTTTTAAATACAAATAAAATAATGGTGAATATTCACCATGTAGTTTCATTGCCTAGGTGTGATACATATCTACTTTAAACTTATTCTGTACAGTTTCTTTGCCTACCTGCAAATTGTTATGAATTGCTGAACTGATTTGAATTTTACAACTGAAGTAGATGGTAAATGTTAATTTGCAGATTTTCATCTTCAAATAAAAGTTGTGTTTGTGTGACATGTAGGTAGATGTACAATGTGTGTCAAACCTATATATACCAAACCAGAGAAAATGAATCAAGCTGCATTTGATTCTCTGGTAAAAAGCGTTTCTATTTATACACTAAAGTTTTGTATTAGTCCTTGTATATTACCAACTAGGCAGGATGTATTTAGTGCTACAATAAAATTACTGATGGGTTTGTTATAAGGAAACTTGAACCTTACTTTTCATCTTCACAATAACAGAGAAATGTATAAGCGTGCATCAGTGTGTGTAAATGGAGGAGGAAAAGCTTGCTTTTGGTTTTATAGTCCTGTTTAATCTTTTCTAGAATTTGTCTTTCTGAAGTAATATTATAGGTCTAAATAGATTTGAGTGAGTATTAACAACAGTTAACAAATAGTGACATCAGGTGTTCCATTTTGGAAGGAAAAGAAGAACTGTTACATACATAGTAGCCTTGTATATTAGAAAAAGGAAATGTTATTCTACGACGTTCAGGAATGATTTGTAGGAAGGTGCTATGAAAATAATTCATAGACATACAAATAGTATCTATTGCAAATTGATTTTTCCAATAACTTCTTGATCTCTGGTTAAAAAAATTACCAGTGCAATTGGACATGCTGCTAGCTCTTGTTCTAAGAAAGGAATTTAATAGGAAAAATTTAAAAGCAATTGAACAGTAGTTGAGATTGCATAGATTTTTTGTTGTTTAAAGGACTTCAAATATGAAATAATATTGCAGCTAATTTTATGATAGCTGTTGTAAACAGCATGTACGTTGTATAATGCTCACCTACTGGAGACATGTTATTGCTTGAAAGTGTAATTTAATGATCTTTAATCTCTACAGTGTGTTTTCTGTCATACTAAAAAAAAATAAAAATCATAGTTTGGCAGTAGCTGCAGGTGCTTGCCCTGGAATTAGAATTTTCATGCATTGACTCTTGGCATACATTATTTGGTTTCCAGGTACAAACTGGAATTAACAAGTTTCATAAAACTCAGATGGTTCAATTTCTTATTTTAACCCACATGGATTTTATCCTAGTGAATCTAAGCAATACTAGCTGTGTCTAGTTGTAAGCTGTGTTTAACTCTGTAACCACGTTTAGAAGACTACTGCAGTTACATTCTTTTATGGAAAGAGGAGCAAGGATGAATTTGAAACATGGGGTGGAGTTCTCCTAGAGCACTAACTGTTGCTTAACTGATTTTAAGTACTTAAACCGTGAATCTGAGACAAGATTGAACAGTTCAAGTTTACAAAAACTGTAAAGACAAAGCAATCACTTCTACCTTGCATTGTATTACAATAAAAGGTAGCAAAATTAAGACAAATCTTGAAGCAAACAGATTTGTCCTGTATCCCCATGCTTCCATCATATGTAGTAAGCATAGCTCCCTTCCTATTCTTTGATGCCAGTATTGCACAGTACCTCAGGTTTCCCCACGTTCTGAGGCTTCTTCATCCCCACCCTGTAGAACCACTAACTCGCTTGTGCTTTCTCATACTGACATCTCAAGTTTTACCCATGGCCCCAGCACCCCTCCCCATCAGTTGCTTATTTGTGCACTGTCAATAGCCACCTAACCAGAGAAGATGGGTGATGTCCCATGTCTCAGTAGAAAAACTAATAGTGTCTTTTCCCTCCCAGTCTCCTAATTTTAAAAATATAGAGAAACTTAATGGTTTCTGGATCTTCATGTCACTGTAAAATTTTGTGTGGTCATTGGAAACAACAGTTACTAGGAATGGACCGACAGAACAAGTCTCACAAAAAGTCAACACAGTTGCCTAACCTTAGACACGTAGGCTTAATAACTACATGTTCTACAACAGTGGGTCTTTATTTTTAATTGGTGATACATTTTAGCTTTTCTTTCTTTAAGGTACTTTATAAATTTGAGAGTGTCTTGCTGTTAGTAAGAGGACCTAACACACTTTTCTAAACGGAACTGCCAGAACTAATTGATGCTGCAAGTTTATTCCCTTTATTTTCTCCTGATTCAGCTATTCTGTCATGGTCATCTTATTTATATTATTACTGAGTAACCTGTCTCACAGAAATATGTGGCTGTAAGCAGCAATGAAGTGGCCTTCAACGTAACTTTCAGATCTTGCTCTGTAAACAACTAGAAGTTGTCCAGTTCGTTCTGCTGTCTTTGGTATATGGCTTGTATTTATCTTGGCTGGTCTCGGTCTTGCATCTTGTGAGTTCTGCATATGAATCTTGAAGAGATTTACGTGGATAGGAATTTTAACTTAAAAACTTTGCTTGAAACAAGGGGAGATGTATTCAAATAGTCTTTCAGATTTAAAGTGGTGGTCATGGGTTACTGTTTACAGGGAATAGGAACAAACGGGTTTTTTTCAGTGTAATCTCCTTCATCTATTCTCCCTTCAGCATTCTGATATTGTTTATCTCATTCATATAGCTAGCAGCACTGGAAAGTAAGCGTAATATTCACCATCAGTCTGTTAGAAGTGGTCAACAAAAACAATTGCTTCCAAGTAGAGATATTATGACTCTTCATTTAGAATAAAGAAGGCAATTCCATCAGGAGGATCCAGTTTAATTCTTTACACGGCAGTAAACTGTGTAGGAATTTGTGGCCTGTGACTGAGAAAGCTTTATTCACATGTGAAGGTAGCCGTTTTCCCTGAGGTCTATGATCTGAGCCGTCCCTCACATATATAGCCCTGGATGTTGGTTGGGGATCTTGAGCCTTCAGTAGAGACTTCTGGAGAAACAGATGAAATTTGTGAAGGATTTGGAAGTCAAATGGCTCTAAATGAATACACTGGTTCTTTTAATGAGTAATGTTACAGGAGTTGCTCTTTCCCTTTTATATGACAGTTTTGAAGAAAGGTGCTTCTAATATTTCCAGGACTTTATGAACTTCATTACACAACTGTTTCTTTGTCATAGCCTAATTTAAACAGAAAGATGGACTGTTCCATGTTTTTGAGATGGAATTTAAGCAACTGTGCTATGAATTAATGCCAGCTGCTAAAACTTACGACTGGCCCACAGTTTCATGCCACAGCACAGGATTGGTATTTAGGTGTCCTTATGTTTGTTCTTTGTTTATGGTTAACTTTTCTTGCAACTGATCTGATCCTTTTGGAGCCCTTCAATCCCATGTTATTTTCAGAGTGACACTGAGTAGTTGTACTACGTGACAGGATCTATTCTAGTCTTGAAAGCTAACATTTAAATAATCAAATCTAAAGTTAACTTTGTAGCTTTCTTTTTCTCAAAGAAAGAAAGAAAATCATTTAGAGCAACACCTGATTAAAGCCTGTAGAATCTGACTTGCAGCTTTGTTTAAGTTTACTCTAAAATACACACACAAAAAGAACATTCAGCTCATGTTAAAGTGTTAACTAAATGTTTTTTTAGAAAAGCATCCAAAAAGAGAAAGGTATGATACAATAAACTTTAAAAGTTAAATGTATGGAGAAAAAGCAAATTTTTTGTATCCCTGGGCATAATTTAGGAGGCCACGGGAAGTGCGCTAAATATTTATGTTTCTTGAGGTTTCAGCAGAATGTGTAATTAATCTGAATTTTGGACAGAACTTAAAGGAATTTAGTTAGAATCCCTTTGAGCACATCTTACTTAACAAGAGAATTGCGAGGAATTTTCACCCTAGTGCTGCTGATCATGCATGTTCTGTCTCTTTCATTGTGCTTTGTGATCAAGCAAGAGTGTTGAAACCTTGTCAAGCAGTATTTAAAGTATTAAAATACTGTGTGCCAGTTCTTGTTCATTTTATAGTATTTGACACTATCAGGCAAAATTACTTTTGGGTGTAAATCATGATCATGATTGAGATAACTGATTGATTTGGAATTGTATCTTCTGAATCATACGATGTCCTCTCTGAAATTTCAGCACTTCAAATGAAAACAAATATTCCAATTAAGAGTTGACAAATATCTAAATGTTAAGCATATTTTGTCCTTCTTACCTAATACTTTTGATCAGTTTTCAGAACAGATCCTTAGCTGATTGAAACCACCATTATTCCAGAGGGCCTGGTTTAGAAGACAGGCGGTTCTGGCCCAGTGTTTAAGGGCTCGCCTTTATGCCTGAGGACATTGTCATGCATCTGCTTCACCTGTGTTCAACACCAGCTAGATGTGAATGTGATGCCATCTGGAAGCTTTGCACCTGTGTCAAAGCTGAATGAAAAACGTACTAATATACCTTCTTCATAGCACTGCGTAAATGTAGTTATGTGGCTTCCAGTTGGAGATGGTTCACGATCTCCTGTCTTTCAGCTGGTGTGCAACAATTCTGTGACTGTCCGCACCCTTCTCTGCAGACCCGTTCTAACCTCTTTCCATGCTGTTGGGTGCTGGGACAAGCAGAATTGCTGGTGATCTCTGTCTTTCGGTCTCTAGGCATGTGTTCTAGGTTCGATCTCGTATCTGGCATCCTTCTTGCTCAGTTTCCTGGAGTCCACTTAACTGAAACTGGTGACAGCTCTTCCAGCTTTGTCCAGTTCCTGATACTGAATTTCCCCACTACTGAAGATATGTGTATTTGACACTTAAAGTAAATTATAATTCAATTCTATGAACGATTTTTTAAATGTGCATGTGCACGTGCATTTTGTTGTTAGCATGAAAAACACAGCTATGTGGAAAACAGAGCCACTCTAGCTGGAAGGTTCTAGTTTATTTTCATCTCTTCAACAAATGATTTGGATCTTGTCACTGCCTTTTGAAAGGAAGCACAATCTCCCCTCTTTGCCTCTGTTTGTTTCCTGTTTTTCTCTGCTCTCAAAATAAGATTCCCCCAGCTATCAAATGACACCCTCCCGTTTGATTTTTGGATCTGTTATTTCTGGGACTTGGCTGCAGACTGACACGATTGAACTGACTTCCCTGTAGTCAGTTTTTTTATTTTAGGGAATTGGAAATACTCTAGGTTAGTAATCGTTGGTGGTTTCAGGCTGTTAAATGGAGTAATTTCTTTTGATATTTCCATAATGATTTGAGCACAAAGATGAAGAGCATGTCAAAGGCAAATGCCTTTGCCCTGCTTAGATGTAGGTAATTTATAGGCAGTAGTACAAAAGGATATATGTGTGTGTACATGTGCACGTGCGTATGTCAGAGTGCATACACATAATACATCATATCTTAATTTTACTCTTCAGAATGGTTCCTTAATGTCTTTTTAGAATTGTGTATCTTAAGAGCTAGAATTTTAGTTCCCTTGTAGTTGATACCAACAGGTCCAGCACCTAATATACACTAAAGAAAAAAAAAATCTCCCTATTTCTCTCCTTACCTCATCTCCATCTACTAATTTAGGAAGCTAGGGTCTTTATATCTAATCCGTAATCTACTACATAGGTATAATATGAAATAAGTATGGGCATTGCAATTTTTAAAGTAAACATAATTTTCTAATCTTTGGAAAGCACAAGTACAGTTCCTTACATTATTTTAACACTTGCAATGTGTGGAGCACTTCAATCGTTGGTGGTTTGTGGTCAGTGGCAAATAAAACTCATTATGTTCTATTCACTAAAACACATGGAATCTCATTAAAGGTCCATTAACTCTTTGTCCAAGCCCCTTAACTCCTTTCCTTGCTTATTAATCGGTTGATAAAAATCTCAAAAGTGATCATTAATGATTGAGTATTCTCTCTAGAGTCACACTTCTGACACACATGGCCTCAGGAACTCGACATTTTGGGAATGATTCATTACTTGATTAGTAAGGACTTTTACCTCAAAGCAAAACCATTAGGGTTTATCATGCATGACTCAAAGGCTATATATCACACCCGCTCCTGTAATAGTCATTTTCCCCAGATAATGTCAGTGAGAACTACACCCATAGTATAAATTAGCTCTTTTTGGCTTGAATAAATATCCTGTTCTTTGGAAGAGTTATATTTAACTTCTCTTGTTTTATTGCTGTTTCTGCTAAATGTAGTTTTTTCATAGCCACTAAAAGTAGCTTATTGGCTATTACATATAATTAAAATTCTCTATTTTACTGGTGTTCAAATAGTGTTATGTTTCTGTTTCCCTAAGACTTATTTAACAGTGGAATACTTACAATGTCATCAAAGCTCCTTTTTATTAGAAGATGTATTCCAAAAATGTCTGAAAGTAGTTAGCTATGCTTGGGAAACATGTATTAGGATTGCTGGCACAACTCTTCTGTATTTTGGTCTGTGGTAGCAATTACTTGCTCTGGTGTGGGACAGTCTTCACTTCAGGTCAGTCAGTTTGTGGGACAAATAGGTAAAATTGCTCATATCTTCAGTAGGGCTTTCTGTGAAGGGAGTTAGACTCATGTAAAAGCTGGAAACAATACAGCCGTCACAAGAGAAAGCGGTTGGAAGTAAAATGTACTTGTGTGTGTAGATATGGCACAAAGCACCTCAACTGGGGTCTGCTGGACTGTGTTCAGTCTGGCCTGTCACATTTTCCACAAAGGAGGTTTTCAGCTACACTGTGCTGTGTCATACCGCCCTATCTACTGAATTACTCCCCTTGAACCTGTGAATAGCCAGGTCTGAACACCCACCGCTCCATTCAAATCACTAAAGGACCAGAGGTGTGACTTTATTTAATTTATTTTTACCCACTCCACCCAGGGTGTGGTTCCCACATTAAAGCTGTTGCACTAATGTGACCTATCAGAGGGTTCCCCAAACTTTGATTCAGTCCTCAGGGGTACAGGCAGATTGTACCCTTGGGTGTATAAAGGCAATGGCAGGAAGTGATTTATGTCACTTCTTGTGACGTGAACATTCTTTGTCACTTCTTGTGACATTTGTTTCATTGGCTAATGCTTTTTTGTAGGGGGGAAAAATAATGTTCCTTTGTAGGGGTAGATCTTGTATCCTCAGCCTAACATGAGCTCACTAGACCGTGTATGAGAGCTTTCTGTAGGGACTGAAAGAACCTGTGTACGTTTGAATGAGTGAAAATGGAACCAGTTGGCTACAATTCCCCAAAGAAAGGAATACTGATAAGTCTTATTTCTTTCAAAGAAATGTCATATCTGAGAATCTGAAATATCAGATACCTGTGCCTAAGCTTAAATCATTGACAGGCTCTTTCACTGGGAGAAATGTATTCCATAGGCAAGAGGGGAAGTGCTATGCAGTAGTGTAATCAAAACTTGAATAAAAAAATTGGTACTGTCTTCACAGAAGGATGGAAACCATTATTATTTCATGCTTCCTAGAAAGTTTTCTGTATCAGCCCTGTAATTATGCAGTATGAAAGCATTTGAGGCATAAAAGCTATACACCTGAGAACAGCTAGTGAGCGTACATAGTGGAAGATACAATGGTTACTTTGCGAGTTTGGATACATGATCTTTGTGAAATTGCTCATTTCAGTTGAGTGGTCCAGATGTCTTGAATTAAATGAGTATTAAATTATTATGAGTTTTGGTGGCTTCTGATGCAATTTTAATAGTTTGATTTTGGGTGACTACTATACTTGTTTTACCAGCGTGTACATAGGTACTGTGCCTTCAGGTAGCTGAAATAACATTGAACTAGATAATTTTCTTGTGTAAGCTCACAATAAGTGATACTGATTTCTTTGATGTACAGTAGATGATAATTTTGCATTGTGGTTGGATGACAAGTATATGTTGGTTTCAAATTCATGCCAAGTAGGTATTTCAGAGGCTTTGATACTTGGATTCAGTGAAATGCTTGGGTTCGTGTTGGCTTATATGTTAATTATACCAATAACTAAATAATAAGGGGTAGAGTTACTGGTGTCATGTAATTTAATAGCATTTTATGCCAAACTCTTGATTTAAAACAAAACAAAAAGACCTCTCTCCTCCCCCTTAAAAAAAACCTACCTGGAAAATAAATATGTGAGGGCCAAATTAGCTAAATTATTTACCTAATGCTTGCAGATCTTGGGATGAGTTGGGTATTGAGGTGGATTTGGTTGCTGTTGTATCTTTACTGTAAACCCACCAACACCAAGCTGTTTTGTCTGCTAACTTAATCTAAAATCATTTTACGTCAGTCTCTACAACTACTGATTTCCATTGACATATAGAGAATGAGAATCTAAATCGCCGTTCCATTGATCTTGGGTACTCTTACAGGTGTGACTTTTAATTTGGTCACTGATGATGGTTGGCTGAAAATGACTTGTATAGACCAATGGTGGGAGTAGACCTCAGGTCATCAGTCCCCTGCTCTGCCCAGTGCGTCTAATACAGCTTATGTATTGGTTGCACACTCCTGATCAGCTCAGTTAGGATTCTTCATGGTATTACTTACTAGAGGAAGTATAGTAGTGGACTGTGGATTCCTGAAGAAAAGAAAAATTACGAAATGGTATAGACAGTTATTTTTAAAAAAAAAATCTGTTTATTTGTGTGTATGTCCCTTGCAGTCATCTGGGAGCTGCTGCTCTAGGCACTACCTCTCTGAGGAAAAGTGTAACTTGTATGGTCATTCTCCCAGTTTAGATCTTTCTAATAAAAGGTGCAGTTTATGTTGGAGCTAAACTGTTGGTTAAATCTGTAAATTGACGAAAACAAAAGGGAAAAGAACTTTCTTCTCCATTTCTTCTTGCCAGTTGGCATCTCAACAGGTCTATTTTATGTTTCAGTTGTGCATAACTACTAACTTCCACACAGTAGGTACTTCTACATTGTGAAGTCTTTAATTATTCTGTTGTGGATAATTTAAACCAGTATGAAGACGAAAAATGTGGTTAATGGAGAAAAAGTTGGTGTAATGAACTTTAAGGGGTCAGAAGTCAGAAAGGAAGAAGACAGTAATGATGAGTATCATAACTACAGAGGTATTAAGGCTTTTATTAAATAGTGTTCTGCCCATTCTGTTTGCCTTGAGTTCTTCGACAAAGTTTTGTGGCTGCCATTTTTTTTTTGTTTTGTTTTATTATTTGCAATTTGTACTGGATACAGACGTGGTATTACTTAGAGATCTTAAAATTGTTTCCTTGAGTCCCTTGTTGGATGGACGACCAGGTTGCTGAAATGTTGAGGTGGCAGGTTTCGACTGTAACAGCTGTAATCCTTAGGTTTCCAAAAAGCCTTTTGGTCAACCTAGAAAAGATTATGCATGGGCCCTGAAGACTGTACTTGCCAGGCTAAATTCCTGTAATATGGGAAAGAGAGGTGGAGAAAAAGACATAATATATCACAGGAACTGGATTTTTTAAATGGTATTTTTAAAGGAATCATTCCATTTCCCTTTACGAAATGTGAAAGTATTTGGTATGGATAACATAATTTTTATCTTGTTCATTGTTTATACTCTTAAGGCCAATCTGTGTAGAAAAAGCAACACCTATTAACGGCCTTTGAATTCAGAGTCTTTCATGTTACAATGTGTCTGTTTACTGCTGTCTGTAGGCTCGTAATATATTTAGCTTGAAGAGGTTAACAAGCATGCCTTGGAGTGTTACTTTTATTTTCTGTTCTGTGACACTTAGCAAAATCCTATTATACAATTGAGTAGTATTATAATGTTAAAATGTTAATTTGTTCTGCATTCCGTTAAAATTGGATTTTTTTCTTGTGCATTGGCCCATGCGTTTTGTATAAAACCTGTAATTTAAACACTACACCATAGAAATGCCCTAAATTAGTAACCTTTTGCCTTTGCTACCTTAATTACATCTCATTATTTAGTACTTAAAGAGCAACCTCTAGCTATTGGTTAAATATTTGCTAGGTAATTAGATTTGTCATGTTAAAGAAAACAGTAGCCCTTGCCTCTGTTCTAATTTGAATGGGGTTTCAGAGTTTTGAGAAAATTCCATGCTTTGCTAGAGGAAAAGTAAACTTTTTTCATTTTCCTTATTTTTTCATTTCTCCTTAATGGGCATCGTGCATTAGCTGTCTGTCACATTCCAATAGGCAATTGAAAGTCTATCTTAAGTATTTTCAAAAAGACTGTTGTGTTTCAATAAGTTCTATGTCTTCTAGCTACATTTATTCCTTTTAGCTTTTATGAACATCTAATACACTCAATTTCTTTTCTCTTTTTGTTGTGGAAACAAATATGAATCAGATTACTTGTTGGCTAAGAGCTATCTTTCAGATTTTTACCTCCTTTTGGGAAGAAGTCTGTATTGTTTGACACAAGGAATATGATTCATTAAAACATCTGTTGAATCGTCTCTTCTGACAAATTTAAAGATCAATTCTCATGTTTGTTTTTTTTAACTGTATGCAGAAATTATAAACTGCAGAAGTTAGGAACAGCTTGCAGGTTGACTTAATCTTCAGTATTTTATTCATGTCTACCGGATTGTATTTTTACATTTTATTTTGCTTTATCTTTTGCTATTTTTTCCTTTGTATAAAACCATATGAAGAGATTGTAGTTTATAATTGCAGTTAGTAAAAATTCCATGAGGTGAAATTCCCTGTCATATGCAAAGATATCCCGCTTCATTTCCTCTTTTACTTTTTTTTTCTGAGATCCACAGTAGTGGAAGCTTGTCTACAACAGATTTGTCTATCTGACTTTATTACTACCCAATACTTAACTCTTTCTCTCTTTATCTAGTTCTTAAATTGTTGCCCGCACTGACCATTTACTTTTGGAAGCCCAGTGTCTCCAAAAAGTTCGTTCACCCATTCTTCCCCTATTTTTTGTTACGTTACAGGTTAGAAATTGCAGACTGGCATGGTTACACTTTGATGTATAACTCTCCATTTATGCTTATTGTTGTGATATCACTGACCTTTTATTTTTAACAAAGGCATCAGAGAGAAATGGAGAAAAACATGTTGATAGAAGTCTTCATCTTGCTTGTGTGTTTTTTCTTCCATGGGAAACCCATCTATGGAACAGAGAAATGTTTGGCCTCTGGTGCATAAATTTGTTCCTGTGAAAACCAGTTTTAATTTCTGAAATGTATTTTATTAAACTTTTTTTGAGGGTAGTGGTGGGCAGAATACCAGCAGTGCATTTACAGAGAAACCAGTTGGCCTGTCCGATTTTAGGCTGAGTACTTAACCTTTGAAGTAGATAGTTTCTCTGAAAACTTCATGTTTCCTGTGTCACTGTTTATACACTCTATATCTGTAAGCTCTGAAACCATGACTTCACTATTCATGTGAGGGTTTGAGTGATTTGTTGATTATTGTCTGTATTTATTCTTGGTTTTAAATTCAGCAAGGCAATCTGTAAAGGCAATGACTGACTAAAAGGCCCTGTTGTTCTTTGCAAAAAAAAAAATAAAATAAAATAAAAAAATTCTGTGGAAACCTTTCCCTGAGAAGGGTTTTCGAGATTTATGGGGATTACAAAGCATTAAGAAGGGTCATTCCTTAATTTTCTTTCCGAGCAAAAATGCCAAGATACAATTTTAGCAGGTATTAGTAAAAATTGAAAAGTATGCTTTGTGTTCTGGGACTGGTGCCAACATCTGTATTTGCAACTCCCAAGACAGGTCTAAGAGTGCAAGCTTTTCCTCATTGCCATTGGAAGACTGCTCCAACAAGCTGATGACATTTCTGTTCTGTTGCATCTGTGTTATTTACTTCCCCTTCAAAAAAACATTTTTTTTTTCTTTTTTGAAGTTTATGGTCACTGCAAAGGAGTTTACTCTTGGGGTGGGGGAAGGAAAGAAAAAAGTCATAACCCTTTGTTTTGATCACAGGTATATTTTTCTGGTAGGAGGTCACATTTAATTTGTGTAGCATGTTTGGGTGATTCTGGAGCAGATCCTCAGCCAGAATGAATTATCACAGGAGTTAATAGCTCTGTTAACACAAGCTGAGGTCTGTTCTCTAGCCCAGGTAAGTTTCTTCATTTTTTAATGAAACAAATGGGACTGTAAATTTTAAAATTTCATTAAATGTCCAGTAAATTGTAGTAATTTTTTTTAAGAGATTCCTGTCGCATTTTCTGTGAATGTTTTAAGAACTGATGTTGTCTCTTGATTTATTCATATTTTGATCGGGGATCAAATGGAGGGGTTACGTTTCTGTGCACATATTGCTTTTTTAAAATAGTGTGTTTATCAGGTGAAGGATAGTTGAAATGATGCATGCAAGTCCGAACTCTTCCAATCTGTTTCAAGAGGCTTTTCAGGGCCTTACTGAGGCACTTAATTTATTGTAGTTCTAGTCTGAGCAGTAGGGAGCCCTCTTTAATCCTGTTCTATCTAGGACTGTTTCAGGTGCTCTGTCGTTGAAAATAGGCCACTTTATTAGGTCAACTAAATATAGATTTAAATGTTTAAATTCTGTTTTGAAAAATACATGTGCTTCAAAAGAGTACATTTTTACAAGAAATAAGATTGCCTCTCTCTTTTTTGTTAACATTTGCATTGCATACGGAACAATGTTGTTTTCAGTTGAAAAATGGATTGTTCCAGCAGAGTGCAGCAAAAGACAAATATTGTAAATATGTTAGCTTTCCTGTCAAGAGTTGGTACATTGTAAAAAAGGAAGAATTTAGATAAGGAGCTCATAATTCATAAAATAGTGAATAAATTTTGGAGGAACTGTATAAGAAGATTGTGGTTTAGTTAGGTTCTTTCTGCAGGTTTTTCCTTCTGCAACTCTGAGACATCGGTAGAATTTAATAGGAAAATAATCATTAAAGAAGTGTTACTATATAGTGAATAAGTAAAGTCTAAGATCTCTCAAGCATTCCTGGTAAATAGAAGCAGAACTTTGAATTGTAGGTAGCTAAATGCTACTGGTTAGTAATTTATCTGAGGCTGAACTGCAAACTGGCGGAAGAGTTGAGATTACAATGCAGATTTTGGAATTTTACCCTTCTTCCCGTACTTAAGCTATTAGACTCCCCTGCCTTTTATAATTTTAGCTACTAATTTTTTTTTTCCCTCCTGCTTGATTGCTTAGAAGTTAGCAATCCTTATTTTTTTGGCCTTTGTTTCACCATAACATGCAAAAATTTTCTTTAGCCTTTTGAAGTCTTACTTTAAATGACGCCATTAAGAAAAGATTACATAGTTACCTTGACCCTTTAAAATGTAAATAAGAGTAGTGTGCAAATACTGGTTTCTGGATAATGTATACAATTTGAGTCAGTCTTCTAGTCTAATCTTGGGGAAAATGACCAGTGATGCAAAAGGATTCTTGCATGTTCCTTGTGTCTGCATGTCTAAACTCACTTTAAGATATTTTTTCTTCATATAGGCATGGCTTTGCTGAATATTAGCAATAACAGTGAAGAGACCACCTAGAAATATAGTTTTTTGTAACACTAAAGCCAGTAGTAGTTTTCAGAAGCTGAAAAGAGGACATTTAGTCTTAAAACATGTTAATGAGTGTAAGAGCTACATATTTAGCTAAGAAAAAAGTGAATAATATGTATATTCAGAGTTTGAGAATTAAAATGGATATGTAAAATATTTTTTAAGAAATCTCAAAGGAGTGTAGTTTTCCTTAACCCATCTGTTAAAATTTATATGATTTGAATCAAGCCATAGATTTTTACTAATAGTTTCTAGTGTTGTTCCCATGTCAGAATCTGCATTTAGAGCCCTATGCAGGCTTATGTTTTCACTGTTTGGGTTGCAGCCTGATCCCCTGGTCCTCCTGATCCTGGGTTTCAAAATGCCTTGCACTGCCAAAGTTAAAGTGGGAAATGTTCCCAGAGTTCATTCTCGGCTCATTAATCAACATGAGCAGGTCAAATGAGAGACTGAGGATGTGTCTGCGATCCCCGTCCAGTCATTTGTGGGCACTGGAGACCCATCATCCTGACAGTACGCCCTCCCATCCTTCAGTGGGTCCCCTTCCCCACGAGTGGCCCTTCCCTGACACCTTTGCCCAGCAGAAGTGTGCAGTATTGCTTGTTGCACTAGTCCCTTCCTTCTCCTCCTCCTCCTCCTCCTCACTGGTCAGATGAGGACAGTTCCCCAGGGCACAGTGAGAGAAGTAACCTATGGAGAAACTAATGTTGCCATGCTGAAGGGGTAGGGATGTTTGTCTGGAGAGAAATCAGAGCAGGCTTTTAGGAGGCTTATCCCAGCATTCCAGTCTGCTGCAACCAACAGTTCCCCAGTTTTCCCATGTCTGCTGGCTCTGACAGCTGGTGGTAACAGCCTCTTATATATGCTGAACAATTTTCTTCTACTGTGACCTTGAATCTCAGATGTCAGTAAAAGAAAGTTTAAGTTGAAAAAGGTGGGGTTTGGTTCTGATCAAGATCGTTAATGCAGTTTGAAGTAACTAAATTTCTGGAGTATCTATAGACTCCGGTTAGGCTCAAGGCACCCTGTGTATTGGGTGCTGTGCAAGCACAGAATAAGGTTTTTCTTTCTCTTTTTTTCTGAAGATCTTTCAATTTCAGTACACCAAATCCTAACCAAGTTTTGAGCTTAAATCTACCATCCCTGAGTAAGGAAGGATGAAGGTCAGAGTGATAAGAACATGGAGGTATTTAGGAAAGCTCTTACACAATAGGATGATTCTGGGTTCATTTATTGGCTTTTCTAATACTGTTTTTTGTTTAAATTTTTGGATCTGTCTCAGTCTGTAGTCTGAAGGGAATTAGTTGCTGACCTTTCCCACACCAGAAAATCTTTAACAGAGCAAGAACGGTGCAAAGCTCATCTAGTATTTTTCTTGCCTTACCTTTCTAAAGACTTTATTTACAAGAAGAGTAAGGGGAATACATTTAAGAATCACTTACCAATGAGAAAATGTGATTGTTGGAATGGTCATTATTCTTGCGAAAGTGATGCTTCATTTTACAGAGCACATTGTTAGACTTGGTAAACTAAAGAAAAAGTGGTCAACAAATACAGGCTGTAAGGATCATGAAGAAAAATTTAACATTCTCTCCAAATAGTGTGGGACATCTGGCAATGACTAATTTTAGGCCTGACCTACGGTATTCCTTATCTTAACGTTTCTTTTGTGGTAGCACAGTGTGGCCACAGTCAAGTTGGAATCCTTCTCTGCAGGCAGTCCAAACTTAAAATACCAATAATTGCCTCAGATACTGTACAATCTAATACAGCATTTCTCTGCCCTTTTTCTAACATAATGAGTACCTTCACACTGATTGATTTGTTGTTGTTGTTGTTTTCCCCTGCTGTTTGGAAGTTGGAAACAAGGAAAGTGCTTAGAATTTAGACAACAAACAGCATCTCGTTGTTTTACAGAAGCATTGCTTTAATGCTATAAAAATGGATTTTTTAAATTGGCACTGACAGCAGTCAGGAGCCAGCCTCTGACTTTGCCTTCTGGCAGGCCCAGCTGTATATCTGCCAGCTGAGTGGGATTTCTGTGTAGGTAGTTTTTATTTGTATTTTTAGTTACCGGTTGCTTCATGAATTCCGCTAGGAAGACCACCAGTAGATCTGAAATCACAGTTTGAAAAACTTGCAGAGTTTACAGATGGCAAAGATAAAGGTGTCATTGCAAAGATTTTATAGTAATAATAAATGAACCTGAAGATAGTAATAAAAGCTGTTCAGATTGAGGAGACTTTGGAATGATAATTATGCCTTGATAATTATCATGGTGGAAGTCAGTAGGTTGGTCCTGAAATCATTATGTGAACAAGTCATTAGTCCTTGAGAGCCACTTTGTGTAAGTAGTAGAATGAAGGTTTCAAAAATTTATCAAGTGGGAAGAATGTTAAGATAGTAGCTACAAAGAGCATACTCACTGAGTTTTTTTGAGATGAAGAAAAGAGAAGGTAGAGTGATAACTTGAAGAGAATATGATGTGCCTATGTTTTTTTGATTCAGTGATGATACAAACTATATGCCTCCGGACTGACTATAGCACATGAACTGCATGAAGAGAAAGGAGAGATTCAAGGCCCTGGAATAGAGAGTTGTTTTTGTTATCATGATACCAGACCCTTTGCAGCCTTTGTTTTTACTTTTCCAGGCACTGCAACTAGTAGGGGGTATTTATGATCTGCACAGAGTCTGACTGTTCATGGAGGTTGTGGGGCAGTAGGGAAGGAGATCTGAGCCTTGGATGAATCTGTGAAGCCTGGAAGAAAGGTGGGTGCGGACTATTTTGAAGGAAGGTATTGTGTAGGAAAGCACTCAACATATAGTTATCAGTGCTAGGAGGACTAAGAAAGAAGATTAATCTTAGCTCAAGGGAAGTACACGTGTGTGAATGGCTGTTGCTATTGGGTAAGAAAATAAGAGTTTAGGAAGACTGGGGACTGGAGGAATGTGGTAGAGGTTGTACTTGGAAGACAAGATGGATAAGATGACACGCTGAAGAGAGGAAGAGAATCTGGAACTTTCAGACAAAATGAGACAAGTTATTTTTATACATACTACTTTGTCTTAGTTTTTAAATCCAAATAATCGATTTATAGAGGCCTAGAAATTATTTAAAATGGGAGTGGGCGTTTAGATTTTGTGTGTCCTGGTTGGGAGGGGAAAGGAGGGTGGAGAGGAAGAAAACCCAGAAAGTACAGAAGCTAGTCGTGCTTCAGCGCAATAATAAACACTTGGTAGAGATAAAGCAACATTTATGCTGCTTTTACACTTTTGTCACAGTTGATTCTTTTCATCTAGTAAAGATAATAAATGAATACTCATAAAATATTTGTGTTTGAAAGTTCTTCCTTGGTTTTCACGAAGAGTATTTATTTTCCATCAGTCCATTACAGTGTAACATTGATTGGTGCATGTAATGTATTATTCATACTGTTCTAGTTTCATCCCATTAGCAATGCCAACATTATGCTGAATTCTGCAGTGGTAATCTTGTGTGAAGAGTCTTTGTACAGCAACTTGTGCTGTGGTTCAGATCCTGTTTCACATTTAGTGACAAGACAGAGTGAACAGCACCTTATTGATACGACCCAGACTTTGTTCCCCCTTCCTCCCCCCAATGCAATGAGAATCGTAAATGTACTGTAGACCTATAAACCAGATTGTGAAAGGCAGAACATGTATCAGAACCGGTTTATTTTTAGTTCTTGTATTATATCTTTGTTTTCCTGATAGCTAATGTCTTTAGAAGAGCCAAATAACTAAACCATCACATTACAAAAATAACAAGAACAGAATTAAAACCAGCCTTCAGATAAAATAATCTGGCATTTTGGTCCACATGTATGATCCTACGGTTCTAATTTTGATCATGTAAATTGTTGTGTGTAGAAGTGATTTAAATATGTGCTGAAGGCAACTACTCAGCATGGTTAAGATTACTGAAGGTCTGCCTAATGCTAGTACAAAACCCCCCAATTTTTTCATTTGAATCTTTAATATTTGCTTCTTTAACATTTAGTAGAGGGACATTTTTCATGTGCAGTAGGCCCAGCCCAGTGTCCATCAAATTCAGTGATAATCTGTTCACTGGCTGAATAATTTGAGCCTGGTCTGGTTAGGTGAATACTTAAGGTTTCTTTTTTTTTTCCTCTGAAAAAAATGAACTTCTCCATACATTATTCTGAGACAAAATTGAAATCTCTAGGTAGATGAATGAAGATTAATTTAAAAAATATCTTAGTTCCTAAATACCTAGGATGTGGTATTGCAAGGAAATAAAATTAGAAGTTTGAAGAATGTTTTTTTTCAAATGTTTTCATTTTTGAAAACAGCTGTGTAAACAACGAAACAATGTCTTCCTGCCATGAATACTTCAAAAAAAAATCCCATACTTTAAGGTGGATATGTCATAAAGGATAAGTGGATGGCATCTGTGAAACCATATTTCTTTGGATTTTTATCTTTGGAGGCAGGGAGAGCCAGAGCAGAGTTGGGAGGGCTGTCTGAGAAATGGGAAGCTCACAGATCAACCTGCCTCCCACAGTTCTGAAAGGATGAGATGAGGAGTGGCAAAGAGTCTCAAGATTTTAAGGGATAAATAAGATCGAATGAGGGAGACAGGCAGCTTGAGGTGTGAAAGGAATAGATTCAATAGTCAGGGAAGAGTATACCAAAGGAGTAGAAAACAAAAGTTTAAAAGAAAAACAGTGATTGTGAGGGAAGGTGAGTATTTCTGGTTTAAGTGAGTGCTTATTCCAAGAGGCATGGTTGTACTTTGGTTTTATTGGGTTGGGGAAAAGATTTGCTTAGCCTTCTGGAGAATAAGTAGGCTAGCATTCTTTAACAGGCTCTGGATGTCCTGAAAGGTTCTTGTCTTGTATACATGCAGGGTTTTTTTTGTCTGTTTCTCTGACAAAGAAATGTGCATGTCAATAAAACACTGACTTTTCAGAGTTTAAATGAAAATGAGGTAGAGAAAACTCAGTTATTTACAGCAGTGTTATCATGTCTTCCTTGTAGTAAAATATTATCTGTGAGGTGGTGAGTAGATTTTAGTGAAGAAAATGTGGGTAAGTTACTATTTTCAGCGAGAGCTATATATTCAGGCTTTCTTTGATTTTACGTTAGTTTTTACAGAATAGACTTTGATTCATTGCCTAACATGTTTATGTCAGTTTTTCAGAAACATGCTTGAGTAGACCGAGTGATTAAAATATTTCATCTTCATTAATTACAGCATGCAGATATATAATGTCAGACAATTATAACAATTTATTTTTAAAGAACTGATTGAAATCCTAATTAAAACAGTATAGGATGAACCTCTTTGCTTGCAAAAACCAGGGAAGAGGCTTCAACTAAATGGTCCAGAAATCGGTGAAACCCCTCCCCGGTGTATTTCCTCACCCCTTTACCTGATAATATCCAGCATATGAGGGGAAAAAAAAAATTTACAGTATCTTGTGTGGTATTTGACCTTCATAAGAATAGTTGCATCTGAATGCATTCCAGTGAATATGACAGTTATGGGGAAAGAATTTAGTCTGGCCAGAGTAGGATATGCCATAGCCAAACAGCTCAGTGGATTGTAAGATATTTCTTCGCACTGGCTTGCAGTTTGTATTCTTTTTTTTCTGGCATTATAAATTTTGCATTCCCTACTTCATTTGGGTCCAACTTGGAGGGTCCCATCCCAGTGTCTTTTCATCCTGATGATTAGGGAGTTTAATAGGAATTAAGGAGAGTTGGGGCCTGGTATCACACTTTCTAGGGCAGTGCTTTAACCCCTGTGTAAAGGGTCCTGTGTGAAGACACGCAGCTTCAATTAGATGCCTTCCTGGATTTGTCTTTCTGAGTCTTTAGTGGGTAGCAGGAGCTACTGCAGAGCCCTATGCTACCATGGGCTTGCCAGCTGCAGTGTGAGAAGCCAGCAGTAGGTTAAGAGAATATAGGCATGAGATGATGTTTTGCACGGGAAGCTGCTGGTCAGTTATGATCCCAGTAAGAAAGGCACTCAGACTCTCTAAGGTATCATTCACAATGCTGTTTATTTGAGCTAAAGCTGTAAGAAGCATAGATAATCTTATGTCCCTTTAGATCCTGGGAACCCCAGGCGGTGTAGCATCAAATGCACCTCCAACCCATGTGCAGTGTGCTGGGCAGACACCATCTGTAGGAGATTCTCCCTTCTGGTCATTCAAGCTATTAAAGGATTTTCTAGGAAAACAAGGAAACAACTCTTTATTGTTTCTACAGTCAAAAAGAAACAATGTTCTCAGAAGACCTTGCTGCACTTTCAGGTAAAGGCAAGGTCTTGCAAGTGGTGTGGAGGTGGAGCTCCCTGTTACAGCCCGTTGGTTGCATTTGTCCTGTGGCCAAGGGAGGTGAGCAGCACAACCCAGGCCTGAAGGCCATGCTGGGCTTCCAACACAGCACTGGCCTGGGCTTGTGCAGGTGAACTGTTACGTGGATCATGAACTACCTCCTCAGTGTGCCATGGTCTCCAGTCAGGATCCATACTGATGTAAAACTCGAATGAAGTACAGTAAATGAGATGTTTTTTAAGTACTACTCAACTCAATGAAAATTAGTGTTTAGTTTTTAAAGTAATTTTACATGATCAGTATATACATCACAACAGCATTATGCTAGATATAAATTATGTAAAAATATGGTAGGTGATAAAATAGTAATTATTCTCAGCTCCAGGAAGGTAAAAACTTATTAGTGTAACACAAACTGATTGCATACAAACCTTACCAATATGTTTTTAGCAGATACCAAACAACAGTGAGGGAATTTACCAGCTAGTATATAATTCTGGGTTCATTCTGTAAATAGTTGCTCTTTTCTTCCAAGTTTCATACACTTAGGGCCAGATTTTCCTTGCTTACTTCAAACTGATAACTTAACACAGCAGTAGAAAATAAATAATTAGTTCCAGCAGGCAATCTCTGTCTCTTAGATGTTCAGGATTTATATATCACATGTAATTAGTTGCATTGCGGCCAATGTGATCCAGCGAATATATTATTAGATCCGGTACTGGAAGATCTGGATGTATTTTCAGCTTACTATGACAGGTTTTACATTCTTAAATTGCTACATTTTGGTGTGTAAATGGCACTAACACGATTGCATCAAAAGTGCAATGTAAGTGGTAAATGCTATTTGCAAATGATAGTGTAATAAGGGGACATTTCTTAAGACATTGAGTCTCAATCTTTCTTTAATCATACTGAGTAAAATGAAGAGTTTTTGTCATTTTATAAAATTCTTTCTCCATCTATGTTTTTCTTTTCAGTTTTTCAACTATGTATTCCTATTAAAACAATTTTTTGTGTAAATTTTGCAAACTGTCCTCCATATTAATGTTTGAACTATTCATTTCAAGTGCCTTTTACTTCTCTGATAAATTTGTTGCAGTTGATAATCCTCTCTGAGATCTGTCCAGATATTTGATTTTGCAATTCCTCTTGAAACAAAAACCAACCATCTTGCTGATAATTAAAAGAAGGTGGAACAAATCCAGCAACACGAACCAATATTGTTTTGGCATTGAAATTTCACTGTGTATTTTAGAATGTTTCAACAGTCATATTTCTCCCAGGTTGGCTTGCTGAATTTTGATCCTTACACATTTCAGGTCAAAGGTACTAGAGTTCTAGGCCATACAGCTGTGTACAACATTAGGAAAAAGAACAGATCAGCAGATTAAGCTGTGAAATTCACCTTTGAAATGTAAAAACTTGATTGACAGTGTTACATTTTTTTGCTCATGGGCTGCTGTCTTCCAGCAGTGTTGAGTATTCCTTCAAGTGTAGCTTGAGACATGTGTGACTCCTGTTTAATCATCCTTTTAAACAGCTAGTTGATTTTAGGTGTGAAGTTGTAAACCCGTAATCATACGACAGTGGAATTTTCTGTATCTTCACAAATTTCATATTACAAGCTTGTGGAATGTTTAAGTAGTGGGAGGAAGGCTGATGGAGAAAGATGTTCAATTAAACACAAGCATCAGTTTTCCAATGTGGCAATTTTATTCCACTCAGAAGTGCAAAAAAAGTCTTTGTGAGGATTGTTAATAAATTGGGAGGAAGCAGTAGAGCACTTCTAGAAGAATTGAACTAAGGTGGCCCGTGAAGAGTTTTGGAAGTACTTGAGCTTTGCTGAGGGCTTATTATGGTTTATGTTCGTGTGTTGTTTTTTTCTTGAAGCAAAAGGCAAGTATACCGAGACTATACTATAGAGCCTTATGAGTGAAAGAGTAGGAGAACTGTACTCCACAATCACTGTTTTTAAAGCTATTGCTACTACCATATTGGATGTTTTGTTCCAGCTCAGGGTTATTGTTACATTGAAAGAATACTTAAGGATACTTTTCAGTGGTTTCATAGCACAGGTCGCCATCTGAAAAGAACAGTTATTATAATATTTTGAGCCTGAATTGAAAGTAATTTTATTACTTTCATTGTATTTTCTTCTACAGTTTTATTTTAATTCAATGTCTTCTAACACCTACAAATCTAGATGTCCAGGAGCCACTTCTTTCTGGCATCCTGAACGTCTGCTGCAGATACATCCCTTTCCTTTTCCTTGCTCTTTAACAAGCCTTTAGCAGTTAACTAGTCTTTAGCAGTTTTTATGTTTTCCATACACATATAACATTATTCATTATTCTGGAGTTCATTATGTCTCTTCTCTGGACCTATTTATCTTTTTTTGACAAAGTTTTTTTTTCATCTGAAATGCTGAGTCACTAAAATTAGCCTGTAAACTAGTGTTAGCCAGTTTCTAGGTTTTCAGGATTATTTGCAGTTGTCAGAATGTTCTATTCAAACATTTTCTGTATGGAGCATGTGTAAAGATTTCTTGTTCATGTTAAAATGTAAATTAATTTGTATTTCCTAAGAATAAAGGAGAAAATTGGGAAGGTAACATTTTGAAATTAAGCTAAATGAATGTTTTGCTTATTGTTTTCCACTCTTCATATTTTTGTTCTTTAAATGATTTTGTATTGTCCATATTGAGAGCATGACCATTTCAAAACTCAAACCCCACAAAATTAAATGGCTCAAAAATGGAATAGTTTTGAAAATTCTGTTGGGAAGTTTATATACTATGTGTTTGCATGGAGATTTTAAATTGCTGAATATTCTGCAAAATGAAAATGTTAAAATCTGCGCTTCTCCATCAATTATATTTTTCAAGCTGTTATGTAGGTATGTGTTTATATTCATTAGAGATACAGAAACCATTTAACAAATAATTTCTTGCATTAGAAATAAGTCTGAATCCTTGTTCCCAATCCACTATTCTCAACACAGCATTCCTTCCCAGCTAAATTCTAAAGGGAAACCAGATGTTTATTTAAATATTCATAACACAACTGCAGTTAGGGCTGGGAGGATCATAGATACCTGTGTTCATTTCACACTACATTCATCTTGTAGTTAAAAATGTTGTATTCATTGCAGAGCTAGCAGATGAGCTCTTTGACAGGAAAATGCATTTTTTTCCCCCCCTCTACAAGTAAGGCTTTATGGAAAGGAGGCAGTAGAGCTGTCTCAGAAAACGTAATGTATTGAGTATTGACCCCAGCTCCACAGAAGGAGCTTTGTGTACTGTATTTAAATATTGTATTCTCAAAGAATTCTGAATTTATTTGCACTTGCCTTAGCACTGGACATATCTAGAAAGGGCATAAAACATTTTAAGGAGCCAGTTGCAGCTTTGCAATTAAGGTGGAGCTGAACGGAGATTTCACTTCATTGTTTGCGAAAAAGACAGAGTTTACCATCTTACTTGACAATCAGTGAAGCAAGGAGAAAAAAAATTGAGACCTACCAAATCTTTGTTAATTTGTAAACCATCTGAAAAAGACTATTTGGCAATGTTTGCTGACAAACTTTCCTAAGAATTATGATCAAAATCTTAAATTTTAAACATATGTTACCTGATAAAAGTGATGAAATCCCGATTTGTGTAAAATGCTTATATTGGGCCTGCTTTATCCCTTCAGATATTTGTCCATGAGAATGTAAATGGTTAAGGACATAGAAAGTGGTGTATTGGACATATATTAATTCTGGAGTACGAGGGAATGTGTGCAGTGAAAGGAGATTTATGCAGGGGAGCGTGAAAGCCACCAGGCAGGGAATTTGGGCTATGTGTATAGAAAGTCATGGGAAGATGCAAGCAGCAGTGGGAATCTGTAAGGTGAAAGGGAGAAGAATGTGCTTTTTAGCTATTCTGAGGAAACAAAGCATCTGTAAACCTTTCCAAACTGGTACGGCATGCTTCTGCTTTTCTTCTTATGACTGAAAATGAGTCAAAGTTACAGTGAATCTGGCCTTAAAAGCTTTAAAAGAAAAGCAAAAGTAGGGAAGTATGATAATACTGAAATATAAAATAACTTATAGTCAGCAAAGATTATGTATTCTATCAAATTACTAAAGTCCTGACACCACTCAATTCTTCACTTATTTAAAGGTGTTCTGTACATTTCACTAGATTTTAATAAGTTACGTATTTAAGAATCTAAAATGGGAATTTTTAGCAAATGAGAGCAGGAGCATTAAATGAAAGTAACAAGCAGAGTGGGCATGATTTTTACAGGAATGTTGGAACATCTTCCATGGAAGATGAGGTACAAATGGTGCTTTTTTCCCAGATGTTTTCTTCCACCCTTACTCATGCATTCCTTTTCCAATATGGTATCTATCTAGGTATCTCTATTAGCAGTTGTGACTTTTCCACCCAGATTCAGATGATGATGAATGATGAAAAAACATACTTGCACTCTCAGCTCATAGCAGTAGCTTTTTAAGAACACTGTACTAATGCATTTTATAAGTTGCTTTCTGTGTGTCCACCTTTATTTGGAAGACAAATCATTAATTCTTGTAGGCAAGCAGTATGTACTATTATTGTCTGAAAGAGCTAGACAGATATCTGAAAATACTGTTTTTTCATTCCTTTCAAACCACTGGGAAAATATTTGAATGTACATGATGTTTGCTAGTTTGAGTTTACTGGAGTGAATGATACATGTAGGAAGAGTGAACTGTGAGGAAACAGAAATGAAGGCTTTAAATGCCATGTCAGGAATAGGATTCATGAGCATGAAAGAAGTTCGGTCCGTCAGGCTACCCCATCAGAGAACTGGTCCTTGGGACAGAGCGCACCCAGAAGGCTGTGCAGCTCAGCAGCTGCAGTACTACATTTTGTATGATTCGAAACTTACTTTCTTGTTTCCTGCAGTGAACAATGATAATGGGAAGTACTGGTCAGTAGGGATAAATATTAAATCAGTGTTTGGGCCTCCTGCCATGTTTTCTGATGCTTGGGCCATCTTATTTATAAACTCAGGAGAGTTTAGTAATTATTAGAAGAAAGTGTAATTAATTTATAGAGTTCTAGTTATTTTGCTGAGTACTGTCATTGGAAATACAATGAAGCCTTTAAGTAACGTCCGATCACTGTATAAAGCTGTCTTGTGGCTGCTAAACTTTCACATTATACTGAAGTTGGATATAAACACTCCTTTTATAACTTGCATGTCACTGAAGTACGCAGATGTCTTGGCTCTGAAAGCACATTTATGAAACGAGTGCAGTACTGGAGTTATGCCAGGATTGAGACTCAGTAGTTTGAGGAGGAGTCCTAATACCTCTCAGGATGGGAGGTCAGCTGAGTAAGTGGGCCTCCCTTGTTCTGCCAGCAGAATACTGGTCCTGAGAGAGTGTGCTCTATGTGTATTAGTTGCATTATGCTACAGTTCACTTCTGAAAAATGTGAATTATAACACTGCTTTGGTCCTTGTTGAAAAGGACCAATTCTGTTTAGTATGCCCTCTTAAATAGGAAGATTAGAAAGAAGAAAAAAATCAGGAAAACTGTAATAATTTTTGATTTAATTTCACAACAACTTTGTGAAAGTACATAGGAAATCCATAGATTCCTCATGCTTATTTTATATAGCTGATATGTGGATGTATATTTATATAGTGTGTAGCACGTTATATGTCCTGTGGGCAAATATATGTGTGTGTATATTCATAAAGCACAGAGGTTATAAAGATAGCTGTAGAATAGCAGCATAAATTCAGTTTGATTTCTAGAATGTTTCGGATGTTTTACATGTGAATGAAGTGTCTGTAATAAAACAGGTGGGACAGCCATGTCTCTCTCCATGGCCTGAAGGACACATGGGTATGCATCATCCAAGTTGGATATTATACTTTTGTTTAGACGTAATATGTTATATAATTTGGCAGAAATGTGGTGGAACAGACTTATTTTGTGGATAATTTACATTGTAGTTTTGATCTGTCATTTGAGACTGAGGTGTGAGATTTTATTCTAGTTATTTAGCACATGAGGAATTGATGGCAAAGAGTTGAGCCCAGAGCTGAAGCACTTGTTTTTCAACACTGAGCCACTTTCTTCCTCTAGTAATAATGATATGTGAGCTAAAATTAAGATTGCAATCATATATATTTTACATTTCAACATTACATCTGTTGAGCAAGATCTTTGGCTCTGCAACAATACTGTCTCAGTATCAGACATGATCCTATGAGAATTCTGCTATTGGTAGGATATGTCTACACATTTATTACAGGCAGATATGAGTTAATTCTGGCCATGCTGCAATTCTGAAGTCATGCTGTGAAGTGATGTGCCCAAGCTTACTGGGTTAGCATAGTGCTAAAAACACCTCAGTAAAATTTCTGGGCTAGAGCTGAGTGGCACCTGCGTGACCTGTAGCAGCTAGAGAATCTCCTGCGATCTGTACTTACCTTCTTAGGTTTGTTTTTTTAGATCCTTCTAGGAGGATATAGAAATACCAGTTACTCATGTGATCCCTATATAAGGTCATGCTCTAGTACCCCTGCGACTAGATAAATTGGAACTAGCTGCACGGTTCCTGTGGCTACAGATAACTAAGTATGTAAGGGGTTCAGTTCAGTTCTGCTGAAAATTGCACAAAGTTCAGCCACGTTGGAGAACAGGACCCCTTATTTCTTTTGCATTATTCCAATGTATTAGCGCTGTCTTTCAAATCTATGATGTAGTAAGCTCCTTACAGAATTCTTATGTTCAGATGTACAGATCTTGTATAATTACATGCTCAAGCTTATAGATGATGTGTGAAATTACTTTTAAAGAAATACTGGTTTTTGGCGGAAAAAGTTATTGTTGGCTTTTTTGATTTGCTGTGTTTTATGAAAAAATTGCTTAAGGTATTTGTGCTAGTTACTAGCAATGAGTAAGATAAAATGTGTTCTAAACTCTTTTTGTGCAATGTCCATTTCAGAGATACTTAGTGTAATTCTTGGCTACAGATAGCAAAATGATTATATCTCCTGGCTATTGTAATACTCTGCAGCTAAGCTATACAAGTAAAGGATCTGGACATGTCCCCCCAGCTCATTAATCTAAAATGCAAATATGTGTTCTACCTTTTTGCAAGTAACTTTTGCCTAATGAACAACACAACAAATCAGCCATAGATATCAGAAAAAAATCCAGAGGGAAATGCTACACAGAGTGACATGGAAATGATTAATGTTAGTCAACAGAGTCTTTCATTTTAATATTTAGTCCTTTCATGGTGACTTATTTCCAGCAAAATGGAGGTTTATTTTATGTGTATTTATACACACAGTCACTGTTTATACATTGCACTGTCCTGTTGGTGGGCTTTTCTTTACAACAGCAGAATACCATTGAATTGTTTTCAGATTTTGATTTGCTGTAAAGCCGAGATCCATTTCTGCCGATCTGCTGCATAACCCTAGACATACCCTCTCCTATATTGTACAGTTAATTATTTCTCCCTAACTGCAATACTTAATTTTCTTTTCTTCTGTTGCATAGCAAACTTTTTAAACCTTCAATTTTTCAGAATCATTTGAAAGTTTAATCCTGTTCTTTGGTATGCCCTTATGATGTGGTGTTGTGTGTTGGTGTCTGTGTACATTTTTTATTCCATGCTGTAGGTGACTAATGAAAATGTGAAATGCAGTACTGAGGACAGACTCCTTTAGTTTCCTCCTGGGTCCTCTCTTACATTTACACAATTTACTGATAATCTCTGAGGACACTTCCAAGCGGCATTTACTACTGGGATTTTATTCCCCAAGTGGTATATTCCTCAAGGTTCACTAATTCTCATAGTTTCTGAAAGTGCAGTTATTGTTTATTGATTAGAGCTACCAAACCAAATTAAGAGCAAGCAATTTCTCCCTTATTTTAATATTATTAAGTAGCTACCAGAAAACAAGGTGAAATGTTTTCCCTAATATTCAGGTCAGACCTGCAAGATATTGTTCAGATACCCAGTGGTGGATTTAAATTCATGGATTTCAACTGTTAAACAGGTCTTACAATGAAGAGTCTACATCCTTGCTATAGTACTCAATTTTAAACAAGGGTAGTGGTAGACATCTGTGTCAAGCTTAAAAGATGCAGTGTGAGGCAGTGCAAGGCTTTGCGTGTTCAGCAGTACAAGGCAGAGCATGCTGTGCTCACTGGGGTGGTAGAGACAGGTCAGGCAGGCTGGTAGGGAAGCTTACAGGCACAGAGCTGGCTTCAGTGCTTTGGAGTCTCTGATACAGGACCAAGTGATGTAGGAAGTTAACCCCACGTTGGCTTAGATGGTATGCATTTACTGTGTGCTAGCAGAAAGCAACTGGGATGTGGTCCACTACAACTAAAACAGTGTGTATTTATAATGTTCTATCAATTTTTATACTGTTACTTCTAACCACTGCTATCTAGTTATACAGCACAATCAGAAGAAGAGATGGCTTGATGGCAGTAATAAAAATGAGAATGTATGACAATAAATGCCAGATGGGTGAATATAATTTTTATATTAAAAATACCAGTCTTTACACTTTCAAATTTACATAATCTACTGTAGGTTCCTCCACCTTATTTGGGTACCTAAAATAACAATGAACTTTCAGCTGTTTAGAGTATCCTCTGAAATTATTGGAAGAGATTTGGTGTATTTGAACATCAATCTATGGTACTTAGGTAGCCTACGTATTACTGATTTGTGTTTCTGATTTTGCACGTGACGTGTCACAATGATGTTGTTCAAAGGAATAGATACATTGTCTTTTTACTTTTTTATTATTTTAGAGTTGGTTAATTTTCAGCAAAACCTACAAAATACGAATCTCTGCAAAAAGTTTTCATACCTGAATTTGGCAAAAATGCTGTTCATATCAAAAGGCTTAAGTCTTTTGAGTAATTTTCAGAGTAGAATGTTTTCTCCACTGTGTGCTGACATGTTTGTTTACCTTTTGGTATTTAAGAAAGATTCCTCTATAATTTGTGTGATATCATCAATGATTAAATGAAAAGTGCTGTACCCTTTGAGTTAATAATTTGCCTCATTCAGTTGTAGGTTTTGAGGGTGTGTTCGTGTTAACTAAGGTAGTGGCACCATTTCTTTAGGTGGAAAATCTGTTTCTGTTTCTTTCTCTGTTTTCAGGCACTGTTTTAATCACCTTAGATAAGTAGTCAAGCTAAAGGTTGCAATTAATTGTCCAGAACATGGGAATGGAATGCTGGTCTGGTATAACCCAAATGAGTTGCACTGAATTTTGCATGGAGCATAAAAGAAGGTGAAGTCACTTTTAATGATATGTCCCAATTCGTAAACAGGTGTTTGCCCAAGGGCGAACCAGTGTTACTTTGCAGCATTATGGCAGAGAGATTCACTGGAATATGTGAACATTTCTAACGCTTCCCTCCCCCCAAAATATATTATGTCAATCCTTTTAGCAATTCATGTTCAGTGAGGTATTGCTTGCAGCAGTGAAAGAGATCGGATTCCAAAAATTGTGGCACTCTTTTTATCTATTAACTCATCTAATGAATGGTGTTTTAAAATTTGATTGGCAGCTTCTTTTCCTATCTTAATTAAATTGCTCCTCCACCCCAGTGTCTTTGAAGGACAGAGCCTTTGTTAAAGATGTCAAATTAGTCTTTTATTGTTTGTTTCTATGGGGAGCAGAGCTTGTTGACAAGTTAAGATAAAGGTGTGGAATCAAGAATATACTTGTTAAAATACTCATTAAAAAGGTCTTAATAGTACTAACTAGGACAAAGAGGAAAATCTGCCCAGTGACATTATGTTTTTCTCCACCTAAGATGCAAAGAGCTTGTAACATTTCTACTAAATCAAATTCTTTAGCTAAGATAAAGATTAAAAAGAAGGTAGAAAAGCTTGTTCTGAAGGCGTGAAGGCAGCTAAATGCCTAGAGAAAAGAATTCAGTCAGAAAGTATTCTGTTTCTTTGGTAGTACAGGGGCAACCCTTGCTTAATTTCCATTGAAGGGAAGTTATCATCAAATCAACACTAGAAAAATACTATAGAAGTTAAGGGGAAAAAGTGTTGATGGGGAAAACGGTTGATAAAGAGTTTATTTAATAAAATATTTGGTTTTAAATTAAGTGGGGATTAGAAGCAAATTATTTTAAGGTCACCAGTTGTGAGTTATTAGACTAATCTCCTGCAATTTGCATTTTAATATGCACCAGTAGAAATTGCTTTCTTGAACCATTTCAAGGCTTTATTTGCATGTACATTTGACTTCAGAGGTCAAAGTGCACAATGTACTATTTGAAGTTCACTGACATTTCTCACGTGCATGTATTCCTGTTCATCAGAACCAGGTGGCTGTAAAAAGTTTGTCAGTTTAATGAGACAGAATTTTCACTGGCTTGAAGAAGACATAGAAACCCAATTAGAAACAATAAAGGTCATCTTACGCTGTTAGGAATGTATTTGCCATTCACATTAACCTCATGGGCCTGGAGGACCGTTGCTTGTAAAACTTATCCTTTATAATCACAACTTTTTCTAAGGAGTTGTGTAGATTCTGACCTATTCACAAAAAAATTCTTTGCTGCAAACTTAAATGATCTGGTGAAGAGTTGTGCTTTGGTATATAGCCTGTAGTGATGTACATTTTGTGCTTTATACTTTGGATATGTTTTATATTTGCAGTTTAAATCAGTGCATGATTTTTTTCCATCTTGTTTTAATTAAGCTTGTATGTAAAATTTTTGATAAGGAGCTGACACCACTTACGGAAATGAAGTCATAGACCTGCCCTTAAGTCTTGGCGCTATAGTATATGATAATTAAGTGAGCGTAAGCAAAATCAAAGTATACCTTTTATTAAGAGAAGACCCTTATCTAAGGCTTACAAAATATAACAAACCAGACTAAAAATTAGCCAGATTAATGATTCAAATTAAAGGCCATTCAGCATTCTAAGGCAATTACAAATTGTGTTAGAGTGAGAAGAAGTTCAGGCTACAGTGTTCTAGCAGTGATATGAAAAAAGTGGTGGGGGGGTTACTGATCTTGATTTTTCTATTAGTTCTTTAACTAAAACAATGTATTATGGAAAAATATTAAAGACCCCAATTTATTTTTAAAATTGAGCATTTCAACATGAAAATAATTTCATGGGCTGTCAAGCAGTCAGAATAAGGGTGGAAGGAAAGTGGTGAAGACGTTATGAAAACATGCTTTTCTTGCTACCCACATAGTACATGGCACCATGTATTAGCCTTTCAATTCTAGGGATTTTATTCAGGTAATATGCGGAATGTATTTGTTTTGACAGGTATAGTGGTGCCTATTGTCACATCACCAATTACTTGAACATCAATAAAAGTAGTTGTAATGGGATGTAGGGAAAAGCTCTTTACATGTCCGACTCCTAAAAATGGCTAGAAATAGGACCAGACAGAGAAGTCTCGTGTTTTGCCTGACAATTACTCAAATGAAATACCAATTGCTTTCTTGAGATAATAGTTTTCAGCAGTGAAAACTGCTGTGTCCCTAAAAATATCCTTTTCTTATTATATATAGAGTATACATATTCTCCATATATAGAGAGAATATACAAATTCTCTTTCTCAAAATATCCTATTCTATAAATATCCTATCCAGTCTTCTGCCTAGCTGTGGAGAATAGAACTCAGGAATCCTTAGTGGTTGAATCCTGCAAATCTTAACTCCCATGACAAATCCTGAGTAAACTTAGTGTCCCAGCCAATTTAGAGGGCCATAGATTATAAGCAAAATCTGACCTGTATTGAGACGCAGGCACCTATTGAACTGCATGCGTGCTTCTAGTTTACATGAAGCTTTTGTAATATAATTGGAAGTTTGAATAATGTAAAATGTAGCGGAAAATTTAATTACAGCTGCCCAAGACCTTATTTGATAGTATAATCATCTTGTAGCAAATTGACAAGCACATCAGCGTTATAGTCAGAAATGCCACTGCTGCTTTAAAACACGTTTCACAATGTGTTTACATACTAAAATATCTGTATACGTACTGAGATAGTTTTCTCCTCATATGAAATCTAAGAACACACTGCTAATAAAATCTACGTTTTCTGTGTATGTAAAGAGAACTCTTTAAAAAATGACTTGTCGATTACTTTATCGGGTTAACTTAAGGCAAATGGGCTGTTATTTTTCTTATTGATCTTGCAGCATCAGATGTTCTTGAAGCAGAGAAGAATGGAAAGAAATAGGAATTATAAGATTAACAGCTATTTCAGTTGTCATAATTATATTTGTGACACAGATAAAAGGAAAAGCTCTAAGAATAAGTTTAGCACAGGTGTGGGTTTTCTTTCCTGCAGAGGTATTTATGTGTCTTGAAGCAGTATCAATCAGATGGAGAACAGAAGATAGGGATAAAAGACCACAGCACAATAGAGAAGAAACTGGCTTGATCTCCTGCTTATTTAATTTAATTAGTTAGCATATTTTTCCTCCAGCTTTCTTCTGAAATGTGTAAGAGGCACTATGAGAGGGCTGTTCCACAAACAAGTATGTTAGAATTTATTTTTTCATTTAAATCTTCCAGAATCTGAAAAGTTCCGATTGCCTGAGACTGGTGCATTCATATTAGATGCTTTTTTCCACTAGAAGTGTTGCTTTATTGACTTTTTTTCCAGTTGTGATGTGATATAGTAACTTCAAGAAGCAGAAATGTTGAATGTATATTCTTCATTGATCTAAAGAGAAAAGTTGTGTTCAGATCAAATGATGTAATAGTTTCTAGTAGTCACTAAGGAGAATATTAAACATTACTATAAACCTTTTAAAACCCTCAGTTTAGCTCATATTTAAGAATTGTAAAGGTTTGGACAAACAATTCCCTGTACAAGTAAGGTTAATAAGAACTGATAAAGGAGGGCAGTTCCAGAGAACTGGATAAAGCTGATGTTCAAATGAATTAAAGGAAGACGGAGGTAAGTGTAAGGATGTTGGCCTGACATTAATCTTGGGTAAAATCATGGAATGGCTGAAATGGAATTGTGTTAGAAAATTATGTAGGAGTATAATATAATCAATAATAGTTGATACAGATTTATGGAAAGATATGAGATTTTTATTTATATTCCTTTAATGATATGTTTAGTTTAAATTATTCAAAAATAATTTATGGGTAGTTTCCACAAAACTCCTTATTGATTATATGCTATTGGATTTTATTAGGCAGTGGTTAAGGAAAGAGCTATATGTTCAGGATTCTGTTTTGTAACTACCATTTTTGTTAATTCTGCACAGTTTGCCTCCCATTTCTTCTGTTAGTTATGGATATTATTTTGTAAAATCACCACAGAAGGTTAGGAAGGATTGGGGATACCTGAAGATAAAGAAGAGGGGCTAAAACTACACTGCTTTTCAAAGAGCTGTAGCTGGATTAGAGATTCAAGTAATACCTTTTTGTAAAATCTGTTCATGTGTCATCTGTGAAACGTCGTCATCAAAGCTGAAAAAGAGTATCTTGATGACCTGTCATTTATAAGGTATGCTCCTAACTCATCTACCATTAGGAGTTATATCAAGTGAGCAAAAAAAAAAAATCTTTGCAATATTTTCATAGATTTGTAAAAAAGAAATAAATTGAGCAATACCCAGTTGAAACATGTTGAAAATTGGAAGATATTTGAAAAGAAAACAAGTGATTATGGAGAGGTAAGACTGTTAAATGAAGCAGCAGGTGAACTAAGAGAGGCACTGGCTGATATCACATGGAGAAAAACAGATAAGGGGAGCACTCAGTAGAAAAGACTAAATGAAAGAGGGCAGTTTCCAATTAGTAGGGATAATTACTGACAGAAGTACCCCCTTGCCATTTTGAAAGGGATTTTGTCCATCAGTACTCTGATAATAACTCATGATAATGGTAGTGATCTTCCAATGTTGAAAATGCTAAACATTAACTTTGGGGAAAGAATTTTTTCATTTAATATGGAGCTCCTTTTTATCAAGTGAATTATTACATCGGGGTAACTCTTTGCTCAAGTTCAGGACAGTTTGTTTTTCTGTTTCTGTGAATATTGTTATGAGTGATAGCACCTGAGTATGTTTCATCCACACAGAGAAAGCTTCTATTTAAGAATAGAATTATATATTAAAAATTACATATATTTAGTAATTTATATATTACTATATATAATTATATATTAAGAATTAGGATTATATATTAGAGGAAATGTGTTTTATTAGCTTGTTTACATTTTGCATTTGGTTTTTCCTCATGTAAAATCTCAGTTATGCTGAAGTCAGTGACAAAGCTTTCTTTGACTTAAGGAAAATTTCTGGCTTTATCAATGTAGAGTCAATTTTATTTTTTATAATTTTTTACAGATTTACTATAGAATAACTGTGCAGCAAAAATCCATGGTTTTAGATCTATGCAAAAAAATGAGACTATGAAGCTTGACCTTTATATACTGTATTTAAGACATTTACTTAAAATTAATTAATTTTATAGTGCTCAGGACATATTAGAAAAGATGACTGCAAAATACAACGATTTTTTTTCCTAACTTGTGGTTCATTTTGTCCTAATGTTAACCACATCAGTGAGACTTTCTGAAGCAGTAACTTTCTAATGAACATATAAGCCTTTTTGTGTATAACTTAGGATGTAAGCACTGTGACTCTCAGTTACCAGAGGCATGTGAAGTATATTCTAAACTGTAGTTTTTAAGTCTTACTTGTTAATACTTTTGTTATAGTATAGACGCATATTGTGGTTGAGTCTACAATGTACAGTATTCTGTTTCAAAACTTGCTATGTTCAATGCTTGCTATGTGAATTCAATGTATTGTTGCCTGTGATGAAACTTCAGGTTCAAACCAAGAATAACCATTTTTACAGTATGCTAAAATCGCTTGCCTCCATCACACAATACTGCTTACCTGTAGCTTTTTTAATACTAGGAATATGTCTTCTCTGTGGCGCAGAAAATGGAAAACAACTTAAAATAACTTTAATATGGTATGGTGTTTACATGCTATCCTTATTCATATGTCAGTTGAAGCAGTGGAATTTTGTTTTCTGTGGATGGGCCCCCAATGGTCCAAACAACTCTCACATTGATCTTTTCTTAAACATGATGCTTTAAGCACCTGAGCCCCAAATAAAGGATGCTTTTTTGCTTTGGTTTTACGTTGATTGTTTTTAAACTGTATTTTACATTTTAAACAGAAGTATGTTGTATATAGACTTAGGTTGGAATGGCTTGTTTCAATGGGAAAAGAAATATTCTTAACAGTTTCTAGGTAAAACATTAGTTTACATATAGCCAGAATAATTTAACTTTTGAATTGAGCTGCATAGATCACGAAGCCAAAACCAAATGTGCTAAAATTTTGTTCTTAAGGGAGCTAAAATCTCTGTGGTTAATTTGTCTGTGGACCACTTTCTTGGCTGCTATTGCAGATTTGACGTATGTTACTATTCACAGTAAAGGAGAGCGTTGGGAATTTTGTGTCTTTAATATTGTGCTACTATGCAGAAGAAAAAGGGGTGAATACCAGTATGTAACATGCCTTGAACTGTTCACTTACTCCTATTCTCCTTTCAGTTTACTCTGGATGTTATGCTTTTGTTGTCGGTGAAAACCTAACTCTGAGAATTCATTCTTTGGTGTGTACACACCTCAGATACCTATTGTCCTTCAAGGGTATATTGAAGAGAAGTGGGTAAAGGGAAGAAGGCTAGACTTCTGTAGTCATTTACAGGAGACACATTGTCCGAGTCAAACAGGACTTGTGGAAAATGGAATGTAACTGTATCATGGATAGCTTTGTATTTGATCCTAAGGAATTATTTGAGGTGTGTCTCTGATGTCCAGAACAGGAGGGCTGTTAAGTGCTGTGATGTAGTTATTGCTCTATTCTCTTGCCTTAAGTGGCTGTTACAGGGTTAGAGTAGTGCCAAGTGACAGTCTTGGGGATAGATTTAATTTTTACTACAGAATAAAGCAATGATAACTGCTTTCTGGATGCATGTTTTTGAAGAAGAGTGAGATTTTCAGAAACTCATAACTTCGGGATGCAGGTTATTAATGTATTCTTGAAACAACTTCACCTACCATGGCTCTTTATGTTGGCAGTTCAGTCATTCTTCTGAGATGAGGCATGCTAATCAAGCAAGTGATGTGCTGACTGTAAGGTACAGTTGGTGTAAAGTGGTAGTTAAAGCTTTGTCAACTGAGTATGTACAGAGGGAGTCCAACTGCTAGTGGAGGAAACATCAGTGTGTGTATCGTTATCCTTGTCTGTGAAGCGAGAAAGAACCTGTGCCTTTAACTGAAAGACTCCCCTGTAGGAAGTAATGCAAATAGCTTCAAGTGGTAGTGAAAGGCTGGAAATGCCCCTCATGTAAAATTAATGCAGTGTGTCTGAGTAGGAAATTACCAATATATAAATTACGAAATTGGTTACTAGGCTTTGTTAATTTGTAAATATAAAAAATTCAAACAAGATCCTTCAATGCTTAGTGCAGCGTTAAGTTACTATTTTTCAAAATTTTCTCTTGAATTCAGTACTTCAGTTTTAATGGAAGTCTGAAAAATCATTCTGGTAACATGGAATTCTCTATGTTTTGCTTTTGTCTTGAAGTATTGTGGACACTGGGAAAAAATGCCATTAATAAGCATTTGTGTTGCAAAAATTATACTGTTGGCCTGTCTCATTAGTGCTTAAGGGATGATCACTAACTCATGCCTGCAAATGCTGTATTAAGGATAGCTGATATTGTAAGAAATAAAATTTTTTGTGTGCTCCAACTTTTATAGCTGTTTTTAAGGAAGAAGAAAGATAAACTATATAGAGGAGGGAGAAATTGTAAGAGGGTCCTGATGGTGAGGCACATCTGTACTGGAGTACTTAAGTGTATAGCAACGTGTTGCTTAACATCTGTTATTCAGTTGCTTATTTCAGTAAAGTTAAGGGAAAGGCATTTATTGATAATGAAGATTGACTCTAATGAGATGAAGTTGTCCTTTGATACTGTTTCTTATATGTTTTATTACAGTATTTACTGCTAAAGATCATCTATGCGTATCTCTTGAATAGGTGGGGTTTGCTTTGCTATGCTATGGGTGAGATTCACAAAAGCAGTTTTCATCTAAAGAAGTTAGAATTCATTGGAGAACTCAGTGGAGAGAAAGAAGGGTCTTCTGGAGTCAAAGGCACTGAAACTTAAGATACCTTCTATTGTAAAAAAAACAAAAGCAGTGGTCCTTCTAGAGTTTATAGAGGAAATTAAGGGAAACTATCCACCTCATCTTAGAATTTGTCCTTGTGGATCTCACTCTGTTTTAAACAGCTACGCTCATGTATTTGCTCAAAAAGAAAGCGAGGTTCTTCATAGTTTCTTTGCTCCGTGAGGGTAGCAGACATTTCTTCCTCCAGTTCCTTTAACGGTAAGCTTTGCGATGGAGTTATTTCCTTTGGGAAATTATTTTTCTTTTATATTTTCCCCTAGGAATTTTCCATTTAGAAGAGAACATAATGTTTGGTTCATATTCTCATTGCACAGCAGGTTTTCTTTAGTACTTCTTCCCACAGGAATGGTGCTCAGTAATTCTCTCCAGTCCTATCATTTAACAACATGCCAGCTGTCTGCTTTCTTACATGATCGATGGAGCTCAGTAAGTTAGTTCTACACCTGATATGAGGTTTTATCTATTTTTATATATTTTCATCGTTACTTTTTGAAAAGTGGCTCAGCATCTGCCTGAGGGAATTGCTGACATGGAACCTGTCGATTCAGTCTGAGTTCAGCCATGTGCACCTGCAGTGGGAATCTCAAATGTCATCCTTCTCTGTGGGCTCCTAAGCAGACTCCAAGGCATTTTTGTGGAGGCAAGCACTGGAGATGGTCCAGAAAAAGGTATGAATATGAGTGAAAGTAGACAAACGTTTTTCCTTAGGTTCCTACAATTTTATTCACGTTAAATTCTGCCATCATTCATAATGAATGCTGCTTTTTTTTTTTTTTCCCAGCAGATGCTAAAGGAAGAGATGTTTGCTACTCTTTCAGAGGATGTAACTGTATAATTTACGTCATGTTTCTGAGCTCCACCAACTTGAAACATCAAAGTGAATTTGTTCTGATATTTGGCCAACTTATTTAGTCATCCCTCTAGACAAAACGTTTATCTGGATTTTTGGTCTGCAGTGTGGCTAAAATGTACGCTACCCAGATGTGTTTTCCTAACTTTGATGCAATAGAATAAAGCAAACATAAATACCATTTTGAATACATCTTGTTTTGACCAGTAATGGTTGATACTAAGTTAAAACTATTAGATTTGACTGAACCAGGGCATGAACTTCAGCTGTATTACATCAGGGGAACAAGACAAGTGTTTAAATTGAGGGTTTTTTTTAAAGGAAAATCTTTTCTTATCAGAAGACCTATCTCAGCCAAAATCAGTAAGAGCATTTGTTACTAATTTAGTGGGGTGTGCTTGCGTGTGGTTATATATTAGCATTGAAAAATGAGCTCTTTCCTGCTCTGCATAACTGAGGGTACTATTTGTTAGTCCAAATATTGTGCAGTAGAACTATCCATAAGCTTCTGCTCAGACAATGAGCAGATTTCTTCTAGATTTAAAACAGAAAAAGTTATAAGGTTAATTATCACATTTTGGACACTGACACTTGCCATCTCTTTCCTCTACTCCCCTACTTCTAGCAGCCCCAGAGGGAATCTTAGTCTAGGTCAGCAGGATTTAATAAAGACCTTGTACATCTTGTCCCATCTCCTCCATAGACTCAGCTCTCTGTTGGAATAAAGGAGAAGTTGAGGAGTGAGATGCTTGCATGGAAAGCTGCAATATAAATGCATTAATTCTTGGCATTTGATGGTAGGCTGTTTAACGCTTTTTTCCTTCATGGAAAAAATGGCTTTTTTTCTAGGAAGTAGAGTTGAATTGAACTTTGAATCTTTTTGAGTGTGTCTCCAAAGCCTTTTTGAAGGTGAGAGATTGTTCCGCCTTTAACTCTGGGTTGGCCTGAACTGTCTTGCTTTTCTGTCGGCATACAAGGGTACACAGGTAGTGAGGCTGGGTCAAAAATTGGCAAGTTTGCCACACAGCTGTTCTTTCAGTAGAGAATTGGTACTAATAAATGTATTGGAAGGAGTTTCTTTAATCTGTTAGGTCTTCTATCTTTTCATTTATTTTAAGGAAAAGAACAACAATGTGGTGTATGAGTGGAGTTAGCAGTTGCCCTTCTGAAAGTAGAGAAAAAGTCATGTTTCCAAAGACATGGGTGAAGGAGTTTTGCTTACACTACCAATTTTAAACTGTTTTTTCGTGGCATTTCTCAAAGGCTAAGAGGTTATAAGTGCATCATTAAATAATGTATTTTGAAATGAGTGTAGGAAAGCCATATAGCTCAGAAACATTTAGAAGTGCAGCAGGAGAACAACATAGAATGATATGATTAATAATAAAGCCCCAATCCTGTAAATATGAACATGCATATATAATGTTGGCATTTACTTTATTGGTCACCAATCCATAGCCTATGGTGAGACATACTTACTTCATCAGAATAATCCTGTGATAAAATACTTTTTATACACTAAAATAATTACTTGGTTTGCAGCTCATTTTAACAAGATGTATCAGTTTGGGGGACAAACATTTGCTTATTTTGGTTTTATTTTTGATTTCTGCTTAAGTTCTAACTCCTATACTTAACTGGCAGAATGCACGGCCTGAGTTTATTGTGTGACTAGGGCAGGTGTGCATGTAAAGAAAACTGCACCTGATTCTGTTCCTGTGGGCTTTGTGCTTGTGAATTAGCAGGGTATTTCAGATAGGAATTGTCTTAATTTGTCAGTTTGAGAGAAGAGACTTAGAAGGCGCAGTTCCAGGTGTGCAGAAGAATGAACATCATTGGCCATTATCTGCAGCACAACGAATTCGGTGACCTAAAAATATATGTTCTTTTGATCACCACCTTAAGAGTTGCCATTGAATACACTGTAATGTTACTTCAGGTGGTTCCTTTTTTGTTTTCTTTCTTTTTCTATAGATGGAAGGTCCCAGGCAGGAATATGATAAGCTCTTGGCTTCTTCGTTATTAGGTTAAGTCCACCTGCTGTGTGACTTGGCAGTAGAATATTTTTGGTCTATCAATTTTTGGTTTGCTCCCATAAAATGAAATCTGCATCACTGAAAATAATCACACCTGTATGGCAATAACTGTTGGCATAGGGGCTAAATATCATACAAAGTAGGGTGCAGCTCAAGTTTGTAAAGGTTATTTGCTGGAAATTGTTGTGGAGCAAGCATTATTGTGGTCTGGGCTGTACTTCATCTGTGGAGGAATGCAAGGGTCTGCCTTGTCTGAAATTGCCTGTTGAGGCATCTTTCATGAACAGTGAATTTTTAATTTCACTGAATGACTGTTTTGAAACCATTTTTCTTTTTTTTTGCTAGTAAATCCAGTAAAACCTAGTGAACTCCAGTCTTTTTGCTGAGCTCTCTTCAAGTTTTATACAGATAGTGGTTTTGACTGAATTTTATAAAACCTGCATTTTATCATGATGTTCCTTTGTTTTGAAATGGTTATGTCTCTTTCGGAACAAAAAGTAGAACAAATTACGGAAAACTTGTAATTCAAAGGCAAGGTATTCAAGGAAGCAATTAATATTTTTTGCGACCTTTGCACTTTGACTTGAGAAGCCAGTTTTATTTCCAAATGCACTGGCACATGTTCTCAAGCTTTTACTAATAATAGAGAAATTCTATAAAGTATCTCAAAATAGAAAAGTATTTTAGTGAGAGATGTCCTGAAATTAGTGTTGTAGTTGAGCTTCTAATTAGCCTGCCATCCATTTTCTTTGACTGCTATGTTTAGAATTTGTTTCCAGAGTGTATTATTTTAATTTAATCATTCTGAGTCTTTCTGTTACTCCCAGACACTGTGTTAGCAACCACAATGTTTACTAATCACTTAAAATTGTACACTAGCTCACCCTGAATGGGGACATCTGGAAATTTCCTCAGGTGGTCCAGTATAGAGCAGAAGTGCCAAAATCACAAGTGGGATTGGGTGGGCAAGTTTAATGGCTTGGAAATTAGCTTAGAGCTTCACTGTCTTGACTGACTTGCTGATTTGTTTGTTATTGATACTTTTATTGTTAAAGGTGTTGGAACAGAATCTGCTGGAATGGCTTTGTGTTCATCTATACAGTTGGAAAAATATCTATATTGTGTGTTAGTTGGATTTGTTTTTATTAACATTTTTAATAGGTTAATTGTTTAATAGGTTTGTTGTTTTTCATTATAATAAAATACAAATATGATATGAGCCTGATTTATTGTGTTTTACTGTGTACTTTCTTGGAAGCAATGATTTGTGGATTTATTCTACATTTCTAAAGCTACATTCCTCACCTGATATCTAACATGCTGCAAATGCTTTTTGCCACTGGGTGCATATGACTGATCGCACTTAGAGTAGTGGTCTTTAACAGGATTAAATCCTGCCTTTACTGAGTCAATACAATGTTCTCACTGGAGTTAGCAAATCCGTGATTTTACCCATTGAGCTTGACTGTACGTAAATGTTTGCAAAAGTAGGATGTAATGGGTCTCTCTTTATTTCCTGGCCATCCATAGATCCCACTGAACTGAAACACAATTAGAAATGTGTGGGAAGAAGCTCCTCTTCATTTTTAAAAATCATTTATTTAGGTTCACAGCTTATTTTAATATACAAAGCATGAAACGTCACTGTTTAAAATTTGTTCCTTTGTTGTAAAATTTTTTTGGTCATCATTACATAATACCATATATTTGGTGATATAAACCAAGCTCTCCACCTCTCTGTCTCCATTTAGCTAATGTTTGGCTGTATGTTTTTATACATTGCTGCCAATTCAACCACAGCTTCACAGTGAAACTCTGTCTTCAATATTCAATATTGTTCTCTCTGTCTTCAATATTCACTGACTAGCAGAGATTCTGTGACATATCTCTGTGTTATTTAGCACATCCCTATGCTTAAATGGAACTTTTGTTTTGAAGGGGTAAGTAAAGGATTCATTGTAACTCATTGGCTTCTTGGGTTTTGTGTAATTTGTAACAGATGTTATTTCATTCAGATAAGCTACTAATTTTATAACTCTGCTTTTAAATTGGAATTTATAATGTAGAACTTGCTTCTAAATGTATTGGAAAGTATCATATGTATTTTGGAATATGTTTGTAGTCTTTCTTCAAGAATTTTTTTTTTTTGCCTCATTTTGGTATTTAACAGTTGTACCAAATAACAAGAAATTACTTACATGCAAAACTGGCTGCAATATTTACTTGTGGATAGGCTATCAAAAGGAAATCAAGTGTCAGGTATTTAAATAATTTTCTTCCGTGTATTCTTCCTATTGACCATATTAATTCATCTAGCTTCTCAAAAATGTTAAACCCCTTAAAAAAACCCCACAAACAAGCAAATAGAGAAAAGTATACTTATCAAATACATTAATCAAAACTTTTGTCTCTAAATTGGAGAGACATCGATTTGATGGATGGACCATTCAGTGGATAGTGAATTGCCTGGAAGGGTGTAGTCTAATGGCACAGAGTTGTGGTCAACGGCTCAATGTTTGAGTGGAGAGCAGTGACGAGTGGTGTTCCTCAGGGGTTGGTGTTGGGATTGGTGCTGTTTAACATCTTTGTTGGCAACATGGACAGTGGGATTGAGTGCACCCTCAGCAAGCTGTGTGGTGCGGTCGACACGCTGGAGGGAAGGGATGGGCCATCCAGAGGGACCTGGACAGACCTGAGAGGTGGGCCCATGCAAACCTTATGAAGTTCAACAAGGACAAGTACGAGGTCCTGCACGAGTGTCGGGGCAATCCCAAGCACAGATGCAGGCTAGGCAGAGAATGGATTGAGAGCAGCCCTGCAGAGAAGGATGTGGGAATAGTAGTGGATGGAAAACTGACTATGAGCCAGCAATGTGTGCTCGCAGCCCAGGAAGCTAACTGTATCCTGGGTTGCACCAAGAGAAGTGTGGCCAGCAGGTCGAGGGAGGGGATTCTGCCCCTGTACTCCGCTCTCATGAGACCCCACCTGCAGTGCTGTGTCCAGCTCTGGGCCCCCCAACATAAGAAGGACATGGACCTGTTGGAGCGAGTCCAGAGGAGGCCACGAAGATGATCAGGGGGCTGGAGCCACCTCCCTTATGAGGACAGGCTGAGAGAGTTGGGGTTGTTCAGCCCAGAGAAGAGAAGGCTCTGGGGAGACCTTGTAATGGCCTTCCAGTATGTAAAGGGGTCCTACAGGAAAGATGGGGAGGGACTTTTTACAAGGGCATGTAGTGATAGGACAGGGGCTAATGCCTTTTAAACTGAAAGGGGTAGATTTACATTAGAGGTAAGGGAGAAGTGCTTCCCTGTGAGGGCGGTGGGACACTGGCACAGGTTGCCCAGAGAAGCTGTGGCTGCCCCCTCCCTGGCAGTGTTCAAGGCCAGGTTGGACGGGGCTTTGAGCAACCTGGTCTAGTGGAAGGTGTCCCTGCCCATGGCAGGGGGGGTTGGAACTAGATGTCCTTTAAGGTCCCTTCCAACCTAAACCATTCTATGACTCTATGAAGGTAAAATAATTTTAACTGAAACACTTACAGCAGATGGAACACCAGAGACAACAGGAATTCTTTTCTGTTACCATAGATTTAAACAAGGAAGTTCAGGTAATGATAGGCAGCAGTATAAAACACTAAGATGTGTTTAAATAAAACCAGTAAACTGGCAGCAGTGATGCAAACAAGCAGTTTTTTTGCCACTGGATTAATATTGCTAAGACAGAAAAATTTTCAAAATTGATTTATGCATATGAAGAGCTGCATGTTTAGATTTAGAGGAATATGAAACTGCTTCCTTTAATTAGATCATACCTATTTAAAGTAGAGCTAACCAGGTGGTCTTCATGCTCGGATTATACTGGCATACCTTGTTTAAATACTTAGTCCAGACAAAATAGAAATTTCCAATGGAGCAGGGTGACACTGATCTGTCAGGGTTTTAATTTGGGTTTAACTGTATTAACAACCAAGTACTTTTGGATAATGCACTCAGGTGCCCAGGATTCTGAACCCTGTAAATATTTTGCAGTAATTTTAAAAAAAATGTCTAGTTATAGTGATATAGATAAAAGTTGGGGGAAGAGAGACTTGGAAGACAAAGTAATAACCTGTTTTCTTATGGAGTGTTCTAAAGAGGAAAAATGAAAAGGTAGAGATCTCTTTTTCCTTTTGAAGTGACCATATTCATACTACTATGTTTCTCTATAGCTGAGGTGAAAGTTACTTTATCCCATAACATCATTGTCACTAGTTCTTAAAACAAAATAAAATAAATGATGCAGTGTGATTCTCCATGATAATAATCCAGTGTCACTTTGGTTTGTGGAGGTAGGACACAGCTTTGATATATGTGAAGTTTCAGTGGAAGATTCTGAATTTAAACAGTACGTGCATTTGGCTCCTATAGAGTGTTTGAGTTGACTGCCATCTTAACCTGTAACCTGTGTTGTGCTTGTAGACGATATTGCTTCATGGAAAATTCCAATTTAGAAAGGTGCTGTAGAGCTGTTAATGATAATTCTGTCATGAATACAAGAAAACAAAGCCACACAACTTCCCTTGCAACCTAGAGTATGTCCTTAATCTGGCTGTTCTAGTTTCCAGAAGCACAGATTGCAGTAGTAATTACTTTTGATGATCAATAATTTCATGTTCATCGGGTGAGGCAATAGAATTTCAGGAGGTAGCTGGGTGCATGGGTTGTCATGCTGCAGTGTCTCTTGCGTCTGCCGTCTTCTCAGATCGAGGTCATCTTGAGCTTCACTTGAAAGTTGAGTATTTGGTGTCTAGTGAATTGGTGCTTTGTTGTTGTCACAGTGGGCCTATGCCACAGTTTTAAAAACTGCAGTCGTGGTTAGCACTAGCCAAGGCATTCTTACAGGGGTCAGATAATTGTGGCCTGAGGTACTTAATCCCAGTGTGCACTCTCATGTACTCATTGCAGCACTGTGGGAATGCCACAGTGTTTAGAAGTGCTCCCTTGTGCGAGTGACATGGTTATTCTTTCTGGTGAGGGAGTGTTTGATAAAGATCTCTCCCTGACATGGATATCTTTGCCTGCATTCCATAAAGCTTTAGTCACCTGTCAAAAGCTGTGTGCACAATGGTTGTTGAGTGAGGTGGTCTGCACAGGGAATCAGGCTGCTAATCAATGTTTTGTTACTTTGTAAACTACTTTGAGAATTGCCAGTTTAAAAAAAAAAAGTTTACTCCCAGAAGAAGTCAGGATTGTGTTAATTAAATGGATATTATCACTTAAATTGTCTTACCTGTTTTAAAGGTTTGCTTTGCTGGTGTCTTAGCTTTTGTATGTGGCTGCATGTCATGTGTGCAGGGTAAACAAAGGGGTTTATAAGGAAAAAATATTTCACTTTAAATGCTTACATGTTCTATGTGAACTAGGACATGTTATGGAGACTTCTTGAAACCACAAAAAACTATTCTGTTAGATCTTGTTACAGATTTAGTAGCTGAGTTGTATTTCCCTCTCTAAAATGAGTGAATGTGGGAAAAGGTAAAATAAGGTAGTAGTAAATGTCGTGTTGCAATAGGAATGAACAAGCAGTAATCCTAGCATTTCTCGGCTCTCTATTTTTTTCTGCTTTATATGTATTAAAATCCTCCTTTATGAAGATTTAGTTTAAAAATTGTTGGAAGGGGTTGGATCAATTAACTACCTTGCAATAAATTATTCCATAAGAACAATTGTTGGAAGAGACCTGTGAGCTTGTGATCTCTTTTTTTGCTTTTATGACTGTGTACAGAATGGCTCTTTTGAAAACAGGTATAAAGGCTTTGATTATGGATTAATTTACTGTGGAGTAAATAATAGCCTTGATAATTCATCATCCCTGTGTCCATTTCAGCATAATTACATTTCTGATGTTTTTTGTCATCTTTTAACAAATTTTGTATAGAATACTTGCTCCTAAGTGCTATGGATGAAATGTAAAGTGATTCTGTATTCCTTAAATGCCAAACTTCTGCTCTCTTCAAACTGGATTTCTGCTAAAAATGAAGATACTTCAAATTTACTAGAAGCTGAACCCAGTGTGATAGAAGTAGGTGGCTAAAGTTTCACCAGTGGTAGACATTTCTGTTTTTCTTGGCTGTTTTAAAAAAAGAAAAACAAATTGTCAGTTACATTTCCTGGTCTCCATTTTAGAATATGGCATGAAACCTGTGAGAGTCTTCAGTCCCAGTGGTGTTAGGGACTCCAAGAAAATATACTACCAACTCAAAAGAAGGCTTCTTGAAACTTCATACTCATTTCTTTTCCAAAGTTTCAATCAACTTCCTAGCCAGCTAATAAGAAGGCATTTTGTATTTTTGGAATTGTCTTTGTATTTTTTTGTATTATTGGAATAAGCCTGGGAGAGTGATGTTCATTATTGCTTCAAGGAACTTGTCTGAATATACAAGAGTGGGTATGTTGCAAGCCTTTTTCATGAGGGATTAGTAATTTTGAAGTTACTGCTCTGAAAAATATCTTAAGTAAGCACTAGAAATGGAGAAATCTGATTGTTTTTGAAACTTGAATCACCATTAGTTTACAGTTTTCAAACGCTTGACATCTTATAAGATCTACTTAGCAATGAAATAATCATGGAGAGGAATCTTTCTGCTTGAACAGTTAAGGCTGAAGACATAAGAAATGCCCTATGCCTGGAAATTATTGCAGTTGAATCCTGGTAATAGTGTTGAGGACTGAAGTTCTCAAGATTATAAAAACACTTCTGGATTTCAGCTTTACCATTGCAACTGTGAATATGAAATTTAGTAAAAATCTTAAATGTCTTAATTTAGAGAGTAGTTCTCTCTTTTTACAACATGCTTTCATAAGTAACGTAATGGGCCTGTACTTTGCTGTAGGTAGGTGTATTGGAACAGAGCGAGAATTTGGGTAGAAAAATTTAAACTAAAAGGATGTAAGTGAAAAGAAGTTTTGATCAGTTGTAAAAATATATATTCAATACTGTACTTTCAACCCATTCCAGTACCTATTACATATTTCCTGCATCAGCCACATCCCTTTCTTCCATTGCTTTTAGAAAGAAAGTTTAAAAAACTTACTTTTAATTTTTTTGTTTGAAAGCTTCGGATATTGAAGGAGAAAGAAACAATATTATGCAATATAGACGTATTCTTTACTTGATAGTTTCCAGTTGGTCTGAAATCTTTGCATCTAAGCTACACTTGGGACTGCCAATTGCAATATATTTATTTTTCCACCTACCCCATGAAAAAGTGAGATAAGTAGAGATTTCCTTTTATTTTTATTTTATATCTGTTTAGAAAGATGATAAAATAGATCTTAACTAAACAGATTGAATAGCTACTGTGAGAATTGAAGATATAGTTGGGAATTTATTAAGAAACTGTGACTGAGTCTGAAGAGACTAGGATCTCAGTTTGCAAAGGGTATAGATTCTTTATTTCTCTCAGCTATTGTAAAATACAATTAGAGATAATGTTCAGGTGAAAATAAAATAATAAAAATGTGAATGTCATGTTTTTAGAACTTATTAATCCTTAAATTCTGCAAGCGTTTGAATGAAGAATGCTTCGAAAATTTATAGCTGATGTCCTGGGAGATGTTTAGAGTAATTTTCCTCTGTGAGGAAAGATTTCTTTTTTCCTCATCATATTAAGTAGTTACTGTGGAACCATGTATGGTCAAGTATCTTTAGTCCCTTCCAGCTGCTTTCTGTGTTGTTTTGACTTTCAGTTCTCAGCATATCTCAAAGGGTGCTGTTTGACAACCTTTCTTCTGTCTGTGGTATAGGCTTCTTAAAACTGCCACGATTCTGTGTGCCTACGTTATCATATGGTAATTCATATTGTATTATCCTGGCATTCCAGATCTCAGAAAGCTATATTAGGTCATTTCTTCATCTATGAACATAATTAATGCTCTAGAAATATTTTTTTTCCTTCTGGTTTCTCTGCAAGTGTAACAGTAGAACTTGTATATATGCAGTCATGTAAAGATTTTATTGCTGTATGTTTCAGTGACCTGCAACACTCCAAGACTGAACCTCTCCTTTAGAAACTTAGGCTTGTCACTGGTATAATATGTCTTGTATTATTGTGCATTCAGAACTGTAGAATTTTGTACCAAACCCAAGTTTTTTTTAACAGTTATACTTTTAAGGGTTTTTTATGAAGCTGTTTTCAAAATAGCTTATAGGCTTGGTACATTAGGTATTGTTGGGAGTACTGGGATATTTGTTTTACATCTGTAGCCACTGGAAAGGTGAGCATCTCCTTTGTTCATGGTTATGAAATGGAATGAAAGCAAATTCTGAAATGAAGGATCCTTAAGGTAAAAGGCCGTGTCAGTTACTTCTCTTTATGCGATTTATGCTTCTGAGGTATACAGTACAGTCTAAGTTGAAATATAGCACAGTGAGAGACCACCTAAGAATTCATGAAAGACGCAGTCTAGGAGGTGTCCTTTACCTTTGTTGTGTAAGTAGGGTTCGGGTAGCTGCCACACAAGTGCAACTGTATTTGGCTGCTTGTTCAGCAAAATTGGTATTAGCTGGGCATGATCTGTAATAGGATACAGCTAGCTTGCCTTTATTCAGAATTCCAGGATTTCTGAATTTATCCACTGCACTATCCATTCAGTAATGATATTCTAGGAAGCATACTGATGAACGTTATCAGTATGTTAAATTCATCTCGGCATATTTTTCTTCCCAAAATTCTCAAATGCCTATTGGACAGGAAAGGTGATTAGATATTTAAAGGCCCCTGTTAGACTGAGGAGAACTTTAACTGTTGTTGCTTGTCTCCTCAGAAAGATGAAGCTGTATAGTGCGTACAATTACTGGTTACAGTGGTCAGATGCAACTGATGTAGTGTACTATGTAGTGTCATGTTTATCAGGTAGCTTTGTCACCCATAACTCTGTTGGAAAGTAACTGCAATATGGAACTCCAGCTTGTGTAGAACATGAGATATGAAGAACATCAGGGCTTTGGTCAGAGCAAACTGAATGTGGGCACGATTACATCAGGTGACGTGTCTGTGATACTGTTACTCTCCTCTAACGAAAGTATGTCATGTTGGTTTTCACTATTTGGGATTAATTTCTCTATTAATTTCTCTCTTCTTAACATGGTTGTCTGGGCTTTTATTTTTTTCTTTTTTTTTGTTTTGTTACTTGGCTCTGATTTATGTAGTGTTTGAACTCATCAGTGTCCTGTGGGTTCTCCATTTTATTTGGAAACATTACATTTTAAAATCTAAACCAAAAGCTATCAACGTGTTTTGTTTGAAATGTTTCATATTTATAGTTCCCTAAAATTCTGTTTTCTTTATCTTCCCAGTCACATGGGAGCTTGGAGGGAACACACACACATCTCTAATGCCAGTGTTGTAGATTAAAAATAGTTTTCCACCACCAAATGCTAACAGCTGGTTGGCTTTGCTTCCCGGCTGAAGATGCATGGTATAGTATTTTTGTTTTCCTGCTGTTGCCAAATGTTAATGGATCAGGCTCTGCAAGTTTTACTTTGTAAATTCTGTTGTAATACTAATTACACTTTAACTGCATTTGTGTGAGGCTTTTCACAACTCCAGTCAAGCACCTATTACCCCATTTTGCAGATAAATAAACAGAAGGAGAAAGTGGTTGAGGGAGGTGCTTTGTGTTGATTTAAATGACAATGAAGATAATCAGCGCTGCTGTAAGCCAAGTATTATTCAGGCAACCTGAAGATGTAGTGGCATTAGTGAGAACAGGTTTGTAAGTTGTGCTCCCCCAGGATAAACCCTTAACCCCTACCCTTAACCCCTTTCCTTTAGTTGAAGTAATTCAGTGCAAATACCATGGAAAATCTCTTGTCATATTGTAATGATAGCAACTGCATATTGAAATCACTGTCATCTTCACTTTTCACCAGCGATGGAAAATGTCTAAACATTATATTTCAAGAAAGAAGGCATTTATAGCAATATTTTTCCCGATACCATTTTTTGTAATGCTGTGAGTGGACAATATTATGTACAATGACAAGTTATTTCTGAACGGAGTAGAATATCATGTGATAACTCATCTGTTTTTCCCCATCTTGAAGTACTCAGCAAAACTATCTCACCATCTTAGAAGAAGTGAATCTGCCATTTTATTTTATTTTGAAAATTCCTTTATAATGTCTGGCAGTTGAAGTGGTATTGCCTTCATATATGTGATCCATAATGTTTACATTTTGGCATAAAAGCTGAAGCAAGTGGTACAAAACATGAAGAGACCTGAGAGTTAATAAAATAACAGATGGCAGTTATGTTTGTGTGGAAATAATTATATACTGCATTTTTAATTGCATAAAATCAATGTATTGTTTTTGATTAATACAGTAGGCTTGCTGGTCATATAGGGATTAGTGTCTTGTGTGGTATAAACCTGAAAGTTACTTTGTTACCATGCATTATGTGATATGATGGGGATCAATTTCAGAAATGCCTTAAGAATATGCTCTAAACAGAATCCTTTCTACACTGATTGTACTAGATAGATTAATCCTGTTGCCATATGGACTTGAAATTGCCTTGGGTATGCAAAAGAAAAATCTAGATAAATGATAACTCATTTAATACTCTGTGGTTTGTGTTTATGGAAAACAGAATTCCTTGGGATCTTCTAAAGGAAAACAAGAGTGTGCCAAAGGTAATTTCAGCGTTGAGTGTTCGTGGATGGTGAAATTATACTTAACAGACGTTTGTAATTTTTGCAGGTAATAGCTCTAGCAGATGCAGCAGAAGAAAATCAAGCCAACATGTTCCAGGCATTCACAAAGTTGAAAAGCGCCACCCATCTGGTGATTATGCTGATTAGTCTGTGGCAGAAGCTCAGCGCTGATCAAGTTGCTATTCTGGAAGCTACGTTTTTGCCACTAGCAGAAGATACACAAGAGCTGGTAAGAATCTGTTAAGAGCTGCTCGAAAAATGCTCATTTAAGTGCTTAAATTTACATATTTCCCCATGCACTTTGTTGAAGACTGTCCTTTGAAGTGATTTAGTAGCCTTATTAAGTAGGTGTTTACAAACTACATTGATTTCACAGGAAAGTGGGAAAGTAGGAGTAGATTATAGAATGTTACATTAGAAGATATGGATGATACCAGTTAATTCCCGCTTAATCCTTCCTTATCAAGCCAAGTAGGAGTGTCTCACATAAGTTTAGCTGGTTTTAGCTAAACAGTTTAGCTGTCCAGTTGTCAGCACAAACAGAATAGCTCCAATTTTTTGAAGACCAATATAAATGCTATTATAATGTACATACATGTGTACTTGCATGCACACGTTCAAATAGAACTATAAAATATAGACATATACACATACTAATACAGTATATTTAATCTGTTAAGCATTTGCCGTGCTTGTCTTCAGTGTTTGCACATTGGTTAATATAATGGATGAAAGTTATACAAAGAAAATACTGTGAATAGATAATGTACTTGTATTCTCCAAACCATGCTCTGGATAATTCTGCATTGTGTAGATATCTTGCAAATTCTGGTCTGATTTAGTGAATGTGACTATGTGAGACTGTATGCAAAATTTGCAGAATGGTCTGTAAAGAAAGATAATGCTGGATTCAATTCTTTCTTAAGGTCCCCAGCTAAATACTGCTTTAGTTGGATTAAGGAATATTCTAAACTTAAAACAACTAGAGTTGATCTCCAGTTAGTTTCAAGTTCAACCTTCGTGCTGGGTTCTAGAATAAAGTACTTAAAGATAGCGTGCCACGGTTAGAAGAGAAATAAACTCTGACATTAATATGTCTCAGCAGTTTCTTTTAGGTATCTGAGCTATAAAGTATACTGCATAACCTTTCACAAATAACTTCTATGGAATAAAAAATAAGAATAATCTAAGTTCGCATTAGTTTTAATTTTCATGCTCTGCACAGGGTTTTTGCAATGTACAGTGGATCCAGAGTTTGGTACATACCCAGAATACTTAGAATGGTTTGTGGCCATTTAGGAAGCTTGTGCTGGCTTCCAAGTGAATCTAGGATCATCTGCAATTTCCGTCTGGGGGAAAAAGGGTTTTGGGCATTTTACATGATATTGACCCATAGCAGGCAAAGCAAAACAGTTTTGTTGAGATTTGTTTTGGATTTTGTCCTTATTTAAACTTGAAAAATCAAACTGCACAACCAAGGAGTATGCATTCCCATGAATAGAATTGAAAGAAAGTTCATATGTATCTCATAAAAGCCCAAACAACCATTTTTTACATGACTCACTTTTATTTTGCCATCAGGAATTGCATTGCTTTGACACATGTTTTGATAAAACATGGTGAAATCTGTTGCTTATCGTATATACTGAAGTGATATCCTGTATTATATCTTGATGTGGTTTTGATATAGTAGTTAACAATATTCCATGTTAAAGCTGTAAGACCTCACATAAATATTGTAAGGATGTACATCCTGCAGAGCAGCCAGGATGAAAAATGTAAACCAACAATAACTGGAGGTGGAAATGGAAATGAAACCTTTACAAAATACTGAAATACATGCCATATTGAAGTTGTTATGGCACCACAGAAATCTGAATGCAATTTAAGGAGAAGTTTAGTCAGGAAAGAAGGAAATCTGACATACCAATGAGGTTTACAGACAGAAGCTCCTAGCTAGTGTTCGGGTTTCCTTGTGAGCAGTTGAGTGGAACACTGGCAAAAGAAAGGACTCTGAAGAATTTTTATTTACCCTTCAAACAATTCTGTACAATGGTTTGTTTGTATTTTTATTTCGAGGGAATGTGTTAGAAGACAGTTTGGATGCAGTCTACATCTCCAGAACATTTTCTGCCTTGTGAGCATTAAACTATGGAAGTGTTTTTTTAATATAAGGGAAATGTTTATAATATACTGTTACCGTAAAAAGAAATGCTTCTCTGACCGTAACATCAACATTATTCTCATGTATGCCATTCCATTTAGAACAGATTGCATCTTGTTTTCTAGACCTGACAATCACTTCAGTTAGATATTTAGTAAATACTAAAGTCATGTTTTGTGTTCCCATTGTCACCATTTTTTTCCCAGACTGCTAAATGGTTTCTGTTGCTGCAACTTTTGTCTAATAATGTGTAAAATTTGGTTTTTCTTGTCTATAAAGATATAGCAGAAGTAATACTGCAAACCTGCATGTTTTCTGGGAATAACAGATATTTGGCATTTTATTTCCAGCAGTAAACTTCTAACTAGCACCTAAATAGTATTGCTTTGATTACGTTGACTAAAAAGGCTGCTCTTGTTTAGTATTGGAAATACAAGGACATTCCCCTTTTTCGGTGTTTCTTTCATAATTCTGCACAGTTTGAGGAGTATAACACCAGAAATTGAATGACATCTCTCAGGGCTCTGTTTTTGACCAGTGGAATAAATGAGGTAATCCTTCATTTAATGAAACCATTAAGAAAGTGATGCCAAAACTGAAAAAAAGTTAATCTTATTTGCACGGAAGTTAGGTGCAGTTTTGTCCAATGTACTTTGTTACTGTTGGACTAAAATTAACCCCGTATTAAAAATATAGAATTCTATATTGTTAGTATTTCAGAGCATAGTGTCACAGCTCCATGCAAACTGTACTTTAAAATGTATACTGATTTTGAGTCCTGTGTTTTGCTACCTGTTGAAATATATGGTAGAAAACTATTTTAGAGTGCTTTTGGAGACAAAGAATCCATGATCGCCACAATAATATTAGTGATTTATCAGAGATTTTATTATGCAATTGATTTTTTTCAGGAGAGTTGGTGACTGTTCTGCAAGACTAGCATATTTGTTATTAGCTTTATAACAGGGAGTGACAACAATTTGAAGTACTATAAATCTGAAAAATGAAAAAAGCAAAGAACATTTTAAAGGATGTTTTTCAGTGATTATACTTTACCAAGCTGAGTTAGCTGGATGGAAAAAGAGATTTGAAAAATGCTGAGTTTATGATAAAGCATGTGTTTACAATAGGAAATCCTTTTGGGAAAGGAGGGAATTTGTCCAGGCTAATTTAAAGGGTTCAAAGGGTTCATGCTACATGGGATAGTTTTGATATAAAGGTTGCATGGTGTCTGGATTGACTGATGGCTCATATGTCTCATCATTGAGCTATTAATGCTTTCTTTGTTTAAGATATTACAAAGGGAAAAAAATGTCTGTCAATACTGACATTCTAACTTTAGGACTGACGGAGGGCCCTCAGCAGTATAGCCTTCAATAGTAACTTTACTGAAGAATAAATATTTTCATAGTTCTCATGATGTTACCAAATAATGACATACAGGTACTTCATTGGTCAGAATCATCCCTTTGTTGTTATAGTCACATTTGTGATACTACAGTTAACAGTAATGGCTATAAACTGGCATCGAGGAAGTACATTTTAATCTCCTTTTATTTATGTTTGGAATCGTACCAATCAAGTAAATGTCTGTATTCAATCTTAATTTCTTACTGAAGTTGTAATTTGGAAGAAAAAAATGCCTGAGGGAGAAATGCATATTTTTAAGTGACTCTATGATCTAGTGTAATTAACTTAAGTTAGTGACTATAAATTTACTACTTTACAGCGTTGATTAGATAAAGTAGAAAAATATACTTTAAGGCAGTGATGAAAAAGACATGGTGTCAGAAGAAAGTCTTGAAGTGCCTAGTAAGAGTCATAGGAGTTACTATCAAAAGTGCCCGTGCTTTCTATAAGAAGGTCATCTGAATGTAAATGAATGGGAAACACTAGATAGCCTGCTAGGTTTTATGCATGATAGCAGATGGGTTTTATTGTAAAGTTCTTGAGTAACATAGAAAATACCCTTTTGTGGAAAGAATCCTTTACTGAGTGAAAGTTCTCAAGATTAAAGATAAAGTTATTTCTGTAATTCCAGGAGGCTTAATTCTGTCCAGACTGACAGTAGCCAACTTCTACTTGAATTTTTCCCTTAATGTTTAGTATTTTTGAAGCTTTGAGCTAATAGTTACATCTTTGGTGAGAGTAATTTTTATGAGCCTTAATTCTTGGAATTTATTGGAGATTGTTGCTTTTCACTAGTTCTTGTGATTAGTTAGAGTATAATCCAACCTAGGTCTTAATCACAGTAAAATACATCTGGAATTAGTTTTTGTGTCATATATTTTCTATGCTTGTTGTTTTAACCACTTTTTAAATGCAAAGCTCCAACTGTGTAATGGACTGAAATATTTTAAAATAGGCTGAAATATTTGGTATTTTATTGTTTGCCATAGGCCGATACAAACTATCTTTTGGTATTTTGTAATTTTAAATTTCTTAAACAGAACCAAAAAAACCCCAAACCCAACAAACCAACAAAAACCCCCAAACTACCACAAGGCAGTGACAACTGGTAACTTGGAACCAGTATTCCATACAGTTGTATTCTTTATTTCTCTGAACAGACAAGTTAATAGCATATACATTCTGCCCCCCTCCCCCCCCCCCTTCTCTCTAGAAACAAAATGGATAATACGGCTGAAAATAAGTAGTTTTAGATGGAGGGTCACATGAATTTTTTTTTTTTTTTCCCATCTGGGAAAAATACATTAAATGATGTTCACTATCTTTTTTCAAAAATCAAAACTAATAAAGAAGTCTTCCTTCTATTCGAATCAAGGCCATGCAACAGAACCTTTCAGAAAGACTTTTCTGGTACAGTCAAGCATCTAAGTCCAGTAGAAGTCAAAAAAAAAGAAAGCTAGTGGGTTTTATACCCTTAATCACCAAAATAAAAGGAAGGGGCTTTAAGCTTTTTCTGAGAAAAACCATTTTTCAGTAAAAAAAGTCAGTCTCAGTCCGAAGTTTAGTTTTGGTTAAGGGCAACATAAAATTGTCAAGTGGGGGAAAGGTGAAGCTGAACGAATGAGATGCCCACTCTTCCCTGGGCAGTGAAGGTCCAGTGTGAGGGAGGGAGGTTGAAAATGGAGTAGTGGTGCCTCGATCCTGTCATTGTCCTTTGCTTGGGCCATGTATATGTGACCAGCTGGAGAATAAGAGAAGTAAGATCATGGCTCAAGTACCAGCCTTCTTTGATTTTATGTTTTGATATGGAAGTTAAACTGTTTTGCTCAGTGCTCTGCCTGATAGCCTGCTTTCTAGAGGACTAGAGTACACCGGAGACAACTAGAGTAGTTGGAGAGAAGGACATGTGGTTGTAAAGCCAGTAAGTTACTGCAAATTGATGTGTAACCATTTCTGCTTTATTTGTGATCTCTTAAAAGCAGGGTTTCAAAGTGATTGATTACTTGTCAATTTTATGATGTCTAGAAATGAAACATCAAATATTTGTGGTAAGTAATTTTGGGGAAAGAGGGAATTTGAAGAGTGAGGTGGTGGTCTCACCACTACTTTAAGCGCTATCACAGTTCCTTTAAGTGTTTATGAATCATTCTCTTCCTGCAGTTAATTGTATTTACTGAGAAGACAGTGGGTTATGGCAGACATAGCAAGTTGGAGGCAACTTACACCCCTGTCTAATGATCATCTGTAGCTGAACTCGTGTGATTCTTCACAGTGGATTCTGTGGGTGGAACAGAAAAGTGCCGATGCTTTGTTGGTCTGAGAAAGAAAGGCTTAGCGTGGTCTGTTTAAACTTTTTTGTGTATTAATGAAAAGCTATAATTTATCTTTACCTGATGCTTTCCACTTCAAAGGACTAGCAGAAGAAGCTATGGCCAATTGTATTTTCTTTTTTGTTTTTCTCTTGTCATTGCAGTTTTTGCAGTGGCTGGTAAGAAGGGGACATAAGATTTTTTTTTTTTTTAAAAGGCTCACTTCTGGTGGTTGGTAATAGTACTGCTTTTCAAAAAAAAAAAAAAAAAGCTTTCTTTTTTGTTCCTGATGGCATAAAATTAGTTTAAACAAAATTATGCAGAAACAGGTTTTGATGTGCATTAAGAATTGTAAAAGTTCTAAGGACAAAAAGAATCATTGTATTCTTGTCATGTTTAGTTGTATTCCCTGGAACTTGTATCAAGCTCAGAACAAGCATTCAGCCTTGGTATAAACCTTGTGCTAATGGAAAATCTGACACATCTGTTGGTGAGATGTGTTGTAAAAAAATGTTTTTAGAATTAATTTTGTAGTTAACTTGAGCTATCACCTTATTTATTCTGCCAGTGTTAAAGATGCTGAACATAATCTTCAGTGGGCTGTCTCTGTTGTGAGCAGAAGCCTATTCAGGGATCTTATTTCTTGGTGTAAATTAGTCAAGGCAAAACTGTGTTCTGCTGTGATTAGTTTGTCTCCAGCATATATTACCTTCTTTAAAACTAACTTGGATATCCTGCAAAGTATTGCAGTTGTCCCAAGAGACATAGCCTTTGTTTGATAGATTAAATAAGCTTCTGTTATCAGACATCTTTCTCTGTGTAATATTGTGATGGGGACCTCTAAACTTTCTCTTTGTTAGGGTAGTGTAATCTATCTAGTTCAAGTACAAAGAGAAGCTAAAATATTTTGGTGTAGTAATAATTGCTGAATATGTGGTGCATACCAGGAGTCCAGATCAGTTACCTAAACTGCTTAATGACAAGAGTGATGCATTATAGTGATTATGGCAATGTTGTTGACCAAAGGTCTTAACGCTCAGTATATATAATCAGTGACTCTTTCTTTTGGGTTCCTTATTTTAAAGAAGCTGATTGTCAGTGGAGAATTCCTTTGATATTGTGTCCTAATTGAAAGATCTACGGACTCTTGCTAATTGAATACTAGTGTTTTAGAAATATAATGTGATTTATGATTGATTGTAAAATTCCACCAGAATTATGTGTATGCTGAAAAAACTTATCAGTTTTGGCATCATTAGTATATGGCCTTCATATTACATAATTGGACAGGGTTTATAGACTGAGAAGTTGCAATATTTGCTGTTAGTTTTATTTTCTGATTCTCACATCAGTTAAAAGCTATGCTACTTTCATTCCAAACACTGTAATGCTGTGTTAGTATCTGATTAAAAAAAGCCAACCATGTATCATGGCATTTTCTTAGAAACTAAGATAGAGGTACTCCCAATAATTTTATGAAGCTCTCTATTTATATTGGACATATGACTTAATGATATGCAGCTAAATTCATTATTTCCCTCAGATCTGACAGTTTGAAATGTTTCTGAGAGGGTATATCAAGATCTAATCACCAAACCATCCAAACTTTGTTCTTGGGGGCAGGGGGGGAACCAGTTGTGGTATCACTGCTTTTGGTTCTGAAGTTGTTGGTGGTTGTTCTTGCTTCTAAATTGTAATCCTAATGTACCATTTTTTGGTCATTATTAGATGACCTATAGCTGCTGTTCACACATTGTGGTGTTGTATAATCTGTCTACTGGAATGTGTAGAGATATGGCTAGATAGTGTGAGAAGATGTCATGTGAATCTTTCATCTTGTCAAAAGATCCCAGAAAAAAACTTACTGGCTTACTGTGATTTTCAGAGTAGCCATTTTTTAGATGGAGTTTTTTCCTTTTAGTTCATGGTAAGACACTTTATCTTAATTCCTAGACTGAGAATGATATACCACTGTTCTCTCATATCTGCACAGGTGGTGATAGACTCACTTTATATTAGGACAGACCAGTTCAAATTAAAGGAACATAAAGATTGCATAATTTATTTCCGCCATCTTCTTCTGGCTTTTTTTCAATGAAGCGAGTTTGATATAGCCAAAATATGGTTTTGATACCTCAGAAGTAAAACAGGTCATAAGACAAGGCTGTACAAACAATCAAGGAGTTGATGATCTTTGCCCAAGCTACTGTCTCAAGCAAAAAACCAGTAATTCTAGCATAAGCTTGAAAATTGGCTATTCAAGTAAGCATTCAAGTCCAGTTTGCCACTATCCATGTTGTCCCCACCTGTGCATTTTGGGAGAATAGAAGTTCCACAATTTGAAGCAACAGAGCTGAATTTAAAGTTAGTGGTGATCTAATGTATTGTGAGAATTTAAATAGGAAACAAACTTTTTGTCAAGCTGCGTTTTTTTCAGAGCTAAAATATTTGAGTGGGCATGATTCCATATTTCACAGCTTTTGGAAACACAAACTCATTTGTCAGGCTTTCATAGCATCTTATATTGGTAATCTAGTAAAGGGTATTATAATAAGAGAAGAAAAGTTCCTCCCCAAGTGTATTACTGACATGAAAATAAAATATGGGCTAGGATGCAGTAAAATGTCTAAAGAAACTTTTTTTAGCATATGTTTTATCTACTCTTTTCTTTTTTCTCCAGACCAAGTATAACAAGGTCTGATTCTTCTTCCCTGTATCAAAAATTATCTTGCTGAACCTCACTGAAGTTATAGACCTCATGTATGGCAGACCTGCTGTTGAATGTATAGCATTCTTCAGCAAGATGAGTGACTCCTGATGTGTTTGCATGCCTGCAGTCAGCTTTAACAGTATCTGCAAAACCCAAAGAGCACCTCAGTTTTTCTAGCTAACTGGTGAAAAGTTCTTGAGGAAGAGAAAGATGAAGTGTTAGGTGATTTCAGTGCTAAAAAGCAAAACAACAGACATCTGAAGCTGACAACAAAGAAACCAAACCACTCCATTCATGTAGTGCATACAAGAGTTTCTTTCATCAGTTCCCAGAAAGGGATCAATGGTTGTAAGAAGTTCAGTTAAAAAGAAAATTAAGGTGACAAAAAGACCTCAAAAATTCAGGATTCAGGAAAGACTTCTACAGAAACCCATGATGTGTGTGAACTTTCATGATTCCAGACAGGAAGTATTTGTATTACAACAAACAAGCATTACTAGAGGAGTAACTGTATAATTAGATAACTAGAATGTATCTGTTGAAAAACATGCCCTCTTCTCTGCCTCTCACCCAGTCTGCCTTAAAGATCTTCATAACTTTCACTGTTGCCCAGAAATAAATTATTAAAAAAAAAAGGTGTCAGGACACACTCTTATTGGTCCAGTTTTGGGATACAAGACAATTTGAAAGAGGAGATGGGCAATATAGATACAGTATTTGTCAAGAAGAAAACTACTGATCTAATTCTAGTCTAATGCTGACCTAATTCTAGCCTAATTTTGAAAGCCTTTCTGTGCAAATGAAAAACGTCTGATCCTAAAGGATGCAGCCTGTGTGGAAATTTGGCTACAACAATCAGAGATTAATTAAATTTTAATGGGAGAGCTTATGAAACCACTGTCTATAGTCATTCTCATATATCATGTTTTGGTGAAGCACGCACTTTCCTGCATGCAGGAAGCATGGAAGAGTTAGGCAGCTGTAGAAATATTATGATCCCTACCTGGAGGAATTCTGCTTTCTTACTGGTGATACACTCTCTAATCATGTTATCAGTTGTTTCATTAATACACAAAACCATACAACTGCTAATAATCATAATTTGTGAGCAAGACTTCTGAATTGGACTTGAAAAATACATTGAAATCCTGAATGATAGAAGTCATCATCATGATGGAATGCAGCTTTCAGAACCTCTGTTTAGTAATGCTCAATTTGCTAGATTCCTGAAACACCCACTCTAATCCTACTACATTATGATTTTTCCAGAAGATTCTTGGTAAAATATTACTTTAGGATCACCTTTCCTAAAAGACAAATACTGCATATTGTATAAGATAGCTTTAAAAACACTATTTTGATTTCTAAGCCATATGCATTTTTAGTTTTCCTTCCATGCCTGAAGACATTATAGAAGGAAGTTTTGGCAAATCTTGATTTTAAGTTAAATGTCCATAGAATAGAATCCTCCAAAAACTAGTAGTCTTACATTTAGTGCAGAAGCGTTGAGTGGTTTGTGAATTATACTTCAGAGGACAAAAATACCAGAGAAAGATTAAACTTTTAAATGTCAAGTGTACTTTTCAGGAAAGAATCTGTCATATAGATTTCTCTCAGGTGAAGTTGCCATAGGATATCAATATACGTTTACCAAGCAGGACTCAAAATGAGAAGTTCTTGTAGAGAGTTGTTTATGCTGCTTGGAGTTTCTATTAAATAAATAGTTTTACATTGAACAGGTAAAGTTGCCGTTTCTGTTGTTGCTGGCAATTACAGCACAGCTGTGCAGAAATGACAAGTGTATCTGTGAGAGACTTAAAACCCCAAGTTATTCACAGAGGTTTATTTTCTGAAGCTAATATTTGCAATCTACTACCTCAAAATGTGAGATTAATGTTTAAATTAGATGTTCTGAAGTAGCTTGAAAATGGTTGCTAGCATGAATTGTTATTGTTAAATAACCCTGCACAGATCTGTTGTGCTATACTCACACTAGTTCAATAAATATTGTAAAGAGATCTCATACAGTTTCCTGTATGGCTGTATTTCTGTCTGTACTCTTCTATTTGTTGTTTTTTTATAGACTGTTTCATCTTTTATACCTTAGATATCTGTTGTATCAGGATCCCCACAGAGCTTGATTATTCAAGAGATGATATATTGTGGTCAGACTTATCAAGATGTTACCTTGTACTTCCCTGGGTTTTGCATTTGTCTTTTATCCCTTGTGTTTTAAGTAAATTGTAATTTGTTTGAAGTAGGTAAGTATGCTAAGTCCAAATACTTAATAAGATTTAAATGTCTATAATGTAGCTCTTGACAATGGGTTAAGACTTCAGAGTACCATCTCACAAATAAGGATTTCTGCCTAAAATTCTTTCCTTGAGTTAAAATGAAATGGATTCATCTATGTTTTGAACTATTCTCCTAGAACTATGTATCTTATTAATTTTCTTCATTTTAGCCATTCTGTCTCTTACCTTGTCTTGGATGTTCAGCTATATCCTCACTTTCATATTGCTTTCATCAGTCTGCAAATTACCGTTAGGATTGAATTATTTTACATGCCAATAGAAATAAAAATCAGATCAGTTAATATTATGGATGTTATACATAATATTTGATTTAAAGGAAGATATGATTAGAGAGAGCAGGATTAGTATAAGAATTTCAGTTGGTGCTTTTTCTGTTGTGTGCTCACTACAAATGTCCCTATTAGGCACTTAAGAGATTTGGAATGTATTGGAGCTTGAGTCATTTGTCTGGATTTTCATCAGACTTGAATTCCACTAGTCTGTAGGATTTTACCATTTCCCTGCTTTTTAGTTATTCCAGTGGTAGGTTTTTATTACTTTCATAAGTGGAGGGGTGTGTTTTGTTTGGGGTTTTTTTTGGTTTGTTTTTTTTTTTTTTTACATAAGTGAATTGTAGAAGATTCTAGAATAATCTGTGACTGGCGTTTTTAGTGCACTATGTTGAAGAAAAGAGCTTTTATATTGTTATAAGGATAATTCTTCAACCAAGTCATGTGCATCTTAAAAACAATACATTGTCTCTTCAGACTGTTCAAAGTTTAATACATTAAGACTTCAGTAATATTTTATTGCATTTTTTCTGTGTTATATAGATATAGAGTCTATTTGCTTGGCTTTTGTTTTATTCAGACTCTGTTCAAAAGGTCTCCACTGATAAATGCCTTATCAATTAATTTTAAGCAGTAATTTTTCAGGGACACTCACAAGGAAAGTTTGTCAGCTCCATTTCTGACAGAACAGGCAAGTGTTGCATGGCGTCTTTATGGCTACTTGGCTGTTATCTCCTGTTCGAGACAAATAGGTCAGTTAGAAATACAGAATATGATTGAAGAATGTGGGTTAGGATAACTGGTAGCACAGTGAAATTCTGACAAAATTTGCTAATGGCCTGTGCTGGTGTTGGAGACTACCAGTTCAGTAGCCCTGGATTAGTGGATTACCAGTTTGTATGTGTAACAATAGTACAATTTTTTTAAATCACTGTAAAAGTAAGGTGTTGAGACACACATGGCTGGTGTTTCTTGTGGATTAGCATATACAGTTCTTTCAGATATAGAAACCTCTTCTTTGTTGGTTTGGATAAGCATAAATGCCAAGGCTGTCATTCAGTAAGGTGAGCTTCCAAGTACTCTAGCATTTTTGAGAGCTGATGAAATCATTATTGTGACTAAAATCCATAAATAAGATATAGCCAGGCAAATTTCTGCCTTAACTGCTGTAAGAATTCCCGTAATTTGGCTTGCACCAGTTTCGCATAGTTTTTTGCACTATGTTTCACATTGCATTGAATTCTTTCAGAACTGTCTTGACTATCACTCTAGGATAAATTACTTTGTAGGCATCTTGAAAAATGCCTGTTGCCTTAGGAATACTATTAGTAACGATACTTTCAAAGTAAATTCAGGCTTTTTATGAGAGACTTCTTAAGATAGAGAATCAAATATCTGTCTGGCTCATGAATACAGTTTAGGAACAGTCTTGTTCAAGTTTGACTGATGTGCTCTTAGAATGATTTACTTACACTTAAGGCAAATAGTATTAATTTGTAACTCTCTAACTAAATTTTCCACAATCCGTAGAGTTCTGTTAATTCCATAAACCAGTTGTTCTCAAACTTACTCTCAACAGTCACTTTTTTTCCCCACCTTTCCATGTTGTCCACCCCATCCTTTCCCTACAATATTTCTGAGCTCTTACAGGAGCTGCCACTTTCTGCTCACATCTCCAGGTCTGCTCCCTATAGAGTGCTCTTTCCCCACCCAGCTTACCTCCTGGTTGGAGAAATTTAACTAGTGGTGCCCTAAGTATTACTATAATTTATTTTAATCTGATCTTCTCACAAAGACGATGCAGTTTCCTCTCTAAGACACCTTATGTGAAGGGTTTTGAATGAATTTTATTGTACTTATGAAGAGATTTATCAGCAAGCACTGCTGGGTACAGATTTCTGCAGGCATCTATGATTTACTTCCCTTGTTTTGCTGTTATCTGAATAAAACACTTTGTTACATTCTTTAATAGAGGCTTTTTTTGTTGTTTAAAAATTCCAGTAACCATACTTAATGTTTGAGTGAAATTAAGTCTTCTCATATTTCATAAACTAAATTAGAAATAGAAGCTTTCTGTGAGCAAAGTGACTTGTTTCTTGAGCGGCAATGGAGTCATGTAGCTTAAAAGATTGCCTCCAGAGTTCTTAAGCCTATTTAGAGAAGGTTCATATCAGAGAAGTCTTTTGCAAAGTATGAAAGACTTGTAATCCTACTGGCATGAACTGTCCATCTGTGACTACCTTTCAATGAGCTCTAAGAAATTTTTTACATCTTTCAATTTACTTTAACACATTCTTCTATATGTTCTCTTATTATTTGGACAATAAACCAAATTGTTACCCTGTACTGATGTAGCTGACTGGGCATTTTTATAAAAATAAATAAATAAGTCCTAGCATGGTGGGTTGAGGTGTTCTAGATGCAGTGAGGCAGACGTTATTAAGATGGAGTTCAGCTGATTGCAGTGATTGCTTAGAGCTACTTTTGTACCTCTAGATTCTAGATTCTGGTCCTGAATAGAAGTCCATATTCTTGCAGTTTAGGGATATGCACTATATCATGCATAATAGCATAACTGCAGATTGAAGTAGCTATGTTAATTCTACTTTTTCTTGCTTTTGTAAGTCCTGTGAAATTTTGAAGTTTTTTTCCCTGATGATCACAAGCTACTTTACCTTGCTTGCTAAAAGGAACTGGCAGAAACAAAGCAAAATTTTAGTTCTGAAGCAAAATTAAATGGCCTAATGGAGAAACAGCTGTGGAAGATGTCTAACCATTTCAGAATAACGCTGTGTCGTAGTGGGCTTGTATCATTAACAATCAATTGTTGAGAAGTTGCTGCTCCTCTGCATTACCTAGTGTAAGAATCGAATTGGTTCTGAAAGTCTTTGTTGTTAGACTTTTCGGCAAACACTTCTGCTTGAAGCTCTTTAACCAGAGTCAAAGGCATGGCAAAGGTCTCGGAAACTTCCAGTCCTGTCTGTGTATTCGGTGTAAGCACACTTTCAGGAGACAACATTCACCTCTCAACTACAGTGAAAACAATCTCCTGTTTCTATGGTTCTCTAACCATTTCCCTATCAAAAAATTTTGTGACATTTAGAACAATGTTTCTTTCTTTTCCAGACTAAATCATTAACTAATTTGTATCTTTTCAAACCATGTAGGTAAATCTCCAAGCTAAATAATGTCTTTTACGGGGCTGGCATTTACACGTTTACTTTGTTGTCTTTTGTTTTCATATAACAAGGATGTTTCCATCAGTTTGAGCGGTACAATAGATAATTCTACTGACCTATTATTTATTTTTCTTATATTAAGCATCACAAAGTGAACTAGGGTTTATATTCAAAGAGAACCCTTTGCTCATCTCTTATACCCAGAGAAGGAAGCTTGATAGCTTGGCAAAATTGCGTTTCCATGATTACCTGTATTAAAATAGAGGAAAAATCCTTGGGATCATCTGGTTAAAATTGTGAATAGAAATTATAATTCTACTTGTGTTATGATGCAATGTAATGAACTAGTTAAAGTTTCAAACTTCACAGCACCCCCCACCTGTTCAGTTTCTGTGCTTTGGTCTGCATGTGTCTTTGAGCATTTTGTATTCAGAGCCTTTGTAGGATTTAAGCTCTGGTGCATTATGTGAATTTATGACAATTGCAGAGTAATAAAGGAAAGGAAATGCTGTGTCATAAAATATAAGCATTCATTCTCAACACATCCCAAGGCTCCTTTCTGTCTCCCAGTTGCATCTTTTCTTTGCTTATGTGTGTGTGTTCTTTTTAAAGCCTGAGAACTATCTGAAAGTAAATCTACTTATTTACATCTATTGCAGGTTTTTCTTACAGGACAAAATCTAGCTCACAAAGATTGCTCCACCAAAAGTCTTTTGCAAATATACATATTCAATGTAATGGCAATTTTTAACTTTTCAGAATAAGGATTTGAGAAAGTACTTCTCTGACTGTTTCTACAAAGCTACATAGCTGTAGGACTAGTTGCTATAATCTGGTCCAGGTAAAACTTGATTAACATTAGTGGTGTCATAATTTCAGAAGGCTTGATAATATTTTTTAAAATCTTTACCTAAGTTTTATCCACCCTTTATATGTTTAACATAGTCCTGTAAGCTATGCTTGCAAATCATAGATTTGACTGCCCACTGTTTCTCAATTAGTCAAAGCAATCTATCTATAGAGATCATCAGTTAGCTGAGACTTGGCTTGGCTGTCTAGATGTGTGTTTGCCATTAGATAGATCAGTGGTTTGTGTGTCAAAACCGTTGGTGTCTCAGAACAAATTTTAGTAAAGTCTGATATTAAACAATGTGGAGAAAGGTAGACTTCCAGTGTATTCATTATCTGCTTAAGTACAGCTTAAAATTTGGTAAAATGCATTGAAGATTTTCAGTTAAAAAGCAACAAATTCTTTTATTTTCCATAGAAATGGCATGTGGTAAAACTTGTAGGTAAAATATCCTGATTTTTTGTTGTTGTTGTTGTTCAAAGTGACGTGACAGAATGTGCTGTGTTATTATCTGAGTGTCTCTCATATTTACTAGATCTCGTCTGTGTTGGAAGCAGTTCACCTCTGTTCTAAGAGGAAACATGAGGCAAAACCACGGTATCCGCCAGAAATTCCAGTGTGGTGTTTGCAGCAGGAGCTGATTCTTAGTGTTTTCCAAGTGAAATCGCTTTAATGTCTTTAGAAACTGGACTTGGTACTTTTATTTTTGTATGTCTTTGCAATGGAAACCAACCACTGTCAACTTCTGTGCCATGTAGCTAGACAGGATTTTGACTGGACCTCAGTAGGAGCAACTTAGCTTAACCGGTACTCCATCATTCACTTCATTAACTTCCAGTGATTTATGAATGATGCTATTGGTAGAGTCAAGGAGAATCTAAAAACTTAAGAAAATGCTTGTGGATTGTTACATAGTATAAATCTGTTAGGTTTACTCATAGAGTTTAGATTCTTATCAAATCTGACAACAATTAGGCCCTATCTCATGCTTCTCCCTATATATGCATGTCCTATGCATCTTAACAACAATATTGAAATCTTTCTCTCAGATCCTGCCCCTATGTATGTCTAGTTGACCTTGTCTGTTGACCAGCTAAACTCTTGGGGAGTGGAGTCTTGCAGCCAAGTGGTAGGCTACAGTGCTGTGCCTTCTAACAGGGCCTGCCCTCAAACTTCACTAGTAACCACATTACCCACCTGCATGTTGTGTCACAGGATCAGTGCCCTTTCTACAGCCTGACAATTTATCTGCAGCATGAAATCTCACCTGCTGAATAGACATCCAGTTTTATTGTCTAGAATTTTAGAATAGCAGTAGGTTAGTTGTTTACCCTGCAGGGAACATAATTTTGGAGGTTTCTTCATGTTCGGCAAATGGTAGAACCTAAAAATCTTCCTAAAAATTAGGTACTCTAGATTAAACCTTATGCCAGAGTGAGATTGTATGTATAATCATGGTCACACTCAGATATACCATGACACCTGAGGATCCTTAATGATAATATATAGGGAATATAAATGATGTGCACTAGTCCAATCTTAGTCCTGCTAGTATCACAAATCTACATTTGGTCTTCAGACTCCTGCAGTGTATATGATTTGTTAAAAGAAAGTGTCAATCTCTACCTGTTACCTACAAGAGAAAAATAATAATGTATACATGTGAAATATGAAGCCAAGCCTTTCCCATTGAAAAGGTTACATTGATGAATTAGGTATTTTTCATATCTATTTCAGGTGACACAGTTGGTATGAAGAATGTACATGATTTAATAATGTCTTTCTGTGAGTCTTGACTCGCATTTTTTGTGGGAATGCTTGCTGGCCATAGGATGATGGGTTACTGGTATCACATTTCTGTTGAAGGTGTTCCTTTCAGACCTCAAATACACAGAATACTAGACGGAAAGCCATTAGTGAATGGCTAGAACTATGTCTGTAGAATCATTCTTCAGTGTGGGTTATAGATAGCAACACTTTCAAACATCTTTTAACTTTTTTAACGCATAAGAGGTGAAGAATTTTTCTTCTTCCTTTAGTTCTCCCCTTGTACCAATAAAAATTGCTGACTAACGTAGTCTTATTTGCAGCCATTAATTCTTAGTTGTATAAAATCACCTCAAGAGATTTCCATCAAGATTTTTTTTTTTTTCATGTAGAGGTAGCTTTTGTGTACTCTTTCACTAATCATAAAGGCTACTTTGGATTTGACTGGACTTACTAGATCAACAGTCCTTGAATTGGAGAAGATAGTTTTATGGTCTACTGAGAAACCAGTTTTAAATGGAAATTAAATAGACAAACAAGGATTGGAAAATGTTAAGGCTATGGTACAAAGTAGGCCATACCTGTGTGAGCCAAGGACAGAATACCAGCCACTTTTAATTTCCTGACTTTTGTTAGCTTGTATTTCAGTCTCCTTATTCAAATGCTCCTTTTGCCTGCCTTTTAATAACTTCTTTTGAGGGATAGATTGGCCAGCTTCTCAGGTACTGTATGCTGACACCATTTAATCATGTGTGTTTTTGTCTTTTAGTGAACCTCAGATTCTTATGTTTATGTTGTCTTATTTCTCATGATTTGTAGTATAATTAGGAGTGCCTGGCTTGACTGTTTTTGATGCTTTGTACATATTAAGTTTCATTGCCCAGTATGTGGGTATGTAGACAGCATTTACCAGCTCATTAACCTCTTTAAATTGACTGTGGAATAGATTATTTCCTGTCACCATTGCAGGTCAGTGGATGGATTACACTCCAGTGGAATCTTTTGAGAATATTTGAAAAATGTTAAGCTACAACAGCATTGATTGACTGACAGGATTTTTCTAATTTACATGTTTTGGGGGGGGGGGGGGGAAGTCTGGACAAGACAGTAGGTTGATGTCATTGTTCTGAAGTCAGGAAAGGCAAACGTTGACTAAGAAAATGCCTCTAGTTGATCCTATTCCTCTCAAAATGTAAATGCTTTATACACATACAGCATGTTTTCAGGACACTATTAAGAACAGTGTATGTTTGAATCAGGATGAAGTGCATATGACTGTGTGGTCTCACTGATGTACTTGACCACTAGTAAGCATCTGTCCTGAACCTGTTTTTGGGAAGTAACAAGGTTAGGAAGGGTGGCCTTTGCTTCTCTGTGTTGAAAGTAGTACCCTAGCCTTCACAAAAGTCGTATGTATCTAATAAAAGAAATTCACAAACCTTATTTTCTTGACAGGGTTGACACTGTCATTCTTTAAAATGTTACACTTACCCAGTCATGGAAATTTGGATAGGTAGGTGATTTTGCTGTTCAGCTGAGAGTTTTCAGTAAAGTAGGCATCATGAGGAAGAGCTTAAAAACTAGAAGACTCTGGGGTTGTGGTAACTACATCCAGATACTTGAGTTTTCTGTTTGTTCTGCCCAAGTAATCGCCATGTTAAGAGCTGCCTTGGTGTTACCTTCTGTTAGCTTAGCAGTAGATAGAGCTGGGTGGTTCCAGACTGTAGCCTCAAAACTTCTGAAGTCAGTAAAGACTATTGCCAAAATAAGTGCCAACCAATCAGGAGTGCTGAGAGAGCAGACACTAATACTGCAGTGATTGAATATTACTTCCCTGTACATGTAGGCAGCACATATAAAACTTGCTTTGCTTATAGGTAGCTGAATACGAAGACATGAGTCCTGAAGTTAGCAGACCACATAGTCCTTCATATTAATTGCTAACTCTGTCCAAGCTCTGTAAGATTGTCAGGAAAAGACAAGAGCAGGCTTTGTGACTAATTTGCAGATTCATTAATTATAGACACTTTGCATTAATCACATGGTCTCATCATAGAGAGTAATTTAAGATTACAGAATGCATCAAGAAGCGTCAATTCTGCATTGCACACTGCGTAAATGAGGTAGATGTCATATATTAGATTTTACACATTAACCTAATAACTTTGTCACAAATAATAAGACTTCTGCTATTCAGGATTCTTACTTGAAGAGTGTATTTGATTTGTTCATGTCACTGAAAACCATAGTACAGCTTACAAACTGGTAGCTAACTTTTAAAGGTGCTTTTCAAGGTGCCTTATGAAAAGAAACTTGCTTTTACTGAGTGTTATTTGGAGGAGTAAACACTTTATTTTGTGAAAGTATGTATACTGAATATGACACTGAATATAGCTTTTCTTCCTGAAAGCTTTTCCATAGATAGCGGCTTGTTTTAATTGAACTGATTACTAAGCTGCTTTTCTCAGAAATGTTTACAGCTTCACTCTGTGCTGAAAGAAATCTAAATCCTGGTTCATCAGAGCACTGACACACCTGTGCTAATGCTGTGGGTATCATAACTTGAAGTTATTGGTCTGATATATGGATAATGAATGTCTGCAGCTTTGGGTTGCAGTCATAGTGTTCTGTGCTATTGGCATATTGTCAGAATCTTAGACAGCTATTCCAAAGAATGTATAATTCATACCATTTTTTTTTTCTGGCCTTGACATATCTTCAGCATAATGTTACATACTACATATTATGTTTGTATTTACGTCTCAGTTCTGTTCTTAATTATAAATGTTGCATCCAGGAACTTCTGGTTTTCAGTTATTAATACAGCTACTGAGTTTAATGGTTATGTCACTTACTGTCTATATATTAACATTTTTGAAATTATATTTCTCTGTCAATATTGGGACAAGTTTGTGTTTTTTCAGGCTCAAGAACTGGGTGTTCGTGACACTCATTAACCCCCAAATTATATTTTATGTATCTACATAATTTGAAAATTCTTAGTCCTTGATTTGTTACTTTGTGTTTAATATGCTATATCATATTACAGTTCCCCTAATTTTATTTTGTTTCCTTTTCTTTAATTCAGGGTTGGGAAGAAACTGTGGATGCTGCCATTTCTTACTTGTTAAGAACTTGTTTGTCAAAGAGTTCTAAGGAACAGGCCCTGACTCTCAGCAGCCAGTTGTGCATGCCCAAAGATACTAGCAGACTGAAGAAGAACATCACCCTCTTCTGTGATAGATTGGCCAAAGGCGGTCGCCTTTCCTTAAGTACAGAATCAACCACTCAGCAAGCTGCTGTCATGCCAGGTAAGACATGAAGTATATGTTCATAATTCAAAATACATATTTGTATATTAAAATTAAAGATTACGCACCTTTGATTGTGTTAGCCATTTGTTTTTCACTGGTTGTGGAAACCAGTGGTTGTGTTGCTGACACAATGAGTTAGGTAATAAGGTAATTTTAAATCAAAAGTTTTTTTTCTCAGTTTGATCACTTATTGCTGCTCTTACAGCATATACACAGTAATGCAGCAAATGAACCTCAGATGGTCATCTTTATGCTCTGAAAGCCTTGTCACTTCTTTGCACTTTTCAATTGAATGTGTACATGTGTGCATTTGTAATGTGATGGAAAAGTGAGGAGTGAAAAGTCTTACTTTCTTGGTAGAGAAATGATTATGGTGCATTACTGTATTTATGGCATATGAATATGATTAATTATGAAGTAGTGATAACACTGAATAAGATGATCTGCAACTTTAGAAGGTACTAGTTGACTGGGTGATACCTCACAGAAAGCATGAAGTTCAAGATGAAAGCAGTGTAAGTAGGTGTTGAAGAATATTTCTCATTTGGAAAAGGAATGTAGAGAAGATTTCAGAGTGTTGCACAATGATTTAAATGAATGTCATGGAATAAACTTTTTTGAAATAAATTTTATTCATGTTCTTTTCTATATCCCTACTTTTAATAACAGTGGGAGCAAAGCCACAGCTTTTCTGTAGTCTGAAGGCTAGCATCTTTGTACTATTGCAAGACATTTTCTTCCTGCCTTTTTTTCTACTGAGACAGTATCTTAATAAAATCAGATACTCCTGCTGATTTGGAAACAGGTTTTTTTTCCCAGCTTCCTGCTCTGAATTTGGGTTGGGTGTTCATTCAGCTTCATAGTCTCCTAGACAGCATAATACCTCTATGGTCTTTGGCTTCAATGATCTCCTTCACCTACAGCAGTCTTAACATCTGTAGGGAAAAGTATGTATTGTATGCACACTTCATGCTTAAAATTGGGAGTTTATTATTTTGTCTTCATGGGTATTGTTTTTGATCAAGTTTGGAGTTGTATTACGGCAGTATCTTGATTTTCTGTATTTTGTTTTCATTACAAAGAATAATTTAATTCCTGTTTAATATAATCTGAATGGCCTGTGCAATGTTTCAGCAACTCAGAAGTCCTTGTTATTATTATGTACAGCCCTCTTTTGCACATGCTACTTTAAATGATTCGGTAAAACAGCTGCAGACTGTGTAATGGTAGAAACTATATATATAAATTTTCTTTAGTGTTACTCTATGCCCATATCTGTAAAGGACTGATGATCATGTGAGTGAAGAAGTGAGTCAGAATATGTGTTAAATTAGTTTTGCAAATGTTTGTTAGCATTTCTTTGCAAGACTAAAATATGTGTTAAGGGTGTTTCATTTGTGGAACATTTGTGGACACTGTTTTTTCCTCTAAGAATTTTGAAAATGTGAAAATAGCTGCAGTTCATCTTTTTCCACCTAAGCTAATAAGGTGAATTAATTTAATAAGGATATTCACTTCTGCCTGTTCAACTGACTAGTGTTATTGAGTTCAGAGGACTACTCAATTTGGTTATGATTACTTCTGTTAGGAAAAGAGGAAAATTTTTAAAAATCGTAAATAAATTAGAAGAAATCTTGCTCTTGATGAAGCACCTTGGGCAAGCGATCTGATCTGGTCATAGTCTCCACATTGCATATATAAACACTGAAATTTTAAAAAATGTTAACCCCACTTTTTTCTATTATATGAGGCCAAAATAACACCAAGAAGGCATGAGTGACATGTGCTAGAATAATTTTTAACATTGTGGTACAGGTAGACAGTTATAGTACCTCTCAAATAAAAATAATGCAAGGCAGAAGGACATTCCAAGCAAAACATGAGATATTTGACTGTGGGCTGTTAGCCATGTATCGATGATATGTGGGACCAGGTTTACCATTTCACGTGATGAATAGTTAAAAATTAAGTACCTGTAAGGAGCTGGTTGAGACCTGGTGTATAGTGGTGTCCACCCAACATGAACTGTTTTAGCTATACTTGAACTGTCCTTTAGCCTTAATTTACATTAAAAAGAATTAAAATCTGTAATTCAAATATAGATTCCAAAATAAATCATTTTACTTTCAAAATTGCTGACTCTAGTGTGTAGCCCTTTTGAATATCAAATCACTTAAGAATCAAAATTATGACCTAGGGTGTCACAATAAGGTATCACTTAAAGATATTATAAAGCATAATGTAACTTTCTTGTTTTTGCTAAGAGTTCAGCATGAAGCCTTTATCGAAGGGTCTGTACATTTATACTCATTAACTGTTGTGTGCTGGGTTCGAGTGAGTGGCAGGGCTTTTGGTAGCAGGGGAGGGGGCTACAGTGGTAGCCCCTGTGAGAAGCTTCTTGGAGCTCCCCGGGCTCCAAGTCAGACCTGCCTCTGGCCAAGGCTGAGCCAATTAGCGATGGTGGCTGCACCTCTACGATAACATATTTAGGAAGGGGAACCTGGGAGGAGATGACGGAGTTTTGAGGAGGAGTTGCGAGGAGAACATCTGTGTGAACACTGAGGTCAGTGGAAGAAAGGAGGAGAAGGGGGGGGGTGGGCTGGAGCAGACCCCCCCTGCAGCCTGTGGTGAGATGGTAGGGCCACCCCCCCCCTGCCCACCCATGGGTGTCTATGGTGGAGCAGATACCATTTGCAGCCTGTGGGGCCCCATGCTGACCCAGGTGACTGTGCCTGAAGAAGGCTGGGCCTTGTGGGAAGAAGGCCCCACTGTTGCAGTTCAGCACTGGGAGGATTGCAGGACACAGGGGTGACCCACACACCTGTTGAAGTGACTTGTGTTGGAGAGAGTTTGTGTAGGACTGTCTCCTGTGAGAGGGGGACTGCACTGGAACAGGGGAGGAATGCCCGGAGTTCCCCCCCCCACTCCCCGAGGTGAAAGAAGTGGCAGGACTGACTGCACCCCCCATTCCCTGCCCCCTGTGCTGCTGGAGGGGAGGAGGTAGAGATATCGGGAGCAAAGCTGAGCCTGGGAAGCAGGGAGGGATGGGGGAAGGTGTTTTCAGAATGTGGTAATGCTTCTCACAGTCCTACTCTGCCTGTTATGTGTTGTTGTTAGTGTCTGTATTTAATTCATAGTCTTTATTTCCTCCCTTAATGAGTCTGTCTTTTGCCCATGACCATAATGGATGACTCATCCCTCCCTGTCCTTATCTCAATTCCTGAGCCTTTTCCTTTACTTTCTTCTTCCCAGTGCTGGGGGGGAAAGGGGAAGTGAGCGACTGTGTAGTACTGAGTTGCCCTCTGAGCTCAAACCATGACATGTTGAGAGAATATGCTTTTTGGAAAAGTATGGAAGAATTTAAAAATAAGACATTTCATCTTCCTTTACAGGACAGACTCATTAGAGATAAATGCTTCTGCCAAATGCTTAGAATAGCAGAGTATTTAAGTAGTTACTCTCTAGCAGGATATGCTTTGAAACTGTGTGTGGGTTTGTCTTTGGACAGACTGGGGAAAACTGGGAGCTTTCTTGGGAGAATAAGATTTGACTGATGCTTTTTAAACATGTTTGTCTTGTCACCTGTTTGGGTTATCTCTGGCGTGGCTATCTCTACATTGGCAGGTAGTGCGGTCTGCTAGAAGCAGATCTGCAGAGGGACGTAATTGAGGCTGACAACATGACTTGCATCATCAGAGGGGGTTTGAACTAGCTCTGTTCCTGTTTGATGTGCTGATCCTTCATTAGCAGTCAGAGCTCTTTAGGTGTGTTCCTGGGATTCATCTGCCTGGTTAGATTCACCTAAAAGAAACAAGTTCATGTGCCTAAGACCACTCCCCAGTGCAGATAGTGGGGATAACCAAGAAATTTGCCTCACACTTGATTCCAAGCAAAAATACCCGCTCAGGAAGAATGATGTCTTATGAAGGGAAACCAGTATGCAAAATAACTATATGCTGTTGAGTAAGGAGCTCTTCAATAATGCCTATAAAATAGAGGAACTCCTTCTCCCAGTCCTTAAAGGAGGGAACAGGAACAGGTAGAGGAAAATGAGGTAGAACTATACATGGAGATGGAGGTGGTGAGAATTGAATTTATATCAGGATTTATGGTTAAATATTGGTTGTTAATGTAGGGGAAAGTTCTTCAGGATGTTAAAGCTCCAAGCCAAGCCAAAGATGGTCCCATAATTGTTTGGTAGTGTAGCTGTCATTAGCTTGAGGATTTTGTTCAATGCCACTTTTTCTTAAGCCAGTTCTTTTTCTTAATGGTGGAAACTCATTTTTCTATAGCAACCAACTTTAAAAAAAATGTTTGAAATTGCCTAGGACTCTTCTGGCATTGCAGCACTGTAACAGTAAGCTGGATTTCTAGAAGCTGTATTTAATATGTTCAAGATGGTGTACCCTGAAATTTAGCGAAATTGCCTGAAGCCACATTGAAAAGCTGATGATTATCTTTAAGTGTGCAACTATTTGAATGATGCCTTCAGAAAATAGTTATCAGTATTTGTAGTTAATCCAAGAGTATATGTTAGAGGTATGCCATGGTCTCTGCTGAGTCTGGTTTGGTTCATTATTTTCTTCAATGGCTTCAGTGATGGAATATGGAGCATAAATGTTAAAATTGTGGTTTTGCAACAAGCTAGCAGTAGTTTCAAGCACATTAAAAGTAGTAACTCTGATCTTGATAAATTAGGGGAAGGATCTGAAGTTGGTAAGATGATGTTCCGTTGAGACAAGAGCAAAGAATTGTAGCAAGTAAGAACTGGACAAACTGAAAATTAAGAAATATTTCCTTAAGCACTGTTGCCATAGGATAGACTTCTGGGAGCTATAGCAGAGTAACAACTGAATAAAAGTCAGCGATATGATCCCTTTAAAGGCGAATTCCAACTTTGGGATGTAGTCATATGACTTTTAATGAGGAGATATAATAATTTCTTTCTATTCTTCATGAGAGAGATTCAGTTGAAATTACAGGGTAACACAATTTAAGAAAAACTTAGATTGAATAGAGTTCGGAGAAGAGCACAAAAATTATAAATGATTGAAATAATTTTGCTTTTTGTATCTTCTGAGGGAAAAAGAAAGTTGAGGAGGGACATGATAGTTTTCCAGTATGTAAAATGTTCTTATAAGGATGATTAAAAGTTAATCAGAGTCATTGGTTAAATATGATTATAACTGTAAGACACATCAGGCTACATCATGTACTGTGTTGCCTTTGGCAATACGTAAACGGTTGGATGAGAGGAACATTGAGGGGCTTAGGGAGTGGTGCCAACCCAAAGTGTGGGTCAGTGCCAGGGAAGTGCTGGGGAAAGGTGCTGTAGACCACCCAGGTTGTCATGTATTGAGTTTAATGGGTGTGAGAATTTATAGCATAAATCCTGATGACCTGCAGTGAATTAATTCTGTAACTTTTAAAGGTCTCTTATAATATCTGTGTGTTTTTCAGGATTGCTTTGAAAACCTTAAGCAGTGTCAGTTGTGGCTGTTTGGAGACTTGTTGAGGTGTCAGTCTGATATGAGCTCTGTTTGCAGTTGTTGCCTCACCCATATTTTGGGTATCTCAGCTACTCTTTGACTAGAATGGGATCCTGCTTTTCCTTAGTAGTTCCTGGTGTGCAAATGGCACCTGTATCGGTTCAACACTTTGTTCAAGCAAGGCTTTTTAATTTTAAATTAGGACTTTATTTTTCTTTAAACTATCCTTTTTCTTCTATTTCTTTTTTTTTCCTCTTTTTTTCTTTTTAATTGCATTTCAGTAATTATTTATTTTTTTGTTTGGTTAGGAGATCTTTGTATTGTGCTTTAGCATGACTGACTTACATAGTTGAATATAACTGGAGCAGTAGAGAAAGCTATTATTTAACCTGAAAATCAGTTACTGAGTACTGTGTCACTGAAAAATGTGAAATGCCAGACTGTCATCTCCTCAGGTCAACTGAATCTTCAGAACTGAAATTATAAGGAAAAGGAGGAATATTTTGCATCCAGGAAATAGGATTTGCAAATAGTTTTGTGTAAGTGTAATATTTAAGACTTATATAAAGGCAGAGCTAGAAGTCAAGCCAACTGCCCATCTAGTTTTCTCCTCTGTGTTGAGTTAATGTATCCAGAGTATCAGTAACAAAGTTTGTCTGAACTCTTCAACACTTTGGACAAGGTTGAACAATATCTTTTGATAGCTTAATGGTAGCTATTCTTTTTTCTTGCATGATCTTATAAAAACCTCTTCTCAAAATCCTGCAGTGATATCTGTGAGTGCATATCACTCATTTTGAAGCTGTGGTCTTAACTGGAAAACTGGGATGCAACAGAATGTGTCATATTCCTTAAGGAACTCTCTGTTTACATGCTACTAAACTTGAGGAGAATGTCAGGACTAACTGGAAAAACATGTGGATGTGAATTCCTGGAAGAGCAATATTCATTTTTTTATATATATATTAGACATAAACACGGCTGCAAAGTTCTTGGTACACAGAGAGTGTACTGTAAAGAAGCACTAGTAATAGTTTGTTTGATCTGAAAAAATAGGATTTTTATTGTTGCAAATTCTGACACTGTTAATTATCAATACTTTATTGGTCCTTAGGGGAAAGGAACAAGCAGTATAACTCAGGTATTCTCAAACTTCATAGTGTGGGCTTTAACACAGAATGTCTTGTGAAATGTAATGCCTGCCATTTGTACTCACACAGATTCCCATCTGTTACGGTAATGTTATCTCAGTAACAACCCTAGTAATTTTTTGCCTGGAGAAGTTAGAACTGTGTAGTTTAAAATTATTCAAAAGTAATTTAGCAGCCTGAAGAGGGCACAGAAGTCAGCACTGAGGACTAGACAACGCTTCTGAACTACAAGCAGATATTCTGAAAATCACGGGAGGCTCACAAGATCATGGTTTGAAAACTTTTCCTGTAACTTAAGTATTGTGAGCCTGAGATCATGGTGCATTGACAGCTTTGTATAGCCCCCTTGCTGATGTAGAGATGTGTGTAAAAATTGCCAATATATTTTTTTCTCATAGATGTGACACTTGTCCAGTGTTTATCTCCACAGAAGACTATGGTCCATTATGAAGTGTGATTCTCCCTTAAGATATTTTCTGTATGTTTTCTGTAGCAATACAATACTAAACTACTACTCGCCCTTTAGTAACCCTTACAATAATGCTTTTAGATATTTTTTCTTATTTTAGTTTAAATATATTGGGTGTTCATAAAGTTTTTCAACAATGCTTATTAAATCTATGTAAGGAAAAGTGAAAATAAAGTTTTGTTCACAAAGCTTGCTGCAAGTACTTGCAAGGATTCTGTACACCTGAAGGCTGGTCAGTCTGATTGGTGGAACTGTTAGTCCACTGAGGTCTGTGGAAATTGTCACTGACTGAACTAGATCCAGCATTTTACCCATCTTTTTCATAGTGTGTGTTACCTGTTTCCACTATTTTATGAGACAGTAGCATTTACAAAAGTGTCTAGAGGTAATGGGTGAGTATCTGTGATCTCAGGAATCTAAATGTTAATAAAGGTCCCTATTTCATTGAAAGTCAGTTTGCTGGGGACTTTTTTCTTAAACATAGGGGCTTTTAAAGCACACATAAACCACTGCATGCCAATTCATTCCTATGGATTTATTGGCTCAGGCCCTTAAAAATATAATTGACATGAACCCACTTTAACTGTTGCAATGAAAACTCTAACTCATCTTTTCTAGCCTCTTAAAAATCATACAAGTTGATCAATAAAGTACCTTGAAAGACTGATTCCCCCAGGAAGCAAGTTGTTTACTAAGAGTGAAAAAGTATTTTTTACTGCATGAGATGATATAAGAAAACCTGAACTCTGCACTTAAATAGAAAAGATTTTTCTTACATGTGCTGGCTAAATTTGGTTTTTATATATATATATGTGTATGTATATGAAGTATGGCTATATATCACTAAAGTACCACATTCATTAACCTTAATTTTCTCAAGTGCTCAAAACTTATAGACATATATATCAGATTTGAAGGTTAATGCATGTTTGCATTTAAACAAGTACATGGTTTTTTCTCTCTTGCCTGTAGGAAGCTGGGGTTCCCGTATACAACTTGGCACAGAAAAACCATTATCTGGGTACTACTCGCATTGAAACCAAAACAGATCCATCGTCACTGTATCAGTTTTTTCAAATCACACATACTTTTCATACTGCCTTAAGGCAAACAAACATTTGGTAAAATGTGTACTTTTAATCTTCTTTTTGTAGTTCTTCCTCCTAGTAAGTCTACCAGTATGGCTCTGATTTGTTTGGTTTTCTCTGTTTTTCTTCACTTATTTTTTGCATTTCTCCTCTCTACATTACGCTTCACTGGCTTCCTTCTCCATACTGTGCCCTTTGATGTCCATGCAACTATATGCACAGTTCCTTCACTGTGATGCTTGGAGCAAGTAACTCTATCGCTAGCCACCCAAGGGAGTAAATGACTCTGATAGTAAGAGGTAGCAATAAAAGGGTAGGAAGACCCTTTTCCTGGTCAGCTGTCAATCTGGGTGGCCCAAAACTGTAACTGCAGAGAAAATCCTGTGGCAGTAGTGTGGATCTCTCAGGCAATGAGACTTTAGCAAGGTTTGACAAAGGCATAATGGAGACTAAATCCATAAACAGGGTGATCATTGTGTATTTCTGTATCCAATTTGTGCAGCTCTGCACAGCTGAGCTGTTGTGCCAGTTTAAACATAACTCTTCTCTCCATCTAATTGCAGATGATAGTTATGTGAGAATGATAATAAGAACAAAGATGTTGTCATAACTCTTACAGGCCTCAGCATTGTCATGCACTTCTGTCGCATTGTGTCATGCCAGGTAATAATGAGACATGATATGGTATATGATGGAACATGATACACTGCTGCAACTTTAATGTGATTTCTAGTTCTCCACGGTTAAAATTTTTTTGCAGAAATTTATTGACTGTTCATGATGAACAGTTCTATCTTAATACAAAAGCCTAGAAATAAGCAAATATTAATATATCAAACATTTTAAACTATTTGTGTTCTATTTTTGAGACTAAAATATGTCCCTTGCCCCATAAAGCTGATTGAGTGAAAAGGAAAGGGAGTAGCAAATCATTAGGGAGAATTTTGGGAGCGCTTACATCGACAAGATTTTGTGGTTGCTCAAGCTTAAGAACAGCTTGGTGGAGCCAGAAACATTGATTGTTTGGCTCTCTGTTGTGAATCTTTACTCTTTGTAACTTCTTTCCTTTATTTACTCTTTAAAAATTATTTTCCATTCTTTACTCTTTAAAACTTCTATTGTTTTATTAACTTTGGTAATTTATGTTTGAGGAAAGGAAAATTGAACTATACAGAAATTAAGTGACTTTCCCAAGGTCCTACCATGAGCCAGTAACACCTGTGTATAAATAGAATTCAAATATGCCTTGCAGTCTTGTGTCATAGCTCCTATGTACAGTTGTTTTTAGGTGTTTTACTGTTAAAACACAAGTTACAGGGTAATAGAGTGCGGTGAGCCAGCTTGCCTTGCGGCCTTTTGTTGTATCATTATGCATGGTTCAGGTGAATGCATTTTAAAATGGAAGTCTGAATATCAGACATGGGAAGAGAATGAGGAAGAATGTCTGAGGTGGTCTTTAATTTTAATGAATTCAGTCAAATTTCATTACCCTGCTGGACTCAAATGTTAGTTCTCCAAGGGGTTAATTTTCAGGGATTACATAAACAATGGTAAAGCACTGGAATTAGGTGGTTTTTTTTTTTTTTTTTTATTGAAACAAAGGCACTGATAGAAAGTACATAGATTTTTTTCAGGACATTCCAAGATTCCAGTATTACGAAGAGGAGCAAAATAAGATGGAAGTGTAATAAGACACATTTGTGTGCAGGGTTGTGAAAAGGTTTTTATTATGTTGTTTAGAAAATCTCTCCTCCTCAATTGATATTACAGCTGGCAAAAACCACAGAGGGAAGGAGTACAAAGGTTAAGAAGGCTAAAGCAATAACATTTTTTAAAAAATGAATAATTTAAAGAGGAAAATGTCATGCATAATGAATAAAAAAGAAATCCCACTTGAGATTTGGGATTCATTCATTTGTTGTACTATGAAATTAAGTTGGCAGCATTGCAATTCCGACTTGCCTCATCTAAGTACAGTTAGGATCAACACATTAGTACCTTGGTGTGCACAATCCTATTGCTGGCTCTTTGCTTTGAAAGCCATTAAATTTTAATATGTCCTACTTAAGTATAAGTGGTCACAAATGATTCATAATGTTGAGGTAAGCTTTTGGTGAAAATAATTGTCAGTTGAAAGAATTTCCCCTAATGATTGTGCTTGTCATTGGGCTGTATTTTCTATATTGTTTGAGTCGTTGAGAGACCACAAGCAGAAACAAACTAAAATCTGCACTAAGCTAATTGTTCAAAACCATGGATAAAGTGTTCTAGAGGAGAAAGTGTATTGCCTCTGACCTTGCATTTCAGAAAACTCAATAGTAGCAAGTAAAAAAGTGAAACCTAGATAGTTATTTTTAGAGGCTGTAACAAATGATGTAATCATAGAACCATAGAATGGTTTGGGTTGGAAGGGACCTTAAAGATCATCTAGTTCCAACCCCCTGCCATGGGCAGGGACACCTTCCACTAGACCAGGTTGCTCAAAGCCCCGTCCAACCTGGCCTTGAACACTTCCAAGGAGGGGGCATCCACAACCTCTCTGGGCAACCTGTTCCAGTGCCTCGCACTCTCACATGAAGAATTTCTTCCTATATCTAATCTAAATCTACCCTCTTTCAGTTTAAAGCCATTACCCCCTGTCCTATCCCTACACCTCCTGATAGAGAGTCCCTCCCCATCTCCCCTGTAGCCCCCTTTAGGCACTGGAAGGCCACTATAAGGTCTCCCTGGAGCCTTGTCTTCTCCAGGCTGAACAACCCCAACTCTCTCAGCCTGTCCTCATAAGGGAGGTGTTCCAGTCCCTTCATCATCTTCGTGGCCTCCTCTGGACTCACTCCAACAGGTCCATGTCCTTCTTATGTTGGGGGACCCAGAGCTGGACACAGCACTCCAGGTGGGGTCTCATGAGAGCAGAGTACAGGGGCAGAATCCCCTCCCTTGACCTTCTCATCATGCTGCTTTTGAGGCAGCCCAGGATATGATTGGCTTTCTGGGCTGCAAGTGCACATTACCTGGTCATGCTGAACTTCATGACAACCAGTCCTTCTCCTCAGGGCTGCTCTCAACCCACTCATTGCCCAGCCTGTATTTGTGCTTGGGATTACCTCGACCTATGTGCAGGACCTTGCACTTGTTGAACTTCATGAGGTTTGCATGGGCCCACCTCTCAAGCCTGCCTATGTCCCTCTGGATGGCACATCCCTTCCCTCCAGCATGTTGGCAGCACCACAGAGCTTGGTGGTGTTGGCAAACTTGCTGAGGGTGCTATTTTTAAATAAAGCCAAACTTTAATAATATACCATAATCCTTTTATTTAAGGTATGCTATTAATGGGGGGTCAGTCTTGTATGTCTAGTCATACCTTGGATTTCCCCTTAACAGGTTTCCCTTGCTTCCTTTAATTTTTTGTTTCCTGTGATATTTAAAGAACAGCCTATATGGTGGAGTGCATTGGTATTTGTGCATGAGCTGTAAGCATTCGAAGAGCATAGTTAGCTCTGCAGTTTAGCTGATATTACTTTTCCTTTCCTGTCCCTATCTAGACAAGACCACCACAAAATTACAGTGATTGTCTACTTTTCCTAAGTATAACCATGGCAGAGAATATCCATGCTCAAAAAGGTATTGAGGGAGAGAGATTACAGAGGGATGAAGGTGGCGTGGAAAATAATTTCCAGGTCACCCTTCCTCTTTTAAAATGCTGAAAACAGGTTCTTTGGGAGACTTTCCTTTTTTCCTTTTTATATGTGTGCAATGTTTCTCTTAAATTGATTGCAAGTATTTCTTTTAATGCGATATATATCTCAAGCCAGAAATGTCAACGTTAATGGCTTATTCAGTTTCTTCTGACTGGAAGCGGCATCCTTAATCAGCAGAGATGCAACTGTTTACACACCAGGAGATGATGTGGCCATTATTTCAGGTACCACAACCCATTTGTTTTACATTTGCTACTTTTCTTTGTTTTCTGGCACATTTAGGTTGAGTAAACATGACTCTTCTGTTACGCTGCCATAAATTAGATGAATCTTTGCTGAAATAGCTAGTGTTACATTATTCTAAATTGTTCTGAGCAACTATATCCAGAATGAGATAGTTATTTGCATGATTTTTTTTGTGTGTGTGTTATCACTGAATTTGGCTTATGGCTTTTGAAGGGAAACTCTTACTCCGTATTTTGTTTTGTCCTCAATTTAAAAAAAATAAAATTGCTTGAACTATGATGGTGTTAATGCTTTTTCTCAATATTCAGGTCTTTTTAAAATGAAGTAAAGGTGTTTGTGTATGTGGGGTTGATTTAATAATTTTTATTATAGAGGCAGTGTAAGTAACATGTACGAGTGTGGAACTCTGGTGAGTTAACAGTGCAAAACTGTATGTACATCACTAACACCACTTATAATGTATTTGCTCTTCTACATTACCATAAAGGAGTCTAATAAAGCTAAACTTAGAGAAAATTTCATATTTTGTACATGCAGAACTGATTTTTCAATTACTTCAGATTTTTTAGAGCCTAATCCAAATCCTGATGAAATCTATGGGAGTTTTTCCATAGACTTCAGTAAGCTTTGGCTCAGACCCCCTCTTTTCAATTTTTCAAGTAGATTTGCCAAAAATCTGCAGAGAGCCAGGCACTTGGAAAGTTTTTACTTGCAAAGTACAGCTGGTTTTGAGTTGCATACAGAAAAGTTCCCAATGCTTTTTTGAAACAAAAAAAAATAGTTTTAAAGGTCTTATAACTTTAGTAGGTAAAAGAGTGGCTTTAACATTTGAAGCTGAAATTGCCTTGGGTCTTAGTCTAAGCATGACAAATTCTGTACTAGATTATTCTTAAAATGCATATGATAACAAAGCTTAAAGTTACAGTCGTCTTATAAGTTTAGCTAAAATTTTCTTGGGTTGTGTGTTCCAGAGAGCCAGGGATGTCTGTCCTAATAAATGATTTCTTTTTTTGCTACAATGGAAAACTACGCTACAATTAAAGAATAATTCCCTGAGGTTACCTACACTAATTTGAGAGAGCTCTTGAACTTCAGGGAACATATTACACAGCCAGATCCATCTGGCGACGCAGGGTGGTTTTCACTGCCTCTGGGTGGTTGGATCACCAGACTTTGAGGTAGATGTGATTGGACAGGCTGGGTTTTAGAGAGCATGGGGCACAGCCTGTGCCTCAGCAAGCATAGCTCATACCCTTGCCTATCAGACTAAGATTAAAATAGTGGTGTTTTAAGGTAGTGTCTTAGGTTCTGGATGGCAGTCAGTGCGGTGTAGAATCTCTCTCAGCTTCCCATTTTGTTTTTTTGAGCGATCACCTCAAGCACAGATAGGATGCAGATCTGGCTGAGGTAAAGCTCCTCAGTAGCTACATTGTGAATTGCCCCTCACCATGGTCTTGATGGCTTTTTCTTAGGGAGAAAAAGGGTGACATTATCATGAATCCCAATGCCTGACATTATTACAAAGTTGTGCATCATCAGTATTGAACTTGCAGGGTTTTTTTTTTTCTTAATTTTTAAAGAATGAGAGCATTTTGGAAGGCTGGTCATGTTTATGACTGGTCCACTTTTTGTGAGCAGTCAGCTGTTAGTCTGCTCATGAAGCTGGTATAGATGGTTCAACTAGTGTTTGTGTGGTAACTGAAGGTCCCTAAATTCATGTTTCCCTTGCCCCTGTGTTTATTCAGATTCACCCATCTCTAATACTGTGATCTGGTAATTGAGCTGGGAAATGTAATGAAATCAAACACGAGGTGCTTCATGACACTGGCAGATTTGAAAATTCTTTAAAATAGTTCTTTTTTTTTCTAATTGTGTCACTGACTGAACCACAAACGGCAGTGTTAAGAGGGCAAGTGAAAGTGAAAAGCTACATAAACTTGAATCCCTAAGGTTTTGTTTTGATTCAGTTACACTTTGAGGCAAAGATTTAGCTCATCCTCTGCTAATTGGAATATCGATAAAGCACTAATAAAAAAAAAAGTGTAGTTAACTAAATAATGCTGAAGTACTTTCTTGTAGGATTATAAAAATCTTAAGGAAACTGGTAAAAACTGCAGACTTGATGAGTTTCGTGGGATTAACATGGTATGCCACATATCTGTTGGGTGTTTGCTGTGTATTATAAGTGCAAATACCAGAGCAGGGTGCATTGCCAGTCTTTTGATGAAAGATGTGCTTTATTAATTCTGACCCTAACCAAAGCTTGACTGTTATTCCACTTGAAGAATACTAGTTAACTGTAAATTAGAGATATCACCGAAAGGGGTATTACTTCAAAGTTGGGATGATTAGAGGGATGTTCCACTGTATTAATCGAGTTTCAATTTTAATGACCTACTGTCTTCTATGTAACAGTAAGCAGCTGTGCCACACTGTGTTTCAAAGAACATTTACTCAGCCTTTAAATTTACCATTAGAGATCAAAGAGAAGGTCTGGGTTACATGGATGATGAAGGATGCCTCAATTCGAATGGATGGCTGAACAGAAATAGTGCAACTAGAGGGTAATAAATATTATGAACAATCTTTTTTAATGTAAGTTATGGGGTGCTGAACTATATTAAATTTTATAACGGCACTGAGAAATTTTTCACGATTATCTTAAAACTGTATCAGACTGCTGATAAGCGTGTGTTTCTTCTAACACTTTTTTCAAATAAACTTTTCAGTCAAAACTGAGGGTTTTTAAAGTAAAAATAATTGCTGGTGACATTCTTGAAAGCAGCTTAGAAATAAATGGATGCTAGAATTACATATAGGAATTTGTGGAGGACATTTCAGAGTACAGTATGTCTAAATGATCAGACTGTTTCCTTCCAATCTTAAAATCTATTTAAATAGATATGAATTAGTAATTCTTGGTTTTTATCTTCTCTAAAATGGAGAGGGTTTCTTGTAACCAGAGCAGTCATTAGGGGTATTAGGTTGCTGTTCAGGGATACTTAAGTTATAAACTGACATTCTCATTTGAATCAGGTCATTGATAAAGCAGGCAATAATGTGACAGGAGTTATGCAGGAGATTAAAGTTAGTGGAATAAATTATGTTATATATCCTGGGTCTGATTACATTCTATCATAAATTGTTGGGAAAAAGGAAATTCTGTGGAGTAATGTAAAGCAAAATCCAGCCAGATACGATGAGGTAATTAAAGAGGTTAAGATCTAGCAAGGGCCATATCGCATGTTCTGGATAGGATTTTCCTGTGCTCCTGTGGTTCTATCCTAAAAGTCCTTCTGAAAGTAACACAGTTTCTTATGATGCCTGTGATGGTAAACAACTGCCATGTTTCCCTACAAAGGCACTGTATTGGCAGAATTAATACTTTGCAATACTTTCCCAGTCTGAGGACAACAAATTAACCAGTTTTGCTTGATTATTTCATTTGTTATCAAGGGAAAGGTGCTTGTTGTACAATCTTGCAACAGATTTCTCAAATATTTCCAAATGAAAAGTACTGGTATCTATGTCAAAAAAGAACCATTATTTTTGGTTCTTTGCAGCACATTAAACACAGAGTTTTGTTCTAGTTTAGTGTAAAATTGATTCTCATGTTGATATCTTGATTCTCTCTGGCTATTGAATTGCATACACATGAGATCATTTTGGTTAGTGTAGTTACAGTGTATATTATAAACCCTGTGAAGAAACATAAGAAGTGTTCAGTTATACTATTCATGGTTAATCTACTCTGAATTTGGGTCCATGCTATGTAGAAGATATTTCTTCAAGTGTGTACTTTGTGATTCACTGAAAAATCATAGATTCGTAGCATCACAGAATGGTTTGGGTTGGAAGCGACCTTAAAGATCATCTAGTTCCAACCCCCCCTGCCATGGGCAGGGACACCTTCCACTAGCCCAGGTTGCTCAAAGCCCCGTCCAACCTGGCCTTGAACACTGCCAGGGAGGGGGCAGCCACAGCTTCTCTGGGCAACCTGTTCCAGGGTCTCACCACCCTCACAGTAAAGAACTTCTTCCTTATGTCTAATCTAAATCTACCCTCTTTCAGTTTAAAACTGTTACCCCTCATCCTATCCCTACACTCCCTGATAAAGAGTCCCTCCCCAGCTTTTCTGTAGGCCCCCTTTAAGGTACTGGAAGGCCTCTATAAGGTCTCCCCGGAGCCTTGCCTTTCTAGGCTGAACAATCCCAGTTCTCTTAGCCTGTCAATAGGAAGCTTTCTGCAACACAACATTGCCAAGCCAAGAAAGCACTTCATTTCTTGGTTCAAACCATTCCTTTTTAGTGCAAGTATGCCACTTCAGCAGGTATGAATATCAGTGGTTGGTAATGGGTGTTGAGAGAGTGATAATTATTCATTTGCAGACCAGTCGTAAGATTATGCTAAGGAGAACTTTGGTACGTCTGGCACTTTGCTAAGATGAAAGAAAGATCTTTGTTGTGCATGCTGTTTGATTATTCTGTAATATTTTTGGCAAGTCAACAGTTTACTTTGGTAGAATGAAAAAGGAATAGTTATAGAGATATATACAATTAAGACTCACCATGGTAGGTTGCATTAAGAAATTCTTGGCAGGCACAGCAGTCTGGTCCTTCTGAACAGTGAAATAATTGTTTTGATCAACAAGATAAGGGTGAAATCCTGGCCCCATTGAAGTCACTGGGAGTCTTGCCATTGGCTTAATTTAGTCAGAATTTCTCCTGTTTACTTGACAGTACTGTATGTTACTGTTTTACTCGTATTCATGTAGTGGTTGGTAACCTTCTGATTTAGCAGAATGCATGAGAGCTAACTCTGAAGCAGAGTTCTTTTAAAAGTACCTTCAGAGTTTGAATTCACTTCAGGTGGGTCTTCCTTCAGTGTTTGGACAAAAATGAAGCTACAGAAGATGTTTTTTAGCTCATTGCTGATTTGGTGTTAGTAAAAAGGAAAACACAAATACCCGATTATGTTCTGGGAGGAAAAATAAAAATTAAGAGGACTGTAAAAGCCTCCTTTTTTTTCCTGTAACTTTGGTGCAATGATGGCAGTGCTATCCTCTTGTCTTCATGACAAGTGCAGAGATAAAAGTGTAAAGAAAATATGAAATTTACATTGATTAATTTCTATTAATTCCTACTGAGCACCAAGTGGGAAACACTCAGCACATAGTATTGAAAGCTGTACCAAACCCTTTTGAAAGGCTGACTTTAGCAACTGCCACAAAATGTAAACTTGAAATATTATATTTCCCCTATAATTTTTTTTTGTTGTTGTTGAAATCTTCAAATGAGGATAATCTAAGGATTCTCTGGGGAAGTCAAGAAATACAAAGAATTTGAATGTACCTTGTTAATTACAATTATAGTTGTACTTTACATTTGATGCAGCTCAAATACAAAGAATCTGATGATACTTTATTGCTTACACCATAGGCTATAAGAGAGAGAGCCTCTTGTGTAATTGGTGCTTAACAAATTTAGTCATTCAGCTGCTGCACAGAAAATACCGCAAGTGTTAGAGAGTTCACAGGATAAAATGAACAGTCTGCTGTAAGTAGCATTTCATGTTAGAGAAAGTGCAGATGCTGCTGCAAGATGTATTATATTTCCATAATCAGCGATAGATAACAAGAATTGTTTAACAATCCATATCCTTATGTGTGCACTTAAGCTACGGGCAGATCGATAAAAAAGCATTAAGCCTGGTGCCAGTTGAAGATATTATACCTGCAGGCTATTTGACTACATAACGGAAACTAAATCTGGATTTCAGTAACTCTATTTAGGCAAATCATTATCTAGACAATGTCTTTTCCAATTTCTCTTTTAGTTCTGGGTTATTTGGAAAGGGAAGGTCTATACTCAGTCAAGGGAGTTTCTTGTTTAGTATTTCTAACAAATTATTTTTCTATATGTGAAAGAAGAATAGCTAGTGTCTTAACGTAAATGTTGTAATACTTCATAATAATAATTTAATCACTTTATCTTATATTTAAAGTTATTCCTGAGTCCATCTGTGAAATGGTGGTTAGTTATACATAGAAGACAACTTCATGAGCATGTGTTGAAATGACTGCTCAATTAAAATAAGCTTTCTCAAGTCTTTAAAATCCTATAATGTATTGTCATGTGCTCATAGTATGTTGAGGGATGTGATGTATTCTAGATACTGGTCTGATTTCATAAATTTTATGTGAGGAGGAAACTACATTGACCTGTAGGGAACTGTTTGTAGAATATGAAATCATGAACAAAATGTGCAGTTTTGGAACAGGTCAGAGTTAAAAACCTTTTAAACGTGATCAGAGTGGATGCTGAATCCTCAATGTGTAAACTCTTTCACTCAAGGCAGGCTAATACTCTGCTTTACTTGGTATTGTAGACATGACCAAATTAAAGCAAATGGACAGAGAACACTTTTTTACCAATGAAAAGTATCCTTGGCCTTTGGTCAATCTGTATATGAAGTCATTAAGCTTATTTTTTGGAGGGTAGCCAAGACAACTTACAGTGTGTTTCGGTCATTTTGAGTAGGCAAAAGAATGAGAATGCCACAGACATTCAGTGAGCTTGGTTATACAACAATTTCTTTATAAGAACACAGACTTTTAATGCAAGGAAATTAAATAGCATGATGTTTACATACTGGGCTTTTTTGTGGGGTATGTGGTTTGTGGGTTTTTTGGTTGGGTGGGTTTTTTTATAAAAATTGCCTCCCATCAAGTTATTTCTTTTAATGAAGGAATTTGGATCTTACTGAGGTCGGGATGAATTTTGGTGCTGTCACAGCAAAACTTGATATCAAGAGAGAACAAACAAAAAAAAAAATCAGTCAAAAAGATGTAACTGATTTTTCATATGAAATATTTCTGCTATCGAAAGATATAAAGAGGATGATATTTGATAGTGTTTGTAGTCAATTTGACTCTAAAATATTTACAATAACTTTAAATATTGTGCACATTGTGGGCACTAAGAAATTGCTCATACTGTTATTAAACTCTTAAAACACACTGTCAAAAGAAGTTAATATAAAAGATCAAAGCATTGGTGACATCAAACTACAGTTAGATGATCTTTGGTTTGCCATTCAGATACAGGTATTTGGACTTAAGTTAGGTTTTTTCAAGTGATATACAAGTAGAGAGGAAAAGCATACATGATAGTGCTGTCACTAGAAGGTTTAAAGAAAGAAAAGGTGGAATTTAAAGAGAACTGGTAAAGGAGGAGTGACATTGCTGAAGTATAGGAGGAGCAGCAGCCATGGTGTTATTTTAATCAGTAGGGAAAAGTCCACCAAATAATTTAAAGCATATCCACATTTGCCAAAACCTAACTTGAGACTGGTTTTAGAAAGTAAAAGCCAATTTCAAATAATGTTTAACTTGCCCTTCCAAACCAATTAGTGTTTGTAGCCTAGAATTAGGGATTCTAGCATGTTCTTTTTGTCTCGTTCTGTAACATACTAGTTCTGTATTGGGTTTACACAGCAAGGTTTTGGTAGCAGGGGTGTTACAGTGATGGTTTCAGGGAGAGCCTGCTGGAAGCTTCCCCGTGTCTTATAGAGCCAGTGCCACTGCAGACACCAAGGTCAGTGTAGAAGGAAGGGGAGGAGGTGCTGCAGGAGCTGGAGCAGAGATTCCCCTGCAGCCCGTGGTGCAGACCATGGTGAGGCAGCTGTGCCCTGCACCCATGGAGGTTAACAGGGGAGCAGATCTCCACTGCAGCCTGTGGAGGACCCCACGCTGGAGCAGGGAGATGCACCCGAAGGAGGCTGTGACCCTGTGGAGAGCCTGTGCCGGAGCAGGCTCCTGGCAGGACCTGTGGCCCCATGGAGAGAGGAGCCCACACTGGAGCAGGTTTGCTGGCAGGACTTGTGACCCCGTGGGGGACCCACGCTGGAGCAGTCTGCTCCTGAAGGGCTGCACCCTGTGGGAGGGACCAAAGATGGAACAGTTGGTGAAGAACTGCAGCTTGTGGGAAGGACTCACGTTGGAGCAGTTCATGGAGGACTGTCTCCTGTGGGAGGGACCCCATGCTGGAGCAGGGAAAGAGTGTGAGAAGGAAGGAGCAGCAGAGACTTGTAATGAACTCACCACAACCATCATTGCCTGTCTCCCTGCGCCACTAGAGGGGGAGAAGGTAGAGAAAATCAGGAGTGAAGTTGAGCCCAGGAAGAAGTGAGGGGTGGGGGGGGAAGGTGTTTTGAGATTTGGTTTTATTTCTCATTACCCTACTCTGATTTGATTGGCAATAAATTAAATTAATTTCCCTAAGTCCAGTCTGTTTTGCACATGACGGTAATTGGTGAGTGATCTCTCCCTGTCCTTATCTCAACCCACAAACCTTTCATTATATTTTCTCTCTTCTGTCCAGCTGAGGAGGGGGAGTGATAGAGTGGCTTTGGTGGACACCTGCTGTCCAGCCAGGGTCAACCCACCACACATGTGTATAATATTATTCAGAGTAGTTACAAACTACAAAAACATGTTTTAGACCTTGGGAAGTTCTTTATTATAGTTTGAAGCTCTAATTACTAACTGGATTGTTTATAGCTTTCATAAACAAGCCTAGCTTATTGCTGAAAAGCTTCTATATTGATAAATCTGTCACTTAAATGTCACTGAATTCTCCTTGGGAAAAAACTGTAAAGATTAATATCACTATAAATGAGAAAAAAAGTTGTACTATTTAGGAAGTCTAAAATGTTTATCCTCACAATTAAGGGTCAGTTGATCTTTCCATGCTACACTGTAGGGAAAATGTCATATTTGAGCAAGTAGAGGATCAGATGTTTTGTTAATCAAATATAGAAAGACTTCAGAAATTCTATAGGGTAAATACTAAATTCAAATTGTGTGACAAAATTTGTCTTTAAGTGACAGGTTCCTATGCGTAAGATCTCATTTATGATTTCTATTGTGGATCATAGGGAGAACATTGAAACTGAGACTTGGTGATGTTGCTGTTTTTTCGTGTGCATAAGGTGCTGTGTTATGAAGCATGTGTATGTTAGATAAGATTATTGAGAAGAGATTTTGATTACACTTAAAGAAGGTCGGAATGCAGTGGCACACGACAGACCTGTGATTTTGCTCCCTAAGATAAATGAGAAAAAAAAATCCACTTTTTGACACTTCCATTACTTCACATCATTATTTCATTTTGATGTTATGAAATACTCTCAAAAGACCCTTTGGTCAGGCCTGCCCTCTTCTTGCTGCATGCCTAAGAGCTTTTTTTGGCTACCACATCCACTGAAAGACATTTCTTTCACCAAGTCCTGCATCACCAGCTTTCTCACCAGCACAAATGCAAAGTGTGGGAAAACTCTGTTGCTCTTTAGACATGCCATATAATATACACAGTGTTGTAGTTATTGCAGATATACTTAAGTCCTGCACTTATGTGGAATGGGGTGCCTCCTCCTCAGTATAGACTTGTGTTGTATTACTGGAGTTATTTTTTACCTGTTTTCATGTGTAAGAATGGAGGGCTTGTTAAAGGAAGGCTTAAATGGGGCCTTAAACTTCTTGAAAGTGCCTGATGATAGTAGGAAAGGAAGTGGAGGGAAGTCAGAACACTGGGAATTTGTGAGACATATAACATGGTAAAATCTCTTTTTCTGTGTCAAATACTGGAACAGGTTGCCCAGAGAGGTGGTGGAATCTCTCTTTTGGAGACACTTGGAACTCCTTTTGATGAGTCTCAGAGCGACCTGATCCAGCTGGACCTGCACTGATTAGGAGGTTGGATTAAGCAACCTCCATAGGTCCCTTGCAACAAATTATTTCATGATTCTCATGATTAGGCTTTGTGCATTTTACTGTTGTGTTTTCACCTAGATGAGTTTCTACATCTGATGTATTACACAACTTCAGGTGTACCTTTGTGCTGCAGAGGAGCTAATGGGAACCAAAAAATAGGATGATAGAATGAGCTTCTTATTTTATTGAAGCTTTACATGACTGCCTTAAAATAGTTGCAAAGCTGCAACTTAAGATTCAGTTTTATCACTAGAGGAGAAACAAATATTTTTGCTTTTAAAAAAGGGTGTGTAGGCATGGAACAATATTATACAACTCAGTAAAAAGCAGCTTTATACTTGTTTCCTCTCTTTTTCCTGATTGATGTGATTGTGCAAGGGAGTCTGTAAAATTCTGTCATTTCAATTCATTCTTCTCTCCAATTTCAGGTTATTTGTCTAATACTTTTGGTTGTGCTTTGAATAACATACTTGATCCTTTAGACTTTAGATTGCTTTGTATAGTTTCTGTGCAGATGAAGTAGACATTTCTAAATTATGTTTTATTTTAGCTATGCGTTATAAGATTCATGTTTAATTTGACATAGGCTTTCTTTAGCATGTACTAATGCTGTACAAAACCAAGAAAAATATGGTTTGGAGGTGAAGGGAGGTAGGGGCTACCCTTGTCATACAACTTTCACTTTGTACTTTAGCACATTCAGGCTACCCAGTCACAGTTGCAAAAATAATTTTCTTTTTAAATGAGTAACCCCTTGTCCCAGTCAGGCTACAAGATGAACCTTAAAAACTAGACAGCTGATTGAGAGAATTAAATAAGCATAAGACATAAAAGTAGCTGACTGAGAGCATCTCTGTATTGTACTTGCTCTGTCACTTTATCATCTTGGACAGCAGCAGCCATGTCAGCTTTTAAATAAAGCGAAACAGAACAGTTAATCCTGTGCCTTCCCATATAAAAAGCCACTTCTGTTTCAGACATAGCATTTTATTGTAAAAACAGACCTTGCTTTTTACCAAAAAAAGCAGGTTGGATTTGAACACAGTTCTCCCTAAATATCCATTATCTTCTAGTGGATGTGATTCATTTGATGACAGTAGCCAAATTGAGTCTCTCCCTCATCTCTGAAAAGTTCATTGCCAAGGTTCTCCCAAGTTATTAGAGACTTTTGGGAGTATGTTTCCTCATATCTTCAGATACCTTGTGTTTGGTAGAAAGGTACTAGGCAGTTCTGTATAGTCGGTTCTCTTTAAGGTTTATCACGTGATGCACCCCAATCTCCTGGCTACTTCTGAAAATACTTGCAGAAGATACTATTCAAAATGTTTGCTTCTATGAATTAAGTCCTTTATTCTTAAACAAGAAGGTCCAAAGTAATCCCAGTAATGGCACATCACTTCTATCTTTTGGATGTATCATTTTCATAATATTTGAATGCTATTGATGTTAGTAAAATTGCATGATTTACACAGATATAGGTGTGGTACTAGTGAAATAATGAAATTCTGTGCAGTTTGTAGAGTAAAATTTGCTGAATAGGAAGTTCTTCTAAACACAGAAAAAAATTCTGTCCACGGGATAAGATGTAATTTTAAAGTATTATGTACAGTTCTGTGCTCAGTTCCTCCATATAAACTAGATTAATTGAATGGCATTATGATACTAAATGGAGCCAAAGTTGCCTTTTTTTGATTCCCCCTAAAATCAATCTCAGAGATTTTAATGATGTAAAAGATTGAACTAACACAAGATAATACTTGGATATATTTGGTATGGGGAGTATATAGTAAATGAAGTATTAAATACTACTGGGACTAAAGCAAATATAAGTAATGTATGTTTCTTATTGCAGTACTGGAGAAAAGATAGGTTATTATAATTTGATTTGTTCTTAGCTCCTAGTAAAATTAATAAAAATCATAGTTGTTCATTAAATAAAAGTGACATTTTTTTAGACTAAACAAATACAGTGTTACTCAGGTTTTACGTGTTACGGACAAATCTGATATTTGGGTATAATTGAGAAAGTAGAAATTTGCAATACATGAAAACAATGTGCTATGTTTGATAACATTAACAGGAAAGCCAGTATTTTTAGCAGAGGTTGCATTTCAAGTGTGGAAGGAAATCTCTGCGTTATAAAAAAGAGAATTCTCTTTCTCTCATGTGAATACTTTGACTTCCTAGACTGCTAGTGCCCAAAGGATCTATATGCTGTTTATCTTGGAAAGGCACCAGATAGTTGTTTATTGGGTTTATTTCAGTAACATTAAAAGCGGATGCTTGTATCCATGTTTATTTCATCACTTGAGTTGCTTATTTTCAAGTAGTAACTGGAGATACAGAAGAACAGGGGCTAGTTCATTACCCTCTTAAAAATACAATGTCTGATTACTAGTATTAAATTTCAGCACTTGGCATTTTATATTTTATAGTCCAGTGTCCAAATGTAAATTTAGTAAGTTTGCTTGCCAAATACTTTTAGGAACCAGAATTGTCAGAACTAGTTTTTAAGTGTTTACATATAGCTGCTGGTTTTTTAATAAAATATTTTTAATGATACTTTGGTCCCAGAATCTTTACATTTTTTTATTTTCAGTTGTGAACTAATGGTTTACTTCCTGCAGCTGTTTAAAATAGCCAGGTAGCCTATTTTTTGTGGTGTCTCATATTCACTTTGAATGCTGTGAAAATATTGTTACATAAATAGAGACTAGTAATTCATTAATGTCATAATGATTAGATAATTACTTGTAATTAGATAACAATAATATGATCATTTCAGAATACTAATAGATAAATCTATATCTGTTTTGTCCTGTATTCCCTCTATCTTCTGTTTGGAGGGGGAAAGGAAGAAAAGAAATTTGTGGTTCAGAAACTCCATCTCTGTGTTACGAATGGGACTGAATTACCTTATTCTAAATACAATTGTTTACCTCCACGGTTCCTGTTCAGGGATTGTTCAAAGCCCTTGCTCTCTTGGTAGTCAGAAACCTAATTTCAAGTCAAAATTAATTTATGATCAATTCCTTCTTGTTCTAAGAGTGTCTTTTTTTTTTTGCCAGACACTAAGGATTTCTGGCCTAATTGCATTATTGGTAAAGATCAGTCTGTTCCATTTTTAGTCCCCTTAGCTAAGCAAGACTGGTCATCTGCTCATGTGTCAATACAGTAAATGATTCTTGTATGATCTTAGTAACCTTCAGCTAAATTTTTCCAGGTTTATTTAATCTGTCATGAACATAGTAACAGGAATTGAACACAGCATTCCAGATGTCTTACCAGTGCCTTATTCAATAGTATCATTGCTTTCTTTATCCTTATTTGGAACACTGTCAGGTGGATTTCAGAATTTCATTCACCTTTTTCCTGGTCTTCACACTGGAGCTTTTTTCTTTGATCATTCTGTGGGGTTTGTATCTTCTTTTGTTTCCACGACAACACCATTTCTGATAATAATAATTATTCTGATAATATTAAAGCAACCGCAATTGCTATTGAAATCTGATTTTGGTATTCTGTGGCTAAAATTTGACATTCTGTTTACTAAACTACTTTATGATCCTTTTCCAAACTGACCAATTCTATATCCTGCTCTTTCAGTAGCCCATCCCAATAGTGCTATGAAGTATTACTCTACTACTTTAATTTTGCCTTTTTGAGCAACATATATCCTTCAGTGCCTACGTTTGAATCCCAGCTATTAGTCCACTGTCTTCTGTTATCCACAGTGTATCTGATACTGCCTCTGAGGTCAGTAGTTTTTGTTCTTGTATTCTCTTGCCCAAAATCATACATTAGTGTACATCTCAAATGCTTTTTCTGTGATTTCACTCAGTTTCTGATCTGGATTAGGAATAAGCCCCTCATTAACTGTTTCTGTCTGACTACTGTTCATCAGGCTGTCTCAAACATCCAAAAGACCCCGCATAACAAGGCCTCATGCAGCAAATTGCATTATCTTTTATGTCACATTCGCAGCTGGGACACAAATCCCATCTTCACTAACCTGCATTACTGAGTTTCCTCTTGTTATTAAGAGCTTGTAAACAGTGTTTTGCTTAGGTCAATATGCCTCAGTCTTCTTGAAGGTAAATAGTTGTCTGTTCCACTGAACCAGTCAAAGTATACTCACCTTGAAAGTCTTGCAGTATGGTTGTGTGACAGAGCTTGTAACTCATAGGGTACAAAACTGCAAACCATGCCACAAACATTTGTTGTTTCTTCAACTTCTGGCTGCAAGCAATGAGGACTTGCTCTTTCTTCACTAGTAAGTCCAAAATTTGTGTGTGTATACATATACTTACAGATATATAGTGTCTATGTATGTGTCTACATGCTTGCATCTTCAGCTTGAGGAATGCTTCATATATGTGCTCCAGGAAATACAAATGTTTTAAATGGGAATAGGAGCAAAACATTTCTCTAAACTTTATAAAATGATGAACACCAGGAGGGTTTGGTATCAAGGTTACAATAGTCAATTTTAGTCTGTCTGTTTTTAATGTACTCTGAAGAAAGGTTAGAGACTACATAAAGACAATATTGTGAATGGCTTTTTGAGAACCATGCTCCAGAGATCCCAGCTGCTCTGAACATTGACTTTTAGGTGTTCTCTTGGGGTGTGTTGGCAGATAGAAACCAGAACTGACACTAGAAATTCATTTGAATACACTTTTGGAAAAAATAATTAGGAAAGTGTTTATCAATGGGAGCATTACCTATTTAAGTTTTTCATGTAAATCAGTAAAAAAGTCTAAAGATCTAGTAGCCCCCTTACCACTGCATTACTGAAACAATGCAATAAATACAAGCTCTACAGAGTTGGAAGAATGTCTTACTGAAAACAAAATACTTGGGTTAAAATTCTTTATATATTTCATATACATATATCCTAATACACATATATGTATATTTATGTGCACAGAATTAATTTATGTAAAACAAAACTAATAATGACAAAACCCTTGCATATTCTTCTTGCTCCCCAAAAGGGTAGCATGAAATTGAGTTTGTTACTGAATGAAGAATGTTATTTTGAAAATACGTTGGTGACAGTATATTCTGTAACTTCTGCTACTGCTGTATTTAAGCATCTTGAAAGAAAACCTTTTCTAGTTACACTAAATGAAAGCTATGCTTAGTGGTACACTGACTCTGGGGAAGATGATGTGAGACCCAGTCAATAAAAACCACCAGGTGTTATGTGAGGCAGTGTACTCTGAAAAATACAATTATTTTTATTGTTATGGTGTTTGTCAAGAGTTGATATTCCCTTGAAAAGTTCTTGTTATAAGCTGATTTTTTTTTTAGGCTGTTACAAAAAAGCAGATGGAAGTCCTCCAAGCACTACAAAACTCAGTAACAATTACCTCTCCCAACACACTCCTGAACACAGAGCCTGTTTTTCAGCCAGTCTGTGCTCATCAGGTTGAATAGGTTGTTGGATGGAACAGTACGTTTATGTGGTTGAAGCACAACTGTCATCATTCATCCTTTGTTCATAGTGAGTAACGAATGACTTTGGTAGATACTGAATGGCATTGTATAGTTTAATGTTATTGCATTCTCAGTCCCGTGTTAGGGTACTACTGAATGTTGATTTTGATTGTGTTCTTGGCTGAATGTCCAATAATGCTTCTTTAATGAAAACAGCTGTTAGATCTGTTCTTAGCAATGTGTTTCCCAATGCCATTTGTATGACTTGCATACCATGTGCACAGAACCTCATCCTGGAAGAATGGCTAAGACAATTTGACAGTTTAAACAGCATAGTTACTCCCATAAAGAGGTTATACTGCCAAAGTACACTAAACTTCTTAAGATTTTATGAATTCAGGCATGTTCAGAATATTTGAATCTGCTACAAGCTCAAACAGAAGCCACACAATTGGTACAAATTACCTCTGCCTAGCTCTCAGTGCAAATAGTGGCAACTTATTATAAGACAAGCTATGAAATTTATGAATTGGAAGTTTTGTTAAGTAACATTTCAGTAAAACAAAGGTAAAGCAGAACAACAGTCTGATAATGTCTCTGTGTACTCCATTGAAAACATGTTTTGGTGATGTTCAGTGACCTTGGAATGCATGTTCAGTTGGTATGATTTTTTCATTACTTTATTATTCTAATGCAATGTAGTACAGAAATATTTTTCATCATTTCATAAAATTTGTTTCTGTCAAATCAGGCATAAACCAATGGAATTTTGTGATGGCACAGCTGTAGCCACACTCTTAGACCTAAGTGCTATGTTCTGAAAGCTATCACTGATTAATTAACAACTCTACATTTTGCTAGTGAATATCTGAACTAAACCAGAACTGTTTTCTACTGTGAATTGGAGCTGTGTTCATTATTAAATACCCACTTAGAAAAAAATATTCCTTATTTTTCTTTCTCTTTTCCTTCGCTTTCTCTTTTCCTTCGCTTTCTCTTTTCCTTCGCTTTCTCTTTTCCTTCGCTTTCTCTTTTCCTTCGCTTTCTCTTTTCCTTCGCTTTCTCTTTTCCTTCGCTTTCTCTTTTCCTTCGCTTTCTCTTTTCCTTCGCTTTCTCTTTTCCTTCGCTTTCTCTTTTCCTTCGCTTTCTCTTTTCCTTCGCTTTCTCTTTTCCTTCGCTTTCTCTTTTCCTTCGCTTTCTCTTTTCCTTCGCTTTCTCTTTTCCTTCGCTTTCTCTTTTCCTTCGCTTTCTCTTTTCCTTCGCTTTCTCTTTTCCTTCGCTTTCTCTTTTCCTTCGCTTTCTCTTTTCCTTCGCTTTCTCTTTTCCTTCGCTTTCTCTTTTCCTTCGCTTTCTCTTTTCCTTCGCTTTCTCTTTTCCTTCGCTTTCTCTTTTCCTTCGCTTTCTCTTTTCCTTCGCTTTCTCTTTTCCTTCGCTTTCTCTTTTCCTTCGCTTTCTCTTTTCCTTCGCTTTCTCTTTTCCTTCGCTTTCTCTTTTCCTTCGCTTTCTCTTTTCCTTCGCTTTCTCTTTTCCTTCGCTTTCTCTTTTCCTTCGCTTTCTCTTTTCCTTCGCTTTCTCTTTTCCTTCGCTTTCTCTTTTCCTTCGCTTTCTCTTTTCCTTCGCTTTCTCTTTTCCTTCGCTTTCTCTTTTCCTTCGCTTTCTCTTTTCCTTCGCTTTCTCTTTTCCTTCGCTTTCTCTTTTCCTTCGCTTTCTCTTTTCCTTCGCTTTCTCTTTTCCTTCGCTTTCTCTTTTCCTTCGCTTTCTCTTTTCCTTCGCTTTCTCTTTTCCTTCGCTTTCTCTTTTCCTTCGCTTTCTCTTTTCCTTCGCTTTCTCTTTTCCTTCGCTTTCTCTTTTCCTTCGCTTTCTCTTTTCCTTCGCTTTCTCTTTTCCTTCGCTTTCTCTTTTCCTTCGCTTTCTCTTTTCCTTCGCTTTCTCTTTTCCTTCGCTTTCTCTTTTCCTTCGCTTTCTCTTTTCCTTCGCTTTCTCTTTTCCTTCGCTTTCTCTTTTCCTTCGCTTTCTCTTTTCCTTCGCTTTCTCTTTTCCTTCGCTTTCTCTTTTCCTTCGCTTTCTCTTTTCCTTCGCTTTCTCTTTTCCTTCGCTTTCTCTTTTCCTTCGCTTTCTCTTTTCCTTCGCTTTCTCTTTTCCTTCGCTTTCTCTTTTCCTTCGCTTTCTCTTTTCCTTCGCTTTCTCTTTTCCTTTTCTCATTGCACTCTGCAATGGAAATATGTTTGCATTCCTGGAATGTGTCTATTCAAATGACAGACTCTAATCCAGACCCAGTATGTGAATAAATGTTCCCTGGACCTCGTTATACACTCAAATATGTATTGTTTTCTTCTATAGATCTTACTGTTTTATCTTTCTTCTAGTAACCAACAATAGAGCTGTCTATCTATAAAGCCTGCATACAGTATTTACTTCAGCAGGCAAGCTACTTTCTGATGGGCAGATCCTAATAAAATGTACAGGCCTTGAATAAATGTAGCTAGCAGAATCAGTAGAAGTAATTGATTATTAGAGAGAATAATCTCTAATGCCTTAGGCTGCATTTTTAGTATGCACTTCCCTAAAAATTATGGACAGCACAAAAAACCCAACTGCATATGGTTTTGCGTATAGTTTTGGAGTCTCTGTGAAATAATTTTGCTGTTTAGATTATCTCCATTGTATAATCAATCTGCACATGGATGACAAAACCCTCTATTTAGAGAGCTTCCTGTTCACATTTTGACTCTCCTGCTGCCAAAGACTGCTCAGGAAGCTTTTTTTCCTTCTATCTGTAGACTCTTGTTTGAGTTAATTTCAGAGGAAAATGGAAACTTTATGCATAGTTTAGATTGTGATTGAGTGGAAGAGAAAGAGGAAACCCAAATAGTCTTTCTCTTGAAGTGCCTTTTCATTTTTTAGATGTATACTACTTTTGTTTTCCTGTTTTCCAACTTTTAGAGCCATGTTAAGAAGTGTAAAAACATGGTGATAGGAACCTGTAGGAAAACTGTCAGTACTTAATTTTTGTTCAATATGTATTGTATGTTTATGTTTCCTTTGGGTGTGGGTGTCTTTTTCCAACTTAAGAACCAAATGTGTTACAAAAACAGATGTAGTGAAAATAAACAAGAGAATTCTCATTTCCTTTGGTGAACAAAGTTCACAATTAGCTTGAGTGTAATTTTATACGTGTTGTACCCTATCAAACAGTTTTGCTGACCAAACCTTGCTTTCTTGGTTTTATTACAACTGATAAAAGATCTGTGATGTCAGACAAGAATTTAGCTACACAGAAAAGGGAGAAAGAGTGGGTCAAATGTAATAGCATATTCTAGATGTTATTCCTGCCAACAATTAATGGGGAAATTCATTTTATGAAGCACTGTTTACAGACTGACATCTGGAGAACTTCTCAACTTGGATCATTTCCAGGGTGTAGATTTATGTATTACTATTCCTGCCTCTCTTTCCCCCCTTCTTCCTTAAATTTTTCACTTTGTGATGTGTACTATTCACTTAATTATCAATGAATGTGCATTATTCTGTTGCTGTGACTTCTTTTAGGATTCCAGGTGCATAAAAATTGTAAATGCTTGCTAAAATGGACGTTCAGTGGATACTTTCTGAAATTTATCCAGAGATATACAAGAATTCAAAGAGGCTAATTTTTTACTTAAAGTAAAAATTCTGTTAGTCTTTAACCAGATAAGTCAGTGTAGATACCCTCAGTAGAACTCCTGCAGTATGAAATTAAAAAGTTTGGAGTCCTAACAGGAAAGATTCTTTTTTTTCAGATAGTTGTCCTTCTGAGTTGTAAAATGTTTTTTGAATCACAAAATCCTGCTCTACTGTGGTTTAAATATTATATTCAGTGTTGTATATTTGTGCCTTATTCAGTGTCTTTTTTAGTTTAGTGAAAGTTTGCAATTTACTTTGAACATTTCAGTTCTTTCAGTGTGACAGTTGTCTTAGTGTGGTCTTCACTTTTTTCTTCCTGTGGGGAATCATAGCAAATTATCAAGGATATCCATTGTTATCTTGAGGATGGGTACCTGTGCCTATTGGAGCAAGGAAATGGAATTTGCCATTGGTTCCACTGGAAGAAGCAGATACTACTTATGTTGATGCAGGTTGATTTCTAGATGAGCGTTCAGTCATTCTACCTAGTCCTAGGCATATGAACAAGCTAAGAGACATAGTTCAGCAAATTCTAGTAGTTCCTTCAGTTAGAAGGTAATACTGGTATTAAAAGAGTAAGATAGAAATGTGGGGACACAAAGACTTTGATCATGTAAGCCTCATTGCCTCAAAAGAGTAAAAATATCACTATTATATGGCCTTCTTGTCTGGTCATTTGCACCAATAATTATTTAAATAAGTCCTGGTGAAATCCTGTCCCACTAAGAACAGTGCTCTCAGCACATGGAATGCCTTTACGAAACAATAGTATTTAAAAACCAATTCATAGGGAACCATTATTAGTATTGTTGCAGAAGTAGGAATAATTAGTACTCTTAATATTGATTCTGATACTATTGCTCTGTGTATTCTTTCTACAATTTCTTTCTATGTAAAATAGTCTACCACTCTTAACACTTCAGTCCTCATTCTCTGTCAAGAAAATCAAGATATGAAAGAAGTGAATTTTGCTTTTAATTTTAGTAACTTCTGATGGTATCAGATGACAGGTAAATCTTAACAAATCTATAACATCAAAATCAAGAGCAGGAAGTCTTGTTACCTTTCAGTAAGTAGTGTATTGTACCTAAGGGCAAATAGACCTTTTCTGACTCTTATTCAGTTACTATCAGCATTGATGGCTAATGAAATATTTTGGCATCAAAAGCCATCAATTCTCAAGGCTATGTAAGTTATTGAGTTTCAGGTTTTAGAATGAACGTTGTAAAAATCCTTTTATTTCTGTGTAGAAATTCAATAGATGCTAATTTACTAGGCAAGTTTTCACTCATGCTGTTAGGAAATGTTATAAAAGCTTTTTAAATGTATGATGCCATTCTTAATTGTTGTTTTTGTGCAAGAAACCTTAATTTTGTGTCCTGTATTTACAGATTACTGATTAATAGGGTAGATTTTATCTGAAGAATAAGAATGAAAAATATATACATTGACTTTTAAAGCAGTGGTTTCCATTTCATCAGATCTTATAGTTTACATTTTGGTCACAATTTGCAAATGAGAACCGAAGTATTAGTTTACTTGTACTTATTTTCATTTAGGGTGTAGGTACATTTATATTTAATGCAATGTCAGACATTGCCCCAGTGTTACAGTAATTTAACATGAAGACATTGTTCTAATTTCTGATTTTCTTCTTCAGTTTCATAGCAGATACCCCAAATAACTGAAGCTGTCATGGGTCATAAGTCTGCACATTGCTGACACATTCACTCCTAACCTTTCATTCTAACTGAAAAATTTCACTTGCTTTGAATCAAATATAAAACCCATGCTGTATCTTATACTTTCTGTCAGGGTGTATCTGGAATATAGTAGCTTTTGTCTTTCCTCTTCCTTAGGAACAAAGGATGCTGTATCAGTTCTTGAGCTGGTAGGAATGAGTGTTTTCACATGATTCACTGGGGCTGCCGTGCTTTACCGTAGCTAGACAGCATGGTACATTTCTGCAGAACATCACGTGTTGCTTTGCCAGTGCTTCTGAAACTGCTGAGGAAACTGCAGCTCTCCTACTTGGGGATGCATCCTTATTTTTAATAACTGTTCTACTCATTTAGTTTGTAAGGAGAGAATAGCCTGTGTTGCTGCAAATTTGGTCCACCCATTATGAGGCCTGGAGTAGAATATTTCTTTTCAAAGTAGAACAACTCTGACATAAAGGTGAAAAGCCTGTGCTCTCCACTGGGAGTTGATGTGCTGTTTATAAGCATGTGCTTTCAGAACACAATAAGTATATGGATTTGTTTGCTTGATAGTGGTGGTCCTTGGAGTGCTATGAGAAAGAGATGCAGCTCAGCTGTGTACTATGTTGTTGGCAATGTTTGCTGCAGAACAGTGACATTCTCCAAAGTCCTGATCACAGCTGTTTTGAAATTAATTTACATCAACCTATTCCACTGCAAGCTACTGCAGCTATCTTCAGGTGATACTACTACTAGATTGTCCCTCTTTTCATATTTTAAACATAGGCCTTTAAACATGTTTGAAGAGAAGGCTTTAAGTCATTGTGTTCTCTAATGAACTACTCAGAAAGCAACACCGCAAAATACAAAGAATCAATTATGCCATGCATCCTACCATCACTTATGAGTAAGGCATTGCCAGTGCAGTGTGTTACTGGACAGTGAAAGTGTCCCTCTGTTTCCATATCTCTAGCACTAAGTAATAAAAATACTGTATTTAATAGCCCATCCAGAAAATAATCATCATATGTCATTCTCTAGGGCAAGCTAACAGTCTTCATCAGGTTTGTTGACTTTGTAAAGTTATTTCATTCACACTTGATTACTTTTATTATAAAACTAGCTCCCAGTAATCTGATCTTTAAACACAGATCACATTATTTTTATCTTCTGTGTGGAACCAGTTTTACATATTCTGTGGTCTTAATACATGAAAACTTTTTTCACACCAGCATTAGTAGTAGAGAGAAGTCATTAAGGCATAATCAGCCTTCTAAGCAATGGTAATAATTTTCTTTAACAAACATTTCTGTGAAGTGAAAGTAAAGACTATTCCAGTTTTATGTGTTCCTGTCAGCTAATTTATCACCTCTTTTCCTTAATTATGTACTGATGATTTTGTTTTGCTACATAAACACCACATTAAGGTTCTTCCATTTTCAACTAGGTGGCTGTACTACAATTCCAGAGTCTGATTTAGAGGAAAGAATGGCTATACCGGGCTCCACGGCAGCGTTTCCCAATCATGGGCAGATTGCAAAGCAGAAATCCAAGTCTGGTAAGAAAAAGAAAACTATGTTGTTTTACTTAGACGTGTACAGTTTGCCTTTTCAGAATGCTTGTGGACATATGAAACAAATGACATGTATTTCAGGCTTTGTTAACATAATTTTCAGTTTTTCTTGTGATAATAGTACAACGTGTAGGATTCTGAGTTTATTCAGCTTTGTCTATCAAGAATAGTTAGACTGTAGAGATCAGTCTTCGAATTAAATAACTTCATAGTTTAAGGGTTTTATGCTACATAATACTTGAATGAGATTCTCGCAGGTTTTATTCACGACCTCCTCCACAGAGGCAACATGAAACTGAGGACATTTTGGTGTAATAAAGGCTTTTCTTTCTGCAGTATGGTGGTTAGACTTTGTGCCAGCTGATTAAAATATGGCCATTACTTATCTTTTGTGGGGAGACTTCCTAGAATTTCAGAAAAATATTATTGGATACAATAAAATTAAATTATACTGGCTATAAAATACGCTGCATACAGTGATGACACGTTTTCTGGAAAGACTTCATGCTGCCGGGAACTGTGATATAGTGTTAACATATTTTAAAAGCAGCATTGTAAAGTAGTGCATTGCAGTTTAATAAAGTGCCTGGTAAGCTCTCAGGCTTTGACTGCAGCTATTTCCCATTTTGTTTACTAAGTTGTCTCTTCACTCCTCTTTCCCCTCTCATTGTCTGATCTTTTCCTGTAATATTTAGTTTTAAATATATTTGAATGTTGTTTGTTAATCAGATATGTTCATTATAGATGGGTGTTGAAATTAAAAGCAGCAAATTAGAGGTTGCAACCAACAATAGTCAGAAATAGACAGAAACTCCTTACACATCTGCAAAAAACAGTTAACTGTGTAGTTAAAATGCATTCAGTTGCTTGTTTGCCCAGCTAACTTTTGCATAGATGGTCAGGGAGTTGGAATGTATAGTTAACTGCAGTAGCAGAATTTACCTTAGCAAAGTTTTAATAGCAGGCAGGGAAGAAGGGTGTCTAATGCAGTAATCTGTAATAATGCCACAGTGTCACTTGAAACTCCAGAATGAGTATCTGCTCACAAAAACAACCTGAAAAATCTGCTGAAGGGTCTAGAGCTCTGACTTTTCTAGAGCGCTAATTATTTGCAGTCCTTATGGACTTCAGGTCAGAAGAAGAAGGGAAGCTGTCAAAGTTGACATTATGTATAGTTTAACCTTTGTCATCTGGATATATTAAGTACCTTCCTGATAATGGAAAAGTATATTGTCTCTCTGATTTAGGATACAATCCTGATAAAATTCCAACTTCAGGCAACTAGACCAATAAATCAAGAACATATGTCAGGCAATCCCTCTTCTTTGTCTGATGCTCCATTCTTCCGATCACGTGTTTGTTCTTCAGTAGATAGTGTTCTGCTATGTTTGAGTAACTGGTTTACTGAAAAGACTAGCATGAGAAGAAAAGTATAGTAGTGTATTTCATGAGATCCAGAAACAGTGGTATGGGGACCTTCATATCCTACTGTAAGTCTTAGCCCATGATAAAAATTGAGACTTCACGTAGCTGGCTGTTGTTGCTTTGTAACTATAAAAGGCAGAATGAAAACTTTGAAAGCTTTAAAAGTCTTTAGGTTTACAGCCATGTGTTATACCAGTGAATTTAATTCGTTCATGGTAAGAATTGACTGCCCTCTGCCATTGCTGCAATATAGAGAGCGCCTAGAATATCTGCCACTGAGCTGTCTGGAAATTCTAATTGCTGCAAGTGTAAGAGCCAAGGGAGCTACTTAAACTGTAAGGTAACACTAGGCATGAAATCACAGCACTGCAGTGTTTTTCTGTACATGATATTCTTGGCCTGAGTTATTGCTCAGGCACCAGAGACTGCAGCAAGACCACGATGATTACAATGAGCCCTCAAAGAATATTTGTTGTCTTACATACTTTTTTGAGTTTGCATTTAATTTAACTATGTCCAGTCAATAAGAGAAAAAAGGGACAAAGTAGAGTAAAATTTCTTTTTCTTGATATATCTTTCTTCATTTCCTGAGGGAGTACAAGATAGATTTTGATTGTAAGTTTTCTTCTTGTAGATGGCTTTTGTTATTTGTATCTCTAGCTATAGAGGTACTTTAATGGCAATGAAAAATTATACTGGCTTTTGAGAGGTTTCTGTGTTTAGTGAATATTTTTCATTGGGCTGTATCAGCTGAACTGATATGCCATGCCTATGCTTATTAATGTTCTCCACCAAAAAATCCTCACAGTTTAATGATAGGGGTTTAAATAGATAAAAATAGTTTGAGGCTACAACACCAAATACCTCAAAACTGAAGAGAAAAAACAGGGTCTCTTCAGCTGTAGTTTAATATGAACATGGGCACAACGGCTGATATACTTGTGTAGGAAACCTGAAGAGAAACATCTCTACTAACAGGCTGCATTCACAGAGGAAGATGGAAATCTAAGAAATTAAATGAGCTGATCAAGTTAGAATATTCCAAAGAATTCTGTAGGTCATGGGAGAGCTTCAGCTGAATGCAATGGACTACCATCAACTGACATGGAGTAAGAAGTGTAGTTACATACTTGCTCCATCTGGTACCGGACCAAATCTTAACAACAGGACTTTGTGCAGGTTGAAATCTATTTATAGTTATACACAAGACAGTGCAAAAAAAAAAAAAAAAAAAGGAGTAATGAAGTTGCCTTAATGAGAACACATGTATTTCTATGTCAGAAGAAAGAGTAAACTCTGATTTCTCCCACTGATACAGTGTGCTGGATTAGGACAAAACTCAAGCGGTTCTCAATAGTACAATCACAGAAGTAGAAAAACAAAGCAGAATGAAGTGCTTTATCTACTGAAAAGAAGTGAAAGACCTGAATTGCAAAGGTCTCAGCAGGAAGTAGTGGGAGTTCCTGAGTGACAAAGGAAGAAACAAGTCCTCTCAAAGGTGTGCTGTACTTGGACACCCTTGCTTATAGTTAAATTGCTTGTGCATACAAATCTGATGAAGAGAAGTGCTATCAAGAAGGTTGGAACAGAGAGAAATGATGAACAAAGAAAGAAGCAGGAAGAACAAGAGAAGACCTGAATTCTGTGCCAGACCCTGTGAGCTCCCTATGAGTATGTCTACATTATTACTCCTGTGATTGCTGCTTGCATAGATGATGTTCGGTTAGTCCTGAGCTAGCTAACTCCAATATTGCTAGCAATCTACCTGTGATAGTATGGCATTGAACCCTGGCTGTAGAATTTACCAAAACTCAAAATAAATACTCAACAGTTAATTTACATGAAACTCTCGCTGCTAAAAAATATATGAGCTTGCTAATCTCTTGCTAGTGAGATGTAGTGTGTAGTGTATGGAGATGACTGCCAGTCACTGCATTGTATGCTAGTATGCTTTTCAGACATGCTGAGAATTTTTAAAAACCTTTTGAATTTCATGAGTAGACGTAGACCTACGAAAGAGGTCACTGACTTAAATATGTTGTGTCAGCTATGCAAAGAACTGTGAGGGAAATGAGAGACTAAGACCTGGAAGACTGTGCTGTGCTATAAGAAAGCATGCTGTAGGGTAGCATCCTGCCACAGACTTGCAAGTTATCTCATACAAAATAATGTATTGAGACTTTCCATGGATCTGCTAAGCATGTCAATGAGGCTTTTGGATTTATTTGGAATAGTTACTTAGGGCAGCAGAAAGTGACATCTAGTAGTCATGCTGCATGTCTGTGCAAGAAAAGAATGAATGGTTCTGGCCCAATCACAGGGTCTCTTTGGGAGGAGAATTAATGGTTGGATGATGGCGGGTTTTTTTTTATTGCTGAAATAGTTCACACTGATTTTTTTTTTCTTAATTTTTTTTTTTTCTAATCCAAGTATGTTGTGATTCCATAGTAAAGAATGGGATCAAGTTCATGATATCTGGAAGTTAATGATATTATTGCAGTTGTAGGAGTAGCTTCTTGCCAATGGCTTTTGCTTTGAGGGGACACAAGAGTACTCCCTTGAACATTCTGTATCCCAGTGAATGGAAAATAATTCTTTCTGCTTACCCCGTCAAGGCACTGAGTCTGTGTGTATTGCAATTGAAGGAGTAATGTTAGCATGATAAATCTATCCCTACTAACTTTGATCTCAGTGTTTTGGTTACAGTGAGGACAGAGCAGCACAGATTTCATTGTGGGCTGCACAAGCCTGGTGGAGAGTTTGAACAGAATTTGCAGTTGAGTCCACTTTGAAGTCTCTGTTGTTACATCATGACTTTTTCCATGAGCTCACAGCTACGATACCAGTGCAGATATGCTGACCTCTGCTGCAATCACAAGTACAAATGCAGTGATTGTAGACTCTTCCATGTAGGTCCTGTTGACTTCCTTTCTCTTTGTTATGCTGTTCCCACTGTCTTCCATTTTCTTCTTTACAAGTTATGAATTCCTTGCTAGAGTTGCAGTCTTCTTCAGTGAGTGGTTTGATTTCAAGAAGTCTTCTTATGTTCTAGAAGGTAACCGTGAATGGAGATTTGTGGAACTCCACTTCTCAAGTTCTCCCTTAGATATTTCTGATTAAATGAGTTGAAAATGTGGATTATAGCAAGTAAGCATAAGGAGTTCTTGTACATCCTGGCTTTTAGAGACATCTTTAAGGGATATGTTGAACAACCTTAAAACAACTTTTCTCTGAACAATTAAACTGTGCTGATGATGAGCTTTAGGATGAAATAACAACATACATATTTATCAGGATATAGCCCTTAAAGTAAGTATTCTGTATTCTTCATATGCTGCTGCTGCATGCTACTTACAGTGAAAGAGAATTTCCTAAGATGTATTTTTCTAACCAATACTCCTACTAAATATTTTACACAGAAAGGATCTGGTTGCTCTTTTATGAGTAAAGAGTTTTATGCTGGTAAATCATTAGTAACTCCACTAAATTGATGGAAAACCAGATGAAAAGTTATTATGAATCAAAGAATGATTGGGCTGAAAAATTTATCTTTGCTTTTTTGTTTGTTTGGGTGTGGGTTTTTTTTTTTTTTTGTGGAGCAATGGTGTCGATTACTTTGTAGTTTGCTTAGTTGTTCAGGATTTTACAACACTGGGAGTCAGATTTGTCAAGTGTCATATCATGCAGCTGTTGGAATTTTCACAACTTGTAAGACCTGATTTTCCTGGCAGAATTCTTCACCAAAGATCCTGTAAATCTATTCTGTAAATGATCTATCTAAACAAAAAAAGTCTTAAATATTTAAAGGAAATGTTTGCCTGACTTTGCCATGATAATTCAGAATAATCATTGTCTCTTCCTGAGAGAGCAACAGAGAACATGGCCCAGTATTTACATTTATTATTTAAATAAAAATATTTCTGAGAAGCTATTCATGAGACCAAATGAGACCAAATGTTTGGCATTTGCACTCGCTACTGTGCTGCCACTGGTTTTAGTTAAATTCTTTGTATTTTGCTGTCATGCAAATATTTAGATGACTTAAAGATTAAATTTCAAAGTTCTCATCTTGTATGATTATATTTAGTAAAATAAATAAGCTTTCATAGTTTAATACTCATAGCATCTAAGACCAAAAACTGTTTCAGAATTTATATTTATGTATTGGAATAGATTTTTTTAACTGTCTTTAATTTGAAGCATCTGGCTTATTACTTTTGATTAAATACACAGGCAGCTATACATAAATGACTGTGAGGTTGAGCTATAAACTCCAGTAAAAGAAGCCATTCTGAGCCAAATTTTCAAAACATCCTCCAAAGTTGCACCCAGACATTGCACAGCTGCACATCTTTTTCCACCAATTTTAGTTAGTGTGTTTTATTTATTTTATTTGTTACTTTATCTACAGCATTGCATGACAATGTTCATATAGATGTTGTGGCTGCCGTTTAAGAGGATCTTTCAACTCTACCCTTCTAATCAAAAATTGCTGTCTTTATTATGCCTAGACAATTTTAGGAACTATCGCATGATTCCAGCCCACAAAGATGTTTAGTTACACAATCTTGTGTAAACAACTCTTGTTAGTAAACAAGATTGCAACTATTTTTCTTTAAAAGGTCTAGTGACACATTTAAATTTAGCTATGTGCTTAATTTTTCTTATTGTAATTTACATGGATACTCAACTGTGTGAAATTGCCATCTATGAAGTAGCTCATCACGAAGTGATGTAATATAAGATGAAGTTTTGCGATAGTGTTTCATTTATTTGATTTTTAGAAAGGAGTCTTCTTAAACACTTGGCTTTGTACAAACAGATGGTAAAGAGCTTTTGGATATAAATTGTTGCCAGCTATCTTTTTTTTGTACTCTACTGCTGTTATTATTTTTTACCTACACAGATGAGCAGAGACATATCCTTGAATTTGTTTTGAAGGGTGTTTAAATATGCTGTAAACACTCTAAAACAGGTCTATGAAAGATTTCTATTTGCTTCAGATCAGACATATATTATTTATATATTGGACTAATAACTGCACTAAATTTTCAACATACAGTAGATACAGGTGGCCTTCCTACTGTTATTGTAATTATCATTGTTTGCTACACTGGTAATCACTTGGATACTGATACTCTTGCCAATTACAGCAAAAGTATTTTCAATGTCCATAGCCAAGCAATTAACTTTTTCAAGTTAGACAGTATAATAGGACAGAAATCAATCCTAATACTAACTGTATTGTACATGAGATTAAATAAAAGGGAAATGTATAAATTAAGCTAAAGACTATTTTGGAAAAATGTACATGCTGTGTGGAACAGGATTTCATTCCCATAATCAGCTTTCAAAACAATCAGTTGAACAAATCAGTATTGTTGGCAACACAGACTTTTTAGCTGTCCATGGCCACAGTTTTGAACCTGAACTTCTGCATGAAATTTGGTTACTACATCCATGACAAAAGTAAGAGCAACAGGTCTGACTTCAGAGTTTTTTGGGTTTTTTTAATCATTGAAGAACCAATTAATTGGGCTTGTCCAAGGGAGTAAATGTGCCTCTGACAGTTTGAGTTCAATTTCAGGGATTTTGACAAGTGCATTGCAACATAGTATTTTGTCCTTGAGCTAACAAAGAGTCTTGAATTAGAATCGTATCTGGCAAAAAGGCTGAAATCTGTGATGGCCTCAGGTAAGTGAAAGCTCCTTCAAGATCTAACCTTATTAGGAGCTCACTTATGTATTTCCGACTGATGTCTTATAGTACTATGAGACTAGATTCTTGTTCTTTCTGTAGAGACATTGCTATATAATAGGAAAGACACCAGGAGCCTGCAGCTGGGCCCACCTAATACTTTAAAATTGCTAAGCTAATTGTTTCCACAAGAAAAGGTGCAAAGAAAATCACTGGCCTACAAAAAGCCTATTTTTCTGGAGAGAGCTGAAGAGATTTATGGAGGTTTTCTTTTCCACAGAGTCTGTTTTTCTAAAGAGCAGTACAGCTTAAGAGATTAATGTGAGAATTCCTTCATTAAGTCAATACCAAATGAAGTGCAGTTTCTCTTTTAGCAAGAGCTTGTATATACATCTGCTGTGAAATGTAATATAACACATGAGAACATAACAAGTCTTATTTATGTTCTAATATTTGCAGATTCAAGTACATTATAATGTGTGTTATCCAGTGCACTGGGTAAAGGGATTAGTCTCTGTGTGTTTGCCCCATACCAATGGTTGTGGTAATGTTTTACAAATGTTTCCTTTCAAAGGTTAAAAAACTCTCTAATTCCAGTTTGTTTCATGACTGTCAATGAAACAAAGAACTGAGGGGTACCTTACACTTGCTTCGTGGGTCGTCTCAGAAATTGCTATGAGATCACAGAAAAAAGGTATGAAATGAACAATTCATGGTATAGAGAGCCTGAACCTTTTCCTTCAAATTCAGTGGCTTTATTGGAAAAAATTGTTTGTTGAAAGCACTTGTATGATTTGAGAATTCAAAGGCACGCTTAAAATTATTAGCAAAAGGTTGCTATTGTTGCAGTTAAGGGAGCAGTAAAGAGTGATGCAAGGCAAAACAAGATACTCATGGCCATATCCAAAGCTTTTTGGAACCTATGAAGAAGCTTTTCCTCATTTTTATCAAGTCCTGATCATGAGAACTGATGATGAATAATAGAAGATAAGAAACACATAAAAGATAGACTGAGAAGAAGGGGCATGCTAAATATGGAACAAAACGAAAATCCAGACGTAAACACATTGTTATGAATTCTGAATAGGTCTTGTATGCAAGAAAGGGGAACTGTAGCACAGTGGAAGGAATCAAAAAAAGAGAAATGTAAAAGCTTTTTATGTGACTAAATGTTGTTTTTCATATTTCCTTGGCAGTTGTCTTGCATAACTATGAGTTTAAGAGAAGTAGATGATTGTTTGTCACTAGGATTCACTCACTTGCTCATCCTCTGCCGGTTAAGAGGGGCAGGACAGAAACTAGTCTGACTTGTCTGTTTGCTGCTCTTTACTTTTCATCTGTGATGGTGATGGTTAATGCTCTGTTTTCCTTGCTAGCGTTTGTAAGATTTCTTGTGGTTTTGTTTCCTCACACCAGTTATTTTCTTCATCATATCGAGTGTTGCCATATAAAGTGCACGCTGCAAATATGCCCAGTGCTTTGTTTCTGGTAGATATGGACTACTGGCTATTGTTTTCTCTAACTCTGTGGTGAAATCTTTTCACTGAATACTCAGTAAAACTTGTTTCCCAAGATATCTGTTTTCCCACCCAAAGCTTTACTGACTCCAGTTCTTCTACACAAGTTTTTGTACCTAGTTTTTTGTTTAATTGGGAAATCATAATTTTGTTCAGAACATGGATAACTTTGAATTTCATATGTTGTTTGGATAAGTGTATTATTCCTGGCTTCACTTCTTTTGACAGATCCTTGTTGGTTAGTGAGATAGTACACATATATCTGTGCTACTTTCTTGACATTATAGAAGTGTGTCTATAAAATTTACTTTCCACTATTGATTCTTTATGTGCATTTGTGTTAGATGTTAATGGTTCCTATATGTTCTTGGCAGTCTTTGAGAAATACAAAAATTTCATACTGTTCTGGTTTCTAATGAGGTATTATTAAAAAGAAAAAAAGAAAAAAGAATAAAAGGATAGAAAACCTCATCAAAACATTATTTGAATGCTCGCTCACCATTCCAAGCCTAGAAGGATTTAGTGGCTGCCAGGTATATTATTGAATCCTGGTCAGTTGTTCACAGCCCTGGACAACAAGGTTGGCACGCAGAGGAGAATACAGACACTTTTGGTTTCTACCATCCATCTTTATATAAAAGAGGTAATTAAAAGGAAGATGTTCAACAGCACAAAACAGACCCAAGCACTTCACTTTAAGATCTCCTCTACTGCTGAAAACCAGTACTGCAAGTTTTAGGAAGTCCCAAAAGTTCACTGAGTGCTCCAAGGAGGAGTTTTTCTGATGCAGAAACTTGGGGTTGGAATTGTATGGCTTAAATTTTATATAAAAGTCAGTATTACACATAATAATGGTTACTTCTGTCCTCAAACTCTTTCATAACTTTCTCACTTTCTCAGAATCTTAAAGTTATTACTAATGTAATTGTTTGATGTATCAGATGAGTATTAGTTAAATCCAGGATGAGGCTGTAAAATGGTTTTCCAGGTCTTTTTTCCAGGTTACACAAAATGCCAAGACTCACTTTATAGCTTGTCAACATTAGCCACCAAAGGGAGATTAGTTCTAGGTCTTTAGGAACTGTTTGCTGGAAAAAAATGACATTGTGGAGGTGTTACAGCTTATTTTCCAAAATACCTTCTTTTAGAAGTAATTTTAGTGTCTTGCACCCCTTTCTCCCCTCCCAGTTCCAGAAGGCAGCCATCCATATTATGAGCTAATGGCTTAAACTTTCTTTAGAAAAAAGAAAAAAAAGACTGTTTTTGAGATACAAGACTGCATGAAAGCACCTGAAACTGCTAGTATCAGTTCTCTCTCCCTGAGGGCTGACTCTGCAACCTCTTGAAAAATAAGGGATTTGAATGGAAACATTGACTCTTGTTTAAAGAACTGCTGACATGCCTGAAATGAGGGAGCACATTCCCACATGCGCTTTGTTGGAGAGTGTTACTGGAATTGCAAATAGGTTTTCCATGTCATTTTGTGGAAATTATCAGTGCTGTTATAAGCCACTTTGGAGCATTGCTAGAGCTTTGAATTGTCAAGGAATGGACATTGCTGGTAATATGGATGATGTATAATGACAGAGTGTATCATCTTAGTTAAAGTGAGTAGTACTGAAATGTTTCCAGAGTTGGTATCAGCAATTTTTTCTCTTAATTATTAAAATGAAATATTCAGAATGTTACGGCACCATCAAGGCTCTATGACTGGGAGGTTTTCTATAGAGGCAATGTGATGTCCATGTTTGTACAGGTAGGTGATACTGTGATGCTGGGGTTGACATGTCTCAGAAGAGGCTTGAACCCCAAATCCCAGTAGTCTGTTGTGGCTCAAAGTTGTTCTCACTTTGGTATGCTGGAGCAGTACACATTTTGGTCACGCTGGCTGTAGCTCTTAAAACTGATCACTTAAAATGAACAGTAAAATTCTTATTTTACATTCGTATGAAGTAGTGTTAAGAGGTCTTCCGCAGGTTTTTTTGAATGCTTCATGACACAGTTCTCCAGTGTGAACGTATGCCTAATTCACAGAAGACAACATTCTGCTTTTAATAGTAATGTCTTTTGGGGCCTCACCTCTGTGTGCTGTCATAACTATCATAGCTGATGGCCTGTCACAGACACCTCTGTTCTTGACTTGGTTCTCATTGCCTGTGGCTCTGAGATGCAGCACATGTGACCATGTTGTCCCTAATGCTTGAATGTGTCATATTTCTAACTTCAGTGGAGAATTAAAATTTAGTAGTTAATGACTCTATAATTTTGACTATAGTTAATGCAGGTCTTCTGATGTTTTCTGATCAAGGAACACATCAGTTACAATAACAGAATTCAAAAAGTTAAGCTTCAAGAACTGATTCAAATTCACATTGGGTGGGGGTGGTTGGATGACTTGGTTAAAAAATTGTTTGGTACCTTGGGACCAAACAATATTACACTTTAGGAAGACTTCCACAAAAGGGATAAGCAACAAGAGAGCAGTAGCCCTCATTATTAAAATCAACAGTTTGAACAATGCAATGCTTATTACTTACCCTGAGGTAAGTAGTAATTTTGTCAGCCTCATAAAATATTTATCAGCCATCTCGGCTAAGCACATTCTAATTCTGAGTTATTTTGTATTGTCATACTCCATAGAGTATCCTCTCATCTTTTTCACCTTTTATAGCGGTTCTGTCTTCCTGTGGTTGTGGGGTCGCTCTCACTGATTTAGTATTAAGCCTACTGCAGTGTTTCCAAAAGTAGAATATGAGGCTGAAGTAGAAGTGAATGAAAAACAGTGTAAGTGCTGAATTTTGTAATAGCTGCTGGAACATATGACCGTAAATACTCATGCTGCGTGAAGCAGTGCTGGTGTGTCCTACCACCCTGTGTTATTGTGTAAATCCATACCCATGCCTTAGTGTTAGTAAGCAGTATGTCAGTGCATAAGGCTAACCCAGTGTAGGTCTTTGGTAACATATGGTAGATGCAAAAATAGCTTGTATTTCCTAGCACAGACTTTGGTTTTGAAGTTTGGTTCTATTTCAGGGGGAAAAATAGAAAGATGTTCCAAAATGTTTAGCAGCACAGGATATGATGTCTAGAGTGGTGTTACTACTAGGTCTGTTTCTTTTACTGCTACCCTCAAAACAAATGTACTATGCCACTTAGTGTTTGCTTTTATCAGTGGCATGTTATTTACAGCCCATGTTGCCTCACAGAACAAGGTGAACCACAACAGCAATGCTATAGTTCTCTAGCTTGCTACGTTTCCTAAATAGAGTAAGAAAATTTGTGACACCCGTTAGGCCAGATTACTTTTCAGCTCAATGTATAGCTGCTATCTCATTAGACAGCAAATAAGATACTACTTAATCAAATCTGAACTTTTACTTAATTTAGTTGCCTTTAAAATTTCACTATAAAGGTTGCCCTTGACTATGTGTCAAGACTATGTGTCTATCATTAGATGAATTGAATTGTGATTTTTTTTTTTTTTTAATGTATTTTGGCTCATAGATGTCATATCTGTCTTCGAGTCTAGTACCCTGAGTGTCATGGACAGAGTGATGGGCTGTGTAACACTGTGCAATACTCCAGCTATCTATTAGCACCCTGGAGTATACTAGTTTAAAAAGTAGAATCTAAGCTTGTTTTCTGGAAAGTAGTGCTAGCAAAATATTTTAACTTGGATTTTGATGTGATCATTCAAGACGTGATCCCATTCAAGAAAACATTAAATGTGAAAATTAGGAGGTAAAAATATCAAAACTATATGCAGTTAGAGCTCTCCTGTGGCTCTGTTTATCAGGAAACTTTTGTTCTTTTGTGGTTTTATTTTGGTGTGTTTAATATTACAGCAAATGTTAGATTTTTTTCTTTTTTCATGTGTATGAGTACTAACAACTTGTGACTTTGAGACTGGCAACTGGTATCATTGCAGATGGGAAAGGGGAAAAAGAGGCAAGGTAAGAATAGAGGATAGAAGAACATAGCACAGTAGAAAATGAGAAAAATAGAAAATACACTAAATGTTCCACATCACATGGGTATTAGTTCTCTCCCCTGTAGTCTCTCCCCAGCAAAGTTTTTAATTGTGAAAAGCATGATTGAAAACATGTGCATGCTTTCATCTGGTCTGCACTGCTAGCAGCATTAAGCAAACAATCACTGCAGCTGTCCCTCAGTGCACGTGGCAAAATGTGCCTGAAAAGATAACTTTTGCATAGCTAGGCTGCTAGCAGTACCTAGGTTAGCTAACTTAAAACTAGATTGGTTGTATCTGAATGAGCTATGGCCTAAATCAGGGAAGTTGCCACAGATTTATCTTCTTTTCCTCCCAGCCACTGAGGGTTTCTCCATTCGCTGGTCCCAGTACTACTGTTTCCATGTCCAGGTGGTAAGGCAGCTTTAGGGAGTGGAACTCTTTGAAACCTTGCCCCAAATATGGTTAAAGCTGCTTTTTTACCTTAGTCTTTATCCATTATAATTAGACCATCAAAAGGAAAAGTTACTATTTTATGGGGTCAGTAAGTTGTAACTGGGTCTACAGGTACAAAGCTGCTAGTTCAGCAGTGGAGGAGGTTGGTACCTCTTCACGATGTGTGGAGGAGAACATGACTAACCATTTTGGCAGCAGGCCATAGATATATCAAATTAAGTATAACATGAAATTGTGTCCTAGCTTTTGACTTGACCAGCTTCCTGAATCATTCACCACATAATTGCAGGACCATAAGTGCTGGTTCAAAGAAGGAGAAGGGAATGGGGAAGCCACGACTACCCCAGCTTACATTAGCCTATGCTGCCATGTGTCTTGCAGCCACAGTAGCTGAAGCACATTCAGACCCTTAATAAATAGGAGCACTGAGAAAAGAACCCAGAATGCTATTAGGTTTTTTACATTGTGTGCTACGCCTTATTAAGTGGCATTGTAAAGTTGTTCTGAGTTCCGTTACCTAATTGAACCAGTGCTGGAAATACATTTTTATGCTGTGGAAGGTGATTTGTGTATGATGGGGAGCCTCTTCATTCTTGTGTTCACAATTCATTATGCCAGAACTCATTTATGCTTTTTCCTGGCAATTTTCTCACAGCTCTAAAATTGTGGACACAGGATCTAATCCAACAAAGTTCTTAAGCACATACACTGCTAAGTATATGTAGTCTCACTGGACTCACAAGGGAGTATAGTAGGCAAAGTGAAAACGCCCTCTGGTCTTTCCATATCAACTGTATTTGGTCTTTCTTGGAGTAAAATTGGTTGTAAGCCTGAAAGAAATGTCATATTAGGACAGCTGCTTCTCTGTCCTCAGCATTTTGTTGGTTTCGTCAAATGGAGAATAGGTCAAGACTCCATCATGAACGTGAAGCTAAGCCAACACATAAATACCCTTGAGCAGCAGTTTTAACATTTTGGAATATTTATAGCTAACAGCTAAACTTTAGGATAATAAACTGTTCATGGGCTGTGTTAGTTCATTTTCTCTAAAATACAGTTTTTATTCTGGCAGAATTCCAGACATCTGAGCATAGACTAGAAATCAATCTGGAATGGTCTAAAATTAAATTACCATTCTTTCTTTTTTTTTTCTCTTTGTTAAAAGGATTTTTCAGAGGAGCTGTCTGATATACACAGTGTAATACAATAAACTAAAAAAAAAAAGGACAACACAAGAACCTCTGCTAAATTTCATTTGCTTTCTGGATTACTGTTCTGACAATTACGCACTGACTTAAAGTAATGTGTCACATCCTGTATTTCACGGTTTCTTTTCCGAATCCTCAGTATTTGATATTTACAGTCATATAATATATCATGACCTATATCATGTACATTAATGCAAAGACTAACTAGAAAACATAGACTACTTAATGAAAACGGATTTATTTTTTTCCAGCAACTGCATCTCCCTCTCCTGTGGTAACCCTTAAGATCTGTATTTCAGATCTGTTTTTTTTTGTTGATCACCTTTGTTTTGGAGTGACTTCCCCTTCTGCTCCCGCTTTCTCCTTTTGACCTCCAATCTTGAAGTCATTTTTCTTCCTGGAGAATAACGAATTCTTTTCAGTGCTCAGCTTGTAATATTCAATAGAGATGCAGAAGCTGTTAATGGTTATCGGTAGTTATGAAGGCAAATGTTATCAGGACTGCTGGATTTCATGTCCAAGTATCACGGCTACTCTGCATATTCAGTTCTGTGATTTTGTAGTTTAAATTTCTTTGAGAAACAGTTACCTAATTCTTCTTACAGTGTAGGATGTTCCTGAATTTTAAAGAACAATCATATGTAGCACTTATGTAGAGAAGGGTAGTTGAATGAATGCAAGATTTCATTAATTTAGTCAGTGCTTAGAGTATGTTTTCCCCAGACTGAATTTTGCCTTATTACTACCCATTTGTTTCTTTCAAGTTCAGGATTGATTTAGGTCAATGGCTATCAAGGTTGCCGTTACCTCCAGAACTGAGCGTTGCCTCTCAGTTCCTAATACCCAAAAGAACAATCTTCTGCCAGGTTACATCCCTGAACTTGTTCTCCAGAACAGCAAATGAGAACTAATGTTGATACAAGCAGGAGTTTACACATGGGCAACCACAAATAAGACAACAGAGACATCAGCTAAGACTGTTCTAAAAGCACACCTCATGGGTTTGCGTGTGAAGCTGATTTTGTTTGTTTGCTCCTAAAATCAGATTCTAGGTTATTTACAGAATTACAGAATAGAGGCATTTATTAACAATTGTTAAGAAATAACCAAAATTATGAAATGTTGAGTATGCATACAGCTCAGTCTAGAGAGCCTGAAAGTGTTTGCAGATTTATTTCTGCAGATCAGTGGGAATACATTTGTGGAAAAGAAGATAGCGGTTAAAGATCATAAAGGAATTTAAACATGAATATAGGATAAATTAGGTATTATAAACCATTCTGTAATTCTCAAAAAGTCTTCCACCTAAATCACTACTTCAAACACAAATGATTTTTTTTTTTGCCAACAGTTATTTGGTCTCTGAATTATCTGTGGTTTCAGTACTGCTTAAAGTAGTCATCTTTCATAGTTTTCCTGCTGAATGCCCTGTAGTTCTGGGAGAGGCAACCCGTAGGTTTTTTTGTTTCTTTTGTTGTGTGTTGTTTTGTTTTGTTTTTTAAAAAGCAACCTGAGTGCTAATGTTTGTAATTTCTCCTGTACCACCTTTGAGAAGTACATGGTTCTTATGTCACAAAAGCGGGTGGAGGGAGCTCCCCTCCTGTCTTCTTTTCCTTAAATCCTAAATAGTGAAATATTCTGCTAACTCTCTGAAAGCAGGTATTTCAGGCGTGCTTGCTCGCTATTACCTGCTAACACAGAAAAACAGGAGCTGGGTCTGAGTTCTTGAGATAGGTTTTTAAAGCCATTTTAGGTCTTTAGACTATGATTTTCCTAGATATGTATTGTTGTCCTTATTGCAGAACCACGGTGATGTGCTTCGTTTGAAAATACCACAAAGCAGCTCTGTTTTTACAGCAAACAGGATGGCTTTTAAAATCTGCAATGTACATTAAGTAATGCATGTTGCCTGATTTTGTCATAAGTAACAGTTTCAGGGGAGACTATTCTTGGCAGGCATGGCTTGAAGTAGAATTAACAGGCTCATGATGAGAGAGATCCCAAGAGACCTACTGTCTGTGTATAGATGTATAAAATAACCCACAGAATTTTCCACAGGAATCTCTGGATAGACAAGGTGCGTTCCCTTGTTTTGTGCATCTCCTTTCTCCCAGAAAAATATGTCTGCCACTCGTATCTGTTCATATCCATTTGTCCTTTGATATGACACCTCTGTCTACCTGCCATTCCAGTAGAAACTGGAGTCAGTATTTTTGAGTTGTTCTGGCAAGAGGCAATTTGTCTCATATTGAGCTGAATTTGAGAAGTTTGTAAAAATTTTACTTTTGTTTTCCAACACACATTTATGAAAAGGGAATGTCTTGCTAATTGATTCACCTTTGCTGAAGGAACAGAAGAATTCTGATACTGGAGCAATGATAAGCAAACCAATTTGTCAGGTCTTTTGATGATAGAAACACTGGCACAGGAAAAGTACTTGTGGCATAGGCTCAAATCTTTTCTCTTGCCCACCTTATGTTGGGCATATCCATTTCATTTAAGGGTAGTATCAGTTCAGGTGAGGTCAGAAACAATCTGTCATGTTGCGATTAGAGGAGCCTTAATATAGATCAACCTGCTGATGAGCAATGCTTTAAAATTATTTGATCATTAATTTCTTCAGGGATAAAATATATTGAACATTTATGAATTCCAGTTTTCTAAAGGCTGAACAAACTCTGAATCCATTTTCAGTATGGTTAAATCTTGTCCTATTTTTCAAAAACTAAAGAGAAATTAAATCAAATATATGATTTTTAAGTAACAAAATGCAGAAAATTATCTTCAAGTGCCTGCTCCCCCACTCTCCCATCCAGCAAAGTGTGTTAAGACAGAGCAACATACAAACCTGGTATTCTGCTCATTATTTCTTCCATGCTGTCTCAAGTCATTACCATGCTTTTAGATGATGTGTTAAAAACTAGATATTTAATAGAGAAGGGAAAAATGGTAACTGAGTACCTGCAGGGAGGTTTGATGGGAGTGGAAATTTAAGACCACCAACACTGGCACTGCAATACCAAACACAAGTAGTGCAGTTCTGTTTGAGTATAACTGATTAGACTGATCCAAAAGAAAAAGGGTGTGAGTAGGAAAGTATGAGCTTTTCCACCTTTGTGCAATCTGCAGAGCTCTGTGTGAGTAGGAAAGTATGAGCTTTTCCACCTTTGTGCAATCTGCAGAGCTCTGCAGTATGCTTAAGTGGTGCATTTGGAACCTGAAAATATGTTTAGCCAAGTACGTTACTAAGCACACAGTATAATAAAGAAAACCGTGCTAACCATATCTGTAAGACACTCCTACTTTTCATGCTTATGTGACTTGAAATACATGTCCCACCACCTCTGTCCCTTTAATTCTACTGAGCTCACAGCAGTGGAATGAGGCAAAGCTGCCAGTATCTTACATTTCATTCATTAAAACTTTAAACAAAAATTTCTTATTAAATTATGAACATTTAAAATCTCTTCTGGAATGAACTTCTGAGTTATTTTAGATATAATTTATTATTTGAAGGTTTGTGCCTGTGTAGCTTTGAATTCCGCATCTGGATCTGTATGAGATTTATGTAGAACTACTGATATTTAATTGGAATGCTTATCCAGATATTCAGGTTATTGCCTTAATCTATTAGAATTGGAAATAAGCAGACTTTTGCCTTTTCCGAAGGTCAACCCTACCAGATCCCTAACATTTTAAAAGGAGAAAAAGGGAAGACAATTTTCTACTGTCTCCATTGAATCCAAAGGTCAGAGTTTTGTTCCACTGACCTCACTGTTCAGTATAGAGAAAGTAGATGGCATAATATTTTCTGAAATTATTTTGAATATTACTATTGGTTATTATATGCTAACATTGTATGTGGATATACATCCAATATATTCAAGATCACTGATACTGCTGATAGGGTTTCTTTTGAATTAAATGCACTTTGCATTAAGCACAAAGAGCTATATTTTGACTGCTTTGATTGCTCCCTAACAAAGTATTTCAGTATCTGAAAACACGAGCATTTGTTTCAAGCTTGGTCATTCATTCCATCTACATCAGCAGCCTAAGCTTCTGGATAGTGAAGAAAGCAGAGTCCTCTGAAAAACTAGTGAAGATACCCATATATTTCCATGGATTGTTCTAGTGTCCTGGTATCCTGATGTCTGCGTATGGCAACTCAGTGCTCCTGCATGCTGTGCAGGGAGCCACGTGGCATGGAGGGAAGCTCTAGGTTCAGGCATCATGACTGAATGTGTCTTTGCTTTGGAACTTCTTATACCATGCCTGCACCTTGAGCTAGTTTCTCCTCAAGCAATTCTCTGATCCACTTCTCTGCACAGCTGCAAAAATGTTTGAGTCAGTCCTGGAAAGTTAAAAGATGAAGGTTGGGAAAGTGCAGTTGCCTATTTCAGAATCAATATTGCTTATGCTCCTTTACTAGGTTTGTAGAAATGTAGCATCAGCAGGTTATCTCTGTCTGCTTGGGGCTGTGGAGACTAAGCACTCTTTAAGTTCAGATTCCAAAGAGCAGGGATAAGTAACAGGTTCAGTGCAGTTTTACAGTTTACTCTGCAGTACTTAAATGGAAGTGCATATGACGGTAGGCATAATTTGTGGTCTAAATAGTGATTGTAATGGCTATGCTAAACAGGGCAGGGCAAAAAAACCCCAACATTTGTGGAAGGAAACAGTTTATGTGGAGAGCTTGATGTTCACACTATCTATATTTCAGGGTGTTTCACTTCCGACTCTCTCTAATCTGGGCCAATGGACTCCATTAGTGGTTGAAGTAAATTTTCTAGTGTTGCTCCATCTAAAAGGAGTCTCATCTCTATTCTTTGAGACTGTTCCATGATATATGAACCAAAGTGCGGAAAGTGGGGATGGCTTCAAAAGCTCACTTCTGTTGAAACTTAAATTGTAATATAGATACACCCAGTATATGTCACTGGTAGTGGCAACAGAATTAACTGAACATACTGTTCAATTTTCGCTCATATTTGAGTAAAGCGTTTCAGTAATTGGTTTCTGCTTGTTAAAATATTCAAATTCTGCCTATGCTATTTTAGCTTTAAATGAAGTATGTTCTTAAGGTAATTGCAGATGAAGTTTTTTTCATCTAGAATATTTTGTCCTCCGGTTCTGTTTTTAAGTGAATATTTCCTGTTACAGACCATTAAAGCATGGATTCTATTTAAGTGTACTGCCACATTCAGGTAAAGTTGAAAAAATTTTTTAATCTCAGATCTCACTGTTCTTACCTACATACCTATATTTTCACCCCTGAGTTGGAATAGGAAATGTTGCTACATTGTGATACTCCACTTAAAGAATACTTTCTTAGTGCATCTATCAGTGCTTTAGACTGCCCTGGTATAGGTGGCTTTTGTGTAGAAATTTAGAGCAATATGAGTTAAAAAAAATGAAACCTCCTTCTCTGGTAATGGCTATCTTACTGTGTGAAGAACTGGCCAAATATGTTCTTATCAGTGGAATGAAACGTAAGCTGAATTTTTAAGTACCTGAAAGAGATACCTGCAGTATGATCCACAATCAACTTTTACAAAACAAAAAATGTGTCTTTTTGATAAAAACTTATTTCCGACTATCCTCAATCTAATGTACTTACTTTACCTTTTACTACCCTCCATGACTTCTGTCTTACAAGGCCATGAAACAGACTTAGCAAAAGCCGATCAACTTTTTGTTGAGTTTTGTGGATGCCCACTACTGGTTGGACATTCAGATTAGGCTGGTCTTCGTGCAACAGTCACGTTTACATTTGTCATTCAGTGGATACACCTTTGATATAAGCAGAATAAAAGTTAACTAGGTTGCATGCTGTGCCATCTTTCTAATGTATAGACCCGTGTATATATATCCATAGATTATAAAAATCAGGAGATGAAGAGATTTAAGAATTGTTCTAGTCTGAGAGTTTAGCTCTAGTCAAATACTATAAGAAATCTTGAGAGTATCAATATAATTTTGAACTTAGCTTCTTATTTTGTTGCTCAGGTGCAGAATTTTGCAATCAGTTTACACTTATCTGACAGTGAAATGAACCTTTAATAACATGCTCAGGGCAGTTCAGGAGCCATGTACTGTTTAAGAAAGAGTGGGTTACTCAATAGTTGCCAAATGTCTAGAATATTAATCAGATGTTGGAAAATTTTTTCATGTGGTTTGCATTTTTTCAAGTGTTCTTATTAGAAAATACAGTTTGATTCACATTAGATTGTTTTGTACTGTCTAGTATAGACATATATAGACATAGTATGTATAGACATATATTCCTATATATAGTATAGGAACTCCCCTGCCTGAGTTTTGTTTATTGGCCTTTCAGAGCCCTTATCTCTTTTCCTGGGAGGCCAAGGAGTGATATTTGTGAGATCTCTGCCTAGTTGTTCAGGTATAGCTATACCATCTATCCATCTGCACCTACCCAAAAAGCAATCCTCAGCAGTTCAGGTAGGGACAGAAGTGACCATACTTTTTATCTATGGTTGTTACCTTCCGTTGACCTTCTCCGCTCTTTAATCCTGCTTTTTGGCTGAAATTCTAGCTGCAGGCTGTCATGCTTGTGGTGTCCCACAGATGTGAATAACTACTGAGGAGGTCACTCACCTGTTGTTTGAGTAACATCTACCTGGTTTTGTTTTAATATGTACATATGTAGAGAAGAAAGTTCGTCTAAAAAAGTATTTACCATAAGCATTTTTCTTCTCCTTTCTGCCTCTTTAGACTATTAACTGTTGTATCTTCAGTCTGATGTGAACTTATTTCTTTGGAGAAGGGAAAAGTACAGCTGTGTCTTATTAGGTTTATGCATCTAAAACACACTGATTCAAACACGATTTCTTTCCTCTAAACAGAAATTATCATAGGAAAAAGTGCTTCTTCAAGGGCACTCTCCCTCAGACATTTGTCTGATAAGCAAAGCCTTTTCTCAAAAGAATGATGTCTTATCAGCACAAGGGCTAACTATCTTTCAACTCACTTTTATCTGAATCGAAGTTTTGTTTAGTTTTATATTCTCTCATTTTCCCTGCAGGATAAAAAAAAAAAAAGAAACATAGTTAAAAAAAAAAAACAAAAACAACAACAAAAAACCCCAAAATGTTGAAGATCCATTGTATCCTCTTTTAGGATCAACTATATATATTTAGCCACTTCTAGTTTAACCATTTATATGCATGTTTTTAATATTGCGAACAGGATGTTCAAATATTGTAGCAAAATTATGAGCTTATTTTGGGCCCTGGTCATACAGCTATGATAATAACAGTGTATAAGCAGTGGTGCTTATACCTATTCATAGGCAGGTAGTTTGCAGAGCTAGTTCTGATTTTTTAGTTTGTCCAGTAAATATTTATTCTCTGCTTTTTGGTTTAAATGTAGAAGTATTTTTCAGCCAGAGCACTTCATTGCCACTAGAGAGCTGTGCTCTTAAGGTATGTTTTTTACCCATTTTGAGCTGCAACGTTCATAGTTGTTATACAATGTACTATAAATTTGTGGTTTTCTGTTATGTTTTGGTGAAGTATATAAAACTATTTTTTAAAATGAAGAGTAGGACAAAACCTGATTTTTTTTGAGTATTCTTGCAGTTTAATTTTTTCTTTAATTCAGTGTGTGAAAAACACTGTGAGATGGTCTGTGTACTGCTTCATTGATAAAATTATCCTCTCTACATAAAATACTAGATCTCTTGTATATGTTTCGTCTTTACTATGTTCAGTTATCTTAATGCATGCTGTAAATTACAGTGATTCATAGGCTTAGCATGGGCAGAAGTTTAAAGACCTACATCAGGAAAAGGTCCAGGAAGCAAAAAGTAACCAAATTGACTTGATAATTAGCCCCACCATGTAACTTCATAGTTTGGATTTAACAGAAATTTGGGGTCTAGTTAAAGAGTGAGTGGGTTTTTTTTTTGCTCTACCTCCACTTCACATTGGTCAGGTTGGATAGCTGCATGTGTTTGAACTTGTCTAGAGACCTCTGAAAAAAAACTTGTGGTTTTATAAAGCTGTTGGCTTTAAAGGAGAGCATATTACATCTGTGCTGGTATAGGTGAATGATTTAATAACTTGATCCACAGAACAGAGAGTAGAAACCTCAATTAGAGTTTTGTTTTAATCGGATTTATGGATTAATTTAGCTCACTTGGATCAGATCTGTCTAATTATAAAGCTATATGGCAGATTAAAGGGAACTGAAAAAAGCATACCTGTTACTAATGTACCTCTCACAAGTTCTCTTCATTTTAAGTTATTTTGTTTGTTTGTTTCTTTTCCAAATTTCATTCTAACAGAAAAGCCTTCTGGCGATGAAGTATAAGGATTAGTTACTTTGCAAGTCTTACAGAAAGTATAAGGAACTCTTTTTTTTTTTCTCCTCCTTCTCCTCCTTCTCCTCCTTCTCCTCCTTCTCCTCCTTCTCCTCCTTCTCCTCCTTCTCCTCCTTCTCCTCCTTCTCCTCCTTCTCCTCCTTCTCCTCCTTCTCCTCCTTCTCCTCCCTTCTCCTCCCTTCTCCTCCCTTCTCCTCCCTTCTCCTCCCTTCTCCTCCCTTCTCCTCCCTTCTCCTCCCTTCTCCTCCCTTCTCCTCCCTTCTCCTCCCTTCTCCTCCCTTCTCCTCCCTTCTCCTCCCTTCTCCTCCCTTCTCCTCCCTTCTCCTCCCTTCTCCTCCCTTCTCCTCCCTTCTCCTCCCTTCTCCTCCCTTCTCCTCCCTTCTCCTCCCTTCTCCTCCCTTCTCCTCCCTTCTCCTCCCTTCTCCTCCCTTCTCCTCCCTTCTCCTCCCTTCTCCTCCCTTCTCCTCCCTTCTCCTCCCTTCTCCTCCCTTCTCCTCCCTTCTCCTCCCTTCTCCTCCCTTCTCCTCCCTTCTCCTCCCTTCTCCTCCCTTCTCCTCCCTTCTCCTCCCTTCTCCTCCCTTCTCCTCCCTTCTCCTCCCTTCTCCTCCCTTCTCCTCCCTTCTCCTCCCTTCTCCTCCCTTCTCCTCCCTTCTCCTCCCTTCTCCTCCCTTCTCCTCCCTTCTCCTCCCTTCTCCTCCCTTCTCCTCCCTTCTCCTCCCTTCTCCTCCCTTCTCCTCCCTTCTCCTCCCTTCTCCTCCCTTCTCCTCCCTTCTCCTCCCTTCTCCTCCCTTCTCCTCCCTTCTCCTCCCTTCTCCTCCCTTCTCCTCCCTTCTCCTCCCTTCTCCTCCCTTCTCCTCCCTTCTCCTCCCTTCTCCTCCCTTCTCCTCCCTTCTCCTCCCTTCTCCTCCCTTCTCCTCCCTTCTCCTCCCTTCTCCTCCCTTCTCCTCCCTTCTCCTCCCTTCTCCTCCCTTCTCCTCCCTTCTCCTCCCTTCTCCTCCCTTCTCCTCCCTTCTCCTCCCTTCTCCTCCCTTCTCCTCCCTTCTCCTCCCTTCTCCTCCCTTCTCCTCCCTTCTCCTCCCTTCTCCTCCCTTCTCCTCCCTTCTCCTCCCTTCTCCTCCCTTCTCCTCCCTTCTCCTCCCTTCTCCTCCCTTCTCCTCCCTTCTCCTCCCTTCTCCTCCCTTCTCCTCCCTTCTCCTCCCTTCTCCTCCCTTCTCCTCCCTTCTCCTCCCTTCTCCTCCCTTCTCCTCCCTTCTCCTCCCTTCTCCTCCCTTCTCCTCCCTTCTCCTCCCTTCTCCTCCCTTCTCCTCCCTTCTCCTCCCTTCTCCTCCCTTCTCCTCCCTTCTCCTCCCTTCTCCTCCCTTCTCCTCCCTTCTCCTCCCTTCTCCTCCCTTCTCCTCCCTTCTCCTCCCTTCTCCTCCCTTCTCCTCCCTTCTCCTCCCTTCTCCTCCCTTCTCCTCCCTTCTCCTCCCTTCTCCTCCCTTCTCCTCCCTTCTCCTCCCTTCTCCTCCCTTCTCCTCCCTTCTCCTCCCTTCTCCTCCCTTCTCCTCCCTTCTCCTCCCTTCTCCTCCCTTCTCCTCCCTTCTCCTCCCTTCTCCTCCCTTCTCCTCCCTTCTCCTCCCTTCTCCTCCCTTCTCCTCCCTTCTCCTCCCTTCTCCTCCCTTCTCCTCCCTTCTCCTCCCTTCTCCTCCCTTCTCCTCCCTTCTCCTCCCTTCTCCTCCCTTCTCCTCCCTTCTCCTCCCTTCTCCTCCCTTCTCCTCCCTTCTCCTTCTCCTCCTTCCTTCTCCTCCTTCCTTCTCCTCCTTCCTTCTCCTCCTTCCTTCTCCTCCTTCCTTCTCCTCCTTCCTTCTCCTCCTTCCTTCTCCTCCTTCCTTCTCCTCCTTCCTTCTCCTCCTTCCTTCTCCTCCTTCCTTCTCCTCCTTCCTTCTCCTCCTTCCTTCTCCTCCTTCCTTCTCCTTCCTTCTCCTTCCTTCCTTCTCCTTCCTTCCTCCTCCTTCCTTCTCCTCCTTCCTTCTCCTCCTTCCTTCTCCTCCTTCCTTCTCCTCCTTCCTTCTCCTCCTTCCTTCTCCTCCTTCCTTCTCCTCCTTCCTTCTCCTCCTTCCTTCTCCTCCTTCCTTCTCCTCCTTCCTTCTCCTCCTTCCTTCTCCTCCTTCCTTCTCCTCCTTCCTTCTCCTCCTTCCTTCTCCTCCTTCCTTCTCCTCCTTCCTTCTCCTCCTTCTCCTCCTTCCTTCTCCTCCTTCTCCTCCTTCCTTCTCCTCCTTCTCCTCCTTCCTTCTCCTCCTTCTCCTCCTTCCTTCTCCTCCTTCTCCTCCTTCCTTCTCCTCCTTCTCCTCCTTCCTTCTCCTCCTTCTCCTCCTTCTTCTTGTTCTTCCCCCCCTAAGGGGTTGCTTTTGAAAGATGACTTACAACTTTATAAGGACAAATTTATGTCTGCTGTTTAATTGCACAGCCATATTTTGGGATTTAGTCACCTAGTCACTTGATTACACCTGCCTACTAGGTAGTTAGGTGACTAAACCCTTTAATTTGATTCTCCAGTTAATTGCAAAAAGAACTCTATTAGACTGAAATAGTCTAGATTGAAATAAAAATAAAAAATAGTACTAACTTTTCTTCCTCTGATTTTTTTCTAAAGCGTAGTGTAAGGTTGTTTACCAAGGTTTTATTGCTGTCTTCCCTGGCTTGAGTCTTGATGAAATTTAATTTTATTAGTAGATTTCACTGACGTTATGTTTTTTGACATTTCTTATTTTGGCTGATAATGTTGTATGAAAAGGTCTCTGTGTGTGGTATATTTAACTGTGGTAGAATTTTACTTTCCATTTGTATTCACATATTTTTGTTTTCTGTCATACAGGTGGTATGTTAAGTGGAATAAATGGTTGCAGTGATATTTTCAAAGCTGCAGTCACTCTTTTACTGGTGTGTTTAATACATGCTGGAAATACGTCTTTTTTAAAAAGAGAATAGCTTCTTGTCTTCAGTGCTCCTGATTCATAACCCATTATGTCCTGCACTAAACATAGCACTGCTCGTTTATGCTGATCTCGTTCCAGGAATGTGTTGTGTAACAGCTGGCAATGCACAACCAGAGGCATGATCCCGAGTGCCTGCAAATTATTTCAGCAGAAGCCGTAGTCTCTTAGTACCTTGCATGCAGTGTTTGGCACTTCCCAACATATAGCACCTTGCTGTTCATCTCGTACGCTGGTGCTTTTATATCTCCTACAAGTATGGTGCTGAGTCAAAATTTTAAGCGGTTCGTATTCTCATTTTGTTTGCGTGTGTGTGTTGCTGTTACTTAAGTAGGCAAGAAAGGAGTTTTTTCCTGAGGTACAGAAGCAGGTTGCCAACAACAAACCCTGTATCTTCCACTGTCTGCTGGAATTATTTTTCCTCTATTGTCTTTCTCAATCTTCTTCCTTTCTGAAACTGTATACCAGGTTATTGTTCATTGGGCTGCGTCATTCCCAGTTACTGGCTGTTTTCCCATAGGCAGTGCCATCAATAGTGAAGGCAGAGCCTGCAGTTACAGGTAAATGTTAGTTGAGATACCACAGAAAATGTCTTATTGAGGAAAGACATTGTTTTCTCTTTTTTTTTTAGGTTTTTTTTCCTTAGTTTGAATCTTTTTACTGTACAATATATACTCTCAGATGAAGCCAGCATTCATCTTTTTCAGAAACCCAGTTTTATGATCTCTTTTCCCTTCGTAACTGGGTCTTTATATCTTTAAACATATAGAAGTGCTTTGTTGTTACTGACACCATGAAACGATACATTTGACAATAATTATTTTTCAAGAACGAGTTAGATCTTCGTTTTTAAATGAAGATATACAGTAGTTTCTCTGTTTATTAGATCACATAGTCTTCATGATGCTGTACTGAACTGAGATTGCTTTCACAGTGTCCCTTTTCTAAAGGTGGGATTTGAAACACCTGTTTTGGAGTTTAAAATGGGACTTAGAAGGAGTGGACAAAAATCGTAAGAAAACAATAGTGAGCTCATGCTCTACTTTAGCCTTAGAGATGCCTTAAATGCACTAAGGATGTCTGTCAGACTAAAAGTTCCCCTCACTTTCACTGCCTTTCACCAAGTGGGGATGTGCCTGAGTATTGCTGTAGTTGCATTCCCTGAGTATTATTAAAATGCACCCTCACCATCTGTTTCAGAGCAAAACTCAGACATGACAGCTATATATATTCAAAAACACAAGAAGGGAGTTTTACAAAGAGACAACCCTGTTTATTAAGGTACCTGTCTTCGATGGAGACTTCTGCCCTTGATCCACTCTAACTGGAGACACTTGGTAAGCAGTCATGCCTTTGATGGGAGAGATGAAATTCTAACACATGTAAAGTAGGTTATTTCCTATTGGCTGTCCTTAGTGGATCTACAGACAGCTTTTTGGGTTTTTGGACCCTTTGAAGATATTTTGCTGTGTCCATAGGCTATGTGGGCAAGTGACCAGGATTGCATTCTGGAACCAGACACCCACTTCTTGGGTATTTCAACCCTCAAGTTAGAGATACCTGAGGAGGTATTTCTGGATCTCTCCTACAATTCCAATTTAACTTTTAGCATATTCGCCATCCAATCTGCAGAATCAAATGTAGAGCAAATCTAACTGCTATGTTGTTATCTCTCATTTTTCCAGCCTGATCTTTCAGATCCAGATTCACAAATACACTTAGGGACCTAATTTTCCCTGGATTTGAGTTTGTCCTGCATGTACACATGAATGCATATGTGTGTGGAGTGTTAATGAAGAAAATTTGTTGGAGAAAGGAACTTTTGTGAATGATCTGAATGATAAGCAGATGAATAATTGGCTCTAAGGAAGGGAAGGAGAGAGACTAGCAGCTCTGAGGTCTGTATTGAAGGTGGCAGGAATACAAGAGAGAGAGGGGAATACAGTTTGGGGCACAGAAAAGAACAGTGAACGCAGCAGGATTTGTCTGGGGAAAAAATGTGAAAAGATGAAGCCCATATGGATTTTTTTTAGCTTCTTTTCCATTGCTGAGCTCTGCCTTGTTTTGGTTTGTAATGATTTTCCAAGTACAACATACTTAAAAATAAATCAGTGTTTTCATCAGAGTTTATGCACTTGCAGTCCTGATTCTGTTTTTAAAATGCAGCTGTTGAGAATCACTCAAGATAGCTTACATTTCTTTGTGTTTTCCCTGATAAGATATAGTTAGCTTTTTTGCCAGTTAGTTCTCACACAACTTCAGAATTAGACTTGTAAAAACTATTAAAATGTAGTTGACAAGCAGGACTAATAATTCTTGTGGTTTTGAATGTGTCTTTTTTATTTTGGTCTTATTTCAGACTTGATTTTTAGGCTGACTGATCTGCTCTCTGAAAAGTAGGCCAATGGGCTTAGACACAAGGCACTAAAAGACTCTGTGGTCTTATACAGTACTATTTTGTGGGGGAAAAGTATATATTGGAGGATAAACAAAAAATCCATTGGGAAAATAGATAACTATTTTTTTAATAACTGCTTATGAAGCAGCACGAATTAGCTTGAAGACAGGGGTCCTGCTCATGTGCAGCTCGATTGAAGGGCTTGTTTGAATTTTTGTAGCAGCTAAAACTCTATGCTTTTGAGGCATTAAACATGCAATAAAAACTTTTATATCTCTGGACAGCATAACTTTGTCACCCTCTCTTTATCCTTGATACCTATGTGATACATTACTGACTGGATGCTCTAAGTAGAATATTAAAAAGAAAAAAAATAATCTAAGTAATCCTCTACTTTCATTTGTTCCTAAGCTATATTATCATCACCATTATGTATTTTCATATTTATAGTTTTAGACCAGTAAAAAGGTCTTATATTCCCAGTCATTCAGGAAAAGCTATGTAGTTCAAACATTCCTTGACGCTATAGCCTTTTGCAAGAAGTTGTGTGCTTGAGGTTTGACTATAACATCCATATGTTCCTTGACAATTATATTACTACAACAGCCTCTATAACAAAACTGAAATATTTATTATTTGTCTTTAAATTTACTCTGTATAAGTTAAAGATATACTGAGATAAATTACCTTTTTTTAAAAATTGTTGGTGCAAGATTTGTGTTGTCTTGTACTGACTTTCAATTTGAAGAACTGATTATGTCCTTCTGCCTGAACAGAATTGAATTGGGCTGATACAATTTTAGCTTATCTCATTAATTATGGGTGCCTTGTCTGATTTTATGTATGTGTGTTCAACCAACCATCCTGCATTTTCTGTACGTCTAAGGAGCTTGAAAGGAAGACCATATTATAGACTATGGAATTCCATGTTTAAGCAAAAGATGGTATTGGGCTGTTGATTGGAAGAAATTGAACTGAATAGAGAGGTGAAACAGGTCTCTAGGTAAAGATGTTAGAATAAACCACCAAAATTCTCCAGGGACTGTGTTTGTTTTTAATGGCAAAGGAAGAACGAATGAGTCAGACTGCCAGTTTTCCCAAAAAGATCTGTCCGTTCCCTGTATCTCCTATAGATATTGGCCACATAGATTTTTCTAAAACAGCTTATGCTTTCCTATCATGTTTGATAGTGACATAATTTGAGGGACACGTGAACTAGAAATCAAGAGAGTTCCCTCAATGTAAGAAAAATTGCTGGGGCTTTCATCCTCTTCCTTCAAAATTTGTTCAGTTTTTTGATGAAGCAGAATGCAGTAGAAGCAGCTTGCTTTAAGCCTCATCTAACTCGTATGTCCTCACATTTCATAAAATTAAGTATAGATTTTGGTCAGCATGAATACTTTTCTACTAAATCATATGGTTTATCAGATGTCAATATATTGGATAGTCTTCAGTCCAACCAAAGGAGATATTCCTGAACTAACTGCATTTTGTCATTGGTATGATTCTGTAAGCCTTACTTGACCATTTTTCTTAAAATTATATTGACCCAGTAATTCCTCCTGCAATTGTTAATTTATTGAAATTATTTTCAACTGTTACTTCCGATGTCGAAAACAGTAGCAGCCACATGAAAAAGAGAACAAGTAGCTTTTACTAGCTAACAATTATGAGAAAATCCCTTTTTATAGTCTAATATATATTATGCAAATTAACAGGCACCAGATTTTTCAATTATCTCTCTTCATAATGCATTTAAACCACTAAAGCTAGTGGGATACATTTTATGATGGAAATAGCCGCATGGGGACTCAATTCATTAGTCACTTATTTTAATGTGATAATTGTGATATCTAGGCCACTGAAGGCAGTGGTTTTCCAGAATTTGTTTCAATATCAGTGGACTGCTGTACTGAGTAGGAATGGATTTATGCATGTGATTATTTCATGCACTGAGCTGGAATTTAAGGCTGGAACAGTCCTTTTGTATGTGCAGGTCCTCTGTATTTCTATTACCATTGCAGTATGAATATTAAGATTATTCATACATGGTTGCAGCATTCATTATATCAGTACCTGCAGTTATTTGCTCTAATACAGAGAAAAGTAATGGTTATTTGACACTCATCTTTGTGTTGCATTGCTTTTCTGTTGTCTGGAATTTCCAGAGTTCTTTGGTTCCTCTGAACTCCAATATTAAATATTTGAAGCAGTGAATATGTCCCAATCAGCAGGAATTCACACAGACCCAAAAGGTGATCATTTTAATATGGAGATGAGTTTTCTTTTGTTGACGGGTAACCTCCCGATATCATCCAATACTCAGTTCTGCACTGTGGCTAGTGACAGCTTCTTGATGGGAGTTCCAGCCTATTTGCCTGTTTATGATTTTTTTTTTTTTTGGTGTGTTACTGTTGTCAGCTTTCATTGAAAAAGTAATTAAAGCAGGGGAGTCCTTTAATGGAAATTTAACCTGAATCATGCTGTTCACGACAACGCTGTCTGTTTAAGTGTCATGAGTGAGGGATTAGGAGATTTACACTGGCTGTCACTTTTCACTCAACAGTCAAAATAGAACCAGTTCAAGAAGAAGAATAGCAGGAAAAGCAGTTAAGGCTCCTGCTAAAGTCATTGGTTGAACTGAGACTTACGATGCAGCTTCTCAGAATTCACCACATACTTTCATAAATGATATTGTGTTGACATTCAGTTTCTCAGAAGTTCCAAGTGTTCCCTGGCTTTGCTTTAGGCCTTGCTGCTATTTGCAGCTCCTGCAGAACATTAAAAGCTTTCCATAGGGACTGTGTATATCTACAGTTTATGCAGATTGTGAACTCTCTGCATATACTTTTATCACACTGCAAATTTCATTTCTTTTGTAAGGCTACTTGCATCCTTTCCTCTTTTCTGGGGTGGAATTCCAGGCTCATGGCACAGTGCTAACAATGAAAAAATTTTGCGTTTTGAGAGAAAAGATGCGTAGGTCTAGAGAACAAGTCCATCCAGTTATATTATGAAACTTATAACTGTTTCAAAGGCAAACATGTTTGTTGAAAAAATGGCTAAAAGTTCATTCTTCACAATTTTCTTCCCAGTGTTGAATTATAAACAATCCAGTGCTCTTTTTCTTAAGTGTTTCTGTTGATTATGATTTTCATCAATACTGAACAGATCATACAGTTAAGATGATCAGGGGTCATCTGCTTGATAAACAACAACTTCAGAAAAGGTAACTTTTCTACCAAGTAGTTCAGAGAGAAGGAAAAACTCAGAGCAACATGATGTTACAGGAAAAGAAAGGGGATCATGGATATGCAATAGAGATCTCATTTGTACCCACTGAACTCCCAGGAAAGGGAATGAGATAGAGGCTGTGAAGATCATACAGATAATTTATTGATTACTTGGATATGTAAATCTCTTTTACTTAATAAAGGGTAATTGGTTTTTAGATCCTCTTGCATTTTTTTTTTCATTTAAATACTGAAGCTCTTGAAGACTGTACTTAAGTAGCTACTGTATTATTGAAGGCAGCGAAATTGTCTTGCAGATTTGTGGATGCTGAACTATAAGCCTCTGATTCTTTAGAGGGGTAACAAATACCCCTGCTCAAGAAACGTACTGGAGGGCAAGGAAGAAAATGGAGCATAAAGGAAAGCTAAAAGCAGCCAGGTCCTGTGGTGGAACTTCTAGTAACTTTGTGGGAGAGGCACCAGGGGGTTAAACTTAGCATAGACTGTCTCTGTTTTGTACAAATTCTTACATGTTTGACTTACCCTGGCAATGTCCTGGCAGCACTCTCAGTGATTTCCATTGGATACAAATGTTTTCAGCAAAATGTAGGATACTAGGCTACAGAAATATATTTGATTAAAAACTATCAATATCCCTGATTTCAGACTAGACTGGGTTTTTAAAGCAGTGATTCTCACTGTGGTTACACTTCCTTTTTGGTAATTTTTCTGTGTATGACCAGATACTATATTTGATAGCATCAGTTTCTAAATAAAGCAGATACTAATGCTTTCAAAGTATAATTAACAGTAAAAGAAATGCCTCCAACAGCTCCACTGTACCTTGAAGCTTTGGTTTTCCTTTAGGCTTCATAGGATTTAGAGGTTCTTTTTAGACCTAGATTCACAATTAGGGCATGCCTTGTGTCTTTTGCTTGGTTTAGGATGAGATACCTTTACAGCTGTTAGGAAAAAAATAATGCTGCTCTTCTACAAAAACTGCTTCAGGGAGTTGCAGCTGTGTGTTTGTTGTTGGGGTTTTTTTTTGTTTGTTTGTTTGTTTTAAATTCAGAATCATCTATAGATGGGTTTATTAATTGGCAAATGGAGAGGAGCTATAATTTGGGTTGAATATTTTAATTCCACTGTCTTAGAAACTGCTTTTGCCATTCTTATGTCTCTTAAGTTCACATTTTTGACAGTATTTTATCTTTAAGGTATAATCAGTTACTGTTTGTAACAAATTTTTGTGGTGAGGGATGAAAAAGTCATTTGTGTGCATTCCTCCTTAGTCATAATTTATTGCCATGTTAAAAAAGATGTCCTATTATTTGGGATGCCACGGTTTGCTCCTGTCATATTGTGACAGTCTACTTATTTCAGTCAGTTTGTCTACTGCCACTGTAAGTTTTTCAGTCAGCAAGCAATTATCATTCTTACAGAGCTTTGCTCTCCCAGTTTTAATAACTAATTTTAGCAGGGGATGGTGTGTTTTATTCTTAGCAGATCTAAATTTAGTTATGAAATATATCAACTCTTGGATAAATTCAATCTGCTCCTGGTAGATTGTTACTTTCTAGCTGAATATCTTGCTTTTTATTACTTCTTGCCAAGATAAAATAATTTCTAAATCAGTCACCCCATTGCCATCTACAAAGCTCAGTGATGTTCTTAAACAGCTTGCCAGTAGGGTTCATTCAGACAAAGTGTAGTTTTAAGATGAATTTTGGTAAGTTATTAAATTGTTGCCAGCAACACCAAAGAACTGGTCCTTGTAATAACTGGGAAATTTCTTTCAATGATACACTGCAAACAATAGATTCTTGACTGGCAGCTTTTACTAATAATAACTATTACTGTATCTTTTCAGTCCTTGCTATTTGTAGGTAGGTATTAATTAATATAAATATAATATATATAAATATTATATATAAATATAATGTATATAAAATAAATTTAAAGGTATTAATATAAAAAAGTGCAATAATTTGCATTCAGTATTCACAACTACAGTAATCCCTATGACACATCATTTATGATATGGTATCACTAAAGTCAGTGTAAATTCTCTTTTTTCCAGAAATGAATTGGCAAATATTACCCTGGATAGTGTAGAATCCTGTAAAGTTTAATAGGGTGGCTACTATAAGTATTTTGTATGTTAAGACAATATTTTACTTTTTAGTCCTACCTGTTGGGTTGGAAATTTGAACATGTATTTACAATGAGTTGAAAAATCTAAATGTGAGGAAGAGAGAACTGATCTGTGCAATAACCTCCAAGTAGCTCATAAACTAAAGATGAGAGCACCTCAGCACTAGTGCCAGCATACCACCCACAGGAATTAGGACTGGCTGATGTAAGTGTATCCACTTAAGACTGCTAGAAACTACTAAAGTGGGGGTGCATTAGGATAAATAGATAATATTATGCAAGACATTGCTTAAGATGGCTGATTTGTCAGGCACAGGCATGTTTATATTGCTTTTATATTTCTGACAGCGGTGATGTGGTCATTAATCAATAATTGTTTTGCTAGATTTAAAGATAAAGGGCAGCCCTAACAACATTAAGTGAGGGGCTGTGGTAGAAGCCTCCTTTAATAAATAACAAGATTTTGCACTTGCGTTGCAAAACACCTTTTGTCTAAGCAGGGTTAAGATTTATAGAGGTAGATAAGTTATGCTGCATTCATTTTAGTGTGGGAAGAGATGAGGTATATTGAGTTTAAGATTCACCCAAGGTCATGCAGAAAGTCAGGATCAGAATTAAGTTTTAGAGTCCAAAATATTTTCTTAAAAATTGTACTTCAAGCCAAATAAACATATCTATTCCTTGAGAATTGGAAAGAGCTGCATGACTAGTTATTCTACCATGTCTTGCTGCTGTTGCATAATTGCTGACCAGTAGAACTGCTTGTGGAGTAATACTTCATACCAGGGCTGAAAGCTTCCTCCCCTGAAGTCGTTTGGAGCACTTTCCCTTTGACTGCAATATGTCTAGGATCTCACCCAAATGTGAGTATGGTTAGGATAAATCTGCTCTGTGATTTTGGAAGCTGCTGCTGAATTTTTAATTGAACAAAAGCTGAAGATAAAATTAGAAAGCTTATCCCATGAAAAGAAGATTGTTTCTAGAACCTTGATGTTCAGTTGTTTTCCATGGTACCAAGAAAGCTTTCTCTGCATAATGTATTCAGATGAAGAGTGATTTTGAGTGCTATTCTGATGGGCTTTTTTTCTCAGTTATAAATTTTTGGAAAAGAAAATAGAAATTAACAGTTGTGTACAATAAATTACCCCCATTTATATTGCAAAAGCATGTAGATAGTGTATCTTAGAATGGTTTTGCAAATGATCAGTTATTTTAAACTGGATTGCACTAAAAATTGGACGCGTGTTGCAAAATTTTGGGAAGAGGTTTTAAAGGCACCAGCTTTATTTTGTTTTCAAGCTCTTATTGCTTTTAATTTCTTTCTCAAAAATCACGTTCTACTTTAGGAATCTTCGCATCTGAAAATATAGTACAATAAAAGTTGAATTTTTCTAATGTAAAAAGCCTGCACACATGAGAAAATAATGAAATATGGAATGTTTGGCATGATCTTCATCCTAGAAGATCACATCACACCACAAAATGCATATTTTATTAAGTCATATTCTTATCAGCTGTGGAAAATGAGATATCATTTAAAATGCTTCCAGAAGATGAATTCCGGATATTTGAGGTTTTTCTGACCTCATGGATGTTTTGTAATCAAAGACATTTGCATTAGCATGGCTAGTGATTCTGTTCAGCTGGCTATTTCCAGAGCTATAAGACAGAGGATAAAGTCCAAGAACCAAACGTTTCAACAGTTTTTCTGCACTTGGTATTAGCCTCATCTGACAAATGCCTTGCTAGGAGCATTGGTTTTGGTCACATGGTCTTCCACTGATCTTTTCTTATGTGAATCTCTGGTCCTAAAGGTCAACATTCTGGGTAATCTAGGGAGCTGAATGATGTTGCAGTAGGTTTTGGAAACATCTTTTTTTTAATGTATAGTGCGTTCACAATTATGGTTTTTCTTTTTAAAAATCTAACCTCACATTTTTCTTCTGCTCAAGGTGAAAGTTCCAAATGTATGTAACTTGCCTAGATAGGAACTAAAGTTTCTGAGTAGCACTAGCGCTCTTTTCCTCTCTCTCTTATATAACAGTATTTGGAGGGTAAAGTGTCTAATGCTGGGGTTTTTTTCAGAGTCATGGAGAGTTTCCCATATGCTCTTTTTCCTTTTGTTACTTCATAGTCCAAGCCTTTCAGAGGAGTCCCATTCAGAAATAATGTCCTGTGGTCACTTGTTTGCTTTTATTATTTGTTTTACAGTTTTGCTTTTTTAATTCTTCTTGAGTTGACTTATTTCTAACGATGGAGCATGGGTGTCAAGGAATATTTGGTTTTCTTTGTCAAAGAAACATCTTTGAAAATACGTACATTTACAAATTATAACCTAAAATATTCCCATGTCTCTGCTGTCCAGCATCACTGCACTTCAGAGCTAGAAAGAAAGGGTAAATGGATGCAGAGGCAGTTAAACGATTTTTAAAACAGGAATTCACTGAACCCTGAGTCTTTATTTATCTGGTTTGTCTAATTCTAATTTCAAGAAGCTAAATGCAGTTAGGAGATTATATTACTCCTCTCCATTACACTTCCATTCACTTTTCCCATCCTGGCTGCTATTTTTCTCATGTGAGGTCTGATTCAGGAAAAACTGTGCATCTTTCCTTTGTTTATATGCACACCCAAGATGATTTTTTTTCAGGAAGACTCTTAAGTATATGCTTAAGTCAATTTGGTAACAACTTCTGATTGAGAGCCCTAAGAGAACTTTATCCCTCTTCATGAAAAGCTTGATCCTGTGTAATTTTAGCTAATATGAGCTTTTCTTTTGGTTATTAATGTGGGTGAGATAGGATCAATGGTCAAATTTTTTTTCCGTACCCAGCTTTATGTCTTGAAGCATTGCCTCTCCTTCTCTTCCACTACTTTTCCGTATGTTGTCACAGACTATAAAGCTACTTTCTTGGTTTTGCTTTAGGTTAGTTGCATAATTCCACTGTTGAGTGGTCACTCTATGTTATCTGTGTGCTTGTGGAAGCATCTTTAAACATACATGTTAAAATTATTTCTTAACACTAATAAAGCACCAGCATAGATGGAGTCTTTGTATTAACTTACATTAGTTGCAAAGAGTATGCCACAAGGAAAAGTTTCAAAGCCCTGTAGGAGTCTATAGACAAGAGAGGATATTAATTAAATGTATGTTTTGGAATAGTATTTTCCTCAGGGAATAAGACCAAAGACCAATCTCATTGAGTTACACTAGGGATTAATTTGACCTACTGTCTTTGATGTTAAAAAAGTGGGGACAAACTCATTTCTTTGGTATCTGCTTTGAAGAAGAAAATGTATAATGATGAAGCAGCAAGTTTACGTATCACCAGAGAGTGTGTATATGTAGTTCTGAAACAGTCTGCTGACACAGTATTAAATTTCTGGTCCTGTTCTGTGCATGAAAGCAGTGAATATTTATAATTACTTTTTTTTTCACATACATTTCTCTAAGTGCTACAGAACGGGCAGTGTTTCAAAATGTACAGTATTAAGACAGAAGTGGTATTTTTAACAAGTAAATTAGCAGAGATCTAAAATTAAAGTCAGCACCACTAGCCAGATTTCTGAGGAGGAGTGACGCTATTGGGACAGGCAAGGGGAAAATTCTCTGAAAATGGAAAACTGCTGTATTCTTGAGACAAAGCTTTACTGATAAAGGGTTAACCAAACTGACCCCTTGGTGACAGTGAAAATCCTTGTAAAATTTGCTTGTTGATCTGTAACCCTACTCCCTTTACAGACAACAGCTCTCCACACAAACTTATACATTCCTTGTGAAATCTTCAACAATAGACATTGTAAAACAATTACGTAATGCTGCAGTGTTTTCTTTCAGGGAAAAAAAAGCACTATGGTTGTAAATAGTTTAGCCCTTAGCAATTTTCTGCTACTTAGGCCTCTGATGGACACAGTGTGTGTACAGTGACAGCTTAATCAGGTCATTTGGATCAAAAGGGAGATGTGGAAGACAAGACTTTTTTGATAATAAAGTGAAAAGTGTTTCTCTTTGTGCCATGTCTACATTCAGTCTTAAATATTTTGTCCAAAATCAGTCTCCCCTGTAGACTTTCCCAATAAATAGAAAGTCAGTTTAACAAATTATCTAAATTAACTAAATTATCATGTGCACTAGCAGTCAACCTGGGTAGGAGCTTTTATAGGAAGATTTGGTTCTCTGTATGGGTTGTGTTTCTCTTCTTGCTGTTAAAAAGTCAAAATGAGGAAAGTAGTTAACTAGAAACAGGCTTGCTAAAGTTACTTTTTTGTTGTTTGTTTGTTTTTTTTTTTTTTTTTTACTGAAATGCTGCTTTACTGCACAATTAAGATTGTAAAATGTGAAGAAAGTTAATATAAAGCATTTTTCCATGTTTACTTTGCTCCCCCCCGCCCCCCCCCCCCCTTTTTTTTTTTAGGAGGGTTTTGTTTGCAGGCCGATAAATAGGAACTAATGTACAGTTGCGTAATATTTGATAGCTATGTTAAAAAGCACTAATAAACAGGTCAAGAGTGTGAATACTCACCCTTGCTACTACTGGGGCTCTAACTCATTGCATGTTTCACCTAAGTTTGACTGAAAAATGAAACCAAGCCAGTAAAAGACAGTCACTTCCTGAGGTCTGAAAACCTGCCAGTGGTCTTATACTTTGGTAAGTGGTTGTTTATTGTCTTCAGACCAAAGAAATGTATAAGGTGAAATTTTATTTTGTTTACATATGACCATGCTTAGGATAACGGTGATTACTTTTGAAAATTCTACCCAGCAAGTTGTTTACCTGCATTTGCAGATAGACATATGGTGACTGTGGTCATCAGAAATGAGATTTTTCAAGTTTGTCTTTGTGTCATCTTGTTGATCATGCTTCATTTACTGCTTTACTTTGTTCCGACTATGTAGGAAAGAATCATTTGAGCTGCATATATATCAAGTTTGTACGCACAATTCTATCTTAGCCAAAATCAATTTTATTTTATGATTGATAACTCAGAGTCTAATAGCAAAAAAGATTATAAAATGAAAGAAGGAAGGAAGTGCATCACATGCATATGTCTGCCAATTCTCGTTTTATTAGTGTTGATGATTTTAATCACTGAATCTTTTTTAGTGTATCAAAGGTGCATGATCAAATCACGCTTTTTAATGAGAAGGATATCAACTGTGAAAGACATGTTTGGCCGTCTGGAATATTTGCATAACATAATGGAGCAGTAGTTTCATTCCCCTGATCTCTGATTATGAGAAAGGACCCTGACTGACAGTTTGACCACATTAGAAGAGATTCAAGTTCCTTGGTTATGTTAACCAGAGAGATCTACTTTCCTATTGAAGTATGGGATTGCATTAATTTCCTTTGGTCTCTATATAAAAAAAAATGGTGAAAGGAAGTGTCAGTGGTATTTAAATGACCCTAGTTGATGCTAATATTCATTTTACTTTAAGGTGATTAAGACAGAGGAGGGGAATTTTTGCTGGTTTTGTTACTATGACTGTACTGGTAAAGAAAGAACTTAAAAGAATAAGAATTTTCTAGGCTATTGCGAATATGCTATTACTTTTTAACACTAAAAAAAATATTTTTGCACACTAAGAAACAATTTTAATTTTGTAATCATGAAGCTTTGAATTTGCATAACGTGGTAGAATCCTGACTGAAATTCAGATGAATGGCTTCTTGGGTGCAGGTCATTGTAGCAATTCAGAGTAACTGCAGCAGATACCATAGCAGAATCTACAGCTTTAGGTATTGTATTTACTATTAATTCACATTGTTTAGCATCAATAAATAAATTAGTTACTCAATATGGCAGTCTATTAAATAAATAATGTAGTTATGGAATTTTCATTTCTGAGAAGTTATAACTAATAGTATGCGATCTTATATACAGTGTATTTTTTTCCTTATGGCAAGATAAACCATGATTGATGAGTTGGGTCTGTGCTTAACTTGTATTGGAGATTACATCTGCATAATGTTCATGAACTGTCCTACAGAAGACTTTGGACAGGGTAGAGAAAAATCCTTTATTTGTTATGGGGTTTTATAAATTGCTTCCAAATAGTAAGGATCTTATTTTCTGACAATTCAGTAGGTTGCTAGAGTAGTTGCTCCAGAACCCGTGGTTTTACTTCATTGGCTGTTTAAGTGTGTATTCCAATGAAAAGGAAAATTGGACACAGCAGTGGTACAGATTCCTTCACACCATATTGCCATGGTAAGTCTGTCATGTATTTGAGAAACTAAGTTGAAGCATGTAAAGATATTTTAACTTTTGGCCCCTGAGGTTATAAACATTTTTGCTAGTGTCCAGGCTTGTAATGCAAAGTTCTGTAGAATTTAATAATAGTGAAGACCCAAAATTTCAAAGGGATCTAATAACTCTGTGTGTTGTAAACATGTCTGAAGACATTAGCAGAAGTCAGTGTCAAATTTGAATCTTCCGATAGAAATCTGAGAGGAATGTAATTAAATATGATAGGAATGTCAAATTCTGCACAGATTTTTTCATGGTGTTGATTTCTTGTCCACTGGTACATTGATTAAAGTTATCAGGATCCTTATACCAGCAGTACTGAATATGATCACATATGAAATGAGGATTTTTAATTATTATAATTATTCTCCCATTCCTGATCTGTTTAATCATCATGGATTTAATGTCATTGTGAAGTGTAGGAAGATATATGGAGCTTCTTATACTTTTTGTATGAAGCAAGTGAGGCTTGCAGATGTCTGAAGACTTGCTTTCTGTCATAATGACAGCCGAACTAACACTTTGAAGCAGTTGAGTTAATGGTTTCAAGTTTTAGAAGCTGCACAGGAAGCGACTGCCTAACAATAATTCTTTCATGATTTTTTTTTTTCATTCAAGTAATTTTCCCTGTAAAACTTATGTGAAAATACAAAAAAAAAAAAATCTATTTTATAATTTTTGTCTTTTAATATCTTGTCAGTGCTTCCTTTCATTCAATTGTTTAAGAAAATTAGTGAATTATTTTGGACAACCTGTGGAACAGGTCTCTGCATGTATGTCTTCTTGGAACTAAGATGAATTTATTATGATTGACATTGAGAAGTAGATTTTTATGTTAAAGTGTTTCTAAAGAAGAAGAATGGCTTACCATAGGAACTATGCTCAGGAAAAAAGGACTGCTATCAGAGTGAGGAGTACACATTTCTTCTCCTAGATTGTTTTCTTTGTAACCTCTGGACAGACCTACCACAGGCGAACAGGAAATACCAACAGTAGTAGGTTAGCTAGAAGAAAAGGTGAACAGAAGGTTGTTTCTGGATTTGTAATCCTTAATTATTGCTACAAGCAATGTATGATCCAACAAATTACCTTATTAAACTTAGAATGGATTTCATAACAGGTCCTCTCCAAATCAATACTTCCTTTCATGATTCATAAAGAGTATTGCAGTAATAAATGGATAGAACAAATTTCTCAATTACTGATTTTAAGAAGCAGGGGATTAGATTGTTCAGAAGAGCTCTTCCCCAGCTGCACTGACAATTCAGTTTTTATTGTATGTAAATGGTGTTTTGTGCTGTCTAACAAGGTCACTTGTCAAACACTTGGGCCTGATCAGGCTTTCACTGGGAGTGAGATCCAGCTCTTGAATTGTTTTCAAGGTAGAAACTATTTCTTTCCTCTGCTTACACAAGTAGCGGTAAGCAGTCTAATCTTATTTAACCTCACTCATAATTATTGTGAGTAATTTGCATCAGCACAGAATAAGATTGCGGTATTGACAATTTGTTAATATTTTCCTGATACATACCTTCATACTTACTATCAGTTGAACATTTTGGTTAAGATCTAAGCTTTATATTCTGTCAACATCCTTTTTTCATATTAAAAGTCATTTGGATGCAAGTTAAGTATTTTCAGGAGTCTAGTGAGGTAAATGTGAGTATTGTATGCACCATTTGCTCAAGTTTTTTGTGACAGTATTAACTTGACATTTAGTTACTGGAGGTATTTTGGAAAATTAATTCTTCAGATCTGTGAAGTAGTTTAATCTGGAAATCTGTGTTAAAACATCTCAAGGAAGTTGCATTGCCATATGAAAGATCATGTGTGTAGACATGACTCAGGGTAAGAGCAACTTCAGATTAATTGTTCAATTCTGCAGAGAAGGTAAGCCCATAGATGGCATGGTACCTACAGTGACAGTTTAGCACTTAGAGTGGTAGGCTAGCAACTATCTATATACAGCACTTCAAGGTCTGCAAGATGGCGTAGGTGAAAAATTTTGCCTTATGTAGACAAACTCAAATGAATTATGTAGATTTCAAAAAGATGAGAGATGATTCTTACTCATTACATGAAAAAGCTAATTGTTCTGTATAACAAGCAAATAATATGTCCCAAAAGAATGATAGAGTGAGGAAACATATTTTCTGTTGCTAGCTTTGTTTTTCAATAGAATATTCACTATACAATCTCATTTATTTGGAGTGGGGAGGGGGGACGATGACACACAACACGACACTACAAAGCGTATACAGGTACACGTACTTTGAAGTTGTGCAAGCTAATGGAAGTGCTCCGTGTTGATGGCTCAGAATTCAGAGCCTATGTTATTTTCCACTGCTGCTTCGATTCCTGCCTTTGGAAGAAGCTTTTCTCTGTCACTATTGAAAGAGGACGACAGTTATTTTGGTAGAACACCACTCTTTACAGGGTGTAATTGTACTGAGGAGTAGCAGCATAAAAGCTAAAAAGAAAGCAAAATATCAGGATCTATCTTTGTGAGAGAGGGACATTGTATTTAAGATATTTATGATTGAGATTTAAGCATAATACTGGCTTTAAAGCAAAATGGAGTCTTCTACAGACTCCTTGTTTTTCTTGTGACCATTCATCTGTTTGATTTTTATGGTTTTTAATGTTTTCGCTCCTTGGAATTTTTGTACAAACATCATTGCAAAGTCGAACATACTCAAATAAAACCTAATAAATCTCACAGGAAAATATTGTGTAACAGTTCCATTTAGATGGTAAGGACTCTCCCATTAAAGACTCCTATGGCTTTTTTATGACTTTTTTTTTTAAATGTTTGATTCCTAGCTTCTATAAATTATGCATGTTGGCTTTTCATTAACATAGAAGGCAAACATAATTCATTGCGAAGAATTCTTTGGTCACACATGATTGAGAAGTTCAGAAAGATCAAAACCACTTAGCTTTGTGGTAGGAACAAAACTGTATTTCATGTAAAGGCTCCAGCTCCCTGATTTTTAATATTGATTTTTTTTTTCCCCTCCAGTTCCACAAAAATTCAGGAATGCTGATACATTAAACAAAGACATTTTGTAACTGCTGGAGCTCTACAAGGAGCCCACAGAGTGATGTTAACCTCTTCCGAACAAATGAAGTAATTGTTGCATTGCTTTTTGTATATAACAGGAGTCATGCATTGCAATAATTATTTTTGCCTACAAAAAGATATAAAGCAATTTTTTTGTTCAAATGTCCTTTGTTGGTTGAGGTAGAAGATTGAAGGTGCTGATAAACAGATAAGATCAAGATGACACTAAATAAGGCAAGCTTTATTACTGCAGAGAAGGTAGGGTTTTGTGGGTTTTTGGAGTTTTAGTCTGAAAAAGCTTTTATATTCATAAAACTTCCAGTGAAAAATGTGACATGAGAAAACAATGACTGAGATATATGAGTACAAGGATGATGGTTCTTGCTTTCTAAAAGACAGCAGTGGAAAAGGATTAAATGTCATAGTGTTAATGCAGGAAGAGAGTTTTCTATACTGGGAATGTAGGAGACTTGAGTACAGCATGAGCTTGGTAGATGGAAAAATTGCGTATGGTTCAACAGGAGAAAGAACCCTAGTGGGAGCTTATGAGAGTGGCTTTAGTACTTTGTTTAATAGAATAATTATAGCTGATACAGGAAGTAGTCTACACGTATTGTACATTAGAAAAGATGATAATTAATTGAATATGAAAAGTTGATGTGGATTGTAATACCTATATCTGACAACTTTTTTCTTGAATAGTGAAAGTACTAAGAAAACATTCTTCTTCTGTATAAGCAGGATATCTAGATTTCTAAAATATACCTGATCTCTGAACAAAATGGTCTTGAAATATAGTTATTGGTTAAAATAGACACTCCTAAAACAGTAAATAATGACAAATCTTGATGTAAATAAGAAAGCATAAAAATATATACTCAGAAAAGAATATTCTTTATCTTAGGAATTCACAACAGTATCAGGATACAGTCCATGAGGTCTTAATATCCTTCCTAGTAGTCCATTATATTAATATTTTTGGTTAGTGACTATATTTAGATTAGCTCAAGTAGCTGGGCAAAAATATTGTTACATTAAAAACAAAACCAACAAAACAAAATAAAAAAGCCTGGAACTGTGCACATTGGCAATATTGTGTTAAGTTTTCATCCCCTCTGGTACAAGAAAGATGTTGATAAAATTACATGAGTTCAGCAGAGGACTACGAAGTTGAGAGCTGGAGCACTCCTCCTATGAGGAGAAGATGAGGGAATGGGACTTGTTTAGCCTGCAGAAGAGGATGATCAGAATGGACCTGAGAGCAGCTTGATGGTATTAAGGAGGAGGTTTTGAGAAGAAAATGCCTGGCTCTTCACAGAGCTGCAAGGCAGGAGGAGAGGAGACAATGGTCGTAAATTGAAACAGGGAAGTTTCCAAGTTAACATAAAGAGAAAAAAACCCCAAACTTTTTACAATAAGGACAGCAAAACTTTGGTACAGGCTTCCAAATGAGTCTGTGGCACCTCCTTCCTTGGGAGGTTTCATGACTAGATTAGAGAAAACCCTGAGCAACCTGGTCTGAATTCAGTGTTGACCCTGCTTTGAGCTGGAGATTGTTGAAATAAATTATGACATTCATTCTTGCTAATAATTTGTAGAAGCCATGTATTTAATGCTTTGTTATTCACCCCTTAGTTAGTTATGGAGGTAAATGAGGGACTGATTCTGTGTAAATCTAAAGCCGGAGGTTGCTTTGGTTGAGTCTTTTCAAGTGTAAGGCTAGCTGAGAGATGAAAATTGGAGAAGGCACAGGTAACCTACTCACATCTCTCATCAGCTTATTCCCAAACTGATTTTATGTGGGACTTACCTGCTACAAGGAGGCTCGCACCAGTTTTCTACATTTCAGTAGAAGACTTGTCTAGAGGGGATTAGAAGTGTTGCCAGATCCTGGGTTTGATCCCATACCTTGAAAAATGGTCAAAGCATAGTACTGTGAAAGCCATCAAATGATAGTCCTACCAAGTGTCAGATATAAAAAATACTCACGCTTTCTGAAGTATCAAGGTTGGGAAAGGGAAGTTATTGGGTCAGGAGTGAAATGCAATGCACGCAAAGCATTTTGCAATAGCTGGCTGTGCATATTGACCTTTTCCAGTTTTCTTCTGATTAACTGATGCCCTGTGAACTGGATAAAATGTTAACAGTTATAAGAAAGTGGCCCTAATAAACCCCTCAAATTCCATAAAAGATGACAAATGAATGGATCAGAGTGATATATGCAGCATGTGTCTCATTTAAGTCTCAGCAGTATTGGGAAATAGCATTTGGCAGGGCCACACTCCCATCCTAAAACAAGTAAATCAAAATCTTTCTTCAGTGCAAACTATTGAATTGCATTCACAACCAGTGTAAATTGGCATCACTCTACTGCCTTCATATTGGTCTAAATTGTCCGAGTCTGATAAAAAGTTTGTGTTATATTGCAAGCCTTTTCTTACCTCACCACCTGCAGTTTGTAACCAAAAGTTCATTTCTCAGAGGCTGGTTGTAGCTTTTAAGGTAGCTTCAGAGAAGCTTGAGTAAGGCAGGCAGCCAGGGAAATATATCCCTTTACTTGGAAAGAGAAGAGCTAAAGTATAGCTAGATCATGAGGTGAGTGTTCTGCTTGTGGTGCTGCTTTGTATCCAGAACCTTCAGAATACACTAAAGAAGCTGGTTTATGACAGCTCTCATACTTATGAAAGTTAAGGAACTGTTCCAGTACCAAGATTGTTGGTGTTACCTTGTTCACTGGTTATTATTGACAGCTTTTTATGTTTCATAATATAGTGATTACGATCACTGTATGAGTAAGGGTTTATGATCTGCAAAACCCTATAGAAAGTCAGGCTTTCCCCAGTGGTTTATAGGATTTTTGTCTACAAATCTATATCTTAACTGCAGTGTCATATACACACACACACATATATTTTAATATAATATTTAATGTATTTTAATTTAACCTTCTTGTGGTGAGAAGCATGACTGAAATTGGTAAATGTAAAATGGTAACTTGGAACAATGTTATGTGTGTTCCTAGAATGCTTTTAACTGCTAACATGCAGGCAGAATACTGTGGCTGCAGTTTTTTGTGTATCTGTACTAAAAACGTTAACTTGAACTGAACCGTTTAACATGCCTAATCCATAGCAGCTGTAATGGTCAGTGAAAATATTTCTGTAAACCACTTCTATTGGCATTCTGAGCTTCCCTTAGTATTGATTTAATTTTAGTCAACCACTCAAACTTCAACCAGAATAAACTGGTGCCAGATTATGCATCAATGACATATGTATTCTGTATTCTTCGGAAACCTCACGCAATTGCAGATTTCACTTGCCTGTACAACCACTTTGTAACTAATTAGACTAGACGTGGCACTAGAGAGAAACCACAAACACAGCAGTATGCCCTGATAGATATTAATACAGTCCAGTCTCTTAACAAAGTGAACAATTGCCCAAATAATGATTTCCTGCTGTAGACTTTTTATGCTTTGTTTGTTAAATCCTATTTTCCTTCCTACTTTCCTGTTGACTACAGCAGAATTGAATTTTATTCAAGCCGACTTGCACTGGGTCAACAAAACTCTTCACCTTTGTGGAAGAAAAGTTAACTCGTTGAAGGCTGTCTGGTTTTGAACATATCTTATCGGTGCACTGAGCTCCCACCCACAACCAAAAGGAAGGGGTTAATAGTGCTTTATGAAATGTGGGAGAAATGAGGCGCTGAGGTACATATTTGCTAATCTGTTTAAAGCAAAGCCAGAGTTCACTGGACCATGGTTTGGTTTGTTTTCATTTTCTGTTCATTTTTTTCTTAGTATTTGCTTATTGCCTTAGTGATTTAGAGAAAAGTTGTGCTAAATGTATTGAATATAACACTGACAATGATTACTAGGATAAGCATCACTACAAAAAAAGAAGGTGTAGTGGAAATTAATCCTGTGGAATATCATGTCACTAAAGAGAGTGGCAACATCTTCTCTGCATATTCATTCAGCTGCTAGCATGGGGATACTGGAAGTAAGGTAATTTACAACATAATTTACAGAAATACGTGTCTACATAGGTTTATCTAATGATTATGCAGAAAATAACTTTGTTGATGGGCAGAAGGGCAGTAATTTACTAACATTCTACTGTTTCTATGCAATGTCATTGCATGCAAGATTAAAGTAGGTATATCATTAACACTGCTGCTTGCTACCTTTACAGCTGGAAAAACAAACAGTCCAGTAGTATTTAGGGAATTTGAGCATTTGCAAGAAATGTTTTGTATGGAATAACTTTCTTGCAAGTACAGGAAAAGGAAAGGTCAGAGGGCTACATTTTTGATCAAGAAGGCTTAATCAAACCTTGATAACTGCTGATGACCTTCCTCTTTCATAATGAAATCCATGAGTCATTTTTTTCTAATAAACTGACAAGTGTCACACAACTCATTGTTTAGTTTAATACTCTGAAAATATTAGGCCCACAGGAATGCAAATGATGCTAATTGTCAGAATTAATCAGCAGCAGATAAATAATAAAGTAGCTTTTTTTTTTTACATTGGTATTTTATTCTGTTTTGCACACTATAAAATATGTTGTGTGGATATAATATAAACAGTCAAGAGTAAATATTCCATACTAGCACTTTAAATCCTTAATTACTACAAAGGTTTTCAATTTAAAAATCAGTATTTTACCAGGGTTTGAAATTCTCACTGTGGTAGATAGAAAATTTAAAGCAGTGAACAAGTGCTGGAAGTTGCATTTTCTTTGAAAGAAAGAGTTTCATATTGTGGCTTTCTGAAGGCATCTGAATCACATTCATGTTTACCCCATTTTTGTTATCTTTTTTAGTACTTCCATCTGCTCAGGTGGTATTGCTTGAATGCTGAGCCTTCTGATAGGACAAAGGTTCGAGAGATGCAACAAAGGAAAGGTCATTGATTATGTAGGAGAAGGAAGTCTAAAGCTAAGCCTCCCAAAATTGCTTTCAATAGAGTGATAGTTGCAGAAGTCATTGAACTGGCAGTGGCACATTTCCTGTGTCCTATAGAGCCCTTTGAATGGTGGAAGCACATGCAGCCATTTGTTTTTGAATTCTTGGATAAAAAGTACATCTAGTTGCACAAATTAATCATCCCAGAATCAAGTGAATGTTGTATTTGGTCCATCTCTGAAATTTAGAAAAGGGGGGCAAAAAAGCCCCCAGAACTTTAATTGCTTTTGTTTAAGGACATCTGCCAAGTGCATCTCTGATGCTTTGTGCAGGTATCCAAAGCAGGTTATATTTTATTGGTATTAGTCCTTTTGGAAGAGTCTGAATCAGTTTCTGCCTTCTTTCAACTGTAGTTTTATTTGTGCTACAGAAACGATGCACAGATTTATTAAGAAAAATACTTGGTGAATCCTAACACTTAATAATTTTCTGTAATGCATGTGGATGTGCCAGGTGGTTACTTGTTTCTCTGCCTTATTCCCTGTCCCAGGAATGATGCGAACTTCTTGACGCAGAATGTCTTTACCAAAATTTGACAGTGTTTTGCAGGAGGCAGCTGTGTAAATTAGGATTGCGAGGAATTGGGGAGCAAGTCGTTGCACCTATCTGCAAGAGACTTTTGTATGATCATTCTGCAGATCTGAGCATATGCATTTTGTAGATTCATTGGTCAGCAAAACAGCACTGTGATGCAGGTAATGATAATTAGATGTATGTACACAGGGAGAGACTACATTACATGAATTGAATAAGTCTGAGGAGGAATCAGGGACTAAAATACAGAATTTCCTTAATTTGAATCTCACACTTAGTTTGTTAGTCCATGATATTTTTATTATGTGTGTTACACTTAATGGCAGTCCAATTCACTAGTTATAGGGGACATATTGGAGAAAATTCAGGTATGGCTTGAATCACTGCCCTGACTGTGAAAAGCTGTTTTTTTCCAAACATTGCAGATGACTGATGGCTCTGATTTTTCTTCACTTCAAGTTCAAAGGAAGCAAAAGATCCTGAATGATTAATATTTCAGAATGAAATACTTTGTTACTGTCCCATGCGAGTTCTCTGGCCCTGTGGGGGAAAAAAAAGAAAGGGTCAAGAGCCCATTTTAAAAATCTTTGCAATTAGCTCTGACATTTTAGATTTCCAGTCTGCAGTCTTTGTGAATCTTCAAAGCCTAACCCTGCTTTTGTTGCTTCATCAGCCAATTTTTAATCTAAAATTTTGCTCTACTATTATGGGAATTATTCTCTAGTATTGAGTATCTGCTACCAGTGTAAATCAGCTTATACACTGGAATATATAGCAAATTATTTTCTTTTAAGTATCAAAAGAAGCCAGTTAATGACCGAAGTATCTGCCTTTTTTCTGAGGTAAATAGACAGCTATAATGTTTTTTGTATATATTACACTTGACATCCAAATGTTGCTTTGGATTGTCACTAAAAACTTTAGTAGAGCTGAAGAGATTCAATCTGGTGTTCTATCACAAGCTGCTGTATTTCCATCCACATGGTACGCTGCTTTTCTGATTTTCTAGAAAAGCAAAATCAGCATCAGGCTACCAGTATCTAACCAAAACAACTTCAGTTATGTCACTGGTCATTGTTTTGCTTATCAGGGAACTCTGAAGAAATTTGGTTAGAGAGGTGGTTATTTTGGACGTAGTATGAAGGTCAGACATCATATGATCTATAGAGTGGGGAAAAATTACTTGCTTCTACAAGAGAAATCATATTAGTGCATTTTTATTGTGCAAATAATTAAAAAGAATGTTGGGCTTGAGGTTTTTCATCGTGTTTCTGTTTATCATGTTTGGTTCAAGCCAAAACTTGTGTGTCTGTCTCCAAGCTGTGATTACAGTTGGCCTGTTTGATTAAAACGCAGCACCCAAATCCCCACACTGTCTAGTGAAGTAAAAATTTACTGCCATCAATTTAGACTAAACCATTTGTATAAAGCAACATCATTGATTTAACATGGATTATCAAAATATTAACAAAAGAACTCACAGTCTAAAGTTTTGATGTGCAGATGGGTTTAGGAAAGAGAAATTAGAAGGTCACTAAAAGGTCTGATGTGCTGTCCAAGAAGGCACTGAGGCAGGCACGTAAACATACTTGTATTTCCTACTCTGAGGTACAGAAATGGCATAAGTCATCTCCAGTAATCCTGCTAATGCATCTTGCCATGGGCTGGCTGAACCACATGACTCCATCCCACTCCAGTTCTTTTTGAGGAGACATTTAGATCCTGAATCACATAATTTTTACTTCTTCTTTGAATTTGTAGTCTCCTGTCCTCAGTAGCTGTTAAGCTGTATAATATTTTTCCTGGCAGAAAATGCTGATTCTCTCTTGTTTTTTTTTTTTTCTTTTTTTTTTTTCCCTCTTTTTCCTCTATGGTTTTATATAATGAACCTTGTGAGACAGAGCATAGTAGTTTGCATGCTTGTCTAGTCTGGCAATGACACTCTGAATGGCCCTGTCTATCTTGTTACACTTGTTTGTCCATGTAAAGTTATACTTCTGTTATATTGCTAAGGAAATTGCTTTTATCACAAAGACACAAGACCTTATTGAATCTCAGCTCCAGATAGAACTCAAATATTATAATACACAAGTTCCTCAATGTCTCCATGACATGTATTGAAGCAGTTTTGCTCTCTTGGCAATATTCAAACCTAAGAAACATCCTTGTGAAGGCTTGGCAATCCTTAGTGAGGCCATGGGTGAGGCAAATTAGTTGAGAGACACATCTGACCTGTGTCCAGAATGAACAGGGGCAAAGCAAGTCATTTTCCCTATTTAGATGCTGGAAAAGTGTATAAAAATACACAAGTGTTCTTTCCTTTTAAATATGATCAAGTTTATGATCTTCACATTTCTAAAATCCTGTTTTGTATCTGTACTGTTTCTTTGATGGAAAGGGGTAAGCGAAATAAAAATTATCTTTCATTATGGTATAAATGTTTGAAGTGGGAAATTGGAACTTGCTCCTTAACTTAATTCTGCCAACAAGCAGGCAAGAAGATGACCCGAATCTCAAATTTCATTATCCACAATGGAAATATGGTTATCTTTTTTCCTTTGATCTTTAAAAGGATGTTGGGGAGGGTTATGTTTGATTCTGTAACTCTTCTATTTCCCTTTCTGTTGGAGAACCGTTATTGTTCCCTGCTGCCCTTGCAAATAAAACAAGTTCAATGGTCAGCAGATATGTGCAACCTGATAGCTGACGAATGAAAAATAATCCTTCACCTTCATTTTCTTTGTGTGACACAGCAAAACAGGTAAACCAGAATTTTATCAAACTATCTCTGCTACTGGGTGCTAGCATTTGGGGGGGGGACAAACTTTTTGGGATCACTTTAACTTGTGTTTTGGAAGCTTTGGGAGTAGTGAGGGCTAAGCATATTTTGCAGTCAACTAAGGCACTAAGATTCAAAGATTCTTCCCGAAAATCTTGCTTCTGACCTCAGTGTTTCCATTTGTGATACGAGAAGATGAACGTTTACCAGTATCACATTGAGATCTGGTAAAAAAAGCTCTGAACAAGGTCTAAATAGCATTTATACTCATCTAGAGCTCAGTTATTTTCCTGAAGTGCAATGTAGCTCAAAATTGACCAACCTCAATGAGGGAAAGAATGTAGCAAACGATGAGGCAGTACAGATTATGCATTTCTTGAGGATTTTCAGTGGCATTTACATGCAATTTTCCTGGCAAACAGTGATTTGGTTACATCTCACTTGTCTGGACATGTTTCTTCAGGTTGTCTGATGAGAAGTTACTTCCTTGCCTGATATTTCCCTGACCCATTCCAAGAAAACCTTTGCAGAATGAACTTGCACTGAAAATAATTCCAAGATTTCAGCAATTAGAGCTGACCATGGAGCACAAGCTTATTTTTGTTGCTTCCCTTTCCTGATGTGGAGCTAGAATCACAGAACCAGTTTATGCCAGCAACAAATAACATCAAACCTAGATTAATTCTTTCCTGTTCTGTTTCATTCTGGGGTTTTGTAGCTGGAATTTCCACATTTATATTCACCTACTGAAAAAATAATAAAAAAAAAAAAAGCCACACTAACCTGCCTGTGACATTTAGAGATGAAAGCATTTTGTGCCAACAGCAACCAGGCATGATCACTGCACTGGACCAGTTTATTAAACTTGCGTTTGAATCCAGCTGGCACGGTGAACAGTGACTCAACTTCTCCCTGTGGCAGGCACATCAGTGCACACTCGCTGCCTGCCACCTTTGCTGGCTCAGGCAGTCAAATAAAACTTCTCCTCCTGGGCTAGGTCTGAGACCTGTAGCACGTTTTAACAGCCTGACAGAAGGCACGAGCAACTTGGTGTGTCTGGCTCTATTACTTAGACACCAGGGCCTGGATTCAGACTTCACAGAAGCGCCACAGTAGTGTAACGTAATTTGAGATGAGCTGCCTGGCTTAGTCCAGCTAAAAGCGATCAGAAGTGTGATCCTGGTTTGTATATATCTGTTCTCTCTTATTCTTGGCCTCTGTTAGCCATTAAATTTCTGTCCTTTTCCAACAAGGCCATACCAAGATACTTTATGGGCATCTTCCAACTCCATTCATCTCTTTGCCTTTGGCCAGTGTGACCAGGGGTAGTTGGTGGCCTGCAACCCTCACCACCGGAAGCAGTTGGTGATATTTGTGAACATTTGTGTCCATTTGATGCTACTGTCACCCTTCACTTGCAGTGGATCTGCTGCTTGATATTTTTAATTGGCTCTTGAAGTTTAGTTTGGAAAAAAGTGGTGGAGGAATTGGATTTAGTCCTAATGAAAGGGGGACATTACCATGTTGCTTGATGATACAACAAGCAGCTGAAGCCAGCAGATCCTCTGTCATCTGAGCTTTGTTACTTTCTGACCTGCCTTTGAACTTGTCTTTGGTAGCTGCCACTCCCCCACCATTTGTTTTTGCAGGCTAATCAAGCTTGGCATATGCATATGCAGGAGTTTCCTGGAGTCCTAAAGTATGGTTTTGACCAATTCTGAATACATCAGATAGGAAGAACAGACAATGCATAATGGTGTGTCACCACAAGTAACGCTTATGTTACCACATTCAGTCAGATGATGGCTGAACATGCAGCTACTTGAACCGATCACTATCTCTAGAATCGTATGGGGAAACCAAACCCTCCTGAAATTCTGTGGGTTTTGCTTAAGAAGTGCAAGCATATTGTTGGGTAGGTGGCATGAATTTTTTTTTGAGTGAGAACCATCTTGTTTCTTACATATAAATAACTTTCACCAGATATTTAAAGGTTTTCTTTCAGACTTCCATAAAGGTAGTGGTGGGGATATCCTTAAAAATAATGTAGTATACATTTCTTAGTTCTGATTTTTTAAATCTATGAATTATTATTATTATTATTGCAAAAAGTGTACAGGTATGAAGTGTGTGTATTTGAGGTTATTGTATCTCTTGGTCTTTCTGCCAGTACAATACAGAGTCTATGCTGATTTTAAAAGCCAGTTTTATGACTGCCTGTAGTTTGAGGTAAAGATGGGCTAAAAGAGAGGTATACTTTAAACATTTTTTTTTTCCCCCATGCATGATTTTATACAGTACATGAAATCTTACTTGAGTGTAATTACTGTATAAAAATAGGCTGAAGAGAGTATTGATTATAGTATTTATCATAAGGATGTGTAATGAAAGAAACAATAATAATGGCTATAAGCTTTTGAAATAATCCTGCTTCGCTGTATATTCTTTGTTCTATATGTACTCACTTGTGTAACTGTGGGAATGTATGAGCATGTGTCAGGAGCAGCTCATGGTACACATATCAGTTCTCGTAATGAGGAAAAGTGAAAAGTAGGTGGAAGTTCCCTGTTGCTGCAGCAAACTAGTAAAGTCTACTTCTAGCACACTATTGCTGTCAATGTTGTTTATTCTAAAATACAGGGCAGGATACTGCAGTTATCAGGAAATTCCAGCAGTTTTCACAGTTAGCCATTTCCCATGGGGATTACAAGGAAACTTCTTAAATTCTTCATGTCTAGACCAAGCTATAGCAACCAGCTACTGCTGGGAAAAATCTTCTAAATGTCAGTGAGGTCCTGTATACTCCATCCATTTCTGTGTCACGGGTGAAACATAAGGATGGCTTTGCCAATAGCAGAGGAGTGGAGATGAAGTTGTAACCTTCCTTCTCTTCGCTCCACCCTCCCATCCAACTAGGACCACCTGCAGGTACGCACAGTGTCAAGGTGCAATAGAGAAGTTCATTAAGTGTACCTGCATCCAACCCTAACAGATACTTTTTTTCAGAGGACTGAGAGTTCATGTGGATTGAGTCATACCCTCGCAGCTAGAGTGTTTATGAGGGGGGCTAAGTTCAATGTGAATAAAGGGGCAGATGGTGGTATAAGTTATCCTTATTGTTCTGTTGAAGCTCTTAGTTTGTACCAGCAGAGGATCAGCCTGTGAAGTGTTTTGCATAAGTCAAGCAGAATTTCAATAATTTGCACTAGCCGCCATCTAATTCATTGCGGAAAACTGGATTTCATAAATCAGTAAGAGAAACTGCGTAAGAAGCAATTGGGAACCATGCATCACCAAAATATACTTAGTTAATTTGCTCTGACAGGCCTGTTGGTGGTGGTTGTTTATAGTGGTGTAGTGCACTGGAGTTCATTTCACAGGCTGTGACCCTGTTATAGTAGGTGCTGTATAAACGGAAAGTAGCACAGTAGCCTGTGCCCAAGCTTTCAGTCAGAGGACAAAACAGGAGGGAGGAAGTGGAAATAGAGAAAACAATGGAGTACAAGGAGGCAGTGTTAGTGTGCATGCAAAGCAGTTTCAGCATGCTTTAAGCCTTACTATTCTGCAGCTGAATCACTACTTCATTTGAAGGGGTGGTAAAAGCTGCGTTCTGATAATACTTCTGGGAAGATTTTGCTTTAGAAGCTGTAAAATGCCTAACATGTCCTGGAGGGGGAGGTTCAGAGATGAAAATTGCCAGCAGCCTGGCAGTTTAGTATTCTGAGAGGAGCACAGCATGTTTTTGGTTCAGTCTAAAAAAGGAACTGATGCTTGTCTCCTGCTTCTTCAAAAGTGATGTATCCTCTAGGCTGGCATTGGAGAAGGTAGATGCACACATGTGCCTTGCTCAGTTATATATGCTGCCTAAATCCTAGTAGGTAATAGTACTAGCTGTTACTACAAGCTTCCGTTTATTATGTAAACTTTTCTTAATTACACTGTGGAGAAACTTGACTCTGTCACCTCAATAGAGGCTTAACTACTTAAGTCTCTTTTGGGGACCAACGTCAAATAGCGGTCACCTAAACTCCACCTAACACTTCTCCAACTTGTGTTTTATGTTTAGATGTTTCTGGAGGCTTATACCACAGCTTGTGGCACAGAAACATAGGTGGAACTGAGGGTCTCTGGTGTAATGCATGGTGGTATAATGCCTAAGAAGTTTGACCTTGCCTTTAAGCCTCACACATTAGGAACCTGAGAACTTTGTTTTCCCCACTGGAGGATGGCAATACAGAAGGTCTGTCTGTAGCTGCTGTGCACAGGAAGGCTGGATTTGCCATCTGCTAAGCTGAGATGTTGATCACCTTTAGTGTTGATTCCAGTGTAATGCAGTCACAACCCTGCAGAGAAAACTTTTAGGACATCCTAGACTCTCCTGCACCATGGAAGGCTAGGCATGCTGCCTGGCTCAAGAGCTTTTTGATCTCACCTGCCCTTAAAATGTTGTCATGAGACTGGTGCTGATAAGGAAGGAGGGCTGGAAAGAGCTTGACCTCATTGCTGCTGGGCAGGCAAGGTATGTGGATAGCCTGAACTCTGAGGAACAGGAATATTAAGTTCTGGGTCTTGAACACATCCTGTGATTCAGAGTACTTGCATGATCTCCAACCTCAGGAGAACATAGACCACAGGCAGGAAGAATTTTAAGGACTTCCCCAGATCACTGAGAAAGCTTGGGGGCAGTACTGAATTGAACGGAGACGCTTCAGTTTCTGTTCTATAGAGGTATGGTTGTCTTGTGTAAATGTATTAATTCATTGTTTATTAACTAGTACTATAAACTCTAAAATATTCTACATAATACCATAAAATGTTCTTGTGTTAGCAGTAGGAGAGTCATGGCAATCTCTTTCTGGTAAAGCTGTGCTAAGACAGTGGTGAGCCTGCCTGTCTTTTGGAGGCAGGATGGTTGGGATTAGTGAAATGGCAATAAATGTTGTTTTACTTTATGGGCTATCTAAGGGGTATATCGAATGTACCTTTCCTAAAACCTTTGATGTATTATTGTGCTCATTGTGATAGCAGAGAAATGTAATACAAAATACTGTTGCCTCATAGATTAAAAAAACCTAAATCAACTGGATAAAGTGAGGGTTTTATTCTCTAATTAAGTCATCCTTTCTCATGTTTTTACACAAATAAAATATTTTCTTTTTCATTCAGGCTAGTGATTTATGTCTTTGGCACCCTGTACTGATGCTGTAGGAGCTCTGAGATGTTCATTGTTAGGCTCAAAGTATTGCAATAATTCCAGTGCTTTCTGTCTCCATGTGTAATTTTCAGTCAAAGATTTACAGCCATGCACCCCATGGATCCTCATATTAAATTGTCTCATCTGCAAAAACAGATACAAATGAGTCCCTTGCCTATTTCTTCATAGTTCTAACACTGTTACACAGCCTGCACATGGCCAGCACACTCACTCCCATTGATGTAAGATCCAAGTCAAATTATTGTCACTGTCTGTAGGTGCACTTTCTGTACAGTTGTTCTTAGGATAGCATTATCCTTATTTCATATTGTCCTTTAATCTATGTTAGAAAGCTATGAAAAGCAGATAGGAGTTCTGTGTTGCAGAAAGTGCTCAGTTATGTTCTCTCAGAAGGCCAACATCTTTCTCAAGAACACTTAATTTGATTAATTTTTTTTTTTTATGGTCAGCTTCAATAGTCACCATATGTTGACCATAGATTATGAACAAGTTGGGTTGTGAAACCACTTGGGAGCAGCTGATTAAAAGCTAGTTTAAATTTAAAAAAATAAAAAGTGTTTCCTTAAAGACAGTTTTTTGTGCTGTAGAATAAAATAGTAATATCTTTTGTAGCTTCTAGAAGTATTCTAATGAAAGTTTCTAAATCAAACATGATCCATTTTCCTATTACAAAAAAAAGCAAACCACTGATTTTGTAATTTTCAGTTCTGCAAACTCAGCCTATTATACAAAAATCAGGTTAGGTTCTTACGGGCTCATGCATCATCCACATATAGATGTGCAGGACCCACAGTTGGAATTAGCTGATGTTATTCTTTCATACTGATATTTTTCTTTCTTAAATATTTTGAAGATGTTTAAATCCAGATTTTTTTCTCAGTTAACCTCTTTTTATTGTTTCGTGGTAAGTGATTTTAAAAAATTTTTATTTTATTTAGAAAATAAGCAGGAACAGGCTGAGAAAGATGCAAGGATACCTACTACAGGAGCAGGGTTGTAGTATATGAAACAAAGCCTTTTTTCTTCTTTTCTTGCCCAAGCCACAAGAAGTTAAAAAATAGAGAGAACTTTCTGAAGTTCCTAAAATTTTGATGAAATTTCAAATTGCTCTTTACTAGGTTCATTTCTTCATGCAAAATCACTGTTTCCCTGCTTTCTCTGGTTTAAATCAGAATTCTTTGTGCATTAGTAAGTGTTGTTCTTCTGTGCACATCATTTGTGATTTGAACATATTTGCTTTTGGCTGGGAGGTACAAGACCAATTTCTCTGCCCGCTGTCTTTCCAGAACACAGGCTGCAACAGGTAATTTTTTTGCAATCCAGTGTTCTCTTGCTCCTTCACACCTACTTGGAGGTCCTTCAGCTCTTTCTTGGTCATGTTATTGGACACAAAGAGAGAAGCCCAAACACAGCACTGAATACGACCTTTGTGTGACTCCATAAAAAGCTATGTCTCCAATCTGAGAAGGTGGTCAGCATTGGTCTACAAATTAATTTTAAGGGGAAAGTGTCTTAATTTTGATCACTGGTGGAATAACAGTTTGATGCTTTAAAAATCTGAGCTGGAAATGTTTGATTAGTTGAATTAGTGCTGGGGTACTGTTCACAATTTTTCAAGTGTTTTATTTTCTATACATTAATTATAAAATCAGAGTAGTTATGCCATTTAATGGTATAATATGTAAGGTTATCATATAGCAATATTAGGGGTGTTCCTTTGGAAAAATAAAGTCTATTGGCAAAGTAATTACAACATACTTCACATTCTCCATAATTTTTTCCACACATCAGTCACTGGTGTTTCCCAGATTCATGAGAATTTGAAAGTAATTTCCTTAGTAATGTTTTTGCTTCCCCTTTGCTGATCTTATATTTGTCTAATTATAAAAATAAGCTGTTGTTATTGCCTTAAATTAATCTTATAATGAATAAATCTTTGTTTAGTTTGAACCACATGTAAGTACATACTAATTCTTAATTAGTAGCATAAACTTAATGGCTTTGGGTTTTTCAGTATAGGCAAAGATATTTGATCTTACCATCCCTTCACATTTACTTTTCATGGTCAACCGTGCATTTCAAGTTGCCTTCAGTTTTGTGAAAAAGCATCTATTATGTCCTTTTGAGAAACTGAACTGTTCTCTATTGCTCTGTTTAAAACCTTGGTGTCCCATGTGCATACAAAAAAACAAGGGGTGGGGGGAGGCTAGACACCAAGGAGTCACTATATATAGTAGGGTTTTTTTCTTTTGACTGCTTACAAAGATAAGTAGCTGAGAGAGAGTCAAGTGTTGTTTCTCTATAAATTGTGTGCCAGCAGGTTTATCACTAAATGCTGTAGGTTATGTTGAGTGGAATAATCAGGAGGAAGAAAGGGAGGCTAAAATAACAGAGTGGTAGGACTATTTTGACTCCACAATCAAACCCTCCTTGACTTTTGCCCTTTGGGTGGAAAGTGCTTATGTTACAAAACAACATGAGGTCAACCTCTAGGTTCTGCTGTTTCTTTTTTGCTGATCTATACTGAGCCAGTAGTTGCCTCATATATTTGTGTTCTTTGCTTTTGTGTTAAATGCTACATGCTATTACTGTTTGGGTGATAAGAATGGCAGTCGCTTTTCCTACAGAGTGTAAGAAGAATAGTCGAAGAATGAAAAATTGCCTAGATGGCATTGAAGAGCCATGCCTAGGCACTGCAGGAAAATATCCTGAAAAACACGTGAGCATCCACTTTTCAAGTATCTCCTTCCCTCAAAGACAGTGTACAGTGTTAAGACTGATTTTACAGTTATGAAGTCAGTATCTAGAAAAAGTTGTTTTGGGTGCACCCAACTGATTTAATAGCACTCTATGAAAATTATCCTGAGTTCTCTTGAAAAGATAAATCATACCTGGTCTAGTCTTCGGCTTTTTTCTGAACTCTTATCAGTTTAGGATGACAACTGCCTGGTCAGTGATCCAGTGATAGACCAGTGATGTGGAAGAGGTGTGGGAGCCCGAGTGTATTATTTAATGACTGCAATACAGTGGAGGAGGCCCCTGTCAGGAAGCAATAAAGTAGTTATTAGGTAATGACTGTGGAGGCACCACATATAAGGTTAAATTGATATATGTAAATCACTGACTTTAAGATGCTGAAGCTGCCTCTTGGCGCCCATCTTTTTTTACACAAGTGGGGATCAAATAGTTACTGTTTTGATAAATGGTATGTAGCTAACCTACATTAAAGACGTTAAGGGAGTTGAGCTCTTAAATTCCTTTGAAATGTAATGGAATTTGGGCTCTAAGTGCTGTTTCTTTTAAAAAAAGTCACTGGCTCATTTGCTTTTATTAAACTGCTTTTGAAAATAGTGTGCAAAGACTTTGATATGTTCTGTTGCAGTATTAAAGTAGCATAGGTACAGGGTGTACATGCAAACAAGCACATCTGACTTCAAATGCGTATTGGCAGTGGCAGAAACTAATGCAAACCAGTTAGGATTAACCGTTGATGGCTTTCTACTGTTGTGTCTAACACATGTGGTGCGTAATACTTGCTGCAGTTTTTGGAGGACTCTGCACAGGCTGTATGGGATCATTTGAACAGAAATGTTTCATGTTGGCTTGTTGTTTGGTGTCCATAAATTTTACTTAAAAGAATATATTTTAAAAGTGAAAAAGTCTGTGGTTTATTGGAGGCCCAACTCCTGCCGCATATATGATCCCCAAATCAGCAAAGTATATAGGAACATGCCCAAGTAACTTTCACTTGCTTACGTATCTTGTCTGCTATACAACTGTAGCTTAAGAAAATACTTACATACACATGTTAAACAATATAAAATCTAGTGTGATTATCATTATTACTCAAATTTAGAATAGATTAAGCAAATCCTTAGCACCACTGAACTAAAGTCACAAGTCTACTTGCATAGCATATAGTATTAGGGTATCTATAAACATTCATACGTACAGTTCATTTTAAGAGTGAATGTATTTCTGTGTAAAATAGATATAAACAAGATTTTACAGGGCTCTATTAGCTGCAACTTCACAAACAAGACATGACATTTTTTTTAGGAATGTATATTTTTTTTCCACTTCGAGGCTTGGGATGCCTTTTCCTTGCTTGTAAAAGTCAGTGTTTTGTATTGCTGTGTATGGAGTCTGTTTATAGGAGTTAAATCTAACAAATTTTCTTTCTTCAGACTAGTTCTATTGGGGGACTGCAACTTGGTTATCCTCTCATTTTTCACACAGCCATACACAACATAAATACTTACTCATGTATTTATGGGGAACTGATGTTGTTTTCCGCTGGGTTTGCACTTCAAATGTAGCTCATCCTACTCCAGCATTGCAAAAGAATTTGTAATTGGTGTTTCTTCCAAAAATATTTTTAAAATAATGTGAATTTGTTAGATTGCAATCTGAAACGTTCGCCTTTCATTTGCAATGGAAACCATTAGAGGGTTTTTCTTGGCTACACCCAAGACTCCGCTGAACAATGCTGAATTATACAAATATTAAGAAACCAAAACAAAAAAACCCAAACAACAAAACAACCCAGAACCTTAGTCATCTGTTGGCTTCACAAAAGAAAAAAGAGTTTTATTCATATGGTAGTTTACATGTGAAACTGTAACTACCCTGAGAATTGAATCTCCTATAATTAAAGACTATAACTGATACTATGCATATCATTTGTGCTTGGAAACTGTGCATCATTGTAACAAAAAGTGAATAAAATACAAAACAGTTGCAATCTACTGTTCTAAGAGCTATGTAGAATTAGGTCTCTGCTCAGGCTTGCAGTTCATTTTAGGTACTCTGCTACCTGAATGGGTTCACCAGGGGAACAGGCTTGCTTTTGTTTGTGAAGGAACATGCAGTAAATTCACAGTAGACATTTGAATAATTTTATTTTAATATCATCATGTAAAAGAAATGCAATTAAAATGAAACCAAATAATTTTTTGCTAATTTTTTTAATTATGTGAGCATAAATTTTGCAAGTGGTCAGTTATAAATTCACATGTAAATTTGAAAGTCCAGCTGTAAAGTTAAAACAGGAGAAGTACCTTAATCAGAGTTATACAAACCTATATAATCAGCATGAAAATATTTTTGTACTGCCACATGTGATATGTCATTGCTTTGCTGTATAAACACAATTAAAGAGAGCCTTGGGGACTCCCTCAACAAGAGATTAAACAGGGAAACAAGACCAGCAATTCTAACACTTTGCATCTGATGATTTAACCAATCCAGACAGGCTTTCATTCCCAAAGATTTCTATTCCCTGAAATACGCATTATAAGAATTCACAAGTGCAATTGTCTAATGCTTTAGGTCACAGACATCCAGTCTTTCATATTCTGTCAGTAAAAGATACACATAATTTCCCTCTCCCTCTTCCCCCTCTTTTTTCCCCTGTCAGAGATTAGCAACAATTTAGACTTGTGAGTGGAGCTAATTACTGAATGCTGTCTAAACTGCCTCAGACAAAATGACCTTTCTTAGCAAAGCCTACCATTTAAATTCTTAACTTAACCTCACTTGTTTTGTCTGGAATAGGTTAAGGAAGCAGATCATAGGCTGGTCTAGAGAAGGTGGGCATTTCTGATGAGGAAGGTTGAGGTGAGTAGCTGCAAGTGCTTCAGGGAACATCGGTTTCCTTTACTGAAGTAACGGTTTGCAGAGCATATATCAAGTAAACCACAGAGAATTTGAAAAATAGTGTCTTAACTCAGGTAGTTACTTGTAATTATTTAGGTGATTCTTTCTGATACAATCTGATTCTGACTAATACTCTAGATTTACTAGTTTTGGATAACAAATCCCTATTTCTCATGCTTTTTAAAATTGTACATGGAATACTATAGGAAACTTTGGCTTACTGAAATTCATTATAGAGGAAATCAAAACTTGTAAATTTTCAAAATGTATTGCTTTTGATAGTATTCAACAGAATAGAAACACATTAAACTAGTTGGGATCAATCTCTTTTGTGATGCTGTGAAAGCTAGTGATTAATTTCAATGATCATTTGCACCCATTGTTAGTTACAGATAGCTTAGTATATATTTGTTATGCTCCAAATTTTGATTTTCTAGTAATAGATCACAACAAATTCAGCTCAAAATAGGAAAAGCAGTTTTGGCAGTGTCTCTTGGAGGGGAAGAAAAATTCCATTTAGTTAACTTACTCAGTTTTGATGGAGACTGTGTTTGGACTATAAAATTCTTTTCCAAAAATTCCAGATGATTAAAATATTTTTAAAAAGAAAACTTCTTTTTTTCTGGCTTGAATTATTTTAATTGTCATCCTTATATCACAGCAAAATGTTAGGCAAAAAAATTCCGTTCACATGCCAAATACTAGAATGCATACTACAGTATATTGCTTAAAGTCATTATATTGGGTTAGATTCGGTCTTAGCATGGGCAGAAGGCAGAGATTATCTTTTCAATAGGTTGTTTGGGTTTCCAAAATTAGCCACACCTTTGTCTGACCTTGTTTCTAATTTTGAGAAGGGCTAGTCAATGACACTGGAATATTTTATGAGATTTGCATATTTTGCAGAAGTAGAGACGCTTATGTATTTATAGGTCTTTCTATATCTGTCATGTGCAAACAACAGACCTCATCCTCTTTCAGTCATTATGGTGGTCATATGCAGCTTTTCTTGAACAGCCTTCTCTTCTGTGACTTCCTTACTTCATGTCCAAGCAACTGGAAACAAAATTAGTTTTTACAATAGAGTCACTGTAGTGGACTCTAAATTACAAGACCTAACCAACCTGATAAATAGACTGTGGGAGCTGTCTACAGCTGTTGGCTGTTAACCAAGAGCACTTGTAGCTCTACAGCTCTATAGTTCTTTTCCTTCTCTGCTGCACCTGATATGCAATGATTCTCTAAAGCAAGTTTTATTAACAATTCCATTGTCCTTCTGCTACCCAGAGATTTCCTTTAAAGCAATAAAATTCCTAGTGGCCTAATCCAAATGACTATCCAAAGGGTCAAAAATCCTTATTAGTTGGTTGAGAACATTGCCTAGTTTCAGAAATGGAGTTTACGCATTTTATAAACTAAATCCAAATGAAAAATATTTTCCTTTTAATGTCTTCATAGGCTTGTAAGAGTGAAAAGTCAGTTCGAGAGAGTAAGAAGTAGGAGTAGTGACATTAAAAACCTGTTCTTTCACTGTCCCTCAGCCTCAGTGCAGATGATAGGAATTGGTGAGTCAAAACTGTAAGGCATGAATTAAAATGAAATTTGAAAAGAAAAATATACAGACATGTTATGTATTTACTTACTTGATTCCAGAAAAGTCATTTTAATTCAGAAATATTGTACTGTTACATCCGAAGCCTTCAACAGTACTGCAAAGTGATGAAATGTTTAAGATTTTTGCTAACTGTCCAGGAATATTCAGTAGCTAAAAAATAAACAGCAAATGGTAAGGGAAGGAAATGGATTTTTAAGCCCCATTTAAAATTAAACCTTGTGTTTATTAGTATCAATCCATAATAGTAATACTTGTATTTGAATATACTGTTACCAACAGGGAACATTTGGTCTATTTGGACATGCTGTGAGATCCAGGCAGCTGCTGTGGCTCAGCCATTTTTAAATACTTAATAAACTGGCACTCCTAAACCTGACTTATTTATTATTATGGACATAAAATCCCACAAAAAAGCGCCAGATGTTTAGGGAAAACAATTTGGTTTCAGGCTTTTGAGCTGTGTATCATGCTTTTCATTATAAGATTTTCTATTCCCAGTATCTGTATTCTTTTATATCTTCTGATAAGACTACCCAAAATTCTTGCAGTTCACCCATTCCCCACATAAATGAGTTGAACGCAAATTATAAGAAATAAAATGTGTGTGGTTTAAATGCTTGCTTCAAGACCTAGTATGTTTTCAAGAGTAATGTGAGTTTTGTTCTTTTTTTTATTCAGAAGGAGAGAGTTGCTTTTAAGTGCCTTTGAAAATCTTGTTCAGAACTAATCCCAGAAAGTAAGCTTGTGAAGTTTCAGTCTTTAGAACACTGTCACAAATAATATGACCTCTACCAAATCATACTCCATATGATTGAACTACATGACTCTTCTCATTATCTGTCCCGATTTTACATTGTTTTCATTCTGTCTTTGAAAAATTCCACCAACTCCAGTTTGCTTGTGTTTCTCTTTCATATATATCATCCTCTCCTCACTGGCAGTGTTTAATGTCTCTGTCTTTGCTCCTTTGTTGAAATCTCTCTTGCATTTAAAATTTCATATTCATGTACATTGAATGGTGACCCTCATTGAAATTCTTTTTGCAAGTGCATTTCTGTGTAGAAACTTGCACTAACATGTTCATTTAATGATGCATGTATCACAATAAGGTTGATTGTTCATCTCGGGCATTGTATTTACCCAAACTGGATTCCTTTAGAAGGAATTTTGTAATGTTTAAAACATTTGTCTGTTTTTATGTAGCATTTCAGATATTTGTGTAGAATGGAAGTAAGCAGCTCTGCTTAACTGTAGGCATTTAGTCATCTTATAAATTGATCCATCTCCTCAGTGACAACTGTTGCCTGAATTGTCAGAGATTTGTAGTTCATGTATAACATTTCATTAAGTTTTATCTGTGTGATACTCTAATTAAATGGGACTTGCTAAGAAGTTTGGAAGGAGTTTTAAAATTATAAAGGTGGAAGAAATCATGGACAAGCAGAAAGTAATTGTATCTTAGAAAATAGTCTCATCTTGAAATTTCTGTCCTTTTCCCTTCCCCATCCTCCAGAGTCTAAGCTGGTTTGTCTGTACGTGTAGAGCTACAGGTGAAGAAGTATCTGTTTAAAAAAAGAGCCTAAGGACACCCAAACTGATTCAGTACAGCAAATTTATTGGATCAGAATATTGGAGAATCATGTAACCTTTGAAAAACCTAATGAAACTTAATTAAGGAGAAGCTTAGGTACATTCAGACCATAACTTGATCCTTGTGATACCCTGAAATGCCCTATTTCATGTGGCCTAGGTTAATAAAGCAGCTAGGAAGTATGCACCTTCACAGATTATTTTCTGAGAGAAGTAATAAAAGTGTTGCATGTGACTTTGGTACTGGGCAAGGAGAGGAGGAAAAAAAAATCCAAGCAGGTAAAATAAGGATGGCATTGGAAGGTTTAGACTAGATATTAGGAAGCATTTCTTTACAGAATGGGTTGTTAGGTGTTGGAATGGGCTGCCTAAGGCAGTGGTGGAGTCTCGAGCCCTGGAAGTGTTTAAGAGTTGGGTCGACTTAGCGCTGAGGGATATGGTGTAGTTGGGAACTGTCAATGTTGGGTTGATGGTTGGACTGGATGATCTTCAAGGTCTTTTCCAACCTAGACAATTCTGTGATTCTGTGAAACCTAGCTGGCTCCAGTGTTTTCTCAAGTTGCAGTTTACTGAGATCTTTGAGACTTGAAATAGTCTCAGTTTTTGTTGGAGGAAGAAAGGGGGGGATAAAGAGACAAATGAGATACACATTTTGCTTTGGAGTAGACAGTAACACGTAGGGAGTCATGAATTGCACTGTGAACCTATGAACTAACTGACCTGCACTGAACTGAACTGCCCTGACCCTGTGAACTAACAATATAAGCATTTAGTGATCAATACCACTTTCAGATTCTGTAGCCTGACATGAGGAAAATATTGTTATCCTTGGCTGAGTTTTCTTCTGTTCTGAAATAGTCAGTGTATGTGCATCAGCACTGGAGTAAATAATCATATAAGCAGCAAAGAGGAGGCTAATACGGATCACATGCCTAATACTTTCTTGACGGTAATCTCAGTAGTTTGTGCGGGTTTTTTGTTTTTTGTTTTTTGTTTTTTTTTAATCTAGAATGCTTTCCTTTTTACTTGGCAGCTACTCAAAACATAGAAAAGTTCTATCAAAACAAATAATTACCCTTAATGGCAATTAAAAAAAGCAATACATTCATTTGCATAATTTTTAATTCTTCTAGATGTGTTTTGAAATAAGTGTTCTCAGATCAATGTCATAAATGCTGCCATTTAAAATTCTGAATACACTCTTATGGAACATGTGGATTCATGCTCAGATATGTAGGTACCTTACCTTTTCAGTGGAATAATCAGTGGCTGAAGAAAGGATTTGAAATATTGACATAAAACCTGAAGTATCTGCTTATGTAAATGATGAAGTTAACATCATTTATTGAGGATTGGAGGGTTTTTCATCTCTTTTTATGAGATGAGTCCAAATTTGTTTGGCCCCAAATTTGGCCTTTTAATTTTAGTTAGTTTATGCAGTCCATGTCTTTTTATTAAGGCCTCTGCTGTTTTCTGAAACGGTGTGTACATCAATATCCTTCTTATACCTTTGAAATAAAATGCTATTATTTGGACATTTTACAAATGGAATTAATTATGCATAGAAGGTGATCTTAACTTAATTTTCTAGTTTTTTATATCCCTTTCTCCTCCTACATTCATTGAAGTTGCTGTGTTATCCATGAAAAAATAAAGGCATGGTTTGAAAATTTTTTGTATTTAGTACTCGGATTTTTTTCTTACTCATATCAATTGAAAAATAGGACCTTTAATTGTGGAATACAGTACTGTCTGTAATGAAAGATTCTTTTATTTTCACTTGATTTTTTTGTATTTAGATAAAAATTTTGTTCCAAGTATAAAACTAGTAAATGGAAAACAAAATTGTACAATATTGTTTCTCTAGTTAGTATAAATGTATATCGCACATCTTGTAGGTTTTTAACCTAGTTTTAGGTATTAAATGTGTTTATTATAGGTAGAAGTATAGATAGCAAATATATCAGTTTATAACATCAATTGTACTACAGGTATCTCATTAAATTTGACAGTTTGTACCATGCGTGCCTGTTGATTAAAAAAAAAAAATAAAAAAAATCCAGTATCCATGGTTGCTTCTTAAATTGTGCCTGAGAAAGGACATAACCCACAAATGTTTTCCTGTATTCTACAGTCACACCTACTGCCCAGCCTTAATCAAAAGTTTGTTTCTGGTCTACAGACTCTGGCTAGAGCAGGTGTAAATGGAAAGCAGATTTCTGAGTTGTGGCCCAGCAGCTAACAACTTCCTGCCATAGTTGCTCATGCATTCCCTATATGACTTTGGGTCCCTTAAATGTGTTTGTGGTGTAGCTGGATAAGGACAGTTACCAAGGTGAGAGTTTAAAGTTAATCCTGTGTGTTGCACTGAGATTCCTAATTGGTACCTAGTAGTATCAAACTGGTACCTAGCAGTACCTAACTGATTACTATACTTTGTACAGAACTGACGTGATTTCTAGGGGCAGACATAATGTGCTGAATTGATACAGTTCCAGAACTATGTAAATGGATTGCTTTCAGATACTAATTACAAAAGTTCCAAGTCTAATCAGATCTAAAAAGAGGTTGCATAGGATTTCAGGAGGTGACTGAAGCTCCTTGATAAGTCCATTGAGTGCAGGGTGGTTAAAACCACCTCATAATGAAGCAAGAAAGAGAGGCCTCAATACACCACTATGCCTAAATTGCATTTTATTCACAGTCATATCATTAGTTTCACTGAATGCAAAGATTATTTGCAGGCACAAATTTCCCTCTGTCTTAGTTATTTTCTGGGTGTAGATGTTTCTGTACCCTCGAGGTCTTTGCTACGTGATAGCTTTTTTTCCTTTGAACTTCCATGTTTAGACTTATCTTAGTCACTTTCGGCCAGATTTAGAGTGTTCCCAGGCACAATGAAATCAGGCACTATATTATTTGGATTAAATCGTCTAATTAGTTGCAGTAAAATGTCCAACATTTTTGACTGAAGATGAGCCTGCAGTATAATACACGATTCTGATTTTGGATCTGTAATCTCAGCTTTGAAGTTCAGAAATGTTCATATGGCATATGAATGGGAATGGCATATATGTACAGGTCACCTGCAAATCTGGATACAAAGACAGAAGTGATTTACAGTCAAAATATAATGCAAATTAAGTGCAAGTTAATATGTTTTGACAATAATTGTATGCTACTATGCTATTTTGTGGTCTGCATTAAAATGCAGAGAAAAGGGGTTTGCAACCCTTAGATTAATGTGCTTTTCACCAGGATATCAATAAAACCCTAATGCCAGCCTTGTCTGTGAATAAAATACCTATAAACACAGTATATAACACGTTTTTACATAGTTGACCTATTGAACATTTCCATATGTTTTTCATCTGTGTAGAATTGTTCTCTCTTACTAGGCTCCATTCAAATTTTTTTTTTTTAAACTTGATTTAAATAGAACAGACACCTTAAATATCTTAACAAGCATAGCTGACCTTTTTGTGGAATTCTCCAAAAAGGATTGTCTGCAGCTGCTGTGCCTAAGGTGTGCTTAGATCTGGTTTGTGGAACAAATAAGGTAGAGGAATCTTCAGAAGAGTTTGTGCAAGTAGAGTGTAAAAGCTAGACACAGGGGATAATATTGGCACCAGTCAAAGAAGTGTATGTGTTGCATATAATTTCCCAGCGTTTGTACTGTAGTGCACTCATACGCACAATATACAGATTAACTGGTAATAGGAAGCCATTGTTTTCTTTCCAGATCAGAAACACTAACTCCTGGCATGTTATATGAACATGTGCATAATATAACAACTTAAACATATGTCACTGTTGTAAGGCAGGTGTGAAACAAGGACATTCAAGTTGAAAGATCCTACAGCTAGTTTTAGAGTCAAGAGGAAGGCCAGGAGGATGCGTGGTCTGGAAATAGACAGTATAAATGTTTTGGGAGGTTGCTTTAATTCTGTTATGTGAAAAATATAAATTTGCATATATAAAATTAATACTTTCTCTTATTTTTTTTCCTTTTTTAAACATTCTGGTCTCTGGTGGGGGAAAAGCAAGTTACCTTTGATAAGTTTTTATTGCTGTTCTTTTCTTTAGCTGTAAAAGTACTTTTATTTTTTCAAGTTGTATTATATATCTATATTATAGAATAAAAGAATGAACTTTGCTTGGTCTTAAAAGGAATTGTTTGTACCATTTCTAAGACAGAGAAGAAGAATTCCTATTTAATATTTTAAACCCAGATTAATTTCTATTATTGTTAATGGGCCAAAATATTTGAGAATATTAGTCATGTTGTATTATTTTGATAGCCTTCAGTATATGTCATTACTCAGTTCTAGCTACTGAAAACACCAGCTCTTGGTCTGATGACAATCTGTGCTCTAAATAGTCTTAGTCATTTCAAGGTGTGTATGTTCATTTCCTTTTGGTAATGAGACAAACTTTCTCTGTCTCATAAACCCCAAAGCAGCTTTAATATAAAAGTAAAACTGAGGAGTGATTTAGCCGTATTATGATCTTGGTTTTGGATTTTGTTCCCTCCTTGTTGCTAAGAACTTTCAGAACAACAGATGTTTTAAATGTACAACATGAGCTTTTAAATATGAAGCAAACCCCATGGATAAATCACAGATTCGGGGCTATGTAAACTGTATCTGTATTACAGAAAAATTATATTCACAATCATTGTGGTATAAAACATATCTAGTGCTGCTTTAAAATTTCCTGTGTCAGAGAGTAAAATACTTGTATGTAGGTTGTATCTGTTTTAAAATCCTTAATTTGTAGATTAGGATAATTTGCAGAAGCCATACACTTTTTTTTTCCTGAGTTATCCAGGCATATGCTTTGTTGTTTTTTTTTTTTAACTTAGTAATAATTCTTACAAACAGGAAGTCAGAGCTAATACTTACAAAATTTGTGTGGAAATTACTCCATCTACAAAATCCCAAACAGAAGGAAAAGGACATTTTAATCTGCCATTGAAACTCAAATATTTCTGTTCACAGAGAAAATCTATAGAATACAAGCTTTTTGTTTTTGGAAAGGTACTCCCCAAATGGATCCTCTGTGTGAGAGAGAGAAAGAACAAGAGACCAAACTGTTTCCAAATTGTAAAATTGAGGACTTGAAGTCAAGGGTCTTCTTGCTTCCTACATACTTGTTTGTGAGCTGGCAATATGATGGCTCTGTGGCATATTCTTTCTCTCCACAGCTGTTAGCAGCAGTAGGGGTAAGTGTAAAGGCTCACCCCTTAGGAACTATCATTTGTGTCTTTAAAACAGGGTCCTATTGTGGCTGTAAGTTTTGCGAATGGTGTGTGAAACCTTGATGCAAAGGAAATTGGTAGAAAGTTTGCCATTGACTACAAGAGTCTTTGGATAAGGCCCTGAGCTTTTAAGTCTGTAACTGTCATGGAAAATAAATACCGCACTTTAAGGAGCAAGCTCCAGGGTCTCCTAAAAGTAGCTTAAATAGCTCAGAGAGGAGCAGTATAATAACTCCAGCTTTCATATAGTAGGTTCTCACTAGTTTTACATCCCAGGGATACTGCTGGGACTCCCAAATCACTGGTCAACGGTGTAATGATACATGGCAAATTACCTAGGTAATGGCAGTCGGATAAATCACCTCCAGCCAATGCTGCTTAGCCAAGGGAGGGGTGTGCTATGTATTAACTGGAACCAATTCCCCAAAGACAAAATCAAAGGAAAAATGGACTTGAAAAAAAATTTTTAACCCAATATGATGATTAGTGGTCATTAGTGAAGATGATTTATTTTTCCTTATGGAAAGGCTAGTGAGTGACTTTAGAAAAGCAAATGTGAATGTTTAACTTTTTACAGAAATTGCTGGAAGAGATCAGAGATTTCACAGCGGAGCTGTTCACCTTAAGGGCAGAATTTCTGTTTGTATTCTTCAAATCAGGCAAAACAACATGATGGAAAAATTTCAGGAAGTTCTTGGTAATATCCAGGACTGCAAACCAGACACAGTGACTTGATATTATCACTTTCATGAGAAAGAAAGGAAATAAACAGCAACTACTCCCAAACCTCCTAAATGTTTTGCTGGGGGTGATATGAAGTTGAAGATCAAAGTGCTATCAACTTAGTAGGAATTGAAGGTGCTGAATATGTCACAGGGTCCTGGCAAAGGAAAGTGCTGTGACTTGTCTTAGCCAGAGCACAAACATTTTTCAGAACCAAACTAGAAAGCCAGCTAAAGTCACAGAAAAGTGTTATATTTTTCATACCTCTATTCAGAGATGTAGGACTTCTAAATCACATCTGATGCTCACAGTTAGCTGTGGGAAAAGTGAATGTAGTTTAGGCTGATGCCAATTATAGTAATAATTTGAATCATAGAACATTTCAAGATTTTTTTCTGACAGTAATGAATCATGTGCTAGTAAATTGAGCAGTTAAAGGAAGGTGCTAATGGAAGGTAGCTACATTGGCAAGCATTAAGCACATCCTGTGTTAGGCAGTGATGTACGAGCCCATGGTGGTATTTTTGGAACTTCCTTTGCGGAGCATTGTTGAGTGTTGGAATTATCACCTCTTTATGAAGGTACAGACAGGGGAGAATGACTTACCCATCTCTGTTGCAAAGTTCAAACTGTAACTGCACTATTTTCAATCTTGGCATGTAGAGACAAGCCTAGAGACTCCCATCTTGGGTTATTGATCATATTGCTGATTTTATGCTGTTGTGACTTTAGTGTATGTAAGTGTATCTCTGTAAGATTTTCAAATATTTCAATTTGAATAATTAGGATGATGACTCACAGAATCACTTGCATGTTGGGTGCCATCCGAGGTTTACAGTTATCATTATGTATCATTCAAAGCCCTCTGATTTAGAACCAGTATTTAGATTTTCCTAAAATGAGCTTGTTTTCCTAATGTGACCTGCCCATCTCTGGCTTTCCTGTAATGCTTCTGACAAAAAAAAATCCAAGACACGTACTCTTTTAATTCTGTGGTCTGCACTCCTGACTAATCTTTTTTCCCGGTAACCTGGATACAATGTGGTAAGAGAGAAGCAGATATGATTCATCATCTACTGTAAAGTGCAGCCAAATGATACATGAATTCTAGAAACAAGTAGAGGTTGAATGACAGAAGGCGAGACTGAAGTAGTCATGGAGGATTCATGCTAACAGCAAAATAGAAAGAACCTAATCTCGTGTTTGATTAAAAGAGCCTTTAACCTTTCAGTAGTTTTACACGGAAGAGTATAATCCCATTGATGAATCTTAATCTTCACAGAGTTTTCAATATTTAGATTATAGACAGACTAATGTATCTGGAAATTCTGTTAAACTCTTCCTCTTGTGTCAGTGAATCCCATAGACCAGTTATATTAATGACATAAGATGAAGTGATTATCAGTGTTCACAGTAATGAATTTCTACTTGTTGGCTAAATACTGTCCAAATGCTGCAGAGGGTTAGGTAGATTTTTGTTAAGGACGTAGCTAGAATATGAAGAGTAGTAGTAGCAATTGAATCTTGTTTCCATCTTAGCTGACATGTCAAAAGGCTTTGAGTGCTTATGGGTACTTTATTTTTTCTGGGATTTGAGCTTGTTCCTGACAGCCAGAGCTGGGTTGAAAGTCTGTTCTTTAAGCATCTGTAGTTTCTTTCTATACTGAAAAATGGGTTAGATGGAGGACCTGGGATTTTCTCTTTTGAACAGGAATTCTTTGCGTCTGGATAAGACTTAATGTCTTCTGCATTTTACAGACTTTTTGTAGCTGAACTAATTGTCTTACAAAGGTGCCCCTCCTCTCTCCCAAGGAATACAGAGGGATACTTTTTCTTTCCCTAGGAATTTGTTCTCTCATGGCCCTATTTCTAGTTTCAGCTAGCTCTCATTCTTCTGAGAATGACTTCTGTAGCTTCTTGACTGACTCTTCTCCTCCCTTCCCCTTTGAAGATGCTGTCTTTGCAAAACCCACCAGAAAGCTCATGCCTTTCTGGATTGTGTTTCTGACCTTTCTTTTAGTCACTGGTGGGATCAAAGGCCTTCTCAACATAGTTTTTTTTTTTTTTAGATTATTTTCTGCTTAGCATCTGAGCAAAAGAACCACCCAAATATTTGTATAAAAAAGAAAAAGCAATAATTTTCAATGGAATCGGGGGATCAGAAATCTATTTCTTCATTTGGCCTTACTGTAGGTAAGAAAGAAGGAAGTGAATCTCGAAAACCAAGAGGGCAGTCAAATGTTTCAATTTGCGAAAGAAATTCATTTGGGTTTGTTATTTGGAGTCTTACACCATTCTTAAGTGCATAGTGACTGATTCAAGTACAAAACTGAAGGTCATATTTTCATTATGCTACAATTATAATATGCTTAATATGGCTGATCAAAAAGGTTGAAGCTACACTCCCAATAAGTGGATCAACTGCCAGTTGTAGTACTAGACTGTGGCTGCCAAAGTTTGCAACAGGAACCAAATGTCAGTTGTATGATAATATTAACTTTTCCAAGATGCCTCATCAACCCCAAATTAAGTCTTTCCGTGTGTATAACTGACAACACGGATGTTCTTCCAGTGCGTCTCCTGGTTTATTTCACTGGCTCCGTTGTTCTTTAGTTAATGAGAACGTACTTTCTACTTTTTTCATATAAACAAAGAAAACAAATGGAGCTTTCATGCAGCCTGGATTATCTAATCAGAAAAGTCCTTAAAATAAATTCAGGAGGGATTAAGATTCCTGATATAACCATTAAATAGCCTTCCAAAGACTCATAGAAATGTTACCTTCGGTACTTTTGGGGGAGTAGGAATAGAAGGCTCTTATTGGAAATGTATCACATATGTTATGTTGCGCTTCAGGGTTCTTAACAAACTGAAAGTTTCCCCTTAAATAGGATATCTACTGCAATTTTATTTAGCTGCTTTATTTGTATGATGTTGATACCATAGGCTTGCTGAAAAAGAAGCAAAGTAAATTTGCAAGTCATTCAAACTGAAAGGTAATCATGGTCCAAATATTAAACGCTTTTTGACAAAATCTCTCATAAAACAGATGCACAACTTGTTATAATGCAACCTGCATATCAAGCTAGACAGTTGTCTAAGTATTAGAGGTATATAGCCTAAATCTGCTGAACCAAGTCTGCTAGTGTGGCCGACTTAGTAATCAAACTGAACTGGGAAGGAACTATGACTACATGTTCTTAATTGCTATGGCAGTGGTCATATTTTAAATATGGCATAGTACTATATTATTAAGATAATGCAACCTAAACTATAAAAATGAAAAACAGTGAAAGAAATTGAAGAAATACTCTAAAAGCATTAATTATTCAAAGGGAGTGTCATATTTTGGAATATAGATTATGATGTACAGTCCACTAGCAAGATAAATTCCTTAAAGAAGCTTTGGCTTCCATGTGTTCAATCTCCTTTATACCATTTGCAATTTGGGAGTCATGAAGAATAAAATAAAAGATTTGACATGAGAACATAGCTCTACACTGTAACAGCTGAAAAGGAAGGATATCCAACTTGAGGCCTCATGGACTGGAGAGGGGGACAAGTAGATGACTATATGACAGCTCAGATGGTTGGGCTCAGAAGGTAGTAGCAGGTCATACTCTGCCTGGAGGCCAGTCACAAATGAGGTCTGTCTGTAACCTAATGCTATTGAACATCTGTATCATCCTGCAGGAGGAGGTGATGGAGTGCATTCTCGTCAGGTGTGCACCACATGAAATTGGGGTGTCCAGCTGATATCCTCAAGGTCAGGGCTGCTGTTCAGCATGGCTCAGGAAGGCTGGAGGGAGGGGGCAATAGGAACTTTATTAAATTCAGCAAGGACAAGTGCAAAGTGCCCTAGCTGGGAAGGATTAACCCTTTACAGTGATACTGGGGAAGGACTGGCTGGGGAGCAGCTCTGTGAGAAAGGCCTGCAGAGGTTGGGCAGGGTGCTGACCATGAGCCCCCAGCATGCCCTGGCAGTGATGGAGACCAGCATGTGGCCCCTATGGGCAGGAACACAGCCCGTAGGGTGAGGGAATGGATTTTCCCCCTCTACTTGACAACCATTAGACCATGTGTAGATACTGTGTCCAGTCTGGGGCCTCCAATATGTCAAAGCTGTCAGTGAACTGGAGCAAATTCAGGTGGCCAGGGCTGGAGCTCCTGCCCAGTGAGCAGAAGCTGAGGGATAGGATTGGTTCACCCATGCAAAATCAAGGTATGCCTTCAGTAGATTCCATAATGCTAGTTATTGTTTCTTTCCAGTTTATTTGTAGATTGTTTTAGTTTCAAAATAATTTTAATGAGAAAAACAATTTAAATTGTGCCTCTGGGTGTGTTTTAGTAATTGATATTTATTCACTGATCTAAGCAGAGGCATGATTGTGGCTCTCTTAAGACACAGATGAATGTGTTTGTACCAGCAGGTATACTGATAATTGTGGAATGATTGTTTTTCAGTCTCTCCTGTTGAAATTGTTTTACTTTAAATACATTAAATATTAATGAGAGGGAAAGACCACAGTAAAGGGTTGTGCTATTGAGTTCTCTTAGGAAGTCAACATTTTTGATTTCACATCCTTGCTTCAGTGAATTTTAATTATCCAAAATGAAATGGTTGCAGAGAGTGAGTCAATCAGCTCCAAGGAACCAATAGACTGATAGGTGGAGAATGCTCGTCTTATCTGGGGAATCCAGCACTTGAACTGAAGATTCTCTCTTTCCAAGTGAATATTCCACCTGAAGGCATTTTTGTCATCCTCTGTTCTCCTTTTTGAATCTGGCAAATTTACATTTTCCAGTTTAAAAAGATTGTTGAAAACTTCTTGATGGGTTCTAACCTTAATTCGATTTGCAACATAAGATCTGGGATTTTTAATGCTACTTTTCTTCATCTCTTTCATCTACTTCTGTGTTCATTTTAATTTCTGAGTAGTTTCACAAAAAGATCTCTAAATTTTCTTGATTTAGAATTACTTTTTTATTATTTAAGAAGTGAAACTTTATTCTGCAAGGCTAGTAGCTAGTGTAAGGTGGAGCAGTGTCCTTGCCAACTATAGAACATTTGTTAACAATGTTTATTATCATAATGCTAAAAGTATGTTATTACAAACTTTGTATGAATAATATTTTTGTGCAAGTTACAGCACACAACAAGGTGTGCATTATAAAACAGCATGTCTTTGGCTGAATGACCTAAGTGACTTGAAAAGTGGTATTTTTTTATTCATCCATACAAATATATTTATACCATTAAAGTTTTCCAAAACTAATTTCTTTTGAATGTTGAGAGAGATTAAAAAGGGAAAAGTGATTCCATACGAACTCATGATGGAAAGAACTTCAAGCTAATGATGACTGGATTGTAATTTATAATCTGTTCCCATTTTATTTTTTCAAGGCACCCATAAGTTTTGAGTATATTGTAGTTTAAGATGGAAACAGTACTGCTTTGTGATCTTGAAGGGCTTTATCTTCAGTGATGTGTTGAAAAATGTTAGAGCAACACATCCTGTCTATTTTCAGCTCATACAGTTCCACATAGTTTAAAAAAAGAAAAGTAGACTATTGATCAATGTTAATTTGTTCATAATATAGCAAAGAATCAGCTACTACATACATATCCGGTGCTGTGATTAATTTGTCTTTCAGCTCCAGGTAAGCTGCAAAAAAAAGAAATAGCTAAATGAACAACTTTTCACAATTACAATTTCAAAGTTGTATGTGTGATCAGTGCTAGCTACTTAGACTTTAGAGTATGCAGAAAAGTAGGATAGGATAAGATGGGTGTCTTACATAAGGCAATGGATTACTTTCTGGTTGTAAATTCACTTCTTCATTATCTAACAAAGGAGTCTATTTTATTATACCAAAGTGGATGCCTCATTTTTGCAGAATTATCATTAGGTGAGCTGATCCTACTCCCCACCCCTGCCAAGGGGGTCAATTGCTGGATAAAACTGAAGCTGGTAACAAGTGAAACATTACCACTATTAGTATGTTGTGTATTATAGTGGTATAATGCTTAGAAAGAAATAGTGTCTTTACTAAAAAGTGAGAAACTCATTGCATGTGAAATCAGTGCCATTCTGTTGAAGTCAATGGACTTGTGATGACTTCATGTGAGCTGAAGATCTGGCCTGTGTTCTGGAGCTGTAGAGGACATTTTGTGTTTATCTTTTACGTTATTAGTGTCTCAAAACCACACTGCACAGCCATATATTTGCGTCAGTCACTTTTTAGAACTGGCATTTATTAATTGCTCATGAAGCATGTAAAAAGTTTGATAATTGATTGTTTGACCCAGAAATAACTAAATGAAAATACAAAGTAGTTTTTGCCATCTGAGTGCTGGCAGGAAACCAAAACGTTAAGCTCTAATACCTAACTCAAATTTGTATAGAGAGGTACGTTTCACTATACTGTATTGGCATAACAGAGGGCAAAGTTCTGCTCTCCATTAAATGGAATTCAATTTCCTGATAGCATTAATGTGAAAGGAGAATTTAGCCTCCATCTTCTTAAGCCACCCTGTCTTTATTATTGATAAGCTACTGGTTCTCTTGGTCCACTGTACTGGTCTGTGCTTTAGGCTTGAGACTGAGATAGGTAAGCTTTACTGAGCATCAGTGTACTAGGTCAGCACTGTTCAGTCAATCCACATTTACTAGCACCAGAAAATATAATGGATTGCACTGAAATGAAACCATCAGGTTCTTAAACAGAGTGGTTCCTTTCTCGAGTTCAAGAAAAATTTAAACCACTGGATAAAATTATGTGCCAATTATGTATAAACTTCTTTACCACTAGGATAAAGGAAGCTATAATTCTGTAGACTTATATTTTATTGAGTTCATCTGTTTTCATTTATAAATAGAATGTAGGAGAGAAAGAAATCTGTGCTGGTGGACAGTGAATTAGTGCAGCTTCCATACACTTGCAGTGAAATGAACAATAACCCATGGTTTCTTTCTCTGACAGGTTGAAAGAAGACTCAGAAAAGGCAAATCTGCTTTAAGAATGTCAGTCTTGAATAATGTAGCTGTTAACGCTGATCTTGAATGTTATAGTTAATAATCAGCCTGCTCATTTTTAACAGCATATTCAAGTTCCTCCTGGAAAGAGGAAATTTGGAAGGAAGACAATTATTTTAACAATTCTTCAGAGAAGAATTTAGACCAAGCCTATAAAACTCCAGATTTGGGGCATAGTTTTTTTAATTGCCTCAGAAATTATTTAGAATGTTTAAACTTGCCCTTTTGTATGGAGCCTTTTAAAATTAAATACAACCTAAATCTGAAAAACAGGGAGATATGGGGTATTTAGTAGAAAATAGAAAATAGAAAAATACTTAAGCTGGGACAATAAAGCAAGAAATCCAAAAAGTACCATGGTTCTTCTGCTCTTGCATCTAGCTTGAACATTTGCTGGCTGGAAAAGGGGAATATGTTTTTATTTAAGATAGATAGACTTGCTGATATTAACTTCTTGAGAATGGTAATTATATATCCTGTTAAATCTCACTTCTATTTCCTACTCAACGGTAATCTTACATTACATCAAAGTCTTAAAATTAATCACTGGAATAAATCATAATTAGGGTAGCAACTGGTACAAACAGGAATGAAGTATTTAGTATACCTGTCACTAATGAAGAATTAATTTCTCTAAAGTGTATTAATCTAAGTATGAACATATAGCTTGCTAATTGAATTTATGGTATACGGCGTACAGGATAAGTATATTCTAAAGTACCCCCTTAGATCCCTTTAGTAGTAATTAGGACTGTAAGGACAGCCTTGCGGTATTTTCATTGCATCATTAAAATGAAATGATTAGTTAAGTAGTCTTGTACCAGGGCCACACCAAAGGGAGAGTGTTAGCTTAAAAAAGGGAGTTTTCCTTCTTCAAAGAATTAGTAAATCCATGGTCAAAATACTGCTTTTGTGCATGTGTATAGATACAAGTACATTAATTACATAGAATCTGGAAAAGTGTATTACTCTATACTAAACATCAAAAGTAAATAGCATTCATTTCAAAAGAAGATGTATGTAATCTGTCGCCACCTCCCCCTCCCCGTATATTCCCAAAACATCCTCCTTGATAGGTCTGTATTTCAGTAAATTTCAGTGAAATCATAGTATTTGGGTAGTAGCTAAAACCTGCTGCAATATTTTCAAATTTTTATTGTGTGAGATTCTGAGCTTCAGTGAACATCTCTGAAGATGGGAAGTATCTTCCAGAGCTGGGGTGTTTGGTAATTTCAGTCTGAACTGTTGGTATCATCTTATTGACAGCAAGTGCTGTATTTTGTAGCTATGTGCTGCAGAGTGAATGGCAAGTGTCCAATTTTATTTTTGTGAATTTAGGATAACTATATCTGTCTTGATTTTTTTCCCCAAACCTGTTATCTTAGAACAGTTCCTCAACAATGTTTTCTCTAAATCCAATCAAAAACTTAAATCCTAAAACCATCACTTTGTTGGGTTTTTTTATGACACCACTATTACGTTGCAATTTAAGACTGTATTCAGAGTAAGAAGGAGTAAAACTTCAGTGCAATCAGCTGAGGGTGAGGGAGGGAAGCTGTTTCCAGCCAAAACACAGGTGTATTTTGCCACTGAATGTTAACTCTCAGCAAAATGTGTGCGGACTGAGGCGTCTTCCCGACGTCTGTCGGCCCATATTGTATGGCCAAGCAAGTAAATGTATGTGACCTCAGCACAGGAGGCTTTACTCCAGTGTTGGTAGCATCAGCAGTGGCAATGGGATGGCACAAGCCAGTAGTCCCAAGGAGTACTGAGAACCGTTGGCAGGCTTGTAACTTGTCCTTTGTGCCACATCTACACAGAGATGCCCATCAGAACTCCTGGTAAGCCTTCACTCTCTCTGTGGAAATATATGAAAGACAAAGAAACTGAGCCTGCGGAGAATCACAGGACACAAAGTTGTGAAAACGCAGCCTCAGAAGAAGGCAAAGAGTGAGCTAAGATCAGGCCCAGTCCTGAGCAAAAGGCAAATAACCTTGTTAGTGAAAAGTCACTTCAAAGAAACATGCAACTTTTTCATCATTTTCTCTTTGTAGTAGAAATACCCTAAGGATGCTAAATTTTGGCTTCCTGCTCAGGCCAAAAAGAAGTAATGCTACTCAGGCAAAACTCCCAAAAGATGTGTCCAATAAAAATGTATTACTTTCTTGGATTGCCTTTCACTGACTTAACAGAGATTTAGATGACCTAATGTACGTGAGCAGTATAGGTCTGTTTGCTTCTCTGTAGTATTCAAAATCATTCTTCTAATAATAGCGGTCATAAATTACACGTGTCTGTTCTGTGCCCAAAAGTCCATCTGACATCAAGAGTCTAGTCAGAGCTAGGGTCACTCCAGTTATTTCTCCTTTTTCCTTACCTCATGACCAGCAGGTGGGACATAAGGAAATATAGGAGTCATTATCCATGCCCTTGAACACCTAAGAGCTCCTTTGCAAAGGTGAACCATCTGTTTACTACAGAAAATTATTTTTGATGATTGTTTTCAGCACTAGAGTACCAATGAACAACTTTTAAAAGGTCAGAATGACTGCCTATATTTCACTGCCATGGGAAATCCATCAGGCAGTAATTTAACCTGTATGCCCCTACAAACACATATGCAGGTTCCATATTGTATTACAAATCTGTCATCTACTTTGTATTTCCCCAAACAGTCTTTTTGACTCATAAACTCTGTTTTAAACTGTGGTCTGCATCATTCTCTGTGGAGGCAGAGGAAAGGGAAGGGATTGCCGTGAATTGTTTCCAGAGTGCTTGTGTATATAGGGATGCTCAGGAAAGTAAGAGCAGATTTATTTAGGATTGAGAAATAAAGCACATAAGCCAAAATTGGATGGATGTCCTTATGGAGGGTCTCCTTCTGCAATTAAGATGATGGTAGAGTGTGCCACCAGGGTGCTAAAAATATCCCTCACAAGGTGTAGGAAATGTTATTTGATGCATTTGTCTTTGAATTTTTTTGCTTAATCACTTTAACTTTCCTGAATGAACCCAGATGCATGTGGTTAATCCAGTCAGTGGATCACTGTTCCACTCCTGTGAGGCTTAATTTCATCATGTGGGCAGAATAGGAAGATGTTTTTCTTTTATTTTAATTGGGGGAAAAAAAAAATACTCCAAAAGTAAAAGTGGTTTTTGAAGACAGTTACGCTACTCCCATAGCCACTGTGTTAAATATACCACTCTGTTAAATATACATGGTACTCTGTAGCATTATGCAGATTTACTAGCTTAGGCTTCTGCAGTCTCGGCATCATTCTAATTGTGCATTGTGAGAAAATTTGGTTTCTTACTAAATGAAGTGTCATTCATGAGAAGCTGTCCTAGGAAACTTTCCAGGAAACATAAAATGTAAAATGGCATTATTTTTTTCAAATACCACTGAATCAATGATCAGTGCTGTAAGAAAATGTGGCTACTCTGAGTGCCCACCTTTAAAGGATGCGTTACTGATTTTTTTAAAAACTTTTTACTGTGCTATCCAATTTTTAGTTTGTGAAAAAATAATTCTACAAAAATACGTATTATTTTCTGCTTTATGTTCTGAAGCAGAATTAGTAAGGCTGGAGAGAAAACATAAAAATGCTAGTTGCTGTTTTTTTAAAATTTGGTACATCAGGCCCAATAAATAATAATTCATTTTATTAATTTTGTTTTGATGCAGTTGTTTCTTCATCCATGATAACTTTTTAATTCCTAATTTAGGGTAGCCAAAATTCGATAAAAGGATAAACTCCTTAATTAGAGTTGTTAGAAAATAGGAAAATTGGAATATAGGAAAACTGGAAATAAACAATAGATATATTAAAAGACTGTATATTTGTGTGGTTTTTTTTTTCTCTTCATCTCATACTTATTTTGCTGATTTTTAAACACCAGCTCTAAAAATCTTATCATAAAGTTCATATTCCAATTTATTCATCAAACTCTGGGTTTTAGTTACAAATTTGATTTGGATAATCCAGAGAAAATGTGACATCAGCCTGATAGGTGTATTGCTCTAAAAGAGAGTGCTACACTGCCTCAGAATTTGCAGCTTACTCTGTCTCTGTGCATGTAATGAAAAGTGTGTAGCAGACTACAGAACCATGTAATTTTGCAGTGCCCAGACAACATGATCTTATCAGAATGTGATTATCCATACTGTCAAGATTGTAGATATCAACAGTAGCTGTATTTTCCTGTGAAAGACTGGAAGGGGCACTGTATTCACAAAAGCATCTTTGGTATTTTCAGTATGGCTGGAGTTCATTTCAAATAAACCGTTTATGTTCATATTCTATTTAACGATATTGATGATTTCTGTTGTTGACATTCTTGGACAATATTAATATTTAAGAAAATAGATTATATGTCCTATACAGGTATCAGAAAAAGATGTTTCTGGTGTATTCATCACCAAAGAGTAGATGAAGGTGGATACATCTAGTCACTGTCAGTTTTCCTCCCATTATTTTTGAAGTGAGGAGATACTGTAAACATTATTTAGGATACATAATTTGCTGATTCTTGAAGAACTTGTAGTCTTTTTAAGGTTAATTAAAACTGATCTGAATCTACAGAAGTTTTTCCTGTTATGCTCATGTAGTTGTTATCGAAGATGAATCCATTTGAAAGGAATCCTTTCCTAGTTCTGCAGCAGCCTTTGCTACACAAACTTCAGTACCCTTCCCCATAAGCCACAACAGCTCAAGTTATTAGTATTCACTACACGCATTATGTTTCCACTGAATATTTCCCCATTGTCCTTTACGCTTGGTTTTAGTGTCCCTCTCCATTTTCTATGTATAATGTTCATTCTTGTCTAAGTACAGGAAGAACCAATTATTGTTATAGCATTTCAGCTAGGTGGCATTGTATATCAAGGTATATTAGGCATTTAGGAAATGCCACAGATAGATGGTTGATGGCTTGCCTGCTCTGGCATTTCATTCTTCCAGGTAATAGCCTGGCCACCTTTACTTATGCCTGTGATCTTTGGGAATCTTGTATCTTTAGTCCAGATATGACTAATGATCTTCATAGATATTTCAGACAAATCTGTTCAATGCAGATTTTTTAAGATAGCTGTGTCTTTGTGTTCTCTGTTCAATTTATAAAATATAATTAAACTTATGTAAGACTTAGCTACAGAGATGCTTATGGATTAATTAGGACTAGTGCTTTTTCAAACTGTTTTTACGTGTAAACTATGACACTTTTTCCAAAAGAGCTGTAATGAAAATTTATTTTTTCAAGGCCTTTAGAAGTAGACCATTGATTACAAATTTAAGACACTTAATTTTGAGTATTATTAATTGTCCTTCCTAAAATGACAATTAATAGAACTATCATAACAATCCTCATCTGTAAACCCCCCTCTTTTCATATATTTTCCCCTTCTTGTCCTTGCTGTCATTACCTTGACTGTTATGGTTTTCTCTTCATTATGGCTTCCTCTCCATCATCTCTCCTGCTTACAAATTATACAAATGTCTTTTTCTAAGTTTTTCTCGTTTCTCTGTCCATCTCTATTCTTCTGTCTGTTACCACATCACATTCAATCTCTTGGTCCTCAGCTGTCAAGAATCCCATTGCTTTGCTTCCTTCTTTCAGACTGCTGTCGTTTTCTGGTGTACGCTGTTCTGGTGTGTACGGTCCTTCCCAAGTCTTGCCTTTTTTCTGTGTGTTTAATGCTCCAGGCCTGAAACAATCCTTCAAGAATCCTTTTCTCAAAATTCCTTCTAAAGCTTCTCTTCAGGAACAGGAGAACATTTTTTCATTAACTACTCCTCTGTGCATTTTCTTATGTCTCATAGGTGATATACTTTTTGGCAAAGGGATTCCAGTTAATGGTGCCTAAATTACTGATGGTGTTGCTAGCTCTCAGTTGTACGTCTTGCAAAATCTGATGCTTCAGTAAGACCTTCAGCTCTTGTACACAACAGATTTGAAAAGTATGTCAACTTCCATATTAAACCCATTTTTTCCCTAGAAATTATGGTTGTAGACAGATTTGCATTAAAAGCTCAGGAATAAGAAGGCAAAAGCAAAACACCCTCATACTACTTTTTAACATTTTTGTTTTTAAAACTAATGTCATGAATTTTGGAGCCCGCCTCATTGTTTTGAATTTTGGGGATTTGAAAAACTGTCTTCTGTCAGTACTTCTTCTATTATGTGGTGATTAGTAGTTAAACTTCGCATTTTTGGTGGGTTCATATGAAAAAGAGATGCATTTCAGAAACCCATCTTTTTGCCTAGCATAAATTTTGTGTTATCAGTATGGAGGTACCTGGATGAACTTTAGTGGTTTTGATATGCAGGTGGTCAGACTCCTTGATCTAACATTCCCTTCTGCCTTCAACCCCTATGAAATGGAGTTGATAATGATTATAAAAGCCTTTGTCACCATTGTTGCTGAGCAGTAGGGTTTTATTTTTGCTAGTCATGAGGATGAGTCTTTGCATTTTCCATCTTTTGCATCTTATATTTCTCAGAAGTTTTGGATTTGCTTGTCTGATTCCAAATATTTGCAGTTAGATTAATTTGAGGGGGAAGAGAAAGGTGCAGGGGACAAATGTTTGTGTTTCTTTTTACATAGGGATCACAACTTTTGGCTGTAGGCTTTAACTGGGTTGTCTATTTGTGGTGTAAAGGAGGGGTGGATACTTCATATCCTGCATTTATAAAATCAGAGAAGACACTTACCGAACCCCACACTGGCTAAGGATATTCTATTTCTTTGAAAAATCTCAGGGAAAAGAGAGAATCCAATTGTCTGTGCCAGATACAGTGTTATCTTGGTCGATGTGTGACCAGCCATATTTAAGCAGTCCACAGGCTCTAGTAAATTAGGCTCTAGTAAATTAGCATCTCTGGCTGTTGTAGCAAAAGCATTCTGAAACTCTTGAAATTTTCCTCTTTTAGCAACAAAGATTTCTGTCTTGAAGTTGAAGGATTAGCTAGACTATTTCCTCTTAGTAATCATGTTACCTTTTAACATGAGAAAGCAACTATCTTCATTCAGAGATTTATCACATAAAATAAAATGATTCTGCTGTATTAAAAACTTGAGTGAATATTTAGCACATGATACCAAGGACTGTAATTCACAATCTAATTTAGATAATGAGAAATTATGCTGCAATAAAGTGTGCTTTATTCACAAGATGTTTTAAACTTATTATATTTTTATGAATATATGTTCTCTGAAGTCTATACAGATAACCCTTTTTTAACCTCTAAATATAGTACAGCGGTAACACAGAGCATTTCATCCAGGGCACAAGTAATCTAGCAACAAAAATGCCTGTGTTACAAGGTTTGAGTTCAAATGTTCAAGGGTAGAATTGGCTGTAATGGTATATCTGTGAAAAAAATAAGCCTGTGGTGAAGTTGGAACCCCAGTGCCAAAGCACAACATATAATTGGGCCTAATTTTTTCCATATGTATCAACAAAAACAGTCTTTGCTTCCATGAGAGATGAAAGCTTCTCTTTCTGTCATATTTTTATTTTGTATATAATTCCTAACTCTTTATAATTTCATAGGCTTTTTAAAAAAACATGCCTAGATTTAGGGAGAGATGAGCTGTCACCCTGGATTTGAGTTTATATTTCTAATAGAAAAGCCTTTTTTGGTGGGGAAGGGAAAACACAGCTATTTCCCCTCCCCTGCCAAAAGGGCTACTATGTTAAAATCCTTGTTCAGTGCCTGTGAGCTATCCAAGTTGGCGTGGAACAATCCATTTGTGAATTGATTTAAATACCTCATTTAAAATAAATAATCTAGTGGAATTAGTGTCATAAATCTTCATAGAATAAGCTTACTATTTATATAAGATCGAAGAAGTGTTAAATACATTTCTGTTCTGTTGACAATGTATGGTGGTGTTTTTCCCTCCGTTCAGTTTTATGCTAAGTCCCAAATAAAAGATGCATATTTTCTTATGCATTTGTTCTGTTGTTTAATGTGGTATCTTTCCAAATGATCTTTCTTCCTCCTCTCTATAAATTCAGCTAATATATATGTGAATTCTGTAGAAGACTGATAGTATAAATCATATTCCACCTATATTACATTATATTATGTCCTGTAAATTCATTGTTATCAGGATGATTGAGATATTCTCTGCATTGTATTTTACCTCCTATAGAAAGTTAAAGGTTTATGCATTTAGTAAAGGATTAAGAAGAGCTTTGGTATCTATCCCTGACACTTGTGTGCGCTCATAAATACACACAGTGCCTTGTGATACAACGTGGACCCAATCAAACTGCCAAGCAGAGTATCCCAAGCTTCTTGCAGGTGACATTGATGCAATGGCTGCTAGATCCGGGTGCTTTGCCACACGCATAGGTAATCTCTTGCCGCACCGGTCTGCTCTCCCTGTTTGTGTGGTGGCAGCCACTGAGACTCGAAGTGTTTGTGTTCAGAACGTGGTTAGTTAGGGCCTTGTATGCTGCTTAAACAGCCTTTTGTGTGTGTTCTAAGGGGAAAAAAAGGAAAACTTCATGCAAATGTGTAGCAGGATGCCAGCGGTACCTTGCTGGTTTGCTAGTTCACCTCACTTCAACTCCAGTTACATCTAGAATTTGTGTTGTAATTTATCCCTTCCCTAACTGATTCTGTGGAAGTGAAGGGATTATTTTTTTTCCTGTCCTTACGTCTATACAGAGTTTAAAATGTTTGCTCTAGGCATCGTTATTTTGCTAGGGGCAGAGTTGAAAGTTGCACTGGCAATGGAAGCAGATGTCACTGAAATGACTCTTGAGTTCCCCATATTGCTGGCTGTGCAGAACTTACTTGAATGTGGATGTGAGCAAAAGCCGTCTTCAAGGTTATTCCTCGTGGGCTGTTATGTGTCCTATAAAGATAATGTACATAGTGCAGCACACCTTTCCCAAATGACTTCATATGTTAATTTTCTATTTGTTAGGGAGAAAAAAAAGGAGGCACTCAATATCTAGCTAAAACCAAGGAAGGCATGTCTTAGTTACAGTGACCTGTTTTCATGGATCCCCACTGATGTATTTTTGTAGAAGCAGTCTTACACATTTTTGCTTCTGGTTTAAGAGACTCCAGGACAAGCAGCCAGCTCAGAAGAATGAAGCAAAGAAAACTTCTCTGCCTTGTTCTTATTTCAGGTCAGGCAGAATAACAATCTCTTGGACATCAGGTGACCACAAATCCCAGGGCCCTCCTGTAGCAGCAGAAATCCTTTTGGATTTCTTCCAAAGGATTCCTTTGAATCTTAATGCAGGTCAGCTACCTTAGAAACAGGAGCTGCTACTTATGGTGTTCACAGCCTCCAGGTACAAGCCTTCCTTCTTCAGTAGTTTGCTCCTGTCACTTGATTTTTTTCAAGCCTTGGGCTGGTTCTGCTTACCTTTACTGCATCCATTCCCCATATGCACCATGCAGACCTCTAAAATCCCCATGCTACTACCCCCACCTTCAAGTACTGGGATATCAGAAGCGAGAAGTCTGGCCTGGATGCCCACTTCAGGCTCTGACCAGACGTGCTACTGACCTGCTTATAGCACTTCGCCTGAAAATCTCCTGCTAGTCCAGGACCCCTTCTGACAACTAATAACCATATTCCTCCCACTCAGTTATGTCTAATGAAATGTACTGCAAACTAGATACATATCTTCTATCACTTCCTTTATTGACAGCCACTGGATTCTTTTGCCTCCATCAACCACTGTCTCCTGCCTGAATCGCCTATGTTTGTCTTCTCACTTCATTGCTTTCCCACTGACCTTTCAGACTTTCAGCTCTACTCATGCTTTTCCTTCAGAAGTTCCTCTCTAGCGGTCTCTCACTTGTCTTCCTCTTTTGGCAGTGTGTTTTTATTCCAGCTTGTGAGCCTCCTCTTCATAAACGCCATCATTCTGGACTCCTTTTACCTTCTCAAACAGGATGTTTTAAGCCAAAATTTTAGGAATGTAATTCTGGCCCTACACAAGTCTACTGGCTAAGGATTTTGCCATCTAACTCTTTGTGTAGTTTTTCCCATGTGTTTGGGCACTATTTGCATATATAATTGATACATATAGATCTGTCTCATAAAAGAAAAACAAGCTGAATTTACTCCAGTCTCTGTATAGTCAGATGATTGATATATGACCAGTATAGACTAACAAAAAGAACATTCTCCAATGCGCATATTGCTTTGATTACTGAGGTTTTTAGAACGTCCAAACGTTGTACAAAATGAATAACAAACATCAGATGTTTGAAAAGTTAACTCAATAGAAGTCAAGGAAATAATGCTTAGTAGCAACTTGTTACAAAGAGTTCATATTTTTCTATTAATGGAAAATGACACAAAGATGCCCTTAGGCCAGCTCAGTATTTGTATTAGTAAGTGACCAAAACTGTGTGTCAAGGCACTCGCACACATACTAATCACTTGCATTTGTAACTGCTTCCTCCGTCTTCCTGGCAAAATATCAGCATTAGGAAATTGTGACTAATGGTAAGAAGAAAGAACATTGAAACACTTATCTTAATAGGCACTGTATCAGTACAATCTTTATAGGTGCCAAAGAAAAAATAAAATACAGTTTGATTAACCTAAATAAGATAGAGTGTGAATGAAGGAGGCAGTTCCTTTGAAATGTAAGTGAAAGTGACCAAAAAAGCTCCTACAGAGTTTGCTTTTATTACTTATTATTTTTTATTGCGTTTGTTAGGAACATGAACACTGTATGTACTCATTCCTTCAACACAGAATCAGTTTTGTGCACATACAGGCATGAAAGAAAGGGAAGTCTGCAGTATTCATCTGTTTTTATTTTTGGATATTTTTACTCCTTTTAAAATCTAATATTTCTGGATAAAATTTACATCCTTTGTTCCCTTGTTTAAAAATAAGGGGGGGGCGTGTTTTTATTTTGAATAATTAGTTGTGGCGTCTGATTGTATAAGAATTGCTCTATTGTTTGGACAGTATGACAGCCTCTTGTGTTTTAAGGATTTTTTTTTCAGGCAAATGGCTTTTGAGAATGGCAGCATTTCAAGATTATGAAACTGCCGCTGATGGTAATGGTTCTGTGATAATTAAACTGTCCACAGTCTCTTTTTTTTTTTGTGAAATTGAGACAAGGGTAGTTGTGATTTCATCAAAGGCTTTGTTTGAGCTCTGGCAGCTGGCAAGGCAGAGTCCTCTGCTAGCAGACTGAGTACCATCCTGAAGAGTTTTCACTATACATTTCCTTCATCAGCTGCATATTCATCACATTTCATCTTTGCCCATCTTGTAACAAGGCTAGTCGACTTCTTGGTGTTCTTTGTTGACAGAATAGCCAATTTGTCCTCTTAGTAGTAATGTATTAAAATTGGCTTCTGGAGGCTTCTTAAGCTGAAGGTAGGGACCACATTCTCCTTAAGAGTTTCATTCTTTGCATAACAATTTGTGTAAGAAAGCACAGTAACCTAAACATGCCCTGATATTAAAAATAAGTATTAAAATTATAAAATACATTGTGTCCCTGCATTAAAAATAAAAAAGGTTTTCTTCTCTTATTTTAAAGAAATGTACATCTCATTCTCTGAAGAGGCCTGCAAAAGCCCATGTGTCTATCTTTATGCAATTGTGTAATTCTCTTTAATGCTTTAGAACTGGTCAAGTGTTTAAAGGTGACCACAGGTTCTCATGGCTGGAGCAACGCTGAGGGATTTTCACAACTGCTTTTGTGTGTGTGATTGTTCCATGTAGGCAAGAGATTGTCTACTGTTTTCTGGAAAAGCATTCCTGTAAATTGAGTCTCTAGAGATTCATGGGACCAGAGCTATATAGCCTGGCACATAAACTTTGTTCAGATCAGTGGTGACATACTGTTGTTGAGACAGTACATTTATTTACTGCTCAGTTGGTACCCTCACTTACATTAATAGCATTGGACTTCTGGGCACTCAGAACCTCATGGGATCAAGTCCTTCTACTGAGGATATTGCTCAGCTCTTGTTCTGTCCCTTCTTATGTGTTTTTTCATTCAACGTTGTTTGTTAACACAGTCTAACTGGAGCTGAATATAAAATGGAGAGCTGATAGAAGGTGAGATCCAGTTTAAAACTTACTTACAGTGTGATGCTTATAACATGCTTGATAATGGAGGTAACTGATAGATACGACAGCTCTGTTACACTAAATGTAATATTTGGTAGCTGTATGGTCTCTATTGACTTGTATGTTTTATTGTTGGGATGTGATTCTGTTGTGGTGGGTACCACACAACTACTGCCCATTCTTGGGTTTGGAAAGAGGTGGCCTTTCTTCCCTAGCAGAAGAAACAAACTGAGTCTGCTGAGAGCTAGCTCAAAGGGGAAGAGTAGCAATTCAGATATGTTAAGGAAAGACATGATCATAAGTAGAAAGTAAATCTGGGTAAATTCCACTTCTAGCGAAGAAGAAGTTAAAAGAAGGACAGTATTTGTACTAAGAAATGTTTTGAAGAATTTGGGTGAAAGGTAAAACAGTTAAGGAAGATGAAGAGAATAGTGTGATTCAGAGTTTGGGTAACTGGGGAGTGTGGGAGTCAGTAAACAGTCAACAAACCTTAACTGGTAAATTGTAAGATATTAAAAACTAAGAGGTTGAGAAAGAAAGTAGGAAGTTGACAAATGCTCTCAAACAATGAGCAAGGCAAAAGGTCTTTAAGGCTATTTGAGATAAAGGTCTGAAGTGTTTTCAAGTACAGCACTAGGTGGGTAGTACATATTTCTGGGTTAATTCTCACAACTCACTAGCTTGTGGCCCTTTACAGAAGTACTTTAGTGTGGAGTTACGTGAGATGACTGAGCTGGTCTAGGATCCTAGACTCCTTGCTGGAAAGAGGAGATTGTTCTCCTTTCTTCCTCCTGCACCTGCCCCCCAGTTCTGGAGTCCACCCCCCTGCCTTGACCATGTGCTAACACTTTTTTCACAACCACCAGAAAAAAATATTTGTATGGTTTTTGCCAGCTTAGTTTTCTGTGGTGTTACGTGATGATTCAGTTGTGAAGTCTGATGGGCTTTAGCTCCAGCACAAGGAAGAAATGGGAACAAGCAGCTGGAGTAAGAGACAGGAGATAAGACTCCATTTTGTATTAATGACTCCTTAGAGCAGCTATCTTACCTGTCTCCATACTGTAGCTGCAGTTTTACAACTATCTGAATCATATTTAAGTTCAAGCTCCTGCTGAAAGGAGTGGGAGCTATGCTTGCCTCTCAGCCATGCATTTTCCCTGCCTTGTGGTGACACCACCAGTGTGTGGTAGGATGGTCAGCTGAGCTAAGAGACACTTAGCAACCTGACAGAAGAAAAGAGGTCTATCTTCAGCTCGATCTGTTCCATTTGGCTGCGTGAGCCCTGTTCACAGGCACCCAAGAGGAGGGAGGAGGAGGAAGGGTGGGTCTTCATTCTGGGCTACAGCCCACACTAAGATGAGCTTCAGCCAAGGGTGAAGCCATGCCCATAGGCTTTTCTGGTCCCTACTGCATTAGATTCTGGTTCTGTAATGGGCTTATAGTCTTACTTGCCCAAAGGGAGGAGAGTTGTAAATAAAGAGGCAGTTTACGGAGATACGGTAAAACTTAATGTAAAGTGTTAAGTTCTTTAAGCTTTTTGGATGGAAGGCGATGTATAAATACTGTTTGTATTAAACTGCAAAAAACACTGTTTAAAATTTCAGGAATAGCTGTGGGAAATAATTTTGGGTCTGTGTAAGGAATGCATGTTATTTTAAAAGAGGGAAAAACACAGAAAGAGAAAAGTTACAGCAGAGCCAAGGACAGCTAGAATAATGCAGTAATACAGGGGTTCGGGGTATGCAAAATAACTAGGTCTGAGTTCTCTAGGAAAGAAGGGGATCCTGCTGAAGTAAGAGGGACTACACTTAATAAGTGTATAATTTTTAAGGGAGTTGAAAGACTGGGTTTTTAAAGGATTTTTGAACTAGGGTCTGGGGCAGAAAACAAGGAGATATAGACAAGACCTGACGTGCCATGTATGAAAGGAATTGAAGAGGCATTGCTGGTTTACAAAGGTGGTTATTAATATTGTACAGCTTCCAGAGAGAAGACAACAGAGAAGCAACTTACATAGTTTCCAGAAAAGAGGTGGATACATATCTGAAAGAAAATACGTAGTGAACATATGCAGACTTAAATGAGGGGAGTGTCCTAGGTGGGTTTTTGACTTCTCTGAACGAATGGAAATCTCTCTACGTATGGTTCCCATTCCATGTTGGTAGGCAACACAGGAAAGGAAGGTATGTGCCAGACTCTGGTAGGGCCACTTCACCATGGAAGTTGTGGCATGTAGTATTTTGATGTGTATGCTCTAGTACAGTCACCAGATTTCACTTTTATGGTTGCATTTAAGTAGAATACACTGTATTTTGATTAGTCTCTAGGCTGGTGGGTGTTTATTCACTCGCATTTTCATATTTGGGCAATATTCAATATGATACCCTCTTGTTTCATGTTGATGTTCTTGTGTTCTTTCAGAAAAACGCATATATTCTATGTGCTTTTAGTCAAACCAAATGTATTTTTATATACAGATGGCAATTATAGTGAATATATATAGGGCAGAGTGGGACTTCCTTCCTTTTGACCACAGCCTTCTCTGTTCCTGTATAGTTACCTCATAACATAAAAGTAGTCATAAGCAGTCATGCATACTCAAGGTTAAAAATGGTTTCTCACAGTAGTGTTATACAACCTGTAACTAGATGCCAAACCCCAAAAGTGCACTGAATCAATAAAAATTCCTTTCAGTCTGCATTGAATAAAGTGATACTGAAGTGGAGTAGCCATACCGTTTTATGTACCACATCCCTCAGTACTCTCTTGCAGGTGACAGAGTTGCAGCATTCCTCCTCTCAGTTCCAGACTGCAAAGGAAATAAATGGTGAGGGACAAATCTCAAAAGAATTGAAAGCTCCATTCCTGCAGTTTTTCTGTTTAGGATATATATTCATATTGTTTTGGTTTGGAAACTAAGCTGGGAATTTAATGAGAAGCATTTTCATGAGTTTTTTGGGATTTAATTACCTTCTGTTTGATATAAGTTTTACATGTTGTAACATGATTTTAATAATGCTCTTTATGCTTTTTAGAAATGCATTTCTTGTGTAGTCTTCAGCTATGTGTCATGTACAAGGCTGCCCTTTGTTTGCATGGTAACAGAGTACTTTGATTATAATCTTTGGAACTCTCTTTTTTAAGAAAGAAGATTCTGTGAAGTGTCCTAGTTTGAACATACGAAAAACTGTATTAGTCCAAAGACATTCACAGAGACTGAGGAGAAAATTCCATCTCTCCAAGCTATATTTTTCTTCTCCAAAAGCTATTGTTTCTCCTGTCTGTAGAATTAAGATGATGGTACTTACAGCTTGCATTTTCATTTCGGCATGTAACTGTTGTTTGATGTAGTTAGAGACTGGAGCTAACTCTCCAATAACAGTTGATTGCTAATTCTGTAACTGGTAGATTCACTGAAAATCCAAGACCTGGTTATTTTTTATCTAATAAAGTTGTCTGTGCAATGGATCACCGATAAAAAGTTGGCTATGATCTTCGAGAGCAGTGAGGTTTGAAATATTGAGAGTGCCTTTTTAAGCAGAGGTAAAGTTGAGGCTGAAAATGAATGAGGTATTGGTATGCTTTGTCTTGTGTAGTTATGAAATGGTTATTCCAATTGAAGGTGAAGTCAGGAATTGTAAAGGTCTTAAAAATGAAAACAAAAATAAAAAACAGGTTAACTGAAACTGCAAAAAACTGTTGCTTTGAGGGAAGATTTATGCAGGTTTTTAGTTTATCCAAATTGCTTCACCCATCCTTAGAAACACTAATAGTACTTTGGATTTCTATAGCATCTTTCATCTGAGAACCTCAAAGCACTTTGCGGGCATTAATTTAATTAAGTTTCACAGCAATCGTGTGAGCTAAGTATGTTTAAATAAGGATCACTTCACCCAGTGCTGAAATGGAGCCATGCCTGGGGTGGAATGCAGTATTTAATAGTACACAGCAACTACACAACAGTTCAGGAGAGAGCATGAAGAAAGTACTGTATCCCACTGAGACTGCGGGGTGGATCTTGTTAGACAGCATATCTGTTTGCTTGTTACTTTTCCTTCTGAGTTATAGGTTAAATTCCACCATCTTTTTGATGACTGCGAAGGGCTAGGAACTTGCTTCTAGGTCTCCTCAAATGGTCTTTGCCTAACCATGACTTAGCTCAACGTGCTGTGATGCCCCGTTCAATGAGGTGTCCCCTCTAATAAACACATCTCTGTTACTTTAATGCCTTGATGATCTGATACTGATTTAAAGAGTAGAGCATATCATCTGCTCTAGCATCAGTTGTGGACTGGCAGCACCTTTTTTCCCTGGAATTTTACCATGCCAAGTACCACACTGGTCCATCCCAGCTGTGTTTGTAAGATCTGATGGGATCACAGCACAAGGTACAGTTATCCTCTCAAATCATGTCATGATGCTGAAAAAAAGATGGACTGCTATTTCTGGTAGCTTTTACATTCAAAACTGAGTTAATGCATTGAATCAACTTTTACCAAAGTCTTAGACCCACAACAAGCATTTTTCCATTATTACTTTTTGAGTGCTGTAGAATACAAATACCTGTTTGTAGCTATTTTGCTTTGAAGAGTAGTGGTTTATAGAATTTTAACTTTCAATGTGCCCTGCATGACTTTTACCCAAATGAGAAAACACAACTGAGGTGGAGAGGGGGGGAAGGGACTCAGGCCAGTGGTGCTTAGTACTTGCTTTGGGAATCTGAGTTGGGACATTCGTAGGTCAGCAATACATTGACTAGTGAAAGCAAAAGGAATTTCTTTCCTACTGTCGGCAGTGATGACATTATCTTGAGATGAAAAGAAATTGCAGTAATAACTGTTACTTTCTGTCTTTTCCATCACATTTTGCATCTTGTTTGCATATGTTTTGTTTTACTAACCCACCAAGGTGCTGGGTGTACCAATTAAAAAAAAAGTCAACTTTTATTTTTAACCTTCTTCATATGCATTTATCCTTTTAAATTGCCTTCTTTTTTTTTAACATGACATTGAAAATCTCCTGTCTTGTAAGTAAGTATTATAGAGGAATATAATGAGAAATTCTGTTCTATCATAACCAAGGGGCAGGTGGTTTCCATTATAAGCTCAGCTGGAGCTTCCTTCCATGCCAGCAGCTTCCCACAACTGAACTACTCTACTCATCTCTGCCCTTTTTGGTGGGGAATGTGCAGAGGAAGTGGAACACAGCCCTGACAGATAAGGGATTACTCAAATGGCTTCTGTCACAGTTTGGGGATTAGGTTCGGTTATGAATCCATTTATTTCATGAGTCCTGTTTGTATTTGTGACAGTCATGAATGAGGACATTCTCCTGGCAGGAATTTGGCACCTGAGGAACAGTGGTGGAAGCACAGTGTCTGAAAGGGTGCAAGAAAGCAATCTAGCCATTTTGGTATCATGTGTCCCTCACCTGCTGGAACAATGGGGCCTTTTGTGAACAGAAGTATTGTCTGTACCTGTGCTATCTCCTCCCAGGCCCGCTGCGGGAGGGAAGGGTACGTGACTGGAAGTATTTTTGGAACACAGTCTGATGGGGGAAAAAAAACCCTAGTTTATCCAGCTGTGACCACTTGACCAAAGAGAGACAAATTCCTACTTGAGGTAGGAGTTTGGTGTGCAGAGGTGATAGACTTACCAGGACACTTAGAGGATCTATTAGAAAACAGAGAGGGAAGATGCTGGTCATAATCCATAGGGATAACAAAGATAAAGAAGCGGGAGGAGACAGATCCAAAGGGCAAAATTTAAGCTAAAGACCAGGTGCTTCATAGTAGCATTTCCTAGAATTGAAGAGAGGTGAATGAGGCATGAGATGATATGATGGAGACATAGAAAAACTTGAATGGTGTGGAGTCAGGAGGGACTGTTCAATGGTTCTCAAGATACTAAAATTAGGGCCACTGAAGTGAAATATCAGGCAGCAGCTTGCAAAAAATTAAAGGGGATACCCTTCTATGTGGCATGGAAATTGCAGAACACCCTCCCACAGGATGTTGTAGAAACCCAAAGTACAAATGGGTTCAATGATTAGATGAATTTACCAAGGAAAAGTAGTTGAACTACTAGCTGCAAGGTGTAAAACTGATCTCTAGCTCAGGCAGCTTTTCAGCTGTGGAATGCTAGAAGGTGGATATTGCCTTCTATTTGCCCTCTGCATTATGCACACTATCAAAGTATCTACTTTGGATCACTGTTAAAAGGTGGCTATTGAGCTAAGCAGGATTATGTATGCTGTTCCCGTGCTTTTATATAAGTACTTTTTGAAAGATTTTTTTCTTAAAGGTAAAGAAAGATTTGTTTCTAGGCAGAGACACAAGGCATAGAAGGAAAAGGGAAGAAGGAGTTTCCCAGTTTATTCTAAAAAATTGGATCATGCTTAACTTTAAACTTGTGAGTACTGACACATAAGTAAACAGAAATATGTGTATGCTAAAATGTAAGCGTGGATGTAAGTTCTTCCCTGGTTTAGTGCCATGGTATGTGGCAACACATCAACGTGCACAATTGCAAGTCAACAGATTTTTTTCCTCCCTGCTATTCAATATGAAAATAAGTGTAGTCATTGCCAGAGAATAGATTTTTCTATGCAGATTGGCTAATTAGGAATTGGAATCAATAGATAGGGTGTGCAGCTGGTTTGGGGCATAAGAAAATAAGGTGGTGGTCAACAGAAGCATTTCCTTGTCTTCACACCCCTCCTTACTGCCAACACTGAGCATTAACCACAGCTTCTGGAGGTAGATGATATTTGATACTTTTCAGGTTCCCATCACCGTGCTAAAAGAGTGCTAAGGAACATAATGATAATCAAATTTCAGTGAAATTTGGGTAACCCAGAACTCTTCAGAGAATTTAAGTTCTACACAGGGTTTTGAAATGCCGTTATTCAGTTTTGCTTGATGGACAAGTTGTATTTTTAAGCAAACATGCTATGTGTGCAACTTTAAGCAATCATTTGCAATATAGATTTTACTTAAAGCCTGAAGCCTAATTGCACAGGAAGAGCTAATCCCAAAGGTAATTAAAAGTGGATAAATTAAAATTCTAAGATACGAGATATACATAAAATTGTACAATTGATTGATTTATTTACAAAATATTTATATTACAGTGTTATATACAGTTACATGCAGTAAACATACAATATTATTTACTAGCAAAAAATAGGAATCCCAGCTTTTTAATTCAGCAGATGCCTTTTAAAGTAAACAATAAAATAAAAAATCAGTTCTATTCATGGAGAAACATCTGAAAAAAATTCAGTTTATTCTTTAAATTTTATATTCCAGAGCCATTTTTATTCCTATGTATACATTCATATTGAAGGAAATCAGTAGAATTATAGCTTCAAACTTTTAAGACTTCTTCACAGGTTAGTTTTCTTTATATTCTAGAAATAACTGGCCTCTGGGTCACTGGTTTTGGGTGAACTTCCACTTTATTTACACAGCCGTTCTTAAATTTGGTTTTCTATTTCAGTGATGGAACAAAACTTTCTTATTGTTTGAGGGAGTTCAGCAGATACTTCAAACCAGAAATATTGGCTTAGCTGGCAACCAACCTGACCTGTGGCTTAGGTACCAGAGAATGTATTGCCTCAGCTCCAGGCCTCTTTGGTCACAAACTGCATACTGTGCAATATTCTTGTTGTTCCTTGGGGGAGATTGTTTATTTTTATTTTTGCAAATCAAATACAAACCAGGTGGTGAAAGACTAAATATCTAAACTATAGTCAGGAAGTGGTTAGAAACAAAGCAACAGTAGCCTGTTGATTCTCGACTGGATGACCTGATCAGGGAACCTGGTCCCAGTGTCTGTGTATGTCTAATGACAAAGCTCTGTCTTTAGTTTAGTAATACCACCTTCTGCAGAGCAACTGCCAGGAATGGCTTTAGGTCTTGAGGCTTTAGTAAAAACTGACGTAGATGTGGATGTAACTGTGTTCCTGGTATTGTTCTTGGTTTGTTGATGAACATAGTAAAATGATATTTTTCTGAAATTTTATGTTTACACTATGAATTCTGCCACCTCAGCTCAGTCAGTGTCCCACAGAGAGCTCTGTTTCAGCTTGCATCGCTCTGTTGCTGTGTGCCATTTAATCTTGCAAACCTGGCTAAAGATTTCACTGCCAGCCATTGTCTTTGGTCAGTGTCCTCCATCAGAGGTGATGGAGAACCACCCCTGGTTCAGAACCAGCATAAAACTGTGGTCTTCCCTTTCCCTCTTACACTGCTGATGCAACTTGGTGCAACTGTATTCCCATACTACTTGTTTTCCTACCTCATGTGCTCAAATGGCATTTTTAGGACACTGAACAAATGTCCAATTTGTCTTCATCTCTCTACACACTATTCCTCTGAGCTTCACCATTTCTTCTTTATTGATAAAGTATGTATCTTTTACAAGAAACTTATTCCACCACTGTTACTGTGTTACAATGCTAATGTTGAAGGCTTCTGGGGAAATATGTCCATCAGCGCCTTCTGCTGAAGAAAACATCAGTGTCCTAATCAGTAGGGACCCTTCTGGTATAAAGTTTCAATATGCAGAGTATGAGTTTTTAGTTTGTAAAATGCAGATTCAGTTTGCCAGGACCCTCATCATCTCCACTATACTCTTCCAGTGGCTGACATGCAGCACAGGACTGAGCTCCTATTCCATACTTATGGCCAGAGAAGGAAATTTGTTTTTAAAAGATGTATTGTTATTTTATAAAGAAAATTATCTGGTAGTAGAATGGCTTATTAAAGCAAAGCTTTTTGCATAAATCAAGTCATCTAGCTTTCAAACATACTTTGAAAAAAAGAGAGAACAGTCCACCAGACTATTACATATCCTGTGGAGGAAAATCTGCTGAAACTGCAAAAGCACAGTGTAGTGTGTGTCATTTCTGTCTCCTTCATTCCATAAGCACTCCCTGACAAACGGGGAAACTATCTGTGTTGGGCATAGTTTGCTTGGATATGTGCTTTACCTAGACTTAATCCTTCTAGTACTGGCAAATTGAACTCGCTATTCAAGCAATGACAGTTCCAGTAGACAATGTGTGTTATATTCAAGATCATTATCTCATACTTTGTATGACACTAGACATGAGATTAAGTGCTCTGTAATGTGCATATTACAGCTATTTTTTTACTTCCTCTTGTGTTTTGTTTGATGTAAAGCAGAGATGAACAAAAACAGATAATGATTTTGGAGCCGATGAATTGCACATGTACATGGCTGGAAGCAGAAGCAAGAAAAATTTGGACCTAGAAATAAAGGACAAATTTTGGGCAGAGAGGAATAACTTCCTTACAGATGTGATTCATTCTTCACTTAAAGTTTTTACATCAAAAAGCTCAACTTGAAGTTAAGGGCTTGTTGAATAAATTATTGTGTGAAAGACTATATTCTGTAGTATTCTAGGCATCCAACTAGATGGTTGTATTGAGATCATCATAGTCTAAGCCCTTCTGTTCTTTAAAATCTCTGAACAGTGAAGGTTGCTGGCATATGTTTTCATGTTACCATGCTGTGTTTTCTTAAGTGGTGTCCCCTAGTGAGGAGCAGTATTCTAGAGGTTGCTCAGTAATACCCAGTATTCCTTTAAAATAGTCAAATTCTGCTCAGTTTAGCTCCAGCAGGTTTTTTGTAGATTCCTAATGGAGAGTTTCCCTGGCACAGAGGTACTCTGTTTGGTGTGCGTGTGCCAGACACATAACCACGTCTTCCTTTTCCCGCTGATCCATTAAAGAGTCACTTTGGGGATGCACTTTAGGGTTGTGTGGTACCAGCTGAAAGAATCCCCCATCGTTCTTAGACTGGTGAGGATGAGGCCCTTCATGCAATGCTTCATCCAGAACTATTTGGAAAAAAAAGAAAAAAAAAAAAAAAAAGACCTGATTATTTCCTTTTGAAAATGAACACCTGTTTTTGCAAACCCTTACTGTAAAGTGTTCACTCCATGGATTCCTGTTCTTTCCTTTATTCCCTGGGCAGCAGCCCAGAGAAACTGGTTTCCACCAGTTTCCTAGAAATTTTCTCTGTGCCTTGAGAGAGGCCCAGGGCCAGAAAGGTGTGAAGGGGGTTACAGATCTCCCCGTTGCCTCTCACGAGGCCAGCAGAGCTGTGCTTAGGGCATGCGGTGGAGACTCCAGGCACTGAGTTTGTACATGTGCATGGATGTATCTGCTGGGGTTTTACCAGCATGGTGGTCACACCTGTGTGGGGCAGAGCTTGTGTTAATGACCCCCATGCTCTGGTCCACAGAAACTCGGGGGTAAAATCAGGGCATTTTCTTTATCTCTTTAAATATCTGTTCAGTACCATCTTTCTACAGAATGTTTACAGTCAGGAAGGCATTTCTAGAGGTATTGAATTCACCCTGCTTTTTTAATTATGTTTGCTTTTTAACGTGGCATTTTATAAAGCTAACTGGTGATATAAATCACAGGCTTATTTTTTAAATTTAATACAGGACTCTAACTTAGAAGTGTTTCCTTACAGACTATTTTCCTGGTAGAGTATATAATTAAATTTCAGGGTGTGGACTTCTGATTTTGAGTGTTTTTTGATTCTCCAAAATTTCTCATCTAAAGCTACTCTTATCCAGGAAAATCAACAATACTTTTTTTTTCCCCTATGGTGAATTAGTTTATGTAAAGGTTTTCGCACAACTTCAATGAATATCTCTATGACGCAGATGGATTGCAGGAAGCCAAGCTGAAAATGCATCTATTTTTGTTTGATGTGAAGCAATTGGACATATTGAAATGGGACATTTGGATTTGCTGAACTGGAATGTCTCAAAATTATAATTTCAAAATATCCAGTTATGTCCAGTTACTTCGTATCTAGCAAAAATGCCTTTCATTTTTAACCTGCTTTGAAACCTTAAGTAATCATAATGGTTGTCTCTTGTTCTTCTCTCCCCACCCTTGTTGAACCCTCGTGACCAGTTTCTGATGCATTTAGAGAGAGATAAACATCTCAAAAACATGTATAATTCCATACAAATTTCATAGAAGTTGTCAGATGGGTGTAAAGGAAAGGTTGAGATTACTAGAGGGAAGGCTCAAACAGGGATTTAACAGTTACTTGTTGTGTTTGATGTGTTCTTGAGTAAGTACACCTTTCCCTCAAAGCGAGCCTAATTTATGGCTCTTGCTCAAGAGGAAATTAGTAGATGTGAAGGGTAGCTGAGGGTACTGTGAGGTTAAATGAGAGGGGACATAGGTGGATTTAGCTGGGCAGAGTGTGGGAGAGGGAGTATGTAAATCTGACAGAAATCAGGAATAGGATTCAGGATAGGAAATGAGACTGTGATTTCTGTTGTTCTTCATAACTGCAACTTGTTTTATGGTGACATTGACAATCTGAAACTTAGTGAAAAGTTTAATTCTTTGATATATTTCCATGTTTTGATATATCTGAGAATGAAAACCTATAGCAAATACCAACACTTTCCATAAAGCAAGCATTCCGCTTCCAGAACTGAGTTGCAATCACAGACTTTGCACAGTTTAGATTGTATGTATTTGTCCAGTACAAGTACTGACAATCAGACTTAATTCTGATCTCATTATTCTGGTCTCTTGGCACTTCAGAGTTATATGCAAATCTCAGAAGAACTGCCTTTGCAAATTTGGGTGACAGTTCCACTCCTTAGCAATCAGATTTCAAAGAAAAAAGCTGTTCTTACTGTCACTCCTCATTTTACTGTTTGATACCAGACATAGGCCAAATAAAAAAGATTATTATGAAAATGGATAATGTGAGGAGGGAAGAATGAAAGACACCAGAAAGTTACCTGATTTACTTAATACTTCCAACTATTTCAAGTTGATTTATAGCCTTTATTTTATCTCAACAAGTTCAGCTATCGGCAGATTTACTGTGTAAACCCCTGCTTTATCTTTTCTTTTTTCTTTCTCACTGTTACAATTCAACATAATGAGATGCAAGTTACCCTTTCATCTTCTTACTTCTAAGTTAGCAAAAAAAAGAATGTGGTAAAAGTTTTGTTAGCAACTTGATAATCTTTAATGAGTGTAAAGGATGATGCCATCTACTGTTTACAGTTTTAAAGAAAATGGTCTAAGGAGTGTCTTCCAGCTATCAGATCAAATATAAATAATAGTGACAGTGCAGAATTTGACAGAGTGAATGTATGTATGTACACAGTTACCTAATTATAAACAATCATGTGGGTATATTTACATAAAGGTAATAATCTTTTTAAGTTTAAATCTCAAGTATATTATCCCTTAAGATTTCACCAGTAATATAAGAAGTCAGAAACAGTGCTGACTTTAGAAAGTTTTAATTTCTTTTTTCTTACAGATAATGTCAGTTTGTAATGTAGAAATTGTACAAGTACAGCACAGTTCACTAGGAAAATGAGCTTAGTGTTCTCAGTTTAGTCCAAGTTGGACAACACATTATTTGGCACAATTGAGTAGCCTAGCTTTAAGAGAAGTACAAGACTGAATAAGCATAGAGGTTTTATTATTTGAGTGAGCGAACTGTATGCTTAGAACGATGAGAAACCCTTGTGCTGCGTCCCACCTGCTTTCAATTGCACTGCTTTTATAAGCATTGGATTTACAGTAAAAAAGTCTCCTAGAGAAATGCTGTTCTTTCATATTGTGTATAGATAAAAGGCTGCATACTTCTGCCTTTCACGTACTGTATTTGTGTAGTCAAAAAAAGTTGTGTAAGTTTTATAGAAACATTGATAAAAATATTACTGCGTACATTAAACAGATAACATTTTTCAAAAAACAAATGTGAGATATTTTATGTTCAATAGATAAATCAGTTTGTTACGTTGTATATTGCTCTTGTGCCTTGCCTGTTGAACAAAACCTACTTTTAAGAGGAAATGCCCTTTTCTTTGTCCAATCTTAATGGCTGCTTGGTAAAATGTTGACTTCTGTTGGGGTGTAAGTCTTAAATTATGCATTCAGTTCCTGTGATTTCTAATGTTAAGCAGGATGAAATTCATACGTTAAGAAAGAAGTCATTCTAGTCCATGGAAAGTGTTATTTCTGTTGAAAGAATATGGCAGAATAGACTGCCAGCGGTGAGCTTCCCATTCTTCAGAAAGAGGCTCAGTTACCAGTTGGAAAGTACTAGCTGGAAGATAAGATTTAGTAAAAGCATGATGGAAATCCTCAGTCTGGTATGTCTGATACTCTGCTTAGAGATGTTGAGCATGGGGACCTCTAATTTTCAGACTATGATTGCAATAAAAGGATGGGATTATTAAATGATGGTCTTGCAGTTGACTCATGGGTTGAAGAGGAGCTATTAAATTTCCTTTCAAGAGAGAAATAAAAGAGACTGTGTTCTGTATGCAGTTCTGTCTTGGACCTAAAGATACAATGCACAGGGCATTTTAGATGGCTTTAACCTGAGCTGAGGTTAAATAAATAAACAAACTGTGAAGTTAAGTGCAGTTATCAATACCCAGTCAAACAAAAAATAAAGCTGCCTTTTTCATGTAGTCCTGGGCCTTCTCAGAGGTGCCAGAGGAGGAACTTCAGTATTAAGGGTGTTGAAAATAGCTAGTAAAGCAGAAGCCAATGCTAATAAACAGTTTTGGAAGTACTGTGAGTGGTTTAAGCATAGTCTGGATTATTGTTATTACTGTGTTAAATCACAGCAATCAAATAGCCAAGGATCGCTTTGAATGATTAAGTGGAATGGCCGTCAATGAAAAACCTTCAGGCTGTATTGCAGACATAGGGATGGGTGTGGTCATGGTCAGGTCTCCGAAACATTACTTTGGATGCTGTTGCAGATACAGAGAAGGGTGTTATATGATATTTTCAGAATCTGGCAGATTTTAGTTTGGCTTGGATATTTTTTATGTACCTTGGCAGACATGCATATGCCTGCAGCCATACAGCAATCTGCATTAATGGCTGAAGTAACACCTACTGGTGAGGCAGAGTCAATCAGCAACAGGCTGCAGTTGACTCATGACTTCAGTTGACTCATAATCCCATTGAGCTTTGCGGGACACTTTTTTCTTCCCTCCCTGAAGCCCAGTGTGTCAGTTCCTGTCATGATTTATATACCCATTGATTAAGAAAGTAGATGATGTGCTTTGTGGACAAATGAGCACATGCCTTTAAGGAAGATATGATAGAGCCTTGTATTATTTCCATCAGCTAATTAAATTAATTAAAATTATTTATTCACATTTACAAAAGTTTCCACCCAAAGTTCTAGATAGATTGCGCTAATCATAGAATCATAGAGCCATAGAATCATTTAGGTTGGAAAAGACCTTTAAGATCATCGAATCTAACCAAAGAGCTCAGTGTGTCATTGAGTCCAATCTAGAGCTCAATGTGTCAAAATGACACAGAGGATCTCTCAAAGATAAGTGTTTTATTTCAAACTATATTCAGACTTTATCATCCTACTTATATATTTCTGTCTCTCCTAGAGGAGCCTGGAAAAACAGGTGAGGCTTGAAATCACAGAATCACAGAATTGTCTAGGTTGGAAAAGACTTTGAAGATCATCCAGTCCAACCATCAACCCAACATTAACAGTTCCCAACTACAGCATATCCCTCAGCGCTATGTCGACCCTACTCTTAAACACCTCCAGGGATGGGGACTCCACCACCTCCCTGGGCAGCCCAGTCCAACCCGTTCTGTAAAGAAATGCTTCCTAATATCTAGTCTAAACCTCCCCTGGTGCAACTTGAGGCCATTACCTCTTGTTCTATCACTTATTACTTGGTTAAAGAGACTCATCCCCAGCTCTCTGCAACCTCCTTTCAGGTAGTTGTAGAGGGCGATGAGGTCTCCCCTCAGCCTCCTCTTCTCCAGACTAAACGCCCCCAGTTCCCTCAGCCGCTCCTCGTACGACATGTGCTCCAGACCCTTCACCAGCTTCGTTGCCCTTCTCTGGACACGCTCGAGTCATTCAATGTCCTTTTTGTAGTGAGGGGCCCAAAACTGAACACAGGAATCGAGGTGCAGCCTCACCAGTGCCGAGTACAGGGGTAAGATCCCTTCCCTGTCCCTGCTGGCCACGCTATTTCTGATGCAAGCCAGGATACCATTGGCCTTCTTGGCAACCTGGGCACACTGCTGGCTCCTGTTCAGCCGACTGTCAACCAACACCCCCAGGTCCCTCTCTGACTGGCAGCTCTCCAGCCACTCCTCCCTAAGCCTGTAGCGTTGCTGGGGGTTGTTGTGGCCCAAGTGCAGCACCCGGCATTTGGCCTTATTGAAACTCCTACAGTTGGCCTTAGCCCATCGCTCCAGCCTGTCCAGATCTCTCTGCAGAGCATCCCTACCCTCAAGCAGATCAACACTCCCACCCAACTTGGTGTCGTCTGCAAACTTACTGAGGGTGCACTCGATCCCCTCGTCTAGATCATCAATAAAGATGTTAAACAGGAGTGGCCCCAAAACCGAGCCCTGGGGGACACCACTCGTGACTGGCTGCCAGCTGGATTTAACTCCATTCACCACAACTCTTTGGGCCCGGCCATCCAGCCAGTTTTTTACCCAGCAAAGCGTGTGCCCGTCCAAGCCATGAGCAGCCAGTTTTGCCAGGAGAATGCTGTGGGAAATGGTGTCAAAGGCCTTACTAAAGTCAAGGTAGACAACATCCACAGCCTTTCCCTCATCCAATAAGCAGGTCGCCCTGTTGTAGAAGGAGATCAGGTTTGCCAAGCAGGACCTGCCTTTCATAAACCCATGCTGACTGGGCCTGATCATCTGGTTGTCCCGCATGTGTTGTGTGATGGTACTCAGGATGAGCTGCTCCATCAGCTTCCCGGGCACCGAAGTCAAGCTGACAGGCCTGTAATTTCCTGGATCATCCTTCCGACCCTTCTCATATATGAGCGTCACATTGGCCGATTTTCAATCTGTGGAGACCTCCCTGCTCAGCCAGGACTGCTGGTAAATGATGGAAAGCAGCTTGGTGAGCACCCCAGCCAGCTCCTTCAGCACCCTCAGGTGTATCCCATCCGGTCCCATAGACCTGTGTGTGTCTATGTGATGCAGTAGGTCACTGACTGTCTCCTCCTGGAATGCGGGGGGGTCGTTCTCCCAGTCTCTGTCTTGTGGCTGAGGAGGCTGGATTCCCTCAGTACAACTAGTCTTGCTATTAAAGACTGAGCCAAAGAAGGCATTAAGCACCTCAGCCTTTTCCTCATCACTCGTTACCATGTTTCCTCCTGCGTCTAGCAGGGGATGGAGGCTCTCCCTGGTCTTTCTTTTGCTGTTGAAGTACTTATAGAAACATTTCTTGTTGTCCTTGATTGCTGAAGCCAGATTAATTTCTAGCTGGGCTTTAGACCTCCTGATTTCCGCCCTGCACAGCCTCACAGCATCTTTGTAATCACCGTGAGTGGCTAGCCCCTTCTTCCAAAGGCGGTAAACTCTCCTTTTCTCCCTGAGTTGCAGCCAAAGCTCCCTCTGTGTGTGCCAGATCTGGGTATTGTCACGTGAAGGTGGCATCATATGCCAGATAAAGGGATTTCTATTTCAGATTTAAGAGAAAGAATAAAGGAAGAGAATATTTTGATCCTGGAATTTGGAAGGTAAAGAAGTATTAGAAGCATTTCTAGGAAGTCATTCAAAACAGTCTTGGCTTGAATGGGAAGTGGTGTTGCAGCATCTCTGAAGATAGGTATCTCAGTATGATCCAGTTTAGTTTTACAAACATTAAGTCATTTAACTTGTCATCCCATGCATAATGTGTGATAGATAAGAGAATAGCTCATTCTTTTTTAAATCTGTAGCTTGTTAAAATGACTAGCCATCCTTTTCCAAGCTACTGCACTGGGACTCAGTCTCATAACGTGTATGGAATCCTTCAGGCAAGTACTATTTCTGACAGCACAATTTGTATGCTCCTGCGGGAGTGGAGAAGATCTGGCCATCTTAAGTGTGAGCCAGCATACTGTTCCACCATGCTTAAATGCCTGTCTTGAGCTACTTGGTAGTCCTTACTGCAGCCCATTAAATGAGATGGTAATACCTGGACCTATTTTAAAAGTGCTTCTGTTTTACTGCCTTCCAAAGGGCATGAGAAAAGGGTAGATGCTACTTTAAATAGTGTATTTCAAACTTCATTACAAGTTGTTGTTGTTCATATGTTTCACTGTTTTCATGTTCATCATTGTAGTTTAAATGAATACTGGTAAAACTACAATTTGATCCTCTACTTTTCATCTTCACACACCATTGAATGAGTGGTTTTCACACTTTCACATTCATGTAATTCTGCTGGCTCATTTCCTGCAGATGATCGTATCTTTGCACCTTTAGCTGAAAATACTGTAAGATGATGTTTATTTTCTTGTTTAATGTGATTTCATGGGCTGCAGACCATGACTTCATGGATGACAGATTGGAAAATGCTTTCACCATTCCAAGTAAGGGTTAAAAGCAAAAATGATCTATATCTTAACTCACAGCTCCTTTCAAAACATTTTACATGTGAGGTATATTGCCTTTCTTCCAACAAAATCCCTGATTACAGCAACAAGACCTCTAAACTGCAAATGCACTGGGAGAGAAGCAATAACATCCAGCTTGTTGCAAGATCCTAGCAGAAGCATACATCTGACAGGCACAGCGGGACTATGTCTACATTTTGATAAATCTCCATCTACTGTATTTAGATTTCACTTTTTCTGCAGCAGAATGTCTCTCAATAACATATCTCTCCTTACATTTTTTCCCAAACTATCACCTTGAGAGGCTTCAGTGCAGCTTTTGGAGCTCTATGTGAACTTTGATGTAAAGCTCTCCTGCAGTGAGAGATCAGAAATGCCATGTGTAAAAGCAGAGACTCCTTTGAGAACACTTTGGAGACAGAAAAGCATCTGTTTCATAAGAAAGTTTTAAACAAAATGGTATTGAGTTAAATGTAATATATGATTTAGGTATTTCCTTGGGTGATGTCACCAGATTCTTTTTAGGCATAAAACCTCCCACAAAAAGCCCATACCAACATTACTTGAAAGTCACGTGCACAGTAAAATGCAAAATATTTAAAAAAAAAAAACCAACTCATTTTATTTTTGTTACTAAATGAGCATTGTTCATTAGCATTTTATATTTCATTCAGAACATGAATGTAGATTTTTTTTTTTTTAACTTTATTTTCTGTTTCACCACAGTTCTTTTATGCCAGAGATACAGAGGTCATTAGCAAAATCAAGGAAGGAGAGAGGAAGAGAAAAGTTAAGAATTATAGACAAACCCACTTCCATGTTTGTCCTGGTTTCGGCTTGGATAGAGCTAATTGGGTTTTTTTCCTTCCTTCTTAGTAGCTAGGTAGTTCGGTGGTTCGGATTCATTATGGGATTTGATATGTGAAGAATGTTGATAATGTACTGATGTTTTTAGTTGTTGCTAAGAAATCAGGGACTTTTCAGCTTCTCATGTCCTACTTGTGTGCAGGTACACAAGAAGCTGGGAGGGAGCATAGCCAAAACAGCAGACCCAAATTGGCCAATAGAGTATTCCATATCACCTAAGGTCATGCTCAGTATGTAGATAAGGGTTAATCAGGAAGCTCCACTTGGGTTTTTGAGATAGTGGTTTCAGGATTCATTCTTCTCTGGGATCACTAGTTGGGAATGGGCTGGGCATTGGTCAGTAAGTGATGAGCACTCACATTGTGCATTACTCATTTGTATTTTCTAATATTATTATAATTATTTTAATTTAATTTTGTTTCAATTATTAAATTGTTTTTATCTCAACCAATGAGTCTCCTTACCCCTCCAACTCTTTCCCCCCTTCCCCTGGGGTGGGGGAGGGTGAGCAAGCAGCTGCATGGTGTTTGGCAGCCAGCCGGGTTTAAACCAAAAAATCTCCTCCTTGCTGTATTTCAGTGTGTATTTTCTGGAAATTACCTTATTAGACCTTTTGTGGGGTTTTTTTTCTGCTTTAGCATGTTTGTGTTTCTTAGCTTTGTTCAGGCACTTACCTTATTAGTCAATGAGGAAATAATCATACCATTACATAACTACCAGAATGAAATCATTGCTCTTCCTAGCATGGTTAGTGTCCAGTTCAATGAGAAGCCTGTGACCTAGGACTGTTAGTTGTGTGCACTGTAATTAAACCAACCCATTTACATGATGAGAATTTATTTTGAGCACTGTCCTTGCAGAAAACAGTAATTTCAACATAACGTGCATTTGTTGTGGAAATCCCATAGCAATGACGTTTCCTGAAAATTTGTGATACTGAACTGGCTGTCTATAAAAGTTGAACATGTTTTCCCTAAAGTCACAGCAGAAAATTATGAAAGCTATATTGCTCTCCTGCAGTCTGACCATACTTAGTTTTTATTGCTTCCTGAGCCCATGAGAATACCTGTAATACATTTAAAGCTGTTACTTTCATCATTCCAAGCTTTAGATGCAGGTACGTTGGCTTCTACTGCTCTTTATGGAGGTGCTAAAAGGCTCAGTCCTGTAAAGTGTTGCCCTCCTCCTGGTTCTGCTGATTTTGGTGTGAGGTTGGAAGGCTGAGAAATTTCTAGTCATCATTCAGAAATGCACAGATTTGGGCCTTAAGGAATCCTTAATTGGATCATCAAATCTGAGTAGCTTTACAATTTTTCTTACTGAGTACTGATATTGCCATTATAGATACTATGGCCAAGATATGCCTGGAAATATCCAGGGGTGTAGCAGGGGTAACTCTACTTCCAACTGTATGAGACAGGACTGATACCAGTGGAAATAAGGAGAATTGTTGCATTACAGGTCTTTGTTATAGTGACATATTAAGACAGTTTAGAATACGTATCAGAGAAAAAATACTAACTGCTATTACATTACCCGTCTACCTCCCAGAAATCATCCTTTGCATTTGCAAAGATAAGATTTTATCAGGGGGGGATGGGGCATCCAAAAAAAACCCAACAAAAAAAAAGCAGATACAGATTTTTGGTGAGCAAGAGAAAGAAGTTAAGTGTCCATTTAGAAGAAATTTCATCTGTTACTTTAATACAGGCTCTTTTAATTTTGTTCTGGTGCTTTTAAGCCAATGCTGAGACTTATCAAAAGATTGCATTTGGAAAAAAACACTTAAAGCATTTTTCTCATATACTGTAGCTTAAAAGGAATGTGTGAAATTCAAGATTGGAAAGTATTACACAAAAGTATTATTTTTCCTTTGGTTTTTTTTTAAACACATTTTTCCTCAAACCTGCCTCTCTACCAATGTCTTTTTCCCACAAGACTCCAAAGGAAAAATGACATCAAATGGTAAAATCCTGCTGTATGTTATTTCCAGAAGAATCCATGGAAATCTTGAATATGATTTTATCATTTGCACTGTAATGTTCCACTGTTAAAAGGAGCAACATACTGAAGAGTATTCAGTTGCTGAATACTTGATGGTAAGCAAAAGCTGATGTTTCTGTGAATATTACAAAACACTTAGGAATTTGTAGCACCTCAGATCTGTTGTATGATAATAGGAGTTAGAAATGGAAAACTCTTGTTATATCAGATTGACCATCTCCTTGACACCACCAGATTGTTGTCTTCATTGTACTACTAATTGGGAAATGTCATAAGCCATGTGGCTGCCACCACTTGCCTTGGGAATTAATGGCATTCCCATGGCATTAAAGCAACCTTGAATATTCCTTTCCTTGACTTCATCTTCTTGATCCTCTTTTATATCTCTTCATTGCACTAAACAATCCCTAATGTTGCTTTGCCTTTAGCTATTTGATTTCTCTCCCTCTCCTCTTTTCTGTTTTCCAAAAAATCACACAATTATTTATGGTGTTCCTTTTGGAATTTCTTCTATTTTGTTGTATCTTTCTGCTACTGAGAAGCCATGGGCTTATGTGTACCATAGGCTATAAAGAAAATGTTGGAAATGTCTACTGGAGAAACTGATGTTTAGGTAAGAAGGTACTAAGTTTTTTTGTGGCTGTACAAGTTAAACTTGCACAAGAACAGCAGCACAGGCCCTAAATGCAAGTCTATATCAGATTCACTATTGATAGAAAGGTGTTTTTTCCCCCCTAAAAACCTAATATACTTTTTATTCTATGTTTTACTGAAGCTGGTGTTGGATAAAGCTGCGTATACTTTACATGTACATATTGTAACTAAATTTGTTGAAAGCTTCTTTCTGACAATTATATCATGCATATTAAAAGGATAACTGCATTATTTTGACTTAAGGTACAGGTATACACTAGCAAGAGTAGAGCTCTGTGAATAACTGGGGATTTTTAAGTTTCTGACTTGAAGCAAAAAAATTTGTTATTTTGGGGCAACTTCCAATGATTGATTCAGGTTTCTCATTTTCTTCTCAAATAAATTATTTCACTTAGACTTTGTATCTGCTGACTTACTTTTTTTAAAAAAAAAACCCAACATGTTATATTCAAGGAAGTTTACTTGCAATACTTCAGCATGAAATGAAAATTCAAAATATTTTGAAAATATAAAATTTACTTTTTTGGCCAAATTGATCTGACATATTCTGCAGAAATTTGACCAATGGTTTGTTTGACCTGCATTTGCAATTTTGTAAGGAAAATCAGCTGAAAAGTTTGTTCAATATTAGCTAAAGTTACATAGGTAGATGCGGAATGTTTGAAGTTATACTAACAGGGAGGTTGTAGGTCTTCAGATGTCAATTATGAGCTGCAGCCAACCTATAGGAGTAGAAATTGACTGTAATATATATCTCCTATCCGTGAAGGATCTTAGATCTTCCTGCAGGCAGACACTGGGTGGCTGTCTCCAGGAGTAGGATTCGCTGCCATTCATATGAAAATGGTGGAAAATCTTGCCCTAAAGCTAACCTACCCCTGGAGTTTTGCCTATCTGTCATGGTGATCGCTTGTCTGGGAAGATAAAGGATTTGTTAATAGTCAGCTGGCTGGTCTGTCTGTCTGGGAAGTCAACAAAACAGCACAACGAATCAAGCAGGCAAAAAACTGATTACTATGGCATTACTTCTCCCCAGGAAAAAGCGGAGTTACATCTGGGCAAAAAAGACCCTGTTTTTAATATGTTATAATCTGTCTAATCTCAGTGTACATGGTCCAAGTATATTTTTTTTTCTGACAGCAAATTATTAAAGAGCCAACATTTCTGAAAAGCTTAATAGGGTTTTGGGCTGCACTGAATGGGAAGATATAAGCATGACGAAGAATAAATGGAAACATTGACATATGTGTGGCCATAATTAGTAAATTTTAGATTTCTATTGTGCGTATTTGCTTTAGAAGCTACTAAATTAATTTACTGCCCTAACAAAGGCTGATAGCTAATTAGAAAGAAGGGAGGTTTGGCCACTGAAAAACAAACTCATTTTTAGGGATTTACTTCCTGGCAAGAAATACCTGTTCCAGCTGAAATATGTCATTCTTGACTTCTCGTGATCATCTCTAAATGAAAACAACCATTTCTCAAAAAGTTGTAAGCTTTCCTAGAAAAATGTCCAGGATTTGATAGGTAGGTATCTGCAGAAAATAGGCATTTTTCATCCAAAATTTTGGCTTCATTGAAATTAAACTTCCACAGTAATGATCAATTACTTCATTTCACATAGGTAACTGCTTTTTAAGCAGTTTGACTTCCTGCAAGCATATTCAATTTGCTCTGTAATAATCTTTGGATTTTTTTTCTTTTGGTTGCTGAATGGAGCTTAGGATACTGTTATTAGAGTGCTGCTTACAGAGCTCTACATTGCTTCAAACTAACCAGCATCCCATTCCTTTTGTTTTTCTCTCCTTGATATCTATAAATGTAAGCTAGATTTGGTGCTTTGGCAGCTCCTTGTTTCTTACAGAACATGTTTATTCCAGCAGTGTGTATGGGGGCATGTGTGTGTATATATACGTGTGTCTGTGTGTGTGTGTGTGTGACCAGGGTCATTAGAAGAAGCAGCTGTGTGCCTTGGGAATTTTTGGTCATGTCACTGGATGTTTTTCCTGATGTTCAAATTTGGTAACTTTATATTAGAAACATTTTACATGTCTTAGGCATTTTCCAAATGCAAAGCAGAAGACAGACCTAAAGAAAGCATAGAAACTTTGCAACATTATAAATGTAGGACTCTGAACTCTACCATTTACAGCTCGAGTACTTGATAATCCCAGGAACTGTGAACTGGTGCACAACTCCTTCCCTTACCCAAAACAGACCGGCAGTAATTCAATGTACTTGTTCATTCCTTGGACCTATTGGTGGCAGCTCTAATACTTTTTAGGTGTTGGGGTTCTCAACAGAAAATTCTGCACTAGGATGCATATGGGTACTTGTGTGTGTGCACAGCATATAATGTAATGAAGGTTGAAGACAACAGTATTATAGAAAACAAGCCCAGCATAAGTTATTAACTGTCAGGATAAAATTAAATGATAGGAATATTTACTTGCTGTGCTTTGGAAAACAGAGAACCAAAACAAAAAAATTGCCTTGGAAGGGACATTGTAATTTTTCCTAACATGTCCCTTTTCACAGTTGGCCTGAATTGCCACAAGCCCATGTCTGCAGAGTCTCCATTGAGGGCTACTGCTTAGGGGCATGAACGTACAAGAACTTGTAAGGTATTTAAAAGGTAATTAAAAAAAAAATGTGGACACTTGGTAAATTTTACATTTGTCGTTGTTATCTCCTTGTTATCTCCGTTGTGTTACACTGCTATTACATGTCCCTATTAAGTCAGAATGACAAAAGGAAGATTTTTAGCAAGGTTTTTTAAGTTTTGTGGGAAACCTGCTATCCCCAAGGTAAGACCTCCCCCTTCTACCCCTGCTATTTTGTGGCAGTTTAGAAATTCAACTATTGATAGCTTCATATAGGTTGGACTTGTCATGTTAGTTGCAGTTAGTAGGCGGTATATTTAAGAGTGAGTGATGGAAACTGTTGTTTCACATTATCCATCCTGTGATGTATATGGTCCCTTAGGACAAAGAAAAGTTCACTGAATTAAGTCCTTGCTATCAGTTACACTACTTCCTAAATGAAAAGCAAATTTATTTGATTTACACAATGCTTTAATAAATGAGTCAGTCCATGCTTCCCACTCATTCAGCTGCCATCATTCCCCTTTCAGATACAAAACTCTGATCATTTTAAAATTATGTATGCAGTCATCAGTGACTCACTGGTGACTTGGGAGGCAATGGTAAGGCTCACTCTCAGTTTATTATTCCCGAAAAAGTGATATAGAATGCTGATCAAGTCCAGTTTTTCCAGTTAAATCAGTGTAGGGAAGTTTGTAGTTTGTCCGTCATGATGATCAATCTTCTGCACCACATTAGAATCGATGATTTTACACTAATCCTTTTCGCACTCCAAGTTAAACTGTGTCAGTTTGCTTGGGATAAGAAAGATATTGTTACTTCCTTAAACTTTCTGAAAAACCATTTGGATTGTGTCCATGGAATAAAGATTATATGCTAAGAAAAAGGAAGCTCTATATATTTTCTCAAGCAGTTTATAATGATAACGAAAATTATTAGCAATGAATACATGGAGTTCTTAAATCTTATCATGATTTTCAGAAATGTGACTTGGAGGTGCTAGGAAAAATGTGTCATCTTTTGTTGTTAACAAAAAAGCAAAAAGAATTTTTAACTTTGGTCATTTGGAACATTTAGTTTTGGATCCAAAATTTTATGAAAACCAGTTATTTTAAAGTTGTAGTTTGTTCTAAGGCTGTTTTATGTCAGGTCTAGAAATAGCAATATTAACCATCAGGCCATGAGATGGGGTGGTTTTTTCCTCTTTTAGGTGGGCATAGCTGAAGAAAGCGGTGCCTCCCTTCTCTAACTTAATCTGAACTCAAAATAACTGTTGTTGTCTTGTTATAACAGCCCTTTCTCTGAGTCACTGTATGAAAAAGAGACTGGGAAGTGTCGAATACTGTAGATCAAACACTTCAAAGCCAACTTTGACTTAGTTTTATGCATGCTTCAGAGTAGACTAATGTACAATAGTATCCAGGAAACTCAGCCAGTAATTCATAAGAGTCCAAAATGTTCTCCTTAGGATGAATCATAGCAGCATAAATGATAGGATTGGAGAAGATCCTTTAGGTCATCCAGTTCAAAGCCTGTGTATCTTCCTCTTCACTAATCCCCACTAGGATTCCATCTACCCTGTCTTTGCAAACCTTGACTCGGCCACCTCCCTGGGTAGTTTCTTCCATTGCCTAATTGTTTAACCTGAACATCTTAAAATGTTACACCATGATGCTCAGTATGAACAATTTATGACTACAGAAAATGATCCTTTCTCCTCCCTTCTGCCACCATGCTCAAATATCATCCCTGCCTTTATTTTTTTTTTCTCTAGCTGCATGAATAATAATTCCAGGAAAGTTGGGTTTTTTTAGCTGTCTTTGGTGCTTCTGTCACTGTAACTGCTTTTCTTTGAACTTTCAGTTTTCAAGACTCAAAAATACATTTTGATCTACAAATGAACTTTCTGTGACTAGATATATGTATGCATTAAGTCATGTTTTTCAAGAGGCAAATTAATACAACTGAGGTATTCTGTGTCTTTGTTTATAGAAGCTATGTTCATGAGGGTGCTAATGTGCTCTGACAAATGAACAATACAATTCGAGGGATTTAAGTGACCGAATCTGGTTTTGACCTCAGATATACACAATTTCATGTTACTAATCAGGATATTAATTTAATCATGTATTTAACTCTGTTTTGAAAACTTACCTCCAAAAACTCGTGGGGTTGCCTGCTGGAGGGGAGTTAAAATTTACCATGATTATTTCCAAAGGCAGCTTCCCAGTTCTTAACTGTGTTGTTAAATAGAGATATAAATCTTTTAATATACATTTGTCCAAGTGTGTGCTCAGACCAGTATTATTCTGATAGGATTTTTGGATGATCTATAAAATGAAACATTGAGAACTTCATAATGAGGAATATGAAGATGAAAGGAAGCTTTTTGTCCTGATGAATTGAGATAAAGGAGCCTTAATCTATAGACTTTTTAATTTTACACCCTGTATTTCTTAGGATGTGCCCAAGCTTGTCAGAATATACTGATGATAAACCTCTCTGATGTTAGTCATCTCCCCTACTATGATATAGCATGTGCCAGTTAGATCAATATGAAATTTATGTTGTTCTCCTAGACAACTAATAAATATTGCATGTTGAAAAAATACAGGGTAGAGGTGGGAAGGCTGATTATTGCAAGCCATGTTTATGTACTGCCTCCCATTTTGGAGTTACACAATAAAAACAGTTGCAGTCTGTACCTCACCTGTCAGCTCACCTCTCCCACAGTTTACTCATGTGGTAGTTCTTTGATCCATGCAGAAGTATTCCAGGTTCCCTATAGCCATGTATAGAGCTGTTGGGCAAAGTTGTGTGAAACTGAGGTAAATCCTGCTATATTACTTCAGTTCTGCCAGCCCATAATTACAGCTAATGCATTATGTTTAGTGGATCTACTGTGTTTCACGAGCTTGAAAGTAACCATTCATATTGCCCATTTTGGCATGGTGATTTGTAGAAATAAGACACAAGGGTTATTTGTAAGAAGTCAGTGTCATGGAATAACAGGTTTTGAAAGCAGTATCTTGGGCACTATTTTATGGCTCAAATAATTTTTTTTGGTGTTATTTTATAATTACATTTTAATTTTTAACATGTTATGTTTTCTGCCTAATAAAGGAAGAGATGCATGGGGATATTAAAGCCTTTTCATGAAGATTTTTTTCCCCCCATTATTTTTGTAAACCTCCCTTCCTTCATTTCTGTGCTGTTATGCTTCTTAGAAGTCCTCTAGCGAGTCCTCAAATGAAGCTGTGCAGTGTCAGTGTCACATGCCTTAGGTGTGCAATGTAGCGGGCTATGCTAATGTAGTAAGTGCCTCTTGGTCTCATAAATCTGCAGCTATTTTCTTCAGGTACAAAGAGCTGACCATAATCATACCACCTTTTTGCTGTTTCTCATCCGAACTATGTGCGAGTCCAGCTTTTATAAGAATTTGCAGAAACCAGTTTCATAATTCTTGCAAGCTCTTTTCCTTGATATGGTGTGAAAGTAAGATATTCTCCAGTATCTTTCTATGTAATACAGAGCTGTAAACAGCTCCAGATGTGATCTCAATGAAGCTATGTACTCAAGAACAGTATTAACTGTGAGCTCTGCAGTGGCTTCTAAACTGCATTGAGCTACCTGGGGCATTTCACTGCAAATGCGTGTCTTTAACAGCTTTTTCCACTGTGCTACTTCTGCAGGGCTTTCCTCAGCAAGTATCTGTGTTTAAGATTATTATTTCCATGATGTATTTCAAGTGGTATCTCCTTTTATCTTCTCTCAGCCTTGTTAATCTCTTAGTCTAGAGCAATATTTCTTTCTCCTCTCCAGCATTTGTAGCTCATCTTGGTTTCTTATAATCCGCATATTTCATTATCGTGCTACCTACCTCCTCCCCCTAGATCATTAATGAAACAAGATGGGACCTGCTGCTGGTCCCTTTGGCATCCCAGCATGTGCTGTGTGATAAGAGTTTTGAACAAAAGAACTACCATTGGAGGGCTGACCTTTGTAAACTCAAGCCAGCTCTTAACATGGTATTTTTAATTGTCCTTTTAAAAAAAAAAAAAGTAGAAGCTTCAGTAAGGGGAACTTCTTATCCCCTTAGGGGCCTTGGGCTTCCAGCTGTTGCTGAAGTTTTACTGCTTTAGTCTCTTGTATCTTGGCAATTTTATCCTTGATCTGCTCTGTTAGCTTCGCTGATGCTTTCCTTCAGTCTCAAGGCTTGAGATAAAATTTGTTTAGTTTGGTACCATCAACCATGAAAACCACTGTAAATACTGAAATCCCCAAGCACCAAAAAGCATCAATAGTGTAAAATAAAAACTGAAAAAGAAGTCTAGATGATTTTGCTTACATGGAATTGCACAGATCTAAATGAAAACATATTCTTTTAAAATGATGTAGATTGTTGGTGCTAATTCTGTGGGAACATGATTGTGAAGGCAGTTGGGCTTACAGACAACTGGTGGCTTGGGTTTAGAAGACGTGGATGCTCAAATTTTATTCTGCTGACCTTCTGGATCATTTCATTTCACTGGGCATGGGGGGACTTCAGCCTTCTTCAGAGATGGTTTGTAAGAGGGGGAAAAAAACCCAACAAAACCCACAACCCATTAAATCTGTGTGTTGCTTTTATTATTGTTTGTATGGCATTTGGAGATGGTGCCAATTTGTTTTGGATTGCTTTACATTCATTAGAAAAGGATTTGAGTTAAATCATTTTCAACCTAAACTAATAGTGGACATGTAAGAAACTGCTGTGTTAAATAATCACATTAAATTACAGTCGTGCAAGCATGTGCATATACCAATTTGTGTGATTATCAGCTGTTCTTTTTCTCGCTAGATATTCCAAGCAAGTTTTCATGAGTTTCTACCCACTTTTCCAATTCTGTCAGGTTAATTATTGCAAAGATTAATATCTGATCCAAGATGGATTCATCTCTTGAACTGATATTTGAAAATAGGAAACTCATAGTCTTGGTTTAAGGCAGAAGTTATCTTCAATACAGAGGTTTTGCTATTTTCCCCTTACCCAAAGTGGTAGCCTTGTATTAAAAAAAAATAAAATAATCATTGTTAATGAATTTATGGAGCCTAATTTTCTATTGTTTTGCAATTTGTGTTGCCAGTTCTACCTAGAAAAAGGGGCAGGCAAAATGCAAGTAGATTGGAGTAACTGTGTGTCAGATTATATGCCCAGTTGTTCTCTGTCATTTTTTTTCTGATGTAAAAATAGTCCATGATTTTATAACTTAGACTGTATCATCCATCACATGCATAAAAAAGCTGATGTGAAATTTCCCTTATTGCCTTAATTTTTTATATTTTCTAAACTTGCAAGTACTTGAATATGCAAGTTATGCATTTTTATGCTGTTTTGCATGTAATAAATTGTTTCCTCCAGGTATACCCAAGGCTTTTACAAGCTGATGCAATCAACAATATAGTGCATGTCGTTGCCAAGCACACTGAATTTTTAAGCATCTCCTTTCTGCTTTATAGGTTTGTCTGAGGATGCAGCAGAGGAAGCAGAAAAGCCGTGAAATCTGAAGACAACCCTCAGGAGGAATTTCTATCTGATGTCAAATGCATTTATAATGCAGCAGTACCAATCCATTTTACTCTGTACTGATTGCAGCTTCCAGAAGCAGAGGACTGTGTTAATTTATACAAAAGAGTTCCATTCTAATCATTTTGGTAGGGTCTCCCTGCCAACTACTAGCATCTTTTCTGTGAGCAAAGTTTAAGCACCCAAATGTGGTAGGGGTGTTGTGTTATGTTTTGCGATGTATCAGCCCTTTCTAAGGATTCAGTTGATTGATCAAAGACTGTTTACACATAGTTAAAAGCAACCTTTGTTTCAGGATATGTTTTATGGGGGTTTTTTTAAAGATATTCTGAACTGTACCTCCCTTTGAGATTATTCTAACATTTGTTATATCACAGTTTTGACAAAAGATAACTATCTTGTTTCCTCCTATACTAACATTCACGATTCCAGACAGCTGAATTCATCACCAAAAGAAAAACTGGTAATCCATCAACTTTTTTTTCTCTCTCATGTTGCTTATACAGACTCCTGCTCTCTAGAGATATAGAGTAAAATATGGTTACTGGACATAAAGGGCAAACCCTTTTGCCATTAACTATGTCACTATGAATGTGAATAAAGTTTACACTGTAAGTACCTTGAATATAGCAACACATGGATCTTTTTGTGATTACCTGTGATTTCTGGTTTTCCTGTCAATCAGTCTGTTCTAGTTATGGGTAAGATTTTCAAAAGTAACTAGTAATTTTTGAGTGCCTTAATTTTTATTAATCTAATTGGGTTGAGTTTTTAGAAAGTGCTCAGCCAGAGGATTGAGTTTTTAGAAAGTGTTGAGTATTCTCCTTCTGAAAGTCAGGTCCATGCAAGGTCCCTGAAATGCAACATCCAACAACTGAGATGACCTTTGAGAGGACCTTGGCCTAGGTTTGGAAGCATCAGCCTCATGTCTGGATTCCTGAGAGTGAGTTGAGAGATCAATAAAAGATACTTGGAACTGAAAACTGAGACCTGGGTCAAGGGTGAAAACAGGCATTTGAACAACGCCTCTCCTGGCTCTGGCTGGTTTATACCAAAATACAAGTTGGAGCCTTTTGGATGGCAGATACAAAAAGCACTGCTAGTCTCATCTTAGTTTCTGGTGGATGCAATTGCATGAGTAATCTCTGCATCTCACGCTCCTGTTGGTTTCCTCAACAGGTGTTCACCAAGTCCCATTCTAGCTGTAGAAGAGATCCCTCCAACTCATTTTTGTGCTGTTTCTGTAGAGGTTGTAACAGTTGCTGTGGTCTGTGCTAGCTTGATCTGTAGATAAAAAGGAGACAAAATTTTTCAGGATGTTTTAAGCCATCAATCTTCATCATCTCCATATCTACTTTCAACCTCTTTGTATCCATGCCCAAAACAAAACCAGCTTTGCAGTACTTGTGCATCTGCTGCTTAACCCTCTGGTCCTACTCCGGCTCAGTAAACATGATATAACCATGTTTCATGGAGCCTTTTTCAACATCTTAATGATTAAATAGAGCTAAGTGGCCAGGGATCTGGGTAAGGCTTCTGATACCTCTAGGACTGAAGTGGGCAGCAACTCCCAATAAAAATGACTCTGTCCCCCAGGAGACCTCAGATATCTACAAGTTGTGGGGCCAGAAATCTTGCTTCTTTCCCAGGAAGGAAAAATCCTACCCCCTGCTTGTTATGGAGTGATTCTGTTGGCTGAGTTGTCTTCACTCTGATCCCTCCCCCGTGGTTTTCTGTCAGGAGGGTGGTATCCAACCCATTGTCAATGTACCCTGCTGCGCTGCAAAATTACACAATAAAATAATCTCCTGTAGTCTCTCTACACACCTCAATGACCAAAGAAAATCCATGAAGAACTAATCAATTACTGTAGCTATTAGGCTTAAACTTTAACTATAGATCTCAAATCTTCTTTTATCCTCTTGTCAGTGGCTATAGGTAATCTAGAAAAATCAACCACAGTTACTACTGAAAGCCCGGACCATAATGGTGTAGAATCCTGGACCAAAGAATCCTAAGCTATAGGCGTATAATATAGCTGGAAAGCACACTACTATGAGAGTTCTGTGAAATATATTACTCTGTCATAATTACCATTATTGAATGTGATCCCAGTGCTGAGCTGCCTGGCTTCACAGGGAGTTTAGGGAAAACAACAAGTAGGCACTCAGGTCAATTATATCATCCTCTCTTATTTAAGTTATTTTCTGTCATTTTAAGATGTGAGACTCAGAAACACTCTTATTTGCCTTTTCTGCTCCATGCTTTGTAAAATGAGGTCTCATGAGAATAGTTTTACAGAAAGGGGAAAACATACTGGTAATAAAGAGGGGGAAAGGAAAAGGTAGAACTGTCTGTAGTAGTAATGTATGACCTCTTTGTATATTGCACTAAATTGCAGTATTTGATAGTATCATCAGGATTTAAAAGTGGCATTGAGTAAAAATTAGTTTCCCGCAATGCCAAATACTCCATCTAATTCAGAGGAAGGAAGTAATTGAAATGTAGTAATTTAAGCAGCAGGCTAAGAGGAAATATTGTAAAGTAATTCTTAGCAGTTCTCAAATGTAGTTTGAATTTTTAAGAAAGTTCTTTTTGGCTGGAAAAAAAATTGGGCCAATTACAGGAAGTTTTGAAGTTAGAGAGTTGGCCAACTAAAAAATGTAAGGAAACATTGATAGTTCAGGGGGACCAAATGTTTGGTTCTCATCAGTGATGTTTCTGAGGCCAAGACAGACATTACTGGCCAATCAGACTATTCTGAACAGGATTTTAGAGTAATGCCTGGTCAGCTGCTCTGGTCAGCTTAAATATGCAGCCTGTGTGCACATTTAGCTATTCAAAGAGAATTTTATATGTTTAGGTGGCTCACAGATAAAAATGAACTTTAAATGATCATTTTATTGAAATTAATTTTGTATACATATATATCTAAAAGGAATTTTGTGACATTTTGAAAATCATACTGTGAGTCATGACAACTTTATTATATTTGTGCTGTAGCACTTTGAAATGCATTTTCTAAAATAAGTCTTAACGTAAAATACATACCTTTTTTTGTTGTTGTTGTTAAACACGTAAAAACCTCTGGAGTTTATCTTCTTGGTAGAGTTTATTTTCTAAATGTTATTATCCAAGGGCTTTTGTTTCGTTTTGGTTTTGTGCTGTTGCAATTTAGAAAAACAGATTAAAACAATTACTAGTCTGATGACCAAAATCTGGAGGTCTGGGCTCTGCTGATCTTTTGGGCTTTGAACATAATGCTGAGTTCAAACTAGGGCTGTGGTTTCCAGCCCCAGATTGATTCTTCTGTCCAACTATTGTTAAACTATGACACAGAAAAACAACATTACTTTTAAGGGGCTGGGTTTTGCTTTATAATGTCTTGTCTTTTTCTCTTCTTCAGCATTTACTGTACAGTGAACATTAGAGATAAGTTTCAATATTCTTGTATTGATTATAAAGAGTAATTTACTGCCATAAACTGAAATTTGCTGAGCAGAGATTGTATTTCTATGTGAAGTCCTTCTAGCATAAAAAAATTACAGGCTATGCATCATATTGAATAAGTATCCTTCCTTCTTATCAGAATATCCTGTTTATAAGTAATCTATTAAAAAACCTGATGCAAAGGTGCTGTAAAATATATGATGTATTCCTGAAACCAAGCTTCTGTATCTCTTCTTTATTTGAAATTAACCTTGAGTTTCCCATAGCCTTGTTTGTTGTCACCCCTTCTCATCATGCTGTTTTGTTCATTTGCTCCCTTGTAGCATAAGGTTCCTCCAGTATTTATGTGGTATCTTCATATGCTGTTTGCAGATGACTTAGTTCCTTTGCAGCTCAAAGGTAAAGTTGGCATAGCTTTCCTTTGGTTCATTGAGTCTTGATCCTCTTGAGGGGACAGAATGCCCTCAGGTCCTGTTGAAGCAAGTGGGAGGCAGAGGCACTGGTGTCTATAGGGCTGGGCTTGTAATTAGCAAAAGTGACCCAAAAGTGGTTTTGAATGCATTGTTTCTATGAGAACTTATTCTGATATTCCAGTGGACCAAGTTCAACACAAGTTTGATATTTATATAAAGACTGAAAAACATTGCTTGGTTTAAAGTCTGAAACGTCTCTCTACTTGTCCATCTTCTGTCTTGTAAATTCTTACAATGGTCAGTAGTATCAGGAATGATGATTTCTGTCCTCTTTGCAAGATAGCTAGCTGTTTGCTGTATAGAAGCTGCTCATTTGGGGAAATATGCTTTATCCGGGAGACCAGCAGATCACAGCAGAGACACCTAGCCCTTTTGTTAGCCTTAAATGTATAGCAGGTATTTTTGGTTAATCATGGGATGGAAGCATAACCCAGTTAATTGATTTGACCTGGTGTTCTCTGACAATGTGTCCTGATTGCTGTATCTTTACATCTGCTATAGCAGGGAGTACAAACAAATGCAACATGCAAGCACATTTAAGTAAGTATAATTGTAATTTTAAAATACTGTGGTATTTTCCAAGGGTTTCATATTGTTGAAGGCAGGAAAGGGAGTGAAATACCATTATATTTTCATATGCACTCATCATAGGTTGATGTTTCCTTTGCATGCACTGTCATGTGCTTAGATTTACTATGTGTGTATGAGGCATCTGTGCTTGCAGATGAACCTGCTGTACTGAAGATTTCAGTATCCATCCTCATTCTTAAAATGAAAGGATTGAGCAATATCATGTTTTTATAGCAGGAAAAAACCCACTAAAGTAACCAGGAGCCCTTGGAAGAGATCCACACCCTCAGGCTATAGCATGTAAATTGATGTTAGCTCTAATGGGAGTATTTTCTATTTGATATAGCATGAGCATATTGTATTATTCACTTGTTTCCTAGCACCACTTTAACACTACACTCTCGTCATAAAAAATACTTCCTTTGGAAGTTATTTTTGGCAAAACTAGTTAAAACTCCAGAGCCAAATGATAACAGTGTTTGATAAGGTATTTTGATTGATCTTTATAAGCAGAATAGACTTGGAGTGCTTCCTAAGTGGGAATGATCATTGCAGATCATTGCTCACCCTCCACCACAGCTCCAGCTGGGTGCTGACTGACAGCGTATTCAGCTGCAGAAACAAGATAAAAGCTGTTCCAATTATGTAAGCTGTTGCCTGATCAGAAATCTTGAAGGGAGGTCAGTCATCCTGAGTCATTACTGTAACCTGATTAGAGGCCCAAATCTACTTTCATTGAATTTAACTGAAGTATTTTACCATTGATTTTGACAGGAGAGCATCCATACTCTTCTACTGGAGGCTGCATGTCATAATAAGATGACATATAAGCACCATTTAACTCCTAGCTAGATGATGTAATGAATTATGAAGGTTGCTCCAAAAGATACTATTCCCAAAATACAATATGCATGAGGGTTAGCTAGTCAGTATTAATTAAATAGCTGCTGCATTCTACCCCAGAAGTGGTTGCTTCTCTGTAGAGAGTGATGCTGCATGTGAAATAGGCCCTTGCAAAATAAAACCCCAGAGCATTTTATACATGTTACTTCAGCCACTTGTGAGATGAAGTCACTCTCAGGATGATGTATAGCAGCTTTTCAACAACTAAAGCAGCACTATTAAATAGCTTAGGAAATCAAGCAATGAACAGCATGCTCCCCTTTTGCTCCCCAGACGAGAGAGTATGGGTGGGAAGTATTTCCAGGACACGTTCTATTAAGAAGAATGCACTTACTTAATTTGGCATTTGATCCACAGAAAGCTTGGCCCTCTATCTTTTAAAAAGTTGCCATGGTTTCTCTAAATTGATGTTGTTGTTGTTATTATTACTATTTCCTGAATTTCATGTACTCTTCAAAAATTGGCACCTCCAGTCTCCTCTCATTATACTGAGACATTTTATCATTGCTAATGAATGTAGCATAGGTGCTATTCTTAGATGACCTTCGGAAACAACAAAGGTTTTCATCCAAGGATGGCTTGGACCAGTTCTCCTTACTTTGCTAAATCTGATGAGACCATATCACAAAGTCTACAGTGTGTTTGGGAAATAAATTAGTTTTTATTGTATTGATTTTATTACTTTGTTCATTTTAAAGGATAGACCAGTTCCACAGCATCTTGGAAATGTTAGACAATATATGAAGAAGTTAGTCTATAACAGATGATATTCCAATTCATTATGAAGCAAGCATTCAATAATTAATGGTTACTTCAAGTGCCCACAATATATTATAATCATGGTTGGATTCAATTACAAGAGACATAAAGGGGATTATTGTACTTTTTCTTCTCCTGATGGTATAATGAAGTGGAGGCAGTTGGGATCCATAAATATTGGAGAACAGTCAAGTTGCTACATATATAACAAGAACTGCTTTTCCAGCTGTCTGGATGTGTAGTGTCTTCCTTCTGCTTGAGCAGTGACTGTAACTAGGAACCGGTCAGAATACAGCTTGGTTAACATGGTGCCATTGCTTCTGATCCAGTAGAAACAGAGTTTCTCTTGACAGCATATTTGAGTGCCATATTCCAGCATTAACTAGATATTTCATGGTGGTACAACACGTATCTTTCATCATCACACTGGACAGCTGCTTTGCAGACTTCAGGGTCCTTGTGAGGGAAGTCTTTTGCCCATTGCTCTGGGCAACAGTATTTCAGCTGTAAGGATTTTCCCCTTCCAGCAGTGACTAGAAGGCCTGGGAGGAGGAAGAGGAGACCCAAGGAGCTGGATTCCCAGCAGGATTGTGTCCTAAAGCTCCTATGTCAGCTGCGACTGGGAAATGTATTCTCCTGAGAAGAGGAATCCTGCCTTACCTGGGTAATACTGTGCCCCCAGGATTAGTACATTTGGGTGTTTGGTGGTGAGGCAGCAGGGCTAGATGCAGTGGTAACAACCAGCTTGACATCAGTAAAAGAAGACTGAGAATGAATGCTTCTGTGGCCAAGCAACCAAAGAATAATATGGACAATATGACTGGCCTTTCAGAAAAGCTAATGACTTACCATTGTTGTCCCATGCCGCTGCAAATCAAGAGATCGAGTCCCAGGAAAGCAAGGTCCTAGCAGAGGAAGATGATACTTCCTCACTGCAGGCAAGAAGGACTGGAAAAGGCAAAGGGTGGTCTTCTATGTAAGTGCTACAGGTGAGCTTGGCAAAAACAAGGTGGAAGAGAGTTGTGAATATGTAAGTGGTTAGAGAGTGTGGATGGTACACACTTAGTGTATTAAGAATTTATTTAATTTTTCTATTTTTGTCTTTTTTTTTTTTTAACAAAGTCATTCCACATTCAGCATTCATTAGCTCATCTCACGGGGAGAGGAGTCCTTCCTTTGCTTTTAGTCCTTCTCGTCATCCACATTTTTGTAGATAGCAGTCACTCTTGCAATCATGTCATTCATTTCTTTTCCTTTTTGCTTCTTTTCTTCCTACCAGATCCCATTGACCATAAATTGATGATTTTGCCCAGCAGCCTCTTTGTAGATGTGTTTTAAAATCCTGAAAGAAGGAAAACTTCCAGCAAAATGAGTCTTTTGGTCAAACCTTTGAAATACAATGTAGCTATTCTTCTCTGGGATGAATAACATTGCTTTCAGAATCAGGAAAATAATGAATGGAAAACCAAATGTGCTCTAAAGAAGTTGAAGCTTTTTTTAAAGGGCTACTGCCCAAGTATGTCATCCAACGGAGGAAAGTTGGTAGCTGCATTGTTTTTTGTACGACAGCTACCCAGACGGTGATGTGATACCTTTTATTGGGCTAACCAAAGTTAAAATTAGAACTGAGCAAATAAATCCCAATGAGTAACAGAGTTCGTACATTTAACCTTTCTTACTTCTCATTAAGATCAACTTTTTCAAACCTGGCCACTGGTCTTTGGCTTCCAGTTTACAGCATGCTGAGAGAGGACCTAATTGCTAAGCCTGGTGAGCTTCCTACCTTCAACTTGACAATTTTGATCGCACAAAAACTAATAGGCACAAAAATAGAGTCACCAAATTTAAAGACAAATTATTCCTTCTCTGTATCACTTTTAGCCCTGTTGATGGCTAGCTCTCCTTCAAAACCAGTCGTGCACTACTTCAAGTGAAATGAGCAGCACAGCAGAGGTAAGCAGATCAAACCATCTGTAAATGGTGAAGTTGTATAACTCTCACTGATTCAGCATCCAGTGGGTGTGGCGGGGCAGCTTCCAAAATGGTACACTTACTCACCAGCATGGCCAGAGGACATTTTGTTCAGAAAAAAACCAGCCAGAGAGCATAAGCAAAAGGATTACCCTTCTCCTTCTTAATTTCTTGTGCCTACTTCATTGTTACTCAGGGCTAGACTGTTAGTCATGTGGCTTCTGTGGTGAGAAAATTGTGGGTTTGACTCTCAGCTAGTACAAACCAAAACGGGTAGTCGAGGCTCTGACAGTGTGTGGGAACAGCCCCAGAGTCATGCACTAACCCTTTTCCCCTTCTCCCCCTCTCCCCGCACATGCACAGGCTCCTCTGTGCTCCTGGACAAGGCAGAAGCGGGGATGCTCAGTTTTACTTCTCAAGGGTAAATCTGCTCCAGCACACGACTCCAGCAGAGGCTGTGTCTGCAGTCAGGCTGTGCCAGCATCCCTCACGACTCGCCACGGATTCCCCCAGCTCTGTGCCTCTGCCTGACTCATGTCAGAGGTGTCATCTGGCTCCCCTTTTATATATTTTCCACCCTTTGTAAACTATAGCACCAGGTGGTGCTTAGAAAATACTCATAAACCCATATAACAGTTTTTTGCCTCTCCCTATGGGCTCCTACGTCTCTCTTCATCTTCAGTGTGTGCCCATGGGCATATTTTGGGTTAATGTACCACACAGTCTCTGCTAGGCTTGGCTCAGTCCCTGTCCTTTCCCTCACTAAGGCCTGCATTATCAATACTAACTGATAATTTGGATTGTGCTCTTTTTTTAGATACCCCAATTAAACTCAAGGGCCGTGGCTCAGTCTGGGAACCCAGAAAGTGAGTCTCCAGATTTGGAGAATTTGGTCGCGGGTGAATAGAGCTATTGTTCGGCTCCTCCCATGCTTATACCTTTGCAATCTGGCTGGATTCTGCTAGCTGGGAAAAAATACTTAGTTTGCATTACACCTCTTCTAGGAGAAAACAAAGTATAGCTTTCAGGGCCATCTTTTCTTCCTCATTTCTTCTAGTTTGCATCATGTAAATTCAAACTGTCTTAATCCTTTTCTGTGCTTGGGCCAGCAGCTGAAAGCCTGCAAAAGTACGTGCATTTTATTCTCTGTGCGCTCTGCAGAAACAACTTTACAAACCACAAAGACTATTTTAAAATAAATGGCCATTTTTTGAAATCCTATCATTACAAAGCTGAGGCTTGATTGTTGTCCTCCGAGTGCTTCATAGCAGCAAAATTCCTGCATTTTGGGATTTGTGCTGTCTATTCATCCGGTTGGAATGGATCCAAAAGCAAAGCGTGGAACGGTTGTAAGCAGTGGCTAGTGCTCACAATGTTGCTTTCTCTAATAGATGGTCTGTATTATCGTTTTATGGAATGCTCGGATGCCAGTTCATCATCATTTGGAGTGTGGGGATGATTTTTTATTTTTAAATAAAGATGCACAGAAATGATCTTTAAGTCATCCAGTTGCTTTCATTACTTTTGGCACAACAGAACTGAAAGCAGCTCCACTGTGGGGCGGCAAAACCCTTAGTTCTGTGATTTATTATTGGATACTTTTCTTTCTTAATATGAACATTTATGAAAGTAAACACATGCTTCAAAACCAGTCCATCTAAGAAAGTAACTGTGAAAGTTAAGAAATACCATCCTGGATGATCTCTTAGGGAAAGGTTGGGGTCTCCACCCTGCGGATGCTCCACACCACGTGTGTCCCAAGCAAGCTGTCCGAGCAATGCCAGTGGGCAGCCAAGTCACGCAGTTTGCTTGGCATAGTCTGTAAATACAGGGGCAGTCTCACACCTTTTCTCTGAAGGTCTCCAGTTGGACTTTTGGGTTTGTTTCTGTCTAGCGTCCATGAAACCACTGGCTCCCAAGGAGAGCCTGGGAGACCCTAGACGCTGACAGATGCTTAGCTGAGTTTGTGGATTAATTTATGTCTGGTGCCAGTTTGAATGTGAGAGATAACTAAACAGGTTGCAACAGGTGGACTGTCCTTGGCTGCTCCTGGGACCACAGTCACGTTCCCCCCAGGCCGGTGGCGTGGCTGTCTGTGTGCACAGCACTCAGTGCTGCCACTTTCAGAGGGCTACGGACCCAAATTCCTCCTCCTGGGGGCCCCAGGAGATGCAGCCCCTTGGGAGAAGAGACCTGTTCCTTGGGTAACCCAACACAGAGTGAACCTGAACACAGGGGTACCCCACTGCTGTAGTCGCCCCGCTTTTGAATGGCGTTCTCCTGCCTTCCTCTGGGGACCTGTTGCAACGAGTGCTTACAGAAGAGCCTTCTGCCCATGATGTGATTATTCTTATTGACCTCATTGGGGCTACTCTGATGTGTGAATGTTTCCTGGGGAAGGGTCTAAATTATGTGATCTATGAGCACAGTGAGCAGTTTCTGAAGTACTTACAGCACCGTAATGTTCTTTTTGTTTAATAATAGATATTTATTATCTGACTTCCATACTGATACAAACTACACTACAGCCATACAGACTGATTTCAGTTTGATCAAAACATAAGAATATTAAAGCCAGTTTGATCAAAACCTAACAATGTTAAAACCAGTTAGAATTTTAAGTGATTTGGTAAAGAGGTAAGCTCTGTGTTGGTTTTCAAACTAGCTTAATTAAAACCCAAATCCCCAAAGCCACAAACTCTGTTCTGAACTAGTTTATCACTAACCAGCCTCTCACAAGACATTGTTTTTGTGTGTCAGAATACCTGCCAAGTCACTACCTTGAGACTTCAGAGCCTATGTTTAAAGACACCTAAAATAAATAGTGTACACCACATGTAAATACATATTTAAAATTCTATGAAGCCTTAAAACTGTTGATTAATTGTTTTCTTTGGTCACGAGTAATTCAGCTGACTCTTGGGTTTAACCTGCTAATATATACAAGACATGTGACTGATACTTGCCCAAAGTAAATACTATTCCCTGTGTCTGTTCACCTCATGCTTCTAAATGATGTATTTAGAGGTATGCTACTGTCAGAGAACTTGGAGATTTGGCAGAAACCCCCTGCAGATCTGTGCAATGACACCGAAAGCCCACCTCTGGCACATTTGATGATGCTCTCATCTCCCCCTGAAAAGCCTTAGATAGCTGAGAGGCAGGTAGATGAATTACACTGCCTTCTGGAAGTACATTTTTTCTCTTGCTCACATGGCTGTGTGCTTTCTTTTTGGTGAATGTCTGAGATTAATCTGACCTGGCTGAATTGGTAGCAAAATCAGATGTGTTTTTAACAAATTTCTTCTTTGTTGTTGCTGATTTACTTGCTTATTTCTTCTTTTTTCTGTACTCTTGTCTGCTTTTGGGTTTAAACACATGCAGAATATCCAGGGTTTAATTAGTCAGATTGATGGACAGTTCAGTATAACTATGAAATCTTGTAGTATTTCTCCTTTAATAATGGCTATATTACTTTTGATGAAACGGCATAACTCGCAGAAGTTTCAACAGATCAGTGCAGGATTACCCTGATTTGCTCAAATATATTACCTGAACATATCCTGGTGGTTGGAGCTGAAAAAGACTGCTTATGATTGTCGGTTCATTGCTCTTTATATGTGTGGTACTGTCAGTCAGTAGGACAGATCAGGCATTAATGCTAATCTAGTGTGCTTCATTTAAATCAGAAGACAAGAAGAAATAATAGGGAGGATTTCTTACCCATACCAGGTGTAATGTTGCATAGCCAATTTTCTAAAACAAAAAATCTGGAAAATAACAACAAATAGGAGTTCTTTGTAAAACTGTCTTTTGGTTTGCTTTCAGATAAAATAAGGTATGCTGTACTAATTGCAGGGACAGTAAAAGCGAATGTGCTGTACAGCCAGCGCCAGATGAGTGGAAAGAAAAAGCGCATTTTGAGAACAAACCAAGAAAGCATTTCTCTCGCGTAGGAGCAAGACATGAGCACACATGGATTAGATTGCTCTAACCAGATCTGTGGTTCAGGTTAATTGGGGAAGCAGCTCCAGCTCGTCCCTGCCCTGTGGCTGCCGGCGGCAGGGCTCTGCTCGCCCAACACCGCCACCTGCCAGCCACGGCCCCACACAGCAGCTTGTCTTTTTCGCCTGCCATTGTCGACAAGCTGTAACTTTTTATTACAGATGACTTAAAATTAATGGCCCTTAGTCTCCTCTCACTCATTTGAGTGTGAGTGAGGGCACCCATGTGAAGGAGAGGAGGCTCCGACTTGGCGCATTTCATTCCTCAAACCCCACCTGTGAGTTTTTAAGCCTTTAGTTGTCATTCAAAAAAAGTCCTGGGAGAAATTCTGCTGTAAAACAAGACCAGCAGCAGGAGGGACGAACTCACGGGGTAGAGGCTCAGTAGGTGAAGTGATGGTCTTACAGGATGCGTGCCATTGGAAACTTGTCTTTTAGCAAAAATGCAAGCCTTTGCTTTTCTGTGCTTGGTACGGGCAGCTGCTTTTTGAACTGGAGCTTGGCTGAAGGGAAAAATCTTCTGTCAAAATAAGCATGTCTTGTCTTTTGCGGGGGGGGGGGGGGCAGGAGGTGGGGTCAAGAATTTCTGCGCATGCAGAGCGGCTCTCTCTAGTACAGAGAGGGCCCGTCCTCATCTCCAGTCACCAATCTTCCATTTTATAAAATGCTTCTTGAGTACTCCTTGTTTGTTGCATTTATTAGCTAGTATAGCAGCCAGGCAAAATGCAGGATTTGGTTTGTCTCACAAATTGAAAACAAAGAAGTACCTCATGTATGTCACTCCTCATGTGATTTCATTAGCTCTTATCCTTTATCAGACACAGCAGATGTTCAGGGCTAAACCTAACACAGAAACACATAACTCACACAAAATAATTTTTATTATCTCTGGAAGACAAACTATTTACAGCAGCAAAGTAACAAAAAGGAATACGAGCATATGCCACTTCATGCTGTTTGCTTGGCCTATGGCCTCTTGAATAGCTTCTGCTGGGAATCCCATAGTTAAGACGGCATCGGCATTTCTGTTAAATTTTTTTGTTGTGGTTGTATTAGCATATTTGATATGGACTACTACAGCAGTCCATTGTCTCTATAGTGGAGCAATATTTTCCTGTACTGCATACAAGTATTTTCAGTTTGAGCTACTTGCATTTATATCCATTTTAGTTTATGCTCTGTCCATTTGGTTTGCATTTATATGAATGCAGATGATGAGGATCCTTTTGAAGACTTTTGCAATGAGAAACTCCTTACGTAAGGCTAACTTTTTTGAGTTCTTAGCGAATATAATTTAAACAATAGAAGTATGCAAGTTTGCCTGTGCCAGGACATTCTATGTTAACAAACTTTTAAAATGTTACTCATTATCTTTATCTTGCCACAAATAAATTAAATGCTTTGCATGTTCTAGGGGTTTATGGAAAACTGTCAAAATGATGAGTTGTTTGATAAAATTTATAAACATTTATTCAAGTAAGTCCCACTGTAATTTTTAGATACTTTCTTGTACTTTCCTTTTATTTAAGGACTTTGACCATATGCTATTTTTAATCCTGTTACAGTTCTAAAACCTCTTAGTGTGGTCTTCAGACCTCATTTACATCCATTTAGTTTTCTGAATATTTTGCAGTAGGGGAGCTTTCTCAGGAGCACCTCTTTGATACGCTCAGGCCAGTCTCGAGGTTATTAACATTATCTCCCAGAGGAAAAGAGTCCATGCAAGAACTACTGTTTGTTCACACTGGTAGGAACCCTTAACTTTAAAACACGATTAAGCCCAGAAATTTATGAACCTGCATAAGTGTTTGGAAGGCTGCAGCCCAGCTCACTACGACTGAACTGTGAAGACCTGATCAGCCACCAAAGGATGAATGGTAGAGTAAATCCCATCCGCTCTCCTGCATGAAAGTGCGATGTTTCCATCATGATCCCATGAGTTACTGCGGAGCTTCCCGACTGCCATGTCCTGATGCACAATAATAAAACACTTTCCCAAATTACAGGTCTCTCTGCGAGAACGTGCAGGATTGAAGCTTATCAGACCCACGCCTCCAATTACAGCAAATGTGTGTGACCTTCTTTTTGATTGCATAAGTTATTGGATCAGGACTTCTTTATCTTTTGCAAAATGTTAGTAACAATAGAAATGTGTAAACTCAATCTGATGTGCAAACCACCTTCAGTGCCTTGTAAATACACATTTAGCAAAACAGAACTGAAAGTGAGTTGTGCCAATTTACATAGCCTTCAATACGGTGTTTATCAGAGACATACTTCCTTCTTTACTTTGAGAAGTCTCATAAATACAAAGAAACTGTGTTAGAATAATGCATAGCAACAAAAGTAATAAAAGCAGGCACACTCCCAGTGCCGACGTACATGCGTTCCTATGTAGCATGTTTATTGCACAGTTTCTTGCGTGATAAGGGACCCTTAGAAAGGCCTATGCCCGAGACCTAGAAGAGTGAATTTCTCGAACAAATGAAAATACATGTGAATTCTAGTGATTCAGTGCCTTCCTCCACTTCTGGAAGAATTCTGTAGCCATGAAGAATGGGCCTTCTAGCAAGTTTGACTTGCCAATGAAACATAACCATGTAGATAGATGTGAATGTGATCACTGCCATCATCTTCGCTGTTGCTGATGTTAACCATAAAGCTTTTTTTTTCCTTTTTAGGTGAGTACTCAGTTGAACCTTGATTATGACCAGCTAATGGCTGACATCGTTTTATGGCTGAGAGCTGGGACAGCATTACTGGAGAAGAAGCTGAATTACATACAAAGTGGTATTTGTGAACAGCTACCGCTCTGTCAAGCTGCATGAGCCCAGGCTGACCAATAGACAGAACTAATGAACGTATCCTTTCAATAACAACTGATACCATGTAATGCTTATACAAAAGAGGTAAGGGTTTTGATGACATGACTTCTGTTTTAACTGCCGGCATATAACAATGTCTAAGTGCTTATCTGATAGCAGGACATGGTTTTCAGTGTCACCCTATGATTTTGTCAAAATTGCCACAGCTTTGAATGCTGTTTGGTACCTCTTCAAACAGGGATGCAAAAGGGAAAAAAACCCTTGAAACTGTAGTTGATGTGGCATTACAGCCAGAAAGGATGCTGACCTCTGATAAGGTAGACTTGGGAGACAGGGTAAGGGAGAGGTAAAAAGCTGAGACAAATACCATACCTGTAGCACTGAATGGGTGAAACTAAGGTGGGAGGATTAAGATGGCATATTTCCCTCCCAGGCTGGGTTTTACTTCATGAGAGATTTAAATAACAGAGTCATCTTCCTCTGTGACATGTCACCATTATCAATATTAGGAGGAAACAGAGGTTGCTGCTAACAACGAGCATCTCCCCTCTTCCCCGATGAGAGGGGAGATAGGGAACCAGGGCAGCGGGAGACTCAGAGGCAGCACCAGCCCTTGGCAGGCTCTTCTACCAGGCAGCTAGTGATCTGTGAAGTGTGCTGTAGGCATGGCATGGGGAAACTTCAGCAGGTGTTCCAAGCAGTGGAGATGGGCAAATTCCTCACCCCAACACAGGTACTACTACTGAAGAGGCACAGACCCACTGAGCTCACCCCATGGACAATATTTTCATGCTGCAGATGTTGATTCAGAGGTAAGTTTTAGGCCTAATCAGTGTGCTTTAGTGATGATCACACTTTTTTTTTTTTTTTTTTTTTTCCCCACAGGAAAAGTAGAACTGTGTAACAAATCTGTGTGTATTGCTCTGTAACCGCCCTGCCTTAGGTATGATTTATGAATGAGTTATGGCAGGGATTGAGTGTGAAGTTAGTTGCTGTCGTCTCTTGTCTTCATTTCATAAAGGATATGAAACTTTTTGCATTTGCAGAGTATTTTAGCAAGTTCCCTGCTGTTATTTGGATGCCTGAATTGTTATTTGATGCCCTCAATGTGATTTGTATGTTTCTCACACCGGGTGATGTTAATATTTAATGAATTTTAGACCATCACAAAGAGAAGATTCAATGCACACAATGATATAAGTACTCTCCTGTGGTAGTTGTCACGAGAAATTATTAGGGTAGACTTACGGCTGTTGCTTTAGAAGGCTGTGGCTGCACTGGAGTCAGAAAAGGGAAACATAGCCACTGACTACAGATAGAGGAGTAAGAAAAAGCCAGTTTGCCAAAAGATTCATCACATCTTTCCAATGGAAAAAACATTCGGACATGTGAAAATCTCTTCTGGAGTAGTGCATAGTAATATGTAGCTCTACGGACTCATCTATGTTTAAAATGCAGGGAATCGTGAAGATGACATTTCCCAGAAAAAAATATATCCAAGTTATACGCATTATATTTATATACTGAGTTTGTTATGTATTCTACACAATGTGGAGCAAATTTGATATCCCACTTTAGGGAATATAAAACCCTTTTAATAGCATCTAAATTATATTTGCCTGTGCAGCTTCAACCTGTAGAGACTGAAGTTGGGAGGTAAGAAAAAAGCAGGCTTTCTTTTCTCATGGAGAGGGATTTTGCTAGTCTTGTCTACAAGTTTACCAGTATCAGTTTTCCATAGTCCCTATCATAGGTGCAATTTTAGCTATTTTAGGACTTTAACTTCCTACCATAAAGGTAGGTGACAAATTGCATTGGCAGTGAGGTGTACATATCTTACTTCATAGAACCAAGCTGCAGGCTATCAGAGGTCTTGGCTTTTGGGTTTTGTTCCTCAAATGAACATGCAAATCTAATTGTCTTGCATCTTCATGGGAAGTGAAATGTATTTAAAGTAGTCCTGTACGTACCAGCCTGCCATGCACCTGATTTGCCGCTACTGTAAGCTTTTTTGAAATAGCAGCTCACATCCACCCCCCCAAAGAAAGAAAATAAGAACGTGTATAAATCCGAAAGCGTTTTTCAGCTTGTCGTCAGACTAGTTTATTTCAGTGAGCAGTCACTTCCCCGAAGTGAAACATCACAGTTTGAAGAAAGATTTGTAAAACAGGCTTGGGAAGATCTGTCACAGACAAACCTCCAGCCACACACCACACGTGTCATCCCGTCCGGGCCATACCCTACGTGTATTTGTGTGTGCAAAAGCTCGGTTTCGGTGATGTCTGTAGCTACTCTTGCCCGTGTTTACACCTAGGAGAGCAAAGCCTGGACCTGCGAATGGACAGTGTTAATGAGGAGCTGCAGAGGCTGCAGCCCGCCGGGGAGCGATGGGCCGAGGGACCCGCACGGCAGGTCAGGCACGGGGGGGGGGGGGGGGGGGGGGGCGGGCGGCAGAGCGCGGCCCCGGTCGCTGTCACCCCGCGGCTCCCCAACCCCTCGGGCGGGGGGAGCCCAAACCCCGCCGAGCCCCGGGCTGCCCCGACGGGGAGAGGCTGCCCCGACGGGGAGAGGCTGCCCCGGGGCTGGGCGGGCGGGAGAAATTCCCTTTGGGGGGCAGCGGCCCCGGGAAGCGGCCGGCTCCGGCCGCGGGAGTTTGTGCTGCGGCTGCCGTGAGAGAGGGGGCAGCACAGGGGCCGCAGGGGAGGCGGGAGGGGACCTCGGCGGCCCCGGGCGGGCGGGCGGGCAGCCGGGGAGCGGAGCCCCGCCGCGGCGTTCCCCGCGGGCAGCCTCTGTCCCCGCCGCTCCCTCCCGCTCTCCCCTCCTTCCCTCTCCCTGCTCGCTGACGGCCGGCAAAACCTGCCCGCCGGCACAGATGGCACTGCCACAAGCCGGGCTGCGGAGCCGGGGACGAGCCCGCCGGAGGCAGCCGGCGCCGCCGCTCTCTGCCCAGGTACCGGGGTTTGCGCCGCCCCGGACCTGTCCGGGGATCCACGTTTCCTCCCCTCCTACTCCTCTTTTACCTTGTCCTCTTCTTCTTCTTCGTTCCTCCTCGATCCTCTCCCCCCACCCCACCCGCCGAGCGGCCGCGGGCGCAGCCCCCCGACGCCGCGGCCGGCCCGGGCGGTGCTCGGCGGGGCCGGGGCCGGGGCCGGGGCCGGGGCCGAGGGAGGGAGTGGCCGGGCATCTCCCGGCAGGGAAACGGGGTCTGGGGCTGGCAGCCTGTCTGTGCGTGTGTGCGCCGGGGGGGAGGGAGGCATGGGGGCCGGGGGGTGCCGGAGGAGGGACTATGGGGAGAGGAAGGTATAAGAAGGGATGCGGGCAGGGGAGGGGGGCGATGGAAAGAGGGGGTGCGGGGCCGAGGGGCAGGCGCTGACAGCTGCTTTCCCCGCACCCACAGTCCCCTCCCCCGGTGCCGCCGTGGGGTGGGACTCCCCGGCGGGCCACTGTCTCCCGTCTTGCTCCCCACCCCGGCGCCGGGGGTCGGTGCTGGGGCGGCCGTGCCGGCGGCGGCCGGGCTCCGCCACCCGACGGCGCGTCCCGGAGCAGCCGGCGGCACCCCCGGGACGATGCCCCGGCTCGGCGGGGGCTGGCCGGCGGCTCCGCGCCTCGTCCCGGCCGCCGCCGCCGTCCTGCTGGGCGCTCTCTGCCTCCCCGGGACGCTGGCCTCCTCCCTGCTCACAGGTAAGGGGCGACGGGGGGCGGGGGGGCGCGGAGCGGGCGCGCAGGCTGCGCGGTGCCCACCTGCTGCGCGGGGCTGCCTGGCGTTGGGAGCGCGGGAAGGGCGGGCGGCTGGAGGTGTAACCGCGTGGTTTGGGGCAGGTGAACGCAGGAACCATGCTTCCCCCCTCCCTTTTTTAATTCCTCCCCCCACTTCTTTTCCCCCGCTTTCCCTCGAGGGTTATGTTTTCCTGATAGCTGGGGCACGGAGGGAAACGCTGAATCAATTTCTAGTGCAAGCGAGGAGCCATTAGCTTTCAAGAAGTGATTCCAACATGACAGAATACCAGCTAATCAGAGCGAGGGCCATAAAGAGATTTCTAATTTGATTCCGTCTGACAGTCAGCCTGCTAATTTTGACTCATTTGCCAGTTGGCTGTGGTGCGTTAAAAGGATGCTCAGTTTAGGGCTCGTGCTGTACTCCTGGTCCAAGTCCTTGGAGTGTAATGGACAGCTTTCTGCTGATTTCACTGAGCTCTGGATCTATCGTTATAGAAGTATCCTGCTTTGCATGGAGTACTCATTATTCTCCACACGTCATCCGAGAAGAGAAAAAGCGTCCTTCTTTGCTATAACTGGGGCACAAAGAAAGTCTAGGTTTGTGCGGCAATAAAAGGCCAGTCATTTCCCAGTTCCCTTTGGAATATTAGAGAAATGCTGAATGCCCTTGCTTGCTTAAAGTGGGCAAATTAAGGCAAGATTTAAAATCAAAGGCTAGGAATGGAGCAGGGGTTAAACGTGAGTGCGACAAGGACAGTTTCCAAAACCAGCAGGGGGAATTGAAATATGTCAGTATTTTAAAATTTCTGTTTCTATTTCAGGATCCATTGCAAAATGTGAAAATGAAGGGGAAATTCTGCAGATACCATTTATCACAGACAACCCTTGTATAATGTGTGTTTGCCTGGTAAGTTTGGATTTCAGATAGTAAGAACATTCAGACCTGTACTAAAAGTAACGCGCAGGGGAATATTTCACATAATCCAATCTTGGGTGCCTCTGTCGTCTTTATGTAACACAAGGTTATCTCAGAGCTGAGCTAATGGAAAGTAATCCAATCCATGATCTGGCAATCATTTCTTTGACTTTAAAACTCTCATGCACAAAGTTGTACATGACTTTAATATGACATTGTGAAACCGCATTTACCACGTGAATTTGGAGGGAGAAGTGTTTTCGCAAAGCTGGGGTGCACACACAAGTCTTTGCGTGTAGTTCAGCAAAGAGAGTGGAAGGTAAGGTTTGGAAATGCTGCTGCTTCGAGCTCCCACGTGCTTAGTCTCGCACATGAGCGGCTGAGGAGCTGCACAAGGGTGCAAGGTGAAGGCTGTAACGTGACTATGCACGCTGTAATAAGATGACAGTGGAAGCACAAGTGATGCTTTCATCAGAGCGCTTTGTTTCATGGATGACACTGCCTGCTGTGCTGGGAATTCAGTGGTTAATAATGTTGCTAGCTGATACACATTTTGGGGAGAAACATTCCCTCTCCTTGTAACTCTGCTTTGGAGTTAAGTATTTTTGGGAGCAGTTCAGCTGGACAAGCCAAGGCTTAGGAGATACTGAAAAGCAGTTCTAAATAAAACTTCCTACAATATATTTAAAAGAAAGCCATAAACCTTAATTTGCTGTTGAATGCAAAGAAAAGTATAGACCAGAAAGCCCTATGTTTTACATTTTGGAAGTTACAGAGTAGCTGAATGTACAGAATGTGTTCTACTTTAGGACTGAAATATCAAGATACCCCCTCCCCCCCTTCTATTATCACTATTAATAATTATTAGGATTAGCCACCATTATTATAAGCCTATAAAAGCCTTAAAGAATTGTTTCAGACTGCCTTTTAGAAGGCAATTTTGGCAACTGTAGGACCCTGATCTTGAGCATCCCGAGGTTGATGTATATCGCCGCACTGAGTTCAATAGATTTTAAGTGAGAGTGATAACTTTTTAGCTAATAGTGATGAAGAATAAGTTATTGATTCTTCTGAGTAGAGGGAGATGGGGAAAGGAGAAGCATGGGATGTGGTGAGTAAAGAAATCAAAGGGAAAACGAAAAAAGAGACAAAGCTGTGTTTTATCATGGATCACCTTCCCAAATATGTCTGCCACCACTCTTGCTAATGGAAGCTGGTGTTAACCAGTGAGGAAGCAATTTATCTGTGAAGGAGCAGAAGTTCAGTCTTGGGCATCAGGGCAATAATGCATCAGGGTAAAATACTCATATTTATGGATCTCTCTAGACCTTGGCTTTATTAAATCAATGAGCACTCTTTTAGTGCATGAACATGAAGAACTGCAAAAAACATTGGATGTAAGAACTCTAAATCTCTGCGGTTTGTAGGGTTTACTGTAGTGAAATGGCAACTGAAGGCATCTGGCTCCCTTCTATGCAAGGGGGACACTACGTTTTATTAAGAGTACAGATGCCTAGTGAGTTACTGCAGTTACCTGCACTGGATACGCTGTGTTTTATTTCTGCCAAAGGATAAATGTGATCTCTGTTTCTTGAGTTGGAAGTTGGGAGGCCTGGTAGAGGAGAAGGAAACCAGTCTGGAGATACTGACTTTAATGCTGTGACTTATTGGACGGCCCGTTGCTGAAATCTTTGCTCAGGCCTGCCACAAGGGAAAAGATCAATTTTAAGAGGTCTGGGGAGAGCAGAAACAAAAGAAACGATGTGGTGATTTGTGACCAGGAGGGAAGAGAGAACCAGGTTTCCTTACATCCAACTAGAAATATTGATTGTTTAATAGCGATTCAGTGAGGAACTTTCTCTGGAAGACTGATCATACTCTTCAAGGGCAAACCTGATGGATGTTCATATCGTAAGAAGTGAGCAACTAAAAAGAGAGCTTAATCAGCTGTTCCAGGAAGGAAGCAATTGCTCTCCAGGAGAGGACAGAAAATTCAACAGAGGGCACTTGTGTTAAAAACACCAGTAAAGCGAGTAACTGAAATATTGGATTGGACTATGGCAGGTCTCCTCTAGCAGTGATACATTTCCATGACTGCAAGCTGCCATAAATATCTGCACAAGTTACAGAAATCTCAACAGCTCTGGGAAGAAGAGGAATATCTAAATAACTCCCTTCCAGGACTTTCCCCATCTCACAGATGAGAGGAGACAGGACTGAAATGCGGGAACTGAACCATCATGTGTTTGACAGAACTGACTCTGCAGGTTGTGTCCTGCGGAGCATGGGGATGCATCCTAGCAAGGGGGAGAGAGGAAGGCAGCATAAGAAAAGAGATCTCCAGCTTTCTCTTGACAGGCTAAATCAGCTGGGAGGGCAAAGCAACAGGTAGTACTCTAGGAGCACATGTGGTAAAAACTGGAAACTCATAGGTTATGAGTAAGCTGCAATAATGCAACAAAGACTGCAAAGAGCAATTACAAATGCATTTCCTTACACACCACTGAGAAGTCTTGGTAGGAAGACCAAAACCAAAAGTTGTCTTTTCTCACTGATTAGTGGAGACAGGGTGGACTGATTTCCGTGATAGGAATGTGATCAGGAACAAGGCAGATGGAGCAGAGACTGGCTTCTGGGGGTGCTGCTTTAATAAAGCTTCTAGCTCTTGTTTTAGAGTTATTGGTAACACAAAACCCTGAATCTTGAATATGAAAGGGACGCTGGTGGGGATCTCCTAGAGACAGACAAGTCTAGCTACCAAACAAGATGAGTTCAGTCTTGAGCATCTGCTGTAACATGTGAAAAGAGAAGTTGTGGTGATACAGGAATTCAGACTGGGGGACATGTGCTGGAGATTTCATACATAGTACATGGTAAGTCATTCACTTCTAAAGTATCGGTAATGCTTTTCTAATAAAAAGGCACTGCAGCCACCTTGAGATAACTCTGTTTTGGACTTTCCTACTTGTTGAAATGAAATGTGGTGGAGTGCACAGAACAGCACTGATGCCCTTAATATAAGGAAACAGGTAAGACTAAGAGTGTGTACATGTGTGTGTAAATGTACAGTAGAGCTCTGTATGCAAGAACTACCAGCTGAACAAGTCACTATGGCTAAAATCGAGAGTTCCCTAACTTGTAATTTATATGTCTCTACTTTATGGTCTTAATAATGCCCATAAAAATGGTCATTGTTAACATCTGTGAGACAATAGTTTCAATGTGAGGTTTTACAATTACAACACTTTAGCAATGGTACATTGTTATCCAACTAATCATCTCTAAGCACTTAATAAACATGGATGAATTTGATCTCCGACGAACTGGTCATTAATTACAGCTGACTGCAAGATTTGGCCATTTTTATTCTTTTTTAGAGAGAAACATCAAAATCGAAGAAAAATTGTGCTTTATGCACAAGGAATTTCTTGTAGGACTGTGATGAAAGCTCGGGTCTCCCAACTCCTGGTCTAATGTTTTGACTACAAAGCCATCCCTTCTCACTTCATGCACTTTCACTTTACAAGTGGACGTGGGTGGTATAGTCACAGTATGAACACACTCATTTTCTTTTTTGTCTATGTGACAACGGGCAGGCTGCACAGGTGCCAGGTTTTTGGTATGCCTGCTCTCCTGAGCTTGTTCTGAGGCATGGATGGGCAAAGGCAAATTAAGGCTGACTTTGTGATCCAGAGGTTTTGAGAGCTATGATTTATGACTTGCTGTTGCTATTTGCAAACTGCTGTTAGAGCTAGTGTGCTTTGGTCTTCTGCCCACTTCCATTTCGCATGTCTGTGGTTCTGCATCTCCGAGGAGATATGCTGTCTCCAAAAGCTACTGTGCCACCTGGCTTTCCATAGTGTTTGAGATACTGGAATAATGCAAAGCAGGCTGAAGGCAAAAGAAAGTACCTGCTTTCTCGTGCATTTACCTTATACGCTGTTAAACACACAAACTGGAGAAAGCACTGTCATCCTTAGTACTTAGAGCTAATGGGTAAAACAGATACACAGAAATTGCACTGGAAACTTGTTTTTCTTGAAGCTAGGTCACGTAAAAAGTGCAGGACAGCCTACTTGTGAAGTGCCATGGCTGAGTATCCATTGCAACCATGTTTATAGTTAAAGACTTTTGTGATTAAAGGATGGAAAATGTTCTAAGCTGCTGCAAGCTCTGTATCAGTGGAAGGTGGAACAACTGAAAGGAAATGCTGGATGTGATGGACAGTAACAAGGACTAACTCGACCAACTGTGAAGAAAAAAAATCTTGTTGTCAAAAAAAGGGAAACTATTGTTTCAGATAATGATGTGGCCCTTGACAGTACAAAAAAATATGTTGGAGAACATATGACTGAAATTATTTTATGCTTAGTGGTCAATAGTAAGAAAACCTCATATCCTGCTGGCTTCTGAAAATCAACGTAGTGTAACTGTGGGTTATGAAGTTGACTGAAAAAAGTTTGGGTTTTAAAGAACTTGTCTGAATTGGCAATTATGATTATAGGTTAAACTATATAATCTTGATGGTATGCATAATGGAATTATATTGATTCAGTTTGAGGAACTGATTCTTTTATTCCAGTTATTAAATGCTTTAAGAGTGCAAGCCATTATAACCACTAAATTTTCATCTAAAAATATTCTCCTACATCTGTGGAAAAATGAGTTTATTTCAATCCACAGGAGCATTTCACACAACTTGTGCAGTTTGAGGAACCCAAACATGTCATGTATGACAGATTCAGATCTTTATATTTCAGATGTGAAAGTTTTGGGCTGAGGGTAGTTGAGGCATGAGTGAATTTCTGTTAACAGAAACAAAACTTCATAAATGTGAAAACTTATGACATTTTGGTAAGTTTTGGTCTTCTTGTATATTGAGGATTTCTAAATGTTAGGGGAAAAATGCTATTAATGGAATATTGGGGTAACTTTTGATTAGATTTCTTTTATATGGGTGTTGGCATATAAAATAGGCATGCAATATTTAAGTTCAACTCTGGTACAAGTACGGTAAATGATCAAGTACGGCAGAGTTTTTGTTGGTACAGCTTTTTGGCTGGAAGGTATCTACAACTCGGAATAGAAGTAGGCTCACACCTGATATTATGGCATTTGCTTTCAAGAAATATATACTTCAACATACGCGTGGAAAAGACATAAAAATGCTACAGTCCGTCGGAAATAGGTGAAATGAGAGCCTGTGCATAGTTATAGGACGAGAATGTAAAACCGCCACAGAATTAACTTAGCCTGAATTAAACTTCTGAGTGTTGAGTTTTTTGAAGGTGAGATGAGCTCAGCAATGGCAACGATGACAGGTGGTGGTGCCAGTGATGGTGAGGAGAGCCATGTCATCTCATGCTCATTTATCATCATCTGCATGGACCCTGTACCGCCTTGCCAGAAGCAAGCAGAGATCCAAGAATAACCTATCCATTGCCCAGTGGTATATGTAGTTTTAAAATGAACGTACCAAAAATGCCAGCTGAAAGGGACAGGTGAGAAGCCAGGAACTGCAAGGAAATAGATAAGTATACCTCAGCTAACAGTGGCCTTCACACTGCAAGAGCTTTTTTTTTTATTTTTTCAAGAGAATGAAGGGTTTTATTTTCAGCGTGTTCTTTGTGGGGAGAAAAAGTCTTTTACTATTTTTTTTATTTTTCCAAAATACTTTAGAACAAAGTGAGTTGTGTCAAGAAACAGCTGATAAAAGCCAGTAGTGATCTTGACAAACCACAACTAAACCAGTGCCATTTCCCCCACCTTTTTTCCTCCCCCCTTCCCTCATGCCTGCGCCTCAAACTTGCCAACTGCACCTGAGGAGTGGTAATCATATGTCTCAACCTTTTATCACCTAAATCCAGAACAGAAGGAAATAAATGTGAGCCAGAAAGTGTAACCAAGTGTTGGAAACCTGAGAAAAGTTTGGAGACAGGAGCTCAGGAAACTAGAAATCAGAGCTTTGCTTGGCGTAAGTTTTATTCAGCATGAAACATCATTCTGTAGTTTAAATTTCCGCTTTTAAATTCGAATGTGCAATGTAGAATTTGACCTTTGCTCATAAAAAATGATGTTAAATTGATTGTTATAAAACCTAGTGTTCTACCTAGCTTGAACCAACAGAGTAGTGAAAACCAAGTGAGAGCAGACCAAAAACCAGAGGAAATAACATCAATCCTTGGTCTTCCCTGCACCCCCACCAAAAACTCCATCTCCTCATTGAAGACTAAAGCAAGAAAGCTACTAGATTTGCTGGCGTTCTTTACCTATAGCATAGTTGATTTCTGGGGTACAGTACACAAGTTGAAAGCACATAGCTAGCCTGAGAGCAAGTGTTTGACACATGTTCAGTGAAGATGGCAGTGTTTTAGTACATCAGGATTCAATTGTTGTTGCGTCAAGGTATAATGTGGCCCAGATGACTTTCAGTGGAGTAGTGCATATTAAAAAAAAAAAAAAAATCATCAAACAATTCTTTCATACCTATTTTATTTAATTTAATTTCAATAGTTTACATACATCAACTACAGAATCTACCAAGACTGCATCTTCTTTCAATTTAAATATTCTTGGTCTTTATTACTGTATAATATAATCAGCTTTCTCTTCACCCACAAAAATAACAAAGAGACAAAAAAGCTCATGACACAGTAGTGTACTGGTAGTTTTCACCCCCATATTACTGCAGAAGAGAATGTTGTTTCGATTGGTCTATGAAGGGTTCCTGGAGCACAAACATTCTCCAACATGATGAAAGCTTTATTAGTTTTTATCCAGTTTAAAAAAGATACAGATGTATATGCCATCTCTTAAATGAAAAAATCCAACACCCCACACCCCAAAAACAAACCCTGAAAACAAAAACCAGTCATAACTCCATGTCTAGTGCAGCTGGGTGTCCCATATGTGCTTTGTTGTGAAGACCAAAGAACAATATATATAGATATAGTTCATATATATATATATATATTTGAAGATGTTTTGCAAGTAAGAAGTGAATAGAATCAAGAGCCCAGAGCTGGTTAATTACCTGTTGTGGAGGTGATTGCTTTGGTAGGCTCTCCTGAAGGATGGTTCAGGTAGGTTCAGTTGTACTTGTTCTTAATTCATGCAATACCTGTAAGACAAGACTTTGGCCTGTCTGAGAATGAAACACAAACTATCTGTGGTAGAAGATGATTACTCTAGCTTGATCCGTTTAAGTTTCCAACAGCAGTGCTGAGGCAATGTTCAAGTCAGTTTAGTCCCATATATATAACCACCCTGGCCAAGTAGTACCATGTGCAACACATCTCATGTCATTTTCTCCTCCGAGGAATGAGTAAGGTTTGTATACCTGGGTGTTGTGTTTGGGCCATCTGTGGACCTTTTGAAGTCCACTTTCTGCACTTTGCTTCACATCCCAGAGCTGCCTCAGAGTGTGGCACATCCCTTCTCAAGTATGTTTGCCTTCAGTTCACTGTGCTTTATCGTGATATTTAGTTTGGAGACATGGTGCACCATCATATGTGACAGCTTATGATGGAGCCTTTCTGGAAATCTGCAGGCTTGAAGAAGCTATTTCATGTTGTTCTCAGACCACATGGCATAGTGAAGAGTTCACTACTTGCACATTTCTAACATAGTCAGCTGCATTGAGCAAACATACATACAAACACAGTGCTGAACTGATTATAGGTCTTGGCAAAACCCTCCTGGAAGAGAGCTGGTGATATGTCACTGTAACGATGATGAAGATCCCATCCATCAAGTATGGAAATGAGATTCTCCTTGGCATAATTAAAGGATCAGAGAACTGAAATACAAAAGAACATCTTTAAAATGTATAAATAATATGTGGAAAAATATGAAGGGCACAAAAATGCCATAAACTAAATGGAAAAATGTAATATAAGTTGCAAATGTCTTTTGACTGTGCCTACAATAAGTGCAAAATGGATCAGTCTAAGTTAAGGCACTTTTTTATTGCCAATAAGAAAAACATTATTAAAGAGCTGGTCCAATATCAAAATGTCATTTTAAAAGCATACAGTTACCTGTATATAGTTTTTATTAGCTTTCAAGTTTCTTCCATTGAGTTGTTAATGGTCTTTTTAAGAATTATGGTCCTGTAAGTGAATGGCTCACAGTGTCAGTATGTCTGCTGTTCTGCTTTGTGCTGCTATATAAAAATAGATATTTTTTCCCCACCAAATATCTGGTTTTATTTCCCCATTATGTTTTAATAGAAATTTTTGAGGGAAGAAAAATATTAAGCAACAACCAGAAAATCAAATGAAAATGCAATCTTTTTATATTGAGCTTATGGTCAAATAAAAGGCCATTGTGAAGAAAAAACAATATTGCATAAAAGCTTTTACCTGTAATACCACTATTAAAATTACTATCATACCGGTACTTGCTCATATTGTACCTAATAACTGCTGTAATTACTTCCTCTGAGGCCTCTTGGCATCTTCATCTTATGCATTAAGCTGCAGCTAAAAAATTCCTAGTCTGACCATTTGTCCAATTGAGCTCTGTGCAGCGTTTTGCATCCAACTGAATCAAGTGCTGAGCTCTAGGTCCAAGTACAGCATGGACCCCATCCCTTGTTATCCCCAGGAGCTGACCTTGTGTGCTGAGACCTGGATTTCATATACTTTTTGTCTGCCTCTCCCATTTAGTTATTAGACTTTTTTCCAGCTTTTTTTCTGTTTCCCCCCTGTGTCTGGAATCCGCTTGCTTTAGATAGTGGTCTAAAATGGCCTGTTTAACTAGGACTGTGTACCACCACCTCACTGAAGAAATAACATGTCTTCATGCATCGTGTATGATTTGTCTGCTCTTTACTTGTTTCCTCATCTGTTCTACACATCAAACTCCTGGCTGTAGTTTTCATTTTCTATTGTATCTTAGATTTTTCAGAGGGAAGCATTGTATGCTTGTGCTGCAAAGTGCTGCAGCAAAAGGCAGTACTATGAAATAGCATTGGAGCTAGAGATCTATTTATTCTTGTGAGCACAAAGGATGGAAATGTGATGAAATACCATTTAGAAAAATGATGCAAAAAATCTGATGTTTTCCCTGACAAATTGAGGCCCCAGTTTGTTTGAGTCCCTCTTTTAAGTAAACCTTTTTGCAAAGCTTCAATGTTAAAGATTGAATCAGAGCATCTTTAACTCTGCCTTAGAGCTATGCTTACATCATTACACTGCATTTTGCACAAGAGCAGGTCTAACTCACATAGGGCATCTGCAGTCAGTCGCATGGTAGCAATGCTGCCTTACATATGCATAAACCCCAACCTGCAGTGTTGAAACTTCCTGTAAATCAGATATCTAGTGCAAATCCCTCAACGATGTAGACGTTCTCATTTCAGTTTTAAATTTCTCTGTGCTGAGCGCTGTGTTGGCTCCAATGTCCAGAGCTGTGTCAGACTTGAGAAGTTGAAGACTGCCATTTCTACTTCACACCGAAAACCAGGTATTGCTCAGCCCTGGGCTGCTAGGGTGCCCAGCGTAACTCCAGGCAACCCTGTTGGCTGCAGGGCCAGTTACCCCTTTCTCCAGACAGCTGGCCATGGTATGGCTCACCTCCTCTTTTGTAGCTAAAGATCTTGCTTGAGGCATAGAAGCAGGAGCTCTGCACTCCTCCTTACCCGGGGGGATGCAAGCCAATGTGTTGTAGAGCCCTGGCCAGGAAAATCAGATTTCTGACAGCATATAGGCAAGAAGGTGTGTGTTTTGGGTTTTGTTTTCTTGTTTTGCTTTTTTAGCTGTTCCTGACGTCTTTATAGTCAATTATATTAAGTGTCTTCCATGGGAATTGGATCTTCCCCAAGGTTTGGAACCATCAAAAAGTATTCTGATGGCCAGCTAGAGTCATACATTTGCATCTGTTTTTTTGGTTTTCTTATGATTTATTAGTGACTGAAGAATAACAGACCTTGATTGTCCTGAGGTTGTCTCCTCCTCCATTTTTTCTGTCTGGGTGGTGATGTGCAGTTGAGGCATGGTTTGGGAGAGATGGGAAAGAGCTGATAAATGACTGCTCTAAGGCTACGTAGTGTTTATGATCTGATTGTACCAGTTAGTGAAACACCTTCGGGTTGTGCCGCTTGGAAATCATTGTGGTAGGAAGGAGCCAGGCAGGGTGACTGGGCTTGAGATAAGGCTATTAGCTGAAGGATTGCCTGTGGGACCTAAAATACTGATAAGAGCAGCAGGCTTTCATACTGCAGGGAGACTGTGGATCTTTTGCTTGTGACAGAGAATATTTTTTTTTCCTGTATATGGCAGTGTACAGCTGATCATTTCAATATTTAGCACTTCCCTACCCCAATACTCAGTTCTGGGGAGAGCTGGACCAGTTAACTGGTTGGGTGCATTGGTGATTCAATCTGGCAAATGCTTTTGATTAAAACAAATGAATAAAATGATGTTGGCAGGCAGAATGCTAAGCATGCAAGCTTTTTAGCCTGTAAACCAAAGGTTGGTGGATGGGTTGTTTGTAAAAGCAGTGGATAAAAAAAGCTGGACAATTAAAATCATTGTACATTAAAATGTTGACGGTGCGGTAGTGTAAGAAAGCTTTTTAACAGACACATGCTTGAGGCATAGTTTGTCTATCATCTAAACACATTAAGCATTGCTGGAGAAACTTGCTGATGTGGACATTTAAGATGCAGCATCGTGCACTGATACTGAACCAGAGCTTGTTTAACGTGAAAGTGTGGAGGAAACAGAAGAAGCGTGCAATTTGTATAGCTTCTGGAAAAATGTATGTATATGTCCAATTTAACTTGGCAAGGTTTCCAATCCTCAAGCAAAAACTGTTTGACCCAAAAATCAATCTGAAGTGGAAATTTAAAAAATATCTAGAACTCTAGGCCATGATAGTAAGAAATTTGAGTGGGTTTATGTGCTTGTTGTTACACGAAGGGTACATATTTGGTGCCTAAAACTGTATATAATAATTTTAGTGTAAAATGAATATCTTTGATGTCATCAGGTTTCTCGGCATAATTAAACCAGCCTACATATGGAAACATACCAAGGTGGGAGCCAAAAAGGGAAAAAGAAAGCAAATCACCTACAATAAAAGGGAGGTTCGCTGGAAGGCAGCCATCTGGAGAGATGAGTAGGCCACTCCAGCCTGTTTGCTGGGCATACCTCTTACATACAAGACAGCATAAAAATTAGTGGTGAGACAGAGCTTTAGTTGAGAGGATGTGGATGTGATGTGACTCCAGGAAAGTTATGTATGACTCTCGAACCAGAGGTCTAAAAGGCTTTGAAGCATCTTCTGGAGACTTAATATTACTACTGTGTGTTTGTGGACAACTTGTCACTGTGGCCATAAGGTAGTGTTACCATCCAAGGATTTAGGTTAACATACTGAGTAGTGCTTAGGTTGGGCTGTTGGCCCAAGCAGCCCGTGCTGACTGTCTTGTCTCCTCCATTGAGAAGACACTCAGAACAGGGATTTCTTACAGCCAACATGCTGAGCAGAGAGCTGACAGGAGTTGCTGAGTACAAGGCCTTACCCTAAACCCCTCTCTCTGTTTTGGAGCCAAGTACTTCATGCTGTGCCATTCAGGGTTCACTGATCTGACCTGGGTGACAGGAGCACCTCCTCTTATGTCATACAGCTTAGTAGTTGGAGGCTGTGACAGAAAAGCAGTTTATTGTCAAGTATCTCGAGAGTCATTGATGCAGAGATTAGTGATCTCATCTTGGTCAGGAAATTTCCCGCTTTCCTCTAGGTTAGAGAAGTGTGTTTCAATTGCCCGTGTAAAATGCAGCAGTGTGGACAGGCTGGATGAAATGTTGTTCCTCTTCCAACCCAGATCAGGCTGTGACTTGGCAATGAGGGCTTTCTTTAATTGCAGAGGAAGGTACAGTTAATAAAAAATTAAGTTTCCAAGACCTCAAGTGGATACTTTTTAGTTTTCTTCCAGCCCCAGGTTCTCATTTTTACAGGGCACTGAAGTCTCCCATCATCAAGAGTCCTTCTTATGCTAAAGGTGTGAAACTTTTGGATTTCAGACCATCTTTCCACCTCCCCTGTGTTTTCCCCCTGGCTACCCAGGTAGTAGCATTGCTGCCTGAGTTCTTGCTCTTCAAAGAGCACAGTGCTGTCCCACACAATGAAATCATCTCTGGCTGCCTTGCGAGTGCTGTGGACGTCGAGCCAGGCATAATCCCATTCCTGACATTTGAGTCTCATTAATTGGGTTAACAAGATGCTATCTGCGCTCCATACGTATGTAAATATAACCTGCTAGCAAAGATCTTAATGGCACCTGATATATCACACTGCCTTTACATCTATCAAGAGGTACCACTGCAGGAGTCACTTCCAAAAGCAGGTTGTGTTCTTGGTCCCATGGGTCCCTTTATAAGCCATAAGAAATGCTGGTGGTCAAGGCCAACCGTTCAGATGTCTTTAAAGTGTCCCACTGGTGACTGAAAATCACTTTGTCAAGATGACAAATGGCTCGCGCATACCCCATTCACCTTAGAGCTTCGCTCTAATGTCAGCTCCATTTACTTGTCAGAAACAGGTATTTTTTTTACTTCCAGCAGTGCAAGTGGGGCAGGGGAAAGGAAGGAGTGAAGGCAACACAGGCAGAGGAAAAATCTGCTTGTATGGCTTCTATTCAATGTATTATTATAGTTGAAATTCTCAAGCTTCGGACATACCAGAATCTGTTTGTTTGTACATGTGCAAAACAGAAAGAAGGGAATTTGCTTTTCAGAAGTGAGAACTGTCCCTGCAGGGCTATGATTATGCAAAAACATGTTTTAACCACTGGATTTTTCAAGCAGAAAGTGGTTGTGCAATATTAATTTCTTATTTTGGGCAGCAAACTTCTTTCCAGAGCAACATTTAAAAATAACTGTTTAATTAACTGGGTCTACCCAGTACATAGGGCATTGTGCATGTGTCTGTGCTGAAGAGCTCAGCTCAAACCTCTGAACTCGCGTGGGTGGTTTCATTGACTGCAACGGTATTGTCATGTGGCTAAGTGATCACTGCTGTGCATGAGGGCTGCTACATCTCACCCAAAAGCAGCGAGGGCCAGGCCACAAAATACAGTCAAAGTCATCTCAAGGACTGTGAAAATGACTTTGACAGCTTTGGCTTCTAGTTTCCTCTCAATGACTTCCATGTCGCTTTTGCTTAATTCACAAGTCAAAATATGCTTCTTCTCCTAGTAGCTACAGCGTTGGCTGAAATTTTGAAAGTCACAGTCTAACTTAATTTGGCAATACAGTTGGTCACAACAATGGAAAGCTTATTCCACCTTCCTTCTTTGTATCTGATGGAAGCTTTGCATCCATCAGAATTTTGAGTAGATATGAAATGAGATGTGTCAAATAAAACATCATTGTGGCATAAGTTTTTCTGACTAAATTATCCCGCGGCCTTGAGCCTTCTCTTCCTGGCACCGACTAGATCAAGCCTGCTTGAGGGTGACTGCTGCCACAAGCTGTCCATGAGTTAGGATTTCCAGCTGCCCCTCCGAGATTTTACTAGTGCAGAACAGTTACAGGAAAAAGGAGTGAGCTCCAGTGAGTTGAAGGCGGCATTAAAAGACCCTGAAAGCTCTTGCCTCTTCAAGGAGTCCTGCCTGAAATGCTCTTGGTCCTTGTCTCTTCCCACTCTTCTCCAGAGAGACTGACAGGCTGGGGGCTGTGCCTTCTCTCTGCAGACCACTGTGAATAACCTCCTCTTTTTTTTTTGTTTTTTGTTTTTTTTTTTTTTCTAATACCGCTGTGTAGCACAGGCAAGATCATGTAAGAAAACAAATGCGGGGTCAGCGCTCAGTTTTCTTGCAAGTTCATTAAAACAGCAGTGTCTGGAGGCCTCTTGCCTAAACAATTTTATAATAGAAAACAGACTCTTGTTGCTTTCTTTTGGGCTACTATTTTTATTTGGTTGTTGTTCCTCAAGCGTTTTGGTCCTATTTCAAAACTTGCTTCAATTAAATGAAGAGAGGGTTTTTTTTTTGGTGCTTTCCAGTTTAAAAGCTGTGCTACTACTGTGAAACTTCTAGGAGTCCTCTGGATTATGAAGCTAGGATTGACAGGGATTTTCCTGACAAAATAACATTAAAAAAACAAAGTGTAGATTAAAAATTTGGAAGAAAATAAAACCCCCTCTCCCTTCCCTCCCCCAGCCGAGATCTCCTGTTGCTTCTTCTGGCATGCATCACATCTTTGAGGATACAGTATCATGAGAAAACTGTCACTTGGTGATGTATTAGGGTAATATATCATGAGAGCATCGTTTCTTTAGAGGATATGGGCAGTAAAAGACATGATTCTGGCCAGACAGAGCAGCAGGGGACCTTGCTTTTTTTTCTTCCCTTTTCTTTAATCTAGCCCTGTTTTTGTGTTGTACAGAAGTGAGTTTCTTCATGGGATATGACTTGTTGCAGAGTAAGTTAGGAGGCCCATTGGGCTTTTTAAACACTTTAAGAAGTACATGGCCTCAAGGGCTGCTTTGTTCAAACTTTTTAGAACAGGCTCAAGCCCAAAACTAGAGCATTTGCCACTGCCTAAACCTCCAGTGTAAGGGTCGAGTATACAGGCTTCAGACAGAGAAGGCAATAAAGATGCAATGACAGGTGACTATTGTTTGGATAATATATTTGTAGATTTAGCCCATCAAAATGTGATTAAATGATATTTATAAAAGCAACAGTCAATGCACTTCTTTTAGATAAATGTCCATTGAAATTTCAATTCACATCAGTAGAAGAAAAATTACTATCAGTCAGTATTCAGTCTGTAATAGAAGATGAAGTTATATCCAAAAGTAGAAATTATGAACTGATAGATTCAGATTTTGATTTACTTTTTAAAAATTGTTTTCATGGTTTTGTTTTTCTCTCATTGGCAATGTCTGCTGGAAAATAAGCTGAACACAGTCTATAGGACCAGGATGGCACTAGTTCAGAAACAAGAGTATTGTTAGGACACTCTTTTGATGGGACTGAATTAATTTTTGAGATGGGACAAAACGTAACACCATGGCTTGATCTAAAATTTGTTGAATTCAAATGATTTAATAATTTATTTTAAATCTTTGGCACAATCTGCTTTACCCTCTATGAAATTCATCAGTGCCATCCTCAACAATTTTTTGGGCTAGAATTTACTTAGAGTGTTTTCAGACCAATTTGACTTGGGGATGATATGAGCAAACTTCTTCTACAAGTCATCCTATGGCACTTAAGAGGGGTCAGCAGAGTGGGGTGCTCCAGGAGCTAATACACCCAGGACAGTGATGCTGTTCCACATTTGCGGACTTCAGCTGTGTATGGGTGGCTTCTGGATCAAGCTAAGATAATGGAAGATTTTATGGCCCTCAGCTGATCATCACTTCTCTGGGAGAATGAATTCTGCCCCATCAGTTTCAGTTAGAGTAAACCAGGCTAGGCAGGACCATGCTTTCAGGATCACTCATTTAGCTTAAAAGGAGTTGGGCAGTGATCATCCAAAAAGTTTTGCTGGCTGATCTGAGTGACTGGGAACACCCAGCAAGGGGTAGATCATAAGCTCATAGGGTTGGGTCAGTGAGCTGTAACCTTTTCCAGCAGCATGGATATAGGTTTGGACCCTGAGCTTCAAATCAACAGGTACTGCCTGTGACTACTGTTTTCTTAGGTATTGGCATCAGATTTAGGTGACTGATAATTAATATGAGTTCTTTACTGACAAAGTAGAAAAATCTAATTTGTCTATTGTTTGTTTAAAAACACATTTAAAATTCATGGAAAAAACTATGAATTTTAAATGCATGCATCTTGTGAAATGCAAAGGTGTGGTGTCCCATAAGAACCCCAGTGTGTACCCCTTCCCTGAAACCTGGCTTCTGGATTACTATAGGTAGTCTTTCAGACTACAGTACGAACTGCTGGGAACCTGTGAAGACCGTGTCTCTTGCTGCTTATTCTTGCTGACTTAATCTGCAGTTATGGTCATTTTGTCTGGCTGTGTCTACTTTGTTGATAAGCTCACTGGAGCAGGGATGTATCTTGCTTCTTGCATGTGCTTATATGATGTCTGATGTAATGGGACCCCGACCCCAGCTGCAGCCTTAGCAGTTGCATTAACGCAAACAAATGTAAGAGGAAAAAAACCCCTTTCTTTTCATCATGTAGTAGTGCAATGGGCTGCTGTCAGGGAGTATTGGGATTGCATCAGGCCACCAAGGTCATTTTCCTCATGCTGGTGAACATCATTAAGCACAGTGAAAAAAAAACATTAAAAAAAAAGTCTCTTCAGTCTATAAGGGGTTGTGAGTGATGTGTCCTGAATGACTTGCACATACTCATCTCTTCCTCACAGCAGTGGGGAATACCCGTTTGCAGTGAAATTTGGTGTCATCTTTCAGCAGGGCCTTTGTTTTAATCATCTTTCCTAGGGAGTGGGGACAGCTCGAATTATGAAGGGGGTGGCTGATGTTGGCTGAGCACCACTGCCGGGAGAGCTGCAGCCTCCTCCCTGCTTGCCCTCAGAGAGGCCAGATAAACTAAAGAGATTACAGGGGGTAAATCAGAGGCTACCGAGTGCTTTGCTCAAAAAGGACACAGAGGCTCTGTGGACTGAACTAGCATATTTTGTTCCTCATGAAATACTGTCATTTGCATCTAATGCAATTCATGCTGAAATCACAATCATGTTGTGCCATGGGCAAGAGCCTAATGCTGAAAGCACTGAAGGATATGTTTGGCGTCACTCCTGTAAGTTGTCCCATTGAAACTGAAAAAACGCTTAAAATAATAGGACTTTTCTCTCTGTGAGGTGAAGCATATGCCTTGGTGTTTGTAGGTTTATATGGGTAAACAGAGAGAACTGTATCATTTTGCAGAGAACAGGCATTGTTTCATAGGGAAATATTGTTTCCACCTTGAATTTAAAAACATATCTAGTGCGCTAAATCTTTTTTGTTATTATAACCACAAAATTTGTTTTTGCAAGGAAAAACAAAAAACCAGATAATTGGAGGGGAACAAAGGAAATGAGACCTTTTTCTTGTCTCCATTGACAGTGGTTCAAAACGTCTGCAGACTTCTCTCCTTGGGGAGTGGTGTCTCCTTCCTGAAGCCAAATTGTGTGTCTCTTGCTCAGGCAGAGAAATGCTCGTGGAAGACAGCAGTCCCACAGTATTAGTAGGGATTGCTTGCCTGCATCAACTGTGCCAATTAAAGGGAAGTTTGTAAGTCGGACCTGAGACAGTGAGTTCCAGGCAGGAGTGCCAAAGGAGCAAGGGTAGTATTTTCAGAAAGCGCCTCAGGATTTGTCTAGACCAAGAGTTATGCACGTGCCTGAGCCTGTTCTTGAGTTCAGGTTGGCCCAACATCGGGGTTGTCTGCACGTAAGCGTAGGTGCAGGCACACGCTTGGGAGCCTGGTGCTCCCAAGCGTTGCTGAGGGACAGAGCGTGGGGCCAGCGCTGGCCCAACCCTTTTCTCCTGTGGCCTGCGTGGACTGAGCGTGGCTCCGTGTGCACTCGAGGGGATGCTCTGGCCCTGTGCAACATCAGACAGAAAGCCAGCAGTGTGGCCAGAGAGCATGTGGGTCATGGCATGCAGTGTGAGAAATGCGTTTGAGCCTGCCCTGTGCCTTGTGGTGGAGATGTTGCCTATGTGACTTGAGTGCACTTGTTTCATTAGTGTTAAATGGCTTTTTTTTGTCTTCTAAGGTCATATGTGCATATTTGAAAGCTGCATCCCAAATTCCCCGCGGGTAACTTTTGCCATTGTTTGAAAATTGTTATTGTTTTGGTGAATGATCCTGGCAGAAACTTAAGGACGCTCTGAACTACTTGGTGAGGAGTCCTATCAGAATTACTAGTGGGACTGTGATGAATACGTGGTAAAAAATTAATGTTTTCAGGATTAGCCATTAATGGTAGTTCGTATTTCTACCTAATCTGTCTCTGTTGCTTTTATTGTTCTTCTCTCCACAGACTTTTTTGGTTAAATGGAAGTTTAAGTGACATTTTTGCTATTCAATATAAATAGTTAATAACCTCAGGATATCAGAAATGCAGTGCGAGCCTCCTAAAAGCATTTTCAATAAATAAAAAGGGAAAAAAACCCCAAACAAAATGATACTCTCACTATGGAAATCTAGCCCCCTGAGAACCCACATCTGCAAGGCCTTCAGCAGCCAGCTATGCCAGCATAACAGTGGGCTCGGGGTACCACTGATGGAGGCACTCCTTGGTACAGCCCTGAAGAAATGAAGCAGACTCCTGATTTATTTTTTTTTCCTTTTCCAAGCTAAATCCAGGTTGAAAAGAGCCATCCTCCTGGTGGCTGCTGTGAGCCGGCAGGAGCCCAGTGGGGAACCCTGTAGAAAGTTGGCTGCAGCTTCCAAGCTGTGGTTTGGCACATGTCCTCTCCAAGACCTCTGCCAAATATTCAGATTTCTTTTTAGTTTTTTTTTTTTCTTTTCATGTTGGCATTCTGTTTAACTGTACCACATGAGTTTAAGGCTGTTAGTTTGATATACTTTGTCACCAGAATGGGCTATTTTGTGTGGAGTTTTTTGATGGAAGGTAAAAATACGAGGTGTATGTAAAGGTGAGCAAATTGTGTTGAGAGGAGTTGTAGTAAAGGTAACATGAAGCACTAACACTGGTATTAGGTCTGGTTACTGTATCTCTCCTGTATGGGAATTTGACATCACCTTTGCATGCCAAGTTAAAGAGACCTTTGGTTCCCACTAGCAAAGTGTGGGAGAGGGGAGAAATGTGGGCACCCAAAAAAAGTTTCTGATCTTTCCCCAAACGCGTTAAAAGATGAGTTCTCCAGCAGTTGGTCTCAGTGAGCTCAGGAGGGGAGTCCGGGGTGATCCTCCGGCACTTCCCTAAATTTTCCTTTCCAAAGGAGTCTGGAATTCCAGCATGAACCCTTTGCCGAGCTGAGCGCTGACTGGGGAGTTGCATCAGCTGTAGCAGCATTGTTCTGGATCAGCCTGACCTCTTTAAAAAATATACGTATTTTTCCAACACTAATAAAAACTTTAGCTGAGGTTCTCTCCCTTTCTGTGTGTGTGCCTGAGCGCTAAATTAAAAAAAAAAAAAAAAATCCCAGATGTGAATCTATAAACCATCTGTTTAAAATAACTATTTCGCAGGACTATAATTAAAAGTTATTTATTATGAATCTTGGGATCCTATTATGAATTTGACTGACTCCCAGGTTTCTGATTTAGCAAACGGTTTATGTATTTATGAGCCATGTGTCTCTTCCGCACTTCTCAGCGCCAGAGTGCATGTCCTTTAAACAAAAGGAAAAAAAATCCCCTACCCTCCCATAACTGTTGGCTTCTGAATGTTGCTGTCTAAGAAGTTTTCTCTTAAGAACTGCAAAAATCAAAGTATCTGAGAGCTTTTAACAACTCTAGAGATGCTGTTGACAACACAGATGGAGGTTTGGTAATACAACTCTCCTGCATGCAGCTACTTAGCAACTTTTTAAATGTATGGCTGGGACAAGTAATGAAATGTTATGATTACTGGGGGTAGGAGGGGACATATCTGGAAGGAAAGGATTTGTCGCTGAAGTCCATTTGCTCTCACTTTCCTCTTTGCCCTTGTGAAATGGGAGGGAACAAGACAACAAAATAGAAACAAGCAGATAGACAGTAGCAGTGTTTTGGGTGATAGGGTGAAGAAAAACAAAAAAGCTTCTGATTACAATTGCTCTTTGTTTTATCTTCGTACCTTTACACCCAGTGGGCCCAGGAGATCTGCACTGGATAATGCCTGACTGCAATAGACTAAACAATGATTTACCAGCCCTGTTTTATCTGCTGTTGTCCTATGATTGTTCAGCATGGTACACTAACCCTTTCCTCCATATTTGCTGGCCTAGTTTTCCACAAAATGCATCTTTGAGATAAAACAACAGGATTTTTGGAAAGAATTTTGGGATTAAATCTGGTCCTAGAAGCAGTAAGAGACACTTGGATGTGCTCCCCTGGAGCTACGCTCATCTCTTCATAGTACAAGAGGGATTTTGCTGTGAAGACTATGCCAGGGCAGTATGTTGCAATTGTGGCACCTACTGTATGTTTGTTCAGCAAAAAGTCCCAAAAGGAGAGGTGGGGGCTGCAGCCCTGAGTGATGCTGTATCTCATACCCTAAAAGAGCAGCCCAGTCCTGATGGGTGGCATCTGAAACAGCCACTTTCAGAGCTGTCTGTAATACCAGCTAGAGAGGAGGAACATCAGCTTTGCAAATCCCACGCTGCTGAACTGCTTAGCTGCCCTTCTTGTGCTGGCAAAGATTGGCTCTGTTTACCTGGGATACACAGACCTGTCCCTGCAGGGAGGAGGATGCAGCTTCTCCTCCAAGGGACAGATCTGATCTCGCTCTTTTATTTTAAAAAAAAAAAAAAAAAAAAAAAAAAAAGAGGAAAAAAGAGAAAAAAAAAAAAGAAGGGGTGTGTGTGAGTGTGGTATCTCCTGCCAACCTTTTAGCACCATGCTGTAACAACTTACCTTTGAGATGGTGATCCAGGTTTGGTGCCCTTCATGTCCAGATGCACTTCAAAGATTCATCTCCCACTTTCCCCACAAGCATCCTCACTGTCAGGACTGGTGGCTTTGGAGACATGAGGAACAAGCCCCTCTTCTGTGGAAGCTGGGCCACTGAGCAGCAAGTAGTTCAAGTTCTGCTGGGATAGAGAAAGGAGATAGAATCTGTAGCCCACTACTTAAGACGCCCTCCAAGGGGGAAGGACCCTTCAGTTCCCATCGCTGTTCCATGGGCCTCTAATGTTCTTTATGTGGAAGAACTGCTTAATGTAAAACAGCCCTTGGCACCAGGACATGAACTCCAAAATCTTCCCTCCCAGAAAACCTCCTAGCTGCTAGGATATACAGCCTGGCTCGGTTTTGCTTTCTCTTTCCAGTTACTTCCATCCTCACCTATAATGTAGGTCCTGAGTTTGGGGTTGAGCTGCTAGCATTGCTGGTGATACGGGATGAAGAGTAAGATCCAAATTTGCCTGCCCCCCTGGGTTGGATCAGTGATACCAAACTTGTCATTGGCAGAGATTTCTGATTTAAGTGATGTGGGACAAATAGGAGGCTTTTACTTAGGACCAGTAAGTAGCGAGTATCTCTTGTTTGAAATATGTGTGTCTGGGTCATCCTTAGGAACATTTTGCATTGCCAACAAGAAGCACCATGTCAGGATATACCTGAGGACAGAGGGAGGCAGCCGGTGCTCAGGGGAGAGGGCAAGAAGCTGCTTGGGAGGCTGGGTTGCATGAGACATATGCCCCAGGAGTCCCTTGGGAATCAGGGAACAAAAAGAAATACAGAGCTGTGTTTTAATTCTTGTCCCTCTTGTTGCCATCCGCAATAATGATTTCTTCCTTTGAAGAGGGAGTCCAATGGGTAGCTGCCTGCCAGGCCCCCTGATGTGGGTCCAGCCCAGCTATGTTGGCCCAGAAGGGCACCATGTACCTTGCATCTCGCAGAGGTCCATGATGCATGCTGCAGCTGGGTAAATCATGTTCTCCAAAGGAACATACTCTAAACTGGATTTTTCCCTTCCTTCAAACCCTCTTTCACCATGCAGAAGATTTTCCCACAGATAAAGGTAACGGGGCCACTAGGCTTATTAAATCTTTCCTTGAGCAAACTCTCATTAAAAAGAATCAGATCATAGCAAAACCCTTTAAAATACAGACTGTTTGTAGTCGATTTGGTAAACTTGATTCTGCTGTCCTTCAACAGGCTTTATGGAGGCAAAGTCAGGGGGCACTATGTTCACGTAAAGGGAATCAAGATTTCGCCCTGCACTCTCAAAAGAAGTTGTTGAGCCAGTTGCACTGCTGTGCCATGGCTGCTTTGTGCCAGTCCAGAGCTACAGACCTGCCATAAATTCAGCTTAACTCACCAGTTAAATTGCATTTATGGTTGCTCTGCAGTGCTGGAGTGATGCAGAGCAGCCAGCATATAGCAGTGACTAGCAGTGACCTGGCTTTTTACAGTAGTTGTTTGTGTCACTGCAGCTGCGCTTTAGGGCCTGATTCCCATTTGCTGATTTCACAGTGGCTTGGTGAGAGTGAGTCCTCATTTACACTGATAAGATTGAAGTGCCTTTATAGCTCCCATCAGATCAGGCAGTGACTTTGAAGAAAATAAACCTCTGATTTTAGACAAAGCGCTGGAGTGTAATAAAAGCTGTGTGTTATCCTTCACAAGCACCTTGAATAAGGCCACAGGGAGCAAAAGAAAAAGACTGGAAAGCACAGATTTTTTCCTTTAGTTTTATGATTTACATTTTTCTAGCCCTTTGATTTTTTTGGTCTCTAATTAAGTCATAAGATTGGGTGAGGTGGGTGCTTGCATCTAGTAGATGGCCACCTGTGTCACTTAATGAACTGAGCTACTAATTATAGGTGGAGGTGACTTCAGAGGGCTACTTTCAGTCAGGAATTTCAAGTAGCAAAATTTTACTGAAAGAAACACCCAAAGTATTTGTTTTCTGCCCTTATTTAAAAGCAGGGATAACCAGAAGGGTTGACACCACAGGGGCAAGGCAGGCTATAAATGGAATATTTCTCCTGCCTCCTGTTGCACATCCTCTATTGACATTCCTTAATTTGATCAGTGTGGCCATCGCTGGCTTTTTGCCATAGAAAGATGACACTATAATGTAGAGTGATTCTGCCTGTTTGTTGTGTTTCATCGATTCTCAGCGTTTTGGGGAGAAAGATGAATTATGGTAGTCTCTTTTCTAGTACAGTATATAGTAACCTCCTTTGAAGGACCTCTGGGTAGCTAGGTAATACGCTAGCTAAAAAGGACTTTCAGCAGTGGCAGAGAGTTTTGTTTTCTCAGAGCTTGCCACCTCTTCCTCAGTCGTCTGTCCTTTTGTCACTGTCAGAATAGATTCCTTGCATGTGCGGTTCATGGGGCAGCACCTCAAGACCCCGAGGATATTTTAACAAGTGCATCGTGTAGCTAGTTGTTTATTTAAGTAAAGTGGATTTCTTCAGTGGGGCACGTTTTCTGTACCATGATGGGTAGCTGTCAGGGTCACCATTAGCTGGGGTCCTTATTTCTCCGTGCGGGAACAGGAATGACACAACACCAATGTGATGATCAGATCGTCCATCTTTATTTTTCCAATCCTGGTTACATTTATACTCTACTAAGTTCCGTACACATGCTCATCTATCTTCTATTAGGCTACAGGTTATCTACACGTGCTGTTCATGCGCCTCTACAAGCATTTGCATTGGTTAATTGCAATTAGCACGTAAAGCCCAAAACTTGCCAAAAACTCCCTTATCTCATACCCTGTTTTGCTCAGACTTGTGTGCTTTTGCTGACCACAGGTGTTTCTCACTTATCTGCTATCTTGTGTGTTTTTGCCATCCTTATTTTGCTGGCCTTGTCTTCATCCTTGCATTCTTCTGCCTGCACTAACTTTCCCCCAGCGCGGCCCAGACTCCTACAGGTAGCGGTCATGGATTACTGTCTAAGGGGAGTTTAAACACCATTTATTTGGGCTCCTGGATAATTCCGAGACTGTTTTCCTACTGTATTCCTTCAAGGGGAGAAAGGCGTTTTGAATCACAAGGATCCCTCTTGAAGCAAAAGAGCAGATTGCCAGCCTTACATTTTATTTTTGGAATTGCAAGAAATGGTAGCTGTGGATTTAGTTTGCTTGCAATAGCTTTTGTCTATTTTTTTTTTTTTTTCCAGAATAAGGAAGTGACATGCAAAAGGGAGAAGTGTCCGATGCTCTCCAAGGACTGTGCTCTCGTCATTAAGCAGAGAGGCGCTTGCTGTGAGCGTTGCAAAGGTGCGGTTCTCTTCCTGTTGTTTCCCTCTTTTAAAAATGTTGTCAGTTCACATTTATGTTGCCAGAAATAGGACAAAGTTGGGAGCTTCTCAGCTGGGACTTGGCTGTCACCAGAGGCTAGAAAAGGGCAGTAACCATAATTAAAGTAAATATGTTTACAGAGCTGGTGGAGATGCATAAATTCACATATTCATCCTGTAATTATTAGTTCTTGTGCAGCGGCAGCCCTTTAGAAATGCCTCTTTATTGTACTTGGTTGATATTTTGTCAGTCTTTTAGGAGATATCTCCTTTTATGACTTTGTCAGAAATATTTTAGGTCAACATCAATCTGCTAGTAGTTACCAGTCAATAGGAATTCCTTAAACTTTTTGTGTGGTCGGACAGAATAGGAGTAATGCTTCTGAGTAATAAAGAGCAGAGTAATTATTCATGACTATTTTTATTTCTCCTCATACTACAAACAAACCAAGCAAGTTCTATTCATTTTACTAAATATTTCCTGTATCACATAATAATATCATGGACATTTTTATTAAAGCCAAAATGGGCAACAATCTGAACATTATACATTTATTTATTGGCCAACACTGTATCATCCAAGCTCTTTAGAATGAGATAATTATCAAATATTTAAAAATTAATAAATGAAATATGTAAGCATGCATGGCATGTAACTACCATGCTTATCCACATGCAAAATGTGCAGGTAGATGAAGTTGAAAACTAGTCTTTTTTTACGTTGATGCAGTAAGTAATGTGCTCTAAAACACTAATTTTGTTGAGGGACTGCTGACACAATCAATGAGGTGGAGAATGTCAGATTCAGACGGCTTTACTTTTCTTTATTCCTCTCTGTTGTTTAATTCCCCAGTGGTGATAGAGTGGTTTTGAAAAGGAGATAGGGTAGAATAAATTGTTGGGAAATGCAAGCATTTATTGCTTTCCCAGAGGAAATACAAATGCAGGAAAACAGATTACACTGAAATTCAGACGGAAGAGATATATGATGGATGTGTGTTTTTCCTGGATGGTTGCAGAGGTGTGTTAGCTGCTGTACTCATGGTTTGCTTCTGTGCTGCAACTTTGGCATAGGTTTGGCAAGCCTCAATTTGAGGATTTGACCAGAAGCCTGACACTTAAACAAAAAGGAAATTAACTGGGAAAAAAAATTAAAGCATTACTGAAACAGTAAGAATTTGTAGTTACACTTTTTACATAAATTAAATGTAATTTATTTCTTTTGTCAAATTGTGTTTAGTGTCAAAGATTCCTAAGCATTGGTTTGATTAGGCTGGAGGTTGATTTTTCCTTTCCATAATGGGATGTGTAGTTTGTCAATGGTCTGAAGATTTATATACATACATATTATATGTGCAGGCATGCATACAAAATGATTCTACACTAAAGGAAAATTAATGTTTCAAAGTTGAGGATACAGATATTATTTTAATATATAATTTTAATGTATTATTTTCATTCAGACTCCTTGTAAGATTTTCTGTTTATCCTGAAATGGGGTGAGTACCTACAGAACATTATTAATAGGCTTGAGCCTGGCATCTGCAAATTGGTATGCCTGACATCTCTAATGGAAAAATTAATAGAAACTGTTCAAAAATAAAATTAGGAGGCACAGAGATAATTGTGATATAAGGGGGAAGAATTATATCTTACAAAGATGCTAGAGTCCAATAAGTATATAGACAGAGAGATCCAACTAAAAGGCATCCAACGAGATCCCTCACCAAAAACTACTAAAGAAACTAAGCAGCCCTGAGTTTGTAAAGAAACTCTTCTCACCAACAAAACTAACAGGTGGTGATAATGAATGGTTATTTTCATAATGGAAAAAGGTTACCAGCAGATCCTAGCAAAGATCTCAACTTGTCAACGTGCTCAGAAATGATCTAGAAAAGGGGTGAAATGGGACAGAAAGTTTGATGATGATGACCTGATCTCTAGCATAGTAAAGGAGGAGGGCTGCCTGCAAGGAGTTGCAGAAGGTTCTCAGGACACTGAACAACGGATGACAAAATGGCAAAGGAAGTTAACATGGATAAATGAGTGCACACAGGACAAAACAGTCCTAACTTTACAAATATAATACTGGGCTGAGTTGAAAATTACTGATTAATAGCTCTTTCTCAGTGTTATAAAAGATGCTTCAGCGGCAGGATCAGCTCAAACGCCAGTAGCTCTCCAAAGGGAAAACTGAATGTTGGGTTTATTAAGAAAGGAGTAGGGTACAAACCAAAATGCCTGGTTATCCCTCTGTGTGAGTTCATGGTGTTCCCACTGAGGGAACAATACCAGATAGGCTGCTTATTCTCACCCCTCTGGAGGCTAACATAGAGCTATGGAGCTTGCCCTGTATTTGTTACTTTTTCCTGGTGTCTGTTATGGGCTGCTACAAGACAGAAGATACTTGGCTAGAAGGATGTTTGGTCTGATCTAAGATGGCAGTTCCTATGTGCTTAAGATGCAAGAACAACTTTACATTTCAGGATTAAAAAAAAAAAAAAAGGTTCTTGAACACTTAATTTTCAAAGTAAATGTGAAGTTCTGAATAAGTTTTTCTGCTTTTTCTGAAAGGTAAAGCAAAATACACACCAGTATAACTACAGCAGTCCCAACACCACACATTGTCACCAGGTTGTTCTGGTGCCACAGGAAGAGGCTGCTGGAGCCACCTCTACCCTCGAGGAGGCTGCTTGCTCTCCTGCTGCTCCCGACACTGCTGAAGCTCCTGCTCTGTTCTGTGCAAAATCTGAAATGAGTGTCGTGTGGGGAATATTTGGGGAATCAAGGGTGCAAACACCAGCCTGCCTGCGCAGCACTTCAGCTACTGCCTTTGGTGTCCCAGCAGCTCCCCAGCACTCCCGGTGCAGAGCTCAGCTGCAGCCGGGACTTGGCCCTGCAGCGCTTGTTCTCAGTTACTATTTTGTCAAGCTGCCAGAGTGCCCATAGGGAATGCAAGCAGGAAAAGGGAAACAGGGATTTTTTTAAATTTTTTTTTTTTTTTTTACTGGTTGCATTTCATCTAAATGTGAACAAAATGTTACGAAGAAAAGACATCAGAACCTGATGGCTTTTTTCTTGGCTTCATTCCCAAAGCCTAGAAAAGCTTAATAAGGCCTTACGGGCTCTCTTTGCCAGCTCTCTTTGATAGCTTCACATCTTCCTACCTTGTGAAGAAATGAATGAATGAATGAATGAATGGCTGCTGTCATTTGAGTACAACATCAGGAGGATAATATCAAGACCAAAGGGTATGTTTCCAGAACTGACTTGTGTAGGAAGGAAACCACCACTCATTAGTCATTTGTGACATTGCTGCCAGGATATTTTATTTTATTATGAGGAATGCATGAGGACTGGGTATGTAGGCCCAGTGTCTCTGATAGCAAAGAAGTAGTCTGAAATGAAGAAATACTATACGCCTGCAATGGTGCATCCAGCTGAACTTCAGTGTTTAAAACTTTGCATACAGGAGAAACTGAATTTTTGGTAGAGAATTTTTCCTGCAAATGGTTGTGTGCTGAGCATAACTCCCTTGCTTCCATTTGGCTATTTGTATGCTACTTAATTTCTAGCATTTTTCTTCATTTTTCTTAATCAACAAAAAAGTAAGAAACAGCAGCAAGTATAGCTTTTGCAATCAGAAAATTCACTGTGGTGGAAACAACGTGTTATCCCTAACATATTAAAAGATTTGGCTTTACTTAAGATTTTAATCCTCCAGACTAGCAATGTGTTTTAACACTATTCTTGACTTTAGGCCCATAGGACCTTGGATGGCAAAGTCAGTGGGTCAAGGCTCTCTTTTGCTGTGTATTTGTGCAAAGTCTGGAACAGAGAAATGTGGGCCCATGACTATGGCTCCCTGCTGCAAGGAGAATGCAAACAACTAAGTATAATAGTGAAAATTTTCAGTGAGATTATTCTTCTGACAGATACTTACTGTAGTTTATAAACCATGCTATATACCTCTAGCATACTATTCATTTTGAAAATATTAAAAAATTAAGCCCTCTTATTACTTTAGTATAGGATAAAAAGGCCACTTTTCATCTCTCATTTTATTTAATATGTTTAATGAAAACACACAAGATCATTGAGATTATAGAAATAGACTTGGCAGCATTTTTTTATTTAGTTGGATGGAGACTTGTCACTTGGATATAGAGCTCTCTACTCCTCTAGTAATAAGGTATTTGCTCTCTGAAGAAGTGGTATTATGGGCTCATGGCTGCCTGAAGTTTGCATTTCTGAAATTGTGCATCATATTCTACTTTCTTATCCTAAGAGTCTGAATCTTCTATGGATGTGCAAAGACAAAATGGGTGGGTATTTGTTACAACAGATACGATTTGGTGTGAAGTTTCTTTTACTTTCCATGTTCAATTTTGCTTTTCTGCCCTTATTAACGTTTGAGAGTTACTATGGCGTTTTTTGTTCTGTGTTTTTTTAAAAATTAATTAATGATCTTAGAGCTTCACGTGCTATGCTCCACTGATCTGGAGTCTACCAGAGAATGTAATCACAGCCCAGGCAACAGCAGCACTAGTTCCTCTGAATATTGAATATCCAAACCTATTGTAGTTAATTGTGCATTTCTTGGAAAGGATATCAAATATTATGGTTGAGGATTGCAGCCAATTTCAGCTATTAGGGCTGGCTTGCATCAGAAGTTAGAGGGAGGTTATGAGTTTGTCAGTGTTCTGGCTGCTCTGCTAATGCCTTGCAGGAGTCATACATACATTTGTCACTTTGTTCACCTGTGGACACCCCTAGTATGAGATACCCGATACCAGTTTGGTGCCCTGCTGTAAGTCTGACCAGGGGGGGCTTTTGTGTGGGCCTCTGATGGAGCACTGTAACTTGCAGCCCATCCTTGCATGCTTTAAGGCAAGCTTTCCGAGACAAGGGTGCAATCTAATACATGGATGGATGGGGATGGGCTGGGAAGATAATTATATATTTTCCTACTAAAATATTTTTCATCTTCATCTGAATAATCTAGTACTGGGATCTGTCAGAGACTGGTTATGGAAAGAGATGGTCTGGGGACATAATCATGTTTTAACTTTTCTTTTGGCCTTTCTCACTGCCTCTCAGTCTCTTGGTAATGTGCTCCAGCTCTGCACCTGAAGGCCTGTTGCTTGAGGCTGGTGGTACAGTTTCAAAGTTTATTCAATTTCTAGCTTTGTATTTCAAGTAAAGGCAGGGATTTTGAAGCACTGATGTATAGCCACTAAGGACAGTATCATCCAGTATCATCATGGTGCTAGCTTTGATTACTTCTGGTTATGCCTAAGAAAAGGTCTCCATCCTTCATTTGAGTTAACTCTTCTTACAAAGGTCTTAGCACATACATTTCATATCCCTTGAATATCTGGTGTATACTGTTTGTTCAGTAGTGCCTCAAATTTCAGATTTTCTTATTTCCTTGGTTAATATAATTTTCCATTTAGATAAGAAGCTTTCAATGAACCATCTTTATATGTTGTCATAAATACTTTTGCAGCCAAACATCAGTTACCCAGACTTTTACATTCACAGAGACACTCATTCAGGACACTTGTATTAGAAAATAGCATGAGACCTCTGTGGTGATATGTGAATGCACTTTTGTACCTTGTGTGTGGACACTGTGTCTGGTGCAGCAAAGTAAAAGGAAACTGAAGACCAGGCTGGAGGCTTCACACGATGTTCACATGTAATGTCTCTCTGGAATAACGTGATAAACATCTTAGGACACTTAATACTGAAACAAGAATTTATTTTACTGTTTAACTTTGAAGCTGTAAGCTCTACTGATCATGAATGATTTTGCTGGTGTGAGGAAAGAAGGTATAAATGGCAAGTAATTGTGTCACCAAGCAACATCCTTCATGACACCCCCCGTAACCACGAGAGGTCACAATTCTCCAGCTGCCAGGCTTGGCAAGCATATCGAATATCAGCTCAAGATTCAATGGCAACTCTAACTATATGGCATTTTGGATCACGAGGTTCTTATGGACCCTGCAGAATGACTTTTTTCCCCCTATACATACATTTGAGAAGGTGAAATTCAGTTCCAGTGGGGGTGCAGGGAGCAAAAACATCACTGGGAGGAGTTGATGTCTTTGCTGCTATTTGCTCAGCCAATATGAGCTGCTTTGCATCATATGCCTGTGAACTGGGCAGTCCCATCACAGCTCACCTCCATGGCCACTTCACTCTGCTGTGTTTTACGCCCTTTATGTGGCCCCTGCGCCTTGCATCCCTTGGGTATTGTGATTGTGATGGCTCAGCTGTGAATAGGTTTGATTGTGCTCAGTTACAGAGGAAAGACTTGGATTTTCACTGTTTAGAGTTAGACTTAATAAGCATGGGAGATTTTGTCTATATTTTCACACTTCTGTGTTGACAAATGAAAACCAGGGTTACCCAATAGGAAGTTTAATTTTCTAGTAGCTGTCAATGGCTTTACCATCATTAAGACATGTGAAAATATATTTTATAATAGGTGTATGTGTGATTCACAGTTCTCTTATTTTGGCCAACAGATTTCATGCCAGGGAAATACTGCATAATGTGGACGTTATTGGGGGATTTTTTTTGTTTGGGGTTTTTGGTTTGGTTTGGGGTTTTTTTTTTGGCTAGAACTGGTATTTAGTGTTAGCATGCCTGGATACCTCCCTGAGGATTAATTTATCAAACACTAAATAAAACATGTCTTCTGACTGTTTTCTTTTTCCTAATGTTTATTTTCCATGCCAATAGAGAGGTTACTTTTTTAAATAGAAAGTGGAGGGAAAGCAAGAAAAAGACTTAATAGGAGAAGAAAGACGATGAAGAAATGAGGGATGGGGAGCCAGTCTATTGTGCACCAATCTATCACTTTCTCTTGGGAGAATAAGGAAATGACTTGTCTATAAAATTCTCATTAGCCTAAAGTAAGCAAAAATCTTTTCTGGAATCTTATTAGGCAATGTCAAATTGAGTAATAAAGGCTTGTTTTTAATGAACTCCTGAGGACACTGGTTGAGCTTTAGCACTGCTCGACTGTTTCTTACAGTCAATTTCCCTATCTTCATGATACTGCTCTGTGCTGGGATGTCTGGGGAAGAAAAAAAAAGGGTCATTTAACAGTGTTACTGGATTTGGAAAGACAAATGGCTTCCTGATTGTCAACTTGTCCACGTGCCAATAACAAAATCTGCTGTAATTTATCTCTTTTGTTATTCTGGTCCAATTCTGTGTGAGGATGCTTGTTTTGGAATTAAATTGCTCTTTTTCAGATTAAATCAGCCAAAAGTTGGTTTATTATGTTTGAAACTACAATGCTCATGTAAGGCATGCACAACATTGAAACAAAATAGCTAAATTAGTATATTAGAAGTGATTTAACTATGTTATAGATATTTTTTTCTGCAGGAATGACTCAAGTCTAGAGGATCATTTTGCTTTTATGAGGTGACTAGAAAGTAATTAGCAGTTTCCACTGCATATACAACAGTTGACCAACTTCAAAGTATTCAGTGGTTTGTTTTGATTCAGATAAGCAACTTTCAGCTTGCATGTTTGTCCAGAACTTATCTGAACTATTAGGGTTGAAGCAGGTAATAGGAACAAAACCTACAACTAACTGAAAGTTAATATTTTACATTAATAAAACACCAGCTATTCTTAAAGAAAGAAGCATGAAGGACTAAAAAATTAAGACACACTCCTTGACTGATATGAATCACCTTAGCTCCATTAAAATTGATATAGACCACTGATACTTAGCTTCCTTCTGTATGTGGAATGCTAAAGGTTTTCCTTATGCGGTATGTGTCACAGGATCAAATTTACCTATTAATCTCGAATCTGTTACTTAGATTGTAGATTACTTAGATCTGTTACTTAGATACTGTACTCCTTAGAATATTCTCAGGCTTTTCGGGTTCCCCTCTTGAAAACCTCCTCTGTAGCCCTTTCTTTTAAAGTTTTAAGTATTTATTCAGGCAGAAGTAAGTGGATGGCATTTAAGTGATTGTGCTAAGCTCTGATCTTTCTTGATTTATTCTTTTTCCCTGCTCTCCCTTTCAAATGGTGGATGGAGACAGTAAGTTAATGTAATAGTATTTCCAAAGGGAATTAAAGCAGCTTTTAGGAGCTTGAAGTATGTTCTACCATACTCTGTTGTAGATATTGAGATCTGGGACTTTGGATGTGAGATATTCAGTGACTGCTATTTTCCAAGCCAAATATGGTGGACCTTTAACCATGGCAAGCTAGAATGGCTTGACTGAGTTGGCATATGGAGCAAGGCAGGTTTCACTCAGCTGAATTTAGGTGAGGCTTATAAACTTCCATGCTACGAGGAGGTGGGCTAGGAAAGTCTGGGTATATGTTTGCATGTGTCAGCTGAGAGATTTGTACATTGAAAGTGAGGTTCAGCGAAACTAGCCGGTATGTGGGCTTTGTTTCTTTTTCTTTTGAAGAGTGGTAGGTGTAGCTCTGGGGCGTCCAAAGGGCAGAGTGTGAGGGCACACCTCTGGTCAGAGACAGGTTAAAATCTCACCCAGATATTGTAAAGCACTTCCTTTCATGCCCTCTCTTCAGTTTGCCTGGCATTAAGTTTTCCCCCAGCTCTCACCAAGCCTGCTTGTGTTAGGGCTAGCTCTCCTCTTCCTTTGTGCTGTTTTCCTCAACTGAGCATCTGCTGAAATCCAGCTCCCACCGTGCCTTGCAAGCACTGGTGCTTGCACAATGCTGCTCTGCGTCCCTTATTCAACCTGCTGGACTGTGCCAAAGCTCGAGAGTGATCTTAGTATCTCCAGTGATTCTGCAGACTTTCCCATCCAGATATCCATTTCTAAATTTCCCTTTTGCTGCCTGCAAGCTCTCCCTGCCATGGTTACTTCTGGCGTGCCGTTCCCCAGTGCTGGCAGCACCATGTATCAGTGACAGAAATGGCTTGCAGGCAGGTGGGGTGCAACTCCCCCCTTGCTGCTTTCCACAGGGACAATGTCTGGTGCTGCAGGGCAGAGGATTCTGCAGCATAGCTTGGGTATGCATTTTAAGTGAGAGCACTGGTGACTGCACAGACACACCACCTTCATGCTTTCTTGACCAAACTAATCCTTGAACTGAAAATTTCAGTTTAATATGCACATCTGTGCATGCAGATTAGCCCTGGGTCATTAGCTTTCTTACAGAGGAAACATTTTAAATTAAAGAACATAATTGGTGAGCAAATATGCAAGGTATTTTGCAGTTGCTAGTTTCCAACCTGGCCCTTGATTCTGCACAGTTCTGAAGGTGCCAGACCCATCTGGTAAAACACATACACAGATATTTAACAACACAGCTTTTCCCACGTTGAGTGTCTAGCACACGTGTAAACTCTTTCTTGGACTGGGACCAATATGACAGTATGGCCTGGGCTTCTGCAACTTGAGGATGCTAAAACACGTTGAACAGACTCTGCCACTCATCAGGGTTTGCAGTGAGCAGTAAGTGAGACTGTGCTACAAGATTAGCTCAGTATTTTCCAGAATGGGACTTCAAAATGCGTAAAAGTAGTATAGGGCTTGACATGTTGGCCTGCATGTATGAGAGCTCACGCAGAACTGTATTTAATATGCTGAGAATCTAAACATTTTATTATTCAAAACCACTTCATAGAGGCTTTTCTACTTAAAAAAAAAAAAAAGTGAGATTCAGACGTATACTTTGTACCTTTCAATATTTGTCAAAGATTAAATTATCACAGCCAGCTCTTAGACTACTGATCAACTCTTAAAAACATACCTGTTTCAGCTTAGATAAGTGAAATAGCCAAAGCATCTGCAAATTTCTCCTGTGTTGCTCTGTATTTAGCCTGGAAAAATTTCTGAATACTGCAAATCCTGAAGTATAAGTCTTCTGTTATTTAAGATCTTAACTGGAGGCAGTTAACACATTTGTAAATGATCTTTATATATCAGTTTTCCTTTAAATTTTGGATTTAATTCAAAATGATTTTGTGGGTATTTTAAGTTCCTCAGCAGTTCAGAGTTGTGACCCTCAATTTTTCTTACACAGTGGGCTCAAAGATTTACTGGTGTAAGGCTGATAACTTGTCTTTATTTTCAGAAGGGCATAAAATGTAGCCCAAAGCAGTTCAGGACAGTGCACCCTACACAGCAGAAAATGACTTAGAGTAGCTGCTCATGTAGGGTGTGGAAAGAGAATGGTGCCGTGGGCATCATTTGACTGATTGTAGTTTTGTGCTTGGTGACTCTGTGTATTTGTCTGTGTTTCAAAGTCTCTGGCAAGACTCCTGTTGGTTTCATGAGCCCTTTGATCAAGCTCATTTTGAATAAAACAGACTAGGAAAAAAACCTCAGAGCAGTAAATGGAAAATGGGCATTTTTTCCTGCAGAAAATGGGGTATGTGTTGCTTCTAAAGTTTTTTTTCAGAAACACTTTAGCTCTCCAAACAATTAATTTTTAATTGAAACCATTTTGTGTTAATAAACTATTTTAAAACAAATATTTTATTTCCGCTTAATATATGTTTTCTAGTTTTGATTTTCTGGAGATTTATTCTTTTCTTTGTGTTCCTTTTTGGTTTTCCCTTTTGCAAAATAACAGAAAACAGTCAAAGAGTGGGAAGCGAAACTAGTAGGAACATGTAATCAAAAATGTGAAAATTAATGTTTGGGTTTTTTTTTTTCCAAATGGCTCAGTGAAACTTAATTTTGCACAAAAAATGCGTGCTGATCCTCTGCGTGGGCAAACCAACCTATTTTCTGTTAACAAAGTTGTCATGTAACGCACAGAGACATAAAACCAAACCCTGTGAGACTCCAAAATGTCCCACTTAGAGATTCATCACCAACACGGAAGAGCTTGATGGCTTTTAGTTTATGTGGACGTTGATCCCTTCTGTCATGAAACTGAAAAGGTATAAAGGAGGGGTAGCTCTGCTGATGTCAGTTCATCCACACTGAGCTGCGCTGGCTGAAGAGCTCTCCTGGGGGTTTTGGTTAATGGATGAGGATAGCATTGCCAGGCTGGATGAAGAACATTTCCAGCTCTTCTCTTACCCTGTCTTCTCTGTCTCCCCACTCCAGTGCGTAAGTGGCTGAGCAGCTCCTGAATGGACTGCAGAATAACCACTGACATCCATTTTTAGGTAAATTGTCACTGATTTTGGTTTGTCTTGAACAGTCGTCGTTAGTAAGGAGTTTGGCCAGTCATGCATCAGCAGCAGATGTCCAGGGTGGTGGTGCTGCCAGCCCTCCCAGGACCTGATCTTTCTTGTCAGTCCCAGCTCTCAGCTTTACCTCTTCTGTTAACCCAGGGGAGAGGATGGGTCACATTTGGGATGCTGCTCTGTGATCCTCATCAGCAGCCTCCCACGAGATCATTGCGTTCAGCTGAATTGATATGCTTCTCTCTCTTCCTCTAGATTGCAGTTTTGGAGGAAATACGTACAACAGCTCTATGAAATGGCACCTCCCTAGCAATCCCTGTGTTACATACCAGTGTCAGGTAAGGATGTCATCAGAATCGTGCTAATTGAGTTGTGAGTTTTTCCCATGAAATTCTGAGCCTTTTTTTATCCAATCCAAATAACTTGAAATATTTGATACCCAAAGCACAATATGGACTTTGCATTTAAAGTAGTTTAAATCCACTCAGATGTGGCCAGCTATAACCAAACATTCAGAAGGATAGGTTTTATATGCCTTGAGTACCGTGATACCCAAACATTGCTGAGGGAGAGGTACACAGCTGTGCCATTTCCTGCTGTCTTGACCTTGAAATAAGTCATCTTTTTTTCAGCATGCTAAGCCTTTTGTGAGATATAAATTATTATTTTAGTAATTGGACACTTTTGTGTGTATGTGTCCATGTGTTTTACCTGGGATGTTCTTTAAGAGAAGCCCACAACTACATCTTTTCCTGGGCTCCTGTGCTGTTAACACAGTGGTATTTTTGGTAGCTTGCCTATCTGCAACCAGAACATTTGCAAGATTGTCCATTTTCAGGCACAAATCAAGTAATTATGTAGGGAATTTCAGTTTCTGTCTGTGAATAGGTCTGCCATTTTTGCTGACAATTTGCTCCGGTTTTAATAATAACAGTCAGGCAGCTACTAAGAATTGCAACTATTGGAAAGAGGAGAGATGAATGAGTATGAAGAGCTTCTACAAACAGGAAGAGTTTCAAGGTTTTTCTCCTTCTGTGACACTTCTGCTCTATGAAACCCACCCACATTTTTAAAGACAAGTACACCGAGAAGAATAAAGCTGGAGCAGCAGATTCTATATCTTTGCACTTAATGAAAAGATACTCATAGTGTGAATTTAGATACTCATCACTACTAGCTACATTAAATGAGCAATTTTTTATTGCCTGTTTCAGTGTCTAAATGCAAAAGTGGGTGATCCTGTTTACCCTAGATCCACACATTTAAAAAACAGGTTTCCCTTGCCTCCAACTGAAAAGCTGCAAGCGGAAAAAAACCAAGTAGCAGCTTTTTGTGCACAGATCCTCACACCTAGATTTGTTCAGGAGGACTCTTGACTTCTTCAACAAGAAGTACAGGAAATGTTAATTTACTAATACTTATCAGGCAAAGCATCAAAGATAAGCGTCTCCCCTCTACAGAACAAGATGCTTTTATCTGTTTTCTAAGTCTTTTTTCCTCCAAGGGGAGAGGGACGAGAATGCCTTGTGTCTGGCCTGTTTTCACCAGAGCTGTATGGCAGATTACTGAGGCTAAGGATTCCTGATAAAGCAGGATTCCTTTTCCTAAGAAGGTGCTTGGTTTCTTACCTGATGCATTTTCAGGCAAATCTTGTGTCTGGAGTCAGGGAGACTCAAGTGGATCTTTTGACTGTGGATTAAACTGAATCCTGATACCAGGCAGCAGGTACAGAAAGAAAATAGGTTTTGCAATCCAGTGCTCCACAGCATGTGCCAGGCTTTAATTGTACTGCTAGTAATTGTGGATTTTTGCTTGTTAAAGCAACCACAATGCTAACAATGAACATGTCTGATCTGCTTCTTTTTCAGGAAGGAGTGATAGTAGAGTCGGAGGTACAGTGTGTTGTTCATTGCAAAAACCCTTCCAAACTCATGGGAATGTGTTGTCCTGTGTGTCCAGGTGAGATTTCATGGGAAGATGCCGCTCCACATGTGCAACTGTATTTCTAATGATAGCTGTCATTACCTGGGAGGTTGCTTCTAACTTCTCCCTTATTCTTGACAAGTTACAAAAATGTGGGCCAGTGGCTTGCAATGCACTAAATGACACAAGAAGAGCTTGTTTAACATTTTTCAGTAGAGGACATACAGACTAGGGGATGCATAGGCAACAGCCTATGGCAATATCCACAGATGTATTTATGTCATTTTTCAGATGGTCTGTCAGCTGGGTTTGCCTGGCTGATGACTGGGATTTTGTTAGGAGGGGAAGTGTAAGAGTAATCCTAAAAAAGGAGACACACTTTTTGAAGAGGGGTGGGAATGGGTTGCCTTTGTGAAGCACAGTAGCGAATTAACATGCTTTTGTAGGCTAATTTGATTTTAACAGAGGTTTTGTAGGGAAGCACTGCTCCAGTTGTGATATAATGGGTTTATTGTATTCTAATTAGTTATAATTTTTGCCAACATCTAATGTAAACTCAGGGAGTAAGAATGAGTAGTAAAAAGCAAACAGCTTAGAAAAGTGTTTCAAAGCCACTTTTAATGGAAGACCTGACTTAGCCTTGACTGCATTGGTGCAAATTTGTCTGCTATAGAAGGAGGCTTTCTTTCCCCAAAAAGATGTTTGGGGGTTCACAAGGCTTTTGTAAAGGCTTCTGAAGTCATTTGTATCAGAGTGGATGATACCATTTACTTTTCATATTGTCCTGTGGTGGGGTGTATTACAGAGAAAAGGCAGTGTGCTATTCTGAGCTAAACTTATTCAAATGCTGTTTTCCAGGCTGTATATTTGAAGGGAGACTTTACAATGAAGGAGAAGAATTTAGGCCTGAAGGAAATAAATGTACCAAGTGCTCTTGTATTGTAAGTATTTGCCTTTTGGCACTGTATCTCCCTGTATGAACTTCAAAAGGCATGTTATTATTGCCATAACAAAACAAAAAATATAAGGAATTCAACACTGTTATGCATTCTTCGCTTGGAGTTCAGGTTTCTATTGAAGATTTTACCACGCTAATACAGTATATCACTCATATTCTGAGTTTATCATCTTTTTTGTGACCTTACACTGTATGCAGATAGAGCAGGATATTGGGGAGAGGGTTGATGCGTTAAATTCGTGATGCTTTTTTTGTGATGGGATCGTGCAGGAAGAGACAGAAAGCTTTTTGGGTTTCATCTGTTGATCAACATTTATTAGATGATTCCTTAACCAATCTTTCACAAGGATTCCTTTCAGCTGTATGCGGCAAAGGCCTTTGCTCTGAATTACTGAGTGAAAGGATGAGGGTAGCCTCCTTAGGCTGTCCCAGGTGGATTTTGGCTTGACACTTAATGAAAAGGTCATATCCTGGATTTTATCCTTGACTAGCAACAATATAGAGAGGAAGTAATAATTGCATCCTTTGGGTAATGAGCACAGGCTTTTCTTTCACTTCCATTAAGTTAAAAGATAATGCTGTATGGGTTGGGGCAGATAACTTTGACTTCATTGGTGTGATCTGTGAGACCAGTAAAATGCAAAGTGCAAATCACTGCTTTTGTTGCAATCGAGGATCTGGTTATCAGCACAAAATACAAGGCTGGGGAACTTTACGTTTCAGTAGAATGCCTAGAGTTGTGTCAGTACCAGACACAGCTTTCCTGCATCATGAAAATAAAATAAAATGGAGGAGAGAAGGATATAATTCAAAAATTAATATGTATTTATACATACACACACACACACACACACACATTTAATGAAGGTGCTGCAGAGAACTTGGACTCTTTTTTGGGAAAAAAAAATCCTGTTAATCTGCAAAATTAATTTACACTAAATCATCACTGATCCTGTGGAGAATTACATTGCTCAGGTCATTTTGTTTGGGTGATTTTTTTAAGTTTTAATCCTGTAATAATGAAAATATGCCATTGCATGTCACAGTGATATACACTCTGTGCTCCTGCTCTGCTGAATGCCTCCACTCCCAGGCTGAGGAACATTGCTAGCACCCTCTGTGTTTGGTGGGTCCCCCTCTCACTTCAGCTTCAGCTGTAAAGCAGTAGCATTACACTGCAGCTTTCCTTAGTCATGTTCCTCAGGGGAAGGCAGGTCTGAATGGTTGAGAAGTCTGTGGAAACATGTTTGAGTCTTTTCGGGCTGTGCTTTGCTCTTTCATAAGTACTGTACAGATATTCCTTATTGCCCAGTTGTTGGTGTGCCAATATCTCCTTGATCAACTTTTCTTTGTTTCCTGAATAACAAAAGCAACTGTACTGAGAAGAGCATGGGAGGTGGTGGGAGATATTTGGGGAGAACAATATAAAGAAATACAAGAATATAGAGTCAGGCCTGAGGGTCTTTCCTTGACAGTTACCAGTCTCAGCTACATTAGAGAAGGAAATGCATCAGCTACTGATTGTAAGACATTTAAAGCCTCAAGCAAGGGGCTTAATAATCTCTTCTGAGAAAGACAGTGTGATGGTTTTGGATGTTAATGACATCTCTATAAAATGTCCAGCTCTAATTCTGAATCTTACCAACAGCAAAAGAAATGCCATCTATGTGTAAGTCACACCTGACCTCCCTTCCCTCTCTCTGAAATGCCTTTTTTTTACCCTCTTGCCTGTTTCCTTCAGAATTTGGGCCCATGCTAATTCCTATGTAATTTGAATTCAGAGAAAATGATGGGGGCATCCTCAGGGTTGTGATAGTGGTTTGCTGCCTGCTTTATATCCATTCCATTTTGGGAATGGGTCCCCAGTTAATCTCTTATTTAAGCAGTTGGTGGATGTCTTATTTAAAGATACCTATCTAGTCGTGTGTTGTGATGGGAACAGGCTTGTGTGTGATGTGCTGTAACTTGTGCAGGCTTTAACAGATAAAAGGTAGCTCCTAACCCCAAATTAGATTCCTTCTGGGATTTCAGGTTGTAACTATTTAGTGAGCCTTTTGTGGAAATGTGGCAGAGGAAGTAGCACAAATTATTGCCAGGGTATTTTGGGGGGGTAGTGTAAGGAGATTCAAGCCACTCTCACTTCAGGGTGAATTCTGCATTTTACTTGGGAGCAAGGTTTTCTAATGATGGGACAGGCCATTGCTGTCCCACGTGTGGCTCAGGCTGGGACTGCAGGCTGTGTTGAACAGGAAGAAAGTAAAGAGGGATGCCTGTGATTTGTTTTCCTGGTGAGATGTAGGGTTGTCCCACACTCATTAAATGTATTAAGATGAGGAATTAGTTACAGAAAAGGTATTTTCCTGTTGCAAAATGATGTGCTCAAAAGGTAGCACACGTCAGCAGGCCTGGACTGTGAGGCCCAGTCTTTGGAAAGCTCTTTGGTAGTTCAAGTTCGTGGTATTTTCAGCTCAAAGTGGTGCCTACTAGATTCTATTGAGCTCCTAAAGAATGTGAAATCATTGTTAAGATTTTTTTATTGTTTTTAACACGCATTGCTTGTGCAAAAGAGGACAAAACTGGGATCTTAGGAGTTGGGGATCCCCGTCTTAGAGCAGGCTGGCTGATTGCAGCGCTTTCTCTTGTGCTCCATGGCCCTGCAATGCAGGCAAGCAATGGCATAGCTACGCATGAGTGATTCACTTGGTCCTTACCTGCCATCCATTCAACTCATTAATACGGTTTCTGTTCAATACCACTTGTGGTTCTAGTTATTGTCTGCTGAAAACTGGACCAAACCCATTTCATGAAGGTCACCAAAACAACCCATTAGCTAATAACTTTTGGGTTGCTACTGAGCCAGGCCGCGCTCGCGGCAGTGAGGCGGAGATGAAAGACCCTGTATTCCATTACCGCTCTCCTAAGTGAGCTGTTCCTTGGGGCGACTAAGATTTCTTGGTGAAAATGAAAATGTATCACCTCTCACTCAATGCATATTGCCTGTCAGGAGCGAATGAGCTGGCTTTTAATGACTCGGTTTCTCTGGGGAGAGGCATTTGTGTAAGAAAGGTGGACGGGATAATAGGGATCTCCTCTCACCCCGGCTGAAACCCAGCTGTCTCGCAATAATTCATCTGTCTGGCTTGTTCCTGCTTTCCGTGATAGGCCAGTGGCCTGTTCTAGAGAAACCTTGGATATTTTCCCTACCATAAGCACCTACTTAAATGAAGGACTGGCTGCTTTAATCAAGTGTTATTTCTCAGATACTACTTTTATGAGGTCGAGAGTGTGTTTCTGCTTGCACAGTGAGAGCACTTGGCTTACATGTTTCCTTTCCTACAGCCTGCATTAAAATAGTCAGACTGTTATTATCTTAAATGTTTTCATTTTCTCTTTTGATGTAGCATGTTTGGAAAAAAAAATAGTGGAGGGGAAGGAGAGAGAGCCAGGGAGGGAGGAGAGGAGGTTTGGCAGGAAAGTGACCTTGCGTGAGAGTGGTAACCATGGAGAAGCTTATCTTTAAATGGTAGTATCCAAACTCATAACTAGCCCCTTTTGACTCACTCTGCTGTTACCCAGACCATGGGCGCTGCGTGTTTCGGCATGCGAGGCATGCGGCGGTACGAGGTACCACCATGCTGAGACCGCGTAGCACTATGGAGACGCTGCAGCCCAGGACCTGCCTTCCTCCACACCCCCGCGGGGAGACGGTTGGAGGCTGGATTATGGCATTGCTGGGATGGCCAGGAGCAGGAAGGGTCGTGTTGTTTGTCTGTCCTGCAAGGAGGCACGTCACGGGGACGACTGTCAGCAGGGTGGTCATGTGCATTTGGTCCCCAAGCAGCATCATTTTGCAAAAGCAATGCTGGCCTCTTAGCTGCTGTTCCAAAAAGATTCAAAGCAAGTGAAACCCAAATGGCTGGAAGCAGAGCACGGGGATGTGGGGCCCTTCGAGAGCTGAATTTAAAAGGAGCCTCTGCTCAATCTCCTTTGCATCGTCGGGGGCTTTTACACTGCTGCTCAGGTATGCTCCGAGGGACTCAAGACACACAGAGCTCCTGGTCTGCAGGTGTACTTGTGGGTCTGTGCAGGAAATGTCTTGTCACTTATATTCCTGAGTGCTAGGGTGCAAAAACTGCATAATGAAAGTTTTGCACAAAGAAAAGGAAATCGCACCTAGAAAATCTGTTTCTAAATCAATGAGTAACAGGCGTTGTAACTGTGATAAGTAATGAGAAAATACATATGTTATTGTTTTGGACACTGAGGGTAGAATTCATCTTGTCTAGCCCCAGCCATTCAGAAGTAATGTGTCTGGTCTGAACTACTTATCTGGGCTCCTCTTCAGTTAATTGAGAGAGAGAGAGGTGGGATGGATTACTCTCTGCAGATGCCTATCTTCCTTTACTAACTACAGGGGGAGCCTACCCGGCTCCCTGGCCTCTGAGATGGCTGAAGATAGCTGAGATGCATCCCATCCCTGCAGTCTGCTGGGTGATAAAGCACCCTGATACTGCTTTAAAGGCTTGGCTTTAACAGATATTGGGAGCTGCTGAAATACGGTCCCACCACAACGGACTGTGGGGGAGGTACTGCTGCCTACTGGGAAACTCAGGGGAACACGCAATTAAATGTATCCTCAGTGAAGGCTGGTAGCAGAAGCTATGTCCAAATTCAAATTTCCATTCCCAGTGCAGTGCCAAATGCTGATCTTCCCAAATTTCCATGTACGCCAGCTGCTTTGATTCAGCTCCAAACTTCAGCAGACACTGTCTGCCCCTCACTTCTTGGGCTAAGAAATGGAGACAAAGTTGTAGTCAGGGGCAAAAAAGCAAAGAGTTGGTCTTTTAGTAGGAGGAGTGTTCACCTTCTCAAAGTTAGTGACGTAAGTAGAAGTGGTTGGCTTATGGGTGGATGCAAACAGAGAGCAGTAAGTGTTCAGAAATGGGATATGGAGGAGTGCTCACCGTGTCTCTCTGGGAACCCCCCATAAGTTTGTTTGGTTTTTGCAAGGCTAGAAAGTTTGGTTTTCTGACTAGCCTAATAAAAACACAAACTTCTAGGTAGGTGAAGCAGTATGTCTGTGCAGCTAGGTGTGGAAGAAGACTTGGTATGTGCTGAACTTCAGCAAGAAAAATAATGCAGGATAGAGACATAGACAGTGTCCTGTTATTTATTATTTTTTTTTATTTGATTTTATTCAGACTTCAAAAAGTATACCCACTTCCATGTTGATAGTACACTACAGGTACCATGTCTGAAATATTAAATTCCTTTAATTTTGGAAATATCAAAGTTGAAAAAAACCAGTTTGGACATTTAAAAAAAATGGTTTAAAAAAAAAGTGAGTTTTTTCTTTTATTGATGTGCATAGCCATTTTTAATCTCTTTTTTGATTTTTCTCAAAAAATGTATCTTTGAGAAAAAGATAAAATAATTTTAATAGAAGTCATGGAATAATGTTAAAAATAAAATTAATCAGTTTTTCTGAAACACAAGTAAACTCTGGAATAGCAATACAAGTGGGTATAATTCAGTGTAATTATTCAGTATAAATGATTCATATTTATAAGCACTTCAAAGCTCAGACTTTAGAAAGCATCTTTCTGTGGCAAGGTCTCATCTGTCTCTGTGGATATTTGAATTTCATCCTGCATCTCTCCTACCTGCAGAGCTTCCTAGCTCACCTACTCTGAGTGTGTTCCCAGCTCAGGCTGCAGAAACCTTTAGTCATAGTTTTAATTTTGGTGAGGATCGAAGGAGTCTTTCTGTGCAGTGAGAGACTGTGCCCAGTTTGGGCACACTTCCAGGGGAGCAGAGGTATTGAGCAGCTCCCTGAAGATCTAGATGACCCTTTAAGGATCGTGGGCCCAGAACATGCAGCATCTTTCTTATATCCCTTCCTTCCTCAGAGCCTTTTTCTCACCCTCCTACCCTTCCGAATTCAGTTCACATTTACTTTCCATGTTTCAGCACGGTCCACGCTCCTCTGGCTGTGCAGTCAGAAGGGTCTGTCTACCTCCAGCTGTTCTTCTTTCTTCTCCATCTTTTCACATAGGTAGCACTACCCAGTTGTAACTATTTCTGAGATGGCATCTGTGGCCACCAAAGATGAGCGCCCATTGTGCTTTATATAAAGACATGTATTCCTGTCCCCCAGAGAAGAGGGTGTGAAAGGAGAATGTGAGGAAAGATAGAAGTGTGATTTGGCAGATTTCTACAGGGAATTTTCCCTGCTGGAAAAGGAGGGTGGAAATGCTAACAAATTGGATGAAGGAGCTCTGCCTTTGTAAGGCTCTTGTTTAGACAGAGACTCTTTCCAGTTTGATGATCCAAGATGGTATTGTGACAATTAATGAATTAAGTAATACTAGAAGCCATGAAAGACACAAAACTTCCTGGGTACCTGAAGGGCCCGAGTAAATGCTGATTACAATACCCCCTGACCGTGCACTGCATTAACAACCTCTTGCAGTACAGAGAAAAAGAGTGTAGAACTTCTATCATTTAAAGTAAATGAATGCACAGATGAGGATGGATTTTGCACTCTTAAAGCATATAAAGAAAAAAATAATGCACGTTGACCACTTTTAAATGGTGATAATAAAGGCTTATACCTCAAGTGTAGGTTGCTGTCGTTCTTGAGAGCTTATGCTGTCAGGTGTCCATCCCCTGTCTCGTTAAACTTTTCCTAATTAACAGGCTGAGATTGATTGTTCTTATTGACAAAGAAGAATTAAGTACACAGGGCTTTAACAATAAAGCAGAGCTGTTAACAGGCAGCTTCTGATGAGGGGACTATTTTTTATTAGCATTGGGCAGCAATGAAGACTGCAAACATCTCTGCTATAACTCACTCCTTGCAAAGGCAAGGAACTATCTTGGAGGGAAAACAAAGCACTCAGACCACAGAAAACAAAGAACCTGGTTAAAGTAAGCAAACAAACAAATAAAAAAAGAACCTGCTGGCCAGCAGGGGATGAAAGGGTTGCACGTGGTTTCAGAAGTGCTGGGTGAAGACAAAGGTTTTATGTGAGATGGCTGTAGCACTTCTTGTAAGTGGCTTCAAATGGGAGTGCGTGTGGCATCTCGTGGGAACGCTTGTGTGCAGAATTGATTTGGGTCTAAAAGATTCCCACAAGTTGTGGTAGGAAGCAGTAAAAGCAATAGCTTGTCAATTAACAGGGCCTTTGTTTGCCAAACATTTTATGGAGAGTCCAAGAACCTTCTGGCTGGTGTTACAATGAAGGAAAGGCTGAGAAGAGTAGGAGTGCTTGGCTTTCATGTTTGTTGCCTTTTCAATTTAAATAAACTTGGATGTCACAGGTTTGGGGATTGTTATTGGATAACAATAGTTAATGATTTTAAACTTGCACACAGCCCTCTGTATCTTGAGACAAGATGTTTTAGTATGCACAATCCTGCTAAATGAATTTACACAAGAGAGCTTAATTAACTGTGTAACACCTACTTGTTTTCCTCTCTCTGGTTTTCAAAAGCAAAAAAAAAAAAAAAAATTAAAGATTGGAGACAATACATTGTTACATGTGGGGCTTTGGGTTTTGTTTTTTCCCCCTCTCTCCTAAGTTTGACCTCTGTATCACTTTGGGTACTGTATTTTTTTAGCTAATCATGCTGTAGCTGTTGACTTTGTTCATATTTAAAGTCCTTCCTAAAAGACGTAAAGTAAAACTTGTGATCATTAAGTCTGAATTGCTGTTGAGCTCTAGCATGATTGCCAAATTCCATCTTGACTTGCTATGAGTCTGCCTAAATTCTCCTTGCTCTTTCCACTGCATCCTACAGCATTGCTTTTATTTTCTGCCCTGGAAGCGTTTTGTGTTGATAAGGGAGCAAGTTTCCAACTCTGCCTCATAAACTATTCTCCAGCTGGGATATGTGATAAATTAACATTTCTTTCAAGAAACCAGTCATATAGAAAGGCTAGTCAAAGCTCCTTGGATTCCATCAACTTTTTAAATGTTAATGAACATATTTGTTACTTTTGTTGCCTTATTTAATGATAGGAGTCAAACACATTGGATAGTCAAGGGGAGGAAAATGTTACTCAGCAAATTATTTTCAAGATTGTGACAGGCTGTAACTTTTTTATACAACTCATCCTCTTAGGCTGAGAGCTGGATAGGCAGAATAATTCATTTGCTGTCAAAATAGACATGGGAAACAGAAAAGGGGAAAAAAAAGTGCTTTGAGACGTGACAGTGATTTACTTAATTTGCCTTTAACCTGTCAGAAATAAAATTTGACTAGGAGCCAAACTATCATAGCACCTTTGGCACTCTGCTGTGGGTACATCAATCTGAAGGAAAGATGAAGAAATCCTTGCAGGCAACTCAGGGTTAGAGTCAGCAGGGGGATGTAAGCCCCCAGCTTCCATTGTAGGTTCTTGAATATGAAAGGTGAGTCCTCTGAAATGCTTTCTAACTCTAGTGATTAGAAATTGCCTGGATGTCTTAACTTTCTTCCAGGAGGTTGCATTCCCATGGTACCTAAACTTCTGTCCCAAACATGACTAGAACACCATTAAACTTGACAATCCCAAGCTTTATTGAAAACCCAAGAAGTTTTCAGCTCTCTGCCAGAAGCTTTGTAACGAAGCATTGAGATTTTCTACAGAAAGCAGATGTGTGTGTGTTTTTTTGTTCCTTGGGTTTTTTGTTTTTTTTTTTTTTTTTTTTAAACTGGAGTTTAGTGGCATTACTCAATATTTTGTGCTAAAATCATTGACATGGAAATTTCTTTATCACCCCTGTTTGGGTGTCAGAGCTAATGCAATTGAAAGTGCAAAGTCCAGACTTCCAGCAGGCTCAGATCTGATGTTTGAGATGTCTGAGGCCAAAAGGATTTGAGTAGCTTGCATGCTTTGTGTGGTTTCTTTTCCCTTTTTTCTTTTCTTTCTCCAGAACACAGCACCAGGAGTATTCTGAGAGTAGGACAGAAGCTAATGTGCCCTTGCCAATAGTATCTTTCTTCACAGGGAAAATCAGAGCTGGTCTCAGCTCTTGAGAGCATAACAATGAGGAGAATATTGTTCCTTTTACCATCCTCTGCCTTGCATGCAAGTATTCAACATGCTGAACAAAAATTTGAAAATGAGACAATGTATGTGAAAAATAATTTCAAGAAGGCTAAGGATTTTGTGCTTTTCAGTGCTAAGTCTGTTCTCTGCCCCCTCTCCTAGTTGCAGCATAACTTTCCTTCTCCTGGATGCAGCTGAATAGCAATTCCTCCTAGCAATCTTAGTTGCTGATGCACTATTTATTCTTTCAGCAGCCAGCTGAACTGCCCTGCTCTCTGTCTTTTGAGGTCAGTTTTTTTAATTCCCCAAGGTTCCTGCAATTACCATTCCTCCCTCATCTAAGTTTTTTAGTGCTGCACTTAAGCAAGTATGGGTATGTACATGTCTGGGACCATGCAGGGAGGGAAAAATGCGATGTTTATTATGTCTTCTACTATCCACTGCTCTTTGTAGTTGACATGCACATGTAAAAACTCTTATCATAGTACTTGCACAGCATCTGCTACTATGATTTTGTCTTTTTGACTGTGAATCTGATTCTAATACAGCGAGCATTTTATAAAGTAGCTAAATGGGAATAGGACCCGTAAAAGTTGACACCTGGTGGAAACCAAGCCAGGGAGGCATTTTCTTTCCCTGTGGTGTTGTTACATTCTTCGTGGTCAGCAGTAATAGCTCTGCCTCCTGAAGTATGGGCTGTGGGGTTTTACGCTTTGTTCAAATGGGCATCGCTTGAAGCTTTAGCGTTTATGGTGTTTGGAGGACACATTCTCACTTCCTGAGTATTCAGTGCAGCAGAGGTAACAGCAAGCAGTTATATAAAATGAGAAGTAAGTTACAGGCTTATCTGAGGGTCGAGGGGGATGGAGGGAGCAGAAACAAGCTTGTACATCAACAGAAATATCATCAACCTGTGTAGCACATTTGCTGTTGTTCCCCTGAGACTGTTTTTGCAGAACTTTTCTGAATCAGATAAGAGGTTAATAAGGATTCTATTAATACATCTAATGACCAAAAGTACTTTTTGCAGTTTTCATGAGTGCCTGTGTTTCTATTTCTAAATATCTTATCCGGCTGCCTCTCATTGTTGTCAGTCTCTGGGAAATCCTTTATCTCAGACTTTCTTCAAACTTACGGAAAGAGGAGGTGGCAAAGTTCCCAAAGTAGACTTGGATTTTGCTTGCTTGTTCCCTGATACTGCTTTTCAGACTTTAGTGAGTAGCCCAGTATACTCTGATTATAATAAATTTTTGATTCCTGTCTGATTTTTCATGTAGGGCAGTGGGTTTCAAACAAAGAGGATGTTCCCTTCTCAGGATGTGACAAGGTTTAGCAGAGGGGAGCCAAGTCATGCTTAGGGAATAATTTTTTCCTTCATGATGTAGTGGTTACAAAACAACGTGTAAAGCACATGGTGCTCCAAGGGGAGCAAGCAGGGCTTAAACTCACTGGGACCCTGGAGCTGCTACAGCAAAGGAAGGTGCCAGCTAACCCACAAAAACCCAGGGGTAGCCAGATGGTAGAGAGATAAAAATCTGTAATTTCCAGCTCCCCACAAATTCATTCGTCTCTTCTTCATTTTGAACTCTATCTTTTTCTAAATACTTACGTTTATTAAAGAGGGGGAGCATGCTTAAGATGTGTCCTGGAAGTGGGCAGATGAAAGCAAGGGCAAAAAAAGAATTAATAGTTTCTGGTGTACAGGACTTATACAGTATTTGTGCTCTTGCAAGCAAAGTAAACCAGTCATACTGGGAGTAGAGGCTTTAAGTCAGTATCACAAAAATAATTTCTAAAATCTCATTTGAAATTCATATCAACTTTTATCAGATGGAAGACTAGGGATGACACTTGCCCACAGAGGGAAAACTAAAATAAAATGTAACATACCACACATGCCCAGTCAGAAGAGCCTGAAATATTCACATCTAGAATGCCAACAAGCATATTTGTGGTTGAACTACAGAATAAATAACAACTGAATATTATTAATTAAAAATTATTTAAGCACACAATGTCTGAGTAGTGTATAATATTGAATGTATTCAAATCTGCTTCCCCATTTCTCCAATGCTGAACAGTAATTTGGGTAAAATTTGGGTCTTCTATAATAGCTTGCAAAATTACTGGTTTAATAAATCAGAATCAATACGTTGAAAATGTGTAGGAGTGTGACAATTTGTCTTCAACAGCCAGAACACCAGAATGAGGACGTGTCAGCCCTATGAAATATAATCAAGATGTTTCTTTCCAGTCTGCTGAGAGAAATTAAATCAGGGCTTTTTTTGAGGACTCACAGTTTCAACATTTCAGTGCAGAAAGAAAAGCAATGAAAAGAAACAGGATGGAAAATTTCAAACATGGTAGATGACGATGATTGTGCTCTTAGTTTTGGCTTTCAGTTCCAAAAATCTAAACAGCCTTAAATAAGACAGTGCTGAATACCACTACCTCATGCTCTAAAGTCTTAGCAGCACTGGCTTTGAAACCCTGGCCCTAGGGAAGAAGTCTGTTCTAGCCCTTTTAAGCCCAATTTCATTTCAACTTGATGTCTCCTCCTTTTATCTGAATTAAACAATGCTGAACTTAAAAGGTTACAAATATTAAAATGAATGTGGTTTTCTGTGATAAAATTGAGATAGCTTTGTTCGTAAAAATGGAATCTGGGAGCTGGGTTGGGTGTTATAAAAATGAGAAAGTAATTATGTCCACTGCATAGTTTTATCACCTATTGCTAGAGCGCTGTCAAAACAGCAGACTGCTGTCTTTGGAGATCGCTATGTGCGATCTCTAAATTTTGAAAAACAAAGCTGTTTTTCACGTAATCCCACACGACCCACAATTTCCTGGTTTAATTAGGTTCATTTCAGTGGTGTTAACTCAGGGATAGACCGAGTCCTGCATTTGTAACTTACTGTTTTGATACTCAAGAGCAAATACTGGCAAACCTTACAGTAACATCTTGCATAATGGCTTGGAGGCCGAATGGAAAATTTAGTCTAAATGGATTGTTTTGCCATATTGCAAAAAAGTAATGTGATTGGGGGGGGGGGGGGGGGAGACGGCTTTTTTTTTTTTTTTTTTTTAAACTGGTACATTCCCAGTGAAATGGAGGAAGCTGAGCGCGCGTGGGTACCACTGTACGCGTGCCTGTGCGCACGAGCGCATTTATGTTTTGTGCCTGACTGCTGCGCGCCCGGCTGTGCGCAGGTTTGCGCGAGCGCACGCATTTGTGTGCGTCAGTGCTTGGGGTGCCTGGGCGGGCGCGCGCGCGGTTGCGCGCTTACGTGCGCACCTGTGTCTCGACGCGTGTCCCCGCGCGCCCGGCGGGGGGGTGGGGGTGGGGGTGGTGCGTGCTCCCGCCCCACCGTGGGGCGGCGCTGCCGGGCGCGCCCCGGCGGGCGCGAGGGAGCTCCGCGCCGTTGCCCAGCGCCACCTGGCGGCCGCGGGGGGGAGCGCGCCTGCGGGCGGCGGCGAGGCGGGGGCGGGGGTGGAGGCGGCCTACTCCGGCGTCACGGCCCTTTTCTTAAGTGGTCACCTTAAAAACAATATGGAAATAGGTTTGTAATTGCAGGTTTTTTTAAAAAGACCAGGAGCCATAAAGTGAAGAGGCAGCCAGAGAGCTAAAACCTCTTCAGTGGAGAATGAATTGTTAAAATGGCCGACCTTCTTAACGTCGGGATTTGGCAGGGTTACCTCAGCCGTGCCTCGGTGGGCTCAGGCCTAGGCAGGCCCAGCGTGTCACACCAAAGTGTGCACAAGAAGCAGGTTGGCGGGGAGCGGAGGAAACTGCCGCCAAATTATCCCCCGGGCCTGGTGGAGCCACTCGCGGGGCAACGCTGGGCTGTGTGGGGAGTGCAGAGGTTTAGCCTTGTCTGCCGCTGAGCCTGGCCAAAGGGTGCTTGCTTGCCTGTTTCCAGCAGTACACGGAGCTGCAGAAAATGAAATTTAATCCAGAGTGCTAAAAAAGGAGAAGTTAGCCCACATGGAGATAACTTAACATTGGAAAGGTGCTGTGAAGTTCTACAAGCAGCCTAATGGGCTGTTCCTGAGTTCAGAAACTCCTAAGCAGAGAAATGGCCAACTATGACTAACTGGACAATTAATCTTAATAACAGATGGTTAATAAGAGCCGTATTCAGAGATTCCAGCAGCTCTGTTTCTACATGCAGTGAAAACCCAATTTAAATGTAATTCCCTAGAACCTAAAAGCACTTGACCTTTTTTTGTGTTTGAGCTGACTTCCTAGCTGGTGGTATTACTGTCTATGTGTTTGTATTTATTTGAGTGAGCCCTTTTAATAGTGCTCCTCTGCTCTGCTTTCGCCTCTCCCCATAATCATTTCTGTGGTAATGAAGCTCAGGTCAGCAGGGTAAATCTGTTGGATTTGATTTCTGGTGACAGTGCAGTTTTTGAAATAAACTTTTGCATATATAGATTGATAAAAATTTGCAATATTGCAATGACAGGCATTAATATACGGCTTTTGGGTTTCAGCCTAGTTAAAATGATAGGAGAATACAAAGGAAGGAAATCTAGACAGTTTTTCTCCACTGGAATGTTAAAAAAGGCGGTATTGAGTTGGAATCCAGTCAGCTGCAAGTGCTAAGTTTGAGTTGTTATTTATTATCAGAATGAAGATAAATGAAATCACCAGTCATTAGCTTGGAATGTGTAAAGAGCTCTGAAATGTCTTTGCACACACAGCAGGCTCCCAAGCGGCATGCAGCGCACCTCTCTGCTTCCTTCAGCAGTTAACAGCATGTAGCAGCTTTGCCGCAGGCTCATCCACACTTGACTTACCTTCTCTTCAGCGAATTTGATGTATAAGCCATGGCCACGCAGTGGTGCAAGCTGACAACCGCATAGGATGAGTGGGTTACTGAGTAGGGGGCTTTACTTAGGAGGTGGTGGCTGGTCAGTAGCCACAGTCCTGTGTGAGTTAGCTAGTCAGTGCTCATATCACCACTGAAGTCAGCATGTAGGGGACAAATTTAAGCTGCAACTTTAAACTTGCTGACGCTTACCCTTTTGCAAGGCTGGGAAGGAAGTAAGGGAGTGGAGATGTTTGTAACCACACCGGTAAGCAGAAAATAGATTCTCAGATGATGGGACTTCTTCTTTTAGACCTAAGTGGCAGCATGGCCAACACGTATCTGTTCCCCTTGTTCTTTTAGGTTAGCTAGCAGGAGGATCCAGCCCATGATGTACATAATTAGGAGGGCCTGTGCAAAGTACTGCTATAATTTAGGAGAAGCAATCTATGCCCTAATAATTCCCATTCACATTTAATTTCCCTCTTCCCTGAAGGGAAGGGCCTGGGGATGGTGTAGTAGACATCCTTTGTAGTAGACATCCTTTGTCTCCTTTTCCCTCTAGCAGAGAATGACTTGCTAATCCTGGGAAGAAGCCTGGGTTTCTGTTGGGGCAACCCTGGCTGCCATGTGCTTGACTTCTCACAGGGAGGCAAGAGGGTTGTTTTCTTTGGGTCATCACTGATTCACTCACAATTGAATGTTTAAAAAGAAATATCTTGGGCTACTTAACCAGTGTCTTTGTGTTCACTAGGACTCTGACGGACACCTTTCCATTATGCATGTTGCTACATTAACCTGTTTAAGTGCTTTGTGTATCTGAGTCCTCTGCTTCTTCAGACATAAGGATCTGCAGACTGAGGAGAAAAAGGTTCATCTGGGCAAGTGGCTTCTCTCCAGCAGTTGCCATAAGGTGGTGTTAGTTTAATATTCCTCTGACTACAATATATAAAGTTTTACCACAGTTTCTTCAGATGACTGTAAAAGATGCTGAGCCCAGGAATGTGGTAATTAAAAAGTGTAGTAGAAATATAAACTATAAAACTCTTGGGTAGGCCACACTTACTTAATCCTTGCAGCGTTATGTAGAGTCCCATCACGCAGTGACAAGAAGTCAGAGGGTTGAAGGCATTTTACCTTTGGATGTAGTTAGAAGTGTCACAGGTTTTGCTCTAGGCCTTCCCACTCCCCTGAGAGGGCACAGTGGAAGGAGGAGAGGTGGAGGCCAGTGCTGTCTCAGGCAGCAGAAGGTACAGAGTCTGTCTTCAGGAGGCAGAGGGAGACTGTCTTAATTTAGGAGAAGTGAAGGTGCCTGCGGTGTCAGGGCAGCTGGGGAGGATCATTTGTTATTTACTAAAAGCTTAATTGTGCATTTGGGGTTTTTTTTTTGTATCTTTACTCCACTACTACTAGTCTGTGCTCTTAAGTAAACACACTCTGTTAACCTTTGTCTTCTCTTGCTGATAAGGCTGGTTCTGAGTGATGTGGCACATGTTTACTCTACAGTGGGGGGACCCTTTCGCTGTGATAATGGGATGCTCTCAGTAAGTGCCAGCTCTCCAATGAACTACTGCAAGGTAGCCAGAGCACGGCAGTGTTTGCCTCCACAGCACTTCTTGGGTCACTTATAGAGATGATGTTCCAAAAACTGGAAGAAGAAATGTCTTCCAGTGACCAGCAATAACTGAGAAAACCTTGGCCTATGGCAGGCTTTGAAAAGCACTTACGGTTTTGAGGAGAGAATGTGACGTACAGATGTTGGGCTAGTGTTAAATAGCTACAAATGAAAGCTGGACAAACATGGCAAGTTCTGAGACTTTGCATCCTGTGAGCAGAGCATTGCCTCACGTTGAAGGAAATGTCCTAGCAGATATGCCAGTTTCAAGAGGTACATAATTAAAAATTATGTCTGAATTTTCTGATGTTAACTGTGGATGGTGGAAGATATTATTTGTAGCTGTTAAAAATGTGATAATTTTTTTGTGTTACTTTAGTGATAGCCCTAATGAAGAAGAATTTTAGGAAGTAGGGAAAGGTCATATGACTTCAGCTACAGCTATATCCCTGGACTGGTAACACCTCTGAAGAAAATGGACATGTGGCCAGCCAAGTTTGAGTATGAGCTTACCTTCCACTGGGACTGCCTGTTCTGATTTCTTGAAGAGTATCTGTGTGCAGGGCTTATTTGCAGTGCTCTTTCCTTGGTTGTGGCTTGTCCTGTTGGAGACAGAAGAGGAAGCTTGATCTGGCTTCACACCTTATCCTTTCTCCCCACATGAAGGCAGGCAAAGAGCCAGCAGGCTAGCAGCGAAATACGTTTCATGCTGCAACACTTAATCTCTACGCATTTTCCCAGGGAGTGTGGCTTTTCCCTTTTCGTGCACGGTATTTTCATGATACTGAACGTTGTCCATTAATCTGATATCCTTGAGAACTGTCAAAACTAGAACACTCATGTGAGTTGCAGGATTTATTTACCTTCCCCCAAACACAGAAAATTCTCAAAACACAGGAAACGTATTAGAAGAACAAATCATTATACTGAGGAATTCGGTAAAAGAATAGTTACATTTTTCCCTGCTGCTCCTCCTGCAATACAGACCATAAGGAGCAATAGCAGAGGTGTATTTAGCCAAGCATAAAAAAAACCAAGAGCACAAATGTATTTATCTTTCTCTGTTGGTAGAAAGCACGCAATTTCTGTGTAATTTGCAATAGTGAAAAGGGAATTGAGAGATGCGCTGAGCTATGCCGTACTGAGCTGGAGGGGAGGCAGAACAGGCAGGAGGTGAACTGGCAGAAGTGCATTTGCTTGGGAAGCTGAACAGGATTTGATAGAAGTAGAAGTGAAGCAGCCAGAGAGAGAAGTGGCTTCTTGTGTTCTCAGGCAGGAATTCCCTCTCCAGACACAGTTTGAAAACTTTGTTGGCTAGTAAGAGCAAGACAGTCTCGTTGATGTCATGAGAATAGAGAGCCTGAAGACATCACCAGTAGGAATGTGTGAGTTGGAATAAAATAAGAATTGATTGCACCTTGGAGTGAAATAAACTACTGTGAGAGACAGGCAGTGTTAGCGGTGATTTCATGCTGGGTGAAGCCAGTAGTGCCTGGGAGGCATGAGAACAGGATATTTCCAGACCAGAAAGATTCCTGATAAACGCTGGGTGGTAAGCGTTTCCCTCCCGCCTGACACTGCTCTCACTGTAGCAGCGCTGTAACGTGGTTTGCATTCTCGGGCAGGATTGGCATGAGACTTAAGATCTGCTGTGGGGCTCTGAATTTCCTAAATCTGGAATTCTCCGTGTCTTAACAATCGTCTTTTGACTGTGGTAGAATTTTCTTCTACATGATGCATGGGTCAGTGCAGATGGGGTGTACATGACACTGTTAGCCGGGTCTAAGAGGCTTGCCAAATCCTCAGCGGTGCTTCAGAGCAGGCCCCAGGCAGTTCATAAACAATGGCTTTGCCTGCGTATGGGAGAGCTGCTTGACAACTTATTTAATTACTGGGTGGAAAAAAGTTTAAACATTAAGAACTGAACCATGTGTCATGTTCTTTACAAAATAAAGTAATCTGAGGGAATCGCATCGTTATTATCCAACATACATATAGTACTAGTCATACTAAAAAATCGTAGGGAATATTCTCCTCGGTGCTGTTTCCTCTCAGTTTTACTGTGGCTCGTTTACACTAAAACTTGCAATAAAAAAGTTAGGTGTGCTTGACACTGCAGTATACTCAAGTTAGTTTTGATACCCAAAGCAATCTAGCTGTGGCAACACAGACCATTGCATGGGCTAATTTACATTGTAGACAAACTTAACCACAAAGTACTTCGTGAGGGAGCAGATACTTGTATTGTCCACAGATGAGCCTGTGGGAGAGAGCATTTTCCTTTGTGAAAGGAGACCTGGGCAACAGACAGATGTTCACTTTGCCGGCAGCTGTGCTGGTTAAGATGTTACCATCCCCAGATGTTCGATATTCCCATCTTGCATACGTTCCTGTCTCCTGAGCTCTGCCAGTGGAAGGGAGCCAGGAAGCACTTGCTAAATGGGCTTCAGGCAAAGTCAGCTGCATAAGCTCAGTCAGCTGATATAGGTGGCTTTGAGATAAACTGAGTGCCTTTGCCTGAAGTTCATGGAGCCCTTCTTGGCAAACCTCTGAGTATGGGATAGCCTCCAGTTGGCAGCGCTAAGACCTGGAAGGCAACCATCAGCTGGTGGTCTTAGAGTCACAACTGCTGCCCTTATTCATATTTATCCCTTCCCTTCTGTTGGTCAGAAATGAGGTAAATGTTGTTTTAAACCATCTTTATGGTCCTTGCGTTTTTAAATTGCTGGAGGCCTTGTTCAGGTAACGAATCTCACTCAGGGCTTCTCTAACTTATACACTGTTTCTTAGGCCCCTCTGTAAGATTAAAATTATGTTCTTGTTTGTTCCTTACTTCCAGCACTCAAAGCAAACCTGGCTTGGAAACCCTAAGGTGGTCCAGTGCTAAGTGTGGAGGACCTTATTGTAGTGATGGGGCCTTGGAGGAGCAGGTTTTGTTTGCAGTGTTTGACACTGTGAATTCTCCACCTGAATGACACGTGATCCAAACTTGCCTGCCCTCAGCCTCCCCTTGACCGAATGGGTAGCTGCCTCCTGGAAAAGACTGGTTACCAGATTCTGGTTCATTGCTGTAGGTGTTTGGAGGTTCCCAGCATAAATCTTCTGTGTACAGGGGAAGCGTTTTTCTGATTAAACCTACAGATTGCAGCCACCTCTGTGAACTATGCCATCTTGCCTAGTTCAGCTCCTGGGGAACAGGCAGCTGAGTGAAAGAAAACAGGTCTAGTGTGACATTACAGTGGAAGGACTTGGCTGGGGCTCGCTCGCAGAGCTGTGTGCGGCTCAGTTCCCAGCTGTCCTTTTGCTGAGGAAAGCTCCCTGGGAACCCACCGGCGAGAGCCCTGCAGTGATACCGCTGCCAGACATGATGCTGCTGCAGATCACTTGGGCTCACTGATGGATGAACAGCTTCATAGTGTGTGTAGTGCAACTGTGTGGGGGGGAAGACAAGCCAAATGAGGAGACCGGAACTGTGACGTGAGATAAAAATGGCAATTTACAGCAGAAAAATATTTCTGTGTAAAACACAAGTCCCCAAAAATGGGGAGGAAGAGAGAAAAGGTGCAGATACTGAGGGAAAAGGAGAGAATCATGGCATTGTAGTTGGTGTTTAAGTCATGTCATCTTGATGACTCTCAGTTTTTAAGTGTCCATGCAGTGCTAGCACAGCCCTGTGTTCCTGCTCCAGTGGTTGTTCTTTACCAGCAGACCTGACTTTGCGTTGCTCCTGTGTTTTTCTGTGTGTCCTGGTTTGAGTGAGTGGCAGGGCTTTTGGTAGCAGGGGAGAGGGCTAAAGCGGTGGCCCCTATGAGAAGCTTCTTGAAGCTCCCCCAGCTCCAAGTCAGACCTGCCTCTGGCCAAGGCTGAGCCAATTAGCAATGGTGGCTGCACCTCTATGATAACATATTTAGGAAGGGGAATCTGGGAGGAGTTGTCGGAGTTTTGAGGAGTTGCGAGGAGAACATCTGTGCGAACACTGAGGTCAGTGGAAGAAAGGAGGAGAAGGGCGGGGGTGGGCTGGAGCAGACCCCCCCTGCAGCTGGTAAGATGGCAGGGCCGCCCCCCCGCCCACTCATGGGTGTCTGTGGTGGAGCACATGCCGATTTGCAGCCTGTGGGGCCCCATGCTGACCCAGGTGACCGTGCCCGAAGAAGGCCCGGACCCCATGGGAAGAAAGCCCCACTGTTGCAGTTTGGCACTGGGAGGATTGCAACACACAGGGGTGACCCACACGCCCGTGGGAGTGACTTGTGTTGAGAGTTTGTGTAGGACTGTCTCCTGTGAAAGGGGGACTGCACTGGAACAGGGGAGGAATGCCCGGAGTTCCCCCCGCCACTCCCCGAGGTGAAAGAAGTGGCAGGACTGACTGCACCCCCCATTCCCTGCCCCCTGTGCTGCTGGAGGGGAGGAGGTAGAGATATCGGGAGCAAAGCTGAGCCCGGGAAGAAGGAAGGGATGGGGAAGGTGTTTCCAGGATGTGGTAATGCTTCGCATGGTCCTACTTTGTTACGTGTTGTTGTTAGTGTCTGAATTAAATTTATGTTCTTTTTTTCTTCCCCTAATGAGTCTGTCTTTTGCCTGTGCCATAATGGATAAGATCATCCCTCCCTGTCCTTATCGCAATTTCCTGGGCCTCTTTATTTTCCTCTTCCCAGCGCTGGGGGGAAAGGGGGGAGTGAGCGGCTGCATGGTGCTCAGTTGCTCTCTGAACTCAAACCATGACACTGTGAGCTGTGCTCCCAGGACTCTGTATGTGAGGCAGAATTTCTCCTTCCAGGTTTGCAGTGGTGAGGGGTCTTTATGGCCTTTGGGTTTCCAACAGGGATCAGACAAATAGAAGGGTTCATTAGAAATTCTCTTTTCAACTAAGAGAAAAGTGGCAAGGGTGAATCAGAGAGGAATTTTTGCTAGTGCTGGAGATTCCTAACAAGGAAGTGCCACATATGCTGTTCCACAACAGATTCCCAACAACGTGTCTCAGTTCAACTCTTTTAATTTTTAAATTTCAAGTCCAAATAAACATTTTTTAGAGAAGAGTTTTCTTGGGGTTTTCTATCCTTTCCATTCCATTTATTTCACTTCCATCTGATGAAATGCTCCATATAAAAGAATTATTTTTTAAACAGTCTTGGTGAATTAGAAACATGGAGAAGTAGAAATTGCAGATTTCTTTTTGAGCATTAGTGGTGGGAGCAAGAAAAGGGAGGAACTACTGTTTTTCCTTCTGAAATTTCACAAGTGGAATGTTGCTTTAAAAATGTTAACTGTTGATTTTATGGTGCTCTTGGTTCTTCTGATTTTTGATGGAGAGGGGCTTTAGTAATTCTCTTCAACGTATATTGCAGGCAAAATTTTTTCCTTGTTTTGCTCATTTAAAAATAGCTATAATCTGTTTCATTATATGTCACTCTAATAACACTCTGAAACCCTGCTTGGAATTAAAAGGTTTCACTCTGGGGAAAAAAAAAAGTGCTTTTTCATTCTCTCTTTTAATGAATTTACAAATGGGACAAATGCATGGTGCAATCTGCAAAGAATTTACACGAAAATAGAAGAATCCCTCTTTATGAGTGCCTGACATCTGTATGTTTTTTTTTCTCTCTCCCTGTCTTTCACTCTTTTAGGAACAAAGAGTGAATGATTACTTCAGAAGAAGAATCCATTAAAATCACTTCTATTAAGTTCAGCTTTGGTATGGGGATCTGCTATTTCACTGTCTTCAAATTGCCTTTATAGACTAGCATTACCTTACGTTGTGTGTGAATTTGGCTGTAAAACATTACCTTACTACTCTGGAAAGCTCCTGGACCTTTCTTGAGAAATCCTTGCATTAAGAAATATTCTGTCCAGTCTTGCTTACTCAGAGTCCATTGTTTTTACATAAGAGTTCTGATGCTTTTGAAAAATAAATTTTCTTGAGCTTTGCAGTAGAGCTGGAAAAAGGGAAGAAAAAAGAAACATAATTCAGACCTGTCCTGACTTAATGAGATTATTATGGAATAGACTGATTCCTTTAGGATTTGCCATAAAAAAGGAAAAAAAAGAAGCTACAGAAAGAAAAAACAAATGTAGCATCTATCAAGTAGTAGTGTGCATAAAAATTACACGAGGAGTCCAGAATTTGCTTCAGATGCAGTAGTTGCCTCATACTCTAGAGTGATAACATGACTGATCATCCTTCCTTACTTCCTTTCAGAAAGAGGGGGAGAAAAACAAAAAGAGAGAGTAGTAATATATCTTCCGTTGCTAATACTGATACGCAATCTAAAGGGATTTGGGCCAACTTGGAAAGCTCTTTGAAACCAGCGGTAAAATTAATTAAGAAAGTTTGAGAGGGCTACGGATGGAAGGGATATACAGAGAAGATTTCATTTAGCTTTGAAGAGGAGCCCTTCCTAAGCAAGTGTTTCATATTTGGGAGGAAGGCTGAGAGGAGGACAAAACTGCAAATTAATCCCTTTTTCATTACATTTATTTTGGTTGCTCCAGATCATTTAAACCAGAATTGAGTTGAGGGGGAAGGTCTCACTCACACAAATCATGGTGTTGTTATCTAGAGAGTGAAGCATTTTCTTCTGTGTCTTCACTTGAAAGACAGTTCTCTTGCTTCTGGTACATGCACTTTCTTAAATGACATGGTAGGAGTAGGCAGTATTTTGAGTGATGCTCCCAGTAGGAATTTCTATTCATCCTTATTTTGCTGCTTCTATTTCATTTGTATCTAAGGAATAAACTTTATCATAGCTGTACCAAATCAAGAGCCCTATGCTGCTTCTCCTAGGACACTTCTCTTGCTAATGCCACCCGGAGAATGCCTGGCACACAGGATTTGGTGGCCACCCTCAACCACTGCAAATGTCTGCTAAACTTTCCTTCCTTGGAAAGCAGAGTAGACTTCTAAGTAGATTTGGTTTGTTTTTCCCTTTGCATAAGTCCTAATTAGTGCTAGGGAAGACAGTCTGAACTTGCAGATTACCATCTGGAGAACCTTACTGCATGATTTTTACAGAAGCCTTGAGAGAAATGGAAGTCCCAAAGTCGAAAATAATCTTTTTGTCTACTCAAAATACGATGGTTTGCAAATCCTAACCAGGACTTAAAAGTGAACAGGATTTGGCAGAGTTGTGCTCACGCTTGCAAAAAATTCAAACCCCTCTTTTTCTGCAATCTGAAAATCCATGAGCGAAAAAACTTTTTCTCCTAACGAAATCATAAAATTATTTTGACAATAAAGTCCCTGTAGAGTCTTTGAATTACAAACAAAATGGAGTTGCCAGTCAGGTTCCCCTGGTGTTATTGGAAAAATACCAGCTTAATGTCAGTCAAAATAACTTTTTTTTTTTTTTAAATTAAATGCTTGATTGATCCTAAAAATTAAGAGTTCAGGAATATTAAGTGTAACCAATAACAGAAGTGCTTGTCAAGCACAGAAAAGAGAATAAGAGAAAGCCCTTAGCAATGGCTACTCTAATATCAATTTAACTTGGACACAATTGCAGAGACCTCTTGCAGGCTCACTTGGCAACACTTACCTTCTTCGGTCCTCTATTTCTATCATCCATTGCTATTTTTAGCCCCATCTGTAAGAATATGTTTTTGCCAAGGAGCAAAGACAGGATAAATTGTAGAAAGCATGTAAGCAAACAAAGAAATCACAGAGCTTACAGGACGGTCACAGTTGCAGTTTTGTTAAGCTGCTTCCCATTCCTTGGCTTTGTGTTACCTATTTAGATCATAAAGCTGCTCAGGCAAGAATTGGTCTTTTGGCTTTGTGGCTTATGCTTAAAGCCCGTGGCATATTGTTTGTACCTACGAAAATACATTACTTACTCTTACAGGAGAAGATCTGCACTGCCCCACTCCAAGGAAAACTGGGAACATTTTTGTTAAGTCATTTAGTGATAGAGCTTTGTACAGGCCTATAATGGACTTGGTCTGCCTTTTCTAGGATGTATTACCTAGGTACAGTGCCATGCTAAGAGGTCAGTATGGCCTGCAGGCAAGCCAGGAGTGATGTCTCATCTCTGGACAGCTCAGAATGTTGAAATAAGGAGATTTGTCAGCACCTTCCTATGCAGCCGTGCTGGAGAGGTCTTACTGTCACTAAAATGTCTAGTGTAACAACCTGAGTGTAGTCTGAAGCAAAGGTATCCAGCTGTGGAGAACAGCTACCATTCGGGGTACAACAGCTTTTGGTTATTCAACATGGGCATTTTCATGCCATTGAGTAGTGTACCTGGCTGCTCGCTCTTGTGCCAGGAAGCTATGGGTCTCCAGTGGTAAATCCTTTATCATGTCTGCCAGTGCTATGAAAATAGCGGAGAGCAGTGACAAGTGGTGTTCCTCGGGGGTTGGTGTTGGGACCAGCACTGTTTAACATCAGTGGGCAGTGGGATTGAGCGCACCCTCAGCAAGTTTGCTGACAACACCAAGCTGTACGATGTGATCGACACGCTGGAGGGAAGGGATTTACCATCCAGAGGGACCTGGACAGGCTTGAGAGGTGGGCCCCTGCAAACCTCATGAAGTTCAACAAGGCCAAGTGCAAGGTCCTGCACGTGGGTTGGAGCAATCCCAAGCACAAATCCAGGCTGGGCAATAAGTGGATTGAGAGCAGCCCTGAGGAGAAGACTTGGGAGGTATTAGTGGATGAAAAACTTACTATGAGCCAGCAATGTGCGCTTGCAGCCCAGAAAGTCAACTGCATCCTGGGTTGCATCAAGAGAAGTGTGGCCAGCAGGTCAAGGGAGGTGATTCTCCCCCTCTACTCCGCTTTTGTGAGACCCCACCTGGAGTGCTGCGTTCAGCTGTGGGGCCCCCAACATAAGAAGGTCATGGACCTGTTGGAGTGAGTTCAGAGGAGGCCATGAAGATGATCAGGGGACTGGAGCACCTCCCCTGTGAGGACAGGCTGAGAGACTTGGGGTTGTTCAGCCTGGAGAAGAGAAGGCTCCAGGGAGACCTTATAGTGGCCTTCCAGTACTTAAAGGGGGCTACAGAAAAGACGGGGAGGGACTCTATCAGGGGGTGTAGGGATAGCACAAGGGGTAATGTCTTTAAACTGAAAGAGGGTAGATTTATATTAGATATAAGGAAGAAATTCTTTACTGTGAGGGTGGTGAGAGACTGGAACAGGTTACCCAAAGAAGCTGTGGCTGCCCCCTCCCTGGCAGTGTTCAAGGCCAGGTTGGACGGGACTTTGAGCAACCTGGTCTAGTGGAAGGTGTCCCTGCCCATGGCAGGGGGGGTTGGAACTAGATGATCTTTAAGGTCAAACCCAAACCATTCTGTGATTCTATGAAATGTCTTGGATAGTCACCGTGTCTGAGGTGGCCCAGGTTAGTGACATGTACATGAATTTTGCCCAGAGAAACTTCTTAGCTAGTGTGGTCCATTCTTACAGCTCTAATTTGCTCTAACTGGTCATTAATTGGAATATGTTTTGTCTTGAATTGCTGGTGGTTAGCAGCCACCTTCTAATTGCCATTTGTTCATACATCTGTTCATGGTTTGATTGTACATAATTATCCTTGAGTGATGTTTTCTTTTGGCGTGCATTTCTGTGGGAGGCAATGTGAGTACTGCAGAGCTCCTCTGTCACGTAGGGTAAAGATGTAGGAGATGTTCTTTGTATATATGTAGTGAGTAAGATATAGGGCTTCATGTGCTCTATCTACTAACAGTACTATGTACGTGGTTAAAAGAAGAACAATTACTGTACTAAATACATTAAAATGAATTATAGCATGCTAGCTGTGTGAGGCAGAAGGCTGGACTCCTTGAATTCAGTAGAAAGTTTTGGTTTGTGGTTTTTTTATCTCTTTCTTTCTAGTAACCCCAGGAACTACATACAGCACTTCTGTATGGCATCTCATAACTTTAGCAAATACCGATTCACAGAAATGGAACAGTAAGGTGGAAAATTCCTGTTGGGGAAGTGCAAGCCTTCCTTGTCCCACGAGGAACGTGCCGTGGAAGGCAGCCGCTCTTTATGTCTACTCAGACCTAACACGTGTAGCACCAGTGACATGCTAATAAAACTGTCAGGCCTTGGGACCAGTAATTTACACCCGTGTTTTTAGATTCTCTGTAAGAAAAAAGAAACTCTCCTTATGGATGAAAAATGATGTGTGAATCTGTAAGGCTAGGCTGAAAAGAAGCAGATGCTGACATTTCTAGAGTTAATATTTTTGCCTTAAAAACACATCTGTCATCAGCCTCCACTTATAAGAGCGGAGGAGCACTTATCTAAATAAACATGGCAGCTGTTTTATATGATGGGTCTGTTTTTTAAATAGTAAAAAATATTGTATCATTTTGAAAGGTATAGCTGCCATTAGTGTTAACTTACAATAATAGGTTGGAGTACGTAGCTGTTCTCTGCTTTAAAATAATTTCAAATGACACTTCTTCACATTATCAGAGAACCTCCCTGCAAGGCCAGCGTGAACAGAGGAAAGGTTAATAACTGGAAGTGCGTGCAGCTGAGAGCACTGCAAATGTTGAAAACTTGCTGAGGAGTGAGTTCTGGATTGTAATCTCAGGAGCATATTAAGAAAAAAAAAGAGTAGGGAAAAAAAGACAAGAACTTTTGGAGAAGTAAATTATCAAAGTTCTCTGCCTGTGGGATGAGGGTTACAATATAAATAATTCACATTTTTTCAAATGTCTTTGCTCTGCTAATTAACTTCTTTTCAGTAGTTCAACAAATCCTACGCATAAAATGTATGATTCTGTTTCCTACGGGAATCTTTAATGAGTCACTTTACACTGATTTTAAGACCATTTTACATCATTAGACAGGTACAAAGGAGACTTAACAGGGCCAGGGAGAGACCTACACTTGCAACCAAACCCAAATTTTATTTGCTTGCTCGTAGGGACTACTAATGGCTTTTGATGATGAGGCAGTAAGCCAAATATAAGAATGCATTGTAATTTGCATTTCCAATTGCAAGTGGTGTGACCGCCATTCTTAATATTAATATGATGTAAGTATTTTTTGAAATGTAAAATGCAGAAAGATCTCTCTGTGTGAAGTCCCAGAATGTGAATTCTTCCTTTGGGGTATGTGCCCTCTTCATTAGGCTCTAGAAACATAATCCTTCTTTCTAGACAACCTAATGGTTTCATATGGATCATTTCATTTTTGACTGCTTGGCCTTGCTTTATCAAGAGAATGATGGAGTGCCTTTACCTCAGGCTACGCCTCTATTCTGAAGTGCTTTGGTTAGCAGGATGTTACTGGAAAGGAAGATACAAACATTTCCAACTCCTCTGGCAGTCTTTTTGAATGAAGTTGGCCATGTGCTGTGGCCTGAACATGGCCTATGTATATGGCCTCACAAGAATTTAGATAGACTATCCAGTTTGTGAATGTCACGTCAGCTTAGCTCTGAGATAAGTGTCAAGCTGGCTGGCTTGCCCTAATGGTGCTGATCCAGAGCAAGAACAGCAGCAGGCCTTTAGGCAGGTGCCAGAAGAGCTGGCCTGGCCAAAATATAGCCAGCCCTGGCATGCTATAAGTGCCTAAATGGTTAAACCCATATTTCTGTAAGTTCTACATCATGCCTAAGCTGTCCCTGAGGAACCCACGATCTTTATAGATCTGGGTAATCAGCCTTTTAGAGATGCATTCCTGCCAATGAGAAGCCAGTAATTAGCAACAGGATCCCACCCATAAATTAACAGCAGTAGCTGGATATGAACTTTATTGGGAAAAAAATGGAAGAAAAGGCAGGGCAGACCTGAGCGTATGTCATGGTCCATGCAGGGATGTGAAGGAGGCATGGAGTTCTTAGGTTTTCATCCACCCTCTCCCCATGCATGTGCAGATGGTTTGCAAGCTAGGAAGGAGGGAGACTGTGATTCACCTATCAGTCTTGCTAGCCAGGACTGGGAAATGTCAGAATTTGTTGCTGATGCTTCTGTAAGTCATTACCCCGGAGGAAAGAGGAAGCAGTAGAGGAACTGTGACTTGTAAATGATTCCTAATCAAAGTGCTTCCCAAGGCTATTCCTGGAGAGCCGCAGATTCCTGAGTACTGCTTGCTCAGGCTTGTGTTTAAGACTAAAATATGTTACTTTCCCTTGATCACAACCTAGAGTGTGCCCTACCCTGGAGTAAAGCCAAGCTGTATCTCTGGGGAGGGACAGCTCTAGGTCGAACAAGGCGGTGTAATTGTGCACTGTGATATTAGGGATGTTACTATAGATAAGTACTGTTGGCCTTCAGTGAGTCTAATCCTACAGCAATTCAGGCAGACTGAAACTACCACTGTGACTGTTTTCACTGTAGGAACAATTTCGTAACCTACTGGTTTCATAAAGGTAGCCTAGTTTTCCTAAAACTTTATTTCCAAGAAATCCTCTGAATGAGCTGCAGTTTAGCACTTTCTCTTGCTGAAGTCTGCATAACACTTTAGAGTGTATTTTTAACTCTCTTTGCTAAGTGCTTAGGACAAACAGGATCTCCTGTTAATGAAAACCTTTGATGGATGCTTTGAGGAAGCAGTGCATATGTAATCCTATATTTCCTGAGGTTACCTCAGCAGTATACGTGGAGCATAACATTTAAGGAGGGTACGTGCATGTATAAAGGTCTTGTAAAAAGTTAGAAGTAGTATCCTTATTACTACTATAGCAGCATGATTTATTTTACATGGATGTTCTACAGATACCAGTGTGCTTTATCATCAAACCTTCAGGCAAGGGCATCCATAAATTGTAGAAAGAGCTGGTGAAGGATTAAGTCTCAACCTCTCCAATACCTCATTGCCCAGAATCACTGAAGGAGATTTGTTCTCTTTGCTTTTGAATGGAACAGTGACTTGGTGTGGGCTATTCTGGCAGGTTTTGATCTAGTAATAACTTTTCCAAATTCAGGTGTGTAGGCACCTTCTTCTAAATGGTGTACTTTTTTCCTCTTCCAAGAACAACCCTAGATGGTTTTATTCATGACCTTGTTTATACATTTGCACCTCCAAAAAATGAAGCTTCAAACCATGCAATGAAATGAAGTTCGTATTGTCTACAGGAAAGTATCTGCACCACTGAGAAGAAAGCCTTTATTTTGTATCTAAATGCCAGATGTCAGAATTTGGGCATTTGGAGATTTAATTCACTCAAGTCTTGCAATTTAGTCCTGCAGATAACTTAAGGCGAATTATTTAAAACTAATGCTCTGGGGGAAAGCTGTGTGGATACATCTGTAGAGTTTCATGTTGTGACCAAGTGTTTTAAAGAATGATGATGAAGTGAGAGTCAGAATTGTCACCTTTCTCGGGACCACAATGGTACTAGTATTCTGTGTGTGCAAGAAACACACTGGGGACACTAGAGGGATTTAATAACTGTGTATCTCTGCAAACAGACTGTTCAGAAGGAAAAGCTGTTCTCAGAAGGGAGGCCAGTACTGCACTGTAATGTGGGAATTGGAAGTGGGGGTGAAGGTAGTCGCCAATAGCTGCCAAAGTGGGGGGTTTATAGGAGTACTGTTTACTGTCGGACATAGCAAGAAAAGCTTGTAAGGTAGTATCACAAGCAGAAAGAGAAAAAAAAAAAAAAAGGAAAACCTTTGTGCAAGTTTATCTTATGAAAAGCAAGTGCTATTTATGTAAAGACATTGTGGCAGTGACTATCATTTTGCAAGCATTGGGTTAGGACTTTGAAACATTATGCAAATGCACTGCTGGTGTATACACAACTGTACACCCACTGGACTGTGCTTCATGTGTTCTTGATGCCAATGAAAACAAAGCAGACTCCAACTGATTCAGGGGAAAAGTCATGGCTGCAAGAAGCCAGGACCTGCTTTACAGAGCTACTGCTCTGCTTCTAATAACTGAAGTTAGGAAAGTCCCTTGGATTTAACCCTAACTTTCTTATTGTCTGGGATGGGAGATGAATAAGCTGAAGAAGCTTGTTAATGGTTTTTAATAGTTTTTCTGGCCATAGACAGTGTCCAGCATAACATGTTTTATTGCAATTTTTCATAGAAACAGTTCTTTTTAGAAGAGAAATAAATTATCATGTGGCTCATGGCAAAGCTTCCATAGTCACTGGAGACCTCTGGTGTAACAGCTAAATTAATCACAAATAGCTGAACTCTCTCCTGCAGTGGTATGCCAGAATTGTTTCCTTGCCAATGTCTTTGCTTCCCTTCTGCTGTCCCCACGAAGCTGCTGCTCTTTGCCCCCAGGGTGGTGGAGAGCTCTGCCCCTTTCTGCAGTGTGGGGCTGCCCTCCTGGCCCATTCCTGCTTATGCAGTTATCTTGGCTCACATTTCACCATTGCCCTGTGCAACTTCTGGGACTTTTGTTCAAAATGTTATCCAAAGTGGACTGAAAATCAGTGGAAAGACTCCCACTGATTTGTATGATCTTTGATGCAGTCCTTGCCTACATCCCACCTTAAAATTCAGCTTTTCCACCAGATGTATGTCTTCTAACCTCCAGCGTTATAGAAAGGCATTGTGCTCTAGTGGTGCTGTATGGCGGTAGATCCCTATCCCCGTTTTCCCTGGCAGCGTTCAGAGAGATGACTTGGCACTGTTTGAGTGTGCCCTGTGCAGCAACTGGCAAGGAGATTAGTGGGGGAGGCATAGCCTGTAGAAGGATGTCTGGTTTATAGGAAACACCGTGGGTGGAGGGTACATGTGGTGGTACCTGTGGCTGTGGCATTTCTGTTAAGTAGCTCTCTATTAATAAAGAGCTAGTTTTAATTTCAGAAGTCTGAAGCCTTTTGATACTACTACCCAGCATGGACTATATAAGGTGCAGCAGCAGCAATCAGTTTAATGAGACCTGCAGCAAGGAAGAGTTTGAAATGGCAGCAAGTGATGGAGGTGATGTGAAAGGATTCAAACTAGAGGAAAAGCTGGATTTGAGATGCTGGCCAATCATTTCCATGCTGAAAGCAAGAGCTAACCTGCTATTTAGCACTGAGCATTGTCGTTAAGGTTGAGAAAACGAAGGTAACTTTTTAGATACTCTCTCACTGGGAAAACAATTCTGAGAAGTGATGCTGCGTTGCTGGGAATAATGCCTGGGATAATTAAACAGCCCACAAAGGTTTTTGAGGAGCAGTGTGAATCCACACATCTCTGAGCTGTAGAGAGGTACTGTGAAGTTTTTTAACTCACTATCAACTAGCAGAAAAAGGAATAGGCACTTATATTACAGAGTTGAAAGCTCTGCCTTCTGCATGTAACTTTAGAGACATTAGAGTACCTAATGAAAGACAAAATAGTTTGTGGGACACGTTATTTCTGCTTGCAAGAGAGATTTGTTGAGAGAAACAGATCTACTCCTGGAAAAAGCCTGAGCTGTTGAACTGTCCAGGAGAAGGATCAATAAAGTAACAGCTCTCAAAGGAGAACAAGTATGTGGGCTCCAGCTGGAAGCATCCAGCACTCAGAGTAGTTGAGGGCCAGTCTCAACACAGGTATCATGAATCTGTGTAGGTACTGGGCAAAAAAACCCAGGAAAGATAAGAAGAAAAGTACCTCGTCCCATGGGAATGGTGAAATAGGTGTGGGACACAGACCTGTCTTATGTCCCATTGACCCTGCTAACCTAGGAATAGAGATATTCCAGGAGCAGCAGAAGTAACAAAGCTCTGTTTCTAGAGATATGTGGCCCTTGCTCCTTTATCTGCCCTAACTGCAATAATCTGAGCTTTCCTCCAGCACCTCCGTGACATGAGCACCAAGCAAAAGGCAGGAGGTTTGGGAGATGCTGCTGGACAGCCAGCTGGTGCCTAACACTGGGGGATGCTTTCTGGTGTTCTTTGTGGGAAAGAAACTGGGGACTCTCTACTGTCTGCAGCAGTCCGGTTTTGACAAAATTTGTAGGAACTTAAAGTCTTCGAGATCTTAATGTCATTTTGATTTTTGCTATTTTATCTCTATTTACCTTTTTCAGAGGAATCCCTTGATATTTGGGGCTGGAGCTGATGAGGGATTCACAAGCTACAGGTGTGCCTGGTTTGTGTCTGCATAAGCCTTCTTTCCTTAGGAAATCAGCCTGAAAGGGGAAGAGTACACACCGCGATTAAACCTTTCAAGTCTTCCAAGTGAAGAGGGGCTATTTACAACATCACTTTCAACAGAGCCAAGAGCTCAGCATGTAAGCCCTGGAGGAGAGAGGGCTGCTGGCTGTTCAGCTGTTAGACTCTGTAGCTAGGCTGTTGGGTCAGTGAGCTATTTGATTTCAGCCGGATTGTGAAGCCAGATGCAATATAATCCCAGCAACACTTCTGCACAGTGCTATTAGACTGGAGAAATATGACCAAGTGCTGGTTGCACTGAGTCCCTTGGCTGAGAGCAGAGCGCTGCGTGACCTTCCCCGAGGAGCCCTTCTGCAGTTCCTGCAACTGTGAAATTTTAGGAGCATTGTCTCTGCCTGTGCATACTTAAAGGAAGCTACTGTGCAACCCAAGATTTTATTTTCCAGAATGTTCCCTTTCACCCAAGGCAGTAAATACCCTGGTCCTCCACCTCCTCCCATAGGAGGGTCAGTGCAAATTGCGTTTCGAAACTTGAAAGAACCAGGACCAGCAGCTCCCCAGCAGTCTGATTTCAAAGTGGAGAGCTATACCTTGCAACAGCATGCTCTCTAGGAGGATCCTGTGATATTTCAGCAAACACAGCACAGCACTTCCCTCTGAAAAATGAAAATGTCTTTTCTTCATCTAAGCAATCCCAGGAAATGTGGCTTTCGAGAAGTGGAATAGATGGCAGGAGTGGATTGGCTTAGCACTTACACACGTCACTTTGTACACATGGTGTTTGATGGAAAGCATGACAGTATTTAGAGGCTTCATCCTACCCTAAATTACTAACTAATGAATAATTTAGTTAATTCCTCAGCAGCTGGATACAACCACATACAAATTAACTTTCAAAAGAGGAAGGCTTTTCAGTTCCTGGTTTTAGGTCAAGATGTTCTAACTCTATGACACTTTGCAACAGCACTTGCATTTGCTAGGAGATCAGGGACATGAATTTACAGTAGTTGGAGACAACTAATCGAACTTTCTTATTAATACAGCTTGTTGATGACACAAAGAGTACACCTAACTACTTGTATCATAAGGGTGCATATGGAGAGAGAGGTGGTAGAGTCAAACTCTTTTACCTGCTAACGGTGGAGTTCTTTAGGTTTCTTCCGGCTTTGTCAAGGAATGCCTTCGCATCAGACTGAGAGAAAATGGTGGGAAAGGATAGTTTTAAGAATTGTGCCTTTGCCCCAGAGTTTGCTCTAGAAATTTATTCATAAGAATCTTTCAGTTTACCCTTTCTAATCTGTATAAATTTTAGGTGATTTTTAAGATATTTAAGACAATAATTTTTATCCACACTAATCTGCATGGCCTGGTATTAAAATGAAGGTGAGTTCTTTAGAGCATTTGCTGCACATGCAGTCTTAGGACACCACTTTAGACTGTCACTAGGACCACTTTCTAAAGCCTTCCTATAGCCGTGATAGATATCTCAGCAAATATGGTTTGAGATCTAGATCCAGAGCTTAAAAATCTAGCACACACAAGGCAGTACAAATACCTGCTGTTTTGAACTAAAGCTCGAGGTCTCACTATTCTGAATTTAATCCAATACGTTCTAAAGAGGCGTTTTTAAAATCCTAGTCTAGACAATAGATCAGGCTGCGGGGATGTCGGAAGCTCTGGCTTGTCAGTCTGTCTGCTGAACTGATTGATGTGCTGTTTGCTTTTATGCTGACAACTGTTTTGCTATTTTGCACATTTCCTAAAAACCTTCTCCCTCCCGTGACCCTTCCAGAGAACTCTCACTGTGCACAACGGCTGTTTCAGGGACCCTGAAATACTATGTAAGGGTGACGTTATTCCCAGAGGCTGTCTGCCACATACTGCACTAGCATTCCTGTAAGAACCGGAGTGTCTTTCATCTGATTTGGGAGAGAACACCTATTTTATTTCCAGATTAAAGCCGCACTCTAAATACAGTATCCTCTCACTTTTGTGCCTGAAGTCTGCTTACATGACACATCAGGGACTGTACATCTGATAGTAAACTCAAGGTATGGGTTTACAGTCATGTGATTCCAGGGGTGTTTTGAAGATGTTTGCATAGTACACGTTGCTGACCTGTTTTATGTATTTATTACACATTTGGGAGGCAGCGGAAGTCTTTACTATCCCACATTAGTTAATACGTCAGACAGAGCTCCTGGTGACCAACAAGTGTATGCGAGCCAATATACGATCCAATTCACATAGGAAGCCTTATACACAGTAGCAAATGTGGTGTAGTGAAATAGGAGTCCTGGTATGCCTTAATCTTTTCTTTCCAGAATGGTAATACTCATCATTATCTGAATCTCAAGTGATAGGTCTATCTCTTTGTCAGCGGATTTCTATTCATTGCCTTTATGCCATTGCTGTCACAAAAATTATGTCTCAATATGTTCATGGTGGCTGTAGTAACCTGCACTGTGCTAGAGTGGTTGAAGACAAACAGTCATACAGTTGTGGCTTCTCTTGCCACTGGCATGGGACAGACTTACTCAGTAGTTGACCCTGTTGAACTTTTAAAGGTAATTTTCATTCTGGTGGCATAAAATCTTTATTCATAGCTGGAGAAAACCTTGAACATCTGTCTTAGTTCTTACAGCAACCCCTGCTGAGGCTACAGTGTGCATCTGACCTTGCTCTAGATGTCTGGAATATGTATCTTGGAGTTAAGAGAAATGTAATTTTGATAATTCTCTATAATTTTTTTCCCCTGTAAGGATAGCCTCACTGGTAGCAGATTAAACCTTTCACACTTCTTCTAGAATGAAAGTTTAAAATAAATTCCTACAATCCACTGTGGACTGAACCCTAACTTAGACAAAATGTTCTGCAAAATCAATGGAAATTTACCTTCTGTTGGAGGATTAGCAGAGTCTCTCAAGCACAAGTTGAACATAGGGCAAAACTAGGGAGGTGGTTTTTTTAGATGATTTATAGCTTCACTAAAGCACAGAGATAAAGCCAGAAAGTGAAATGGAAAATGAGATGCCCACAAGAAACATGAGTCTTGATAATACTGAAGTTAAGCTTTAATATTAAATAACATGTATATAAAATATTATTAAGTTTAGACATGCCCATTATCAGTAGCAAACAAATTGGGACTATGGAAACCTCTGTCCTGAGATTTCATGAATGCTTTCTGCTGTTGGTCGTCACTGTTCTCGCCCCCATGGTAGATGAAACCCAAGGCTTTTGGAGATTAATTACAGCAGGCTCCCAACCTTTAGGGAGTTTTTGGACAGACAGTTTTTTTCTGCAGACGTTTTTCTCTCTGTCTGTCCTAACACACAGGCCATGAATCAGGCACATGGGTAGCCTGCCCAGAAACTACACTCTCAACTCTCCAAGTTTCTCCTTCTTTATTGAACAGTGAAGTGTCATAGTTGAGGTGGGAGCTTAGCAGAAGTGGATGGATGGGTAGCTACACTAGCTCCGTGCTTTCATTTTAGGTCTTTCTCAAAGATGGACCTCTCGTGGGAGAGTTAGAAATTGCAATTTCATCTTCCCCTCTCTTCTGTCTCTTGAGAAGGCTGCTGAGATGAAAGAATACCTCAGTCCCTACCGCCCTCTGAGCCGATGCCAGGGAGCCTCTTGCTTTGTTTGGCAGATACGAGGTGGCAGCAGGAGTTACAGTGTTTTTGTTTGTCTCTGAGGTGGAAAGTGAATCTTTTCATTGTAGACTAGATTTCTTACAAAATCTGTTACCTCCAGAGGACTGTGGACTTGCAGCAGCATCCCCTGATTAAGACTTCATGTAACTGTTGCTCAAGGATTTATTTGCCTAGTTCTTGAATAGCATTTCTCACAGGAAGCAGATGTCACTTGTGCTTTATTGGTCTGTGCTGGCTTCCAATTCAGGTTTGGTTTTACTGGAAGGTGTTGCTTCGGACCTGGAATATTCTGGCTGCCTGGGAGATGTTATGCTTAACAGGGAAATGTGAGCTAAAAGCTGTAGATGTAATTGGGAGGTGGAGGAGGCAAGGTGTTTACTGTGCAGTTCCCACCCTGGCTTAGGCCATCCAGAGCAAGCCTTTCTGCTCTCTGGAGTTATTTTTTCCCTTGATTTTTTCTGTTGAACTTTTGTTGCACTTTTTTCTATGCGGCTCTATTCCATGCAATTTAAAGCACTGGCAGGACTAGCTAATCCTGCTTTGAAAACTCATATTCTGAATGCTTTGTGAGTTTTGAATTGAGATGTCTGAGGCTTTTAAGAAAATAGAAATATTCTGTAGATTTTGACATTTCCTTATAGTGCCCAATGAGCTATCTCTCTAAGCTCTGTAGGGCAAGTAGAATTAGTCTTACTTTAAATGGTACATGTTGATTTGTTTCAGACTGTTTTTGAACTTGCACCCTAGCATGATATTCAAGCCTGGAAGAGCCTGTCTGGGACAGCAGCAAGTCAGAAAAAGCAGCATTACAGCTGGAAGCAGGAGAAGCAGTGGGGTAAACAGAGAGATGCAACTGGACTTAGTTTTGTGCAGAGGAGGGGCCAGTAACAAAAGGTTAAAAAGGAGCTATAAACAAAAGGCTGAAATGAAGAAATATTCAGTATTATCCATGGCATTTTGTATTTAAAAAAAAAATATCTATGCAACAGGCTGCAAAGGCAATGTCTCAATAATGTGCTCAGCCTGAGCTTTGATACAGTCTGTCAGAGGAACAAGACTCTAGAGCAGTTCTATAGAGGCATAGGGTATGTGAGGATTAAGTACAGAAGCAAGGTTGCAAGAAAGGACCAGTGCTCACCATGTTTTGGAGCATTGCTTTATCTTCCATAGATGTATCCCTGATCCTGTCAGCAGGCTGAATGAGGCCTCCATGCCCTACTTTCCCATTTGCTGAATTGTCACCGAAATTTGAACTTTGTCTTTTAGCCTTTTTCCCTGGGCTGAATGACGGCACTGCTTCGGAGAGCCCTTCTTTGGTATTTTCTCTTTCGTTCTGCACCTGTGTCTCTTTTCACAGGGCTATTCCCTGAGCATCATAAGGAACATCAGTGAAGAATTCATTTAGTTTTGTCAAGTTTCTGGTCTGACCCTTAATTTAGAGCAGTCATTTCAGTCTACAATAAACTCTGTGTTCCTGCATGCCGCAGTGAAAGAATTATGAGCAGTCCTTAGCCATGTGCATTCAGGATGCTTTGGTAGCCCCATGGGACAGCTAGACTTCAGTGCCTGAAAACTTATTATAGAATGGGGGTACAGTCAGTATGTTATTTTCTGTATAATAGTGTATATGTGGGTCTGCCTGTGCGTAAAAGCTTTTACATGATTCACTGAGGCCATTAGGAGTGGAATGGCATACTATCATTTCAGGCACAGAGCTCTTCAAAATGAACAGCTTTTTCCATCTTTCCCCAGGGAGCCCCGAGAGGCATCCAGCATGTAGGTGGGAGGAGACTGTTCATAAGTCTTCCATCACAGCATCCAGGAACACAAAGCTTATTATTGGGATGAGCCTGCGGCTCTGGGTGATAAATAAGGCAGGACAGTTAGATGAAAAGGGCTGACTTCTCTTGGTAAGACAAAGGTGGACTGATTTTTAAAGTTTAACAACCTGGACCTCTCATGAGTGTATGGAGCACATGTTGGTAGAGGGTCCAGAGCTAAACACAGTGTTCTATAAACACGGTGAAGTAATCAGGCAACAGAGCAGAATAAAAACTTTAGACATATCTTAGACATATATTCTGTGCTTTTGTCTTTGCTGTGTTTTTTGCTTCTCTCTGTTTCTGATATTCATTAATACACCAGGATATATCCAGTCCAGGTTGCTTATTTTTTTATTCTTCTTGCCTCATTCATTCTCAAAATTTCATATACCCTCTTGGTTTTCAGTCCTCTGAAGCAGACCTTCTGGGTTTGCATAGTTGCACTTGGAGACTAACAAGAATGTGCTTTCTTAAGTGATTTGGCTTATTTGGTTTCTGAGGTCATGGACATAGCAGAAGAACACCTGCTCTCATCTTGCTTCAGCACTTAATCCCTGTCCCAGACAAGCCTAGAAGGGCATGGCACAGGAGATGAAGAATAATGTAAAAAATTGCTCAATAACTTTTTTGAACATCCGGAAAGGTTCATGGATAATGATTTTATTCTCCCTGGTTTTCTCATATCCACACCAAGAAATAAGATAGAAAGACACTGTTTCTTCAACCATTACATTCATTGCTTGAGAGAATGAAAAAATATGAATAATCCAAGGTCTCTGCAAGCAATATAGAAAGTGTCGAAGGACAGTTGTACACGTTCGTTGTATGCCTGATGCAAGCAGAAATTTCTGTTGGCAAATACCACTTTGTCTAAGGCTTTTCAAGACTTGCTACCAGTCTGTGTGGGTGTGTGCATGCCTACTTGACATTTTGCTTTATTTTTTTTTTTAACTGAGCCTATTTTCCTTCAGGGTGGCAGGACACAGTGCATCCAAGAAGTCTGCCCCATTCTCTCGTGTCCCCAGCACCTCAGTCACATTCCTGCTGGACAGTGTTGCCCCAAATGCTTAGGTGAGTGTGTTTTTCCTGGGAATTTTGTAATTAATACAATATGTTTCTGAGTAACATCTTTTATACCAGTATTTCACAATACTGGTAAATTGTGGGAGGTGGAAGAGACAGTATTGTGCAGTGGAGTTTATAATGTACAGGTTTAAACAGGTACTCAGGGTCAGTGTGTAGGGTTGTGATGGGTGGTACTAAGCAAGCAGCCGCAGAAGAGCATTTGAGCATAGACCAGTTGGCTTGCTTAGAGAGACAAATATAGACATGTTTCCCACCTTCATTACACATGTTTTACAAAGGGGGTTGAGGCGGGAGGAAATGTTTTGTTGGAGTCTGACACAAGAAAAAGACCTCACCCTCTCATAATTTTATTTGAGTGTGCATTTGCATTCTTGTTTTTGAGGAAATGCAGGTCAGAGGAAACTTCTGGACTGAAAATGCATTCTTAGAAGCTGTTGTCAGAGAGGCCAAGGACCCAGGAGTCTGCCTTCTTAAGGTGGAATCACAGTTTCAGCCAGGAATATTTTCAATTACGTCTTTCCAACACATTTTAAAGCAGTAAGTCAGAGGCCTCTAAGAAGGGCTAGTTCTTCCAAGTCATGCCAAGGAAGGCAGTGACTTTGGAGAGTCCTTATTTTGCACTTACAGTGTCCACAGATCCCACATGTTAACATTCCTCAAGCATGTGTCCCTCTATTTCATAAACAAGGAGCACTTGCATCCTACCAAGTAAATTAGCTTTAATTTGCTGTACGAGGTTATAACCAGGTTTGAAAAATTTTCAGAGCTGATAACTCCCCGTTCTTCAACAGAAACTTTTTGTCATTTTGACCCTATCTTTACTACTTTCCAAAGTCTCTTTTCAGGGGTAGGTTAGGGGTACAGAGAAGTCTGGCCTTGGTAGCAGCAAGCCATAGAGAGTTCCAGCTTCTCATAATACTGAACATTTTTGACTGCTTGAAACAAACCTAAATTTATTTATTTATTTATTTGTTAATCGAGAAGTCCTATAGATAAATATTTGCCTGGAACATTTAACCGCGACACCAAAGAGTAATACAGTAGAGGAATGAAATGGAAAGGAGAACAGTCCAAACACTGAGCTTCTATTCTGGCTGAGGACATTTTTCCTTTCCTTCTGTAAACTCCCCTTGTGCTCTCCACCCCATGCTTTTCCTAACTGAACCTTCTCCTCCTTGGTCTAGGCATTGAAAACCCAGCTTTAATTTTTGACTGCTTCATGAGGATTTTTCTACATTCTTTTTTCCCTCTTAGAAATGCCTGTAAATAAGTTCACTAATAATAATGATTTTAATTTTATGTGGTCTTTGCTGTAAAGCATGTCATATACCTGTGAATAGATAATGTCTATTCACAGGGACGTGTTGAGAGTTCTGGAGTGGAGGTAGAGCTGAGGGATATGTAGCACACTGCATGGAAGTTGGGAAAGAGAAATGTTTTCAGGGATGATGAGGCATAGTTTTTAAAGTAACATGTGGAGGACCTCCCTGCAGTTGAATTCCTGGTACTCAGCGTATATAGCTTAGAAGAATGCTGTGGACTCTACTGGGACTTGAATTATTAGTTTAACTAGTGGTTAGGAGCCAGCAAAGTCAACTATTAAACCAATATCTTCACCACCACATCTTTTAAAGTGGTAGCTCCTTTGTCAGTGTTTTTTTACCAACTATATGAACTGGGTTGGCCACCTGGTATTGTGCTGGGTGGTTTGCAAGACATGGCAAGAGGGTGTGAGAGAGAACTGGACTTCGTTCACTTGTTGACATAAGTTATGCAGCTGAAGTCCTGGCCCCACATAGAGAGGTAGAAGTGTTGTTACAGGCAGGACTATGGCTGGGCTTTGTCCATAAGTGGTGTGTATGGATGTAGAGCGGTTCTTTTTAGGGCTACTGAGCATCCTCAACTGATTTCATATGTCAGTCCTGCAAGAGAAATTAAGCCTTTTCAGAAAGATGCACATACAGTAAAAGGAAAACTGGTTAACCAAACACAGATTAATCCAAGGTAGCTAATTTGCAAGAGAGAGATGTTCAAATTGTGTCTAACTGAACAATAGCAATTATCTCTTAACTTTTGTTTAATAGTTATTTTAACATTAGATTTGTAAAAACTCAAGGCTAATCCAATGGATTTTGTTGTGTGCTTATCCTTTTGCTCACTAATAGAGAAAAATGAAACCTTTGTCTTTGAAACTGTTCTACATTTATCAAGAATTATTGAATTACAGTGTGTCGAGACCTGGTGGTTTGAGAGCTAAAGTATTGGCCTAGTACTTAGTGACTTCTTGTATGTATTTACAGTAGCCATTCCCTACCCCGGAATTGATGCCTGTTTAACATCAGACCTCAGAAATGATAAGCTGGGAGACTGGCAGCCACTCATAAAGAACTTACTAGTTGGCTGCCACCAAAAGTAGAGAGGGGAAGGTATTCAAAACCAGAAAGATAAGTGTAGTGTTTGTGTAAAGAGCTGATGTTTATGTATCCTAATGGTCACTTGTTTAAAATAACCTACTAAGAAAGAAGCTGAGGAATAAGAGAAGCTTGCAGAACCGCAAAGTGTGTTGCCACTTGGATCTGAAAGTGCTTGCAGGACCGCAGGACTTCAGGGAGGTTTTGATATTGATGCTGCCTTCCTTGTATAGTGCTCTAAACCTTGCCTCGCTCTCATGAAACCCAAATATTTTAAGGGTTATGGAAACTAATGCGTATGATGCCCTCATTCTGTTCATAAATGATGCAAATGCCTGTATTTCTTGCAACGTTGTGACCCACACCAAGCTATCTTATTGAGACTGGACAACACCTATCTATTTTTTACATCAGTGTTACTGAGTTGATTTAGTTTGGCTGCTGTGAACCCCTGAGGTAGATATGCTAAAACCAGTTAAGGCTGCTTTATTTGATAAGTTATTGCATTAAGTTAAAGACTGTTTGAACTAGTTTAAGTGTAACTACCCTAAGAGTTTGCAGTGCTTACTTATTCCTTTAGCTGCACTGTGCACTTTATAATGAGAAGGAGAAGAAAGATTTTTCCAATATAAACATCCTATAAATCATATTTATATTCCCTCCTATGGTAGAATTTGTACAGATGAATGTGTGCTAGAAGAACAGTGAACTGTTAAAAGTACATGTTTTTTTCACACCAAAATGGAAACACATAGCAAATGACACATTGCACATGAATTTGGTCTGGTGACAATAAGCCCTACTATTTTTGTTGACAATATGGCATCTTTTCAACCACATTCTGTTTCTATTACTGTTTATTTATATTCAGGGCAGAGGAAAGTGTTTGACCTCCCATTTGGAAGCTGCCTCTTTCACAGCAACGTGTATGATAATGGATCCTCATTTATTTATGACAACTGCACAATGTGTACATGCAAGGTAAGTCCACAGTGCTTTGGTATTGTGTGCTGCGGCTTGTCTGACTTAGCAGTAATTCGTAGGGCTGTGGGACTGTAAGCCCTGATACTGTTCTTCTTTGGCATCTTGTGTGGTCCCTGAGAATCTGATCTGAAGAGCACTTGCAGTTGTGCTAGGAAAGTTAAAGTTACTGACTGCCTCAGCTGAGCCATGATGCCTGATTCTGTGTGATGCAAAATGAGGTTACTCAGACTATGTGATCCTCTTTACATTTACATTACAGTGGAAGAGGAGCTTCTAAATGGTGAATTACCACATCTCTGCTGAAGGACAGTGATTTTTTTTTAGTTCCCTAACATGACTGTGGCCACTTGCACTTTTGCACCTAGGCAAAAAAATGAAAGCGTCACCAAATCAGTAAGATTTTGCAGACCAACAGAAGTACAAGCTGATCTTTAGCTTCACAGACCATGAAAGATTCCCTTAATCCAATAAATAATTTTTATTTTCTCTGAGCTGACCTATTCAAAACAGTTGGGCTGTAGCTTGGGTGGATGCAATGATTAAGCAAGCAGAAATGTTATGGCAAGGACACACAGGAGCACAAATATCTTGGTGATGATTTAATGATTTCCTTTTGTCCTTTTACCTAGGATTCAACAGTGATATGTAAGAAGAGGTGCTTACTTCCTGGTGAATGCAATAAAAGCAAAGACCACTGCTGCAAGGAGTGTGTCTCATATATCTCTCCTGAGGAAGTGAAAGTGTGCAAGTTTGGCAATAAGATCTTCCAGGTAAAGTTTCAGGTGTGGCTTAAGAATAGATGCTATTGTAACAGCTGAAACAGCATGAGTTTACTGTAAGTTAGTATTGTGGCTTGTTTTTTAGCAGAATCCTCACCATCCTGGTTGATGATGGAACGATCAGAGACAAAGCTTTGCAAAATTTGCCATCTGCTATTTTTTTTCTGAGTTTGTGTAAATTCTGCTCATACACAGTAGTTAAAGATTAGTTCCTTCTTGATGTGACACGTTGTCTCCCTCTCTGTACGCAGAGATTCAAGCTGCTGTTTCATGACAAGTAGTGCATTTTTAGTATGAGATAGTAATGCTCTGGTTTCCCAAACAAACACTGATATTCATGGAGAAGATATTCTGAGTGGTATGTAGGCTTTATCTACTGAGCCAGAGAATCTCTTCCATAGCTGAGCCAACAGGATCTTTGCGAAGTTCCTCTTGGCTGAAAGTTACTCATCTTGATTTACTACATTTCACATCTCTGCTAAGGACAGCACCCCTGACATCTTGTATTGGAATAGCCATGTAATAACTGTTACCTACTGCACTCTCACCCAAAGTTTTCAAGTCACAAGGGATTCCCTGCAGAACACTTCTGCTATTGCAGAGACCCTGTTTGTTTTTCCAAGTGGTGCGGCTTTTTTCACACTGTGTCTGAAAAAGATTCTGTCACCTCATGGGCCATCTGTGAATTAAGAGACCCTTGAATCAGATCAAATGTTAAATCCTTTGTGAATACTTGGTTTGCTCAGCCAGAATTGCTTCCCATTTATTCCATCTTTTGTGTACATAGCCGAAGTGTTTATTCTGGAAATTACATGTGAACCTACTGTATGCTGAGACTATACTCCATCTGATTGGCACTTTCACACTGGTGCTATTGTGCTTCAGGAACAAATGCCCGCTTCTTAGGCACCCAACTAAAATATTCTGCTTCTTGTGAAGATTTTATTATATTACCAAGTATTATATGAAGTAAGAAAAAATAACGAGACAGTACACCCATTTCTGGCCTCATGTGCAAAAAGGTAAACCCAGCATTGCTCTGTTGAAGTTAATCATCAAACACAGGTAGAATGGGCACAGCGAATGTGTTTTTGCACTCCTGTGCAAAACCAGCTGTGAGACAAAAAATCAGGGTAGCTGCATGCAGTCAGTTGTGATATATTCTGGTATCTTAGCAGATGCTTGGAGAGCAGTCATTAGAGGCCCACAAGAACATGGGCTGCATCAAGAAAACCAAGCAATTGTAACATGGCCTGGAAATAAAAAATAGGGAAAAGACAGCTGTTGACCAAGCATGCTGTGCTGAATAAGTTAGGCTCCTTGGCATTTCAGATTTAGTCTGTTTTTCTCTCTGGTCAGAACATCATGTTGAGGTGGGCACGTAATTGTTCACAGCTGTCTGGTTGGACAGCCTGTTCCTGTCAGGTCTATCTTCACCCTTCCTTCACAGCAGCCCTGTAAACAGAAAACATGCACATTTTGGCTCTAAGCAGGCTAGCACAAGACTGTAAGTGGGTGAGACAGAATGTTTTAGGAACCACACTTGGCAGATGCAACACTGTGTAAAAAGGAGTCGGGGCAGTTCCACAATCAGTCCTTCCCAGGTAAGTGGGGATGAGAACATGAGGCATATTTTACTCTGCACCTAATACTTTAAGAGCCATACATAAACTGTCCTACCTGCTCTGCATTTGAGAAGTTCAGCACTGTATCTCTTCTAAACATTTTCACATGTTTAGTGGATCAAGTATCTGTGAAAGTGCTGTAAGTAATCTAAATTAGAATTCGTTATTCGACCATTCCTGCCCTAAGTCAAAATGATGCTGCATCTGGGAATAAATTTACTATATGCTGACATCTTAATCAAATACTTTCACGTGCAACAACTTAAAGACATCACTCAACCCAGTGAATCAGATTTTTCTAATTATGTGAGCTTAAATGAAAATTTGTGGTAGGTGTGATCACATCTCAGACACATACTGGAGAGAAAACAATGCAAATAATCAGGACACTAATGAAAAATGCAAATGTGATTTGGTTAGCCTTGAGAAAATTAATTTCTGACCTAGAGGGCCAAGGGGAAGAACACCCTGCTGAATTTGATCTTTGTCTTTAATCCGACTGGCCATGGACAGACACCTCAAAATAATTTAGACTAAACAATGACACAATGCCAACAGGGAAAGTCATCCTTTCTTGTGCAATGATACATTGCTGAAATAGCTTCCTGTTGCCACCCCAGCTGATACTATATCATGTTCCCTCCTGCAGGATGGAGAGATGTGGTCCTCTGTGAACTGCACCATCTGTGCTTGTGTGAAAGGCAAGACAGAGTGTCGCAAGAAACAGTGCATTCCAGTCAGCAGCTGTCCTCATGTGAGTTTTTTTAAAGAACAGAGCTTTCTTCTCTTTTTTTTCTCCACCATTATCTTTTTCAGTGTTTCTTGGAAGTGTGTGCATGGCAGTGGGGCATGCAGACTGGAAAGAAGGGATCCTCTGGCATATTAATTTAGGCTGGCATTCCCCAAGTGTGCTACTGCTTCCTGCCTCTGTCCTTGCTCTGAAGACTCTGTGCTCCTTTTCTCCTCCTCCCTTTAACTTTCTCTGTCTCAGGTATCTGCATTGGAACATCTCTTTCCCATATATTTAATAGCTTTATAGAGTGGGGAGATGACTATGTTAATATTTCAAGAGCATGTATATTGTTACGGCAAGCCACGGGAGATTGTTGTATTTGCGTTTCTCAGTGCATATGAGGCTTAATACTTGGTTGAAAATGTAAATTAGACAAAGCTAAGCAAATTATTTCAGTCAAGCCATGCTACTTTCTCTATGGTTGCAGCCTGAGTATTTTTTATTTGAAAGTCTGAAGTGAACCCAAAAGAGTGGTGTAATTGTAACTTTACTTAATTGCTTCAAAAATTAGCATTACTTGAAACCTCGAGCTAAAGTCAATCTTTGTTTCTGTCACTGACAAATTATTTTATTTTAATGGCTCAAGCTTTCAGAAGAGGGAGCTCTAAATAGCACCTCATGTAGGGGCAGATCGTTGAACAGAACTGCAGAAGAGAGAGCCAAGTCGTTAGTATTACACCTTCTCAGTGTTTCCTTCTCCATCCTGGAAGCCAGTGGGGAAAATATGAGTCACAGACACCTAGGTATAAAATTTTAAATGACAAACTCTAGTTTGTAAAATTTTATACGTGTGAACTTTTGACAGCCAGAAGCAGTGGTAGAATAGAGAGCCTGTACCTTGGCACTCCCTGTTCTGCTGTGACAGTTAGCTGCAAGAGTGATGCTTGCATCCTCAGAAGAGGGGACATCCTTTTCCTGTCACTCTGGCACTCACTGCAGAGGGCAGTTCTCCTGTTAATGGGCCTCACGTGAGATGTTCCATACATTTTGGGAAGTGTGAACAAATGGAGCTGCTTTTCTGGGAACCTGATGTGGCTCATGGCAATCAGGTTTGCTCCCTTCAGGCCATTCACAGTATAAGCAGGAGGTGAGAGCTTGGACTCTTCCAGTCTCTTCAAATTATTTGTTGGCTGAGAACCTAGCACACACTGCATCTCATTTATATTTTCCCTATGCTGATGCATTTCCAACATTTAAGATGCTACTGAGATCAAATAACTAATATGGCTTAATATATATCTTAAGTGAAATACAGCACTTCAGCAGTACCCATATATAAATTTGTGCATTGAGGTGATCAGCTGAAGATGATCTAAAATGAAAATAGTGGTGGGTAAAAATTCTGCAGCAAAAAGTCCTGTGGCAGGAACTGACTGATGAACTTGTTCAGTGCTGCTACGCGATCTGCTCCAAGGTTAATGTGAAGTCCTAAACTTCCCTAGACCTTCGAGTTGAGTCTTCAGACAAGGTCCAGTTCCTTAGGTCTGAAAAGACCAGCTTTGTTACCCAGCATCACCATTCCTTCCAGTATCTAACCAGTCAGCCTGCTTCGTGCCTTAAAATGGAGTCTACAGCAAGCTGCATGCAAACCCACCCTTCTCCACAGGTACACATTACATTTCTCTCTTCCAAGCTAAATTGGAAGGACAAGTAGGAGAAAGAATGTAAATTCTAGAGTGAGATTTGTTTTCCTATTCCAAGTGGGTACCAAATAATTTTAAAGCAAATAATGTATGCTAGTGGATTTAAATCTTTTACTTTTCATCTATGCTCCACTCCCTTTGATGAGATATTCTGTCACAAATCTATAAACGTTAATTAAACACATCACATTATTCAAGACACAGATATGTTAGTGATTCTGATACTAAAAGTCTGGATATCATGCATAGAGTTATGCTGCTGTCTCTGCAAACTGTAGGGGTGTGAAGTCCATTTCTTTTCTCTCTTCACAATACTTCTGGCAGTGAGCAGTCTCTACTGACGCTTGAAGACTGCTGTGGAATAAAATGCTGTTTAGTGTCCCTTAGGGTGTCAGGCCACATAAAATTATCTCATTAAACAGTGTTGTGATACACACAACTGAGTGTAAAAGGATTGAAGATTCACAAGGAATTTACAATATTATTCCTTGACTTAAATGCTCTACCATGCAGTCTTAATACTCTTTGCATGATGTGGGTGTTTTTGGTGATGGAATATTATGTAATTGATCAACACAGATTTTTGGTCAATTATTTCTCAAAAGGATGAGTTTCAAAGTGGTAATTCTGCAGAAATTTCCAATACTGTGCAACCATTTGTATTATTCAACATGTTGGATGTTTTTGAAGACAGTTTCTGCCATTTCTTTAATTTTCTTCATATGGCTAGGCACATTTTTCTGTTTCTTTTATTCTTTCGCAGCATTTAATCCTGTATCAGTAATTACAGGAAGTGTCTTTCTCAGCTTCTTTTCATCTGCAGCAGAGGCAATATATCTCGCAAATTCAATCCCTCCTGTCATATTTACAGTAAAATCAGTCCTCTTTGGGCTTCTAGTGAGCCTTGTGGCTTGTGGTTTCTGTTTCTTACTTTCTGACTGCTGACTCCACATAGATATTCCCTCTCTGTTACCTGGAGGTGCGGTACAGCCTGCAAGGTGCGGTACAGCCTGCAAGGTGCGGTACATGCTGGCCCTCATCCAGCAAAGCTATTAAGCATGTGTCCAGTCCTGCTGAAGTTAGTAGGCCCTCCATGTGTGCTTAAACTTAAACACATGCTTAAATACTTTATAGAAAGGGAGTAAGCTCAACACTTGGCAGGACTGAGTTTCAGAGACCCTTTAGACCTTTTCTTGCCTAATTTGCTATTCACTTGCCCTAGCCCTGCTCCAGCCACTTTCTTGCCTTGTGCCATCTCCTTTCTGATTACCCATCCTTACCATTTTCTGCCTTGCCTTCTCTCCTTACGCCTTTGCATTCCCCACTAACAATGTAAGCCTGTGGTAATGGTCAGTGGTCATGGACATGTCACTTTTTGTACTGCTAGAGGAAAGCCTGATGAACTTTATAGCATACAGCCTTTTCTGTCCTCCAAGACTGTGCAAAAGTTAATAGAATTAAATTCATGGCATGTGAAGACATTTGCAGAGTTTGGTTCTGTGGGTAAATTTTGAACCCGTGAACTTCAAGTGAGTTGAAAATTTATTCAGAACACGTTCTCCCATCTCTAGTGCAGACTGCATTTAATGTTATACACATCTGTTATTATTACAAACAAAAAGTTGCTGTTTTTACTCTAGTGCCAAATGAGGCACAAAAAAACAACAGCTGTTGCTATTGCACAACCAAACAACCCCCTTCCCCCCCGCAATTAGTCTTGCCTTAAAAAAATAGAAAATAAAAACCTCAGACATAAAATTGAAAACCTCATAAAAAAGAAGAAAAATCCCAGAAAATAAATAGACTCAAATGTGGTCTGCTTATAAATATTCATAGGGAAAAATGGGATCACATCACTTAGCCCACTCCTAAGGGAACCCTCAATGCTAACGAACTCTTGCAGCACATGTTAGCAATAATGGATTTCCTTATTCTACAAGACAAAAACAGGATCTTGGGCCAACATGGTGGCTCAAGTAACCAGCCTCAGCAGGCTGCCTTGGAGATTCCAATTTCACTTGAATTCTTGCCACTTCCACCTCGGCTGATGACTTCAACTCTTTTATTGAAATGGAAAGGTAAGGCTGTGCAGTACAGTGTGTGGCATTCAGCTGCAAGTCTTCCGTTTGTACAAATAAATGTTGCCAATCTCCCTATTTCTGTACAGTTTTAATGGTTCATCCTTTAAGGGGTTTTGTCCTAGCAGGTGCTTGGTAGGTCTCCCTGTTGCAGCCTGGGCCTCAGCTATTCTCTTTGCTCTGGGGCCTGGTGGTCACACAAACATCTAAGCATTGTCCACACTGCCAGTGAAACTATGATCCAGCCCTTTTCTTAAGTCCAGATGTGCCTCAAGTCTGTTCACTTTGCACATTCAAAGACAAGCACACAGTGAATTTCTGTGATGGGCTATTTGGATGATGAGCCCAAGTGCAGTCATCACCAAGCTCTCATTCATGCCATCCAGCTACAGAATCACAGAATCATCTAGGTTGGAAGGGACCTTGAAGATCATCTAGTCCAACCGTTAACCTAGCACTGACAGATCCCAACTACACCATATCCCTCAGCACTGTGTCAACCTGCCTCTTGAACACCTCCAGGGATGGAGACCCCACCAGCTCCCTGGGCAGCCCATTCCAACGCCTAACAACCCGTTCTGTGAAGAAATACTTCCTAATATCTAGCCTAAACCTTCCCTGGCGCAACTTGAGGCCATTACCTCTTGTCCTATCACTTATTACTTGGTTAAAGAGACTCATCCCCAGCTCTCTGCAACCTCCTTTCAGGTAGTTGTAGATGGCGATGAGGTCTCCCCTCAGCCTCCTCTTCTCCAGACTAAACAACCCCAGTTCCCTCAGCCGCTCCTCGTACGACATGTGCTCCAGACCCTGCACCAGCTTCGTTGCCCTTCTCTGGACACGCTCGAGTCATTCAATGTCCTTTTTGTAGTGAGGGGCCCAAAACTGAACACAGGAATTGAGGTGCAGCCTCACCAGTGCCGAGTACAGGGGTAAGATCACTTCCCTGTCCATCAAGCACACACAGGACGGAGCGTGCTCCACTCCAGTCTGCCAGCAGATACTTGGAGTTCATTTCTCCCCATGCACATTGTCAAAACTGTAGGAAGAAAGCAAGGCAGACAGCAGTAGGGCTTGCTGCCTGTGCCCACTTCCCCGCTCTCTGCATAGACCTGCCACCTATTTCTTGTCTGTTTTCACAAGCTTTTTTTCATTGTTGAGTGGCCAGAGTAGCACAGCTCTGTTTGCTTGCTCTTGCTGGCTGCTCCTTACTCACCTGCTTGGTGGGGAGCAGGAGCAGTGGTTACACAAATGGGACTTTCCCTGTGTTCAACTACTATTGGAGCAAAGGGTCAGTGCTGGGGAGCAGCACAGCTTCATATGCCCTGTATGGGAATACGGGTAAGCTCCAATATCCCCATAAGTTCTTGCCAGTTTTTGCTTGGAAAAACACATCATTCAGTCTGAAATTTTCCAGGCTTATCCTCTACCTTGGCGGTTAGCTTAAGGGAATTTAAGTAAAATCAGATAGAACATCTTTTAATTCGATGAAGACTGAAAAGGAGCATGAATGTACGTACACAGAAGCAACCCTCCTGCTTCTAGCCAGCCTTGTGTGAGACACAACCATAAATAAAATTGACCTGGGCAGAATGGTAAATAAAGACCCAAACCTTTTGTCCATGTTACTATGACTAGAGCAAATTGTTTGCTTTTAGATGTTGCACATCCTTGGATACATGCCCATTTACTTCACTGGGGAGGTTGATTCATGATTGGTAATATGCTTTGGTGAGAGATACCACAAGATTTAGCCATGAAAGAAATCTGTCCAAACTAGATCTCTACCAGTGCCTCCTTCCTTCCTTCCTTTTTGGAGGAAAAACTAATGATTTGGGGGGAGTGTGGGGGTGGATGTGGAGCAGATTGGCTCTGTGTGTCAATTAAAAGGGTGTGCATAGGAAATGTGTTGTATATATTTTGGAAGGTGGGGGAAAAGGTAGCAATCTTGTTAACTCAATGACTAGTCTGCTTTAGATATCCATGAATACATGAGTCCAAAATTCTCTCATACACTAAACAGAAAAGCGGTAACAGAGAACCCTTTTAGTATTTCATTTCTTATGACTGCCAGGAAGCTCTTTGAATAGTTCTGTCTGTTTTTAGCACCTGATATTTGAAGCTGTAACCAGGGCATTGAGTTCAAACACAACTTGAACTATTTTCAAAGGCTTATCCAGCCTTACAACATAACACAGTCATTGCACCAAAAACTCTTTCATTAAATCAGCCTGTCTTTCTCCCAATTAGGGTAAAATCCTGAACAGAAAAGGATGCTGTCCTATTTGCACTGAAAGTAAGTTCTTTCTTCACATTCTTTAAATTCTTTTTTACTCTTTCAGAGAAAATAAATGTAGTAGAATTATGTTTGCTTTTCTGCCTTTTATTTAGAAGAAGGCTAAAGGGCAGGTGATTATTGCTGGCCACAGATTTTGCTTCCTATAAATCTGTAAATTTAAAATAAAATGGCTGGGTATTTAATTTTTATTTTATTTTACTTTTTGCAAATAACACTATTTTTGTCAAATGTGAGCTGCTGCTTTTTGAAGGATATGTTGGTCTGTGAAATTTGTAGGCAATAAAATGAGCAAATGAATAGTGTTGTAACTTTTAGGAGTGGGTACCTTTTATACTGTAAATAACAGCCCAGCTATGTGTATATATAATCCAACACCTTTGCAGATGATTTGTGAGAGTTTAAAAAAGGTGCGCAGAAATCTGAGACACAGTCTGGGACAGCAGTGAAAAGTACAATAGAAAGCTCTCCTTCTGTCTCTATGATGTTTAGCTCAACCATCACCTTTTTATCCCTTTACTCTTCACTTCAAGAATGATCATCTTATGATATCACTTGCGTTCTCTCTTAGCCAGCAAATCACTTACACAAATACTTATCTTTAAGCTTGTCCTAGTTAAGTCAACAGGGAGACCTGTCTTCACTGAAGTTAACAGGATACAATTGCGCATTTCCTTCAGGTCGTGTTTAAGTGTTTTACCAAATAGGGACAGACTGCTAAAATGGGGTTTTATGATTTATAGGAAGGCTTCTGAAAGAAGGAACAGGTTTTTAAGGAGACTGTTGCCTATTCTTTTGTCTAAAGTCAAATTGGTTTTGCTGATCAGCTCAGTTCTGGGTGCTCTTGGATTGCACAAATTCCATATGCTAAATACCTGTTTTTCCACTCTGCAGCTCAATTGTTTTGGAACATGTAACTTACAACAAAATAAATCTAGTTTGCAAGTCTTCAGTATCAAAATGAAATTAAATACAAGTGGCAACCTCAGAAACACTTGAAATAATACTGAGCAGAGGGAGAAATGAGACAGGATTCCACTGACCAACAATTGATTTCATGTTAGTTCAGTTTCAAGGGAGAAGAAATTTGCATAGATCTCTGCTTGAACATGACATGTCATTAGCATCATGAATTTATTGATCTCTATCTTGCCTCTGTTCATATGTTTCAGTCTCATTTAACCTTTGTCATGTGTTCTTTTGTAACATGAGAGGGGGAGGAAAATAATGAGGCCAGCCATTCCCTCAAAGCACTGGAGACCCTCTACTGTAAGCAGTTAAAAAGAAGACAGTACAGTGACTCCTTCAGAAATGCTGCCAGAGAGTGATGAGTTGTGGTAATTGGTTCATGGGAGAGGGAGGCAAAAAAATAGATTTCTTCAAAGTAGAAATAACTCATTTAGGAACCAGTTATGTAAAAAGTCAGAACTTATTGATGATATAAGAACAGAATGGTCATGACTATAAGACATATGAAAATAAGAGTAGACCATTGTTGCTTGTCTTCCTGCCATGCAGATCTGTAAAAAGCCTGACTCCATCTTCCCAGTAGCCTCCTTCTAGATACTGGCAGACTGCTCTTAGGTCTCCCCGAGGCCTTCAGGATAACCAACCTTATTCCCTTAGCCTCTTCTTATGGGTCCTATCTGCATTGCACTGCCTGTACATGAGGCTGGGAGGCTCATTGCACTTTCCCGTAGTGGCACGCTCCTCTTGCACATAAAACAGAGGGGTCCATTTTTGGAGAGGAGTCTCACTATGGACCCATTTTGTATTTGGAGGAGAGCTGATGCTGAGCTGATTCTAAGCTTTTATGATTAAAAGGCCATTCCCAGCTTTTATTAGGTAATGTAATCAAAGAGCTTTAATACCCACTGTCATACAGCAGCGGTGATTACCACTAGCTATTTTAACATTAGCGTTTTAACAATTATCATTTGCAAGGAACTAATTCCACCTTTGCGTCAGAAGTGCTGTAAATCTCATCATGACATAAGATAGGCAAAAGGCATAAGGATTTCAGTGATGATCACTATCTCAGATAGTAATTAGAAACTTTGCTAATTCAGCCAATTTCTGATGAGATAAGATGTACATGCACAGCCCTTTCCCTCACCCACCCACTCATGTTGATCCTCTCTCCACATATTAACACACCAGACATTTCTGGCGGTCCAGCAGATATTAATTTTCCAAAGTAAAAACAACATAGGAGGTACAAGAACATACTGTACACAGGAGAGCTTTGAGCACAGTTTAAATGCAGCCAATTTCTATGAAGTGGGTCAAAAACAGTCACGTTGTTAAAGGATACACTTTAAACTGAAAAATGAAAAATAATCAAAGGATTATTTTCAAAGCAGTTTGTTGCAGAGAGAAAAAGTACCTTGTCTCCTAAAGGGCTGGAGAGTCTCTTTTGTCTACTGTTGCCGAAGTTAACTATGGTTAGTTTTGGCATGTTGCTGTTTAAGCTTCATGGCTGGCGTACAGTTATCACTAATTAAACACAGTGGTCATACCAGTGGAAAATTCAACAGTTTAGTTTATGCTGCTGTAAAAATGTAATGAAATGTACTCTTTTGGGCTTGATTTAGAAAAATCACCACTGACGTCAATTCCATAAATAAGTAATCCTATGTTAGACCAAGGTCATTTTCATATTAAAAAAAGAAAACACTAAACCTGAGTTCAAATAACATTAACAGACTGCTCTCAACTCCAGACAAAGATGGGAATTTGCAATGGTGGTTAAATCTTTGTTCTTGACAAAGAATTGATATGCCTTGCTGAAATTACAGTATGCAGTATGAAAGCTTCCTACTGCAACCATGTAGATATATTTTAATCATCATCAATAATCCTAACAAAGCCTTACCCAAGTCATTGTAAGGCTTTGTGGATGAAGTTTTTTTCAAAGTGGACTGCAGTCATCTAGGTCTAGGAGTATACATGATTAATTTTGCAGTAAAGTCCTCTTTTGGGACAGAAAATTTCATTCATCACAAGTCATTCTGCAGCTTTTTTAATTGACAGAATGACCAACGGAGCTAAACAAAACTCAAGGGCATTTGGGCCCAGCCTTAGGAGTAAAGGTTTGTACTTTCATCTGGCCCTGCATCCTTTTTACGTGTTTTTATAGCAATACTGAAAAAAGTGCTGAGTCTTCAAAGCAAAAAAAAAAAAAAAAAAACAAAAACAACCAAAAACAAAGAAAGAAATGAAAAAGTGGGGTTATGCATTGTAGGTACATGTGAGAACAGGGAATGGGACTAAAGGACCACACAGGCCCCTGCTGGTCCTGTTTCTTGTGTTCTTTCCTTGCCATGGAGAAATACATCAACAAAAAGACTGCAATTGTTTATTCATACTGGAATGCTGTTCATGATTTACCTCCTCAGCTGTTTCAGCCGTGATGGTCTACTATATAAATATGTATTTGGACAAATTGCAATAGCTATTTTATTTATGAAATAGACCATAAAGACTCCTGTGGAGTTTTTGACACCACACCTTGTAATGTGTATTATATCAAGCTGCACTGTGCAGCAGTTATGAGGAAAGTACTCTATGGCTATGCATTTTTTACAGAAAAGCTAATGAAATTCTATTATGCGTGTTCTGTAGCTAGTTTTCAAAAGTTAATAATGTGTTCTGTTTGATTTAGGGCTTAATTCAGCATATGGGCTAATTGCATTCAAAGTTTCATTTTATTTTTAAAAAGCTGAGATCGTTATGAATTATAGATGTGCAACCAGAACACCCTTAACTAGTAAACTTGTATTTTTTCCTCCCTCTCCTTACTTAGAAAGTGTCCAAACCAATTTTAGTTATAATTCAAAGTATATTTTTCTTGGCCACTCTTAACTAGCTACAAGCCCAAAATAGTGTGACCAGACATCTGGACATCTTGGACTTCAATTGACTGCTCTGATCTCCTGAAAAAATAAAACAAGCTATTCCACGAGCACCAGAGCTAACAGAGCCTGATTTCCTATGGATTTGTGTCCCATTTCCTTTATATTCCCAATATATCCAAATAATAAACCCAGCTAGAGACAATATATCCTGTGGCTGCTCTGGAGCTACAAGTGTGCTAATTGCCCAGCCAATATGCTCGTGGTCTCCGGCTGGTCAGGATGTGTGTCCTGACTGTCTGTCTGGCCTCCACCAAGCAGTATATATATCTCGCCTCTCTAGAAAGGCTAAATACTGTCTAGGGGGCTGGGGGCATTGGGTGGAAGACAGAAGGGTACTTTTTGGCAATCACTTATTTCAATAAGTGGTTCTTACCTTTACTCAGCACACTACTTGCTAGAAATGAGTTGTCTTTCAGACTTTCATACCTCTGTATTGGCCAAAACAGGTTGTGATTTCATAAACCTTTTTTTTTCCCCCCTTATGAGCGTATGTTTAAACTCAGGAAATGCTAAAATATTCTTTTCCTTGCTGTTACTTTTTCAGCTTCCTTTTTGTACAGATAAACATGTTTTCAAAAACGGTGTTCCTTGCCCACAGTTACCTTCCCCGTTACCTTTTCTAATGAAAGTCACTATTTCATTTGAATTGGGCACGTGATTTGTAAGTGCAAAGAAAGCGTGCCAAGAATTCTATAGGATTCACTTTAGCACCTAAATGCTATTATTATTAGCTTGCAAGTAAGCTGTAGAGCCTTAGGTGGGACCTGAGCAAACTGCATGAATCACACATGTAGTTTAAGATTGTCAAATGTAAAAGCGTGCAGTCCATATTTAGTTGCTTAAAAAACAAATGTGAAAACTGCCGAGCTCCCAGAAGCTTTTATGAAAGCCAGAAGTTTTGAATACTGATTTGGGATTCTAAATGCAGGATTTCCAAAAGAGGTTTAGAGGTGTTTGCAGCCAGCTCTCAATAATGTTTAATCAGAGCTGAGTGCCTAAGGCATTTTGAAAATCACAGCCTCCTGAACATAGCTCTGGGGTCCTCCTTTGAAAAATTTCTGGTTTTCAGGGACAGAGAGGGAATGAGTATATTTGCCTTCATGTGCATGCATAAATGAGCAAAAGAAGACATCAAAGATCATGAATGCCAGGTTTGAAACAAGCAAGAGTCAGTGGTTCTTCATGCACTTTGCCCAAGGATTTTGTCGATGCTAAAAACATTTTTGGGTTCAAGAGAAGACTGGACGAATTCAAAGAAGTCTATTAAATAAAGTAAAATCATGTCTAGCTCAGAAAGTCCCTAAGCTGAAAATAGTTGGAGGCTGGTGGAGTCTTAGGGCGAAGTATTGTATATAATTGCCCTTTTCTAACTCTACCCTAGACAGCTGATAGAGACAAGGAGTATCCGCAATAAGTTGGGAATAATATTCTGTAGGAAAAAAGGGGAAGGATCTTTACCCACGACCCTATGTCTTGTTAGCACAAGCTAGCAAAATTCCTACTCCAGCGTTGGGAAATGTAGCTTTGGTGATGCAACAACACCTCTCCATTCATTATGTCCCAACAGAGGAGCAAGTCACACATGATCCTAACTAGACAACTGGTGCTTCCAATAGGTTTCAAAAACAACCAAGCAGAAAGACTGGTTTGTTTCAGAAGGGGAAAAAAAAGGAAAAAAGAAAAAAGAAGCAAACCATAAAACATGATGTGATTGAAACTCTCCCAAAAGGAAGTAAACAACCCAAAACCTAAAAATGGCAGGAACTCTTTTCATGTTGCCTGTCTTTTGCAGTCTTGTTACACCCGGTATTTAAGGTTTATTTCTAGGCTAGCCAGTTCTTCTTATTGGCAGTGCCAGAGTTATCACACACACTCTTGCAGGGTGTGGACTTTTTTCCTTAAACCCACAATTTTAGCAAACCTTTCAAGAATGTTTTACGCTGTGATATCAGAGAATCAATTATTCAGTCTGTTTTTAGGTAGATTTTCCCTCCCCCATTTCCTTGGTTATTAAAGAAAACAGTGAAATTTGGATCAGACATTCAGCTATCCAGTCCAAAATACATTCTTTTTTATTTTAACTGCACTGCATCAAGTTGACATATGACGTGACACGATGTAACATAACATAAAACAACATTACTCTGCATAACACATTAGAAATTAAAAATAAATATTTCCTTTGGATCCCATTGGTACTATCAATTTTACTTGCACATCTCTAAATTATGTTTGTTCCTCTCATGTCTTGCTTCTTAGCCACTTGCTTAGGTAAAGAACGAGCCTCCCCCTCCCGATATGTTAGTTAATAACATGTATAACATGTCCATGTTCTTGGCCTCTAGAAATGCAGACAAAAAACAGTTCTCTCCTCTGAAATCTTCACTTATGTTTGGACTGATTTTTTTGTTGATGATTTCCTTGTTTTTTTAAAAGTTGTCATGACGTTTAAAGAAAAATTAAAGCCTGAAAAAATGAAGTAGAATCTAGGCAAGTAATAGAATATATCTTGATATTCATCATGCAGATAATTACATGAGTACATAAGGAAATCAGAAATATGATTTAGTATTGATAAAGTCAGATGGTGTCAATATAAAATCTGTGGATTTTTTTCCCATTGGTAAAAATTATGTTGATGATTAAAAACTATATGGTTCCTGACAATTTATGGAGAATCAATCAATCTTTTTATGGACTTTGGAAAACAGTTATTGAGATCCTCATTGGCATCAATGAGAAGAACGAGACTCACAGAAGTGCATGTTTTTAAAGGCACTCTCTTATCTAAGTGTCTGATTTTCAGGCTCTGCTTAAAGTCCGTTGGTCCTGGTTTCAAGAGCTGTTGATCAAATGTGGTTCATTTTGACTTTTAATGGAGCTGTCAACATGATGTCCTTGAGAAATTGAAATTCTTGTCCCTAGTTGCCAGACATAGTAAAGAGGCGTAATAATGATGCCAAGACTAGGTACTGGTTTAGCTAAAGAAGCATGCATGTGGCAAGGGTAAAGTACAAATCTCCCAGGTACCAGCTCTGTGATGACACTGTTCCATGCGGTGAGGGAGACTCTAGTTAGACTTTAGGAAGACCTTGCTTGCAGTAAGGACAGCCAAGCACTGCAACATGTTGCCAGAGGTGGCTGTGGAGTTGCTCTTAGTACTGCTCTTTAAGAGCAGGTTAGATAAATGTCTGTCAGGAATAGCATAGGTACAGGTGATTCTGCATTACAGCTGGAGAAGGAAAACGTAATGTCTCCTGGGGTCCCCTTCAGCCCCATTTTCTGTGTCTCCGTGTAGGTATCCTTGGATGCTTTTTAACTACAGCTAGAAAAATGCCAGAAACCTTATAGGTGCTTCAGCATAGCACTCTCCCTAGGCTGAAAAACCCTGCTGAGAAAGGTGTATTGTGGTCAGAGCTGCATTGTACTCCACTGAAGAGTTCCCTGCCTCTTCTCCATAATATCCATGTCTCCTTCTTTTTTGTAGGTTTGAATTGGCCTTTTTTAGCTGCCTTTTCAGGCGAGCCATTGTTAGTTGGATAATTTTTTTTTTCAGTAAATAAATTGTATTCCTTGTTACTCTCCCCTCCTTTGTTGGGATTTGTTTTTTTTCTTTTTTTGATTGATGCTGTTCACAGCTCTCTGATTACTGAGTCAAATTTTGTTACTGCACCAAGATCTCCCCCTAATACAGGCATCATCTTTCAAAAGCAGCCTCAGCCCATGGGTATCCAGCTGGCAATAGCAGTGTGCATTTCTGCCTTGAGACTCCTTCTTCCAGGAACAGCAGCAATGAGATGCGGTTAGGACCTATTGTTATACCAGAAGGCTGCAATGCAAATAAATGTGCTGCTGTCTTTGATTGCGAGGCAATTCAATCAATTGCTGGGTAGCTGCAGGGTAACACAGCGTCATTGACATGAGCGTGGAAATGTTCTGCCTTTGAGCTGCAACTTTTCTGACCAGCATATGGCTGCAAGCATCAATAAGAAATCTCCCTCCATTTATAATGTTGCAAACGATTGGTAACGATACCATGCCCTTAGATAGTCATTGCATCATTAGTCATGTATTACTGATTTTTAGTTGGTACCATGATAACAGTGACTACCACAAGTCAGTTGTGTATAAACAACATATGTGATAGCTTGTAACACTGAATAAAGATTCTGGTTCTACAAATAATTTGGGGAAAAACCATACATGTACCTAGTTTATAAATGTATAATATTTATAAGTGTGTCTATGTAAAATATGGACAGAACCAGGTCCTGCTAAAGTGGTCTGATGACTTTTAATTTCAGGGGATCACCTCTGCCTAACTGGGGACATTAAAATTAGCCTCAAAAATATGCATGTGTTGTTTTGAATTCTGTTTCAGTTAGTGGATTAGGCTTTGCTCCCACGTTACAATTTAAGGGTGGGAGCTTATCCCAGGGGAATTTAACTGTCTGAGAGGAATGCCTGTAGCCTTAGATACTTGTTTGCACTCCCAGAGCTGGCAGCAGAGAGACAGGCTCCTCCAGAGAGTAATTCCCCATGTATTAAAAGAGATGTCTAAAACTGGTGAGATGAAAGACCTTCTAGTCATGTCTGTTTCTCTCTGTCAGTGAGATGGAGACTGGATGAACTGCTTAGACTAGGCATTTCATGTTTGCAAAGCTGAAGCTAGGTGGGAAGGCTCCCACCACACATCTCCAGAGACGTGTGGGCTCTGCAAGCCCAGGGATCTGCCTGCTCTGATATGATGAGTGGGGCTTGTATTTTTTGGAAATGAATTAATTTGAAAAATTTCAGAGGCATTGTAATAACCTAAACTGTTCAGGTGGTACATTATATTTAAGGGATATACATGTAAGTTGGAAGATATGCCTTTGGTTCCTAGCTACAGGTTAGCCTTCCTATGCTGCACCAGGTATCAATTGGCCTTTGATTCACACCCACTTTGGGGAAGACTTCGACTAAAGTCATGAAGCTTCCGTTTTTCAAAAATATATATTCCTAGTGGGCGTCAGCCAAATCTGCCCTGTAGAGCAGATAGATTAGGTGAGAGCGGCGTGCTCTAAGTTCTTATCAACTGCTTTTTTCAGACTGATTGATCCTGATATGGCTCTTTTGTTTCTCACTCACCTGCAGAGCCTGGAGTTTGCACTGTATTTGGAGACCCTCACTACAACACTTTTGATGGACGGACATTTAACTTTCAGGGAACATGTCAGTACGTTTTGACAAAAGACTGCTCCTCCTCTGCCTCGCCCTTTCAGGTGCTGGTAAAAAACGATGCCCGTCGGACCCGTTCTTTCTCCTGGACAAAGTCAGTGGACCTTGTGTTGGGCAGAAGCACTATCAGCCTCCAGCAGCACCTCACAGTGAAGTGGAATGGGACCCGCATCTCACTACCTTGCAAGACACCACAATTTCAGGTCGATTTGGATGGTTATTTGCTGAAAGTCACAACCAAAGCAGGTAGGGTAAGTGTGTGTGTAAGAGTGTGTGTGTGTGTGTGTGTGTGTGTGTGTGTGTGTACTTCTCAAGTGCAACGTGAACGGCAGTCAGTGTAAAATCATGGTAGAGGTAATAAATGTAGTTACAACTCTTTAGAGATCTGAGGAACCCAAAGTGCTTTCAAAATCCCTGCAGCCCACAAGCAGACAGAGATCCCAGCTATGAGTTTGAAGACTTTGGCAGAACATTTGCTAAGCTATGTTTCATTCTGCAGCTGACAATTTACTGCCTGCATAGACAAATGTGCCATGATTTTCACTTCCAGTAACTTAAGACTGGCTTATGCACGGTCATCGTTTGATACTTATGGATAAGAACAGAGGAGATCAGTTCTTAAACATAACATTCAGGTTTTTTCCCAGTTGAAGCAACATACCTTACAGTCTAAGTCGGTAATTATATAAAATCATAGTTGCTAATGGCTGGAATGTGCTTAAGTTGTCAGATTATGGAAACATTTCACTGGGCTGCCCAGCAAAATGGAGGTCCTGTTTTGAAAACCAAGGCCTAGATTGCTGTTCAGTGCCATCTTGTTGCGCTTGCTTTGTGCTTAAGTAATGTCTAGGAGGAACAGAGTCCACAGCACCAGAAACAACAGGAAATCAGAAACTTCAGAGAATCTGGTGCCTTGTTTGTAGAAACAGGGAAGGGAGATAGCAGACTTTCAGGTCTTTTGAGTCCTAGAAAATACATTAATTGTCAAAATGTTAACCCTAACTTATATTTGTTTTGATAAACTGTTCTGAAACTATAGTATCCTTGCGTAGGTAAATACTAAGGGGAAGTTTAAAACTTTCTCATTAGCATGTGTTAGGTACTACTGTAGTCCTAAGAGATTTCACTTACACAGTGAAGTACTGTTTCAGTGAGAATACTATTTACTGTTAATTCAATTAAATGCCATGTGAAAGCAGTGAAACCAATCTTTCTTATGGAGTGATATGGTCACAGGCATGATGCATAGTCATACTCATTATCTAGCATCATTTTTTTTCAAGGGGGACACTAGCACCCACTGTTGAGCTGAGAATTTAGACACCTGTTCATATAGCCCCTGGAAATGTAAGTCTGCATAATGCGGATCCCAGCTCTGGGCTCATTCCTCAAAGTGGCAATGCAGATTTTTGTGGCTGTCTGTAAAATTCACACAAGTTGACCATTATTCACAACTTCTAATTAAAAGCATCTTGAGGGTTTCTCTTTGCAGCCAGCTGAACGCTGTGAATTCTGGCGATGTGGATTTCATTAGCCAACCACAGGCCAAGGAAAGGTTTTCAATCGAAGATGAATGACAGCTAATCCTGCTGCTATTCCATTTGTCTCTGGTGCAAGCCTAATAAATGACTACACACATCCTCATCCATGTGTTGGCAGAGGGAGTGCAAACATGGCATATGACAACATACCAAACAGTGTGTAATCACTGCAAATTATAGCCTAAATAATTCCTCCCCTTAACAGAACAGGATCAGGTTTCTCTTGCTGAACGAAGCATGATGGGCCAAGTCCTCCTTTCCTCAGCATGTAAGGCCTGGAAAGGAGCAGAACGGCATGGCTCCATTTTGCTGGGAGAGGATAAGCAGCAGAGAAGCTGTAGAGAGGAGGAATGTGCTGAGTAGAACTGGTTTAAAGACAAACCTTTTGTTCCACAGGAAATTCCGAGTGCTGGGGAAAAAAATTGGAGAATTTTCTGTTTCAGAATGAAACATGGATTTTTTTTTTTAAAAAAAAAGCTTTCCCACTGTAGGGTGAAAAAAGAGGAGGAGGGAGGAAGTAATGAAAAATAAGAAAAACCAGTGCACTAGGAGCAAAATTCAAAGTAAAATTGGGCTGGGAAGTGCGGGGTCTGGTGCTTACAGCTCAGCCAGCATTCCCACGGCTTTTGGTTTTCCTTTTGCAGAGCTGGGAGTTGAGCCTTGGATAAAACAGGGGAGCCCAAAGCTTCAGGAAGCCTTGTGGTCCCTGGCTACAGGGCAATCTGCATGGCAGGGCTCTCCTGGAGTTGCATACCCTGAGAATTCAGGCTTCCAGGCAGCCCACCAGGCAAGCTGGCAGGAAACCAGCTTGGAGCCTTGCCTGTGCTGTGTTGGAAGTTCATTGAATCCGATATGTCTCCCTGAAGCATTTCAGTTCTGATGAATTGGCATTTTCCAGTGAAAACCTGTTTTGTTGCTAAATTCCTCACCAGCTGTAGCCCTTGATGCCATGCAGCAGCAATTCTGGCTGTGCAATTGCAGGTACTTTGTCATAGGTGTGCTTGGGATCGTGTTGAGTCCTTGGATAAAATTTGTGTGTTTAAAAAGACGAGAGAGCAGAGGGACACAGGGCTCAAGTTACTTATCTGTGCAGAAGCATTTTTTTTGTTGTTTCTGCACTGATCTTTTGCATGAAGCTGCTTTGCTAAGGTTTTCTGTACCACTTTGCCACTAAATCTTTAGGGAAGAGTGGTCTGACAGTTCTTGAGGATGCCTTTACCATGAAAAGTCATGCAGAACAATTGATGGGAGTTCCCAGCATGGGGAACTCAGTGTGTGATGTGCATAAATCCAGAAGAATTTTTCTAAAATGCAGTAGAGCACATAGTGTGCCAAGTTAAGAAATCAAGTAACAAGTTGGTTAATCATCCTTCAAAGAAAGGAGAAAATTGGAAAACCCTAAAAAGTAACTTAGAGAATATTCCTTTTCTGAACATCCCCAGATGGGACAGATGCTGCATCCTTTGGCTTCACATCTCTTGGATTCTGATCTTTGTCCAAGTGAATGGGAAACTCATCCATTTTGGGGGGGGAGGGAAAGAGGGCACTAAGTCACTTTTCCAAACAATTTCTGTCTGCCAAGGAGACCATTTCAAACATCACTCCATAGCATAATCCCATCTGTCATAGCTCTTGTTGGTTTATAGAAAACAACTGAGTTTTCTGCTTGTGAACAAACAAAAAGGCACACTGCACTGTGCGATCAGGCTCCAACAAAATTATAATGCGTGTACAAGTAAATACCCTTCCTTGTTACCCCAAAAGGGAGTAAGCTCTGTTATGGATAGAAACCTTTAGGCTGTTCATCAAAGCTTGAAATTACCCTTCCATCTGAGCAATTACAGCAGAATGTAGTGTAATTAAACAATACCCAGCTAGAGGAAAGTACTTCCTTTTGTGGTAGTTAAACTGCGAGTCTCTTGAATCAAATCCAGTAATCAAAGCGGGACTCTCTAGATTTAAAAATGTGCATTTTTATATGCTGAGATGAAAAGTCATAATTTTATGCTATTCTTGTCTGCATACCTAGAGTTCACAGAGCATCATATAACAAGTAGTTTAACTTAACTCTCACAAAGGACACACAAATACTCAGGATAATTTTAGAGTTAACCTTTTGTAATGAACATGAGTGATTTCACTGAAAGTCAGTAAATCTTGGCTTGAGAAAAAAAAGTTGCAAAAAGGAAAATTAAGATAGAATCATTAGCCAGTCTTTTGTGACTCTACTTAAAGTCAGCAGCTTCTGAGGGAGCTTGTTTGGGGAAGAAGTTGAACACTGCCTTAAAAACTGGAGTTATTTTCTGAAGAGAGCTGTCTGAGAATTTGGATCTTGATGCTTCAAGCTTTGAGAAAGTTTATATGATTCTCAAGTCTGAAGAAATCTTAGTTTATAAGCTAATGGCAAGGTTTTTCTAAATGCCAGCACGGCAGTATTAATCTGGTGTCTGCAAATCAAGCTGTGTTTTGTTTTGTTCAGCGTTGTCAGAAGCAAAGACAGCTGGAATTTGAATTTGTCCAGCAAAGATAATGTATGAAGCAGCTTAAAAGGCAGCTTTCCCCCTTGCCACTGTGCTGGCCTTGTTAACAATTGCAGTCTTACACAATTTTTCAGTTGGCTGGGTGTAAAGTGCCTTTGGAGGAGGACACAGTGGCCCTATCCATGCTGGGTTTATTAGACAATTTGAAACTGCTTTCAGGCATAGTCAGCTCAGGACATATTTGTGCTATCATTGCTAACCTATAGTGATAAGAAAATGTGATACAGTAGACTGCAGTGACCTTTGATGCAGAATTATCTGCACAACCTTGCTGGGTAAATCACTCCCCAAACTCTTGGTGACATGATGTAAACCACACAAGTGCCAGGACACTATGTACTGATGGCAAAACACCCCTTCTATAGCCATAACTGCCATTTGAGCCTCACCCTGTTTCTCTGCCGCACGGATAGGAATTGTCATAGGAGACAATGGGATATGTTGCTGAAGGAAGGGTTCCAGCTTTGAAGTGAGTCACTGGTATGTTAATTACTTACATGAGGATAGGGTAGGATTTGGATCACATAGTGACAAGCACTGATTTACAAGAGGAAAGGGTGGTGCTAAGCCAGCCCACACAGCAAATGTAGAAAGCTGGAGCGAAGCCCTGGTCCTGCACCGTGCAGTGATGTTTAGTATTCTTGGCCAGGCAGGGAGAAGAGGGTAAAAATCTGGATTATCCTCTTTAAAAGCATGTTCCTGTGTTTATCCTTAACTAACTGCTGCACACAGGTACTTTATGGCAATAAATTGTCAGCAAAATGATTTGTGATCTTTAGATGCAGGGTTACTGCAAAGATGTGAAGTAGTAGCATTCATCAGACATTGGAAATAATTAAAAGAAAGGCCATTTTTGGGTAGAAGTTAAGCAGCAGTGATTCATGGTTTTGTTTTTATCCCATATGATACCAAAATTGCTTTCCCTTATGAGACACATGTTTACTCCTCAAAGGATGAAATTAATTTAATTTACAATCCCTCAGGTAAAAACTAGAAATTTAGTCTCCACCTGACCTCTGGGCCCTCTAGAGTATCACTGGAAACAGAAAGGCATTCAGAAGGTAGTTTATTCCCTCTGCATTAGACACCCATGTTGTGACCTAGAGTTGTCTACTTCTCTCCACCAAAGAGAGGCCCAGACAGCTCACTTAAGCTAAACACCTAGCTTTTGATGGGTACAGATAGATAAAATGGATTTCACCCACAGAGAGCAATTTTGATTTTGATGTACCTGAAGTGCAAAACCTTACTGTAAAACAGATTGTAGCAGAGCACTTGCATTCCAGCCACTAGGTGAAGGTTGGATGTTTATCATCATTCCCCAGTGCTGCTGACTTACGAAGACAACTTCAAAAGGTTGGTAATTAACACCTTTTGAATGAACAGTTTGAATCCAGTTCAGAATGCCTTCTTACAACAGTTTTATTCATCTGACATTTGTGGTCATCTTTTTAAGTCTCTTTACCCACACATAATAAGGTACTTGTATTGGAACAGTTGAATTGAAATCACTCACCCAAATGAGTGATCAATATCACCTTTGCAGGCAAGAAAAGGATGTTTTCCATAAGATGACCTGTGCAATGGGTGACAATGGCTGAAATTCTGGGCTCCTTGTGAAATCAACTAGAAATTTGCCCTAGCAGATTCAATTTGCAGAATTTTGCAAAAGCCCTCTTTCACTGTTGAGAGTAGTTATGCCTTGGCTCCAGATTTTTTAGGATAGCCCCATTCATTAGCAAGGAGAAGCAAAAATAAACAGAGACAGGCATGAGTGTATTGTAATTGACTGATTTAAGAAACACTAGACTTGCCAGAGGCACTTACTGGGAGGTATATAGAAATCTAACAACATTATCAGAAGGAAGCCAATGGCTTTGTTTAGGTTCCCATGAACAATGTTTCACAAACATAAGGCACAGTTTGTTATCCTCAATTTCTCCTTCTCTTTTTTTTTCCTGTGCCTCTTTTTGTCTCATCTCTTTATTAGGCTTGGAAATCTCATGGGATGGAGACAGTTTTGTGGAAGTCATGGCTGCGCCATATCTGAAAGGCAAACTCTGTGGTCTGTGTGGCAATTACAATGGGCACAAACGAGATGACCTGATTGGGGGTGATGGGAATTTTAAGTTTGACGTGGACGACTTTGCTGAATCCTGGCGCGTGGAGTCCAACGAGTTCTGCAGCCGCCCACAGAGAAAACCTGTGCCCGAGCTCTGTCATGGGACGGTCAGGGTGAAACTCCGAGCTCACCGGGAATGCCAGAAACTCAAAGCATGGGAGTTTCAGAGCTGTCATTCAACGGTGGATTATACCACATTTTACCGGTAAGTGTGGCTTGCTGCGGAGGGACATAGTAAGTTACTATGTGAGGAGAAAAGCCACACAGTTGGCCCAATTTCTGTAGCATTTGAGCACATGCTTTGAGCTGCTTTTGCTAAGAATTAATATACAGACTGAGTTACATTAGCTTTTCTGAGTCAGGAATCAGAAGATGGTCTTGAGCTAATAAAGACCTGAGCAGCCAACAGTGAGAAGGGCAGGCAGGCTTATGATCACCTAGAGAAAAAGTACTTTTGGAGACTGAAAAGAGAGCGGGAAGAGACTTCAAAACGTTTTGGTAAGCTCATTCTGATTTCAAAATCAGCTGTAAAGTTGACGCTGACTTTAATTGCTATTGCTTATGGTCCAGAGAAGTGTGTCTTCCAGAAGCATTTTGAAAATGGCTTTATTAAAGCAGGGATATTAAGTATTACTGGTGCCTCTTGGATAGTGTATTTTGTGGGTTGAGACTTTGAAAGGAGAGAATTAACAAAAAGTTCAGTGCATGCCCATCCTGCCCTGGGAGCAAAGGAAGACAGATGAGGATCTAGAAGCCTTGTCTGAGTGAATTATTTAAGATTTTTTATCTTTAAAATGCTTCCAGTCTAAACCACAGAGACATCATTTCTGTTCTTTAATTGTCATGAGTTTATTTGCCCCTCACTCAGTAAATAAAATTGACTTTTCTTTTGATTGCCTGACATAAAAGATAAAAGCAACCCGAGTCACAGTTGTATGATGGCTGATGGAGCTGCCTGATCTCTGCGCTCCCAGCTTTCCCCACTTGTGCACATCTGCTGAACTATTGTGCTTATTAGGAAAGGCTTTCTGAAATGACTCCATTTCCCTTATGAATTGCCTTTCCTCTTCTTTTATAATGAGACAGAAAGACTTATCTACCCCAACAGAATACGTCTGGGGCTGGGAAATGCTAGAAGAAGACACACAGCTTGGCTTGTAGTCTATGTGCTTCTGCATTTAGTTTACTATAGTGTATCCCTGTGCTAGGAGCCTGGCAAAGATTGAAGATTATATTGTGTGCAGGTTATAATGCTTTATCTTTTCCAATGGCTGGAGGCACAGAAGAGAGCACTAGTGATGCTAACACACACTCACAGGGTCTGTTGAATGCATTTCAGCAACATTCCCATCTCACTTCCATCGTCCTCTAAAGGTAAGTGATGACAATGCAAATGAAAAACAGGCATAGAGAGATTTGTTTCATTTTGCAGTGGATTTTTTGTCCCTTTTTTAAAGTAGCTCGTGATTAATTTAGTGCAATACACTTCCTGACACCACAGTGGAAAATGATTTATATTTTGGCTACAGCAGCCAGAAAAGAAATCTCTACATGCTTGCACACAAGAATTACTGTAGAGCATTTCTGTTCCTTTAAAATGATGTCTTCTATTTGTCCTGGAAAGACAATGAAATCAAACAAGTATTTAATTTTATTATATCCTTTTGTAGAAAAGTCTATTTTTCCCTAAGGAAACTTTATGTTGAATTGACCATCAAATTCTGTCAGAAGTAGCAGTTTATTTGCTTCCATTTAGATGTTGCTAGCTGTTAGAATGCTCAGCTCCCAATACAGGAATCAAAGAAAAAATATAAATTATACTTAAATAATGGTATTTAGTAGAATGCTACTTCTTGTTAAAAACTGACAAAGTTGTAGCAAATAATTTGTTCAATGACCATGGACATTTGACATACAAGGATTCCCGCAAGGAGGTAATGATTATGGGACACACATTCAAGAAAGTTTTGTGAATCTTTCTAACATAAATCTTTGCATATATAAATATGTGCGCGCGCACATGTGTGTATAGAAGTATAAATATGAGTACTTAAGAGATTTGCATTTTTCATGAATTTTTTTCAGAAAACCCAGTGCTGGTGATGTACTATTGCAGAAAATTTAAATTATCGTTAAAAGAAATGTAAATTAACTTTTGCGGCTTTTTACTGAGGTCTTTTAGAAAAGCATATTTAGTCAATGTTTTCTAATTTCAGGCTAGGTTTAACTAAAATTTTTCCAATTCTGCTTTTCTAACTATGAACAAGCTCCTAGCAGTAAGAGAAATGAAGAGGCAGAATGGTAGGGTCAGGTTCTTTCATTTTTCTATTCATCTCCTCTTTGAATTGAATAACTTCTCAGTTTTTACCCTCCAACATTACGTGTTACGGAATTTTTCCATTTGAAAAAACACATTCTCAAGAGTTAACCTTTCTTGGTCATTATTGCCTATATTATCAACATTGCCTCATTTTCATTATGCTGCTCTGCTAGTGACCTGCTGTTAATAAGAATTCTCAGAAATAGAAATAAACTCAGCAGGAACATTACAAATTAGGGTGTGTTTTCTCCAAATACCAAAAAAGGCAGCGAACAATGCATTGCAAACATTTGTCTGACACTGTGTTACTGAGGAGATTTCTGTGAAGATGTCTAAAATTCATTTTAAGTCTCATTCTTTTTACAGCTGTAGTTTCTCCTTTTGTTAGCCATCCAAAAAACATATACAGCAAGGTTGTCATGATTGTTAGGTGAAAAGGATATGGTTAATGTTTTAAAGAGTAGAGATCTGGCTGCATGGTTGTGGGGTGAAGAACAGCTAACTCCTGAGCTTGACCTTGATAGATCTGCAACACCTTGGGGGAAATGGTTGTGCACCTTGCCCTTAACCCTTTTTTTGATGTTGTGACTTTGGTGACTTGTGTTTCTCTGCAAAGCACATGGTAGAAGAAAGCACAACATAAGCGCACAAGAAAGGATTTTGAAAGAGTCCAGACTGCAAACTAAAAATTTTAGCATCTAATTTTATACCACTCTTCTAATTCTTTGTTTTGTAACTAGACACGTTTTATGGGCTTTTAATTGTGGTTTGTTTTGTTTAGGTTTGGGTTGGTATTTTTTTTTGTCTTTAATGCATTGCTAGTTGTTCAGTACTCATGAGTAATAGTAATGCTCTAAAAATAACCCTTAGGGTTGAACTTTATGGAGGCAAGTTCATTAAGCAGGGAAACAATTTTGAATTTCTAGGAGATTTTGGTGAAGTCTGAATGAAGAAGAGATTAGCAGTGACAGTCATCACCATTGCCACTTGTCTATTTTGATATTTTAGTATAGCTAAGCATCCTGGATTAGTCCTTGCCAAGAAAAGAAGTTACCAAAGTTACTCAGTAGCAGGTTTTTAGAGGGGATACTTTGACCATGTTTGCAGTAAAGCTTGCACTCAGACTTGGGAAGCTGCTCTTGCATGTAAGCAGCATTAAAATAGGTGATACCATCCAAATTTTTCATGCTGCTGTTACCAAGAAAAGCTCTATCACATTATCAAGAAATATTATGGTACTATTTAAGCTCCAGAATGAGGATTTGGGGAGCTTAGGAGACTCGAGGAAGGAGAAGAGAACTTTCTGTGCCCACCAAGCCCTACCTCATGATCTCATTGTGTATCTTCAAGCTGTGATGGAGCAGGGGCCTGGAGGTGAATCCAGCCCTGGTGAGGCCAGGGAGAAACATGGTGTGGGGGGCATGTCCCCAGTGTGCCCCCATGCCTGCTTTGCTTGGCCATGGCTGACGCCTCTTGGGAGCCTCCTTGGGAGGTGCAGGAGCAGGCAGCCCCAAACAGAGGCACAGCAACGCTGCTCGATACAGGGACAAGTTGGGCTGCAGAACACGCTGTAAAGGAAGGCACAGGACTAGTACTCCTAGTAACACCTGCCCTCATTAATGTCCGTGGCTTTCTAGTAGGTTTCTTTAATAGTTTGGAATTGCCAGCAGATTTCGAATGTGACATCAACGTGATATCAGTATTTCACCCATCTCTAATACACCTACACAGCATCTGAGTTCATAAATGACTATTCATAATAGCTGAGTTCATAAATGACATTTCTCAAGACTCTCGCTACTGCCGTAACTTTGGAAAAATATTCAGTGTCTTTCTTTTGCCATGCAGTAGATTTCACCATCTGAGATTGAAAAATCTGTGCTCCTAACTCTTGAGACAAGTATTTTTATTGTTATTATTCTTCCTATCATTATTATATATTTTTGTTATTGTTGCTATTATTATTATTACATTTTTGATAGACAACAGCATACCAACTAATTAGTTACTCTTTTTCTCTTTTGTAATTGTCCTAAGAGGTATGTTTTTTCTCTCAAACACTTGAATTTAATCATATTCAGTATTTTACTGCAAGCAGTAATTAACATAGTAATAGCCTCATTTGTTTGAATCTGTTAATCAAATACATTCAGGAATTGCAAATCTGCTTTATTGCAATTCTTGTCTTAAATGTTCCTTGTGACTGTGATGACATTACTCCATTTTATCTCTTGGTTAATCAGTTAATGAGTTTCTATTTCAATTGACCAATTAATTTTATCCAGTTAACCACTGCAGTCTTGCAGTTTTTCTTAAAATTTCCACTTAACTAGAGAAAATATTATTGTTTAGAGTTAGAGCATAAATTGCAATATTGTGTAGTCCATCAGCTCTGTTACTAAGTTTGACAGATATGCCATGAATGGCTGCAGAGAGCATGTGAGCTGTAGCATTGCTAAGTTAATTATGAGCTCTATTTAAAAGATGGGGACCAAGAGTTTGTGGCTTTGAAGCAGAAGGTTTGAAGGTTTTTTTCCCTGTTAACAATGATGTCCTACAGCTGTAAAATTCATGTGGTTATGCCTCTATGTTCACTCAGCAGGATGGTGCAAAAGAAATGTAGGCTGAAGAATGACTTCAGAAAAACCCATTTCAGGTGTTAAAGGGGGGAGTGGAACTGGGATCTCTGGAGCCCTCTGTTTGGTGCCAAGGGTGCGTATTGCAAAATTCTCCCTGCAAGGTTTTCTGGTCGTGGCTGTGCATGTGGGCACAGCAGTTGCCTGTCCTGCTCCAGCTGAGGCCAGGCTGCTCCAGGGCTCATCTGTGGTGTAACCAAAGGGTGGCTGTAGCTCTGCCTGCTCAGCAGGATGACTCCTGTCCAGACTCCAGCTTCTGCACCAGCCTCCACACCTGTCTTTCTACCCACCCGAGGGCAGAGCTGGCCTGTCCCCTGCTTCAAGACAAGCCAGTGGTGTTGGCTTGAGAAAAGGACCGATGGCATTGAGCCGTGGCTGGTCCCCTCGCAGACCTGGCACAGAGCAGGGGCTGTTGCTCCTTCTCGCCCTCGTGCTAAGGTAGGGATGTTCCTGCGCCTGTCAGCCTGCCTGAAGCTGGCCCTGAGTCTGGGACTAGCAGCAGTGTAACCACAACAGAGAGGAGCTCAGGATGAAACAATTTACTCAGCTTCTTGGGTAAATTGTCACTGAACAGCTGTACAACCCAGGAGGCTTCTGGTTAGAAAGGAATTTAAAAATATTTGAAATAATAATTGTATTTTTTTAAGCAAATCTGCACCAGGACTTGAGTTTCCTATGAGCTAGATGCTCCACTTTCCAGTCTGCTCTGTTCAGCATCTTTGAGTCTTTCATTCATTTGAAGTTACCACTGGAGCTTTAGTTGCTTGCATTGTTAAGTGCTTAATAATTCAGACTTTCTGCACAGAAATGCTCTGCTTTATGTCATTCTACTTAAAAAAGGTGATCCTTTGCAGATCTGCATTGGAGAAATGCACAAAGAACTAAGCCTAAATGCATAGGCACTGGGAGAGCCAGTGTTCCCAACCCTTATGAGAGCACTGGTGCTTGGGAACACACTCTCCATGCATATCTGGCCAGGCTGCCTTCTGCCTTTACTTTATGCCCCTATACAGATCGACATTATTCCCCAAACCACTTCTAAATGTCAGCCTGTGCATCTTGTGTCATTCCGTGATGAACTCACTGACATACAGGTAAGAGGCACCGTGACTTACACTGCTGGTGACTGACAGTGCTAGCAAATGGGAGAAAATGGACTTCGTAGTGTCTGAGGCACTTTGTGATTTCTAGCAGCAAGCATCAAACTTTGCTACTTATATGCTGATGGTAACAAGTACTGAAAAAATGTCACAGGTATATAAGTCTATAGAGCACCACTGTTTTAAGCCTCCTCCTTGAAGTATTTTTCATCTGATGTAGCCAAGAGTGAGTGCAAGCTGCCAGAAAAATACTGTTTAGATTTAAGGATTAGAAGTTTGAATTTGGACAAATAGGTTGAGTGGTCAGAAAAGATAAATCTGAAGCCAAGCTGAGCTCAATTATCTGCAGATCATGATCCCTCTTCATCTTTCCCCACACCCCTGCCCCTAGTGGGGTATTTTTCACAGAACCAAGCCCCATCCACTTGTGTCTGTTTAGAAAAGTACCTCAGGAATTTGGGGCTAGAAAACATTCTTCTCTTTGTATCAGTGGTTATTACAGCTGTAAAACACTGAAGCAGTGCCAGAAGATTCACAGATGTCTCCTTTCCTGTTGAGGTATTGAGAATGGGGGGGATGAGGGTGGAGAGGGCTCCAAATCTGACAAGACTGTGGTGTTGGACAGACACCATTCACCTGGGACCATCCATGGCTTGCTTCCAGCTGAGAAGCGCATGCTTCCCCGATGACCCACTTTGTGCCTCCCTATATGGCAAGTTAATGATTTTTTTTTTTTTTTTTATCAAGGGAAGATATTTTAATAGGAAAACCAGATGAAGCAACATGCTACTATGTGATTAAAACCCAGGGAAGTTTCCTTTCCTTCAAAGGATGGCATGTCTGGAATGTGTTTGTTTTGCTTATTTAATTACATGATCACAACCGTACCTGACACTGTCCTTTTACACTGAATGAGATGTTATTTCCTACTGGTTGCAAGTGCAGTGAGAGGCTTCTTTTCTCTTTTCTAGGAAAGAACTCAGTTTGTGATTATCATGCATGCAGGTATATAGAGGCTTATTACAAAAACCTGCTTCTGCCTAGTAAAACTTCATTTCTTTCTCGTTTATTACCTGGCTCAATGAAATTCAAGTCAGGTGTTTCATAAGCAAATACTGTCTTCCTCATTGCCCAGTGTCTGACAGATGTGAAACTCTGCATGTGAAAATGTAAGGTCAGTTTGACTGAGAGAAAAATGATCCTGAATAATGGTAGGAACTATGGGGAAGGGAGGAGAGGGGGATACATCTAACAGAAAAGAAGGGTACCGTAAATGTCCTTCTCATTCATCAATATGGACTGCATTCTCAGAACTTGTTGTTCCCATATTACCTTTAACAGAAGTTTGGTAGGGTGGTTTTGTTTGGTTTTCTACAGTTCCTTGGAGTCATGGGATAAAATCCTGATTCACTTAAGTCAGTGGGAATATATATTTGGGCAACAGGCTTTCATCATTATGTCTGTTCTGTCCCATGCAGGTTGATTACACTAATCTCTTGTATCAGTTAGTAATCCTTGGTTAGCCTTCCTGCCATTTGCTGTACCACAGACAATTTAAGAAAGCTTCAGCTGGTTCAGAGTTAGCGGGTCCATTCTTTACTGGGATAGACAAAATGAAACGCTTCAGATAGGGGCTCTCAGATCCTGTCTGGTTGTCACTTTTTTCCTAGGGGAAATCTAAGGAGTGGCTTTCCAATACAGAAGACCTAATTTGTCTGGTCACAGGCAACTGAGAGATCCTTTCTGGTTTGCTGACTTGAGTTTACTGGTGGTTCTTTCTTTTTGGCTGTAAGAAGTTTGTAGAGAAAGCCTGCAATGCTAAGTCTGCTGTCCCTCACATTTTTCAAGGCTTATCTGACAGGCTTTTAAACATGCCCTAGGCATAATTTCTTTAATATAGAGTTCCCCGTCTCAGATATCTTTATTAAAGCTGCAGTCTTAAAATGTCACTATTTCACAGTAAGCGTGAGTGTGCACTAGGACTATCATGTCAAAATAGAAGCACATCCCTGTTGCACACACTAATAAATATTTTTTTGGAAAGGGCCCTTTCACATTCTGGAAAACACCCCTGATGTTTCAGTAATATAATACAATGCATGATTTTTAAAAACAAGAGTACAGCAAGTGGGGGGAAGAACTGGTAAAAAGTAGAGTGATATCCTCCCTTGTGGAAATGTTTTAAAAGACACCACCTGCCATTTCGTGCATTTGATCCATTGCCAAAGCAAAAATACTTGCTACACTGAAGTGTTCTTTTTAGCTGTGAAAATAAATTCCATTTTTTGGAGTGATGCTATTCAGAAAAGTTTTCAGCATCATTAGAGAAAACCACCCTACGTCTCTGTCAGGTACTACAGAATTTTAGCTACAGCTGCTACAAAATCCGGGACCTCTGTTCGATCTCATTTTAATTAACCTCTAAGACATGTTCACAGCAGGGCTTTCTTTGCTAGTTTGTTTTAATTTAATTTTAGCTTTTCATGTTTTAAGCTTTATTGCAGTATTGATTTTAAATAAAATCCAGAGATGCTTAGCTGATGGTAATATGTCTATTTCCGTGAATAAATAATTCAAGAAACCAACTCATCAGATCTCATATTCTGCCTTGGGCAGAAGCTAGTAAGTGTTGCAAGGAAGAGGAAACCCACCCATACTGTAGCTGGCCAACTGTGCCATGTCATATACGGTGGAGAAATCCCTTTCAGGCCCCTGAGATGATCAGTTTACATCTCATAGCATGAAATTTTAATTACCTTTCCTTTAACATGCATAACTGCAAAGCTACTATATTTCAGCTCCTATTTTAAGCCACCTGCAGTATATCCTGCCTAATTAGACACACAGCAAAGATGAACGAGGGTGTTTATAAGCAGGCAAATGAGACGAATTTGTGGGAAACGTTTTAAAAATAAGCTTAACCTAATCCTCCTGTTATTCTTATGAGTTCATTTATGCTTCTGGCAGGATAACCAGACAAAGCGGGACGTGAGCTGTGACCAGCACAAAAAACTTTTCTGTAGAAAGTTTGCCTTAGGAAGGTTTTGACAGCTCTGAGCAGCTTATCGAGCTTGCTCTCACTGTTGTTTGGAGAGCTGACTTGCTGCATGCGAGGGGTCCATCCTGGAGACTTTATATGGGTTAGATTTAACTGAAAGCTTTCTTGTGGGTTTTTTTAATAGCTGAAGGTTTTTCCTTCAGTTTTGCTGTTATTTTCTAAATCTCACAGGGCATCCAAAAAATCTGGGGTGTTCCTAGTCTTCAGGATCTCCAGGGACCTTTGCATTATATCAGCTTTTTAGTAGTTGTCTGTAATATAAAGTAGCAATCTGGGGTAAAGGCAAATCTGCTGCTCTCCTGTCCATCCTCATAAGGACTTGGTGTGTCAATAGGCACGTGAAGGGCCCATACTCCACACTTGCTCTCTCAAGTGTGCAAAGTGCTAGTGTGTAAAGCAATTCTGTTAATTACTCAAGCCTTGTTTTTCCTTCAGTCTTCACAGCACATGAAGGAATCAGCACCTCACATTACTGGTGATTTACACAGCTTCGCAAACAAGCGCAACACAAGCCATTTTGGAAGATCTCTACTGCTGCCATTCAGCCTGCAAAATGTTTGCTCCCTGGGCAGCAGAGCACTGAGAGCAACAGCAGAGTGAGCACCAGGCGCTGGCAGCATGATGAGAGGCAGGCACAGGCCTCATTTAACTGTGGGCACATGGGTCCTACACAGCTGTATGTGGCAGGACCAGTGCTGATGAGGGCTTGGGGCATGACAGCAAAAGCTCATGACCCCCCCATGGCAAATCTTGGCACCTGAGGATTATTGTACACTAGGGCGTCGCAACAGCAGAGCAAAGAGCAGACTCATGGGAAGTAAGGCAAGAATAGGTGGAGGTACTTGTGCTTACACAGGAATATGTATTTATCCATCTCAAATATTTACCATCACAATACTTAATCTTGGGTAAGGTACACGGCACCGGCTGGATGCATGGGTATGTGTGTCAGGTTCACCCACCCTTTAAACTGTTGAGATGCCTCTTAGAAACAGACATGTGTGGCTCTGCTCTTGTAATTAACTCTGTCTCTGGTGGACTCGTCAGAGCAGGCCTAGACTTAGGCTAACATGGTGAGGTCTCAAGGCTGGAGATTACCAGTACCATCCTGGAGCAGGGGTAGAACTAAAATGCCGCTGGATCCAAAATACACCATAAACAGTCCCTTCCTCACCCAAAGGGAGTGGTAGGATTATAGTTTCACCCACATGGAGAGCTCTGGAAATGTGAAAGCAGGTGCTGTGATTTCACCTCTTCATCATGATATGCAGAGGATGAGAGCATTTAAGTCTCTCCCTGACTCCCCCACTTAAGCCAGTTGAAATTAAAATTGGTGGGGAATGTGCTGGGAATACTGAAGGGAGTTGGAGCCATATGTTTTCTTGCATTCCTGGGTACTCCTACAACTAACATTCTGTTTATATAATATTCCTAAAACATAAAAGCTAAAATAAATCCAGCATGTGAAAATTAATAACAAGTCATTTCTCTTATGATCAGTCCAGAGGAAGCTGTCGTAAGTGTTAAGGTATTCAGACAGCTGATTTTTGTACATCAGCTCTCAAGTGAGGTATGTAGTTTACAGAGAATGAGGGCTTAAGGTTATGTAGTCTAAGAGTACATGAAGTAAGAGGCTGTTGAGGATGGTGATACCATGGCAGCAAGGAAAAAGTTTACAAAGTTCATTTCCTAAGTGCTCCTTCTTAGCACTTTACATTTTCAAATTGCAGTGTAAACATTTAATTCTCACTGCACCCTGGTTTAAAGTTGTTGAAATGAAGAAAGAGTTCTTTGCTGTGCAGGAAGCCAAGAGCAGGTTTGAGATTAAAATGTGAAAGTGCCTGGCTCCTGGCTTTAAGCTCAAGTCCTTCTGATGGGATTTAAGAGGTTTCACATGCACAAGAAGTGTATTGTCTTATTCTTGTCAAAGCACAAATTCTTCTCAAACTTTCAGAAGAAATCATTGCTAGTCTTTTTAAGAAGGTACTAAATCTTCTCTGCTCCTGTAAAGCCCCTTTAGATGACAACCTCATTAATACTCCATGCAGAAATGTGTCTTTGGCAAGTAAGAACCTTAAAACAAGTCAAAACCTAGTAATGGATTGAGGCATGGACTATAAAGGACTTGCTTTTGGAGCAGGAAGAGTTGATATGCAAGAAAGCCCCCATACTCTGTTTTCAGATATCAAGGATTTGGCTGAGGTTTGAAAGTCCATTTTTGTCATTCTGCTCATCTGTCTGTCTACATGGTTCTTTTCTGTTGTACTGTTTTCTCACCCCATCATTCATGAAAAAAATATCCATACTCTCTGGAGGGGTATTTTTCATCATGGCAAGGTGATGACATAGATCATAGATGTCCTAGATGTCCTCAGAGGGTGACATAAACTTTCAGTGATTTAAAGATTTGCTGTGGGTACAGAAAACTTTTTTGAAAAAGGCTTAGAGACTGCATGGCATGAGGAATACACTTCTTGGCCTTGTTTCCAAAGGCAAAAATGATTTGCTGACAATATAGAGAAGGATCACCAATATATCACTCGGAGAGGTTGAAGGTTGTTCTGTAATCAGAGAACTACACATCCCACAAACAAGTGGCTATTTTATCTGCCATCGAGGTTGTTAACATGCCCTCAGATTCTATATATTAATTAAGCTGTGTTTTGTCAGCATCTGAAATATGTAATTCCCACTATTTGCATCGTGATTCCTCACTATACAGAAGGCCCAGATCTTCACTGCAACCATTAGCAGAGAATATCTGATTTCAAAAATACACACAAGCACAAAATTGAAATGCAGTACCCAGATATTTCAGCCCACTAGTAAGGGATATTTGGCTCATCTTCCAGCTCTCCTTTAACGCACCTGTACTGATTTCCAGATAGCTTGCCCCTCTGGTTAGTTTGATCTCTAAGACAGTCATTTCAAACTGGTGTCCAGCCATCCCCTGCAGATGAAGAACATAGTTAGCAGGCACCTGTGAAACACATACTCTGCACAGCTGGGTGAGATCACACAAAACACGGTGGCAGAGAGACAATGAGAGAACAAACTTCTCTGGCAGGATAAGTCTCTCATGAGCCTGTGCTTTCTCCCAAGATGTCTAGACTGCTGCCTGACTTGTCATAATCTATGCCATAGCCATAGCCTGTGTTACTGGGTAGCCAGGCAATATCCCTGGCCAGGATTCCCATCTGTTTTTTGAGGCGAGGAATTCACACTGCGTGGTTCTCTTTATCAGCTGCATGCAAACTGTGCGCTGTCTCGTAGCCCCCAGAATTTTCTTCACCTGTCTCTTTTATTTCTCTTTGTCTCACAGTGTTGTTCATATTTCTTTCCGAATGATAAAGTACTTGGCCAGGAATGCTTTTTAGTTATGCAATACCACAGGGATTTTTGTCAACATTCCCCATCTATGGAAGTTACAGTTTTATATGGACAGAGGAAATTTAACTGTGGCACTGGAAATAATAACTCTTGCAGCATAAAAAGATGCATTTTATTATCTTCACCGTCCTTGCAGCAGATGCAGGCACTGAGTTCAAAGTCATGCCAAGGTTAAAGATCCTGTGTACTTGCTCAGAGAATTGTTGGTAGAGTATGTTTTAGTTCCATAACTGTGATGGGCCTGATCGACAGCGGTCTATGCAGAATGTTTAAAAGCTTTTCCATATGACTAGGAAGTCAGGAGTTGACAATTTTCCTCAGTGTTTATAATTAAAACCCAGAAGAAGATATTAAACAGTTACTGGTTTCTATGTTGTGGTCGATATTAAGATTTATTGACTTGAGAACCAATACTGACTGAGGGGAAACTAAGCTTGATTTTTCCCCTAAGGCCTACCAAGTCTGGATGTTTACTGAAAACAGAAGGTTGCATGGTATAGACATCCAATAGCAACCTTTTCCAAGGATAGGAACTTGTTTCTTTGGCTTTCAGAATGACTCCATTGTTTGTTACAATGTTTGTTACAATACTTTACAGAAATTAGCCTTACAGTGTTGCTTTAAAGGGCCTTTTAATTGTGGATATGCCCTTTTGACATACAATTGTTGGGGTTATGAAGAGTGCCTGAAAATGCTGGATTGGTAGCCTAAGGGAGGGAGCATTGTGTGTTGAGTGGGTATAATATGAACAACAGCAACAGGAGCTTCTTGCAGTGTCCTACTGTTATGTTTCCATTTTGGGCTGTGACAGCACAGCTTGCTGAAGTCCAGAGTTGGTATCATCCCTGTATCTATCCAGTCCTTGACTGTCTCAGAATGACTGCAAACAATCTGGTGACTTCTGTGACATGGACTGCTTCTGGGAAGCCAGAAAATGCAGCTGAATTCATTCCAGGTCACCACTACTCTTGATTTTGTGTTTAAAGTTTTATCATTTAAAAACATCAGGTGCCTGAAAGAAGAGAGTTTGAGCCAGGGAAGTCAGAGATTGAAGCCTGATCTCATAAACCAACATATTACATGACTATCCCTCCTACATATACAGCATATGTATTTTTGTCTGCTTCTGACTGTTGCCTGAATTATACACATTGCTAAAGATCTGAACACTGCTCTTTTTTTAACAGTCTCTATGAAATTAATCTCTTGCAGATGCTGGCTCAAGGCTGGCAGCATCCTTCATTTTCAAGCTTAAGGTACTAATAAAATTCTTAAGTCTGCTTTTCATTCAGATGTGAGAAAGTCTTCCAGTTCAACATGAACCAACTCTTTGATTCACCTTTTGTCGGTGGTGAGAGTGAAGCTAGTTCAGCTCTCAGGGCTCTAGACAAAATTTTATTTCATGAAGTAGCCCAATAACACACTCAACAGTTAGACCCAGAGAACTCCTCACCCTCTCTTCCTTGGCAGCTTGGAGCCTGTCAGATTACATGGTCAGACCAAATTCAGGCTTCTTAGTGGCTCAGCACAAGGACTGTGTTGTGAGTTGAGTGTGGAATGACCAAGACAGGATTACTATGCTTACGTGCAGTAGGAACAGTAACAATTTTGTAATATTGAGTGTCAACTGCAAGAAAACTAGCTTTATCTTAAGATTGATGGCATTTCTGAAAGCTGGCAAAGAGACGTGTGGTTTAGTTTTCAAGGCTCGTATTGGTTTTGTCCTCCTCTCTTGTAGTGTCCACTGCCTGCTTTGAATGGGAATGTTCTGCAAGCGCAGTGACGCCTTGTCCTTTTGGCTCAGGAAAATGTATTATGTCCTGGTAGCTAGTGTTTCCAGAAAACAGTAATAACTTACAGAGTCTACCAGAAGCCAGTTGCTTCACCATTAAAAATTTTTAGTGTTCCCTTATATATCTTGTAAACGTGAATGCTGTCTTTCTGTGCAGTAATCCAAATAAAAGTGTGAAAGAATACCTTTTTTTTTGCTTGACCCTTTGTTTTCCCCTTTTGCAGTACAGGTGTGACAGTGATGGAGGAATACATTTACAGGTCTGTGGGGCTGCTGGAAAAAAGATCCCTCCCAGGGCTGTACACAAAGTGAATCATTAGCCTGACTGTAACAATAAATACCACCACAGAGAACATGCAAGGATTTATCCAAAGGTCACATTCACCCAGAAGGTTTCTCTGCTGAAAGAAGCTCACAGCTGTGTTAAGATTAAAGAGTGTCAGAGAACCATAATGTGTGTGATTTTTTCACTTGGAGTAAAATATGAGCTGTTTGTCTAACAGCCCCAGCTGAGGGATGCTAGTGTCAGGCTGCCTTGGGGCTGTCATATATATTTCCAGTGGGTTTTTAGCGTTCAGGAATAATCTCCTCTTTGATGCATTTATCTGACACATCCTAAGCTCCTGCGATGCCCAGGAGGAGATCTTCCGCTATTCTGAGAACTTTGATAGTCACTCAGAAAAGGGAAACATAATGGAAACAGCCCAGGCAAATGACTGAGGTTAAAGTCCTGTCCCCAAAATGGAAGTAGCCCAAACAAATCACTCGCCTTCTCACTTGAATGTGCTCAACACACGGTGGGCCAGGCTGCGATGTGATAAGCATTTTATCTGTAGCAACAAGCAGCCACTTCTGTGAATGGGCTGATGGGCTCCAGTGAAAATCCTTGTGTGAGTTTTTATGCATGCATGTAAGGACGGAGTCATGTAGTTCAGTGTGTGGCAACATCTCTATGGCTAATCTCGTTAACCTGCTGCTTCTTTCATTGATAATATTTTTGAGTCAGGAATAATATCATGAGTTTAATACTGATTTAATTGGAGAAGCAAGAGTTTTGCCTTTAGTGGCGTAGGGTGCGCTGTAGCCCATGCTTGCATGATGTCTCTCTTGGTCTCTTTCTAGCAGATAGCATGGATTCTCTCCTCCTCTATTGATAGTGGGCCTGGCTCTCTGAGCTCAGGCAGGGCACCTCGTGCTTTCAGGACCACATGCTGGCATTCTCGACAGTGGCAGTCCCTAGTAGATTCTGTGGAAAAATGCTGTGGTGGCAGAGAGGGACCTGGAGTGCTGCTGTACTGAATATTCCTTGGGAAGCAATTGTGGTTATCATTGCATCTGTGGACAGTAAACAAATTAATCTTCTGACATTTGTGTTGCGGAAAACACCAGAGAGAAGCCATGACAAAGTTTAATATAATTTTAATTGCCCTTTGTCATTTCCTACCCACAAGTCATTTAATTCTTTATCAGAGGACTTCACATTGGAGGTACACATGTAGTGGGCATGAGGGAGAGAAGATCTGCTGTCTTTCCTCCTGGGTTTCCATTGAGAGTTGATTTTTCTGAAAACACTCAGTGGCATGGTTTTGCTCTGTATTTTAGAGAAGCTTCACGTGATCACCTCATGAGAAGTGGACCCTACTGTGGTCTACACTGGGGACTGCACAACAGATTATAGGCAAATATTTTGACAGCCCAGCAAGAACTCTTTAGCACAGTTAGCAGATTATGTATTTACAACTAGTGGGATTAGAATTGACCTTTAGACTGATAGCTCTCTCAGCAGTGTAGCCATGCTGGTTGTTTGGATCATCTCCGAACCTGCTTTCTGTCTCTGTAAGTCCACACGGTTCTTATGTTGGCTTGATTTGGAAAGTCACATAAATGATTGTGTGTTGTTATAAGATATGGGTTTCCATGTGTGATAGCCTTCAAATATGGAAAGCTGCCATGAAACACAACATGAGGAGAGAGGAAAACACCTGGGGCTGAACTGGTGTCATGTTTCTATTTTACTTCCGAAAAACCTAAGTCTATATCCAAATCACACAAGATAAAATACCTTAAATCTGTTGTCTTGGCTTGTGCAGAGCTCCTAGAGGACCTTAGAGTCAAGGCAGAGCACACAGCTTTTGTCAGAAAACCTGGAGGTGTTTGGGTTTTTGTTTTCCTTGTTTAATTCAAAGGTGATCCAGTCCTAATGAAGGAGAGCATACCCACTTTAATGTAATATCTCTCTGTGTTATTATGACACTAAATAGAAAACCTGCAAACAGTGAGATGATATACTCAGCTGTAGCACAGTTAGACACAGGAGGACACCAGAGTCCCATTGCAAGGAAGTAATCCCTTTCCTTCAGGTGGCCAAGGGTTTTCATTTTGAATCTCCAAAGTTTTTTAGTAAGCATAAAAAATTTTTGACACCTCCAGGATGTGGCTGGTGTTTTGGAGCTGGGTGGATGGGAGGTGTGAGGCTTCGTCCCAGCTCTGCCCTGTGTATGAACCAGGCCAGGTCATAGTCTTAACCTCAGTCAAAGTCTTAATATGTAAGTATGCAAGGTAAAGCCTCCAAATTCAGAGAGAACCCTTTAAATGGTTGTCAGGTGCTTCTGTAGAGTCTGTCCAGCTCCACGGACCATATGGTACAGGTGAGTTATCAGCTGTGCAGGACATGGGCAGCCATTTAAATCACTTCCATGCCCATCAGTGCAGAGTTTTGCAGATGCACACGTTGTACCAAAGGCTGAAAACATGCGCCTGAACCACCCAGGCAAAAAGTACTTTAAAATTTACTTTGCATCTTTTTTTATACATTCACCCTTCTTTGCCTCTCTCTGGTACTCTAGCTTTATTGATGCATGCTTGCAAAAGTAAAAACATAACAAAATCTCTCTTTAGAAAGAGATTTTGAAGCAGTGACCTTCTTCTGAACTTTACGTCATGGTTTCTGTTGGCCGTCATGCTTGGAGCAGTTTGAAATTTCCTGGCGGCTTATCCATTGGCTCGGCACTGGGGTTTTCACTTTGTCTTCGTTGCCCAATTAGTGGGCAGAGAGCAGAAATGTGCTTGTGCAGGGGCTTGCTCTGCTGGGTTTAGGTCTCCAATGAACCCAACAGCTTTGCTAACGTCAGTGTTCTCTGTTGAGCTTATGGCAGCGTTGCTGTGGAGTGTGTTTTATGGAAGACAAGTTGGAGAAGCAGGCTGTAGAGGTTAGATTTGGCACCTTTTTCAGTTTGATTACTGGAGCGGTGAGGTTAGCACCAGATTTCAGAGTCCCTGTGAGCTGGGGAGAGAGTCCACTGCTGAGGGCAGCAGCTGGGTACTTGATCTGCAACTCACAAGTGAAAGGTATTTGCCCCTTAGCTGATCTCTGGTGTCTGCATTTTCCGACTTGCATGTTGTGTGATTCATGTGATGGTTGGAAACAGTAATAAAAGCGGATTTAGAATGAACAGGTTCAGTTCTGCCATGTGGTCTTTTAGAGTGCCATGGGTTTTCCTATGTAGGTTTCTGGGAAAAGGGCTGCTCCAGGGGCCAGAGGTGTTTGCTTCATGTCGTAGGAATTTGCACTTGAACTAGAATATGAAGCAGTTGGAAGTTCCCTGGAGATAAGACAGTGAATGTGACTGACAATGCAAATGGGATATCTAAATGGAGAAATTTGACTGTTGCTGTGTAAATGGATGTCTTTACAGGGACTGTCCCTTTGAGGTGCAGTACATGCAGAGAGCTAGGACCACATGTCGCCGGGTGTTACTGGCTCCAGGGGGTGCTCTCAGTACAGCCCTGTGGCATGGCAATTTCTATAGCTCTACTCAACTTTACATCAGCTCAGGGTCAGACCTTAGTGGCAGAGTTTTCATCTGTCTCACTGCAGGTGAGATGATTTGATTGAGGCCACCCCAGGAAATTGTATGTGCAAGTTCACGTGTCTATTCAGGATTAATAGAGAAGTTGTTTTAAGCCTACCCTAGAGTAATGTGCAACAGTGCACAATGAACCACAAGGGCATGTGATTTCTGCTGCGTAAAACAATAGAGCTGTTTCATTTGTTAATACAATAATATTAACAATAATTATAAATAATTATAACATTAAAGAAGTGTTGCTCCTAGCCAAGTTCTTCTTTTCAGCCTTTAACCTGACATTTCCCTATTTGTTTCATGAATGGAAAAACATCTCTGGGTCACTTTATTGCAGAGAAAACAGGAAAAAGAAAATACGTGCTGGGATTGTCATCATGACTGATGGAGTCTAGTCAGTTTAACAGATTTTTCATAAAGTTGCTGGAAAACTGTTGCCGTTTTATTTCGGATTATAGTATGGGACAGCACTTATTTCTTCTGTTGTCAAGACAAACTCTCAATTTTGAATGTCACCCCTCATGACCCCATTTTTGACCTGGATAGCTCAGGCCTGATTAATCTAAAATGACACAGCCAAGACCTTGGGCCATGAGAGCGTATGTCTAGAAAATCTGGTAAATACTAGACAAGTAATATGATAGCAGCCATATTCCCCACTGCTTTTGGAAGTCAGATGCAGCAGACTGTGCCCTACGCTTGCCCTTGCGAAGGGTTGGGATTTGGAAAGGCCAGATAGCACATGTCTGCAGTGCTCCAGGCAGCATCAGAGGAAGCGCTAGAAAGCATGTGTATCCCAGAAACATGATTTATATATCACTCTGTGGTCACAGGATGTGATTAGTACATTTTGTTCATCCTCAGGAACACACTGGAAGTAAAAATAAAAAATGAGAGGGAGACTCTGCCTACCATGCAGAGACGGCGTGAGGCATAGGCTCGACAGCGATGAGGCGCCTTGTGAGGCAGAATGATGGGGAGGGTGGCAGATGGGGTCAGAGCCAGCTCTGCCATCCTCCCCCTGCTGAAGACCTGACTTGTGTGTTAGGTGGGGACAAACCACTTCCCAAATTGTCACCATTCCCATGCCTCCCCATAACTTCCTGAGGGGAAGGTAGAGGTTCCTTGGTTGGATCTGCCTTGAACTTGCACAGAACAAACCTAAGACTTGGCATCATTTCTCTCCTCCATCCTCACAGATGTGAGATCTGACCATCAACACAAATAATTTAACAACTGCCTCTGGTTTGAATCGAGCCTGGGGCTAAAAGCTGTTTGCATTCAGTGAGCAGTACGCAAGTTGCATTAAATGAGATGGTGACTTCCCTCTGTTGTTAGACATTTACATAAATAATTAGCAGCAAAGCGGTATCCTCAACAGAGACTATGTGAAGATGCTGGAGTCTTTCCCCACATGTACAGCAGGATCATCGTCAATACTCTGGAAATAATACATTGCTTCAATTAATTTCCTATTAAATAGGAGATTTTAATACCAGGGCTCTCACCCTGCCAATGTTTTGCAAATACAAAATTTCAGATTTTTTTCAAGTTAAAAAGCACACAAGCTGCACAAGCTTAGGAGGAAACATACAGGGAAAAATGGCATTTCAAGCTACTTTGACTTTAAAAACATTTACTGTATTAGCACATGAATGTAGTTATGCTTTGGGGCTGTAAATATTTTTTACAGTGCATTGATTTGTGCTATGAATTCACTTTCAAGGCTCCAAATTGCCCATGTACTTGTGTGTGAAATGAAGTATGAAAACAGACCATGGGAAAATGAAATGCTTCTGAGGCTTACCTGCTGATCTCAGGCATTCAGGGCTGCTTGCTATCACTGCAGCTTCTGATTGGCATAAAAACCACTAAGTGGTAGGTCGGCTGTTACCCTCATGGTGTTCATGGTGCAAAACAGCAATGTGTCTGTGGGTGACCAGCTCCCTCCCTGCCTTGCAGTTTGCAATCTTTGGAGCACAGCAGCAATGTATTTCTGATTTCCTCAACTTTTGGATTCTACGTGAATGTAAAGAGAAGGGAGAAGAGCACTTTCTGAAGCATATGGGGCAGCTGAGGCAAGAAGGGGACAGGGGGACTCCTTTATCTGGTATCACCGCAAAAGCAGTCGAGTTAAGGCCTGAGGTTAGTCAACTATGAGACCACTGTGGCTCCCTGCCGAGCTTCCCAAACCGACCGACTGGCTGCCTAGCTGGAAGATACTTTGACCCCAGCTCCTTGGTGCTGCTGGGCCAAGCTGCTCCAAGCTGGGCAGCAAGGGACTGAGTCTGGCCACATGATCAGGCAGGCTCATGGGCTCCAGTGTCCTGAGAGCAGAGGTTCAACCTTGCTGTCCTTCACAGCTTTTCTTGTTCCTCTTGCTACCATATTTTTAAAACAGTGGGGGTTCAAAGCAGAGTTGGGAAAAGACATTATTTTCTTGTGATTTCTGAAGATGCGTACAAGCTCTGTGAAGAACCAGATGTAGGAGGGTTAGGGGGAACAATCTCATAAATTGTTACTGGTAAGGCTATGATTGTATGTGATACTATTCCACTGCTGAAAATAAATACAATGTATTACTGCAGAGCCAGATTTGGGGCTAGGAAAGTTGGGTAGAGATCCTTGCCTGGGGCTCTCTGTGAATCTCCACTCTTTCTAGTGAAACTAGACTGATTTACGGTTGTGTCTGGAAACTAGAAGTGACCCAACATGAATCCAGATCCAGAAGCAAATGTCCTTAAAATTGAGTGTTCCATTGTGCATATGTGCGGATATGCGTATGGGGGATGGAGAATGAGGTTAGTTTGTTACTAAATTGGAACAGATGTCAGATCTGGAAATGGAGATTTCGGTTCTTCTCCTTGTCTTGTGGAAACAATGCAATGCTATCATTTCAACTGATGAGTTGGAGCTGGTGTGCAGCTTGGGTCTCATCTTTGTTACCCTCTGAGGTTTATCCAAACTGAAACACAAAGTACAATTCAAATGTTGAGATCTCCGAAAACCAAAATGGAAATAGATGTTGGTAACAAATGTTGATACTTCTATGGACAGAAACCTTTCAAAGTTCCTCACACTTTACTACTGTTGTTCTAAATGGGTCAGACTGTGTGGGCAGCTCAAGGTCATATATCAAAAAGTAGATGTACTGTTTATTCTATGTGTGATAGAACTGAAAATGAGATCTTTTATTTTTTAAGACTTAATCCTCCTATTCACTATTTTGAAATATAGCTAAAGAAAATCCTATATGAAACAAACAGACAAAACCAGCATAGAAGAGAAAAACTAATGAACATACATACTGAAAGGGAACATTTTATTCTCCCCAAGTAATTCATGCCATTTTATGGTTTATTTGAAATGAAGTAGTCAGTCCTGGCGGGATAGTGAGCAACTTGGCACATGTGTTTGGTTGCATCCATGGAGAAAAGAAACAGCTCTTTCTGGAGAAAAGTCAGTATGTAAGTATGAGGGAACTTTTTCAGAGCTGGTCATGTAGGATGAGACGTCAAAAGCAGCTGGTGCTGGCCAACCATACCTGGCATTACAGACAAACAGAATTTTACCCTGGGCTTCAACAGGGATGGAGTTATACCAACACCAAGTGTTTCTGGAAAATCTTAACCATGAAAGAGCCTTCTTTTCTCAAGCCAGGCTGTGTCCTCCTGTAACCAGCTTTTTGGGAGAAGGGAGAAGTTGGCCTGAGGTTAACCACCACATGCCCAGCTGCGACCAGCTCAGAGATGGTGAATGTAGAAATGCTTAAAATATAGTTCTTAGCCAAAGCCAGAGCTATTTGCTTAATCCAAACACCCTTAACAATTTCTCAGAAATACAATTAGTCATTTCCAAGTCCAAGCTATGTTTTTTGTTTAACCATAAACCTTACTCATAGGTTAAGATCCTAGGATGCTAGTGTCAAGCACGGATCAGAATCTCATTGCTGCCCTCAAAAAGTTCGAGTTTTAAAGATGTACGTTTGCCTAGCTGTCCCATACAGTACTATACATTGTTCTGCCAATACTAAGCTTCATTTTATAAAACACCAGCCTGCTTTGCTGGCACAGCTTCCCCATCAAACTGCTTCCTCCACTAACATTTCAATGGGATTGAAAAGTGGGTGTATTAAGAAGCAGAGAAATTAAGTCATAATGGGGAGTATGTAGTATTTCCTATCTTCAAGTGCTATGTTCTCCAGCCTTTCTCCTTGCTCTTGAGAAATGTACAGTCGGATCTCACTAACTCAGTACAGTCAGGTCAGAATGCTGCTTACATGGAGCACCCCGTGGGGTTGAAAGCACACACAGCAAGAAGTTTGTTTTAGGACTTAGTAGATGGCATGCTGCCTTGGAAGGCAGTGCTATAGTATAATCATCAGGATGCCTTATAAAAACAGATCTGAAGGAGTACAAAGGAAAGCTATTTGCAGTGCACAGCAATACATTTTATTGAGTGTACACAACCAAGAAAGGTATTTTTCTGTACTTCTGAGCACATCTGTAGACATCCCTACAAGTATATACCCGAGGAAGTTCTCTCTTCCCAATGTGAAATAAAGACCAAAGAGTAACAGCATGTGGGCATAAAAACTAATGTGACAGTTTGCATAAAAAGAGGGGGTAATACTCTGTTTTTCTGAGTTTCATTTCTAAACATTTAATTCTGTCACCTCAAGTCTTCCTGCACTTTAATTTAACTACAGCCTTTTTTGTCACTTCCCATCACGAAAATTGTACAACATTTCTGTGAGATGATAAACAGGTGTTACTTTTCATTCTGGCAGCAACAGCATTTTGGTGCAGGATGAAATAATCCTACCATTAAATAAGAAGCTCACAGTGGTGTTGTGAAGCTTAATTTGTTTGGAAAATGCTTTGCAGTATTCAGATGAAAGGCACTCTGGATATTCAAAGTATTATTACTGCACAGCTGGTGGTCTACACACTGCAGATGTTTCATCCATGCTGTTGCATGGTTACTTAAGTGGCTTCTTAGTGCAGATGTTCATGAGTGAGCATGCACAACCTCCCCTGCCTATGCTTTTTGACACGAATTTTATTGCTGCTTGACTTTTGATCTTGAAAAGAATATTCGTCCACCGGTGAGGCTGGGTTTTTTTTTTTCTCTTTTTCTTAAGGCTAGTAGATGCTATGTGAGCATGTGACTACGTCCCTGTTGGTTCAGCCCCCATTGCAAGCAACAGCATCTGCAGATATTTACTGTGGGCCTTTCTCTTTAGCTTCCATTTCCTTCTGTGGCTTTTACTCATTCCCACAGTGTTTGACTCTGGGGACTCTGCCTCTTCTGTTAATACTCCATCACCATCACTCTCTTCATGCAGACGTGATGATTCCCTTTGTACTCTTTGCCCAGATGGGATCAAGAACTTCGTTGCCTCTTGATTCTTTCTTTCCACGTCTGCTGCTACTGTTATATAAAGTGATCTCTAAGAACTGCTGGGCTTGCCATTCACAATAATATAATCTCTCTGAGAAGATTTCAAGATGAAATTCTAATTTCTGCATGTATGGTGCTATTCTTTCCTTACAAGTGGAGAGACTGCAGCTGACATCCACATGGAATGTGCTGAACATGCTCAAATCTTCATGGAGGTGCTATACAATTTCATCAACCTATTTGATGAGAGAGCTAATGTTAAAATTTAAGTTCCTCTTTCTTTTTTTTTTTCTGTAATTCCAGCAAATGGCAAGACATCCAATGCAATACAAGGGCAACTGAGTAAACAAGACTTTTGTCTAACCTGAAGTGCAACGTGTGGCCTATTGCATTACTGACCTAGGAGTAGAAAAGGAGCAAATCTGTATGCGCACACACACACAGAAATAGGAAAGTACAGCAGAATGATACCAGTTCTGCTTAACAGAGATCTTATTTACAAGATTCACGTGGAAGACAGAGGGAATTTGGTAGAATATACTGGAGTGTTTCTTCTGAAGTATTTTGAAGAATAGACTTCTCTCGACAGCATGTTCAAGAGCCACCATCTTGCAACTCAGAGGAATGAGTGCTGGGTACATATCTCTGGGAGAGACTGAGAAAGCAGAGGGCTAAAGCTGACTGCATCCAGACAAATAACTTCAGAGAGCAAGGAGAAATCACATCACTTTCTGTAGCACTTTCTACAGACTTCATCATGAATCAAAGCGGAAAGCTCAGTCATTACCCAGGAAAGTTAGATCTGAAGGTGAGACACCTTGAGAAGACTAGACCTTGGCTACATTGTGATGTGAATTTCACCTTAAAGACTTGGTCATTTCCCCTGATTTTTAAGTGTGTAACAATTTGCCGGTGCTCATGAAATCTTCTAAATGGCATCCCTGGAGACCATAGCTACTTCTAATATGCAGAACTGATACAGTTTATGCAGATATATACAAGTTTCTTTACACTCCTGTGATACTACTAAAGTGTCTCATCTTTTCTCTGGGTTCATCTTGGCAGGCATAGCTTTCATTCTGCCTCCCTAATGTCTCTGAACTGTAAGAATTGCTACAGATACTGCGTAACAGGATTTACTCCACCTTACTTCCCAAGCATTACCTGTTCCAAGGGGACAGACTTGTGGTACTGCCACTTGTCCAGATCCCCGTCTTTTTTTCTCCTGGACTGCTGGTACTGCAGTTATTCCTCTTCTTTCAGTGCAGCTATTTCTAATATTCATGTGCCCTGCATCACTGAAATGGGAGAGGGATCAGGGAGGGAAGGGAGGAAAGAGGGAGGGAAGGAAGAGCTTCTCTCATTACTCAGTTCATCTGCCCTGATTCATGACCAATACCTCCTCCCCTCTTCTGATATATTGGTTTGCTCATTCTGGTTAGGTATCTCAGCTGAAATCTAGTCATCATATGGGTAACATTTGGACGCATATCATCTTGTTCATTATGATGTGATCATTTGTGATTTACTACCGCTTGGTAACAAAAATTTCTTCTGCACAAGATAAAAATCACATTAAATCACTGGCCCCAGAATAGCGGCTGAAAATCAATCAGGAGGGGTTTCTACTCCTGCCACTTTGGCTTGAGATTGAAACGTTTCATACAGTAGCTCTGCTAGAAGTAATCTGGGCTTCCTTACTAACGTAATAAAATGCAGACCATCCTAAGGGGATGAGGGAGTTGCATTCCAAAACTTGCACTGCAAGCAACCAGAGTTTAATGGAAAACTTTGAAAAGATTCTATTAAAAACAATTTTCCTTTTGTATATCATATGCTATATTTTATGCTTTCCCTGCTCCCTCCTTTTTTTCCTTACTGGCATGAAAACAGGATCTTTATTTTGACAGAGCTAATCTGCTCATGCTTTCATATGGGCCCTCGGGCTCCCCACCTGTGGAAAGATCCGTGGGAGCAGAAAAACTACTGAGCGGGTGCCACAGGCTCACCTCAAAGAGAAGAGATCAGTGGCCTCCCAGAGGTATGGACTGTAAACATTGTGGTTCCCAAGGACCCATGGAGAACATGAACTATGAATCCTGTGTAACCTCCAGCAACAGGTTTTCCTTCCATATTGCCTTCTGGGATTTCTCTCTCCTCTCAGCTGGGCTTCTTCAGGAGACGTGCTGTATGGGCTGCTTCACCACAGCTGTGCCGCCTCCCTCTTCCTGAAAACTGAAAGGCACACACAGTGCTGACAATTTCTACCCGCAAACTTCGCTGGTGAGAAAGGTTTAAAGTAGCTTGCAACCATTGCCAAGTTTGACAGCAAGCTTCCTAACAAACTGGTACAGCTCCGATATCTCTCCGCTCCCTCTCTGAGGACGCCAGGGAAGATTTTATGGAGTGAAAAGTGATGGAGAGAGAATGAATGTCTTTGTGGCTCCATCAGGCAGCTGCTCAGGGTGGCTAACATCGGTCACTGATCTGCTCCATAGAGTGTCTGCCTAGCCAATAAAAAGAGACAAAGTCAAATTCATATGTTCAGGATTTTGTATACAAGACAAAGCCCAGAATTTATCTTAGCATTTTTGCCATTGGGCATCACCTACAGATGAGCAGGAAAATTCATGATCATTCTGTGATAGGGAGCATTTCCTCATGCTCGTGACTGGCATTTCTCTTTAAAGACTGCTGATTCACATCAGATCTGTCTTTGTATCTAGCCAAAAAAATGACCGTGCACAAACCAATACACTGAAAGGTAAGTTTGTCATGAAGAGCAAACCATGGCTCTGTATGCTCATATCATCTCATCCCACCTCACCCAGAATTAGGTCACTGACTTTATAACATCCATGTGGATTCCTATGGCTCCCAGGCCAGGCTGATATGTCCTAGAGGCACTATGTCTAGTACAGGAAATTTTAATTCATAGCATTTTAATTCAGGAAGCTTGAATTTAATGTTTAGTTGTGTCCTGAAAGAGTCTGGATTCTTCAAAGTCTTGAAGTACAGAACTGCAAAAAAAAAGGCTGATGACAGTTCTGAGTCTTGGTTCCTGTGTTGTCAGTAGGAAAATCCCCATCCATTTTACTTGAGCCAGAAATTCATCCACTGTATTTTCAGGCTCTGTACAGTGTTTTTCAATTGAGATCTTGCCTTTGGGAAGGTTAAAGAACTGTGGTAGTATGCAGAGCATCTCTTATCCAAAGCTTTCTGCATGTGAAGTAGCAGGCTAAGTCAAACTGACCAGAGACCAGAAACCAGGTCTCTGCCTCCTGGCTGAGTCCTGTGTCAGTATCAGATTGTTATGCTTACCCTCTTCCCCCTGATCTATTGAATCTTGACCACGGCAGCACTGCCGCTGTTTTAAGACAGCCGTCCTCGGTGGGCAGGACCTCACTGTCAGGGTGCTAGTCGGGCTTATGCCCAACAATGCCCATGTGGTCTTGAGAACGTGCAGAGGAAAAGCAGAGGTGCCTGAGGAAATGTAAAGCCGGGAACTAAGTATCCAGCATGAAAAGGTCAGCCTTGCCGGGGTCAGGGCAACCAAGCCAGGACCGCAGTTTTGCATTTGGGTGTTTGAATCCTGCCTAAATCATGCTTTATGTGCCTGCGTCTTTGTTTGTGTCTGGGCCAGGACCACACGGGAAGCCATAAAACCAGGAACAGAGTGTTTTTTTTAATTTTTCAATTCAGGTAATCTGGCTCTTATGCCATTTCTTGCAAGTCTTATTTTTAACAGTTATCTTTGATGAAGAGCAAACACAGAGACCTCTGAGATGAAATGCGCTGTGAGCATGTGACAGGGTGGAAGATGCTATGGTCGGTGAACCTGACTTTGCTGAAATGAGATTTTGGCTCTTGGTTTGTAAAGGGAGAAAGATGAAGAAGAGAGCTATTTTCTAAGTAGCAGTCTTGTATCTGCTCCTTCCCTTGCTCTCTTTCTTTCGATTCCATCTGAAGCCAGCAACTTTTTAAATGCTCTGCAGCCACCTAGAGGAAAAATATGCTTGATTGAAGTTAATTTTATACGGGTTAAGCCAGGGAGTGGGTTCTGCAGAGTTTAAGAATGTGAGTTTCTGAACTAGCCAGCCTGTTTATTATTATATCACAAGACCTCCTTGGAAATATATACAGTGAATAGTCATCAAAAGCTGAAGATAACTTCAGTTTATGTTTACACTTTGGAAATATTTCCTGCTTTGTATTCTCATTGTGCTTGTTATTGGATATGACATATTTTTATGACAGATAGCATAGCAGGGCCACGGTATATTTTGTCAGTAGACAGAATGAGATGATCTGTTTTAAGTTTTTATTTTAGAAGATTTAAATCTTGTACTATTTTATATGTCTACCTCATGACTATGGCAGTATGCTGTTGGTATATCTATATGGTTTATGTTTCTATAGGGCTATGACTTTAAGATCTCTCAATAATTTTTGAGGTTCTATCTAGGATGTTTATAAGCTCCTGAAAAACCTCTGGATTTTCTCAGATGAGAACTGTCACACAGAATACACTAATGGGCTCTCTGTCTACTAGAGTGAAAGTTGATGCTATCGTATTAGATTCATTCAGTCTATGCTATGTTCATTTGCACTGTGTGAAACATAACAAAGTTTAACTGTTGATTGAAACTACCACTTGAATGGTATAAAGTTCGATATTAAAACAGGTCTGTCTTTCTGAAATTGAATTGAAATGACTGGTTTTTCCTCTCTCTAGATAAGATATGACAGTTCAGTCTCCACTTATGCCTGAAGAACTGGACACTGGGTGGATTTTCTTTAAAAATCAAATCTAGACATGGAGAAAAAGATAAAATTTTATATTGATTGCATAATGCAAAATCTCAAAACAATGATGGATTTTCCATGGTAGCTGTGCCAGAGGACACTGAAAATTCCATTACAATGGAGTGTCTCTGTTGTAAGGCAAATTCACATTAGCAGTGTAAGTGCTAAGCTAAACAAGTACACGCAGTGAATGGAAATGTAGAATACTAGTATGGATATTGAGGAGGTCCACTAAGACAATCTCCATTTCTTTTCCTCTCATAAGAAAGACTTGATCTAATGTGGTCAGTTGAAGTAGTTTGAATGCAGCTGCATTATGCCAGAACAGGATCTGTAATAAGGAATCTTATTGACTTAAGAAATTCTAAATAGGGAATTATGAAATTTAGGAAATTTTCTAGGTTGTATCTTCTGAGGGGAAATGATGGGGTTCTGGAGACATGAAGTAGGTCAATCTGGCCAAAACTCTCTGCCATAGAAAATCAGTGATGAGCACATAGACTGTAGACCTCAGGCCACTGGGCCTATGAAAGATGAGATTTTTGGTAGAAAATCCCTTAGGAGTTGACTTTCTGAACATTAAACCCATAGAGCACCTAGAGTTTTTCTCACCATAAATGCATGATAAGCCATATCAGGTAGCATTAGACATACCACTACTGTAATCTTTACCAGTTATGTGAAGGATATTTGCGAGTGGATGACTGTGGATATTAATTAACTGAAGAAATATATGTCTTCAGAAACCAGGTCCTAGCTTTTGAACCTTCAGTGCCAGGTTCCAGGTGATGTCCCTAAGTTTGCCTCTATATCTTTTTGTTGGTACAAACTTTTTATTGCAAGTGACCTCTTTATAATGAGTTTGGAAACTCTGTCTGTTCTACAGCAGAGTTATTATGGTCCTTGTATTTTCCAGCCAGATATACAATCCACAGATCATACAACATACAGGCAGCCAAATCCTTTTTGCAGTAATCTCACCAAAGAAGGTGGAGCAAATTGTATGAATACTGCTCAAATAAACAAGTAAAAGAGAACATTTTTTTATGGGTACATTTCAGTACCTTGTTCGGGCCCTTGTTTGAAAGGGGTTAAGAAACTTGTGCTGTATGTTCTCTTTATTCCAATAATTCTGTATACAAATCTGTATGTAATGTGCACAGAGAAGTGTATTTTAACTTCACTTCAAGGTATATGCTACATATGAACTCAAACCACTTGATTTCTCATGCATACAGATATTTATTTCAAGTGCCAGGACTTTAAAGGTTAAACTCTGCATGGCCCAGCACAACTGAAACAGAAGAGGAGGTGAAAACTCTCTTTCTGAAAGTGAGTGGGAGTGCAAGGGGTCAGCTCTTCCAGGGCTGTGGGTAGCATTTCCATATTATGTTGGAATTTCTTGGGCAAAAATCCACTCTCTCTAAAGGTGGCAAGTCAGCTGCTCAACTGTACTGTAACCTTCAGCTCTAGGAAATATTCTGAGTCATACCAGATGCTTCTTGGAGCCCAGCATGGGACTTCATTGTCTTCCTCATGGTCATGGTTCAGCTATTTCCCCACGGAGGGATTTTAGCCAACCTTTCCATTCTCAGGACCAGAAAGAACATTTAAAGCCACAGATGCCTGTAAGGATCCAAGCACAAGATACAAAAAGCCTACTTGACACATTAGTAGGAGAATTATCCTGAAGAAAGGAATAGGGAAGGTTGCTGTGCTGTTTCATTCTTTATTTGGTTCTTCCTCCTTCCCTCCTTTTAAGTGTCTTTACCACTGCTACTACATATTCAGAGAGATTATAAATAGGTGTCAGGGTAGCGCTGTCCTGAGAACTTGAATTTTATGCAGTTTTGGAAAATGTTCCAGAAATTTTCATTGTTCGTTCTACCATATTCTTGTGGGTAATGTTGGTTAAGGCAATAAAATGCAATTCTGGCACAGCGTGCTCTTATATAAAGGTTAAAAATACATATAGAACACTCTTTCTGGCTTTATCCAAAGGCTTTTGGATAATACTTTTAGCAGCACGTAGTATAGGCTTGTGGTGATATTGTGCAGCACAGTATGCTTTTTCAAAGGTCTACATAGGCCTTCATTTATTCAGTGTCTGGAAAATACCATTTTTACTTACTCTCTGTGAGAAAAAATATGGGTTCTGACTCTTTTTAAAGGAGCTGGATATGCAAAGAAATCAAAATTGAACTGCTGTCTGTCTCTGCTATGTTGGAAATTACTAACAATAATTACCACTTTCATTTAAAGCATCCTTTTTGCAAGTTGACTGAACTCCTCTAAATAACTGCTTTGGAAGGGTGCCTTGGCAAGGCAGGGATGGATGTGGATATCTTGTGTGATTCTGTTTAATTATCTCTGAGTGCCAAGTCTATATCTGGAGCAGGAACAATGGCACTCAGAGTAAAATTAGGACTCTTCAATGTGTGTGTAACGTGACTGCTATGCCCTAGAAATCCTAGATTGCTTGCAGCTCCTGCCCTTTGGTGGAGTTGCGTATTTTATAATTTCTTTCTGCTTGGCTCTGTGTGGCAATACAGTCCATGACTGACTCAAAGTTGCACAAAAATCAGGGATCAGGATGAAATTTGAACGCGTGATTCAGATGCCTACTACTGCAAACTCCTCCTCTGCAATCTGCCAAAAACAACTGTGATATTCTCAAGCATTATGGCCAATGCTCTCTTTATAGGAATGAGATTTCCCCATGGAAAGCATATGCCTGCAGTAGATTTGCTATGCACTGCTCACCAAAGATGAGCTGTGAGTTCCCTTTCTGCTCCCACATTTTTAGATTTTTTTTGGAGCCAGTTCAGCAGTCTGGGGGTTCTTGTACCATGGGGGAGTCTCCAGTACAAAGTGCATGTATGCTGCCTGCCACTTTTTCTGGGCATTTTCCCACTTATCAGAAAAACCGGTCAGGGCATTGATGATTTAACTTTCTTATGGATGCCTTTATCAGATCCCCAATTTAAGGCAGTGTTACCATTGTTATAATGTGTGGGAAAAGCACAGAGGGAGTGCAGATATAGTTACCTGGTCTTGGAAGAAATGATCCTTGAAAATGACTGCCTGCTGGATGAAACAATCTGTTCCCCAGGCAAGTGCTTTGAATGAATGAATACTCAATAGATGTAAGGGCTTCTGTATTTTCAGGAGCCTCCAAAATTACCTTCCTCATGAGTTATTTGCTGCTTTTGCTTTACTGTTAGTAAATTTTGAAGAAAGAGAGAATGATCTCAAGCCTCTGATCTCAAGCCTCAAATCCATAAAAAGCCATCCAGCTCTACATACCATGCTTCAATACTTCAGTAAGATTAAACATGCACATGCAGACAAGAGAGAGCTTGTGATAGCAATAGCATGAGCCTTTCCATTATACATTGGAATATATACATTGGACTTCTCTAGCTGGGGCCATAAATAATGGCAACTCATTGAAACTTTGTAGGAAAAACAGCCCAAACAAACTCTTGTGTAACAACGTAACTACTGACAAAAGCCATTGGCTTTTATTTTTCCTGTAAAGGAAGAGAAAGAAGGTCTAATTTTGGATCAGGAAAAATAAATCCTGAGTGTTGCTGCTGAATTGTGAGCACTCTGGTGTGATTATGGGAATCCAAACTGGCTGTTGTGTAGAGTATGGCTATTTTCATAACCAGTGCTAAATTAGGCCAAGCTGATTTGGCAATAAGTAGTTATCCCAAGAAGCCTGTCTCACAAGATGGTGGGGCTGGAAATTAATCCTCCTCTCTGGACAGATGACCCTTCAGGCTTCAGAGTTTACAAGCATACAGCTTATCCCAGGTAGAGAGGACAAATCCTTTCACTGCCTGATGCTTCTTCACATACATAAAATGGATGTAGTGATGCACTATCTCTAATTGCTTTTGTAAAGTCTGTTAAGACCTACTGGTGGAAAGAGGAAGATGTTAGTGTTTTTCATCTGCGTAGAACCACTTCTTGAAGGTACCAAAAGGTTTGAAAAATGCACTGCCTCACACTCCTGTTGCGAAATGTGAAAAAAAGAAAAAATGCAAAAAGAAATAGTCCCTCCTAAAATGACTGGTTCTAGTTTTGGATTTGTGCATACTGCAAAGGAAAAGGAACTGCTCATGTTCAGCAAGTGAACATCTGCAATTTCAATCCCGCATGGCACAGGCTAAGGCTGTAGTCTTTGTTGCTGTGATCTTTTCTTCATCTTCTTTTTAATAGTGCATGTAGCACAGGACTCGGTTCTTTGCCCTTTGTGGGACTTGGAGACTTTCCATGGTTTAATGTGAAAAAGGGCTGTTGCTGAAGGAGTGTACTCATCCAGTTCACTTTGAAGATGTGGCAGCAGAGTGTGTGTGTGCGTTTGTCTCCTTCAAGGGTGTGTCCCACAGCTGCCGGATGCCTTCACTTTCATGGATTTCCCCTTGCAACAGTTTGTGATTATACACACCCAATTAGCGCCATCTCCGACACACACCCTGCAGGCAGCATAGACAACATCAAAAGGAATCACAGAGAGACACTTGGTACCAGTTGAGGATTGAGAGGTTGGCTGTGCTCTGGTGCTTATTTGGATCAGGCACTCCAGATAAAGTGCACTATCACAGCCAAATATTTTTTAGAAATGTAAATATGTCCTTAAAAGAAATGTAATTTTCTTTTGGACCACAACATCATTGCATTTCTGTATGATTTCACTGAGGCCAGAGCTAAGGCTGCCTGAAGTGGCTTGTGTGTATTTCCATAGCTGGTAAAATGGCTTCATTTTATAAGTAACTTGCACTGCAGTCTTCCTGTGGAATTATTTCTATGTGACTGTAATGTTTTGATGTTTAAGCTTGTGATGTTTTTACTTCATTTAAGCAAATGTTTTGGTCTTGGTAAAGAGTCACAATACCTTGGAAGACCCAAAGTCTCTGTTAGTGTGCAGTATGGTAATGTGTCAATATGACTTCAGTATCGGCATAGTTCCAAAGTTTTACTAAAAGCGTATTTTTCAGTTGTTTGATCAGACTACAGATAAACCTCTGCATACATGCAGTTAGTGTCACCGAATCTATTTTCTTCAAAGGAGGAATGAAGAGGAGGCAGAATCTGGGGTAACAGAGAATAATTTTTTTAATGTATCAGTCACTGGAGAGGGTAAAAAAAAAAAAGCTATGGGCATACCAAAGGTTTTTTCAAGGGGAAAGAATTAGGACAGCACACAAGAATCGGTTTCTAAATTTACCTAGTGAAGCATCTCCTAATAGCCCCCTAATGCAACTGTAACGACAGTAGCTGTGAGAAATGTGGTTAAATGCAAGAAGTAAACATATTTTGAAAAAAAATACAGACCCAAAGTCAAAGCTTGCCCGTGGGCCCTTGGCAGCTCCTCCTCACTAGCCATCCCTCGGAGGACGGACATCTTTTGCTTCCACGTCCTTTCCCAGAACTGCCTTTTGACTCTCACAGTGGCTGTCAAACAAACCATGTACCTGCTCCCTTCTGATTTCAGAAGTGATATAAAAAGACCCCTCTCCTCCGACTGCCAATCCATCTAACTACAATTAATATTAATGCATTAAACTTGCCAGCAAGAAATTTCATTAGGAAAAAAAAAAGGTTTTATTTTGATTGACCAGACTTGGCAGCTGTGGATAGTTTTCTTTACTCTCATTTTTCATTTAACCTTAATTAAGGAATTAATTAAACCTTACAAATAATTAGCAATTGTAATTCATTAATAAAACCACCACAATCTGGTGATTGCTCCTCAGCCAAGCTTAGGGCTTCAGCCCAGCAGCTGTCACCAGGATTAAACAGTCCAGGAAAATAAAAATTACACAAGCAATTAGGTGTGTAATGAATCAGAGGATTGTTTGAGTTGCACGTGGCATGCTACCTTTAGTGGGCTCCTATGCTGAACACTGTAGCAAATAGTGTTGATCCCAGCCAAAGTGGAGCTGTTTCACTCTGGAGCCTGTCTGGATGTCCAAGACCATTTCAGTGCTAAGAGTTAGTGGCATAATGTCGCTCACATGTATGTAGGGGCTAAACTCTGTGCCCTCAAAGAGCATGGCTGCCCTCCTGCTGACTGGGAACAGTGCCCTGGCCTCCCTAATCCCCCAGACCATGCCCAGGCTTTGTCAGGGTGAGTGCTAGCCTTGCCACAAACATGTAATGATTAAAAAGACTGGGTGATTGACTGTGAGCCTGGAGATTTCCTGGCATGATGCAAGCACCTGAGGTAGCTGTAGGTGCATTGACTCAGTGCAGGAGCTGGCATACACCTCTGAGTAATGGTAAAAAAAATGTATTTATGTTTTAAAAAGCAGAGGAAGTACCTCAGATTTAGGATTTTATAATTTCTAAGGAAATTCAGGATTTTATAATTTCTCAGGGAGTTGATGAACACGTAACCAACCTGGCACTGGCAAGCATCTCTAAACACCCACGGGCATTAATAGTAACTAAATCTGAGTGGAGAGCAGTAAAATGTGATTGATAAAGGAGGCTAGAACAGAAACAAAAAGATGATGAAATGGTATGTTGATCATGGATTCTATCTGTGGAGATTATTACAGACTCTTTGTGATAATTTGCTGCAGTAGCAAACAAGCATCTACTTCACTGTAAAATGAGATATACACCTCCTAAATGGTGTGGGGTATACGGAGCAGTGCCTGCTGCAGGGATGCCAGCAAGAGATCAACAAACATGTTGCTCCAAAGGAAGCAGTGTAAAGTCATTAGTGTGCCACGTAAAAAGGTGACCCTTTGTGCTTATACACAGTCTTTTATCAGCTAACAACATCAAACAATGCCAAGGATGTTGTGCTAATCTGTTCCTTGCAGCCTATCAGCTGTGATACCCATACAGCAACATCTGTTACTGGGAAAGATGTAAAGGGACCTACCGCAGAACTAAGTGAAATAAAATTACATTGTCCCTAGAAAGTAAAGTTATTTCAAATGAAAACCACTGGTCTGCAAATACCAACATGTTATATATTTGATCCAAAGCAATTCTGTTTTTCCACAGTACGTCTATATCGGTAAGTCCGGGACAGATAACCTTTTTGCATTAGCACTTACGTTGCTTATTTGTCACAGTGAATTTTTAGGTAGTTTTAAGTTGGGGGTCCACTGAGAGTAAAATGATTAAAAGCTCATGAAAATGTCAGGCAGAACTGTCAGGTTTAACTGTGTAAATGGTCATTGAAATAGCCAGTGACTTTGGCAAGAGGAAATACTCCTTTTTAAGGGGCACTGTTGGATATGCAGAAACAAGCTTGTCTGTGTTCGAAGGACCACTAATCTTCCCTCCTAGTTTTGAATAAAGGGTTCCAAGTGACTCTAAACCGTTGTATGGGCATTACGGCTCCTGAGTAATTTGAGGTGCTTGCACCTTATCCAAGCTATTACCTATTCGCTATGGGGAAAGTTTCTGGAAAATTAAGCCTATATCCATCCTTTTCCTACAGACAATTGAATTTTTGGTCCACAGCGAGAGCAATTAACATGGAGAGCTCATTTTTTACTTCAGCCCTTGGTCTTTCTGGAGGATTTGTGCCTCTCACAAATGTTGCCTTGTCCTCTCAGGAATGGAGAAGTCCCTGAATGTTCATGGAGCAGGGGGCTTGTGCCCATTGACACACAAGGTACATGCACAAAGCACCCTCAGTGGAAAGCAGAGGAACTGAGGGCATCATTTTCAGAGGGCAGAGTATGTCTTCCCTGTACCCTCTCCCTGCCTTCTAATGATTCCTCTTGGAGCAGCAGATACTCGACATTTCTGAATTTGCATTGCTGCATTTGCAGAAGCGTCTAAGCATTTTGCATATGCAAAAACTGCTGACTGCAAATCCGCCGGCTCTTGCCAGTTATATTTTAGTTCTGTGCCAAATGGGCACACATTCTGGATGAGCTAACTTGAAATATAGTGGTGACATACGCAGTAGCAGCTTCACTTAGGGCCATGTTAGCAGCTTTGCTCCCTGCCATGTTTTGTGGTGATTCCATCTTATGCAATGGAAGAAGATGGTGGTATTAACAAGTGCCTGGGGGATTCCTAGCATGAGAACTGCTCAGTTATGCTGCATCACCCCTGCTCCTTTGGAGTCTCTTAAAGTCTGTCATTTAGTAGTGATGCTGCTGAGAAAACAGGCATATAGCTATTTTGGGGCCTTCAAAGCAGGGAAAGGCTGGAGGTAACCTGGAGAGAAGACTTCATTTCTTATCCACTGCATGGAAAGGCATGTGCTCATCACCTGCAGAAGCCATCCACTTAACTCTGCTGCCATTATTATTGGCAAAATTGTTAAATTATTACTTTCCAGGGAATACGAATGGAGCCTTTATCTTACAAAATCATTGCAAAAATGGAGTTTGCCATCTCCCACTGTGGTCTCAGTCTTCTCTGCCTGGTGTTTCTTGGGTCTTTTTTCCTGTTTCTTCATGGTTCTCTCGCTGGTGCTCTTGAGACTTCTCTACATCAGAGCAACACATCAAAAAAGATGAGCCCTTGTGATGTGACAGCAGAGATGCCTTTAACTTTCTTGCCGTTTAGCACAAGTTCTGTGGCATTGAACTCCACGTGACTGGAACGTAAACAACTCCAAACCTCGGACAGATACCTGCCAAAGCTTTCTTTGCTTATTTGTTTTGGGGCTTTGTTCCGCAGGTCCTGTGTGACAGACATGTGCGAGTGCCCGGTCCATAAAAACTGCTACTGCGAGTCATTCCTTGCATACGCCCGAGCCTGTCAGAGGGAAGGGCTGAAAGTCCAGTGGGTACCGGAGCAGAACTGTGCAGGTAAGCGTTTTGGGACTGTTTTTTTTTAAGTCCATGCATAGGCTACTATACGTTAACTGGTGGAGGAGGATCAAAAATGAACCAGCTAGAAAGGACTGGGATTGCACCAGCAGGGAAGTTGCATTCTGGGTTATGGAGAAAGAACTTGCCAGGAAAGATTTTCAGCCATCAAATATTATAAATGTTTATTTCGCTGCAAAAGTTTTCATCTCTAATGCCACCTGTCTTAACTTTATGTACTTCCAGGAAGAAGTACATGTCTTTTTCTTTCAGGATATGTAAACAGTTGATTACAGATAATGTTTAAAATCCTTGGACCTCCTGTTAAAGCACAGTTATACTTCCAGAGACAACATGCATGTATGATTACAGTGGGTTCAACATGGGAAGAAGATAGAATGTATTTAATGGGAATATTAAAATTCAAACCTGCATTAATTTTGGTACTCAGACCAGATTCCCCATGTGATTTGGACTACATTAATTGCAAGTAATTGTGAGTAATTGTTTCCATGAGAAGTGGTGGTCTGTGGTCATGGGCACGTGAAGGAAAATGTAATACTGCAGATGAATATTTCCCCTGGTGATGGTCTCATTAATTTAGGACATTCTATAATGGCATCGGTTTGCCTGGAAATGTATTCAGATTTATGTAAAGCAATTGACAATAGTTGGGGAAAAAAATGAGAGAAGGATACTCAGTGCTGGTCAAAGAGATATTATTACTCTGTGGTCCATTTTGGTGGTTGTGTGTGGCTCAGGGTCTACTCTCTCAATTTCAATTTCCTTTTCCGTTGAAGGCATGAGAGCAGGGATGGGTGAGGGACAAATTACATTTGATTGACTGTTCCCAAAAGGCTCATTTTTTTTCTTACAAAGGAACAGAACAATCTAAACAGGGTGTCACTAAGTGAAAGCCTTATTTAGGGATGTGGTCTTAGCACTAAAAATGTATGTAATTTTAATCTATTGAGCTGGTAGCAGATCCATGCAGAACCTGAAACAAGCATCCTAACTTTTCTTTTTTTTTTTTTTTGACCAAAGCACTTCAGACTGAGACCTTGCTGTGGCAGATGCTGTAAAAAGAATAAAAACTCCAGTCCCTGCCTTAAGGAGTTTATGCAAGTGTTGGCATATCACGACTTAACTAATTGAGGCTTCTTTTCACAATTTTTTCTGGCATTTTACCAAAGACAAGAAAAGTTTCTAAAGCAAAAACAGTCCTTGAGAGAACATTATGAAGGAATTTAAACACACATCTTCCATTAAAGCTAATGAAAGAAGTGTTCAAATCCACCTGAGTTTTTTAATCTCAGTGCAGACTTCTAGACGGAAAAGGGAAATCTTGTTAAACAGAAAATATAGCTAACCTGTATATGGTCAAGTACCCTCAAAACACTTACTTAAGGATCCAATATCAAACAAGTAGCACCATCTTCTACAGTAAATAGTACAGTAAGCATTAAAGTGCATCACCTGCACTCCATAAGTTACCAGTGGCCAGCATCAAGAGTTTAATCTCTAACTTACTTTTTTCTCCCCAAAACTTATAGTTACAATTATTGTGTCCTAATTACGGATAAAAGTTCCTGGGTATGAAACAATATATCTGTAATAAAACTTTAGCGTTCTGTGACTTTCATTTCCTGCTTGACATTTCATAGCTGGTGGGATACTTGGAAGAGCTGTGTTCTGATGAAAATGGAGTATACTTATTAGTAAAGTCAGGTTTTAATTATTCTTTTGTGTGTTATAAAACCAGATCTTGTGTGGTTGCCAGTTCCTCTACCCTGACTGCTGTACGCTTAGCTCATTTTTATAATGTTTAGAAAGCTTGTGTTGTCTGGAGGGCCAGCCAAACAGAATGCTCAGGAGGCTGAATTACATGTCCTGTTCCCTACATACTCTTCTTCCTCCCCCAGTGCAGCAGCATATCCTCGTCTAAGTCTTCCACAAAATACTGCTGCTCAAGATTTACTCTCCTTTGAGGTTGCTTGGTAAGGGGAATGTCAGCTGTCATTTAACCAGAGAGGTGACGAGAAGACGCTAATGAGTAAGGAAAGTGGTTAGGGTAGGAAAGCGTTGGTGAGACCTGCAAGGGAACTTGGAGGGTTTGGGAAGGAGTATGGGTTTCCGTGGGAAGTAGTGGAGAGTGAGACCTATTAGGATGGGCACAGGAAAAAATGTGATGTGTGAAGGAGAAGAAAAAGTACCAGGAGAGCCAGCATGAAGGAAAGAAGAAATAAGAGAGTGATACATGCGAGAGGGAAAAGAAAGGATACAAATGGAAGGAAGAGGTTTGAAAAGGAGATAGAAAAAAAGATACTTTTTTTAGCCCAAGAAAGGCTAAGCAAGCAGTTTATAAAGTGCAATTAAGTAAACTGAAGTGGTGAAAGGCCTTGGGCCATAGTAATTTAACACTGAATTTCTGAGGGCACTGAGAGAAAGAAGACTCAAGGATGGCAGGTGGCAATAACTCCCTGACATGGGCCATATGACTACACAGGCAAGAAGAAAAAGCAGATATGGCCTATAATAAAGTGCAAAGTGCACATGGCAGCACTGATGTGCTGACATGCTCCAACAGCCTTATAAAAACTGAACAATTTTCTTTCTTATGTGATCGGTTGAACTAGAGGAGGATGAGTAAATATCTGATTTGACTCTTCTCGCCTTGGTCCCCTCTTCTCTGCTGTGGAATTTTCTGGCCAAAGTTACTCTTTTTCCCTGTTATGTGTTGCTTTCCTTTAATTGCTTTATTCTCTGTGAATATATATCAGAAGGCAATTCTGACTTTTCAGTGGAAACTCATTAAAAACTGAAAGTTGAAAAGATTAACACAAATGTATCATTAGAAGGTCAGTGCCCAGATATATTGCCTTCTACTATGTTAGAAAGAGATGTGAATTAAAGCAGCACGAGTGACGTTCAGTTTGAAAGTCCTACAGAACACCTCGAAAGCTCAAACTGTCCAACACCAACAGAAGAAGCAGTATGATTCATTGATGCACAAATATTAGCTCAGAAATTTCTGTGGAATCAGTTTTACCAGATATCATCCACCAAGGGAATCCTTCAGCACTTCCATGTTAGGTATTTTGGCTTTTGTGTTGGGGAACAAAAATTTCTCCTAAATAATTACGGCCATGTCTACAAAGACAGGCGCAGACAGATACAAGCCTTCTCTGTGAAACTGCCAAACTGGCTGGAATAAACCAGCTCTGGTCTGAAAACTGTATAGCCTTATTAGGCAGGGTTTATTAGCTCAGGCACAGTGCTGTATTTATGTGACTATATGGCTTCTGGACTGGAGCTGGCTATCATCCCGCCAGCTCAGAAAGCGGTCTGAGGAAGCTCACATCTGTCATGCCAAACACATGTTCTAGAAGAAGAGTGGAAAAATCCTGTTGGGACTGGTAACGTTGCAAAATGCAGTATTATTAGTAACTTTTGTACTTTGGTTTTTGATTTTTTTCGCTAGTGCACTAAGGAAGTTATTACTAACAGAGCTCAGTTCTTTAAGAGAGGAATTTGCCTTAAAAGACGGGTGCAAAGGCATCACTTCTGTTTTCCATGTTTACATGGTACTGATTCATTTCAGCAGTCCCTGGGAAGCCTACTGCAGAATGTCTTTATTTTTATTTTTTAAACTGTTGATGAAGTGGAATGTTCTGGATCAATCACACCACATGTTAACAACTGAAGCACTCAACAATAAAAGCCATCCAGGGAACTTAAACAGCAGCCATTGTACTTTCCTGATTTTTCCCTTGACAGCAAGTGAATAATGCCATTATAGACTGCCTACAGCAGCAAATAAAGTCATCATACCTTCTACATGGCATCAGCTGAAGGACAAGGAGGTATTTTGACATACCACATCCACGTGTGGTAGAGCAGGGCTAGGGAGTACTTACAGATGCCATGGCTGCCGAGGGCAGGCTGTAATATATTGTCATTTGCTCTGGGGCAGAGATGAGGAAGTGAAAAGGAGACCTTGGCCAACTTTCCTCAAACCCACCACCTGAGGCACCAAACAGCTCGGGTGGTATGAACAGTCCAGCTGTTACTACAGTAAAGCTTTGTGGGATGAAACCTGTGCAGCCTACAAACTGAAGCTTGCAGACCTCTCTATATGGAAACTGCATGTACTGAAGCCTAATGTTTCAGTTTGTGGTTGGTCAATTAGAGATCTTCTGAAGGGAAACTTATTTTCAGAGAGGAGGGACAAAAGCTTCTAGTAAACAGCCCCCTTAAGATAATTCACGTCGTGTGTGGACAATCACTATCCGCCTTTGAACATTTTGGTCTACTTTTCTAGACAGTTAATACATTGTTTGCAAAGCTCCTGGGAGCTCTGCACATTTTCATTTCCCCTCTTATTCAATCTCTATTCTTAACACACTACGTAAGTGCAGAGTTTGTTGTGAATCTAACATTTTACTGTACGTTCAATATTGCTTACAAGTTTTTCCCACCTTCTAAATTTCCCATTTCATTTAAATTTCATTTTAGTTATTCTTTTTGTTTGTTCCTTCTTCGATGTGCATGAAAGTTATCATGCAGAGCAAGATAGAAATGTAAAGCTGGAAAAAAATTCTCAAAAGATCTATGCCCACAAGCAGAATAAGCCTATCATCTTGAACATAGCTGAAAGATGTTTTTTCCAACCTATTCTAAAATGACGTCTCACAGAGTTTTTAGGTAGCTTGCTCCGGTGCTTTCTCATGCTTAAAGCTAGAAAGCTTTTTGCCCCTAACATCTACCTAATATCTAATAGCTATCTAATATTCAGCTGTTGATTCTCTGTAACCCAAGGGTCATTTTCTGCTGTACTATCCAATTTTTTCTGATTTTTTGTTTGCTTATTTAATATCTGTGTCCTGAGAACTTTGTATGCATTCTTGCCAGAATTCCTTCTTGAGAGCTGCTTTTCATATATGTACAAATGCCGTAAAATGCATAAGAAGTAAAACCTGCAAGAAGCTGATGCTGTTTTGAAGATCACTTTGTTACTGGTGAAGAGGAACCCCTTAAATTTATGATGCCTTAGCACTAAGACTTCCATCCTCTGTGATACACTCATGCATATTTAATCAGTTTATTTCTGCCTATTTTCTCTTTATGAATAATAACAGTACTGTAATGGCACTCTAAGGCCAATCCTCACAAAAACCCAGCATTTTTCTGTCCATAACAGAACTGTTCTTTAAAAAATCTGAACCTTCAACCTCTCTCAAAATGGAAGAAATCTTAATGCAACCACCTCTCTGCAAATAGCAAGAGATGATTCTGGATGCTTGAAAGTCCCTCACCATCTATAAACTATTTTATCAGTACTTGTTTTTGCCATCAGCGCAGCCGTTAGAAGGAATAACAGACTCATATTTGCTATCAAACCATGTATTATTCTCCATACTAAAGAGGCATAATATAAAATGTAAAGAGTGTAAATATTGATCTGAAGGGGGTATAGTGCTTTTAGCTGAGCCCTCAGTGGTCTCTTATGTTGGAAATGCACTGAACTGTCAACTACATAAATCAATGAACAGATACTGGAATCATTAAGTACAAGAATCCTCATTCTCAGTGATCTCTTGGTAAAATAGCATAAAGCTTGGAAATAATTAATTTTTTGTTTGTTTTAGAAATTGTGCTGCTGAATTAACAGCATTGTTTTGATTTGTTGCAATATGCAATATTGAAAGTATAATCTTAGGAATAGAAAGTCTGACATGGTGAATGATTCTTCTTTTCTTCTTTCTGTAGGAGTGGAACTGATATTAACTGTCTGTCCTTGTAAATGTTTCAGGAATCTTTGACAAAAGGCATTGTAACCAACAAATAAACAGTGTTAAACCTTAAGTATAAAGCATAGGTCTGCTAATAGATAGAAACCTTGCCAAAGCTTTGTATACCGTCAGCTGTGTTAAAATTCTCAAGAAGTTCAAGACTGCTAGGAATTTTGCTACCTTTATATTTGTGATGTGAAGTAGTGTTGCATTTAGTGTAGTAGAATCTCTTTACAAGGCATTTTTTCCTCTAGATGATCGTCATATGAAAATGTGCTTTTTGATACATTTTAGCAGAAACCAAGCAAACAGACATGTAACTTTCCTTGTGAGACTCTGTGTAATATGCATATTTTGTTCCTTTTAACTGCCTTTCAGCAACCCAGTGTAAACACGGTGCAGTTTATGATACCTGTGGTCCGGGATGCATCAAAACCTGTGACAACTGGAATGAGATCGGCCCGTGCAACAAGCCCTGTGTTGCAGGGTGCCACTGTCCGGCAAATTTAGTTCTTCACAAAGGAAGATGCATCAAGCCAGTCCTGTGCCCACAGCGATGACATTAGTTCTCTTTCTGCGGACACTAATGTGGGTGGTCACTGACCCCTTTGATGCTCACAGCCAGTGAAGGACTCCAGCTGATTGTGTGAAGATTCTGCAAAGTACATGTCTGCTCACAGAGTGTAAATATGCTCCTGTGTGTGTATTTATGTGTCTTTATGTATACACACATGGCACCTAGAAAGATATATAAATGTATACTGTGTGTATGTAGATACACATATCTATACACAAGTGCCCTAAACGTAAGTACAACCCATATATTTATATATATGTTCACACACACAAATATACATCATTTCTATATATCATAGAAGGATGAATTATTATATGTATATTTTTTGCTATAAAGTTTATGTATTATTATTTCTAGGACCCTGATCTGTAAGTCATTGTATAAATAAACCAGGTGTTTTTAATATAATATAGTGGCATGAAAAGATTGGATGACTTCGCCATTGCATAAGTTTGTCGTTTCCAAGGAAACTTTTCTAGGGCCATAGCACTGCCAGACTGGATTAGTTTCAACACAGAACCTGGATTTACAGTTGTACAGGAAATACATTTCTCTGGAGATGGAGGATTTATCTAGGAATATTTCATGCGTACCTTAGAGCTGCATAGTGATTGGTGACAGTGCTTAATCAGGCAGAGAAAGCTGGGGATCGGCTTTTATGCTTTACTGAAATAACTGTGCAAAACGATTTCCAAAGCTGGTTGGCCAACTGCCAGCGTAGAGATATTTCTTTCTGGAACGGCACCAAAGAGTCAAGGGCCAGATTTTCAAAAGTGTTTGGCACCCAGCAGCTCACTTTGAAAATTTGACCACTTCCCATTTCATATCCTAATGCCCCGTCTCTGTTGTTGTGTTTGGCAGTAGCTGTGAATACACAATAAGGAGCTTGAAGAAAATATTGATGTACATATTAGCCCCTTTAACATGTTTGAAACTGCTGGATTTGTTTCATATTTCCCCCAATATTATGCAGAAAGCAAATCCCACTGTGAATTGGAGTGTTTGATTTCAGTGTGTCTTAAAACATGAAATAATGCCGGTTTTAGTAACTCATTTAATTTATCAGCATGGTTTAGAAGAAAGACAAATTCACCACACCAAAAAACCAGTAGAGAATGTCAAATACTAATTGGAGAACTGCAATTTATTTCCTTACTGGTCCTTTTCTTGAGGTTTCCGAACATATGGGCTCTGTGAAGTTTGCATGACTTTTGAAGTCTCCCAGGGGAGAAGCAATAATACAGGATTTCATTAGAAACTGTTAAAAAAGCCATACAACTTTCTCAAGCCTGAAGAGAGAGGGGGCTATTTTTCTTCCACTGGAAAACCTCTTGTAGAGCCTGATGGAATGGTCTCTGGAGATGACAGAAATCTTTGGGCATCTGATTTAGGTTTATAATGAAGTAATATCCTCCCACACAGCTACTTCCACTATGCCTTGCATTGAAATTGCACATTGTAATGATTTAAACAATTTTCTCCTTTAATTCTGCACTCTCCGGGAAGTTTCACAGAGTCTGAGTTTACAGTGAATGAGTGGGTGCAACACACTTAGGTTATACAAGCTCTCTGCAATCCCATCCTGGAGGAAGATGCTGAGTGAGCCTGGTTGGCTTAGGCCACACTATCCAAAATGCTGCACCACCACAGTGTTACAAAGAGCTGGGCAAATAATGCCAGGAGCGTTCCATGGACATTCATCCAAATCTTAAATAAACTCAGCTTGATCTTTTTATGTCCCCTTTGTGTTCATTTTCTTGGAACAATCAAATAATTTGGTTTTACTGGCAGAGAGGGTTTCAAAGCCGCATACACAAGTGCACTGGGAAGCAGAATTGCAAATGTGCAGATCCCATCAGAGCAGGAAACTAGAAGAGTTTTATGTGGCTCATGTGATAATTGTATGGGAAAGCTGAAGCTTAGAACAATTGCAATTGGTCCAATGAGTTAAAATATAAAATGACAGTCATTAAAATAATTTAAAGAATCGGTTAGACTGAAGAATGTTTCAGCCTGTGAGATTTCAGTGCTGGGATATGGGGTCTAAACCATTGAAAAGGTTATTTGCCTAGCTCTAGTTTAGGATAGATTTTCATTACTGATAGATTTTCATTACTTACTGCTCAGTGTTTCCAAAATAAAAATACAGACAAAGCGAATTGCATACATGAACGGTGTATAAAACTGGTCTTCCTTTTTCTTCTTCTGACTGATGAAGGTGAGTGAAAGGTGAAGTGAGAGCCCTCCAGCTCTCTCGGTCCACTGATCGCATTCAAGCAATGCTTAATTGATGCCAGGTGAAGAGGTGATTCAGTCTATCTGTAGGACAAAGTCTATTTTTACAACTTAAAATGGTTCAGTTTGAAACCTGACCTACAGGTCATCACAAAATGAGGACTCATTCCTCAGTTTAGCTTTTTCACATCTGCCTAATTAACGATAGACCCCTGCTTTTTGCTTTAGTGATGTAGACTGAGGAAGAAAGGAAGGCGGTTTTACCTCTAAGCTGTGTGATTGTGCCCTTACGGTGCTGTAGAGCTTTTTCCTCCAAACTCTGCAGTTTTCAAGGCAACAGTAAGGGCTATCATCTACTCAGTTCACATGTACAGTCTAAGGTAAAGGAGTTCTAGAAATTGCCCCCAAGTTTCAACTTGGCACAGGTTTTACGTCTGTAGTTACCCTGCAACCATCTGAGCTATTCAGACCAGATCAGTCCCAGCTGGGGCTGTCACACTCCGCCCTCCTGTTTGCCTTTCTTCTTCCTGGCTATTCAAAAGTTGAAAGTCTAGCCCAATAACATCAATAACAGCATTACCCCTGGCCTCACAGACTTTGGGTTGCAGCCCATCTTCCTCCTTAGTGCAACATTCTTTCTAATTCTGCTGTCTTGGCTCATGAAATATTACCCCTAGGATGATAGAGCTGAAAACCTCCTGTGTATCACTGGGGATTTATTTTTGACAAAATTCACTGATAATCCAATTTTAGTATGCTGTGTTTAGTATGCAATAACGTGTTTTTAATAATAGCGTAAGTTTGATAATCAATATGGTATATTCACCATGCAAAACTGATGGTTGTGTAAATTTTGGTCTTGATTATGCTTATGTCAATCTGTGCATAGAACTTCATGCCAATTTGTAAGGTGAAATATGTTTGAGGGAGCAGAGGTTCCAACCAAAGAATGATCCAAAAGGAAAGTCTGAGAAACAGCCCTGTAATCCAAAGCATGGACTCAAGGAAAGAGTTGGATCAATAGCTGCACCATTAACCTGCTATTTGTTCCCTGGCAAGTCATTTAATATTCTGCACTTCACTGGGGAAATGAGGCTCTGGGTTTATGCATCTTTTTTAAGTTTGCAGATAGAAAATGTTCTAAAATGCCATACATCACCAGGGGAATGTCAGCTGGTATTTTACCAGTCTACTCTGGTCTGCTTTGCATCAGGTTGTCCCATATCTCCCATATCATCATCGTTTCAAAGTCAGCTTTTAGCTGGCAGACATGGAGGTCAAATACATTTACTTTCTTCTCATTTACTTTCAATTGTGTCTATTTTTGTCATATACCTGGAGTTTTATAAACCATGGAGACAAGCCACAGCCAAGCAGAGCAGTTTGAGTTGTAGCCCAAGACTCTGTAGGTACTCCCACATTTTCCAAGAACACCTTTATTCTATAGAGTAAGGTATGCACTTGGAACAAAAAGAAAAGATTCTTAATATCCTACCCAAATGTGACCCTATCCTTGCATCACGTAAGTAGTTTCCAGTAGATAACCTAAAAGAAGTTCTTCTCATCAGAGGCTTTTCTGCTTTTTTTGAACACAGGATTCAAATACAGTTTGACACTGCTTGGCTTCCCGCTGACAGAACCTGACATTTGCAATAGCTGGACTGATCTTGAGTGACTGTACAGGGGTACTTTTTTTTTGCCTTCCTCAAAAGTGGACAAGGTTATATCAGAACTAAGGGATATGAGAATAGCAGCCCATGCATTTGCAGCTGGATAGGCTGGAAAGAGAGGCAGTTAACAGCATTTAGCACTGAAATAGTGAGGTGTTTCAGGTATTTCAGAAACAGTCCTGACTAAGGGGGTGTTATGCCAAGGTCTCAGTATTTGACAAACAGGAACTTTACTTTATATAATGCTGATCAAATGCTTATTCTGCTGTCCTTGATTTAACCATTTTAGAAAGCCCCATGGCAAGAGAGATGTTTCTGCTTCCTTACAGAAATGTTCTCAGTCTACAACTGCAAGTTTTTCAGTACAAAGGCCTAACTGTGCTGCCATTGCAGAATTCCTTCTCTCTCTGTGTAAAGGTTGCTGCACAGATTAGTATTTCTAGTGCAATAATCACCATGACACTGAGCACCAGAGTCTATAACAACAAAATAAGGATCTCCTATGAACACACGTTAGTTCTGGATACCTCAGATGGCCATGGCACTGTGTTTGAATGAAGATGGTACAATAATGTCAGGAAACAGGGCAGGATGGCAGAATAAAGGTAAGAGGCAAATGAGAAAGGAGAAAGTAGTAATAGGATTTTTTTTCTATGTGGATATTTTCCCTCTAAATGGTAAGAACTAAACTGAAGGTGTTCTCTGACAAAGCCAAAGTACATCTGTACTCCCCGAGAAAAAAACCCCAACACCAACCACCCAAAGAACCCAAACCAACCACAGGAGAATCATATGTTGAGATCTGAATAGAACAGTTGTACATTGATAGGTATAGAAATCCATAATTAAAATAAAGTTATGAGCTATTCCTACTTTTCTCACAACCCTTAAATCACAGTAGAAGTCACCAAAGTTAAGGAAAGGGTTCTCATTTCCCGGGCTGAGATGAGGCAAACATCTGCAGAATTTGGTTCTCATGCTTCCACTAACACAACAAACCTGGTTTGGTTTTGTCCAGGATATATGTTTTAGTGAACACACATCATTTCCCAGTCTAGAACTGTCAGAACAAAGGTTACAAATGCACTTTTATAACTAGTCTTGTTCCTGGCTTTGAGATAAAATTGCAAGCTTTGCTTACTACTAAGAGGGCACAAGTTTTCTTTTTGACAACACCGCTTTTACCAGGCAGCAACATTGCTCAGCATCAACTAGCATCTTAGAAACCCTAAGCAATGTTAAATATGACATGTAGCATTTGCTATTTGTATGACTTTACCCTTTTCATTGTGAGTGATGAGTTAATGCTAGCCCTGCAAACAGGAGGAAGTTGGCTCTAATGGAGTGTGTATGTGTGGTGGGAGAGGGGTGGCATTGTATAATTACCATTATCATTGAGAGTGCTTTGTATTTCCCTAAGTGATCCTTATATCTGGGCATCAATATAATTTGGTTTTGCACATGAAAGTGAAATGATGGGAATGTAGGAATTTCCTGCCCAGACAGACCCACATTTTTTTCTTATCCAGTGGTGATGAAATGCTTCAAAGCATGCTTCAAAGAGCGGTATGTAAGCCTCATAATGGACAGCTATGCAACAACCTGCTCATAGCAGTAATTTAGCCTTATACTCTGGCAGTAAGTGGTTGGTACTTTAATGACCCAATCATTCAAAGCACTTAACTATGTGCTCAAACTTTGAATAACCTCATTTGTTTCAATGGGGCAACATACATGCTGACTTCTAACCACATGCTTAAATGGTTTGCTGGGTCAGGGCCAGAGAGTTCAGCATCTGGCAGGATCAAATATTAAACCTCATGATGATATTTCATATTTCTTCATGATTTCTATACATAGATCTATTTTATGATCGTGCTGCTATCTACTGCTAGAACATCATAGCAGTGAAGGCTTTTTGAAGCCTTTTCTTTTAAGACTTTAGAAGATTGGAGAAATTTTTTCTATTGATTTGCAATGTCAACATAATAATTTCTTATGTTACATTGTAATTCCCTACCTTATTTTATTTTTTGTTATTGTTAAAAGAAAGGGACGTACTGGACTTGATTTTTTATGTTTTGCACTGGTAAAAGCAGGGAACAATTTTGGTGAGTTAACTGTTGCTAGCTATCCAACTTTAAACTGGTTTGAGATTGTACTAACACCATCCCCACTTTATAGTTGTGGAAGTAAGTAATCCACAATCCCAGTGTGGCTGCCCTCAATTATTAGACTTCTGATTGCTTCTAGCTATAGTTCATTATAAAACTTTGATAACACTGTATTAGAATAAAAGCATCTGCAGTCCAAATCAGTATAAATAATTTGCTACAAGAGATCACAGTTTATAAATGAAGGGGGAAAAAAAAGTAATTTGTTGTACTTACTTTCACAATAATTTTTATAAATGGTATTAATAAGGAAAAAGGACTGAATTTAGAAATAGATGTAGAAAAGAGAATTTAGAAACTAAAGATTTTTTTTTAATATTCAGTGCCAGTATTTAATTTCTTTAATGAATATCATTAAGTGGGATTCAAAACCCATAGAAAAAATTTGTTTGGGTTCTACAGAATGTATTCAAACCCAGAAGTGTATATGTGCTGATGCAGTTCTACAGTTAAAATTTCACTGTGTCTTGAAGGGAGCAAAATAAATGAGTAGAGTTTGAAGGAAATTATTTCTCCCATCTTATGCATCTGGATGTTTGCTAGTTTGGGTTGTAAATATGCAGATGTTTGAACCCCACCATATCTGATATACAGCCCTGACTTTCTTCATATTGGTGTGCATCAAGAATAACTCTAGAGGAACCCATAAAATAATACTTGTGTCAAAAGACAAGATGTCCTTTTTTTTTTTTTTTTTTCATTTCTTGTTCATTAGAATTAGCTGTTACCCTGCAAATGATCAAGGGGAAGAAAAGCTGGAGGGAAAATTAGAGTGTGTATCACATATATGAAGCCATTAATGTATGGATGGGTTACTTGAAATATTTTATATGCAATTCATGGAGAATGCTCTGTAGTGTCAAGAGCATCACTGCAGAATGTTTACATTTTAATGTTTAGAATTGCTTTGCTTACTCATGCTAAAGTTTTAGCAGATTTCACCCGAGATGCATTCATGAAATCTATTTAAAATTTTACTAAATTTCTGCCTTCAGTATGTCTCAGTTTATACCACTGTTGAATTTAAAATTTTTATGTAGTTTAATGTATCTTACAGAACTGCAGAACTGTGCAGTAACTTTCATATGGCGTGTCTTTGAGTGTCTATGCAGTTTTTGCAAGAGTATTGTACCAATATAATTTTGTAAAAGTAGGATTGTGATGAGTATGTTTGTAAAGACATTATTTATTCCCTTATAAACTTAATATTTATTATCTTTATGCAGATAAATATTGATGCCTGATTATTTCATAGCTACCAGTGAAAACTGCTGTTCTGATTTGCAAGGTCTGACTCAGAAAAGGACTGTCTCTCACACAATGATTGACGCTGTGTTCTCCTAAGGACTGATGTTAAATACTTTTATTTCTTGGGAGGGGAGGGAGGAGTCATGCAAACTGTTTTCCTTTACATTTACCTGTGATTTGGGAGCTGGGATTTTGGGATCCTTTGTTCAGCTGGTGACTTGTTTGTGTTGTATCACTTGGCCAAGTCACTTCACTGCTATTTGCCTTAGTTTTCCCACTGGTGGAACAGAAATGGTAATGCTTTAAAAAAAATCACAGAAACTTTAGGAACAATGAATTTGTTAGAAATTCACTGATATGTGTTTGGGTGAGGCTCCTGTTAGTGTCCATTGGGCTCCAGATCAGGCCTCACAATTGCCAAGTATTTTTATTTTTTTGCAAAGAGGAACCTGCCCTACTTCTGAAAGGGTAAGTAGATCATGAACCCAAAAGGCCAGGGATGAGAGCAGGCCTTGCTCTGTGCTGAGCAAAAAGATGACCTTGTTTGGTGGACTTCTCCTTCCTGGACCGAGATGAGGAGAGCACAGAAGGTAAGAGATTCAGGACTTTGCTTTAAATTCATAGGACTGGTGCTGCATGCTCTGTAGCTGTGGGACTCCTTGCTTGGTTTGTACTAAGTATATTGATGTGAAGCCCCCAGTGACAGGCTGCTTCAATATTGTGAGACACTGAATGTTCGTGTTGGGGAGGACAGGCTCGTCTCACCAGTCTTTGTTCTCTTACTGAGATGTGAGAGCAATGCAGAGATGGTAAGGTCTGTATTTCAAAGGCTGGGTGATCAGGCCTTGCATGCTAGTGTACCTGGTGACTACTTACATGGTCACGCATAACTTTTACCCCAAATAGCCACTCAGTGGTCACAATTATTTTGTATTATTTTTCCTACTCATATTGGATGCACCCTCCTCACCAAGAATGCTGCAATATTAATTCCTCTCCAAAGCAGTGTGCAGTTACGGACTTTACCCTCACTTCTCTCTTGCCAGACTTCATTTGGCCCTTGGTGAGATGAAGCCCCAAAACAGTCAACATTTTGTCTGCCTGACATAAGGGCTTTACAGACTGATCGAGCACTTGCACTGTTCATGGCAGCAGAGTATAGGTCCCATGAGCAACTCTAGCAGAACAGTTGGGGTGCTCTGACCCCAAGTATCTAGAACATAGTACCAAAGGGTGAACAACACAAATAATGAAGATGTCCAGCTTTACATGGCTAACCCTTGGAAAAGGCCAGGCTACAATCCACAGCTTCAGGATGACATTCAGTCTCAACCCCTGAAACACCACCTCCTGCAGTCCCTGCCTCACTCACTGCCCTCTCCAACATGTGGTTTATGGGTCCTGCTGGTGACAGCCTCCAACCTATGAGACCCACATTCACTGCTGGGTAGATCCAGCTGGGCAATAAATATCCGGAGATGGAAGCAGAGGTACAAAATGCAAAGCTCTCTTAAGGCATGATGGGCAGATGGGCTGCAATGACAATAAGGAAGGGTTCACGGAGGACAGGAAAAGAGGACAAGGAGCTCCAGCAGAGCATCTCTGAGGCTCAGGCTCCTCCACTTCTGCTATCTTGTTAATTTGGGCAGCTGGTGGCTTGCACATCACAGCAGCAATCTGTCCCTCCCCACTCCTGTGCACCCCGTTCTGAGCTGGACATCTGACACTAATTTTTTTTCATTTAAATGCTCAAAGAGAAAAATCTTTAAGAAACATATGGAAGAAAGTCCTTACATGGAGACTAAGAAAAAGTCTGGTTTTCTTTTGAACAATCTCTAGGTTTATTTATGCCTTTTGGGCTATTCACTTAATTCAGGCTAATAATTGGAGTACTTTTCTTCATCGCTTACAGTTCACCATCAATAGAGTTGCGATGTTTCAGAGTATTGGTAGTAACTGTTCTGCTAATTAAACCATACTGAAGAGCTAATATATCCCATTTAGGATTTTTAACTGATGCATAGCTTCTGTTTTTATCATTGTGTTCTGCAGTTACCACACTTTAAATTTGCCCTTGAAAGACAATGCTTTGTCTTCAGTTTAGTCATCCTGCTTTATTTGGTACATCTGGAAATCAGGCTCAACATCGCTATTATTTCCCCATCTTCTTCCACTGTTCTGTTCTAGGACATGGTGTTTTGTAACACAGTTTCTCTCCAAAGTGTCTGTCCCAGTCTGTGGTCTACATATAACTACATAGATAATGCAATTGGAGGACTATATAAATGCAGTTTTAACATTCCAGAGCTGAAATAATGTATTCGATAGTAGACAGAATTTAAATAATTCTAATTTGATTTAAAAGCTGGAAAGAGAATAGCAATTTTGGTTGCTATTTTCTGGATGTACAGCAGATGGTGCTTAACAAATATGCTTTATAACCAATGTGTGAAAACAGAAAAGCCTGGCAATTTGGATTTTAATCACGCTTCCTGCTCTTTTCTAATTGAAAAAACAGTAATTTGAATGGAAGGCCCCCAACAGGACTGACTTACTTCAATATACATAATGTGCACAACGTTTGAAGGATGGGAATACAACAGTTCTTTGAAAACAGCCTCTCTGTGTGTGCTATAAGGAACTATACATTTGGAAAGGAATTAGGCATTAGCAGGATCGTTTCTCTCGATTGTTGCCCCTCCAGCCTCATCAGGGTTTACTTAACTAATTGGAAAGATCCAAGGTCCTAAGTACTACTTTCCACATGGACAAAAGAATACAAAGAAAGTGGTGTGATGAGACCTAGTCTGATGTTCCTGAACTCCCATTCGTATACCTGTCAGTGAAAGAAGGTTTTTTTCCGCTGGCACCAACAGACGAGCCTGCTCTGTGACTCTGGGCAACCGGTTCCCAGTGTGGGTGGGACCTGTCTCAGGACTAAACCAGAACTTGCGTCACTGTTTCCCCTCTTGGTATCTTATTAGCAAGATAAGAAAGGTGCTGTGACTCGGAGGTGCTATTTACATTCTGCAGTGTTAAAACCTCAGGATTTATCTCTAACAAGGCAGCTGTCATTATATAGAACCGTAAGCTGCTGTGAACCAAGGGAATAATATGAAAGGGGGGCAATGAGTCAGAAAGCTAAAGAGATTTTACTGACATTCTTAGTAAAGTTTTAACTAAGCTTTATTCTGAGGTCTGTTTTTTTCCAAAAAGCATAATTTCTTTTCATATAGAAGCGCATTTTTTTTGTGACTGATGAAAGGGCTCACACTGAACATCTCAGGGAAATTCCTCCTGCACAAACATTGATAAGGTATGAACAGCAGGAATACAAACATTTACACCAGGAGTGGTATATCAACCCCAGCCTTGTTGGATCTCTCCTTAACCCTGCAGGGTACTTATCCACAGACTGTAAGCTGTAGCGACAACCATGCAAAAACCACTGGGAAGACCTTTTCATGCCCACACTATTGGCCTAAAATCTCTGGAGTTGCACTAATGTAAAAGAATGGAGCATTTTTAAATGCTCTGCTTGCCTGCTAAATAGCCAGTCATGCCACAATGCTGCCCCAGTTTCTCTAATTTAGTGTCAAAACTTGATTCCCTATTAGAACTAAGACAATTGGCCATCTGTGGAATAGGATGGGGAACCCATACATCTTACGGGAAGCTGTGGGGGATGCAGTCCTCATCCTTGCCTGCAGCAGTTTTAAAGGCAAGCCAGCCTTTAAGTCAAGTTAATGCAGCTGCAGGCCTGGTGCCGGTGTTAAGACTCCTTTAAGAACTTGAGCACATGAATTGGATGCTTTTCCACCACATCTGCATAGGGATGCACACGATGACCTGCCAGTTGGACTTGGATATAGAAGTCTCACATCTGCAGTAGATTTACTAGATTCAAAACCAAAATGATTTCAAATACGGGCCTGATCAGATTAACTTTGAAAATACATGGTGCCATGAGGCGTTATAAATCAGACCTACTAGTCCAGATAGGGAAAAAAAACCATCAGCTTTGCTGATTAAACCAAGCCGGAGTCCAGGTTTTAAAGCAAAGGTGAGGGGTCCATTAATGATTCAGACCCCCTGAGACCTGAATGAAAAAACTGCCACCAATTCAGCAAAGAGGCTGAGGATCTACCAGGACCTTACACGTGCAAGCTGTGTGAAAGAGTCTTTGTTCCTTGCTCTGGAGCTGAAGAGGGAATGAGAATGCATCTCTCTGGCATATGACAGCACGATTGTTTACAGACAGTGGGAAATGATCTGAATTTATCTGAGGTATAGACAAACAGACATGGCCAAATTCTCTCTGAAACTATTATAACAACAGACAATTAAAGGAGCCTCTGTTTAATGATCCTAAGAACAGTCTGAGGAGCAAGCGATTGCAGCCAAGATCATTGGGAGCCTGTGTGCAACTGAGTGTCTGTTTAACCACCATCTGCAGCTGTTGGCCCACCTTCTCCCTTTGTTTAAATTTCTATTCTCCACAAGCCATTGCAAGCAGATCACAGCACTGCTGAGGCAATAATCAATACTGCTCTCATTTTAACTCGCTTGCCACTGAGAAAGCCAAGTTTAATCTCGAAGTTTTTTAAAACAAACTTGGGCAACAGACTGTTACTTAAGTTGCAACTTCATTACAATTCTAAAGCTGTAGGAAAAAGATTCATCGATATATTAATCTGTAACAAACGTATAGCATCTACTCCCCTTTCATCAGTCCTGTTTTGCAGAGTACTGGGCAAATGCCAAAGCAGACTGAAAAAAAATCTTTTATGGGATGCAGTAAGAAAACTTGATTTACCCAGTCCTGAAAAGGGTGTGCTCTTGGACACAGGGACAGATCAGTCCAAGTGTGTGCGCACGTGTCACGTGTGTATGCAGGCATGATGGGGGGAAGGCACAGAAGTTATGACTGTATCATGCGATGCAGAATGAATTGTCCATTTTAAAGGTGAAGGCAATTTCTCCTTTCCTCCCAAAATCAGAATATCCCTTTCTGGTATGGAGAATGACAGTTTCTCTACCTTGAGTCTTCCCAAGGCAATCAGGAGAGAGTCACACCTTGAGCCAAAGTCCTCCTGCCTACTTCTGGCAGGAAGTAATGTCTTCAGCAAGCTGAAGAGAAATGTAGATCTGGCCCTCCACAGACCTGCTTCAAGGGGTGGTTAAGACTAAAATAACATTAGAAGAAACACTGAGCAAATCCCCAATGAAGGTGAAAGAAGCAAATTTTACTGCTCTGTCTACAAGTACCTGATCAGAACTTGTGCTATAAAATTTCATATTTAGGAAATTTCAAAGCTGCCATCCATCTAAAGGGAGGTGTATTGAGAGACACAGTTTCCAGTGAAAAAAATATGGAAGATGAAACCAAGCTAGGTTGCAGCGCCACTTCTAGTCTAAAACTTGTCCCCTTAGCCAGGCAAAAGTATGTTCAGACACTGTGAGAGGGAAAACTGCTTGGCTGCAGCTGAAATTTAGAAAGGAGTTATAAAAGGAGATTTGTTATTTAGAAGGTAGATCTCTATTATGCTTGCCTAAACATAGTTAGATTTCACAATTTTACCCTATTTTCTCAAAAGTGAAAATGGTAACTTGGAGTTGGGTATAATAACAGTGTCCCTAGGAGCAGAAGATATTGTGCTATATCTTTTAAAGACTTGAGAGTTGCTATTTCTTATCTTTGGGTTTATCTCTACCACTGTGTACTGCACTAATCAAACTGAAAGAAAGCGACTTACATCAGTGAAGTTAAGCAAGTGTAAGCTCCAGCTGGCTTGGAAGCATAACATAGAAACTAATTCTTGCATCTACTGCTTTTAACGCTGAACTGGCTCTTGAGGTGTCCTGTAAGGCTGTGGGTGGTTGTCATTCAATCTACGTCCAAGCTCAGCTCTCACTGACACTAACAGGTATGCCACATACTTCTTATTCAGAGTTTAATGTCAATTGGATCAACAGAAATCACTGTCCCAAGGCATGGAGCAGCATGACTAAGGTCTGAGCAGGAGCTCTGTCATGGGTCCTTGCAAACTGGCAGCAAGGACAGGGGCTGGGGACCTGGTTTCATTGCAGTTGTGTGTGACAGGAGTCCAAAAGTGAGTGAACAGCAAGAGAAGGCACTGTGAGTGTGAGACTGAAGAGAGGTTAGAAAACCTTGTGGTGCCCAAGGACTTCTTGGAAGACTTTATCCACACTGAATTGTGTTTAGAAAAACTACTTTCCGCTGGTTTTGTGTGTAAACAGGACTACAGTATCAACAACAGTAACTCCTTACTCCAGCCAGCCAAACATGAACTACACAACGTTTCTAAGAAGAAAAGCTTCTTGTTGTGGCTAACTGCTTAAGGACTAATACTTAAACTAAAAAAAAAGCAGGTGTTTAGACTAGATACTTAGTAGCATAAGTTTGCATAATCTATTTCTAGCATAGCTCCAGTGAAATACTGGAATCCCTACCAGCCTGTATCAGCTGACATAGCCTTTGAGCTCCATTCATTACTGAACAACAAACCATCTAGGGCCCTGTCTACACCTCATAAATGCACCTGACCTGTCAAAACAATGATTTTCTCCCAGAAAGAGGTACATTATTCTCAGGAATCATTAGAACAACATTTCCAGAGCTCTGATGTTCCACACGTGCCTCCTGCAATCCTCTCAAGCACAGGGTTTCCTTTCCCAGGCCCCAACCTGTCACCTTCTTTTGGATGGTCTCTCATCAACTGCCACTGCTGTGACTTTGTGGTTTGGGTTTACTGGCTGTGACTCAGTTTGAGAGGAGGAAGATGGAAGACTAGCTAGCTAATTCACAGTTCTGCCTCAGATCAACGCTATGGTAGTGTCCGCTGTGAGACAGACATGACAGCTTTGTATCAGTACTTTCTGAAAAGACTAAGAAGAAACTTTTCCAGACCCTTCCTTCATGATTATTTATCAGCAGAGAAATCAACAGGATAGAAACAAAAGTCTTCAAGATTACTTTACAAAAAGAGAAGGCCTCTGGTTTTGAGAAAAATCAGAGTTATTGGTCAAATAACCTGTTCGCATAAATCAGTATTACTTCTGTAAAGCAGTATTGACTAGTCTTGAAGCAGCATTGACTTACTCCTGACATTTCCTAGTTTAAGGAGCAGCATTCCATTTGGATGGAAAGCAGATATGAATTTGCCTTTAAAGTAGCTCAAGAGAGCCAGATGTGGACACTGGTCAGATGAGAACTTAATGGACAAATCCAGCTTATACTGCTGTGGGACTGACTCTGTACAGCTTCCATAGGCAGGTCTGAATCAGAATCAGGACATTTAGATCCAGCCCCAAAGTCACTCTCTTAACATGTCCATTTGCTTTTTAATACCCTGCTGCTATACGATGGACAAGCAAAACACAAACCTCAGATTCTTCCTAAAGATGATCTTTTTATTAAAAATATTAGCTTATTAGCCATAAAAAATATATATTCTTCAGCAAGTTCGTTCATTCTTGTATTGCAATACTTCCCAGCAGCTACACTCAGCTATTTTAACTCCTGAGCCTATACCAGATAGTCTAGAAAGTCTAGTTCTAGATGGTCTAGAAAATCAACCCCTACTGAAAGAAGGGACAAAAGGTGTGCTGGGTTTGTGTGGCAGGGTTTTGGTAGCAGGGGAGGGGGCTACAGTGGTAGCTCCTGTGAGAAACTTCTTGAAAGTTCCCCAAGCTCCAAGTCAGACCCATCTCTCCACCAAGGCTGAGTCAATTAGCGATTGTGGCTGCACCTGTGTGGTAATGTATTTAAGAAGGTGAACTTGGGAGAAGGAGTTGTGAGGAGGAGTTACGAGAAGGACATCTATGTGAACACCGAGGTCAGTGGAAGAAAGGAGGAGGAAGTGGGACAGGTGTGCTGGAGCAGAGCCCTCCTGTATCCTGTGGTGAGATGTCAGCCCCCACCCCCACCCCCACCCCCACCCATGGAGGCCACCGGCAGAGCAGAGATTCGCCTGCAGCCTGTGGAGGCTTCCCTGGGACTCTGTGGGAAGAAGCAGCCCCCGCGGTTGTAGTTTGATGCTGGGAGGACTGCAACACGTGGGGGTGACCCACACTAGAGCATCTCAAGAAGAATGCATCCCGTGGGGAGGACTCATGGTGGGGAGACTTTGTGGAGGACTGTCTCCCATGAAAGGGATGCCATGTGAAGCAGGGGGAAGAATGCAGAAGAGTGCTTCCCCCCTACCTTGGAGGAAGAAAGTGGCTGACTGACTGCACGCCGCATCCCCTACCCCTGCACTGCTGTGGGAGGAGGTAGAGAGATCGGGAAAAAAACTGAGCCCAGGAAGTAGGGAGGGGTGAGGGGAGGTGTTTGTAAGATGTGGTAATGCTTCTCACTGTCCCATTCTGTCTGTTAAGTGTTGTTGTTAGTGTTTTGAATTAAAGTGGGGTTTTTTTCTTCCCCTAATAAGTCTGTCTTTTGCCTGTGACCATAATGGGTGAATGAACCCTCTCTCTATCCTTATCTCCATTCTAGATCCTTTTGATTCATTTTCTCCTTCCCAGCGCTGTAGGGAAAAGAATGAGTGGAAGGCTGCATGGTGCTTTGTTGCCACTGGGCCTACACCACGACAAAAGGCTTTTCACAATTTGGGGTAAATCCAAGTTTGTTACAAGCAATGACTAAAAGGTAAGGAAACGCTGAATATTCAATTCCATAGTAGAATGAATAATGATTATGTTATCAGAGTGATGTGAAATATTGACTACAAATGTATTTCCTCCTGTAATTGCATGGTCAGGTTTAACTGAAACTACAGAGCAGCTACATTTTTTGAAAGAATTTGTAACCATACTCTATAGAACTTTTAATAAATTACCTACACTAGCAGGAAATAAATGAGAACAATTTTTAGTTGGACCATAAGACACAAATAGTGCATTTCTAAAAAGGTATATACATTGTTTATAGAATTTAAAACAAAAATTTAAGGTTTTTTGCTTATTTTGAAGACAAGTAACAACTTTGCAAATTACTCTTTGCAAATTGTTTTCATTAGCTGCAAATAAGTCACATAGAATTTCATACCCATGTATTTAATTGTACAGAAAGTTTGACTAGAGTAGGGTAAAAGTGCGTTTTTTGGAGGACAGTTCCTCCATGAATTTGGTTTTAAGGATTCCTCTACTCATTAGATAGAAAAAACAACAGAAATAAAATTTTAGATGACTGACTTCGAAGGCTGTATCTATGCAAACTGCCTTTATTAACTGTAAACTATCAAGAGATTTTGCTCTGAATACTAACAGACAATTTCAATTCTTTGTAAACCAATTAGTTCTCAACAAGTGGTAATAGCCAAGGGGGAAAAATTGTAATACCTACTAACAGATTAAGGCCTAACTCTTGCAGGGTTTTTTGGTGAATGTCTTCATTCACAAGAGGCGAATACATAAAAGGATTTTGCTTTGAAGGTGGTAAGCTGAGGGAATCCACTTTGAAGTTTGTATCCTCAGCTATACACCAAGCTTGTAAGTCTTTTTTCTTTGACGACTGTCTGATGGCCACATCTCAAGAAGAAGCAGCTCCCAGTTCAGTGAGCATTTCACATCAGGGATTCTTTCAGCAGAGGATGATACACGTAGCACGGCAAGACTGCTGAAGGGCCGCCGGATGCTGCATGCAGCACAGTAAGTCAGAAACACCCTTCTCATCCGTGATCTTAAGGTAGGGGTTGTCAGTGTGGTTTAGGCCTGCTGTGGGCTGCGGCGTTTGCCTCTCCACCATCCCAGGCAAGGTGCGCACATTTTTCCCCTCATCTGTAACCGGTGATGGTGCCCAGCCACACGCCAAGGGCATGGAGTTCCCCCCACAGCAGTGTGAGGCCCAGGCCTGCCTTAGCAGGAGAGCTGGAGGACGAGGGTGTACCGCAGGTACATGGTGCAGAGCACAGGGATGACGCACAGCATCGGCTGGCACATGGTGGTGCACCGCCCCCAGCCCCGCCACCGGGCAGAAGGCCGAGCGCTCCAACACCCGCAGCGCGTCGCTCCAGCGTGTCAGCTGCACCATCACCAGCCGCTCGGAGATGGTGTCAAGGCTGCGCAGCCTGACAGCCTCCGGCCGGCTCGGCGCCTCCTCACTCCCACAGAGCGCTCCCGCTCCCGGTTGGTACGGTGGGGGGCCAGGTAACGAGTTTCACGCCACCCACGGAGCCAAGGCCAGGGCGGTTGGGGCCTGCGCGCTGGGCCGTGGCTGTTGCGGGACTGCTTGTCGCACCGGGGAGGCGGCAGGTGTGGGTAGGGTATGTGGGGGGCTCTGGGGTGGCGGCCTCTGAGGCTGACAGGAACATCCACCCAGAGAAACAACAGGGGCTGGTTTTGCTGGTATCTCCGTACAAAGCACTTTGTGTTTCCACTGTCTCTTCGTACAGAACTGCTTCTTCCTGCTGTGCTAATAATGCTTTTCTTTTTTCTCCCCACTTGTCCTCAGAGCTAAAATTCATCATCTTCTCTCTTGATTATTGCGATCTGCTTTACTGCAATCTCCATCAGGGCGTGCAAAATAATTACCGGGCTCATCTTCACCTGCTGGTCTGAAAATACAAGCGGTTTCTCCCAGCTTGCTTAGGATTCCTCTGTCGTGTCGAGCTCAACTGTTTTTATCTGGAGGCCCTGGCAAAAAATTAACAAAGCCTCCTTTACCCAAATTTTCAGCTGGAATGAATATTAAAAAAATTCTGATTATGTTGAATAACACTCAGTCTTCTTTCTTGGTCGGTAAGATTTTATTTCCCCGTGTATTCAGAGGCCTTGTAGTCTGCTTTTCCAGCTGTCTCTGTGGGTTTCTGCTGCTGGAAGGTTTGAAATTTGGAGCTTGGGCAGATGCCTCACAGGGGAGAAGACTGATCCTCTTTCTAGACAGATAGTATACATGCATTTTTAGTTTTGGAGTGTTTTGACTGGCAGTTGTAAACCTACCTGCTGCAACACATGTTCATTTTCTTTCAGCTCAGGGTCACTGTGAATATATATCATGATGAGTTGCTGAATTTTCTTCTCCTTAAGGGGGAAAAGAAAAGTTTGTGTCACAGATGCACAGATTTTGCATAAGTGCTTCCATAGAGATGGAGGGATGCTGCAGCATTTCAATGTGACTGATTTGATTTTCAGTTAAAAGCCTCCAGCAGGGTGGGCTGCTATGAACAATAAAATGGCTGAAATAGAAGAAAAAAAAAAATGGTTTCCAGAGTGAAATGGTTATCATGTATGCATTTATTTTTATGTGTTTACTTATTTTGCCAAAGGCATGTGCATATAGTGTCAAGGGACTCTGTTAGGGATGACTTCTCTAAGTCATGTTCCGGTACTTCTTACTTGTTTGCTACACAGTTTTTTCTTCAGCTGTAATGATGCTTGCAGCAAAGTCTCCTACAAAGCTAGCTTAGGTTTTCTCTAGTTTAGCAGCACGATGACCCTCTCCACCAGTGGAGAAGAGTGGTATCACAGAAATTATAGCCTGAAGTGGCAACTAAACTCATGAAGAATAACTAAAAGAACAACACTGGTAACTAGCTAAACTCTGCTGTAGTTAGCTTGGTCTTTCAAGTCTTGGCTGGCTTGCTCGCGCTTGTAAACAAAACATTTCTTATAAGTTGCTCCTGTTTGATATAAAGTTGTTAGAATATGTACAGTTGGTGTGTACATATGTAGTACATAGGAAAACATAACAAGTGTTCCCTAGAAGTACTAGAGCAATATTAAACCACTTGTCACTGTTACAAGAACACAAGAAATTCACAGACTGGAGTTACAGTTTATTTGTTATCAGCAAAGGACCCAGTATGGCCTATTTAACTTAGTGAAGAATAAATTTTCATTTTGGATTAATCTCTCTGGGAATAGGTTCTTTAATTCTCACTAGCATCTGTGATTTGCATTAATATATGCAAAGCATTGTAACAACATACTCTTTCCAAAAGCAGATCTCTTCAAAATTAAATGCTCCTTTTTGATAAAGGGAATTATCTTCTGTTTTCAAGAAAATCCCTAAACATGAAACTTTTTTTTAACCCACAGTAGTCTAGATTTTACAGCAAAATGCACAAAGCATTTAGAAATACTGGTTTAAAGGCTTTAATTTTGCCTGTTATTAAACTGGCTAATTCCTTCACAATATATGCATATATGCTGATTACACTGGAGTGTCTCCATCGAGGACTAACAGTATGAGTGAGTGTATATATACGTCTGTATACATATATATACATATGTATTTTCTACATATTTCTATGTAAGTGGCAGGTCATGATATTCTTTCCTTTAGTGGATCAGGTTTTCAATCCTGAGTTTATTACTCAGCCCTTTAATTTAGGACAGTTTCATACTGATTTCATGGAGAGTTTTGCTCAGTTACAGTCTGAAGAGGAAATTAATGGTGGCTTCACATTTTGGTTCAGAGTTAATTCTGAGTGACAGTGACTTGTTTCTTGTAGCCTTCAGAGACCTGGATACCTGCACACTGTCTAACAGTTCTTGATATCCAGCTGCCTTTTTGTCCTGTTTGTTGGGAAACCCTTCCAGGTCATCTTTTTCAGATGTCAGCATATAGTTGGATTGTACCTCACTGTGAATTCCTGGATCATGAAGAAGAATTAAAAAAAATAATTCAAAGACCTGATGGAGACTGTGCCCTGTTTTGTTGGTTTAATTATTATTTCAGTCTTGAATTTCTTAACTGCATAGGTGTCTGTACTGGGTCTGGCTGAGCCGGAATTGGTTTTCCCCTATAGCAGCCCTCATGGTGCTGTGTTTTATGTTGGGAGCTGGCAGGGTGTTGATAGCACACTGGTGTTGTGGCTACTGCTGAGTAGTGCTTACACAGCACCAAGGCTCTTTCCAACAATTTCCCCCCCTCCAGTGGGACGGGGTGGGTAAGATCTTCGGAGGGGACACAACCAGGACAGCTGACCTGAACTGACCAAAGGGATATTCCATACCGTATGACGTCTGCTTGAGTATAAAGCTGGGAAAAAGGAGGAAGGGGGTGGGGTCACCCTTGGTCCTCCGAGGCAACCACTACGCGTATTGGAGCCCTGCTTCCTGAGAAGGCCTGACATCGCCTGTTAATGAGAAGTAGAGAATAAATCTGTTTTCTTTTTGCTTCCACGCACAGACCTTGGCTTACATTAAAACTGCTTTTGTTTTACCCACACGGGATTTTTTTTTTTTTTCCTATCTTATTTTCTTTCCCCTCTTTGCCCTGTTGAGAAAAAAAGGGGGAAGGGCGGGAAGTGATAGAGTGACTTGGTGGGTACCTGGCATTTAGCCAAGGTCAAACCACCACATTGTCTTTAAAAAGTCCGAAGAATATCCATTTGGAAAGGTAAAAAGCTATATATATATATATCACTTTTCTTTATATCTTATCGATTGTTTAGTTTGTTTTCTGTGACTGAAGGCCTCAAATTTATCTTAGCATTTCCCACACTTAGCTTCATGAAAGAGCCCCATGGCCTGCAATTAGTGAGATATGCTATAAATGTCACCACTTTGCTCGTGAAACAGTTCTATTTTTACTTGATTCTTGACATTCAGACTTGTTAGCATGGTGACGTGTGTTTTACAACATTTCACTAACTTAGCATCTCGACTGTGCAGGCTAAATGGCAAATACCTTTTCATGGCTAGGACAAATGCAGTTTAGAAAAAGATTCTCAATGGTCTATCCCATTTCCTTTGTTGTTAGATTATGGTGACTTTTTTAGTCACGTTGGTTGGGAGTTTAAATATATCCCTCTTCTGGTGTCACAGTTGCTGGAACTCCATGAAAATGATCATACCAAGTCCTCTCTCCAGTTTTGGCCATGGGCACAGCAGTGCCTTCCCCTGGCAGGTGAGAGGTGCAGCAGGCCCTGTAGCCTCTGGAGAGTGAACCATGCCAGAACTAAAAATGCTGGTGTTCAAAACCATCGATTTTTTTGTTCCTAGTTCAGCATATGCAGGTACCTGTATAACAGAATGTAAGAAGCACTAGTACAAAAGGGTGATAGTTTACATGTCTTTTAGCATCAAATTGTAGTATAAGATCTAGGTATTATGGTAATGGTCTGAAAACTAATGAAAGATAAATGCTTAGATAATTAGGATAATTAAAGAGTGCAAGACTCTGGATTTGATTTTAGAAATCATTCACATTCAAAATCATTCGTTCCTATGATTTTTTTTTCTTCTGTTTACTCACTCAGTTTATCTTAAAGGTTTTAATCTCCTGTTTTGCCATTTTACCTACAGTTTATATATAATATAAACAAACATAGCAGTTTTCTTCAACAGTTCATGGTAGATCTTCCCTTCCTCTTATATGCCTGACTATTTGCTGTGTAAGCTCATCAGCTTTCAAAGTGTTTTGGTTTTACATTTTAATTTTGGTGTCGTCCCATTTTACATGGTCAGATAAACTCTGCTGTTTTTTCCTTAGGGATCACTGGAAAAGATTACATTTATATTTGCAATTGTGGCTGAGGCAGCCACGTTATCAGTTCACCTGGAATGAAGATAATATCTATATTTGGAGTTTTGACATCTCATCTTTAGAAAAAGGAATTATGAGGGAGGTTCCAGTACCAGTGCCCTCCTGGATCTTATCTGTAATGGGCCTATGTCTGTGCAAAACAATACTATTAAATGCAGAGTCCTTAAGGTGAGCAGATGGATGCAAGGTAAGCAAAAAAGAGACTAGTAGCAGCCCAGAGGAAACAAGATTGTTTCCTGATCGATAAATTTAGAGACTTTTTTTTCCCCAAAATTTTGAAAGGGATCTAGAGATACTAAGATCACACAGACATATAAGCTTCTTGAACATGCTGCTTTAGTTTTAAGTGGCTTTTCTATGATGAGATAATGCCGTGCTAGCCCTGAAATGTAGAAGAATGTAAGTATGTTCTTGATATAGCTATTTTTTAAAAGTAGCCTATAATTTTTCCTATTCTAAAAGCATGTATTAAATCCTCTTAAACTGAGCATCTTTTAGAGATGACATTTCAAACTAGTCAAACAGCTGGGAAGATGTTTTCAACAGAACTCTGGTCTAAGACATAGTTTTACAAAGCACAGGAACAATGCAATGTATTCATAAATAACTGCTGCCATTGCTTCAGCTGGTAGTGATTTACATGCAGAAGGCCTCTCTCTGTTCATGGTGCGCTTTTCCAATTCTTTTCCTGTTAGAGGAGGAAAAAGAAGCTAAATTTTGACTCAGTGTGAAAAATGATCACACAAACCAATACTGTGCTTGCAATTAATGATTCTAGTTTTGCATCACTTTCCTCATCTTTTGCTCTTAACAAGAAAGCAAAGAATTCAGCAAGAATTTTGTTATTTACTTTGGTCAGTTAAACTAGTCAGAATTTCATCCATGGATAGTAAATCTGGTTAAAGCATAGTGCCTGCTGCTCAACTGGGGGGTGGGAGAAGGCTATTTTTTTCCCTAAAATCTCCCATCCCCCAGATTTTGGCACTGGAGGTCATCTAATATTATCCATCCTTCTCTTTGTTTTTCATGTTATGCCAGTAAAATAGAAAATAAACCAAAAGGCAAGCCAAAGCACATGCTTCCTGCAGCCCAGCCTCTGGTTTTTGGGAGGGATCAAGGCAGGGAGGAGTGAGCGTGTGTGTGTGCAGGCACATGAGGGAGAGGAGCACTGACGGCTTTGTGAAGGGCGGTGCAGGATGCAGGATGCACATCTAAAGGAAACCGGCAATCTGCAAGTTCTGCTTCTTGCAGAACAGTGCTTTTCTGTATCTGGCTTGCTCCTACCAGTTCCAGGAAAAGTCTAGTATTGGTTGTTGCTGGTCCTCTCCAACTTGTAAGGAAATGAAAAGTCCTGAGATGCTCAGTAACACCCTGTCTTCTGACAACTGCAAATGCTCATGTGCTTACTTTCAGAGTAACTTTATCAATAATAAAATATTTTCCTCGGGTCAGCAGAGAATATTTGCTTTATTTAGGACACCCACTAGAGGGAGTAGTGATAATGTTTTAACGTTGAAGATGCTAAACAAATTGCATTAGTAGCATTCATGTAAATCTGGGGCACTAAGAAAACGTTTGGGTTCCTGCCTCTCCTGAAAGCCCTATTATGTGCTAAATCAGGAATCAGGGGGTTTCTCAGTGATCTGGAAACACTCTGGATAAAATGGTTTTGAAGAAAAGCTGATATTTCCTTTCTAACTTACATAACTGCATTGTTGAAAGACTGTACTGAACAGAATTTTCTAATGATAAAATGAGCTTTAGTTGCTCTCAGGAATAACTTAGGGTTGGAATGTAAGGGTTTTTTTCTTCATGGGTATGATTCGTATGTAAAAGTGTTGTCCTGATCTTCAGAAGCAGATTTTTCAAGATGAATTTAGAATTAACAATTATGTTGGCAGTTAGATATTTGGGTTTTTTTCTCTTCAGGTTTGAAATAACTTGTAGTTGGAAGGGAGAAAATATATCTCAGGTGAAATATTTATTTTCTTTTGAATTTTCTTTTTTTTTTTTTTAGCAAACAGCAAATATTACTATGTTGTTGATGAAAAAGCTAGGCAGCCTCCAAAGAGTGCCTAGACTTATGAAGAGACTCAGGCGTTGCAATGCCTGAGTATTTACGATGGTTATGTACGCATCCAGCCCTGTGGTAAAACTGACAATCCGCTGTGGGGTAACTACACTCTACATACAGTTAGGGGAAGAAGTGATGCATCCAGACAGGATCTGTAAAAATTTGAGCACAGAATAGGAACCACTTAGTACAGGTAGTCATCTGGGCAGTGCTGGTGAGAAGGCATACGAGTAGCTGTCACAATACTTCTTTTTTCACTTGGTTGAAAACGTCATAGTAAACATATTTGGGAAGAGCTATTCTTGTGAACCAATTTTTATTTCACTCCTTCACTTCTTTCCCCACCCTCCCTCTTTTGCTAGTTGTGTGAAGTGTGAATCTTACATGCCCACAGCTATAATGCCAATTTGAGTGTTTTCTGTTCTTTCTTTTTCTCTCTTTTTATAATCCCTACCCTCAGAAGTACAATTTTATTAGTATAATGCTGAGCCTGAGTAATAGCAATAAATTATTTCACAGGACAGACTTCTATACTTTTTTGGGCCGCTATTCTAAAGCTTGCAGAGAGGGAAAACTGTGTAAGTAGTGATTTACCAGTATGGAACTATCTTTTTGACCTGTTTAAATGATTTCCCTTCACCTCTCCTCAACTTCTCTTTCTCTCTTAGCATTTCTGTCTCTGGCCGTACGCAGGCAGGGTGAAAGGAATGTGGCACTACTTGTGCAATGCTCAGCCTGGCAGACAGGGTGACCATTCTGCTGCTGGTGGAGATGGGGCCCCAAATGCTGTACCCTGCACTGGTTTCAGAACAATCCCAAACCCCTGAAATTTGAAGATGGCAGTCACGAAAACAGTAGACGTGACACAGATTTTCACAGGCTGTGAAAGAGACAAAGTGGGAAACATCATAACATTTTTTGTACTTAAATTCATAAAATATTTTTTGATATGGGGCAACTTCTACATAGTTAGTAGTCCATTTCTAACCCCGTATCACAAGTTACTGGTACTGAATGCTGTAGATAGCAACAATAAATATTATTCATACCAAAGAGCTTCACCTTCCTGGTTAGAGGTGGGAGCAGCATCTTCTTGCTTTTGACACTTGTTTCTTTGCACAGTTTTAATCCCTCAAGTTTGCTTCTGTCAGGGTTGAACATGGACCAGTCAGCAGATCTGCATGCAGAAACGTATGAAGGTCCAGGTAGACAGGGACCTCTGGAGATTGTATGGCCCAAACTCATGTTGAAAGCAGGGCCTTAAATTGAGTTATCCAGGTCTTTGTCAAGTCTTGGTATTTCCAGCAAGGGAGATCCCATAGGGCAACCTATTCCAATGTTTATTTTTTCTCATGGTGCAATTTTTTTTCCTTATCCATATGGAATTTCTTCTAAAGCCATTTGTACCCATTGCTTCTTTTCTGCCACTGTGCATCCTTGCAGAGGGAGTTCTGCCTCTCCTCTGTGATTACATTTCAGGTATTGGAAAAGTGTGATTGGATCTCCCTGAGCCTTCTTCAATCTTTCTTTATCTGTCAAGTTCTCCAACTCTCTCATCATCTTGGTGGCCCTTCAGTGGACCATCTCCAATTTTTTAGTGTCTCGCTTGACTGGGGAGACCAAACCTAGACCCAGTATTAGAGGTATGCCCTAACAGGTGTTAAATGGACTGGAATAATCACAGCCCTTGATTAGCTGGCTGTAGCCTTATTGATGCAGCCCATGACAAGGTTTGCCTTCATTGCTGCAAGGGTGCACTGCTGGAATGCTTTCAGGTTGCCATCCATCAGGATCTCCCAGGCTGCACCATAGGCAGGCAGACATCCCCTCTGCTGCTGTGTGTGATTACTGCATCCCAGGTGCAGGATTTAACAATTATCTTTGTTAAACCTCATGCAGGTCTTGTTGGCCTGCTCTTTCAGGCTGTCAAGGTGTCTATGAGGTGGCTCTTTCCTCTGGCAGATCCGCCTCTTCACAGTGTGGTGTCATTTGTGCACTTTGCAATGTACAAGTTGCACGTCATAGTCTGGCATATGAATATATACCCTAGCAGGATGGTGTTTGGGTTGCTTACAGGTAAAGGTTCAGTTGACTGAGTGAACAGGCAACAGCCAGTTGGGTCAGAAAAGAGCTGTATCAGGTGGTACGCAAGTGTGAGTTTAATGCTCAACTTCCATGAGAAATGGGAGAAGGAATATGGTATTGTGGTGAAGGTATAAGTAGCCAAATAGATTATTTTTTCTTCAAATCTGATCTAAAATGACTCAATTTTACAAAACCAAACCACTATTTGATAATGCTATCTTGGAGAATAAACTGTATTAGTGTAGCTTTCAAAAAAAGTAGAAGTGGATGCCATTTTCCAGGTGACTTTGTAAATGTGCATAACATCTTTCCTATGCCAAAGGCTTATAATCATAAAAGGAGAGAACATGATAGGTGGAGAAACCAGCACTTAGGCATAGTTATAATCTCAAGACATGGAAAAAAAGTCACTGACATAAATTGATTGTGTGCCCAGAACAGTCCTGATAAGTGAAAACTGGGTTTAAAAAAGGATCCCATAACTGAACATATGTTTTTGTAACTAAATCTAAATTTTGACACAAAAAGTGAAGCATTCTAGAATTAAACGGCATAATAGCATTAAAAGAAAAGTGTTACTTTTCACACAGTTCTAGAAGGGAACAAGAGAAAATGAGTCTATATATTCAAGCCTGCTTGTGGCAGTAATTGTTCCCTGATTGTAAACCCAATCTGAGCTGAAGGGACTGTAATCTGAGTGTCAGGTCTGTGTTTTGTCAGAATTACTGTATCTGTTTTCAGAAGTGGAATCCTTTTTGGAGTGTATCTGGTGTGTCCTCATTACAGACTGAGCATACCTTGTCAAGCTGAATGAATGGTACCAAAACCACAGGCTGCTGTTAATGTATGGCATCTTGAAATATCTGACATTTAAATTGCAGATAAATAGCCTGGCTATTCTCAATTTATTTTTTTTTTTAGTCTGGATGATGTATGTGGACAGCAAGCAGGCTGTTGTATTGCCAGATGGCATCTGACTCCTTAGTTTCTTATCAGTACAAGAAGACTAACTTTGTTAGATGAAAGAAACTGGTTAAAAAGAAAGAGAATTATTATGTATTTAGAGAAATAAAATGAGGTTAAATACAATACAACCATGTCATAATTATGGAACTAATGATGCAATAAAATCTCTCAGAAATCTTCGGAGTGGGAGAAGAGGGAGTTCCTAGTACGTCAGAATTTTAATACGCAATGAGAAGCACTAATATGTTGTAATTGTTCTGCAGCCATCTGTGCATAAGCTATATTTTTAAGCATGAATTTATTTGCTGTGGGACTAGTCATGCACGAAAACACTCCCTCTCATCTATTTTCAGAACAAAACCATGAGACTTATCAAATGTTTAACACTGATGCTTTGTGCTTAAACTAAAAATTCCTGCTGTTGTTGCTTTCTTCTTTCCCAGGAGATTTCATTGCTGTTTTCCACCTTTCCTTCTGGAGGAATGTTTTAAAGGTTTTTGGTTGCTTTAAGAGGCTAGCTGTTCTAACAATAATTTGTTGGTCATGGTCTCCTTGAAGTTTTGAATGCTTTTGAATAAAAATGGATTTGAAGCCAGTATGGGATGAAAAACTCTTACTAAATGTAATGATTTTGATGAAGAAAAATTGCAGTCTGAATTATTGTATGTATTAGTGAATGTTTGAGTAGTCCGGCAGCTTGCAAAATTTTCTTCATTCATCCTCATAGACACACAAGTGACTGCTCTTTTTTCTCCCCCAGATTTCTCTGCAGCCCTTCATAATGCTTCTCTTCATTGGCTGCATCTTTGTAAAGACTTTCCAAAGCCTTCCTGCCAAAGCAGCCTCCTGCCCAGCCAGAGGACCTGTGTGGCACAGATACACTGTGGTACTGCCGCTTGGAAACATGCATAATGTGTTTGCCTTTGTCACAAAATTATGTTGTCCTTCACACTGCTGTTTCTTTGTAGAGAACCTGAGGCCTGCTTCTCACCTCATACAAGCTAATACGTTTAAAATAAACCTTTTAAGGTCACTGATATCTGTTATGCCATGAGACTTGAGTTTTGAGTTTATAGAATACAACAGTAAAATTCTGCCAAATACCAAGCTGACATTTATCAGCTGTCTTAATTTACAAAGTTAAGGCATAGTAAAATGCCCCATAGACAGTAGTGAAAGGCATAAACTGTGCTCTGTGTGGTGATGAGACGGAGTGGCAAATATATCTTAGATACACGTTAGATCCTTTTCTCTATCTCCTTTGGTCTCCAACAGTACTTTAAATAATGGTAACAAAGTGACAAAAATGAATTTTCCCAGAGGATTACTAAAAAAATCTACAGATCTGTCAAATTACCATTGCCTTTCATGTGAAAGAAGAAATCTCAGGCTTAAGACTCCCAATTTATGTTGCTTCTGAATAACATTTCTTGTCTGACTTTGGATCTAAGAAGATAACCCTGAAGGATATGAACAGGTATGCTGAAGGAGCACATTTCTCAAGCGCACATTCGCACTGCTTTTCAAGCAGTTTCAGGTTGTTTTCCCTTGTTTCTGGTTGAGAAAGAGGGTGATGGCAGTGTTGTCTGTGCTGCGTTTGTAAGTCTTGCACAGAACTGCAACTTTCACAGGTGACTGACACGTCCTGAACACTGGGAAGAGTATTCTTGCACAATGAGAAAAAAAGTACTCTCTAATCTCTCAGCCCTAATACAATACCAGAAAGGTTTAATGGTCATACATTTATATTCTCAAATTCCCTATCTCAAGAGATAAAGAAATTATCATGTCATTTGTAATGACGATTTTTTTTCTTTGCTGATGTAGATTTAACACCAATGAGATGAGGATAAGGTGTACTACAGTCTGTCTTTACTGCCTGATCCTCTTGCAATGAGTAATAATATATAATACAGGGGAGAGATGCAGCTTTCCTCTGTGTTTACTGGCAATAGCTCAGTCCCTACTGCTTTGTAGAACATTTACTAGAATAAAGGAAGTGCCTTATAAACTGTATGTATATCTGACCAGGTCTAGATGTTGTTTTTTTTTTTTCTTTTGGGCAGAGTAATAGGCTAGCAAAGCACCTGAAAGACAGTATAAGTAACCGTGCTGAAAGGAAAGGAAAAAGGGGCACTTCACTTTTTTCTGTGTACAAATAGGATTTTGTGGGCCACATGCTCCACAACTTGATGTCTCCATCCAATTTATAAAGCTGAACAAGAACACTTAACTTTTGCCTAACGCAGAGTTTGTTCATGTGCAACTTAAGTGGTTTCAATGGTTACTCTTGACACGTGCAAGTGTTAATTAGAGGATAGCTAATACACTAGTTCTTGCTCAAGGGTTTCTATGAGCTAGTAATATAAACTTGTATGCAAATAGAAGTAAGTGGAAGCAGACTGTCTGTCTTTCTACATTGCACTTGGAAAGAGTTTTGTCCATAGTACCAGCATGTCTGGCTCAAGCTCACCACTTGCAAGGACTTGAGGTACAATTAGCACTGAGACCGTAAGAAAACACAATTGAATTGTGCTGCACGACACTGCCCCCAGCTCATACATTTTAGTTTATGATGGATAACTTGGCTGCAAAACCAAGTTCAGTTACCTAGGAGGAGTTTGCTGGCAGTACTTGGGGCTAGATCAGCTTATGCCAGATGTGGAGGGTGCATAGTTTATCATTCTGTTAGGACTGTGCTGGCTCATCATGGGAGCAGAGATAGTTCGATCCTACAAGGCTGTTAATAAGCTCAGACTAAGAGGGGATGGAAAATGAAGATTTTTGATTTGTGTGGTTTTAGATGTTAAGTGCAGAAGATTTCTGGAGTCTGTCCAGAAGACTAAATGGCTTACCAGAGACTTAATAGGCAACATACAGTTAAACTGGGGTATTGCCATGTACTGATTGGAAACATAAAAATCTTGTCTGTGTTCACTAAACTAATCCATTATTGTCATCTTGCCCTAATAGTGTCTTGAATAAAAGAAATCACTATTAAAGGAGGAAAAAAAAATATTACAGCACTACCTCTCCTGTTTTCTGTTAGACATGTTTGAAGAGGGAAAGATGTTAACAGGTAAATCAGAGGATGATTTATTTTAATATGGACCTTTGGCAATTAAAGGAATGACGTACCTCCTTTCATAGAAGGTAAAGACATGCCCCAGACTTACTCCCCTCTCCCCTGCGAGCTGAAGTTGGGGTTCCCATTACATATCTGTTAAATATCATGTGGAAGAGGCATGGTGTTCTGCTGTATGTGAGCAGAGTTGTTTGTTTCCTATGTAGAAAACTGAATGAGGATCAGAGGATGAGACCTGCAGGACATGGAAAGACAGTTCTCAGTGTGAGAGCCATCTACTATCTAAGGGCTTTGTAGCTGCTAACATCTGAGATTTATGTTAGGAAGAAGTAAATGGTTTTGTGATGGGGACTTTTAAAGGTGTTGACAGGTTGGATAGCCCCCTTCACCAGTTGAATGGTTAGCCCAACTTAGCCATCAAACCATGGGAGAACCCCTCTCCAGAGCAAGCTATGAATTTCCTGTCAACTTAGCTGATCCCTTATTAACAAAGCAGATCCGGAAGACTTGCTTTAAGAAGAGGGGCTGAAACTTCATCTTTATTATCAAATCTTATTCAAAAAATAACGTAAGGTAAAGTCTGTTTTATATAATGTAAAATCTATTTATTAAAACATTGATAAAATGCCCACAGAAGACATTTCTACCCTGTATTCAAAGGCATCATGAACATGATTTTCGGAGACATAAATTAACTGCAAGAGACCTTTAGTGAAAGCTGTGGTAGAGTCTATACTAATACTTCTAAAACTGCTGGTCATCTCTTATAAGATAAATACCATCTAACCCAGATGTTGCAGATTTATTTCATAATCAGACACTGATTATGCAGGAAGGAGAATGATTACCAGTGCAAAGTGGCAGGTATTAGTCCTGGGCACTGTAGGTTGTCTGTGGTACTGTTAAATTATTAGGAAGGTCCCTGACAGCTATGGTGGACAAGTAGTGCTCTCCCAAACAATTTCTGAGCAAGGGCCAGAGGCTAGTGCTCACTAGGTAGTTTAGATGGAGCTACCTTGCTTTGGAGCATAGGAGAGATCAAGAGTGTAAATGCAGACTGCTCTTCATGAACTGACCTTATTGCCAGAGGGTGCTCCTGTGCACATTTAATCTAATAATACTTGAAAACAGCTGACTTTTTAACAGTTTTCCTTGTGCAACACCACAGGCTTCACTGGATTTTGCACCCCTGGGAAGAGACAAGCTTCTCTTCTGACAAGATCTTGGAGCCAAATATATATTCACTTTTATCTTGGATGCTACTACTACTACTACTTATTATTATTATTAAGAAGCAATATGATAAACCATAATGCAAATTTTCATTACATTCATTAAGGTTTTTTTTTACACATAAGAAATGCTTCAAGAAGTGCTGTTTCCAATCACAAACCAGTCCATGTTCTTTTGCTCATTTCTTTGTTCTGGCATTACACCTGCACTGCAATCTTTAGGGAATTGCTTCCTCCCCTCAAGCAGCTTATTGAAATGCTGTGTTGTGGCTTCCAAAATATTGCAGTATTTGGGTGAAAAATAGAGCTTATCAGGAAATAATTTTGCTACCAGTGAGATGCAGGGGTTTGTTGTCCCATTCACTGACAGCTGGTTTCACAGGGTTAAAGCATTAACATGCTTCATGAACAGATGTTGATTTTTTTTTGTTAATAGAGATTGTGCACGTGATTTGACACATAAAAATTCTGAAGAAAAGTGAATACTCTGGCTGCTTTTGCCCTCGACCTTTTTCACTATTTTTATTCTTGACTTTGGTGCCAAGGCTTCATTCAGTGCTTCTGCAGACAAGAGATATAAAACAGGTGCCCTTCTTGTACCCTTGTGAATCATTGTAGCGTATACATTTTTTCCCCCCTGGTTTTCATTCACCAGATAAAAGACATTTGTTGAAAAAGGAAATCTCAATGTTCTGAAATACTGACCACTTTAAGCATCTCTTGGTTCTCAAGCTGTTAAAAGATTCTGTGTGTTTTGCTAAACTTTCAGTAGCCAAGCTGTCTGTAATGTACCAACTTTTCATATCCAGAAATCAGTTTAATGGAGGGCACTTATAAGAAACTCTACGTGGATTTCCTTCTGACTTTTGAGTGAATTATTTATTCTTCCTGCAATTTCCTTACTCTTCAAACAAACTTTTTGTGTGTGTTTTATTTTTTCTGGTATTTGTGAGGATTAAATAGATTGTAGCCTGCCTTCACAATGAAAATGTCATGCAGATGATTATTAATTGGCAGTTAATGGGGTGGTAACTTCTAGTCTGTCTGACTAGACTAATATGACTGACTGATGTTCTTTGGAGCAATGTATGATGTGAAAGTTTGCCTACATAGTTTCCATGTCTTTTAATTTTTGTGCAACCTGATATCTGAGAAACAGAAAGAAGCAATAATAATATCTAGGCAAAAAGGAGGTATGCATTGAATGCATCTTTTTAGGTGAGAAAGTATTGCTTATCAGAGCTGTAGCATTCTTACAGCAAGAGCATTCTCCCTACTGCTCTCCTTATTGTGAGAACTTTGTATAAAATCCCCTTTTCTGACTTTTCCTCTCATCCATAATCTTAGCTAAACTCTCATGCCATCAACTAAAAATGTGTATATTCCTTCCTCTGTTGGTTCTGGGACATAGAAATTAGATATCTGTCATATCTATGGTGTTATATGCCAAAGGGCTAACACAGGGTATTGAAAGGGCAACATGCCAAGGATGATTAGCAAGGTCATTTCACTGTGTGTCCACAAATACATGAGGCCATTTGGCTTAGACAAAATAGGCAGCTGTCTCAAAGCATCTCACAGGCTATGGGACCAGCAAGCCCAGCAGCATCTGGCTCATATAGAAGTAGTATCCTTCAATCAGCTACTTGAGTGTTTTATATTATTATCTATGAAGTGGGTGATCAGCGCATATAAACGTGTACTCAGAGTAGCAAAACTGTAACGATAATTATTGCTTTCATAGATCTGTGATTTCTGTAATTGGATATTTCTTCTGAAATATAAGAAACCCTAAACTGTAGAAAGTCTGTGCTTATTGGAGAGGCAGGAATTGGGTGAGGAGGAAGGATGCTGTAGCTGTTGAACTACATTTCCTTCCCTTCCAATCATTGCTACTGTAGTTTTTTTAAAAAAATACATAGAATTTTAAATAGAAAAAACAGTTGTGTTGAGTGGATTTTTACAACTGACAACAGAAATTTGGCAGTTGACAGCATGCCGGCATTTTTAATTGATCTTCTAGCACCAGGTCCACAGCCTCCAGTTGACAAGTTGAATGGTTGCCAAGAAATACAGCTGGAAGGTACCTGCTGTTACAGTGCTGCATGTGCAAAACCAGATGGGTTTTGGAAATGATTGTTCCTGAGCTCACTCATTATTTACTGCTAGCCACTACAGGCAACTTCTGGGTGGCATCTCACTGTTTGCGAGTCTCGCTACTACCAGTTTACCTTTTTTCTTCTCTGTGGTGGTGTCTTGATTGCCTATTGCCTGTCAAATTCAAGAGGAGGTAAGTTAGGCTACCCCTTTTAAAGACTCAGGTTCTTGTCAGACTGGGACAGTTCTGAGAGAGAAAATGTCATCTATCTATGTTTCACTATCATTTGACTTTTCCAGAAAGTCCCAAGGCATGTCTGCTTATCACCTGCAAAATCCTAATTATAAGGTTTTAAATACTCAGTAACTATTCTAACAGTGCACACATTCACCAAACATTTAATTAGAACTGTTTTAGTGCAAATCCTTTGCTCATAGAAAGAATTCTAATGATCCTTGCCTAACTAGAAAAACCCTATTACATATTGCAAATATGGCAACATGATTGAAGTCCCTTCTAGAAATGCAACAGGGAAGGCTGATGTGTTTTATTGCAGCATCAACATTTTAACATGCAGTATTGTTTTACCATCACATTTTAACTTGAGAAACTGTTACTAATATGCAGCTTTGCAGAATGTTAATTCCTGATGCTACCAAGCTTTGAAAACAATTATACGAAGTGCAAGTTTATATCTTTCCATTCTACTAATCTCAGAACACATCCAGAAACATTTTAGATGACAGTTATGTATGCAAATGTTGATTAACTACTACAGTCAGGGTCTGTGCATTTTACTGTCATAGTTGCCTTACTCGTATTTACAATGTTAAAGTGCCTGACATGCCAAACTGAGATTTTTGGGGATGGATGAACATTAAACAGTACCATAGTAGGAACACAAGAGTTAATATCATGAAATCACTCTGTGATGCTACCATTAAACAGGGCATCAATCCCCCAAAATCTCAGTTTGATGTGTCAGGCACTTTAGCACTGTAAATCTGTGGAGTAAGTGTATGCTTGTCCATGCCTAGATAGTGCGTGTCCTTCAAATAACATGATGACCCACAGGAATGTTCCACAGAGATGGATCTTCTAAGACCACAAACCCACAATGCAATGTCTCCCTCTAACCCACAGATGCAAAAGGATAAAAAAACACAGACACCAGGTAGAAGCAGAGTTGTCAAGAACAGACTGCATTTCTCACCTGCCTCTCATGGGGCCATGTAATAGCAACTTCTCTTTGTGCTCCAGATGGGGACAGCACTAAAATCCATGGATTCCTGCTGTACCTCTTACTCACCCACTGACAGCTCTTTCCTTTGGTTAGTTTTGGTTTTCCTTGGGATTCATGGCTTCCAAATCAGACAGGTGTGGGGAGGGATTGCATTGTGAAGGACGCTGAGCTGCGGATTTAATTCTGAACACAGAAAGGCCTGGTACAGGTCTAATAACTTTCTGCCGCAGTTTCCCATCTGAAGAAAAAGGAGGCTGTGTTCTTCTCTGGCTTTTGCTCTTTTGGTTTTTTGCTTGGTTTAGGGGAATTATATATATCCCTACAGAATTCTGTGCCTGGTTTTTATTATTTGAGAAACACAGAGCTACCTTCCTGGATGTGGTAGAGTTGGTTATATGACTCAAAAGAAGTCCCTGAAGTCGCAGTTTTGCTGTTTCAGGGCTGCATATCATCTCACTGCCTTCACTGCTGGGGGACTGGAAACCACGTGGCAAATGGCTCCAGAATCCTCTGTGCTTCTTTCTACATGGCTTCTGCAAGGCACATGGCAAGCATCCAATCTGGGATGAAAGGAAACATGCCACCCATTTTCTCCGGTGTCTTCTCAAACAGGGGCTGTGCAGTCCTGCAAGGTGATGAGCACCTGATCCTTGTGAGGCTGATGGATGCTGTGAGCACTTGGGAGTACTGAGACATGGGTGGCATCAAGTTAGATCCACTTCATGAAGCATATGGGAAAGAGACCAGCCCATCACAGCCCCTGTTCACATAGTCTTCAGTTTTGATTGCTGCAGATGCAGACCTAAATTTTTTTTTCCACTTTGAATTTCATACTAGTTTCTAATTTCAATTGAAATTCAGTGCTTCAGGAGAAGCTCCAAGTTTCTCATGCCTTTGACATTGGCACAATTAACTGGTGTAGGCTCTGAATCCTGCAAAGAGTCCCAGAGGAAATTCCAGACTGGCACACAGCCAAAGGATGTACAGACTACCAGTCTGTGGACATAATTTGTGCACAGCAAGAATCAAAACACCATTGTTTAGAAATTGGGTAGGGAATAAGTAAGTACCAGGTACTGTGATAGTCATACTCCCTTTGGTAGTTTTCATCTAAGCTTTTAAATTTATATGAAATTAGCGGGGACCCTGCAGCATTGTTGGTGATGTTTAAAATGCTACTTTCATCTACAGTTCTTGCCTGAGCCTGGTTCCAATGGCATTTGAGTTTGCACAATGATATACGGGACTGGAATGCTGGGTTTGCAACACTTGTCAGTCAAAATCCCATTGCCACCATCACCTGTAATGACACCCCGTCAGTCTCTCTTTGTCCTGTTCTTTTGTCTCTGGCAACAATTGCAGAACACCCCATCAGTGCTCACTGGCACAGAATAAGAGTGATAAAGTGATCACTGCTGTTTGCAGTCAGACTGGCATATTCCATGTGCCATACCATTGTAAAGAGCTGATTTTGTTCTTGGAAGGGCCTGAGGATCGGCAGAGCTGAGGCCCGGGAGGAAGCAGGACCATATGGGCAGGCACAGGAGGTGATGAGCTGCAGCGTGATAAAGGGGTGCAGCATTGTTCCCTTTTGGCATCAGGGAGTCCCTGCCCTGGCTCTGCTGCCTGCTGAGCCCTGGCCTGGAGGGGTGCAGTGAGCCCCTGAACCACTGCAAGGGAGATAGGAGAGCAGTGTGGCCAAAGCGGGAAGCAAAGGCCCTTTCCTGCAGAAGTATCTAATGGCATTAATTCGTTCAGCTGGTGGTCTGGAACTTCCCCCAAATTCTCCCTAGGCTCAGACTATGTCATTAGCTTAAATAAAACAGATCTGCAACAACACTGAGCTCAACTCCAATGAGCAGCTTGCTTTCCGTTTTCCATAGCAGGAAATCTGTGTCCCTGGTTCCTAATATGTGTATGTACATAGCATAGACATCTGTCAACTGTGTATTCATTATCTCACTGCATCACATCTGTCAGGCAGATTCAATTAAGTGAACATGCTTCCAGCTCCAGTGAGACTTTCTGTGCATGCAAAATGCATCAAACCCAAATGTGGTTTCGGTAATCAGAAAATTGAGCAGAATGAACTAGAGGGAAAATGGGGAGTTAACAGTGTTTGTTAGTATTTCCAGGTTTGCTGTCTTAAAGACTGTGTCTCCAGGTTTTTAGAAGTGCTCGCAAAGATCACGTTGTACAGTGTTGTGTAAAGAGAGGATACTGGAGACCAGTTAGACAGTTGGAAACATTTCACTACTATCTGTTATTTCCTTCTTTTGGTAATTATTTAAAGAAATGCAGTTTAATCTTAGAAGTTTCCTCTGTTAATCATCAAATGCTCTCCATCTTTTTGAAGCCTGAAGCGCAGGCATGGTTTTGCATGCATGTGTGTCTGTGCTTTTCACACTTCTCAGCTCAGTGTTCTTACAAACCATCATTAATGTACAAGGTCATGCTCATTCTCCAGAAACCTTTTCCAGATGGCATGAAAGTGCAAGCAGCCTTTGCCACCTTACAGGGAAATGCGTTGCAGGATTAAGGCCCCCTCCTCTTGAATCACCTTCGACTGAAAACGTGGTACGAGCAACTTTAGCGTCTGAGTGAGCAATAATCACCGGAGGATCACCCAGCGAGTGTGACGGAGACACGCCAGCACACACATGTTGCACATGATGGGCAGCGATGCAGAAGTGGCTCTCAGCACCTTTGACAAGCTCCTGGCTGCTAGGAGTGGCCAGCAGTGCTTGCCTCTGGCTCAAGCCAGAGCAGCCTGGCACCACTCTAGCTTGTAGCAGCTAGGTAATGCAATGCCTTGATTTCTTGCTAAATTAACTTCTGCCTTGAACTCTGAAAAGAAGGAAATGCAGCCCTGAATGTTTGAGGAAGCAAACAAACTAACAGGAGTCAAACACTGAGCTCCCAGGTGGATTTTACATGTTTTGAATATCTGCCTGTGCTCAGTGTTATCGCTTTGAACCTTGAATCCTTGAAGTAAAGCAATTCAAGGTAGCAATCCCTGACAAGGAATGACACAGACCTGTAGAGAATAGGAAGGCAGGCACCAGACTGTTTGTATTAGAAGCTTCTGGAAAGGAATTTGCATTACCAGTCATAGATTTATTTAACTCTGCTGAAGTCCAACAGTTTACCTAGGTGCAATAATAACGTAATGGGAAGGATCGGTCCTAAACTGACTTGTATTCATGCTGATTCAAACACCTTCCTTAGCTTGGCTTCTATATGAAGAAGATAAAGGTGCCAGATTTCATTAATTTTTACATTACATTTATTTGAAATGCCGGTGGTGGGGATTTTGTGTGTTGATCAGTCTAACTCAAATATAGATGTTCTGAAACTCTTTTGTAAAACTAGATTTAAGATCTAGAACTGCCAGGAGTTTCTGAGTTCAGGAAAAAGGATTTTATGACAGCTCATTATAATCCAATCTTAATGTCCTTCCTGGACTAGATAACAATACAGTGTTTGGCACAGGAACTTAATTAAGCAGGTTTTCTAGGTAGAACAGTCATGAAGTTGCTAATATTCAGAAAAGACATTTCTTTTGAAGAGGAAATTTCATCTGGCGCATTCTTGCCAAGCAGCTTCTCCACTCGGCCAGGATTGGGGACTGAAGGTCAGAGGAGTCTATTGATACAGTAGCTGTGCTCTGTACAGGGCTGTGTAGAGTGCTGCATCAGGAACCCAACCGATGTAGCCTAAGGTAAACTGATTTGGGTGTCTTTTTTAAAAATCTTTAGTCTTGTGGTATTGGGTGTAGTATTTCTTGATGTTATTTTTAAAGTTCTAGCAGCTGGATTCATGTTATTACATGAAAATCACAATTCAGATGAAGTAAAATACCAATTTTTAAAATTATGCTAAAATTCAAAGTCTGAAAATGGGAGTAAAATCATTACCTGAACCAGAGACTAACAACTGCACTCCTTTCCTAGATTTTACCATTTCCAAATGTTCCCACTTTCCAGAGCTCTGTGTTAAAAAAAATAATGATGTCTTGAAAAATAATGAGGGTTTAGCAGTACTACTGATTTTGTCTCACCCAAATCACAGTGGACAGAGTTCTGGCTCCCAAACATATGTAGGGTTATGGTCCCCACCCCTGCCTTGTTTATTATTGCACAAAGATAATTTCACTGAAATGTCCACCTACCAAAAAGATCAGAAAGTTTGAACTTCCAAAAGGAAACAAAGCTGTGGAACAAACCTGTCTGTGACCCACCTGTGTCATGGTCCCTGGGAGCTCTTGTCCTGCTCTTCCCTGTCTCTGCCTGCCACAATTCTCTTCTGAAAGTCTACAGGGGCTTTTAAAAATAGCTCAGTGCCCCTGAGTGGCTTCATGTAGATGAGGAGAAGGAGATGACCCATCTTCAGCTGTGATTTTTAAGCATGCAATGTATTATTAGGTAATTTCAGAGCAAATTTAACAGATGCTTGAAATCAATTTAGCTGCAACAATTTGAGTTATCTAAGGTGTTTTGATGTTTCTCTCTGCTTCTTGTGTGTCTTCACAAGGTTCAAAGGCTTAAAATATAAAACCCAAATGTTTGTTTGTTGTAGGGAAGCGCATGTGTTGTACATAAGCTCATGCTTTTATGTTTGCAGCTGCAGCCCTGTGTAAATTGCTGTTTCTTGAAGCCTCCCATTCATGGTCACGGTGGTAGATTACACATTTTCTTTCTGGAGGGCTAATTAGTGTCATCGAAATTCTGAACAGTTAATTTCTAGGTAGTCTCAAGGCAGCTGCAACATCTATAACCAAAGAAACACTTTTTACTTGAATAAATGGCCCATACGGTCTTTTATATTTTATCAAACTAACTTGGGAAAGGCAGATGTTTAACACTCAGATACTGTTCTCTCAAATGGGGTTCATCTGGTCCCTGCTGAAATCAAGAGGATTCTGCTTAATTTGCAAAAATGTGAGATTAAAATCACAGGAGGAGGTAAGTGAGCCAGTCAGCCCAATACTTTTTTTGGTACAGCTCCTCTCTGGTGGCAGTTGTTCTTGCTGTAAGCACGGGGGGAAAAGAGTCATGCTGTCAGAGCAGTTAAGGAATGCTGACAGCCTTTGTGGGCACCCGTAGTGTCATAGTGTCTGGGTTTAGCGCTTGGATCTCCGCGGCTGCTTCAGACTAGGGAAGCAGACCCCTAAGTCAGAGACTTCAGCTAGACTTCAGCTCTTTTTTTCTGAATGTAAATGTGCCTTTTGGGAGAGGGTTTCCACAGCCTGTTTTCTTTGATAGATGGTTTGCTTCAGTGGAACAGCTGCATCATTGCGGGCAAAAGAAAAGATTAACAGAAATGTGTGTGTATTTAATGTTTAGAATTAATTTTAAAGTTTTTTATATGTGTATTTTTTATGAACCCTGCTTGCATGTTGTCTGTCATCAGATTCCTCTCTTTATTTCAGCACTCTCTCACTTTATCTCATGCTCTCCTTTTTGACAACAGCAAGATATCTGCTCTTTCTCTGGCTTAGCAGACCACAGTATTTTTCTTTTCTCTCCCTCTATCAATATTGTCATGAAACAAGAAGGTAGCCAACCTGTCAAGTGGCCTTCCTTCTAGTAGGTAGCTTCACTCCCATTTTTTTCCAGCACTGCAGCTGAGATATGCCCAGTAGCTTTTCCTTTCTTTAGCTGTCCTGGCAGAAATGAGTTGCTGTGAATCCAAAGAACAGACTAATCTTCACCTTAGCACTTAAAAGCTAGGTGTCCAGTTTGAGGTGTCATCTAGACTCTCCCTTGGCTAGGCAGAGAAAGGCAATTTCAAGGGTGATCCAATACATCCTAGAAGAGGAGGAAAAATTTTCTATAAAACTTATTTTCTCTTTACTGAAAACCAGCTGAATGACTGGTTTTCTTCATCTAGAGGTTTAATTTCTTATCAGGCTAGAATTAAGCAGGATGTATGTTTGTTCTGCTCAGGAGCCAGCATTTCCTAGAAATAGAAATGTGATCCTATTCGGTTCCTTCGGTCCTCAAGTGAAGCCTTGTTAGGCTAGATCTGTCCTAGCTGAAACTAAACGAGAAACAAGTGAGACTACTTCATTTACCTCATTAGTGGAAAAAATCAACATTACATCAAAGAATGATAGAACAAAAGAATGTTTATGATTTTCTGTTCGCATTTCTCTTGAACTCGCACCACTACCTTCATCAGTGCAATCAAAATAGGAGTTTGTATAAACTCATCAGCAACCACATCACAAAAATACCTGCAGCTCAATGCTCTTAGCCTTGCCCTCTCCTTATTAAATGGAGGTATTAGTATTCAATTATTACCACAATTTTTTGGAGTTAATACAATTCAGCAAAGTCTGTACTTTCAAATACAGACTATCAGAGATGAGAAATCCACTGGGTAAGATTTTCTTTTTTTCCAAAAGTTTTCTTACTGTACAATAAAAAACATTTTAAGGTATTATTGATACATTAAAGTCCTAAGGACTGGATTTCCTGGCTGGGATACCTGCAAGAAAGTGGATCAATTGTTTGAGGCTGAGAAAATATTAAACAACAATACATAAGAGTTGAAAACAGTAAATCTGATAGGCTGCTTTACAGAACTCTGGAGATAATGTCATCCTGACACAAAAAGGCCTAGGTTATGAAGACACAAAATAAGTAGTTCAGTCAAATCAGTAGACTTCCACATGATGACGCAGGGCTATAAGACAGGAAAACAGGGATGGATTTAAAATACAGAACTGACACGGAAAGAGTGCTTACTCAGCCCTCATGTCTGTCAGCTAAGTGGTGCTCTCTCCATGTGCTTTCGTGTGGAAGTTTGGGTTCAGGCCACCTCAGAGGTGAAGGAACAAACACTGAATTCAACTCTAGACTTAGTTTTCTTTCTGCAGTTCACTTTCTGGATCTCAACATTCGGTTTCAGGTCAAACTTTTTCTCCCAGTAGAAGACACTGTAGCGACTAGTGGTTACCTTGCAGTCCTGAAGGCCCTAAGAAAGTTTTGTATGAACAGGTGAAGAGAAAAAAAGTGGAAAGGACTTTGGGGTACACAGGCCCTTCTTTCACTCTCAAAGCCACAAATTTCAAGCTCAACTATTATAGGAGAAGTTGCTTTGGGAATAATTTAGTTATGACAGAAGAGTTGTGAACATACCTTGCACTGGTGTAAAGCAGGAGTGTCAGCAGTGGAAGAGGGGAAGTTTTGAGGCCAGTGGGGTAAAATAAGAGACTAAGAGTTTTTAAGCATAGATGTGTACAAGCAGGAGATCCGTACAAGCAGAGGTGCAGATGTGCCATAGTGTAGTTCCAAGGCACAATGAAGGTGTTCTTTTGGTTCCCTGATATGCTGCAGGTTTCTGTTGTGCAGCACAAGAATACTTTGTCTGTATGTTGCTCTCCCACTTGTAAAAGGAAGATAGTTTATACATCTCTCCAAGAAGTGTGAGCTAAAGGCTGTGAGCTATGTGTACTGGAATGTCTTGGACGGACGATTTTTAAAAGCCAAGGTAAATGCAGAGGTAGTCAAGTAAGCTGCTAAGTCTTTGAAAGGAAACATATGTTCAGTTTATATATTTGTTTTTCTGAATATGGTGAATTCATGCTTTGTTACACTGTGGCATATGCTTTACAGATTACAAAATTCATTACCTAACCAGGGAAGGATATTCACAGCAAAGGTAAGAAAACTAGGATGAAGGGATAGATACTGGGTTAGTTTTAAATTTTTCTCACTGCAAGAAGATGAAGTTGACTGGGAAGTTCAGAAAACAAATCTGAACCTACTTATTAGCAAATCCACTTCCAAAGGCTGAGATAAATGATTTTTTTAAGAGTACAGTCTCAAAGCTTTTTATTAGCTAGTAGAGCTTTGCAAATACTGGAGACAATACTTCTAGGCAAGACTCACTGGGCTGATCCTTTCCCAGCTAGACTATCCTCAACAGTTCTGCAGTGAGAAAGCTAAGCTTTAACCTGGGTGTGTGCATCTAACCACCCAGCAGTATATTGTTGGTAACTGTTCTGAAGTAAGAATATTGTGGCCATTTGTGGGAACTGTTCTTGCATTTGCCAAGTTTTTGAGCCACATGGAATTGTTTGGTGTTGAATTCTTCGCTTATGAAAAATGGTAGTGTTCTCTTGATGTCAGGGATGGGGAGGAGAGCGACAACTTTTTGGCAACAGCTCAGGAAGGTAAGCTGGTGTTTTCCAAGCCTGGCTGCCTAAAAAATTTACAGTGCCTGTAGGTCATTATGGCATAACTGGAGCTGCCATACAGAAGCAGTACAGCACACTCTCAGAGCAGTAGCTGCCATGGGCAGAAGACATCTGCAAGCTGAGCTCTTGGCTCCTTCTTAAAGGAAGATTAAAACTTTCTTCTCTTTCCTTCCTAAACAATGTGATTAGCCTACTAGTATCAAGCAACCAATTATTATCTCTTTCTCTTAATTAATTTGTATTCAGGATCTTTTTAAGTGAGGTAATAAGAGCATTGTGCACTGTCTGCATGCTTCTGGGTCAACCTAGAGAGATGGGCCTCTAGAAATTAGTATAGCCCTGGGGACAAGATGTGTTACCGTCACTCAGGTGTTACAAGCAACCCCACTGAAACCTTGTTGCAGCAAGGTGGGTTTTGTTCATTAGAAATAAATGCAAATCTGCCTCCCAAAAAAGATTTTCCTCTTCCTTTGCTGAGGCTATATGCTGGTGTAATTGAGTATAGGTAAATTAGAAGTAAACTGCTTTTCTCAAATCATCCTTCTGTAATTTTATCTAAAAACCTTAGGGTGTCTGTCAATGCTGATAACTAGTTGCACAGACACAATTAATAAGATTGTCAGTGGAGTCCAGGCAATCTGCCCCACTTCAGATATTAGAAGTAGACAATCAGTAGCTTATAAGACAGTGGGCTGTGGGTTTGGGTTCAGATGACACCCCAGAATATTGCAGAACTGCTGCAGGCAGGATAATGAGGTGGGGGGAAAGGTCTGATCTCTCTGCCTTCTTTACTGCTTGCAGTATGACCCGAAGGCATTGGGCTGGGGCGAGTTTTCATTAGGCAAGTTTTTGGTGCTGTTCCATCCCACCTTCACAGCACTAATTTAGAACTTGCTGTTCCTGGCATTTGGTCACTGAAAGGACCGATGGGATCAACAGAAATAGCATCACTTTAATTAAAAATAAAAATGGTGCTTGGCAGGAAATGTGAATGGCTTGTGTTCACTTCAGCCCAGATTTTAAAGGTATTTAGGTGCTTAAAGATACAGGTAGGTACTTGGAAATTTTTTCAAAATTAGTTATATGTTCAACTCCAATTATTTTTAATGAGTCTTACGTGACTCCTTATTTCAAAGACACCTGATAGGAACATATGTGAGGCACAGGAGGGCCTTTACACATCTGCTACAATGTCACTATTGAAAATGAGGCTTCATTATTTAAGCATTACAAGACTGATTTGACATTAAAATGATCTGTAGATTGTATTGATGCCTTTGACCTTTTGCTGGGCTTATGGCATTCACATTGAGTAGCCAATCTGGAAAAATAGGATTTTCTAGTTCATCAAAAGAATAATTGTGTTAGAGATAAAGGCTGGATTTATGCAAATGCATAAGTGTGAGGGAGGCAGAAGGGAAGTGCGTATCGTAGCGTTCAACACCAAACACCAGAGTTCATTCTGAGACCACTGCAGGGAGCACCCAAGCTTTCATGCTACTGTCAGAGGAGGAGTGGACCTCAGGTTTGAAGAGTCTCCTCTCAGTGGCCTGAAGGTAACACTGGGTAATGTGGCCCAGTACATGGGGCACAGGACTTGGCACCAGGAGAACTAGGGTTCTGCCCAAGCACCTGAGTGAGCACAAGACTGTAAGCACCTTACCCCTCTTTGTTGGTCCAACATCTCCTCCCTTGGAGGGTATTTTGAGATTCCCCAGTGCATGAAGCTACTAACAAAGAGTCACGGTTGCATGGTGAGCTCTGTGTCACAAATATATGGGCCCAGCTGTGTATGGATCAGGAGCAAGAATAGGTAGTCAGTGGAAAGAGACACATTGCCAGCCAAAGGGGGTAGAAAGGTCTGGATATCCCTGTAACCAGAGACCAGGAGAAGTTTGCCTGTGCTCACCCATATTCATGGTTCATTTTACGCTCGCACACAACGACACAGACACATCCTTTTTGCTCCCCGGGGACCTCCCTTGCATATGGTATTTCCGTTACTGCAGGGAGTAAAACAAATGTTGGGCTGTAAATATGAATTTTAATGCTAGACAAAAAGCTGTGCTGATAATGATGCCAGTAAATGCTATGTCTTCTTAAAAGCATAAGTGTTTTTTCAAATGATAAATGATAAGCCGTTACGGAAGTGGGGAGGAAAGGTAGTTAAAAGCAAATTGTATTGAAAGATTAAAACGTGAGCATACATAGGAAATGATGTGCATTATGTTGGTTTTAATTCTTTTCAAAGCAGGAGATGCAGAAAAAGTACTGAAATCTGAAATTGAGACAAACATCAACATACAGCTGAATAATAATAATGTAAATGGTTACAAACAGCATGTTGATAATGCTAATTAATGAGATCATAACCACGATGGTAATGATTTCTTTGATTTCTTATGTTGTTCTGATGTGACTCTGAAGCCACATGCCAGATTTTGATCTCAAAAATCTCCTTTTTCTCTAAAATAGAGAAGAGAGGGACTGAAATAGTGTTATCACTGTAGCTAATAACTTAGTTGCTAGGTTGCCATGGGTGCAAGATGTGTTCCCAAAGGGGTGGCAAGGTCTGTTGTATTAGTTGTATTAGCACTGAATGTATCTGTATGGAGTTTGGTGAAAATTTGGGGACAAATAGCCTTTTCTTTTTAAAAGAAATGTACTTCCAGACTGTCTGAAAGCATTTGTGCAGAAGTCAATGAATACTTTTAGCCATAAGCAAAAAGAAAAATGAAAGCAGAAGAACTGTAGATCTTTTTAAATCAAAGCATTGCAATACTTTGTTTCAAGATTGTGTACTTCTTCAAAGCCTGTCCTAGTGTGCACTTGAAAAATAATACAAGGCCCCTTCATTGCTAGGGAAAAAAAATGGTTTTATATAAAACAAAATATGAGTAACATTAATACATTTTTACAGTTTTTTGTCTTGACCAAAGCACAGAAATCTGGACTCTGTGTGCCAGTGTGTGTGTGTATGCAATAGTTGAATTAAACCAAGATTTTAATAAAAAGGAGCAGTTTTGAAAAGGAAGGTAGCAAGTGTAGAAGCTTGTGATGGTTTAGCTGATGCCTTTTGCGTTTTGATTCCTTTTTGACATTTACTACAGACCAAATGTAGCAATTAGCTATTCTTGGTTTGCTCTTTTTGTCTGTTATCTCACAGGGACTGTCAGTATATCCCTTTGAAATACTACAATGCAGAAAACAATTTTCTACTTTTTCAGCTTTCTTTTTGTTTTTATATAACTGGCATTTACAAGAAGTGCAACACATTTCCATAACAACAGTCCAGTGCATCTCCTTAATTCCAAGCACAAGGGCACATCTCTTTCCATTTCCAAAGCAACACTGCAACAGATCATTAATAACAGGTAGTTTTTTTGTGTATACATATGCAGTAGTTAGTAGCTTTCCATACAGTTAAAACCTGAGAATCTGGGCATATGAAAACAAGTAGAACACTGGAGATGAATTAATTTTCAGACAGTATTGCTTGAACGCACTGTGAGACAGTGCAGAACATTGATCTGGTATGTACTCACATTAAGGGGAGGCTGGTCTAAAACTGAGCAGGTAGTTTACAGTTTATAAGAAAAGGCATTTGCATGTTCACGGGACAATAGTGTTGTTCCCAGACAGTAATCTTTGCTGCTTGGCAAGCTGGAGCAATAAACTGTGTAGTAAGAGATGTATATCCAAAGTTAGAGTTGAGCACATGATCCTCTATCTATATGCCAAAGAAGAGTGCAGGCAATGACTTTTGAGATGTGGAGCCTTACTTCTGTCTAGTGCTGCTGCTTTGAGTGTCCTTAATGCTCATCCAGACAGGATGCAAACCTACCACCCTTCCGCTGTGAGAGCAGAAAGTTCGCTTCCTTCTGCACGGGGGTGAATGGTCCCTCGTGGCCTTTACCGTGGGATTTGGTGCAGTCCTTATGGAATTGAAAGGGACTTTCTGGTGGTAGTCCAGCATTGTAGGCAGCAACGTCTAGCAATTTCCTCTAGAAAATGATTGAATTTCACCTGAAAATCTGTCTCCTGGTTTCTGCTGGAAACTAGTTTCACATTTCCAATTCCCCAATGATTAAAAATCTCTTGTTTTTCCAGACTCTGCTTACTTGCTGCCATTTTGTGTCCTTTTGCTCTCATTCCAATGTCATCTTGAAATTCATCTTGAAATTTAAAAGCTCTTCTTCCTGGTGGAGAATTAGATGTCCCTTTCCTCCAGTGTGATTACCAAAAGTAATCTTATTCCTTGCCAGCTATGCCCCGACAGTATTCAAATGCTTGAAATCAGGTGTGATTTTTCTATATAAAGCACAACCAATAGTCAATGTAATAAATGACAAGAAAAAAATGTTGGACAGCTCAGTGGAAGAAAAGATATATGGTACCGTTACGACCTGTTTGATTAGTTCTTCAGTTCTTGGCAGAAAGATTTCAAGTTGGCCAGACTTCTAAGTGGATTCCTCTTTTTCATCCTCTCTCTCCTCTACCCCTTCTTCCCAGTCACACTGTGTATCATGAACTAAAGCTGCATTTTGGTAACATCAATTAAACATGGAGGGTGCACTTATATTAATGGTTTTGTTTGGATTGGAGTGCAGGTTTGAAGTGAACCCTCCTGGTTGCCCACACTTACTGCGCTTTGTTTTGTACCATGGAGTGGTCTCAGCTCGTGAGCTGCACTATTTTAAGAGGAAAATAAGGTGGAAGATGTGCTGGAGTGTAGCACTTCAGCCACAAACGGGTATTCAGACGAGGCGGCCAGACTAGAAATAGTCTGAAAATAAAAGCAAGTACAGTGCAGTCTGGAAATCAGGTTCTCAGCATCAAGTGTTTCACTGTACAGGTCTACCCCCATGTTTCACATTACTTGCTGCTGCAGACGTAGGTTTAGCCTTCTGCCCCTGTTTCCTGGCTGTCTGAGGGGGTGAATAAGCAGGCCATACCTGCATGAAGCTTGCCTCTACCCTTATAATATCTTTGCATTCATCTGTATGGCTTTTAATCTTCTATGGAGTGTGTATCCTACCTTTGGGCAAACAGACAAAACTACCCAGAGAGCAAACCAGCTGTTTCTCCCATGTATGAATGCAGTCTCACAGAAGCACATCACTGGTAATCAAGATTAGGAACCAACAATGCCTTCACCTTCTTGAAACAGATTCCTTTGAATGGTATCCCTTGGTTACCTGCTGACTCATAAACACCAGTTTGGGGATAGAGAAGACTATTGTACTAGTGAAGCCTATACTGAGATAGGTAGATTCATATTTAAAGGCTTGAGTTAATATGACAGATTTAAATCCTGCATTTGCATATATTAACTTTTCTTTCATTGGGGCTATAAGCCTAAATATTTGTCTTTAAATCTTGCTTATTAGCTTAAAAATGCTGTCTTTTAACAAAAAGAATAACATACAAACTGGTTATCTGCCTTCTAGTCGGATACTTTTACCAGAGCTTAGAGTAGGAATAAGTAATCTTTTTGATGGTTGTTCATCTCATGCAAGGTGAGCTTTGGTTGCAGTCCCTATGTTTGGAGGGATGTTGAACAGGGCTCATCTGATTGCAGGACCTGATCCTGCACTTACTGTGCTTGAGGTACTCTGACTTGAGAGAGAAGGGCTACATTTTGAAGGAATATTTAAAAGACAGAATACTTGAATTAGCAGCTGATCTAACACAAGTCATGGCCTGTGCCTCTGGTCCTGCAAGTTTATCAGCTTGCTTTTCCTCTACCTGTCTGAAGGATTTGCAAGGCAGATTTTAAATGGAGATTTGAGATCTCAATGGATAGGCAGGAGTTGCAGTTCCTGTAGCAGTAATGGCAGGATTGTTCCTGGTGTTAATACAACAGTGAAGACAAGCCTGAAGCAATAACATTTTGTATTTTCCTTAATCTAGCTTCATTGTGGAATGTCCGCCACTTCCAGTGAAGATGAATCCCAAGTGCAATACATTGTTGGTTGACTGCAAAATTATATAATGCTAAATCAGTCCTTCTTTCTTTCAGTTTATTAAGTTTATGAACTTGGTTATGAGAGGGGAATGAGTGATTATGGAGAATATGAACAAGGAAGTTGTATACCTCCATGTATACCCCTGTTCATGTAACTTCTGCAAATGTAATTGATCCTTGCATGTAGACAACATAAACTGGATGATTGTATGACTCTCTATAAAGTATCTTACGATTATTGCCCAAGGTAACATCAAAGTTAATTTGTAGACTCTTATGCAACTCTGTTCTTGGACAGAATATGTTGTGTTTGGCACACTAAATCTTTGCAGATTTTACTTCATTGTTAATGACACTTTGTATAGGAAGAGGAAATACTCTCTCACTCTTGTCATGTTCATTGTGGGGGCTTGTGACAAAGACTGAAATGTATATTTTTAAGAGCTCTCCTCAATGTGGGTTTAAAAAATAATGAATCAAACACAGAGAGATTGGTAATCCCTGAGAAACTGTTTCTTTCCACTACTTGATCCAAAGCTTAGGTATGGAGTCTGTGGTATCCTGCCTTGGGTGAGTGGCTTCTCCTTCTCTAAACCCTGAATGATTTGTAAAATTTGATGTGAATGTGAGTGCACTAAATGCCATAGGGCCAGTATGCCATAGGGACAGTTCTTCTTGCTTGACTGATGTACTCCTTCCCAAGCACCAGTTTGCACACCCTGCCGACACCCTGAGCCCACAGGACAGGGCCCATAGGAAGGGCAGTGCTGGCTGGCACTGTGATTTGGGAGCCTCCCACCTCCTATGGCTCCAGAGCACCAGAGCATCAGTACTCCCTGCCAAAGGGAAGGCAAGGGGAAGAGGGCACTGGTGTGACACTGTTCCCTTCTCATCCCCAGGGCAGGAGGAGGCCAGGCTGATGGGTGCTGTGCAGGTCTCTCTGCACTCCTCTGGGTTGGCTTGGAGGTTGGACAGGGACAAGGAGGGATGTGGGAAAAGAAATTTTTCTCTCATTCCCTGTGCCTGTTTCCTATCCAGTTGGGAATGGCTTCACAGGAGCTGCATGGGGTTGTTAAAGCAGAGACTGGCACACTTTCCCCAGGATACAGTTCTGGTTTAAGCTAACTTTCTCTCTTTCTTGTATGCTTTTTAGTGCAGACATTATTAATTTGGAGACAAGTCTTTCATAAAACGTTTCTCCTCTTTCCATTTAAAGACTCCTTTACAGCTACTATAATCCTGCCAGATACTATCAGTTCAAAGGACAGCTTATTTTCTTGCCTTCAGAACAGGCTGATGGATATATCGTTTGGGGATACTGCTAGGAACTCCCTGAGAAAAGCAGGCAGGGGGCGGGGTGGTGGAGGAGAAAGCCAAGTGACACGTCAAAGATGGTGTCTACAACAGATCCTAGTTGTCCATGGACATCCCACTACCTCTGTGCTGAGGTTGCTGACTTGGCATGGGGAAAGTCTCCTTGTTTCTTTCACACACTGTTATTTTGATACTCAGCAGTTTAGAAATATCTTCTCATAAAGACCTACCTATATTTTTTTTTCCTGATTATATACACCAATTATGACAGCAGAATTGTGAAGAGCATTGACTAAATGTGAATTTTGAGAGGGAATTGAATGCAGCCTAGTTGGGCTTTGATTCCCTAAAAGTCTTTTAATGTGTTCATCTGTTTCACCACTTACCGAACCTGATAATTTGATCCTAATGTATATGTTTTCTTGGAGTGTGTCCTACTGCAGACTTTGTAGCAAAACTCATGTGCAGCATTCTGGTAGACATCCTTCCTTTTATTCAAAATAAATACAAATGGGCAACCTTTACTGAGCCACCATTTTAGTAGTGTTATTCAGTGACCACTGTGTCTCACCAAGTCCTGGAACTACTCATGGCCACCCATGTTATTAGTCGAAAAAAGATTAGGCATCCATTAAAAAAATCACTAAATTAATGGTTCTGCCATCCAGAGGGAAACTTTGCTTGTGTCCCCTATGTGTTGCTGTTGTTAAGTTTACAGATAAAAACCAGGATTTTCAGAACTGATGAGTGCTTTCTGAATGATGTGGGTTGCATTTAGAATGACATTTTAGAAGGACCTAATTCTCAACATTTGGCAGTGCTTCTTGGAGAATTAAATTGTTCCCAGGTAGCTCAGGCTGAATAGGGAAAACAGAAGTATCTAGTTTCCTACAGGTTCCTCAGACTGACATCCAAATTTCATTTGTGGAAAGCTTTCCTCTCTCCCTTGTGTCTATACAGTGGCTTCTGAGATGTGAAAGAGACATTTTTATTTTTTCAGTCTTTTGGATACTTATTTTTAGCTGGATGATATTTGGTTGGACCCAGTGCCTTGAATTTGACTTGTTATGTTTTTATTTGTGTTTTCATTGTTTTGTAAATAAATCCATGCATTTATTTTTAGCGCAGCTATTTTAAGGAAGTTTATCACATGCTGCACACAGGGACACACAGCCCTGCTGTGCAAGTAATCTTGCAAAGATGCTAGCAATGCATTTATAACAGCATTATTCATGGAGGACCCTGAGAGGGAGCAGAAGTCGTCTGTATGAACCATCTGGAGCGAGTCCCTGACTGTGAGTGACGCGTGCTGGATGCAACAGTGGTCCCAATGTGCTGCCAGGGCAGCTGCTCACCGGGGCTGGGTCTTCACAGGGGTTCAAGCCTGGGGCATCAGGCACCCCCATGGGGCTGTGGATGGGCTGAGATCAGGCTGGGACATCAGCCCGTGGCTGGGGGACAGGATCGGCGGGTCCCATGGCTAGGCAGGGCAGGGCTGTGGGGAGCTGGAGGATGGCACTGTTGCACACTGGGGCATGGGGTAAAATGGGGTCCAGGGCCATAGGTAGGGGTAGGGCTGTCCCCAGGAGAGGTCAGGCAGGGACACAAAGGGCTGTCCATACCTTAAAAGCCCTGGCAGCAGCTCTAATGTTAGCAAGACTCACAGAGCCATCAGTAGTTTGGAATTTATGGATGTTTGTGGGTAACATACTGGCAGTAAACAAGGCTGAAATTTGCTAAAGAAGTTGGCCACTATTAATAACTTCCCTTGATCAAATTAATGCATTTCATGATGATAGCACATGGTAATCTCTCCTTGGAGACCATTCTTGGCAGGGGATAGATGCACGTAGCCATAGTCTGTCTGTGTATGTGTGACAGGACAGGATGAAATAATACTGGTGAGCTGCTTATATGTGGTTATATTTGTATTCCCTCACTTAAATGAATAAGCCCTTACTTCTGTTTTGAATTTGGCACATTGGTGGTATTAAAAGTGCCTTATAATGCTGCCTTTCTGAGTCTTTCTTCTAAGGATTATCAGTCTGCTTGCTCCCAGCTGTTGCTTTTTGCTGTATACTGTTAAACTGCTGTACTGCTTCACCCCAGAAACTGCTGCTCATCGATCTCTGCCATGGTGTTACACCCACCAGACCATACATTCATCCTTCCGAGCCTTGCGGTCCGAAAAGTGGCACAGCACAACCCAAAAGGATGCTTAGAGTGGTCTATAAGTGAATTGGCTGACTTAAATAGACACAGTCTTCTCAGCATTTGAAGACTTCAGGCTGATCTTTAACAGTTCATGGCCATGTATTTTTCAACTGGGGCCAGAACATGAGTGGGCTTATGCATCTCTAACTTCACTGGGTATTATGATTCATTCTAGTCAAAGAGTCATGTTTTAGATGATTGAGGGATGTTAGTTATTTCTGTTTTATTGCCTTGTGTTTATTCATTTTCCTCACTGGTTTCTAGCCAGGCATGGAAGAAGAATTACTCAAACTGCAGGAGAGTCTGCATTATGTTACCTCCAGCAGAAATGCCACGTTTCTGTCAAATGAGTAAATACATACAATATTTTTAGCTTCGTTTTGCTGCCTTGAGAGGTACAGGTGTGTTTGAAGAAATATCCTAATGTTTTGAGGTATAGCTGAATTCCAACCCTGAAACTTCTGAAAGTTCACAGCAATGAAACTAAGCAGTAGAAGGAGGTGCCTGAGAAGCATGACATCTGCGTTGACCTGGGCTGTGCGCCTGCATCAGTAAGTACAGTGGACCAGCAGGAGTGGATCTGTAGAGCAAAACAGCTGGCACTGCAGATCCCACATCCAAGATGCACACATTTCAGGGGGATTTACTTTGGATTAGTCTAGTCTGGTCCTGTGGAATCCATGTCCGTCAGTGACTGGAGTGCCATAAGGGCAGTCGTGGAAAGCTTCTTCCAGATAAATTTCATTTGAAAGACATCTAGTTTGTGTCCCCCAGGACTGCTCACCCATGTGGACCAAAACATGGTAAGTGGAGACAATCGGGAGATTCACTTCAAAAGGGCTTTCTTGATCTGAACTAAAAGGCTAACAGAGACACACTTGTAATGTTTCCCAGTCGGTCCTGGATTTCTAGTAAGTAGTTTAGGGAGCTGCTCCACAAATCTGAAAGCACTACAGAGGATTCACATTTATTTCTTACCACAGTGCTGGCAAAGGTAATATTTTTCCCAAGCTAAATGTCCAGTTATGGCTCAAGTAGTTTATTTAACTGGTGATAAAACCCACTGTGTCTATTGGGGTTTCTAAAAAGGCCAATTTGCTGCAGTCTAGCAGCCCACACAGATGGGTTGCTTGAAAGCACACTTACTGTTTTTATTCAAGTATCATTAAGGGCATGTGAAAACTGAAGGAATTTCTTAAGACACATGGGAAAGAGAATCTGCATTTAATGAAATTTGCCAGAGGAAGAAAATTAGGGCTTATGTTTTCTGTGACGCTGTTTCTGAAATGAAATTGCCAAGGGGGCCTTATGGAACTGTGATCCAGAAGCAAATGGATCAGCATTAATTGTGTTTTCCTGTGGAGCAGAAGCACGAGCTCAAACACCTACCAGCATTTCTTGACTGAAGCTTTTATCTGTTTTATACTGTGGGGTTTTTTCCCCAGCTGAAGGTGAATAGATGTGAAGAACAATCTTTCAAACATGTAAGAGCTGAGGGAGGTGAATGGGATGCAAAGGTGGATGAATGTTTTTGTGCTAAGCTTGCTGGAGTTTTGTGCATGATTACAGAAGTTGTGATCCTGTGTGTTGTGGTCCAGGTGGTGGAAGGAAGCTGAAGCCACCAATCAGGATTCAGAATGTGAAATAATTTCCCTACTGTAAATTCAGCATGGGTTTGATAATGACACCTGTAAAGCCAGTATCTTATGCAGAAAATTTTGATTTTCTGGTTCAGTCATCCCATGGTGACTTGAAAAAGGTGAAGTTAGCTGGGGAAAAAAGCAGCTAAGATAATTAAAGGAGTTTCAGGGATGGCTTTTCAACAAAGACAGGGAAGGAGCTTGAGTCATAGGATGAGACAATGTAAGACCTTATCTGGACAACTGTGTAAACTTCCAGTCTTTCCTCTTGAAAGACAGTCAGACTGGAACAGTCACAGAGGTGATGAGGGGAACAGGCAGCCTAATGTCCATGTAGAGAACATTAAAAGAGCATGGTTTGGTTAGCCAAATGAGATGAAAACTTGGGGGAACATGATGGCTCTAAATACTTGAGAGTGCTAACTTCCCAGTCAGAAGGACAAATCTAAGAGAAGTGACAATAGTGGCACATGAACAAATGGATATTTAAAAGCCATGAATAAACTTAATATGCAAAGAGGATTCCCAACCACCAGAAGCGTGAGGTTCTGGACCAGGTTTCTGACAGTAGTGGGGGCAAAAAACCATGTCTAAATCAGAACTGGAAAAAGTTTCATGAAAGGAATGATGTTGTGCCTGCAAGAGGATGGAACAGGGTACAATGATCCTTCAGGATGTCCCTTCAAGTTCTATGTTCTGATACAGAGCTATTGAAACACACTAAAGAAAACAAAGGGAAAATTCAACTCATGTAAAAGCAGGTATTTTTATAAATAAATAAGTAAATAAATTTGGCTTATTCCTTAGGATCATGTAAATGTGAAATACCATCGATGTAAAGGCAGTGTTGTATTCTTTACTGATAGAAGTACATCATCCAATAGAGAGGTCAAATGATTATTATGCTCTTGCCTGTACATTAGGTTTGGATATATTGCACCCGTTTTTACTTGCCTGGAATTTTGCTTGAGATATGTACATGCTGTAGCAATGCTACACGTGCCTGTAAACAGGAAAGCTAATTATTATAGCAATATGGATGAGGTAATGGAGTGTGACTGTCAGGAGTGCAACTGGTGAACAGGCAGATAGACTAATGACCGAGGTTTTGTAGCCTGTCAGAAAAGCAAGCGTTCTACGGGAGATGCCTGCAGTATTGTGCACTGTGGATGTGAAGGCTGGAAAAGGCCAAATATAGCAATTGAAGACACATGGTTTAAGTTGAACACATGCTGCTGGTAATAGCTGAGGCTTGATGGTGTGTTTAACGAAAAAAAAACATTTTAACTAATGGGAAAGTACAGGATGCAGTGTTTGAAGATTTGACTAAGTGTATGCAGATGTGACCTGGCTTCTCTCTTGGGAGGCTACAGCTGGACCCTCCTAGGTGTTGTTTGATCAACTAAACATGCTAGATGTTGTCCAGAAAAGGTCTTACAGGTGAAGATGGTCTTGAGGGAAGACTGTGGTTAAAGGGGACTGAGGATGTGAGATCCCTTGCCAGTGAGAGAGAGACAGATAATTAGTCTACTAATTGTGGCTAGCGGGTAAACACTTGTGGAACAGCCCCTGTTAGGCAGCTTCCATGGCTCCAAGGACTCCAGAACACCAAGAGACACTGTGGAAGAGACATACATTAAAAAGGAGAACTTCATACACATTTAGCTTAATAAAAGTAGACCACTGTAAAAGACAGCTTTCCTTGTCCCCCAAGATATCTGCAGTGTCTTGCACTCTAAGTGCCTTAAGGGAAGAATAACTCAAAACACATGTACAGTGTAGAGAAGGCTGTACAATATTAATCTATATTGGAGAGGTCTTTCCATGATCAGTACCATGGAAAGAGTTAAAAATTAACTATTTGAAGCAGGGTAATAGCCTTTACTTCTGACACTAGAGGAAATACAGTCTAGCATGTTACATTGCTCACAGATAAGATTTGAATGAATTAAGCATAACACATACCAATTCGGTAAACTTGCTAATGAAAGCACTCCTTTGATTAAAATTGCTCAGTAAAGTGATCATGTGGAAATTTTAATGAGCAGCATGCCTTGTAAAAAATGAACAAAAAGATGCAAAGTTTTGTCCAATGTTGGTTCAGGTGAGTATAGTGCAGGACTTCAGCAGGCCCCAGTAGGGCCAGTGCAGCTGTTGAACTTTGACAGTATTATATTGCAGTGGTCTTGTGTCTGGGGGACATTGCCTGAGGCAGGGGGGCAGAAGTCCCCTGAGGAAGTGTATTCCCAGAAGGTTGCTGGAGGAACCAGAGAGAGGAGAGAACCGCTGGAGAAAAATCCAGCTGGGAAGAGGTGGGGCTGTGCCAAGCACCTTTGGACCAGGAAGAATATTGCAGCAGAGCTGTCAAGTGCATTGCCTAGGGAAGCTTCTCCCAGCTGCCCCAACAACAAGGGCATGCAGGCTTGCCAAGGACAGGGGGACAGATGAGGGTGAGTGTTTGTGGATACTCAGCAGGTCAAATGTGGAGTGCTCCCTCTCTTTCCATCCTGGTGCTCATGGGGCCCCAGGTCCCTTTGGGGAATTGCTGTGTTGTACAGCTATAGACACCTCTGTGAACAGGCTGTTGGAGTGAGTTTAGGCTGTCCTTTGAGGAAGGTGAAAATGAGGGCTATTTAGGCAGCAAACCTGGATATATACTACCTGCATAGCTCCATGGCTTAGTAAGTGGTGAGTTTGGAGTGCCTCAGTTTAATGTGGCACTGAGCAAGCTGACTGCAGGGCTCCCACATGCCTGGGGAGGAGGCGGTTGCTCACCTGAGATAACCTTGGTAAGGCTGCTGAAATTAAAGACCAACCCTTTATCCTGGGCTCAGTGTGTCATGGCATTAGAAGTTGCTATCACATGCTCCTGAGCTTACTATCCAGCAAGGAGTTAAAGCAGAAAATCAGTGGGAATGCATGTTTTCGTTTGAGCCACAGCAGATCTACCAAATCCAAACTAGAAAGAAACTGTGTGTGTGTGTAGGGAAGAACCTCTCAGATACATTAAAAAGCCCCCTCAAAGCTATTTTAAGCTTGAAAGTGGCTTTTATTCTTGGTTTTATTTGCTTTTTGTTTTTTCTTTAATAACACCTGGTAAAGACTGCTTTATACAGCTATGCTAGAAATGACAAATGGAATAGGGATGATGAAGAAAACACATGGACATCCTTTGCCATTTGGGGGGCAGTGGGGAGGGCATGGAGGGCATTTTTTGCTCAATCCACTTCCTTGGCTATGCAAGGGTAGGAGAAATCTTGGGCAGAGCACTGGGTTTTGAAGTGGAAGGACCATGCACAGATCAAGACTACTGTGCAGCATCTCAGACCTCTTACTGTTATTTTTCAAAAAACACATTGCTACCCTTAATTCAATTCTGTGAAAATGTAAGCAGGCATCTCTCCTGCCTCTAGTTAATTCATAAAATGATACTTGCAGTGTATGTTACAGCAATAGTTGAGCTGCAGTCAGGGAGAGAATAGAAAAAAAACATTCCCCAGGAATGTTTTTTGAGATATGACAGTGCCAAAGTAAAGAAACAAATTTAGTGAGGGAACCAGGGCAGCAGTCTGCCAGTGTGAAGACGCTCAAATACATCAACTTAGGAAATCTGCTGCACTTGTCTTTCTTTCAAATTCTAAGTAACTTCTTCCTTCAACAACACATTCTTGGTTAAATCCATATCCAAGAAGGCTACTACAAGCTTTGTATTTCATGGTCACTTCTTTGTATTTCATAGTCGTTACTACAAAAAGTGTAGCAAATGACCTCCTGTGTCCTGTCCTAGATTCAGTCACTCTAAGTGTTTACAAACCAGTATCCTGCAAGAGAAGTTACCCTATACTGTTAGGACTTTAAACTTTGACTAAATGCTGAAATTACTAAGTCTTGAGATGTATAAGAATAGTGACAACAGTCACTACCATCAACAAAAATTAAGGGAAGTCAAATTTTACTGAGCATTTTGCTTCAAGACCAGAAGGAATAAATGTGTTGTTGCAGTGTTCTCTGGCACCTAAGAATGATGCATTTAAAATAAGAGGGAGGTGTTCTTCCTTTATTTTTCAGAGTTAAAATTAGTGCAATCTTTCTATAATTCTTAAGGCATGATGAGTATTTCTCTTTACTGTACTTTACCATACTGTATTTGCTATAGTGTTCTCCTATGTTCCCTTTTGTCTTTGGCCAGGCAGAAGTAATCATGTGCAATAGATTGTTCATGCATTTTAGTGGCTGTACGATGCATTTTGGTAGCTTCTGCGTGTGGATGACTTTGTGTATATATGGGGTGGCCTGGTGTTGCCCAGGAAAACAGAAAATCATTCCAGCAGAAAAAAAAGCATTCTCTTTTGTGGGTCCTCTGTAGTGACACCAGTGCTTCCCACAGCTGATATTCATGAAGTTGTAGGGTCTTAATTTCTTGGACACATCCAGCGCTCTGCCACATGTGACTGCAAGTTGCCAGCGGACTCAAAAGTTAAGGGGAATTGGAAAGATAGACAGTGTGATTATATGGGTTTTGTTCTTTTCAGAAAAGCAGGCTAAAGGTCTTCTTAGTTTGTCCTACCAAATAACATTCAAATTAGGGTATGTTTAAGCAACTCTGTGAGCCCGTGGATTTCTGACACCATGTAAAACACCTGACTGTCACATAAAATGACCTGAAGTACTTATCCTGAAACAGAAATGAACATGGGATACCACTGAAGGATGTATGATATGTACTGAAGTCTGATAAGAGAACAACAAAGACTCTCCAGTGTGAACAGTGTTATGGGGAACCTCAGGGTATTTTATTAAAAGGCCAGCTATAACCATTGGGTTGTTCCTTCTCCTGAAGTTTTATAAATGTCATTGAAAAAAAGATGAAGAGCAAACACTGTATGAACATACACACTTCATCAGATGTGTCTAGTGGACACAGGTAGTAGTCCTACTCCCAATTTTGGTCAAAGTTTTGTCTAACATACACATAAATGAAGAGAGACACCCTTTGCTCAGAAAACAAAAATAATGACATCACAGAATCAATGTTAAACATACCTGACCTTGAAAGTACAGTGAAGAACTGGAATTTCTTTCTTCCAATTTAAAGATTTCATGAACTCTACAGAGACCTGGATGGAGGAATGCTCTGACAAAGAATCTGACCATTGCAGATGGACCAGGTCTCAATAAACAAAAAACCACACCAACTTTCTGGGGCCATCGCTGAAATGACATGACTTGACTGTATCAACTAGCAAAAATTGTTCTGTCTAGTCTAGCTATGTAAGTACATGTTGCTGGCATCTAGTGTTACCAGTCTTTCTGAGGTCTCGAACAACTGAACAAAAAAAAAAAAAAAAAAAAGTTGTATCAGGCTACTTAATCTATGAATTCCTCAAATACATTTTTAGTTGCAAAAGTCTTGTAACTTGTGAAATTTAAAAATAGTCAAAAGACCTCTAATATTTCCACTTTAAGTTCCATCTCTCTTTATTGGTGGGTTGAACGGGGACTGAACCTGAATCCATTAAATATAAATGAACTAAAGCCTGAGCTGAACCTAAATAAATAATGATCGAATTATTTCCTCTCTTCTGAGCGACTAAGACATATTTTATAAGCCCAGCCTCTGGATATCCTGATCTCCTTCTACGACAGAGTGACCTGCTTATTGGATGAGGGAAAGGCTGTGGATGTAGTTTACCTTGACTTTAGCAAGGCCTTTGACACCGTTTCCCACAGCATTCTCCTGGCAAAACTGGCTGCTCGAGGCTTAGATGATCGCACGCTTTGCTGGGTAAAAAACTGGCTGGATGGCCGGGCCCAAAGAGTTGTGGTGAACGGAGTTAAATCCAGTTGGTGGCCGGTCACAAGCGGTGTCCCACAGGGCTCAGTTTTGGGGCCACTCCTGTTTAACATCTTTATTGATGATCTAGACGAGGGGATCGAGTGCACCCTCAGTAAGTTTGCAGATGACACCAAGCTGGGTGGGAGTGTTGATCGGCTCGAGGGTAGGGAGGCTCTGCAGAGAGATCTGGACAGGCTGGAGCGATGGACCAAGGCCAGCTGTATGAGGTTCAATAAGGCCAAATGCCGGGTGCTGCACTTGGGCCACAACAACCCCCAGCAGCGCTACAGGCTTGGGGAGGAGTGGCTGGAGAGCTGCCAGTCAGAGAGGGACCTGGGGGTGTTGATTGACAGACGGCTGAACAGGAGCCAGCAGTGTGCCCAGGTGGCCAAGAAGGCCAATGGCATCCTGGCTTGTATCAGAAATGGCGTGGCCAGCAGGGACAGGGAAGGGATCTTACCCCTGTACTCGGCACTGGTGAGGCCGCACCTCGATTCCTGTGTTCAGTTTTGGGACCCTCACTACAAAAAGGACATTGAATGACTCGAGTGTGTCCAGAGAAGGGCAACGAAGCTGGTGCAGGGTCTGGAGCACATGTCGTACGAGGAGCGGCTGAGGGAACTGGGGGTGTTTAGTCTAGAGAAGAGGAGGGTGAGGGGAGACCTCATCGCCCTCTACAACTACCTGAAGGGAGGTTGCAGAGAGCTGGGGATGAGTCTCTTTAACCAAGTAATAAGCGATAGGACAAGAGGGAATGGCCTCAAGTTGCGCCAGGGAAGGTTTAGACTAGATGTCAGGAAGTATTTCTTTACAGAACGGGTTATTAGGCAGTGGAATGGATTGCCCAGGGAGGTGGTGAAGTCCCCATCCCTGGAGGTGTTTAAGAGGCGGGTCGACATAGTGCTGAGAGATATGGTGTAGATGGGAACAGTCAGTGTGAGGTTAATGGTTGGACTGGATGATCTTCAAGGTCCTTTCCAACCTAGTTGATTCTGTGATTCTGTGAAGACATCCTGACACCTATTGCTCTCCAGTGGAAACTGTTTGAGTCATTGGCTTCGGTAGAGGTAAGATGTCTCCTGCTGCCTGCACTGCATGTATTTCCACCATACAAAGCTCTCAGAGCACTTAACAAACCTTGCATTACTCTCACAAAGGCCTTGCCCTGTCAGGGTGCATAAACATGTCTTTGCATTTTCATTGAAGCCAATGGGACTTGGTGTATTTTGAGATTTCAAACATGTAAGTTCTTTGCTCAATCATATCCAAAACCCCTGTATGTGAAAGGGTTTTGTTTTTCCATTTTTGTAATTTTTCTTTTTTTAAATCTGGGCTTGCTTATGGCCCTTTTATTGGAAAGCTGCAGAGCTCTGCAGTCCAGCAGGACATCCTGTCCTCTTCTCTCCAACTTCATTGTACATTGGAGAGCACAGAGACATTTTCCCTCTGAACACCTGAGACAAGGGACTCAAAACTCACACAGCCTTGGATTGTGTAAACACAACTAGTTTTGTAGACTGTGGCAGGAGAAGGAAGGAATCTCTTGGAAGGCCTGTCTCCAGGTTCTCCCAGCTCATTAGGGAGCAACATGCCAAAACATTGGACTGAGAGTAGTAGCTGTTGACTTAGTGTTAAAGAAAAGATGACAGACCACTTAGTGTTAAAGAAATGGTGACAGACCAGCAAACATTTTTGTCACACTCTTCTGCCCATAGTAGGGTGGGAAGAGAAGGAGAGGAAAATAAGAGGAATAAAGTCGTATTCCATTGTAGAGAAATGATGAAAAGGTTGTGTTTGCATCTCAGCAACTTATTTCAAGATTGATGGCTAGCTGGAGGGAAGCTGTTGACTTATGACAGTATTTTACTATTGCACTGAATTTATGTTGCTTGGCAACAGGAACACACATTAAGTAAGAGTGAAGCACACCTCCCAGCTGGTCCAGCCTGCATCCCTTCAATCATGCCGACCAATGTGTGAGACAGAGATCGTATCTGTGGCCTCTACCAAATTCCTTGTAAAATTTAAGTGTAGCTGTTTCTCACAAAATTAAAGGCTATTTTAACTATATTTCTTTTCCAAAAATACTTGTCAGAACACAGGGAGGACTCTTGCTTCTCTTTCAAGGCCATGAAATTCTTAGCACATCTGGGTTTGTTATGCCTCTTTGCAGTACACAAGGCACTGTGTTACACAAACTCTGTCAGGATGGAGCTGGCATTTGATGTGCTTTTGCTGCCTTCCAGGAATTTTTCCTTTCCATCACAGGTGGGGAGCCAAATATTTCTCTTGGTGTTAAGGGACACTCATATATGAATAAAGAAAGTCACAAAAAAGGAATAAAAAACGCTGACCAGGAATAACTGATCTTTACCTGTTTGTTCAAAAAGTTTGTTCAATTAACTTGCCCATTTTTGTTTCAGACCAATTTGCTTAGATTATATCTTTTTAAATTTGCTGTCTAAAGAAACGAACAGCAAGCAAGCTAAGTCTTAAAAGACCCACCAGCACATTGCAGTTTTGCCAGGCACTGCTCAGAGCAAAAAGTACCAAAGGAGCCCCATGCATCTTTAGATGACTTTCCAGGTAAAGTAGGATCCCTCCACTAACCCTCCACACCTCTCTCTACCTGTGGTGGGTTGACCTTGGCTGGCTGCCTGTTGCCCACCAAGACGATCGCTTATTCCCCATCCTGAGCAGAACAGGAGAAAATATGATGAAAATGCTCATGGGGCAAGATAAGGACAAGGATCACTGTCATGGGTAAACCAGACTTGACTTTTGGAGTAGTAATTTAATTTATTGCCAATTAATAACTGAGGAGGATAGTGAGAAATAAACTACAACCACCTTCCCCCCGCTCCCCATGCTATTCTTTCCAGGGTCAACTTTATTCCTGACTCTTCCACTTCCCCCTCCCTGCCACTCTCCAAGTGGCACATGTGGATGGAGAATGGGAATTGTAGTCAGTTGCTAACCCTTCTGTCTACTGCTTCTTCCTCCTCACATGCTTCCAGCAGGGGGTCCCATCTACAGGACACAGTCCTTCATGAACTGTTCCAATATGGGTCCTTCTCACAGGCTGCAGTTCTTGAAGAACTGCTCCAGCGTGGATCCTTTACACAGGGACCAGTCCTTCAGGAATGTATTGTTCCAGTATGGTGAGTCCCCCATGGGCCACAAGTCCTGTCAGAATACTCTCTGGGCAGAGTATTTAGAAACAGCCCTGGGAAGGCTGTTGAAATGATGCACTCTTCTGCCTCTCTGCTGTTGGTGAGAATGAGCTGCTTGAAAGGACAAATGAGTTACATGTGTCACTTCAGATTGGATCAGTGTGGTATTTAGGGCTTTACTAAAAACATGTCCATTTGAACAAAAGAGGAGATAAAACTCAGGAACTTTAAGTGGTGACAGTTTCAGCAGCTGAGGGTGTCCATGTCAGAGGTTTAAAATAAGTGGGCAGAGGAACTAAATACCCAACACCTTCCATGAGAGGAAGAGAAGGGGTACCTTGCCTCTCAAGCAGTCCTCATTTGAAAACATTTGAAAACCATTTAGTAGAGTTGAGAGCTAAAAGAGGAGGAGAACTGAAGTTGAAATGTATCAAGGAGTGCGGTGTTACCATTTCTCTTTCTTGTGCCATTGCATGAACATATAAAGTACCTACTGACTGATTAATTTATATCAGTGAATTTGGAGGAAATGGAAAAGAGAGAATTATGACAAAACATTTATTTTGCATTTGACTTACAAAATGGGAAAACTATATAACAATTTAATAAAACATTGTTTCAGTTACAATTAACTAAGCTAAAGCTGCATGACAATATGGTGCAGCTTGAATGCTCTGCATATACCTTAAACATTTCATGAGAAGATCAACTTTTAAGCAACTAAGGTCTAAAGCTCTACAACTATACGGAGCCAAAGTCACAATGCCAAGGCTACTCAGTTGAAGTTTTCTGAATGTCATTCTTATTACTCATTCATTAAAAAGTGTTGCCTTTCATTAGAAGCAGGATTCAGCAAAGCACTTAGGAAACTGGAAATCTGATGATTCATTCTGAGGGACTGAAGTCTCAGAATTCCCTGAGTTTTGCTTGGTTTACCCCAAGGTAAGTTGGGTGTGTCAGTTTAACTTAGAAAATAGACTTTTTTTTTTTTTTTAACAAAGAATTAATATTTGCAATTAACTTCTGGGTGCTTGACTTTATGAAGATGCTCAGTAAATAAAATAATGGGAAAAGGACAATTGATGTGAAACACTAGTTTAAAAAAATGTGGTTCCCCCTCCCCCCCCCCCCCCCCAAGTGAACCAGGAATACTGTGAGAAAGAGAAAAGAATGGGAAAATAAAATGCTTCCAAAACTAATGCAACAGTAAAAGCCTGAAAGTAAAAGATGCTTCTTGAATATTTTCTTAACCCAACACAGCTAGGGGAACAAGCCTTTGTTTGAAAAAATACTGAAAATGTAATGTAATTATACAGAATCCCTGTGGGCATTTTTTGCTTCTTTGCTGCAGGAGGGTGTTGCTGTATAGGTTTAACTTAAAACTGCTTTCCAGTTATAAGTTTCTGACAAAACTCATTAAAAAGAACTGGTCAGGAAGACTACCTAAAAGATGGTGTTTCATGATGTTAGATTTAGATTAAATTTTAAAATTATGACTAGGTATTTTTTAAATGGCAGAAATGCAGTTCTATTTTAAAAATATAGTGCCTTTTTCTGTCAATATTGTTTTCATTGTGCTCTTTCTTTCTCTCTCTCTCTGTCTATTCAGAAAGGAAAGGAGAACAAAATAGCAAAGTGGAAACTAAATAACAGTACATCTTGTTCTTTGGGAAAGGTAAGTGTGAAAAGTTTTACACTGACTACAAATATAGGAAGAGAAAAATTCTCAAGAATTTGCAAAAATCTATTGCAAAATAAAAACAATTTAAGAAATGCTATGAAAATGCTCAATCTGTTGTGGTTTTTTTAATTCCCGGTATGTCATACTTTGTAATTGGATGATTGCTTATTATGATGGCAATTACACACTGACAGAAAACTACACAATATACTGGTGATGTAACAGCATTGTTATTGGGTTTCATGGCAAATGAAAGTTCTTTGATAAAGAACTCTGCAGCTTATACAATTGATGTGAGTTCTGGGGAAACCAAAATGCTACTGAAATTGTCTTTCCCCAGCCGAAAACCTATACCTGCCTACTTGTACTGCTCTCCTGGAAAACTGTCTTTCACCACTAGCAACTGTGTGATAATGACATTATGGCAGGGCAAGGGTTAGAAGTTAGGACTTTGTGATATCCATGCCAAGATGTTTGTGTGTGGGATGTGCCCACACTAAGGATAATGGATGCCACTGCAGCAGTATATAAAGGTCTTTAAGGAGCTTCAGAGTATGCGATCTTACAAAAAGATAAGTGAGACAGCAGGTCATTCAACAAGGATGCCTTTTAGATTGTCTAAGTACAGACAGAATGGATTACCTGTATGGTCAAAGCAGGCATTATGTTATTCCTGTGCAGTACCAGGTGAAGGTAACAGAGGGAAGCTGCGACATGCACAGTCGTTCCTGTAAAAAGTGCATTAACTAGTATTAAATGTTGCTTCCAAATATTTTAATGCTGGATTTTGTTTGGTTTCTGGCATGGGAAATTAATATTTCTCTGACCAGTGCCTGTTAGTGTTTTAAGTTAAAATAATATGTACATGGGGATGTGAAGAAGGATATGTATGTCTAAAACCCGTGACTGTTCATGGATACGAGCCAGTACTAGAAAAACTGCTGTTCTTTAGAGGATGAAATTGTCACCCTACTGAATTTGGTGGGAGGTTTTCCATAGATTTCAGAAGGCCCTTTAATTTTTTTTTGTTGTTAGAAGATAATTCATGTTTTTATTCTAGATGTCCCACAAGCTGTAGATAAGGAAGAGCAAAAAAAAGACCCCACATCCTACTCATGAAAAGACCCAGAAGAAGAATGGGGCAGTTTACTTAAACAGAAAAGACCTAGATGGTGCCATGGATTAAAATAGCTTTTTTTTTTTTTTTTTGTGCAGAGGAGGAAAGGAAGTGGTTATGAAGATGATTTGCTGTAGCATAAAACACAGATTGGAAGATGGAGGATTTAAGAGTAGAATTTATGGCTTGGATATGAACCTGGAGGTTTGTTCGATTTAGATTCCGATCCACTATGTGAATGGAAAAGCTCTAAACTGAGTAAATTTGAAATGAATCCCTGAAGAGGGAAGAGAGGTTAGGAAAGCATGTCCCCTTCAGTGCAAGACAGAGAAATTCAATAAATAAGGATTAGTAACCCATCATATTTTTGCTATCAACAATATTCCCTCTAAAAATGAAATACATCTATAACAATCTCTAATATTTCTGTGCTGATTTGGGATGAAAAAACTCGAATATGTACATAGGTTGTGACATTTAAATAAAATGGCATCATATATAAAATATATCCTGAGACATAGCTGGAGAGAGCTATTGTAACATTTTCCTACTGGAAAATAAAGCACTATTTATTAAATTAAAATCAGGATGCATCAGGTACGCCCTACTTGCAGGAAGGTCAGCTGCTGAGAACAGTGTCACTTCACCTAGATAATTTCAATCCTGTTAGGACTGTCAAGAACAGATAATTTTTACAGCCTGGCATAAATAATAAATGGGTGGTTAAAAGCTCCAGATGAGGATACAGCAAATCTCATTGCCTTCTCTTTGTGGTGTGTTGTTTTGTGCCGCTGTTCAGAGCATGTTAAAATAGCTACCATGCAGTCCTGGCTGTGTTTTACATCACTTCTGTAGCATCAGTGTAATGGACTGATCAAAGCCCCAACTGGCGGAGAGATAATGTCTGATGCTTGAACTATGGGCTTTTCTGTTGGTTGCAAAAGCCCTTCCGAATGCTGCATTGGATTATTTCCAGAGTTTCAGACAAGGTTCCAGGCATTGGTGGCCACAATCCTACAGATTCACACACTGAATTAAGCAAACTTTGTTGGCATATTTTTAAAATTGAGCTAGTTGGAATTGCAATTCTAATGAATTAACTAGAGAAGTACCTAGTATAGAGCAGATGTGCAAAATTGGCCAGTATTTATTGGTCTTTAGCTATTTGTTCACAGAACACTGAAAACATGCTAAAACTGCAACTAGTTGGGTTTTATTCCTTGCTAGTATCAATGTCATTGACTTCAGCTGATATTGGAATGGTAGCCTAAAAGCCTTCTGAAATTAATTTAGTATGAAGACAGTGAAAAAACCATTATCAGAAATCTTATCTGCTCTGCAATACTCATGTTCTTACATCCTTTGGTGTCATGTCTTTGAGAGGAAAGGATTGTTCATTATATATTTACACAAAGCAGGATGCACTTTCCTTAATTGCAACCAGAACAGCTAGGTCATTACAAAAGTTTTCAGGCAGGCTTGTGAAGAACATAATTTTTATTCCCTTTTAAACTTCACTGGATTAAGGGAATTCATGTATGTCTGTATTTTTCAACTTCTAAGGGATCAGTGGGAGTACTAAGCAAAGAAAAACCATCAGCAGAGGCTTAAATTCACTGAAGACAATACACAGCTTCACTGGAAAACTTTTATGGAGTCTTCAAGCTGAAAAAGACCAGTGACTTACATCAAAGACTAGAAAACAGTTTTCTCCTTCTGGCCATTTCTCATTTGATTCATAAAGTTCTGCTTTATTTCTGTGCAAAGGAGGCTATATGCTCACATTCATTACATAACTGAGTTTGAAACTCATTTTATGACTAACACTTCGATGCTGACCTCTGCAGCTGCTCAGATTCTCAGTATTTAAAGAGAGACCATGAGTCAAATGGCTTTCATTGCAAAGACACTGTCACATTATTATAGACTCAGGCTGAAACTAATTTAGTGCTCTCTGTTTTTATCAAAGATTGCTTGCCATGGTCAGATACATTACCCTACATCACCAAAGACCAATAGCAGGAGCTAGTTTTGCTAAGGCAAAGCATGTATGTATATGAAAATGGGAATGAAATCTATGGTCCCTCTTGAGCAAAGATCAAACTTCCACTAAGAAAGAGCAGGTGTATTTGCATTTATCTTAATAAATGGAAATTACCTAGTGGCTGTGGATGTCTGTTAAGTTATCTGTGGGAAAAGTCTCAGGCTGTGCCAGCCCCGTAGGGTGTTTTGTAGACGTTAGGGCATCTAGGCAGCTGATTCCTACTGCCGAGGTAATAAAAATGTGTGCGTCATGGAGGGGTACTGTGGGGAGCCACAACTGTACAAGAACAATGTAGCATCTAACTGTTCAGTCTGGCATAGAGAAGCTAGAATGATTTCTATTCTGTTCTCCTTTTCTCTAATACTTTCTACTTAGCTTTTATCCTAGAATTAGAAAAAATACAGAGATCTGTCTCCTACCCTCGTAGCAAGACAAACTTATTCCTAAACCCTTCTTGATGGATGTTTCATTAATCAAACTAGAAAAGTCCCTGGGATGGGCTTCCATTACATCCCCAGACAAATTGTCTCAGAGATTTCCCTTGCCTTACAATTAGAAATTTTTTTTTGTTCCTAATGTCCACCTTAAAATCCTTGCTGCAGTTTATGTCCATCATGTCTTGTCCCATCCCATGTTGATGGATTTGAAGACTGGTTCCCTGTCTTTCTTCACGCATTTCCTCTCTTGATTAAACAGTTCTTTTGTGTCTTTGCATAGGCTACATACCGTTAAGCTTTTGATCACTTTTACTCTAACAGGTTTTTATTTTAAATCAGTGAAAAATTAATTATTTGAATAAAATAATTATGCTAAATATTGGAAAAAAATAAATCCTAATGGCTTGCTGAACAGCACTTTTTTAATGAAAGTGCTGAATATGGAGATTTCTTTACATAAATGTTAAAATTGTTATTTAAGGTAATACATATGCATGCACACATATACTAAAGAATCCCACATATATGAAAATTATGAATTCAGTGTTTTATTCCTAAGTTGCCTGAATAGTTGCCCTAGTGTTGCATGAAAATGATGGGTAAAGAAAGAAGGTTTACCTGTAACAACTCCTAGATGTAGTCAGGCCTCCTAAAGTAGTTTTTCATGAGCAAAAGCACTTTAGTGGAAGGTGAAAAATGAACGCTTACAGGAATGCCACTAATTCAATCTGAAATGAATGCTAATAGAGTTTATTCTGTCAGTGATATTTGTTGTTATCGACTGAGATGCGCCTATGTGTTTGATGGCTTTATCAATTTCCCTGAAAACTGTTTATCCTGTAGACTTGAATGGAAATCATCATAAAGGTCATCCTCCTTTAGATCCTGACTCAGCAGAGCAGTTAAAAACATACTTAATTCTGAATAAAAGCTTTGATTTAACTACTTCAGTAAGAAACAAATATGTGCTTAATGCTAAGCACATTTTAAAGGGTTTTTACTAAATCACAATGTTATTTTCAGGTGGCTTCCTTTTCTTTACCATTCAACAATTCAATGTTGTCTGATTTATTGCTTGTTACAATGCATCTTTCATCACTACCTTTCATGCTCCTTTGTTGTTCAGATGTGCACTGCTGCTATAAATAATGCTGTGGTGTGAGTATGAAAGAACAGTTGCCTGCAGAAAATATCATTGTATGTTGTCACTACGTTTGTGAAGGTTAAAAATTAATGCTTAAATAAGGTACTTAATAATGTTCATGTTATATATCATATATCTTCTATTCACTGGCATTATTTTTTCCTCTTTTGCTAAGGGAAGAGGTGTTATTGAGTAAGAATGGATGCAATAGCTATTTGAAAACACTGAAGAGGACAGCTGCTTTATAGCTTCAAATGCTTCAGGCTTTAAAAGTTTGGACCTTTTACTGATGACATGATGGGCTTGTCTTGCTTTGCTCCTGTGTATTACATAGCTTCTCTAAATGGAGAACTCATCTTGCTATGCAGAAATGCTGTGATGCCTACCTACAGCTAAAGGAGGGGCTGTAAAGTTCAAGTTTCTTGCAGCTGAGAAATCTGAATTTGTAAATGTAGCTGGGCTTTAAGCAAGACTGCTTCCTCTTAGCTCAAGTGTTCCCTCATTCTACTTGTCAACTTCCAGGATCTTTGCTCTAAGCACCTAACTCTTCTGACTATATATGGAGCCTACCTGCCTGGGTGTCACACAGGGTGGTGGAGAATAGAGGTGCAAAGCTTCAGTCCTCTTGTGAATTCATAACTGCACTGACAAAGTTGGTTTATCGCTGCACTGAGAAGGATCTATAGATGAGCTGATGTTGCCAGTAAACCCCTGATTTAGGAGACACTGCCTTTTATGGCATTGACATGTTATGGACCATAAAAAGGATCATTATTAACTGAGAGGCAGAAATTGAAAAAACAGCTGCTGGTAAAGTAGGAGACAGGATTCTCTTTTATCAAAAGTCAGTGATTTATTTGAAGTACTGGATCTCACACACGTCAGGCTTAGTGTGTTTTTTCTGAATCCCAGGCAGTTCCTGCAGAACCACACCAGAGCTGGCAGCATCTCTGAGGTTAGGAAACTGAAAGCTCGTGATTTTTTGGCTCTCAACAGACAGCTGCTCAGAGAAGAGACCTTTCAGAACTTTAGCTTCTCAGTTTCTACAAAAGTTTGGAAAGGCAAAGTGGAAGGATAGGGATTGTGGGAGTGAAGGGAAGAAAGTTTCCATCAGCTAGAAATCCTGCTTTTTATCTTCCTCCATTTCAAGGTAGGCTAATGAAATGTGTCTGTGCAGCAGCTGGGAATACTTGAAGGTGTAGGTATGATCACGGTTATGAGACAGTGGAAAATTCAATGATATGGGAGCACTGTGTAGTAGTGTGACTAATACTGTGGTGAGCTTTATGTAATTTGTCAGTTGTGTCCTTCCTCCAAGTTTTTGCTGGAACCGTGTGGGCAGAACTGGTGTGTCAATCACCTGTAATCACCTTGAGAAACCCATCCTGCTGCCTCCTACATCTGTAGGGAATTTTCTGCTGGTTCCAATGTGCAACATGTGGGGTTCCTGCTAGGGATGCTGGAGTTTGGCTAGGCGAATGCTGTTGCTGATTTTTAAACATTAGCACAGTTACTTTTCATTTCTATTTTTCACAGGTTCTTGTGGTAAGAGTCATGGAATATCAGCTCTTCCTCAGGATCCTCCCTGCTGTCACTGATGCTCTGTCAAGCCCCTATTAACTCTGCAAGGCAACCCATAAAAGTTTACCTGGATTTTAAATTCTCTCTTTGTCCTCAAACTTCCACCTGAGTTAGGAAACAAGCATGATGCCTCACACATAGGCCTTTTAAAGTCTAGACCTTGTACTGTGTGCTTTATTTTCAGAGAATGCATGGAGTAAAAGTGGTCTTTGAAAAGCTATTTGAGGAAAAAAGTGTCACGATACTGCAAAATGCTAGAATCTGATCAGCTGCTTGCAAGCTGCCTTATTCGAGGTTTCTTATACCTGACTGTGGAAGTGTGCTTCTGGGAAAGTCATTGGTTTTGGTAGCATTGATATACCTTGCAAAAAAGACATGCCGTATAACAGCTGTGTTATTGATTTTTTTAATACAGTTATGGGACAATGGTTGCGTGTAAATGAAATTTAGTCTTGTCTCTTCAGGCTGGGGATCAAACTGAGCTTTCACTGTGAGCTGGGGAAAAAATTCACATTTGGTTTGGTCTCGAGAAGAAAGTTAGGTGTCAAGGGGTGTGATGTTTCATTTTAAAGTCACACAGTGCTGCCTTTTCCCCACTGCACAGATACATGGAATACACCAGGGCAAGCCTGGCAATTCACCTCCTCAAGAGGATTTGGTTTGCTCAGACTCACAGGCAAGTTTCACGTCCCAAGAGAGTCTGCTGTGCTGTAACTGAACCCCTTTCAGCAACAATCAGATGCAACGCGTTCATTAATGAGATGTTGTTATGGAGGTAAGTACATCATCAGGACATGGCCACTTGGGCGGTGCGGTCACTTCATAAGCTGTCTGCTCTAGCATGTATTACCTTGGGTGGTCTTCAGGGTGGTCCATGCTGTGAACTTAACTGTTGCTCACCTCTTTCATTTTAATTGTTGGTGTTAAATTGTCAGGTTAACTCTTCCATTTGAGAGGTGGCAATAAAGGCACAGAAACCACAGATAGCCGAACACATTATTTATCCTCTTTATAGCATTCAGGAGGGACAGCCTAATGTGGTTTAATGGTCTATGCTGTAAAAAAGCATTTAAAACCCCAGACACTATGTTTATGCCACAGATGGTGGTCAAAACCTAAACCTACCTGCCACTCGAAGTACGCCCCTAACCCTACTGTGTTCCCTAAACTGGAAAACATGAACCTCTCGGGGGACACCCAGGACTGGAGGTGACCCCTTTTACACTGTGAGCAAAGGAGCTGAGCCCAGGTGAGGAGGGCAGGAGGATGCTCCCCTCTCCATTATCTAGCTCTTCTTACCCACCAGCTCGGCTGCTACCAGGAACAGAGAGGAGGAGAAAAAATAGTCTGCCTCTGTCCTGAGCTGAAGGGTGGTGCTCCTAAATGATGCCACGCAGCTAAAGTCTGGGTTTGATTGCAGGCAAACCACTAAGAACGAGTAAGAGGCCAGTGCTTTAAAGCCTTACATCTTTTTGCTTTCACAAGTAGTGTTCTACTTAGTAAAGAGTTTCAGCTGAAATAAAAAGTCAGAGAAATTACGACTTCAGCACTTTCTCCTTGGAAGATTTCATTTTCATCATTTTGCAAGTGTTGAAACATTACAGATTCATCTACGCTTAATTAAACTAAAAAAACAGTTACCTGACCTGAAGCAACAAAGCTGAAATTTTCAATTTTCATTTCACTGCATCAGTGAGCTCACACCTCCTCTCCCCATTGTTTTTTATCATAGGTCCAAAAAGTAGCATAGGCAAAGAGGTATAAAAGGTGATATGTGTACCCAGTCTCAGCTGTGGTATGGGTATGCTATGATGTGATACAGTCTCCTGTTAATTTTGTACAGGTACCCCAAAGATTTCACTATAATTTATTTAATGTAATTGCTGACCTAGGACTGAGTATCTAGAGAGTCTGGGATGAATTAATAAAACATACATTCTGATTTTTTTTTCCAATTACAAAAATGGAATGAGAAATTGTACATATATATTATATGTATGTATAATTTATTGTTCAGGCTTTGAACTCTAATCTATTTGACAGCCTGAAACAGTGATTTTAAATTCACCTATTCCTAATTATTTGATCTCCTCCCTTGACTACCTTAACCTTCTTCAAACAGAAGAGATTTATCTTTGGAGAATGTTAGGATTTGAACAGAACAAATTAGATGCTGACATGACTTTTTTTAAGTATAATTAAAATGCATGACCAAGTCACACTTCCATACCTTTAAAAAAGCATTTTATTACATTAAATATTTAACCTAGGACAGTTAATCCATATTTATCTTACAGGACCATGGCAGTGACTGTAAAATTGGAGGCCATCGATCCTTTCTTGAACTCCTTGGAAAAGATCTATAATAAAATTACGGGCTAAGATTGCCTTATAAAATTCAGGCAAATACTCGAAGTTGAGCAGTGCTTAAATCAGTAGACCAGATTGTCCAATATTGTGCTCCACTCGATCCAAGAGGTGTTGGTCCCTGTTATGTTATTTGGTAATTCCTTGAGTGTGCTTATCAGTAGGTATATTACCTGCTTTTTTTGTTCTTACCTGTGATGTGCTGCAGGACAGAGATCTCAGCCACCTGAGCAAGGGACAGAGATGTTCATCAAAAAGAGTAGCAGAAGTTGAAAAGCCTTTACCTTAGACATCTTGCATTTGGGGATTGAAGAAATGAGCCAGATGGAAGGCATGAAACTCCAATTGAGGTCCCGGGCTTTTATGGGGAGAGGCTGTACAGGAAAGGTTGTAAAGTTCTTCATTAGAGCCTTCAGTCTTGATTGCTTTCTCTAGATCTTACTCTCAGTTTGCCATTCATTACTTCTTACCCTTCTGGTATGGGTTATGCATCGATTGCATGGACTATTTCTTTTTTATTGCAAACTAACTCTTCTTTCCCATATCTATTTCTTGGGTGTCAAATGAATATGCGGGAAGCTCTGAAATTTGGCCTGAGCCATTTAAATGTCTACGCGTTTGAAAAAGAGGGAGAGAGAGAGAGATGTATGTATATATATATATGCATAATATAAATTTATTTATAAAATGTGTCAGATATTTAATCCAAAAAATGGGTGCAGTTTAAGGATTGCTGGTATTGAACTCCTCATAAAAGGGAAGGTGTTACAAGAGTATAATATTTACAAGTGTAATAAAAAAATATTCTTGTAAAATAGCTTTCATAAAATTATTTGTTTGGAGTAAAACTAATTGGTTTGTGGTCAAATAATTTTGACAACAAAGTTAAGAATTGGAACTTTTTGTCTGGATGGTTTAAAATGGATTTTTTTTTTTTTTTTAAATTCCATTTGCTCAGTAAAATATTTCTTTTAGACTTTAGACTCAGTGCTGGAGGGAATACAAATATGTCTGCTGTCATTTTTATCATGAAACAAATAATGGATGATTTTTTAATTTTTTTTTTTCAAAGCAACTGTCATGGATTGGTGCTTTGTGGAGAAAGAGAATAGAGGGAGTCAGGTTCCAGCAGGTTTCCCGTGAGATGCTCTAATTTGTGTCATTCCTGATACAATGTGGTAAAAGCCATTTCCAGACTTTCAGACCCTGAGGCAGGGCTAGATTAGTTGGATTTTCATCTGAGTTCTCTAAAACACCAGCTGCTAAGGTCTGCAAATATAATTTCATACTCTTCTCTGACTTAGCATAGATTCTTAGATTCACATCTTCGTGTAAATTAAACAGAAGTAGGTGAAAGGCATTTTACCTGAACAGATTTCACCAAAGGTCAGATGTTATTTGTAGTGCCTGCTGCTAGCTGTGGTGACAGATGGTTGATAGCAAGATGACTGATAACAGGAAATGTATCTCAGAAAACCGTGTATTAAGATCTTCCGAACGGAAAATGCAGATTAATGAAAGAAGATTTTCCATATTATTTCCCTATTATTACTAAAAAGACTGATTTTCTTTCATTCTTTCATTCATTCAGTCATTTAAACAACAGCAGTGTGGACAGCTGAAACTGCACAGAGGGGCAGTGAGTAAACACAGAAATAAATTCTTGCTTTTTTATTCCGTGAGTGCCACAAGAACAGTCAACAAATGTTAGAAATCAGTGCAAATTAGTAAACATCCTCTCAGCAGCCTATCAGTGTTGATTCCTACTTTTTGCATTCCCTTAAATTGTAAGTATTTCAGGATAAAAATCCTTTGCATGTGCCTTCAGTTAACTGAAACATATTGGACACTTGCACATTGCAGCTGTGCATTCAGAGCAGCCACAGCAATTCATATAAAAGTGTTCCACTTAACCTGCAAATGGGAATATAATTCAGCTAGATAGAGTGTGTAAACAGTACTTTGCTAAGACAAATCCTACTGTGAAAATGAGAGGTGGATATTCTTCTTGTAATTGCTCAGGGTTTTGACTGATGGTAAATACATTGTCATCACAGTTGAATATCAATACGTGGACCAAATCCGAGCATCAGAAAATGAGCTCTAGCTATCTAGAATATCTGACTTTGGATGATCCTTCCAGGGTCTTTGCTTGAAAAGTAAGCACAAAAACTTGAATTGTCAAACAAGGGAGATACCAGTTCACCCGTGAGCCATGCTTTAAAGCAGACACTAATAATATACTTGCTTTTGGATAAGTTTCATTATTTTTTTGGCAAATGTAGCAGTCCAAATATCAGGAGCTTCTGTTGTGTTCGGTTTGCTGAAGACAATAAAGGTGCAGGGCACATAAATGAGTTAAATAAAGTTAGGCGCTAATCTTGTTCCAGAGTTTTTAAAATATAGGACATTGTCAATCCCACACATTATTACAGGTGAAATGAAATTGCAGCCATGTCCAAAACCATCACATTGTTCTTATATCATCATTTTTATTAGATTCAGCAAATAATCTGATCTGGTAATAACAGCTGTGCATTAACAATGAAACAATCCAAATTGCACTTGAGTCTGAAAGAATCTAGCAGGGAATTCCTGGAATTAAAAAGTAAAGATGGACAAAAGAAAAAACTTACTGAAAATATATTTGATGTAGCATTGGATTTTTTTTGAAAAAAACATATTTTTCATGGTAAATGTCTGCTTGCATTAGAAAAAAATTACATCACAAAAGTCAAATCCAGAAAAATGTTACCAACAAAAAAGGTCATGTGTGTGTACTCTTCAGGTTTTTGATGATAATCAAGACCTTTCATGAAAAGAGTAGTAAAACTTTTCGGGAGACAATCATGGAAATGGAAAATGCAGTTAGGTCTATCAGCTAGCCAGTAGACTTCCTAACCAATTTCATTGTTAAGCATGGGAAAAAATGAAACAAAAGGACCAATTCTTAGTGATGTTTAAGCAGTATTTGCTTAGCTCCTAACAATAGATTTTCAAAGTTTTCTAAAGGAGGCTCCCGTGATTCAACTTCTTTTGACATTTCGAAAGCATGTTAAAATCCCTTCAGCAACTGCTATGAAAAAATTTTAAAATGATTAATTCTTTTAAAAGATAAAGATATGAAAGGAGAAATCATCATATTCGTTTTATTTCTGTAGAGAAATAAATCAAAAGCTCTGTATACATATGAAATTGTTTTGCTCATCACCTTCCCAAAGAAGAGACTTTAATTAATCCTTTTCCTGAGAAAGATATTAAATCCTCATCTAATCCCCAAGCAGCAGTTCATATAAAGTCTAGAATCAGTTTGCATGTTCATAACCACAGAAAACATTATTTTCTCCTAAAGCAAATTGTGCTACAAAAACTATGAATGCTTCAAGCGTAGAGATGTTTTGCTTTTCCTTCATCTGATCTCTCCCTGATTTTATGCACATATGGATGCATAACAATTTTTTTTCTTCAAATTTTCTTTCTGTTCCAAAGAGAAAAACTAAGGAACTCTTCAACAATTTTGGTCTTTTTAAAAGTTCTGAAAACGACTCTGGGCAGCAGGAGCAACAAATATATCCCACAGCTTTGTTTGTAATTGTTTCTAATGACTTTACAAATTAGGTATTGTATTAGCTATCTTATGTATTCCGCCCACACCACTGTTATGCACTGGAAGCTGTTTGCACTCCTGTATAACTTTATTACAAGAACAGTATCACCTGTTTCAGAGGTATGTTTGGACAAGGACTGGAAATTTTTTGCCTAACTAATGGAGATGTTTCATCTGTATAAACAGTAAATCAGCTCTGCTTATACATATAAGCATATAATCATTAACACGAAGAAATTAATAACTTACTCCCAAGCAGAGTCAGCAAGCCAGATCGTCAGCTCACATGCTTGGGCACAACCAGTGAGCTGAAGAGAGAAGAGTCCACTTATTTTCATGAAGATCTGGCACAGCCTGTCCATAACTTGCTGCAGCTAGAGCAGTCGTCCCCGGCTAGCTAGCAAAGGCTGCCTAAGTGTAACGTGATCAGCTGGGTAATTACATCCATTCTGAAAACAACAAGCTTTCACATTTCTCTGAGAGTTTGTATCATAATGCTCACATTTACAATGGTGAGCAAAGAAGCATTAGCATAAGGTATCCAAATCATTGTGCACATCTTATTGAAATGCTGGTGGTCTAAGAGCCACAAAAGTCTATTAAAGTGTGGGAACATAAAAATACTGGACTGAGTTGATTTGCCTAGTTACAATTTGCTGCATGTTCAGTCACTAGGGAATGTGAATTACATCAAGTGTATCCAAAACCTGATGTCAGTTGCTAAATTTTGTATTTTTCTTTAGACAGCACTGTTTCTTTGAACTACCCTTTCTGCTTCCAAGTTAGCATGTGGAGCAGTTCTGTTTTACTCGTCTTACTTCACTGAATCAGAACCATAATCAAATGGGTTTATTTGTGCAGAAATGAAAATGATAGCAGTCCATTTCCCCATATTTTAATGAAAATATGTTTCATAATGTGATCAGGAGCAATAATGTGCTGCCTTTGATATACTAAAGAATGCCAGATAATATAAAAAAAAGTATGCCTGAAAAATGTATCAGCAAAAGACTATGGTATTTTGGAAATAAAGATTTGAATGACACCAGATTAAGTAATTTACGTCTGTATTCTAGTCTAGAAAGAGCTGGCTTGCAGGAGAGTATTCTTCTGTATTATTTGTCTACCACTAAAAAAAAAAAAAGTTGTTGTTGTATAGTGTACCAGACCTGGATTGCTCTTCTGGCCAATGTATGTTATTAAAAACACCGCTTGTGGCAATATGTGTGACATGTATCAGCATGAGCAATGGAATAAAGACTTTATCCACACGAACTCTCTGATGAAGCTGACAGTTTCTTTGGTGAGTATTTTTTCACTTCTCTCTAGTCCGTCTCCTATCCCCTGCTCTGCAATTCAGTGAATTCAAAGTAAATGCTGGCACAAAGCTGCTGAGATTTGAATGAGTCATCCCTCTTGCTGCCTGAAAATATACATCATCCTCCTTTAGGGAAATGACCTGGGACACAATTGCCTATTATGACCAATACTATCTTCTGACCCCCCCCACATCTGGGACACATTTCACCTGCTAACAGGGGTTTTTTTCTCTCTTCACACTGCTTTTGGAGGGGAGAGCAGTAGGTGAAGTGTGTCTTTTTCTGAGCTTCAATAATTGAGGAAGTTACACTCTTCAAACTGTTCTTCAGGTGCTTGTTAGTGGTAGCAGTGCAGTACATTTATTTTACTCTACCTTAGGCTTTATTAAAGGGAAATTGGGTGTAACTTGTTCCCCTTCATACAGTGGCTTTTTTTATTTCTCTGTATGCGTGTGTGTGTGTCCATGTGCAAGCAGTCAGAAGCATGCCTGCTACTACAAAGGATTTTTCCTCTACTTCTGTATTTCTTCAGCCTTTTTATAAGTAGAATTAAGCCTAAGAGCAGTTAGAATTCAACTGGCTGCTTCTATATTTAATAAATAATAACCCTGCCATGAAATTGTAATTGGCAATAAAAAGTCCTGCAATTCATCTAATGGCTTTCCACCTCCGTTGTAAATCTGTACTTCCACTCTGCTGCTCATCGCCAAAAGACAGAGTGTATTCATTACTTCAGATACAACTTCTTCCATAGAAAAGAGAACTGGGATGCAGGCATTTTAAATTCTTTCTTCCCACATTTCCTTTTATTCTCCTACCTCACTGTGGGCACAGAGTTCCTCCATTTTTTTGACCTACATTGTGGTTTGTGCTGGTCTTTTCCCAAGCTTTTAGTGTGGACGGATTAGACTAATTTCTCTGATCACCCTCTTCTCTCTCTGTAGCATCTGCAGTACCATTTGATTGGAGACTAATGCTGGTGATATAGTCTTAAAACATGTTCTAATGTATTAATTATTGGGTTTTGTCATGTTTTGAACTTTAATTTTAAACTTTATCTAGAGTTGTATTTTTTCAATCTTCTGCCCAACAGAAATTCATAGCAAAAATTCAGTTTGCTGTGAAACGAGCAGCTCACTTATTACATGAGTTTGCCTACCCGTGCTTTTCAGGGGAGGCTCGTTACAGTTTTAGCTCACTGCTGATTTCATCGGTTCAGATTTGGCACTCAAGGACTGTGATGCTGCAAGGGTGCACCCTTCTTTAAACAGAGGATTAGGTCCCTGTTTATAGAGGCTCTGTCAACACTTATAGTTGAATGTTTGGCTGGATACTCCAAGTGCTCTGTGTGCCCAGAGTCAGGGATAGCTATGCAGATGGCAGAGTCCAGGTGGACGAGGAATGACAGCCAGAAGGGTGTGAGTTTATGTCACACCTTCACTTTTTAAAGTTCTTCCCCATGGGAAAGGAAATCACTTGGCCAAGGTCAGAATGGAAATGTGCAGAGGATCAAGGAACTTAATATCTTCCCTGAACTCTAAGCCTGTGTCTTAGACATTGGATTATTCTTCATCCCTTACAGAGGAAGGTAGAGGTTTATCAGCTCCAGGCATCCTCTGCACTGTAATAGGGGAGCAACTCCTAAATCAGTGCAGGCTTGAGTGGAAATAATGGAAATGACATCTTGTGTGCAACCACCAGAGGTAGCAGACAGGGAGGTAAGGAATAGGAGGAGGGAAGTACTTTTCTTCCAAAACAGATATGATGTGATATCCATACACTGTAGTCTAAGATGGACTAAGAACTGGTTTAGACTAGACTAGACTAGAATATTTTCAGTCATAAGGGACCTACAATGATCATCTAGTCCAACTGCCTGTTAAATTGATTTTAGTTCAATTAAACGTGGGCAAATGGAAGAATAATGTTTTTAAGCAACAATATGAAAACTGCATTAAAAAGAATTCCTATTTATATATGTTAAAGGCAATATGTGCCAGTGGTGGCTGTTTACAACACTGCAAGAAGTTGGCTTGTGGAAACCTTGAACCCAGTTTTCTCCCATGGCCTTTCTGTACTGTGCAAAACAGAGCTCTGGCCCTGCTGAGGCTCTGGCTTGTATCTCAGAAGACTGTATAAATGCACAATAAGCTGCTGATGCCAGCTGTAGACAAAAGGGAAACTAGGACCTGTGTCTGCACAGCCTCTCTACCTGCCTCTCAGTGTGCATTAGTGCTCATTGTAGTTACCTGGGACCTTGCATGGAGGGAGGAGAAGGGCAGGACATCCATATGGCTGGTGTTTTGTTCTCTGTGGTTGCCCTGTTAATGAGCATATGGTGTGCTGGGTGGTGCAGCAGGGCAGACTGGCTGTGGGCTGCCAGGCGTGCTGGGAGACAGCCAGGGCTCACCTGCAGCCACCTTTCCCATTTGGCAGCGCAGCTTTCTTTCTGAGCTGTTTTCCCTTTCCAGCCGCAGCGCTTTGAGAAGGGCAGACAGTGCCTTGGCAATTGGAAGCAGAAGATTTTGAAGGAAAAATATGGTGACGATGCGAGTTGTGAATTTATTCTACCTACCTACTGGCATCCATACGTGTAACTACTTGCCAGGACCTGATGGATGCCATACATGTTGGCTATCTGCTCAGCTTCTTAAAAGTAGGAATACTCCAAGTGACTATGTTGACTGCCTCAATATTTTATAGGAATGCACATTTATCAGGCGTCTGTTTCTGTTCATGGGGCTTGGCTCTTTTTTCGCTAAAGCTACTTGCAATTCCAGTCACTGAAGAGGAAGAAATCCTGCTCTGCAGCAGACTGAATGAATGGAGAATCAGGCCCTTGTGAAATATATGATTTTCTCAATGGTTATATTGAGGGCAACAGAGCTAAAAAATATGAAGTTTCAGTGTGTCTGACAGTTCCACTAACACAATATTCGTATTTAATGGCATTCCTTTGCATGTTTTCTTCATCTGCTTGCTTCTTTTCAAAGATAATTCCTTAAAGATTGCTTATTCTTCTGCAAGGGTTTCTTAGCAAAAACAGATAAATGGCTCTGTATCCTTTTCGTAACATGGACCAATCTGAATTAAGACTACAAACAGTAATGAAGATGTGAAAAAATCTCCTCCTTTTTAAATTTATCTATGGAAGACAAACAACATGCTCATATTTTATCATTACTATTATAGAAATGTTCTGTGATTTCTACAACTCCAGTGCTTTACTATGGGTAAAATCTAGATTTTTGCAAAAGATCTGATCCAAAACTTAAATTAACAGGAAGAATCTGCTTGATGGCAGTTTGTAGATCTGATCCAAATCTGGATAGACTCTTACAGGTCAGAGATCAGGCTGGAGCCCAGCAGAGAATAGTCATCTCATTCTGTGATGCTTTTAATATTTCAAAATTGAGTTTGTTCAGATTCTGGATGAAAATCAAAGACAAATTTCCCCATAGAAGGGAAAGGTTTTTCAGCTCCAGCTGCCAGCCTCTAACTCCAGAACTCAGAAAGTCAGGGGACAGGTGAACACAGAAGGCTGTTGGCCCCATGGCCCAAGGTGACCCGTATGGCGCAGCTGGGACAGAGTCACAACCCAGGAGTCTCTGCAGCATGTAGCTGAGATTCACACGCTTGCAAAGAGCAGCCTGGCAGCGTCTGAGATTGGCAGTGTCAGCATGCTGCTGCCAGGCTCCCAGGAGGCACCTCTCAATCCTCCTTTGGGATACAGATCCTGAAATAAAATGCTTGGGCGTGAGGTTGAAACTAGCTTCTGAAATCTTGCTGTGTCCTCTGAATTTTCAAATCCTAAGTTGCAGCCACTTTATTCAGAAAGGTGGAGAATGAGAGAGGTTTCTGTCAAGAAAACCTAGTAACTGTATATTTAGCTCATAAACAATCATTGCTATTTCAAGTCTTTGAAGATTTAGAAACTTGAGGTCTTCTCCACCTGGAGGGGCTAAAAAAAATGTAAAAATGTGAGTGCAAATGTGATGGAGGAATAGTTGCATAGCTAAGGAACATATGGAGCACCCTACTTTGCACACAGCAGTGACCTCCAAGAGTTCAGAAACACTGGCGTCCCTTCCCAGCTACAACCCAGGCTCTGGGGCCACTTGCAGCCTTGGTCAGTTCCAGCTCTGAGGGGAGCACTTCAGCCTGGTTGGGTATTGCCTGCCTGTGCTGAGCAGATCCACGTCCCTCTGGAGGCACAGCACCAGAGGAAAACAAGTGCATGCTAATCATCTTGTAAGTAAAAGGAAAATGAGCTTACGTCAGACAGCAGGAATTGTGCCACTAATGTGCAATTTCTGCACCTCTCCTGAGCAGCAGGGATGAGGGAATGCAACTGTCCAGTGGTCCTGCACTGCCAGAGTCGGTAACTGAACCCCTCTGTGCCGCCCCCGACGTTCCACTTCTGGGGAGAAGGGCTGTGCAATGGGAAGAGCAGAATGACCTTCCTCTTCCAAAGACAGCATATACGGGTTTGGATAAGCATGTTTTTTACAGAAAAGCAATTATCTTGCTGTTCTTTTAGAAGCAAGAAATATCTCATTCTCATTCTTCCTGGAGTCTGATAGCATTATTTCTTCTTTGTGTTTAATATGATTATGCCCAACTACTCCAGAGCACAGGAAACTCCAAACAGCAAAAATCCAGATATTTTTTTCAATTTAGTCCCAATGCTGCCTAAACACAGCAAAGAGAAATCTACTGTAAATTCTCTCTAAAAAATAATATAGACTCGAGCAGATCTTTTTTCTGACCATTTCAGATGTGCCTAATCTTTTAAACAATTAGGCACATAGGAACATTTAGATTGGCTGACTTTTAGCAAATTATCAACACCATGCACAACAAATACTGCCACACAACTGTTTCAGGGAAGACAAAATAATGAAATGCATAGCATAGGAGGAATAACATATTCCTGCTTAGTCCTCCTCCTACTGCTGCTGGGTTTTGGAGAGCAACGTCCATCATGGTTGAGACGGCACCTCTGCCTGTCATGGAGTGTCCATGCCATGGTGTACAAAATGACCCTTCTCCAATCTATTGTGCTTCACAGCTGCTGTGCAGGAAAGATCAGAGTCTCTGCATGAGAAATTTCAGGCTTAAATAATCAAAATCACTGTTTTGTACCTGGTCTTTAAAAACGTTGACTCACTGCTGCTTTTTTTTTTTTTTTTTTTTTTCTCCCAGAGGTACCTAATTTCATCTATCTCATCACATGTCCTGGCTTCACTTTCTACAGTTGTACAATGTTTCCTCTTCCTGCCACTCAGGAAGATCATGCCACTGTGGGGAGATATAAGATACTCGTTGCAGGTCTCCCTCCATGTGTCTGCACATGGAGAATATGAGTTTTGTTACACGCTGCAACTGCAGAGTATTCTCTTCAGCTTTCACTGGAGCCATTTATGCTCTTAGGATTTCTGCTCCTTTGGTTCAAGGCTTTATTTAAGAAAATTAATTTGTGTAGCTTTTGAGACCAATATAAAGGGAATGGCCAATGAAGTGACCTCTAAAACAAGTCCTCTCTATTCTTCTTCCAAATAATCCATTCTTTTTGCTTAAAGATTATTTTCAAAATTGCTTAATCTTTCCTACTTATGAAGCATGTTTATGCTGTGGAGCAATACTGAAGTGTGACTTAAAAAAAGTCATTCAAAAGGTTAAGAAAACAGCATCACATTTTATTATACATCAGAAAAATATATGTCTTTGAATAATAATTAGAAAACATTTTATATTAAAGCAAAGGGAAGACTCAATTTCTCTCTCTGTAAAACTCTACAACCACTGAAAGTTCTTTTCCATGTCCTGGCTGAGGAAAAAACCAAAGTCAGTTGTAGGAATCAATCAGCTATTCCTTCTCCACAGAGGAAGTGCTAGGATTTGATCTTGCCTTTTATAAGCTTTTGAGAGTCAATCATTACAGTCTTTTAGTTCATCATTCATTTCAGAGGTATTCAAAGTTTGCTTAATCTCAGGATGGGGAGTGAGGTGGGGGAGAACAAACCCCAAACACCAAATTTCAGAGAGCTGTTATGACTGTGTAGAGGTTTAAAAATGAAGTGTTGTATCCTAGAGAATTAGGCTGATTCTACATGTGGTACCATAGACAGTCCATGGCTTCAAATTCTGTGACTAAATGGAAAGAAAACACCATTTCAGCAAAACCAGCCATCAACAAACCAGGACAGTGACAGTGACAAAGAAATACTCAAAGACAGAAAAGCTGATAGTAGTGGAAGACCTGAATTACCCCTGTGCAGCCTGGAAAGTGCTGGAGCAGGGCACGGGCCTTTTATAATACCATAAGCGCTACTTAGAGCAAGTAGCTGGCAAAGCTGGCAAAGCCACAAGAGAAGTCACTCTTTGTAAGTCCTGAGAGCTATGCATGATCTGGCATACAGTGTAACTGCTGAAAAGCCTCTTAGTGCCTATAGTATGCTCAAGCATAACAGCTCTGTAGGAATGAGAGTGACAAAAAAAGCCCCACCATTCAGCGCAATAAATTTTGACTCTAAGAAAGATAGTTCTGTAAATACAAGAAAACAAGGTAAGAAGAAGGAAGAAGAGCAAAATAACTGGCAGGATCTTTCAAGAAGCTTGGATGCTACCTAAATACTTCATAGCAGAGGTTCAGAGTCAAGCTGCACAATCAGTCAGAAAAAAACTTCAAAAATATTTCCTCCTCTTTTTTGGATAATATGTTAATGAGAATTTTCCACATGGTTTTCAGCAAAACTTAGTCGCTCTGGGACATTTTTTATCTGATCACATTCCAACCTATGCATCATTAGCTGCTGTTAAATATTGATCACTGGTGCATATGGATCAGTGCTGATCCTTTCTCATCTTGACTGGTACTAATTATCTTGGACTGATTCCCTCCTCTGAATGACTCCAGCATCTTCTGGAGAAGTCTGAATATTGCTCAGACGCTCAGAGGTTTCTCCAGTCCCTAGAACAGCCTGGTCCAAAGCCCCAGATCCAAACATGTCCCAACATGGGAGGGTTCTGCACTTCGGTCACAACAACCCCCAGCAGCGCTACAGGCTTGGGGAGGAGTGGCTGGAGAGCTGCCACTCAGAGAGGGACCTGGGGGTGTTGATTGACAGACGGCTGAACAGGAGCCAGCAGTGTGCCCAGGTGGCCAAGAAGGCCAATGGCATCCTGGCCTGTATCAGAAATAGCGCGGCCAGCAGGGACAGGGAAGGGATCTTACCCCTGTACTCGGCACTGGTGAGGCCGCACCTCGATTCCTGTGTTCAGTTTTGGGCCCCTCACTACAAAAAGGACATTGAATGACTCGAGCGTGTCCAGAGAAGGGCAACGAAGCTGGTGCAGGGTCTGGAGCACATGTCGTACGAGGAGCGGCTGAGGGAACTGGGGTTGTTTAGTCTGGAGAAGAGGAGGGTGAGGGGAGACCTCATCGCCCTCTACAACTACCTGAAAGGAGGTTGCAGAGAGCTGGGGATGAGTCTCTTTAACCAAGTAATAAGTGATAGGACAAGAGGGAATGGCCTCAAGTTGCGCCAGGGAAGGTTTAGACTGGATATTAGGAAGCATTTCTTTACAGAACGGGTTGTTAGGTGTTGGAATGGGCTGCCCAGGGAGGTGGTGGAGTTCCCATCCCTGGAGGTGTTTAAGAGTCGGATTGACACAGCGCTGAGGGATATGGTGTAGTTGGGAAGTCAGTGTGAGGTTAATGGTTGGACTGGATGATCTTCAAGGTCTTTTCCAACCGAGATGATTCTGTGATTCTGTGTGATTCTGTTCAGAGTCAAAACCTAGACCTGAATTTCACTGTCTGTGCCCCCATTCCCTGCTATTACTGGCCCTGGGAGCCGGAGGGCCCTGCAGCCTCCCCTCTCTTGCTGCTCACATAAGCGGGGATGGGCACAGCCTCACCTGGACCATGGGTGCAGATCCTGTGGGAACGTATTGGAGACTCCTGCTCCGGCAGCTGGGGAGAGGATGTGCTGTCTCCTTAGCTCCCCCAAGGCCATCCATGCTTGTACATGCATAAGCACAGGACTGGGTTCTGCCATGAGCAGGTAATGGGAAATTGAGTTGGTGGGGAATGACAGTGGAATGCATCATGTTCTGCTTAGGACTGCGTTGGTATTGAGGCAGAGCATCTCCACAAACCTGAACAAGTTCTGGATTTACATGTGATTTTGAGCTCTGGTCAGGGAAAGTGTGCACACTCTCATCTGTCATCTTGGTGTAAACCCAGAGTAATGCCTCTGGAGATGGGGAAATACATCCAAATCAACAGGTGAGATCAGTGCCCAGAAAGTCAGTGTATAGAAAGAATGTTAATTACCTTGTTCTGAAAAGTCCTTGAGCCTCTAAGTGACACTAGCAATCTCTAGGAGACATACTTTTCCGGCCAGGCTCTCCATACTGTGAAGAAAGCTCTGCCTATACTGAGTGTGCAGCACATTTGAGCTCTTTGCAAAGATAAGTGCGAAGGCCTATTTATGATTTTTTCTTTTTCTTGATAAGGATAACTTCAGAAGTCAGACAGACACTGACAGGGAAACTGTGATAGCTTAAGCCTAAACATTTAATAGGGTTTTGCTAATACAGGAGTATTGCTGCTTGTATATGGATATACTCTAATTCTGCAGGTAACTGAAATCAAAGCGAGCTGAGCTAGGGTAAGTAAGCAAAGGCACTGAGTGACATAGCAAGGCTCTTGAGCTTAATGCAGGGAGCAGGTCCATGCTTTTACAGGTGTGCCTGACTCCAGAGCTGACAACTTGGGGTGCGAGGCAATCCAGAGTCCACAAGACAAATGGTTGGGTCCATGTGTGCTGACTGTCCTACTGGCTGCTGTTCCTGATGCTGGAAAGAGCATGTGGATGACTGTCAGAGTTTTAGCGAAGGAAAGCTCAAAAGGATGATGCCAGCTTGGCTTTCTTTTTTTTTTTTTTTTTCTGTCACTTAGCTGCACTGAAGCCCGATGCCTCTGGTAGCCAGTGGTGGAGCAGTGAGAAGCTGGTTTTGTTGCTGCGCTTTTACAGGAGAAGCCTGGCTGCATTAACTCTTACAAAAACAAGCACCTAGACAACTCGAACAAAATCCAGTGATGGAGGTTGGCTCCACAGAAGCCAGCAGCAGCTCCCAGGGAAGCACCGGCTGGCTGGATCTTACCCTTGTCACCTGCACTGAAACGGTGACTTTCACTGAAGTGGTGGCAGAAGAGGAGTGGGGATCCTTTTACTATTCTTTTAAGGTATTCTTTTAAGGTGTGCGTTACTTTTCTCACGTGCTTGCAGCTTTGGTGCATTTTCAGCACCTCTGCAGGGAGACAACTAGGATTATTGAACTTTTTTGCCCAGATATTGGTGTTCTTTTCCCCCGCAAAGACAGTGGACAGCATGTGTGAGACATTTACTGAAAAAAAAAAAGAGTTGTAGGAATTGGAGTTCAGACTTACAGGTCTTAGCCACTCGTATCTCCTTCCAAGAGGGGACAGTACAGTTTTTCTATAGAGGTATTGTAATTATACATACGTCTTTAATCAAAAGCTTGTATTAGTTTAGCACATTTTTCATGTAATTTCTTATAGCCATCATCTTGACATAAAGGATTTCTTTTCAATTTTCCATCTGCAACAAACTTTGTACAAAAGTGAGAGGGTTTTTGTTGGTTTTGTTTTTTTTTTAATCACGAGTGACAGGTTCTAATTAGTTGTTTGCTTGTTTGTTTTTAACTTGAATGGGGGATGCAGTGTCTCTTGAAGGCTGCTGTTAAGAAGGCACCAGATGAATCATTCAGTAGTGAATGCTGTTGAATAACATGGGAAGTGTATTCATTCATCTCCAGAAACCATCACTCTTAGAATATGTGAATGTACGAAAAAGGTACTGAAGTTCATCTTTCCTTCAGATTTCTGTGCCTGTTTTCATTGCTTATTTTCATGCTGCGTGCCGTGTGTCACTTCACTGTTGTGGCACAGTGCACAAGCTAAGTTCAAGTTCTTAAAAAGTCTGACAAGGAGTACCCTGCCATTCCTTCTGGAGCTCAGGACCAAAGAGATCACTTTCAATCGGAAAGATACAGGCACTTGCATCATTTGACAATATATTAGGTAAAAGGGGATATGTTCAGAGGAAGTTTTGATTTATGTGAGAATGTTAGTGCTCTGACACAATGCCAGTGAAATCAGTGGAATTACAACAGGTTTCCAGCCCTGTTAAGGAAAAAGTTGATCTGTAGTTCTACATTTAATTAATAAGGGACTCTCTTAACATGCTGCTGATACATTTTTTTTCTTGATAAGGCAGTACTTTCTTATCTAGGATTTCAAGGATGAAAATTCTTTTTTTTCCCTCTTTTGTTCCTCATTATGTTAGACTCCTAAAATGCTCTTGAATAAAATCAGGAGCGACAAGCAAAATATTTTTAACAACTTTATCTCCTTTGTTCTTTCCACAGTTAGGGCTGTAAATCTGAATGTCATGGGAGCAGTATTTTATAATGGTAAAAGTGACAATCAATTCAATTAAGTCCGCAGGCAGAAAAATGTTCCTTAATAGGGGAGATTGAGTAAATTACAATAATTAGGAAACCATGGATAGTCATGCATGCTCATCCATTGCTAAATGAAATGATTCTGTTAGCTGAGAGCTTCTCATTAGACTTGCACTTCTCTGTCGGATGTCTAGCTCTGGCATATATAGCATGAACTTTGCAAGGAGGTTCACTGATTTCACATCAATTACTAGATGTTGATAGGCATGGAAATATTTTGACTCTGGAGACAAGTGACAGCTGGTGCCGCTGCAGGAAAGGGGGGATAAAGCACCTGCTCTGGTGACTACAGTGCAGGTAATACAAGGCTCCCTGCTAGCTCCTTCAGCTCTTGGTAAAAGCTCATGTGTGGAAGGTGCTGCTGATACTTGCTGACTCGGCTGGCTGTCCTCCACTGGCACTGCCCACATTGTGGTCGTGTCCTTGCCCCTTCCAACAAGACAAGTAACATCTCCTTCCTCTTCACAAGGGTCTGGTTAAGCAGCTGAAGTAATAAAAGTTTCATCTTGGAATAGGCTGAATGGATTAAAAAACAGAGCTCAGTGCTCAAAATGTAGCTACAAATGGGGTTTTTGTCCTTTTATTGGGATTTTCAAACACGTTGTAGCTCATGGTTGACAGTAAAGGCAGGCTGGATGACCAGCAGCCACGCAGGTTGGCTTCAGAGCCTGTGTGCCAGGATTCAGACAGGGCACACAAGTTATTTATGCTTGGGAAATGCAGGTGTAACCTATCTTACCAAAACAGTTATAAGAAAACATGATCTAAGTCGATAAATGGAGACAAGGGAGTGACACTCACCCACTACCTGGAGCAGTTCCTATGTTAATGACTTTTTAACAATTTTACCCAATGACAGCTACGTAAGGTATCTCACATGCTGCTCAAATTACAGAAGCATGCTTTGGCTTCTCCTTTCCCCCCCATGCATCAAAAGGACAACCTGTACCCACCTAAGATAGTGTCTGTGTTATACTGCCTATTCCTCTTCAGAGCTTAACAACTAAATCCTGCATTGCTTCAGATTAGAAAGCATTTTTCCGGTTCAATTAGATTTCTTCTTTTTTTTTTTTTTTTGGCTGGGAAATGGAGCATTTCATCCACTTGGAGGAATGTACATTTCCCTTCTGGAAGTCATTACTGTAGCTCCTTGGCCAGCTGCTTGCCAAGGCTTTGCCCATGAAGTCTGCTTTGGGGCCATGGCCACGTGCGCTGACTAGGCTGGCTCTCGGCATGCAGAGTTGCAGCCTTTGGGGCAGGATCAGGTGCACCCACGCACCACTCAGCATGCAAGATGAGCTGGTGCTTCCCACGGCAAAGGCACTGGCTCATCCCCACCTACATTCAGGTCTTGCTGCTGTGCTATGGCAAACAGTTCCTGAAAACCCAGACTGTATTTCTTCTTGGGTGCCTTTACATGAGTCATCCAGGTAGGTTACTGTCTTAAACCACAAGAAGTCCTGTTGGCTGTGTCAGCACCAAATTCAGAACAGATGTGCAAATTGGTATTAATTACAGCTCCAACTTCCCAGGCCAAAGGAGAGTTTATTACATCCCTTTACAATCTCCCCCATATGCATTTTATCTATGTGTAAAAGGGCTCTAATCGAGTGTCAACTGCCCTCTGCCAAATACAGTAATCCGAGAAGAACATAGATCAGCTGAACACCTGTGGCCTTCCTCCACTTTAGGACTTTCTTATCTCTATGAACCTGACAAAGTGCAAACCAGAAACCTGACAGGAGAGAAGTTGAAATCTCAGAATAGGTTTTTCCTGGTTGTCCACAGGGTTTGGAGGCTTCATCAGGGCCGAAGGAAGCAGCTCCCCTTGCCAGGGCCCCAACAACCCCAAAGCTTCTCCAGTGGCAGGAGCATGTGCTCATCCTCAGAGAGGGTTGAGTAGGGCTCATGTCTTTTTTAGGAGATCTGCTGAGAAACGGGGTGCCCTACTTTTATGCAAGAAAGGTTGGAGTGCTCAGGAGGAGAAAAGTCACAGCTGCTGTTCTTTTCTCAGTGGAACTGTGTTCCTATCATCATCTCCTGCCTCCCAGGAGAATGGGCTGGCTTCCATCATCTAGTACATTTTCTTATTTTGTCTTCTGATGTCTAGAGTTGAGCCCTCACCTGTGCAGCAGGACACAAAAGTTTTGTCGTTCATACCCAAGGTAGATTGGGAACCCCAATCTCTCCCCTGCCAGGTGGGAACCCCAGCCACTGGTGCAATATGTTGACATCCCCCTCCCTCTGGCCCCATGAGTCCTGGTCCCTGTGCCATGCAACATTGTCACAGCAGTGATGCTGGAGCGTTAGAGCTCTCAGGAGGAACAATGTGCATATTGAATCCACCACAAATGATTTTACACATATAATCTAAATTCCCAGTTTGTTTCAGGGAGGACTGACTCTCTGCTGTGACTGTCCTCCCCCCACACCATAGCATTCCCTGTAATTGCACATTTTAGCCCAAGTAATTTGGATACTAAACAGGACTGCATAGCCATGCCAGAGTCAGCACAAATCTAAGAGGGTGTGCTGCTTATCCCTGGAGCCTAATGCTCTTTACAAAGGTCAGGGCTTACCCTCTCCAGCAAAAAGCTGAGGAGACCAGTGCATGGAGAGAAGGTCTGCATAGACTTGTTTTGTAGGATTTGGCTCCAGGTGTCCTCAGAGACTGTTTAAGTCAGAATCTGTTGTCCCTGTCACTTCATCCAAATGCAGGAGTCTCTTTATCTCCTGGAAAGCACTCGTCTATGCTATTGCTCATTCTGATTTTCAACCAAACCTCACAGAGCATCCCATTATTGAATGCATAATAGAAAAATAATAATGGGTGCTGTCAAATTTCTGGAGTAATCTCTGCAAATGCAATCATACATTTTAGAAAAATAAGCATATCAAATAATTCATAAGTAACTTTGCCATCTTTTGGTGGAGGGAGAGGAGGAGAATTAAGTCTACACAAATAAAGAACTTCTGAACACAGCCTCTGCAACATGCTGTAATGACTGTTGCTATTCCTGAAATGCTGCGCTGAGAATGTGATAGCTGATCTCCTTGTGAAACAAATCTGCAGTGCTTTTGGCCAGGCTGGCTTCATCTAATAGCTTAAATGCAACACAGAAGTGATCTGACTGTATGACAGCCCAACTGGGGCCAGCTCTGAGCCAACTGATTTGGGCGGTTTTATACTAGCAACCCTCATACTTCTGATTTTGGCAGTCTTATACTAGCAACCCTCATACTTCTGACTCCAAAGTCCACACAGCCACAGGGTTTGTGTCTGTCTGCCTCTCCTGTATATAAATATGCTTAGAAACTATTAATTTCTCCATCTTTTTGAGATGTTTTATTTGTACGGATTGGCATACTTAATCATTTTACCCCTTTTTGTGATTAAGAAAAAACAGTGTTTCACAGTTTTTAATATGGCTATCAAAATCTTACAATTATGAATGGACCATTGAGTGACCTAATATTATCTCTTTATGTTGAAAATGTTCTAGGAAAAAATAGATAGGTACACCATGAAAACTGTCTTTCTTGATGACATTAAAATCAGGGATATCTGTTTGTCTGCTTCAGTGGAAGATTCTTAGGGTCCAATGTGTAAAAAAAATCCTGCAATAACTGAACAGTACTGTCCTCATTTATTATCCATCTTGTACCAAAACACTGCAGAGTGGCAAATGTGAACTATCTATTAGTAAAACTGAATTGTTGCCATTTGTTACTGACAGAAAATCTTCCCCTCTAACCCAGTCACACCTATGAAGGATTTTGGGGCTGGGCGGGGGGTGGTTTGTTTAGCTGTTACTTGAGCTTGGAAAGATCACAGCAATTCAAATGCATTAAACGTTGTGCACTGAAAGGACCCTGCCTCATCCTTGATGTTGAAGTCAGAGCTAAGAGATAAATTTTTTAAAAACTGGGGATTCACAAAAAGATAGATACAGTTTTGCTACATTTCAAAAAGAAGTGAAAGTAATCTTAATAACATAATTATCCCCTTTCCATGAGAAAGTGTCCTGATTTAGTGAATAGGCTTCCTCAGATTGTCTATGTCTTTAAGTCTAAGTCTAAGTCTAAAAGGGAGAAGATATTATAGATTTTTCCTCTGTATAACACATTAACGAGCTGCTGGGGAAGGGGAACCTCAATCCATCTCTACTCCTACGAGCTTGATGCCAGTGCCAGCAACAGATGCCCAGAGACTGCAGAGGGATCGTGGGTCAGCAGGAGAGCACCTGAAGAGCAGCACAAAGGAATTCCAGCCACTCCAGCCAGTCAGTCGGCTTCACTGGGGGCCCAACTTAAATGCCTCTATGCAAACTCATGCAGCATGGGGAATAAACAAGAGGAGTTAGAGACGTGCGCATGCCTGCAGGGCTGCGATCTTATTGGCATCACAGAGATGTGGTGGGATGGCTCTTATGGCTGGAGTGTTGGTATGAAATGATACAGGTTCTTTAGGAAGGACAGGCAAGGGAGACGAGGAGGGGGTGTCACCCTCTATGTCGATGACCAGTTGGAGTGCAGGGACATCTGCCTGGGAATGGATGAGGAGCTGACCAAGAGTTTATGGGTCAGGATTAAAGGGAAGGCAAGGACAGGTGACGTTATAGTGGAGGTCTGCTACAGGCCACCAGACTAGGAAAACTGAGTGGATTGGGCTCTCCATAGACAGATAGGAGCAGTCTCACATTTACAAGCCCTGGTCCTCATGGGGGACTTTGGCCTCTTCAGGGATCTGCTTGGCAGAGTAACATGGGATAAAGCTCTGGAGGGAAGAGGAGCCCAAGAAAGCTGGTTAATATTCAAGGATCGCCTCCTCCAAGCTCAGAAGTGATGCATCCTGACAAAGAAGAAGTCAGGTAAAAATGCCAGGAGGCCTGCATGGATGAACAAAGAGCTCCTGGACAAACTTAGACACAAAAAAGGAAGACTACAGACGGTGGAAGCAAGAACTTGGTAGCCTGGGAGGAATATAGAGAAATTGTCTGAGCAGTCAGGGATCAGGTTAGAAAAGCTAAAGCCCTGATAGAAATGTCCCCCCAGGGACATCAAGGGCAACGGGAAGAGCTTCTATAGGTATGTCAGTGATAAAAGGAAGACTAGGGAAAATGTGGGCCCTTTCCAGAAGGAAATGGGAGACCTGGTTACCCAGGATATGGAGAAGGCTGAGCTACTCAACAAATTTTTTGCCTCAGTCTTAACCAGCAAGTGCTCCAGTCACATCACCCAAGATGCAGAAGGTGAAGGCAGGTACTGGGAGAATGAAGAATCACCAACAGGAAAAGATCAGGTTCAAGACCATCTAAGGAACCTGAAGGTGCACAAGTCCATGGGACCTGATGAGAGGCATCCACCACAGGTCCTGAGGGAACTGGTGGATGAAGTGGCTAAGCCACTCTCCATCATATTTGCAAAGTTGTGGCAGTCTGGTAAAGTTCCCACTGACTGGAAAAGGGGAAACATAACCCACATCTTTAAAAAGGGAAAAAGGGAAGACCGAGAGAAATACAGGCCGGTCAGTGTCACCTCTGTGCCTGGCAAGATCATGGAGCGGATCCTCCTAGAAACTATGCTAGGGCACATGGAAAATGAGGTGATTGGTGACAGCCAGTATGGCTTCACTAAAAACAAATCATGTCTGATGAATTTGGTGGCCTTCTACAATTGGGTTACAGTGTTGGTGGATAAAGGAAGAGAGACTGACATCATCTCCCTGGACTTGTGAAAAGCATTTAACACTGTCCCACACGACATCCATGTCTCTATATTGGAGAGACATGGATCTGACAGATGAACCACTCAGTGGATAACGAATTGCCTGGATGTTTGTAGTCAAAGAGTTGCTCGATGTCTGAGCAGAGAGCAGTGACGAGGGGCATTCCTCTTGGGTTGGTATTGGTATTGGGATTGACACTGTTTAACTTCTTTGTTGGCGACATGGGCAGTGGGATTGAGTGCACCCTCGGCAAGTCTGCTGATGACACCAAGCTGTGTGGTGTCATTGACATGCTGGAGGGAAGGGATGTGCCATCCAGAAACACCTGGACAGGCTTGAGAGGTGGGACGTGCAAACCTCATGAAGTTCAACAAGGCCAAGTGCAAGGTCCTGCACATGGGCTGGGGCAATCCCAAGCACAAATACAGGCTGGCTGGAGAATGGATTGAGAGCAGCCCTGAGGAGAACTTGGGGGTATAAGTGGATTGTGAACTTACTATGAGCCAGCAATGTGCACTTGTAGCCCAGAAAGCCAACGGTATCCTGGGCTGCATCAAGAGAAGTGTGGCCAGCAGGTAGAGGGAGGTGATTCTCCCCCTCTACTCCACTCTCATGAGACCCCACCTGGAGTGCTGTGTCCAGCTCTGGGGCCCCCAATATAAGAAGTACATGGACCTGTTGGAGTGAGCCAACAGGGAAGGGCCACAAAGGTGATCAGGGGGCTGAAGCACCTCCCCTATGAGGACAGGGGTTGTTCAGCCTGGAGAAGTCTCTGAGAAAACCTTATAGTGGCCTTCCAGTACTTAAGGGGGCCTACAAGAAAGCTTGGAGAGGGACTTTTTACAAGGGCATGTAGTGATAGGACAACAGGTAATGGCTTTAAACTGAAAGAGGGTAGATTTAGATTAGATATAAGGAAGAAATTTTTTACTGTGAGGGTTGTGAGACGCTGGAACATGTTGCCCAGAGAAGTTGTGTTTGCCTCGTCCTTGGAAGTGTTCAAGGCCAGGTTGAACAGGGCTTTGAGCAACCTGGTCTAGTGGAAGGTGTCCCTGCCCATGGCAGGGGGGTTGGAATTAGATGGTCTTTAAGGTCCCTTTCAACCCAAACCATTCTATGATTCTGTGATCCTATGATTCATGGACTATGAATGTAATACCATACAGATAGAAGTTCATGCAAAACTGCTTCTCAAGTTTGGCAGAACAGAAAACATCAGTTTGGGTCCCTTCCAGCTGTGCCTTTTTTTCCAACCATAAGGACCCATGGAGAACTGATGGTTGCCAGCACCTCTGATGTGTTGTGAAGACCTCGTGTGGCAATGCATCCCAGGATTGCCAGAATGACCTGTAGGCAGATGTTGGGAGGATAAGACAGCCAGCCTGTGAGAAATGATCTCTGTAAAGCAGCCTCTGTGCAGAAGATTTGAAAGCTATCATCAGGCATGACCATTGGTATTGAAATGGGAAAACAGCAGTCCCAGAGGCAAACCTGGGGCTGCACTAGTATTCATGCAGTTTGAATCAGGCTCCATTCCAGGCCACGCTACCAAAAAAACCCAGCTCCTATAGGTCTTGTTGTCTGCCCAAATGTGTTTCTCTCAAATTCAGTCATGGTGGAAGCACTTTCAAAGAAAAAATATATTTAGCTTTGAACTTTCTCTTTTCTCAGTCCTTCTTATTTTCACATGAGTTTTCCCAGAGCTTTTTGGTGTCAATCAAACTGCTTTCCCAAACTTTTCAGGAACATATTGTGTAAATGCTGTATAGAAACATCTTCTCAGTTTTGCCTTGCTAGATAGAGAATGTTCTTTCAGAACACACTTGTATTACAGGGATGGCCAGTACAATTTCTGGTGCTTGTGACAACTGGGACATAAGATTTCAGTGATCCTCTCAGGTGTTAGTGTGTTTCTCTCTTACTGAGACAAGACCTATCAGCAAATGAATCAAGAGTGGTCCAGCCGGATTTGCAGATTTTCTTGAGCATTAGGAGGTGGCTTGAATTAATCATCTGAACTTTCACATTCAGCTGACTAACATTTGGTGTATGAAGCTTACTTCCAGCCTAAGTATTCTGTCCACTGTTCCTCTTTTTGTAAGATATTTGGTGCCCCTTGCTTTGTTCCCTCTTAACAGTCAGAACTGCTATCTACAACTAAACTATGTATAATGCACCTACAACTTATCTTCGAGCAGATTTCTGCTAGGTTTTTTTTCACAACCCAATTGTGTTGCAAGTTTCAACACAAGAGGAAATATGGATGTTTCCAGCTGGCAAATTAACTAGGTTTGTTCTTTTTTATGTATTAAAAAATATTTGATTTGTAGCTGGTAAAAGTAACAAGAGTCATGATCCCTTCAGTAGCATCACTTTACTTCTGACAGCTCATTATTTAAGCTGGTCATACCCTGGCAGAAAGTCTTCATCTCAGGTCTCCACATAAGCATAAAACAAATGACATCTTATACTTTTCAAGTCCTTTTTCGTAAGACTAATGTGTTTGTGTCATTTCATTGCCAGTAGCCTTTACACACATACTCTTTCCTTGCAGAGTAAATTTTAATTTACATAAAGATTCCCACAAAGATCTGAGTTGTTCATGTTTCTATGATATGATAAATAATATACAACTTGTGCAAAGCTGTAAGAGTCGGTCAGAAGATCAGCATTGTCTCAACATTGTCATCAGGGACATGGACAGTGAGGTACCTGACAACGACCTGTTTGGAGCGCAGTTGCCGATCCCTGGAGTGGAATGTGGTGCAAAGGCTCCTGAATGCAGAACTGTGTGGCACAGCCAGTGCTGTGCTGTTCTCCTGAGTACTCAACCGTGTGGTGCAGGCAGTGCAGTGCTGTTCTTTGGTGCCTGAGCCATGTAGTACAAAGAGTGCTGTGCTATTGTTCGGTACCTGGGCCTAGCCTGAGCTGTTAGTGATAATTGCATAGCCATTGTCAAAAAAGTTGGATCGCAACTGTTGCCATAACATCGATGAAGAAATCATGAACCTTAGATGAACTTTGCTTCATTATAATACCAAAACACACCTCCTTGGTGAAGGTTTCCCGCCTCCAAGACTGACCACACCTCGGACACTCCCCCCTGCGCACGCGCGATGCCCTTGCTCAAGAAGGGCGGAGAGATGATAATTGAATTCTGAGAAGGGCGGAGACCCCTGAGGCAGAGGTGGAGCAAGGTGTGTTACTGAGCATAAAAGATGACTTCTGGACAATGAAAATTGGAAGCTTCCCCACCAAGGACCACGACGATCGACGACGCAGCATCAGCTGGACCCGGGACCGTTAGGACGTCGTGAGATCAGCGGTGGTAGCTATAACCTCTCTCCCTCCTCCCTCTAAAACTAACTTTACTTTTCTCCTTTCTTTCATCCATCTCTCTCTATTGCGTGTCGCTTCACAGGCAACACAATAAAGTTTCACTGTTTGATTACTGCTATCCCCTTTGGTGTTGGTCACCTTAATTTTGCACTTTCGAGATCGTAGCAAACGAAACATCAGGAGTCCACCGAGTGGACCGTGACAAAAGCGCTCATCTGATTACGTCTGTATATGTACCTTCTAGTTTTAATTACATTCTTTAAGAAAATAGGTCTTACGCATACTTGTGTGTGCATAATAATTCAGGTAGGGAAGGACTTCTGGAGATCACCTGTGCCAATCACTCAAAAGCAAACTCAAACTATGTCAGATTGCTCAAGGCAGCGTCCACTGAAGTTCTGAATATCTCCAGGGATGGAGATCCTTCAGCCTCTCTGGGCTCCCATCAAACACTGGTTTGACTACCCTCACAATGAACATTTTTTTTTCCTAATATCTAATCAAAACGTCTCATGTCACAAATCTTACTTGTGGCCTTTTGTCCATTCATTGTGCACATCTGAGTAGAACCTGGCCCCATCTTCTCTGCACCCTCCCGTTAGATAACTGTAGGCAGCAGTTAGACCCACAAGGTTCCTCTAGTATTTCTGCTGTGGAGGACTCTGGCAGTATGAGACAGAGGGATTTTTATTTATTTTTCTTTTGTTTATTTATTTTAAAATCTTTATGAATTATGTCAGAGGTTGTGTCACTATCATTAAACTCCTTAATTAAATTGTGCCGATGAATGTCTGTCTTTGATTTCTTTCAGTGTTGCAATCCAAAGTGCAATTTGCCTTAGAGGTAAACTGACTATAAATCCCTGACTGGAATCAGTCAAGCTGCATGGCACCTGTCTGACTCAGGAAAACTAATCCTCCTGATTTGGTTTTTTTGGGGTTGGTTTTGGTTTTGGGTGGGTTGGGTTTTTTTTGTTCCATCCTAAAGGGGGGCTGTTAAAATAGCAAATATGTCCTGAACATTTTCAGTATTGAAAGTCCAAGACTCCAGATCTTTTACAACAGGGTCAAAAAAATGCAAATCTAGTCTCCTCCATTTTCTTGCATGGCCTGCAATTAAAGTGATCATTTCAGAGGTTGAGAAAAGATTTTTCTACTTTCTTTATCCTCCTTTAAGAAAGTGCAATGCAATCTACTAGTGGTGACCTGACCATGAGCATGACAGTTCCACAATTTAGCAAGGCAATTTATGTGTTCTTCTTATGTGTTAAGAACATCCTTACAAAATTGTTTGACTTGCTCCATGATTACAATCTCAATTGCTGCAATAGGCTACACTAGAAACATAATTTTTAAAATATACCAAAGGCTATCAGTAAGACCATTTGCATATTCCCAGAATTTAATAAACTGTCAACAAGAAGCTGTTCAGAGACTTAAGCCACTACTGACCTGCGATAGGAGTAATCAGTGCCTCTTCTTCACCCAGATGACCAAGGACATGGAGCAGGAATGCACCAGGTCAGTGAGGACATGAATTCACTATAGGTCTCCTCTCCTCACGTTAAGAGGCCAGCCAGTCACAATAGGAATGGAGTACCTCTCCCTCTATTTTTCTGTTCATTTACTAATTTCTTACCTAGCAACCTATTTTTTCCAGGCTGTTTCCCAACCAGCCTCTGCAGCTAGAACAAAACTGTTTCACGTCAAGTTGTTTGTTTCGTGTTTTTCCATTGATAGTTGAACCTCTCCTCTTATTAGACAACTGCCCTGATATGAAGCAAAGCCTTCTGCACCTCCAGACATGAGCAACAGCACCTCCATTGGGATGGGCTATCAGGTATATCCCTGTTCCACAAGCACAGCTGGTGGCCTCCGACAGAGGGGATACAAATCTTGAGAAATGAGTGATCAAGGAAATTGGTTGGGGAGAAGTGAAAGGAGGGATAGCATTGTGGCACCAAAATGTCTCCCAATGGCTCTGAAATGACTTAATTATGGCCTTGATTAAAGCTGCTTGCAGGGATGAACTTTGTCTCAAATACAAAGCAGAATACACCTCTTGCTAGACTTATCTAACTCAGCCTATGGATTCAGAAATTTTGTCAGAGAGACAAACTAACAAGCCTTTTCTACAGCAAAGGAAAATGCACACAGTCTTCAGACAGGTTTTCTGGCTTACATTTCACCCATGAAGATGCTTGCTTCATTGACTAAAGCTAGTTTTACTCTTAAAGGAAATTAGCAAAACATGAATATGCACTCCAGACATCAAGCACTTCCATGCTCCAAACACAGCAGTCTTGTGGAATAGCAGAGCATGCAAAGGTTGTAGTCAAGCCAAGGAAATCCTCTTGGCTTTGATTTGTTCTGTGACCTTAATTAAGTCAGCAGCAGCTTTAGTTTTTATAATCTAAAAGAACTGTGTATGGCACTAGTCTCTCTCATGGCATTCTCATGTAATGTAGTTAACAATGCTCATTGCAAAAGCAGTCCTTGCCAAAAGCTTCTAGACAGGGGTTTGGAGGATGTTATTATCTTTCTTTTCATACAGAATGCCTGTGATGCCTGTGTAACATGTTATTAAACAATGTTTTTGTAAATCACCTTGCTGAGGATTGCTACAAAAAGAGGATTTTCGCTTGATGAATAAACAAGACATGAAATCAAACACCTCTATGTCTAAGCAACCTTAAGGTGATGAATAAAACAAAATTATAGAAAATGCAGCTGGAGTGAAATCTGAGGATCAATCAGCTCTCTCTAATCTAATAGCTATTTTTAAGATCTTCACAGATGGAGGTTTCACTGACTCAATCATTCTATATATATAGAGAGTATACTTTTAAGTCAATTTTTTTAAATTATGAACCTGAATTCTGTGCTGTAGTTTTGATTTACTGATTTTTGGCCAGTCTGCAGTGGATCTGAAGAAGAGATTATTCCTTTCCTTTTTTACATCAGCCTTTTTGTGTCTTCAAGGCTGTGTTCAGATTTTCCTGCAGTCTTTTTTTTGCTAGATTAAACAACTTAATTAATTCAGTCTTTTTGCCTGGCTGTATCTTCTACACTCAACTCGTTGCTCTGTGTCTCTCTTGAAGCACAGCGCCCAGGGGTTGGCATAGTACAGCTGCTGGATGCAGTGGAAGGGTTAGAGCAGAGGCATATGAGATTTGTGTCGATCCCATGATGGTGGTTATCGCTCTCATGGTAGGGTGACATTATTAAATCATGTTCCACTTGTGGGGCACTTTAAGTGCTACATGTTGGGGGGGTGGGGGGTGGGAGGGGATGTTTTGAAGGCTTTCCCAACCCAATGTGTTTACACCCACTGCACTGTAGAGTACTGCACTACTTTGTTGAACAGCATCTTGGTTTTTTTCCAGTGCATTTTTCCAATTCATCAAGATCATTTTGCATTCTAATCCTAGCCTCCATAAAGGCCTTTATCACGGTAGGCATCCCATTAATAACCCCAGAAGTTTTCATTCTGCAAGCTAACACAGACTGAGAGGCTGCAGTGATTTAAGTTGCCTTTTATTATAGCTCCTTAATCCCCAAGAACTAGATCTTTTTCTCTTCTTTCTAAATGGCAGCTACCACAAATAGATTAATAGAAACTTTCACTTTATTCTTTTGTCTATGTCCTTTCAAACTTACCTCTCCTATATTCAGCTTTTGCACTTTTTAGGTTATCTTTGAGTCGGATTTAATTGTATATTTCCATAGAGGCTTAGCCCAAAATTGCTTAACTGTTAAGTACTGCTTTTTAACTTGGCAGGAGGGGATTTAAACTGACCGTATGTGCTGTGCCCCCATGGTGGGGAAACACCCCTCTAACACAGTTTCTGTTGCTCCATAGCTATTTCTTCTGCAGGAATTGTAGAAAGGTTTGAGTGTCAGATCCTTGTTTTGTTTGTACCCATATCAGTGTAATAAAGGAATACAGAATTTCTTTCAAGAAAATGCTCTCCTGATTTTATGCCAGAGAAAATGGGAACAAGTCTTGCCCCTCGGTTTTCTTCATGAGTGAAAGATCTTTTCTGAAATGGAAAAGACAAACCCAACCCTGAGGAGAACCCACTGATTTCAAGGACAAAAGTGACGTGAAATCTTACCTTTTTTAATTTTAATTACCTTCCAAAGACACTTTCTTCTAGTTTCTGTACAAAGCAAAGCATCCCCATAAAAATAGTTTCACACATTTTGAAGGGAATTTTTTTCCAAGAAATTCAAGATATTTGCAGACACCCAAAAAAGGTGGAGGTTTTTGTGTCTAAAAGCTGAGCATCCAGCCCACACAAGTTGTCTTATCTAGGTCACTCTATAATCCATGGAGACAGGCCATCCCAAGGTAGGTGAGATGAATGGTGACTCATCTCTCACATACTGCTATTATCTAGACTACACTATGAAAATTTAGAGTAGTTGTCTCTCTTTAGAGCTTTAAAGTTAGGTAAGATGACCCAAATTGTAGATTATGCTGGCAAAAGTTATCATGCTGGGAAAAGCGAGACCATCTAAACACAGCCTTCATTGTATGCATAAGCTGATCTCTGGGTTTGGGCACAGAGCACAGCCTCAAATTGCTCATAACTGGGTCTTGCCTCTCCTGCATGCCCACACAGCCCACAGGGTAGCATGGCTACCTACCTGGAGCAAAGCTGAGGCTGGTTCCCACAAGTGGCTTCCCAGTAGAGGAGGGACCATGGCTGCTGGCCAGGAGGGGGCTAAGAGCTGAGGAGGCACTAAAGGTCATGGCAGGGCTTCTTGCCCCCACTCCTTTCCTGCCATTTCATCTTCCCTTTCCATGCTCGCAGCTGAGCCATTTTCTCTTTGCAGGCAGCAGGACCGGCTGGTTTCTGATCACTGGTTTCTGATTAGTGGCTGCCAAATGCTTTTAATGAGTGCTTTCCCCTCCTGCTCCATCATCAGCCCAGTCATATAGGCATGGGTCTTACTGACAGCTTCCTTCCTTGCTCAGGACAGTGCCTTGGGGTCATTTCTATAGGGCCAGCAGCTGGGATCCCTGTTCAACTGCAGCCCTTACCTGTCTCCTCCATTTTCCACTAGTTCCCACATTATGGTTTGGTGTCAGGAACTAGAAGATCCCAAATGGCTGCACTGACATAATGCGAAACTCATCCCAGTTCCTAGGATGTGAACCCAGGTGACCAATGCATTTGAAGCATTGGAAAGCCACAAGAAGTAGAGCAGGGGACTGAAAGCTTTTCTGTAATTCATTCATATGGACTGTCTTCTCCTAAAACATCTAAAGCAGGGGTCTACTCAGGAGCAGCAGGCTCTGGGAGAGAGGTCCTTCATGGAAACTGGATTTACCTTTATAACTACCAGTTCTGCTGAGCCATATATGTGGGTTTTTTTCTCTCTTCAACTCTACTAATAATGTGCATATTATTGCTGCTGGATACATTAGGATGGTTTTTTCTCCTGAGCTCCCCTGATCTATGCCCTTCAAACCTAACTGTTACTGTGAAAAATCCCGTCTCTTCTACTTGTCTTTGCAGAAGAGCAGCAGAACCATCTTCCTCCATGTCACTGCATTCAGCTTTAGACAGGACAAGTTTTAATAAGTGAGAATTTGCAGAAATGCAGACTATATTCTCCCAGCTGACCCCATACTCATCAGACTTGGTTCTTCTCAGACATCAGAGCTGACTGGCTGCTATGGAGAAAACATAAACTTCATACTTGCACATGGTGAGGGGAAATCTACAGAGTATCCACTGAAAAATAACTATCCTGCATCTAGAGAGGACCAAATGGGGTCTGGTAGGCCTAAAGGGAGGGAGAAGATTGAGTGTGCACTCACGGAATAAGCAACTGTGGATAGGTATGCCCTTGCTCTCGCAGCCAGAGGATCCTGATGCTTTGAGAGTGCGAATAACTTTTTTTCCTTTCTTTTCTTTGTACACACTACCACTAGGGGACGTTTTGTCATCACGTATTGCTCGCTAAACAATTTTCCTTACAGTGGGTCATGCTTTCTTTTCAATCTTGGTGCATACCTAGACCATGGAGTGGATGTCTGAATTTCGTAGGGCTTGTGGATGACCCAGACTTACTGGAGCTGTGAAGGAGAGAAGTATTTATTTCCCCCATTTTTCCAAAGGACCCCATCTATCAATATTCCTTACAAAGTGAGGAAGCTGGTTATTTCACAGTTTGCTGGAGCAACACGAGAAAACTGAGGGCTGCCTCTCATTTTAGTGTTAAGTGCTGAACACAGACACTGCTAGCGGTTTTGTGAAGATAAAAAGTAATATACAGTTACTGCAAATCAAACCAGAATGAACATCACCACCAGTGATGCATATTAAAGATTTTCTGAAAGAACAAGAATGTCTTTTAGACTAAATAATTAGAAATCAATTGGCAAAACTTATGTTTCACTCCTTTTTTCCATTCTCATCTCATTTGTCCTAGGATGACCAACTGGTTTAACCCAAGTCACTATCCACCCACCTACCAATATGCTTTTTTTCCTTCTCTCCAATGCAGACAGAGCAGCTGGTGACACTTTGGATTCTCTTTATCGTCACAATTTCTGGAAATGCCATTGTGCTCTTCTCTACCTGGAGGAGGAAGCGGAAATCTCGAATGACCTTCTTTGTTACACAGTTGGCAATCACAGGTAGTGTATGGGAGGGAAAAGGGCATCTGAACTGCACAGGAATTGGCATTAAAATGACAAATAAGAAATTGCAAGTTGAGTGGTGAAGAATTCAGTTGGCACCTAACATCCAGCTGCAGCTTGCCATAAGACAGATGGATGGCTGCTTATCTTAGGGCTCAGTCTGACTCTGATCTAAAAAGATGTTGCTAGATGTAGTAGCATCAGATGCAGCAGCTGCAACTCATTGATTTCACTGAATCTTATCTTCCACTTTGAATTTGCATCCACATTTCCCAGAAGTTATGTCCCCAGCTGTTGTCATGGAACTGTTTAGATTAAACTAGTTTAAGATGAATCTCTTGTGTTTTTCTACTAAACCCCTTTCTAAAGTAGTTCATAACAGTATTGCTCCATCAGTTACGGTCTTGCGTTGAAGAGTGAAAATAACTTCATGTTGTCTGGTTTAACCAAGTAAGGGAAATATGAAAATGTAAATGTGGAGAAGAGTGCATTTAGTTATTTTTTTTGCATGGAAAAAGGATGCTGATCGAAGAACTTTGTAGTTCTGAAACAAAATGGAAAATGTACAGAAACCTGATTTGTAAAAATGTCAATATCTCAGCAACTAGGAATGAAAACAAGAGCATAAGCAGCACATTGTTCCCCTGTGGCCTTGAATGGACTAAATTTGTGGGGTTTTAAGTTTCCCAAGGGAAAATATGCACTGTTTCTATAACAGTGTCCTTCTACTAATCCCTGCTTACAAGACAGCTGTGTTGTATTGTTTGTGTATATAGGATATATTTATATGCTTTCTGTTGCTTTTTTTGTAAGATATGGCAGGAATTACAGCCCTTTTCCACTAAAGAGCTCTCTAATATGTGATTTCTCAGCAATATTGTAACCTCCTTTGATGTCTGTTGTATCTCTGTTTGAACTGGAAAAGCAAAGGACTACACTCCCTAATTTTCAACATGCATTCTTTGCAAATAAATGAACTCTTGCTCATGGTCTCAACCATGTCTGCCCAGGAGCTTGTCTCGTTTGAAGAACTATGCTCAGTTGAAACAGTTAGACCAAAGTGATGCAAAGGGACTGTCCCATAGCTACAGGTGATGTAAGAGTTATTGCAAGGTGAGGAGGTGAAGGTTTGCAGTGACTCCTCTTCTGAAGTGTTGACAGCTGGTTTTCTTATTCTTCTGTGAGTCATCTGTAACAAATAGTTTCACTTCTTTTCTTGGTCATGACTTTCATGTCACTTCCTTCATGTGCCAGCAGTATTTTCAGGTAAGGCTTGTTGGTGCAGCCTCACAGCACAGTTTGAAAACATCAGTCACAGATAAAACATTACAGTGTTCACAGAAGTTGCAAAATAGCCAGTCTCTGCTCACAGAGCTCCCAATCTTGGATGGATATATGGAAGATGATAAAAAGTAGGCAACCAAGCAATAATATGGGAAGAGTGCAACTGAAGCCCCAGATGGACACCATCCATTTTCTACCTACTGTCATCAGGGAGCAAAGTATGAAGGACAATTGCCATGAGAAGGGCTTTGGAAGCAAGGACGGTGGAAAATGGCCCTGTGTGTCCATCTGGCACAGAGGGCACATGGACTGTGCTTTCTGCCTGAGCAAAGGCACAGGTAGTACATACACAGGTAATAGAAGAATAGAAGATGGGTTCTAATATGAAGAGCTCAACTAAACAGCCAAGGGTCTTGTCCTAGTAAGAAAACAAATGTATTTACAACAGCAGAGTAGCATAAGACATGAGTGTCCAGGTGAAAGGAATAAAGCAAGAAGCAGACAGAAGTGTCTGGACCAGGATAGCTCAGGGGAAGGCTGGTCCACGTGAGGTATACTAGGAGGAGGCTACTGCTGTTGCTGCACTGGGTAAGGGCCTGGGTGGGAGTTTTGTTATTTTGGACCCATAGAAAAGGCTGACTTTTTAGTTTAGAATGGAGGTGGATAGAGAGCTATTCACTAGGGGTTCGGTTTGAATGCCATCTACACAAAGGGAGGGGAAGGCATTGCAAGTGCAGTTTTGAGGGAGCTGTAATAATCAGTGGCAAAGACAATAAGGCAAATATCCCATTAGATGTGGGCATTAAATAGTGCTATCAGCTGATGTTACACTATTGACTGAGGTCCACATGTTCCACTTGTTGATTCTTATGACCTTCCCTTCCCTAAGATTATCCCTGACTTTTAAAATCAGAGCTTTGAAGTTCCATTTCATAATACAGAAATTCACATAGAAGACTCACTTGACATTCACATCTGCAATGTTAAAAGAATTAGCACCAACTTGAACAGCAAGGTTCCTTTCAAGCAATGTTGACTTCTTTTTTGTGATGCAGGAGTCAGAACTCTAATTTATATTCCCACACCAAGAGTTCCTGTCAGTATTTTGGCACAAAGAAATGACTTAATTCCTGAAATGGAGCCATTTCACTTTCTTATCTTCAAAAATATTAATAAGAACAAAGCAATCTGGCAACAGTCATCATTCTTTCACAACAAGTTATGAGGTAGACACAGAACATTATGAAAACACTGGCTTGTCACATTGCTTTGACATGCCAAGCATATTTAAATCCTACCAACTAAAGCCTAATATCCTGGCAAACAGTTTCTGCTTAGTCAAGATTACTACTTCCATCTATTTTGAGATTCTTAAAATATTTATTATTTCTGCCCCAGTAGTAGAGAGAAGAATAATGGATATAGCTTTACCAATGCAGGCATTTCAAAGCCATTTAAAAACTTTTTGTCTATTGATCTGTGACTCGATAGTTGAGTAGTGTCCTCAATTCTCACGTCTTCCCACTAATGTAATACCAAAATGAAATTAAAATATGGCTTTTGTGTTAGAATAAACAAGGTATTCAAATCAAATTGTGCATAATACATGAACAGGAAATGAGCGCTGTTGTTCTCCTTGACTGGTTGCCAAGTCAGATGCAGAAGAGAACTAACTGATCAAGGCTTCTTTCAACACCGCCAGAATTCGGTGGTTCAACCCACTCAGCAAATTCAGAGATAAGACTCATACTCATCCTTTACTACACCAGAATCCAGTGTGGTGCTCAATGTTGCAGGGATCTGTAGGAATGCGAATAATACCTTCAAATTCAGTGTGTTCAGAGATGTTGCTGAAGCCTGGATTCAGATTATTTCGTATTGAATATATGCCTATACAATGCCTGTGTCAGTACTGCATTTAAGTCTGTGTTTAACTCTCAGCTCATGCATAATCTCTTTGAAATTATCTGGGAATTAAGCACTAGGAAATCAGCTAAGAGTTAACAGCTGAGTTGAACAATAGTACTAATCACTCAGCATCAGCTAATTTAACAAAAAGGAATATTGCCATGTTTGCCTTGTGTTCAGTTTGCTTTTGGGCATATTCCTTTTTTGTAAAAGTGTTTTTCTTAGAAACAAGTTCGCCTGTGAAGACTGAAACTAAAGCTAGGTTTCCTACAGATTTCTTATCTCCAAGGCAATTTAGTTTCTCAGAAAGTGTAAGCTCTGAAGATTACCCTGTGAGGAGGGTATTTCTAGACACTTTCTCCCAAATAGATTTCTTCTGAGTTTAGCAGAAGTTATGCTCATGGCGTAGCTATCTCTCCTGGCAGGAAACCTCTCTGTCTGATGCCATTTCACATAACTCGCAGAGTCTTAGTGTCTCTAAGATCTTTGCCTCCGACTGAATTCACTGAGCGGTTCAAGAACAAAGACTGTGGTCTGACAGATGGGTGAGTTCACAGGCGCTGTATCACACTGGAAATTTTAAAGTGAAATACGGTTGTTTTCAGAAAAGGTGTCTTGTCCACACTTTTATATCCATTTAGATCACTTTACCCAGTTCTACCAAATGAAGTCTTCTTAACCCTACTCTCAAAATGTAAAACCAGCAGAACATATATAAAGCACAATTACTTGAGTAGCCTTGGAGAAGGAATGTCAGTTATTGACTAAACAGTCTGTTCAATAAAAACTGTTATTATTTGACCAATTCTAAAACCAGTCAAGGAGTACATTAAAAATATCTACTAAAAAGTGTTTTACATCTCAGTTTTCTTCATCCAATTTCAACTACTAATGACAGAGGAATATATTTAAGTTCCTTCTAATGGGTGCATAGTTTATTGAGGTTTTTTCTCCAAAATTAACATCTGGAAAGTTGGAGCTGGAAATGTCATGACGATTAGAAACTCTGTGAGTTTCTATTCCAACATTTAGCAGAAATCAGTATCTTAAGAACAGTGTTAGATTTTTTTCATTTCTGGTGTAGAAATACAAGTAGGTACTTTACTGCATGCCCAATTTTGAGCCACAGGTTGATTGGAAATACATGTTCACTAAAGCATTGCTGTGACTGTAACAGAGAAAATTAAAAGAACATCAGCTAACTTCTATGGTAGCTTGCATGCAAACAAACCCCAAAATATGGCCTGTAAAAGTATTTAGCTACAGTCTGTATTGTGATATAAATACCAAAACATAAGGGATGATTTGTGAATGACATTAAAAAGACAAGGTGGTATTTTTAAAAGTGTCTTTTTATATCGTTGCTACCTTCTTCAGGTGCTCTCAGAAAGTTGGACCACAGGAGGCCTTAGTCCTTAAGCAACTGCTCTCATTTTATTTAGTGTTCAGTAAAAAGCCAATACACTGAATACTTGCTAGGAGAGGGTTCTGTGAGTGAATAGGTGGACTTGGAACCTGCTAAAGCAAGGAGTGTTTCTTTTCTGTGCTACTTCTGTCCAGAGAGAGCATGATTATGGGGCTAAACCCAACGGGGCTCAGCCACCGACTTCTGGGATGGCTTTGTTTAAGATGACTGAAGGCAGAAACTGCCAACTAATTTTCTAGTTAGATGCACTAAATAGGTGCATCTGACTCTACTACTACAATGGCTAAACATGAACAAACACATTAGAAGTTGTCCTTCCTTTCTTCTCTTTTTTTTTCCTACACCAAACCCACTATGACACTGGCTGCTTTAATGGACTGTGCCTGTCCTTCATCATTTTTCTTCCTTGTCTGTGACTTGAAGGAATGAAGATGACTTGTTACTCTCTGATCTGTTACAAAAGCCTAATATAATAACACCATTACCAAAATTAACATGTAGAACAATATTAACAGATAATTGTCCCTGTTCCAGCTTTTCATCTGGAAAATGGTACTTGTAATATTTCCTCACTTCAGAGAAATCATACATATGAATTCATCAGCTTTACAAGTACCTTAGACATCACAGTGATTATGAGTATTGGAAGTTAATTGCATAGAGCCAATTAGCAGCCAACTCAGCAAGTCACCTTAATGGAGGTAGACTGTTGGCAGCCAAAGAGCCCATAGAGTTACCAGTTACTGGAAAACTTATACCTTGCCAGCTGGGTCTTGGCTGGAACTTGCCATCTGATTTACATGATTGCCTACCCAAGACACAGAAACCTAATGCAGACCGCTGAACTGAAATAGAGTTTATTTCAACAGTTCCCAGAAATCCATGGCTTTGTCCTTTGTCCACACCTCTATTTTCTGTTAATTTATGGGAAAAAAATAAAGGCTTAGGAAAGGGGAGAGGCGTTTGCTTTTTTTTGCTTTCTTTTACGTTAAGGAAATGGTTCAATATCCTACATGAAGAAAAGAAGGCTTGGAAGAAGTTACAATTGTACTGCACAGTTCATTGATAAAATTGAAAGAAGAGTATCTGCATTTCTTGTGTTCATTTTGTCCTAAAAGCTCTTGAAACTGTAATTAAAATATGGTAAGGAAACAGTCTCTGCTAATGGATCATCTGTTTTCTATACTACATGTTCCCATCACTACTGAAAAGGATATGTCAAAATTGGGAAGGAAGAGTGCATTTGTTAAGATTCCCTCAGGCACAGACACTGAAATTTGCTGGAGTACCCAATGGCAGCTAAATTCTCCAATTTTGGAAGTAGCCTGATTCCTAAACATCAAGCTGGAAGTCTAACAACTCTGCAAATCACTTGGGTGTACACACAACTTGAAAAACAGGGAAATAGATTATATCTACCTTTCCTCTGCAGGCTAGAGCAACTATAATGTTTAGTACAACTGTTCATATTGAATTCACAGAATAAATGAGAATCAATTTACCAAGAGCAGAAATGGTGTTCAGGAGTAAACACAGCAATATTAACATTGCTAATTCAGTGCATCCCATGAAACTATGTCATAGGTCTCTGGACTGTGAGTGAATAAGAAAATTCGTTGCATGGCTGCATTAGTTGCCTGGAGAAGAAGCAATCGTTATCCATCCTGATTCTGTTAAGAAGACTAATTCAGTAACTGGAAAACAACATGAGACTTATATTAAGTTAGGTGCATATTAGTGTACCCCCCAAAACTGAGACATAATGCAGAATAACATGAATGTGGTCACTGTCTGCAATATTCCGTGGTAGCACATGGCAAACCAGATTTGATATCCATTGCCATTTCTGCCGATTTAATACCACCTAGCAGAAACTCAAATTCTCGTTTCAACTAACTCAGATTTAAAGATGAGTCATAGCACCCTAGGTCATAGTAAGTAACTTGGACACTGATGCTATATAATTCCAGTTTGATATTATGAATCATGTTTTACTATACTCTTAGATTTCTTATGTGAACAGCCAGGAATATTTCTGTACGTCTATATATAATCATTCTTGTCTGCATATATGGTTAGTCAACACAAGACTCAATCTTTCCTGGGGAAAATAAAAAATATCCAATACATTCCTCCCACTTGAAATGCATTTTCTCCAAAACCAAGCCTGAAGTAAATGGGTTAAAAAGTAGAATATCCTCAGAACTTAGGCAAACAAATCCAGAATGAACATTAATGTCAAAACTGAGTGTCAGAAAGAAGCTTTATGCAAGGGAGGATACATAGTTTCTTGGGGGATACCAGGACTTCTATTTCACAATGTTTGTTCATAGAGCCAAAGGAAAATGGTCATGGAAAACAAAGCAGGTTTCATGTTTTAGAGGTGAAATCATGAGGCTAGAGGTCTGACATAGAAAACTTGGCATCCTGAAAATACATTGTTTCAGTCCAGTCTAGTAGTGTAGGAACCATGAAGTTTGGACTAGCACACGAACATTTGGTCTAGTTTCACAGCTTCCTTGTGAGGTTTAATGTAAAAGAATGCTTTTAGTGCAAAATGAACTCTTCTTGAAAAGGTAAATGCTCCCACAAGACTGGGACTCTAAGAAAAGAGGTGGCCTTGAAGGATTGGCAGTGATCCTATGGTCTAAAGCCGCTGGATGGCCTTTGCCTTCTCTGTATACGGGCAAGAGAATTGGAGTCAAGGAAGGACACTAGGAAAGACAAAGAAACAGCAATGGAGCTGATCTCGGTGCAGTAGCTAGAGAGTTTTAGTCTAGGACATGGTACCCCAAAAAGCAAGCTGGTTAGTGCCACACCAGGGAGCTCTTGTAGAGGTGGGACACTCCAAGAATTTAGAAATGAGCTGTAGGTTTGCTGACAAATACTACTTCTGCTTTAATTTCCAATTCCAAGCCGAATTAAGTGTTTTTAAGCAGACTGGACCCAAGCTTGTCTACTCTATATTTTGCCTAATGCTCATGTATTTTTAGATACCATCTTAAGGGTTCACTGGAAAGTCCAGGGCTGGACAAAATATTCATGTTTGCTGTGATTCTATCCCTTGTAGCTCACTGCAGTAGGAAACAGTAGCACTGGCACAAAAACAAAAAAAGTTGCAATGCTGTATCTGTAACAGGAGAATGCAATGTCTCTCCCATTAGTGGAAATATAAAAATAACGAGCTCTCCAAATTTGCTACTGGAAGCAAGAATGGTCATTCACTTAAAAAACCTGTAATGGCTGTTATTTATATAGCTTACTTTAATCTTACAAATGCAGGAACAAGATGTCCATGATTCATGGTCTTTAATTAATGCAATCACAACCCATAGGCAGACATCCTTAAAACCAGCGTTTTTTCAGCCTGTTGTCTCTGAGCAGTAGTCTTCAGATCTCTTGCAGGTAGCAAAAACCACTCTGCAGCATACCTCCAGGTATAGACCTGAGGTCCCCACAGGCAAGGAAAACTAATGAAAAAACCCTCTTCTTTCCTCAATGTACAGCATCTAAATACTGTACTAAATTGTTTCAAAAGGGGGCGGGTTTTGTGTTTGTCATCCATAGGTGCTCCAAGTGGGATTTTCAAAGTGCCTCGTGATAGAAACTGTATCCCCTCTGCAACTGCAAACCAGCCGACACACTCTCCCAGCTTGCCAATAGCCCCAGTACCAATTTCAGTGTAGGTTATGGTGATGTGGCTTTTTTTCACGTTGCACAGGACCACCTGGGACTCTGAGAATTTAGCAACAAAGATGAGATGCCCTCATATAATCTGTATCTCAAGCCAGAGAAATCTTTTTAAACTTCTGTTTTGTGGAGCCATGATGTATTTTCAGTAGAGGTGTGGATTCCTGTACAAAGAATTTGAGTCTTTCCTTATATAACCTTCAGGGGACTTAATAAGCTTTCATCCACAAATCCCCCTGCTTCTAAAGCAGAGGAAAACCAGCTACACTATGCCTATAAATATTCAATACAGTATGCAATGATTATTCCTTTGCAGTGTATATGTATGTTTAAAATCACAAGCAGGCACCAGACTTCTGTTCCTAAATCACACAGGAGTGCCTTTGAATGCCATCCCTAAGGCTTGGGCCCCTTGACACTTCCACAATGGAAATAATAGTATTAGTGGAACATTCTGTGACAATCCTATCTCCCAAAATTCACCCCAGACCACACATTTTTTAACTAAGGTGGAATCAGTCTCTCTGTTTGCTTTTCCTGAGTAATAAGTCATTTCTGAAAGGATTAAAAAATGATGAATGGACCTTAGATGCCCGATCGTTATACAAAGGCACCGTCTTCTCATTACAACAGACACACACACAGCCTAAACTTCATTCCACTTACCCACCTACAGATTTCCACATAGGAGATCCACATTTACCATTTCTATTATTTTAAAAGGAGCTGTCATTATTTCAGATCTTTGCATATAAATGCTTTTCCTGACTAGACATCTGTGTGACTAAAATGAAAGTGTTTCCTTTCAGGTGGTTTTTGCTAGTAGCTTTTTTTGCCGCTTTCACCTTCAATGTAATTTCTGTAACCCTGTGTAGAGACCTGCATTGTGCAGCTAAATTACTGCACCATCACAGCTCTGCTGATACCAGTAGGGCTGTGTGAGGATTATAAAGGTTCGTCTGGCCGACTACAGCACTTTTGAGGGCTGTAAGACAAAAATGCAACGTGGTCTGAGCATGTATGCTGGAGTGACCATGTGGTATTTGAAAGAAACTGCAAAAAACAAAAACCAAAATTCTAATCTTTGTAACTTGCCTAGTTAGCCTAGTGAAATGTGAATCAGGCGAATATTTCCAGACACCTTTGTCTTGTAGCTAGGTGGTTGAGTACTTTGGTGACAACCTACATTTGCAGATCTTTGAGCCAAAGGGATTTTCATCTGTGACCTTCACCTGAGAAAGTTACTGTTATTCAGGGCTTTATACAGCATCATTTTTAGCAGGAGGTTGGAGGGAAAATGCTCTGTTAGCTTCTTGCCATGCGTACAGAAGTAGGTCTAAAGAAAGCATATGGCTTGACATCAGTCCTGGAAAGGAGAATGGGACATAACTGTCATAGAGATAATTGGATTAAGTTTCATGACTGCATTCTTGAACACTGGTATTCATATTAGGGATTATTCATGCCACCTATTTTAGGCACCTCACTGTAGGTATTTAAGATACTAAGTCACTCTCCCTGTGCTCCATTTATAGCCAATAGAGGAAAACACTCTGAGCTGCCTTTAAGTTTCACTGACTTGTAGACAAGGATTCAATTCTTAATTTAGATCCCTAAAGTTGACTATATAAATCCCTCCGGTGTGCGTATGTCACCAAATATGTCAGGATTATTATTCATCTTTGACAACTAAGAACCTAATCTTCCACTGTTTCAATAAGACCTCAGAAGGCTCTGACTCAAAACCCATCCACAAATACGAAGTTTTACAGAGAAGGTATTTAACAGTATTTATTTATTTATTTATTTTTAAGCACAGCAAGGCTTATCAACTTGTTACCTGATAGAAACATGTGATTGTTTCTTTTGTGCTCAGCTCTGTTTCTAAACAGCCATCTGGAATTTGTCCAAACTTTTCTGGGCTCTGCCCAAAACACAATTTATTCAAGAGGGGTCTGGAAAAAAGGTATAGCTTCAGTGACAAGTTATTCCAAACCTGTGCAGTAACACTACAACTGTAGGATTAACCTTAAAAGAGAACCTTTGCAGTGCAGATAACTGCTGTGCCCCACTGCATTAGCAGAAAGAACAACCTGAAATTGCTGAATGATGCAGTGTGGATATGGATGCATTTTATCAGCTCATTCTGTTTCTGCATGCATTTAATACACACACACATGCAGACAAAAAAAAAAAAAAAAAAAGGGGGCTTTGTCAATGTTAAACTGAGGTGACTAAACTTCACAGTCCAAACTTTGAAAACCAAAAGAAACTTGCAAATGAGTCATTTATTTCTCCATTCCCATTAAGTCAGGCAGGCAGTAGCAAGAAAGAGAAAAGGGTGAAGACCTGCTTAACAAGAACAGGAATAGTCAAAATGGAATGGAAATTGTATCTGGACAAACCCCCAAACATTTCACTTCCAAGTCAGACTTTTTGGTACTTCTTAAGTCACAGGGATAACAGCACTGAAAAGCAGAAATTATTAGTTGATCATGCCGATTTCTTAGACTAAGAGGTTACTGATAATGAACACAAGCAATTTTTCTTGCAAGATGTTTGTACTTTTCAGTATTTTACATGTATGTGTGTCTAAGTATTTTTACAGTCATTTATGAACTGAGGAAATAATGTTAACAACAAAAATCAGATCCCATCCACTGGATGTACCAGGACAGCTTTTTATCTACTAGATTTAGTAGATAAAGTAGATTTAGTATAGCCTTAACTGTGGAGATAAGTAATGTACCTCTACATTTTAAGATGGTGTTGTTCTATGTATGGATATTTTCCAGTCTTCAATGGAAGAACTGATTTCTATACATTTTCATTTCCAGCTCACATAGGCAGGGAGAAAACTGGGAACTGATGCCGCATGTAGAAGGAATGGAGAGTCTTCTTAGAAAATGGCTTTCCCATGCTACAGAGACAGGGATTGTATAAACACTGGTTTTCTAATGTGTTATGGGATTGTTGGAGTTCCTGCTATGTTACTACTAAGTCCAGAAAAACAATTTAAGGTACATTAAATACGGTAATTTCATACTGCTAGTTAGGAAATTGTCTCTCCAGTGATATCTGATGTCAACTGAAATACAAAAATGTCATTTGCTGCTCAGTCTTTGTTTTAATGAAACACGCAAAATATTAAAAAATCAAGGGGACGTCTTCTCATTTAAATCTTTACTCAAGAGCTGCAAGGCCATGGACCTTTGCTCCTGGAATTCAGTAGCAGATCCCCTGTGAAAAAGCTGGAAAGAAAAAGTGGCTTTTTCTGTCAGCCCTAGCATGGAATCCAGTGTCACCACTTCTGAGGCCAGCTTTGTATATAACCCTGGAAAAGTGAAGGTCTTTTAGTGTTTTGTTCATCTCTCTAACAGCAGAATACCATGTCACCTCTTCCATCTTTCATTTACAGAATCAATTTAAATTTGAGTTCCTGGATTTCCCTGACAGAAGCACATGCAGGCACACAGCAAGCCTGACACATTTTAAATGCTGAGTTTGTTAGATGGCACAGCACATTTGGAGTAAGCCTCTCAGTACTGGCTGCATGGGACCCGTGAAAACTGTACTATGGCACTGATCCACTCATGAAATGGATACGTTTCCAATCTCTGATCATCTCCTCTGATGAGTTTTTACAGTGCTGTGATTACTCAAACTCCCTATGAAACATCAAATAATTTTCTTTGCGTCAAAGAGTTATTAGTGGCAAATCTCATTGCTCTAAGTCAGAAACTCTCATGAAATTTTAATGCACAGAAGACAACACAATGATAAAACTATCCACCTGAAATCTTTGCTTTGCAAAGGTATCTAATCTAATATTAATAAGTGTCAACCACATCAGCTGCACATCAGCCTAGTTTCTCTGAAGGGTCCTCTCATAATATTATGCTGCAAAATCTTACCTCTCTCAAACACTGAAGCTTCTTAAACAAACAAATCAGTAGTGACTCCTGTATCTTTGCAACCTGGCTGCAAGTGAAGACTGTCTCTAAGTCCCCCTGTATGGGTATGCTGGTACTTAGAACTTGGCAAGGTAACTGGAACATCACAAACGTGGTTTTCATCAAGTACCTCCCAAATGCCCAGTCTGCTTTCCATGCAGTAAGTAAACTGGGTTTGTTCAAAATATGGTGCCTTCTGCACCCCTCAGGTGTTTTTCAAAAGCACTTACTGTCTCTTCTACAGCAAACTTTTGTTCAAACCAAAGTTTGGGGTTGTGTGGGCATGTAGCACCTTGGATAACAGGGATCTGGTTATCGAGTGGGTGAGACAGAGGTTCCATGTTGGCCATCTTCTGAGGCCTTGGAGCAAACGGGTGGTTGATGGAAATGGGCACAAAAGTGTTTTGCACTGTGTCTGGGGCAGGGGAATGTGAGCATATGTTACCTCAAGTATGGATTTTCTGTCAACAATGGCATTAAAACACGTATTGCGCTCTGAAGCTAGCTTACTGTTGACCTCAAACCATCTCCAAAGGCATGTAATATGGAGCAGCTAGTGTGTTTAAAATTAGACTTCAGCTCATTGCCTACAACCTTCTTCTGGATACATAAACTCCACCATTGAAAATAACTTTTAAGTGCTCTTGCTGGGAGGAATACTCACTCTCCTACATAGACCAAAGCTATAAATTATCAACATTTAGAGTTGGGAGTGGAGGATGGGGAAGGGAGCAGTGGAGAGGAGGAAAAGAAGGCAGTACAATTTACTCATTATGAAAGGCAAAGTGTATTCCACTAATACACCAAAAGGGAAAAATAATTTCCCTTTTGGGGGAGATCATATGCCAATAGAGAAATTGTGATTTGGGATAAAGATCTTGAGGCCAACTGAAAAAGCAAATAATATGTTGACAGTTTGATACTGGCTAGATTGGTGCCTGTTTGTGTGAAGATCTTACATATTGCATCATATTCTGCATCATTTATAACTGCAATTTACAGAAAGACTTCTTAGGCTACAAAACCTGGACCCTGTAGACAGTACAAAGTTAATGCTTAGTTACAGCAGAAATAGGCAAGATAGAGGAAGAGAATTACAGCAAATTTTATAACAATGAGGAAAAGAATACACTGAACCCAGGGCAACCACCATGATGGAGAGAGTCCCCAGCACACTATGAGGATTGGCAATACTCATACGCTACAAGTATCTTTGCTCTCCTCTACCTGGAGAAAGCTGCAGGCCACCTGCGCAGGGTCTAATTTTGAGAGAAAGCACATTCTCAGATGAACTCCTAATTCCTTAGGTAAAAAAGTAAACTCACATGACTGAGCATTACATTCATGGACATTGCTGAGCAAGGGATGACCTCAGAAGAGAGAAAGACGGCTCTCCAATGCATCCAGAGACTAAAGCAATATTCCACTTCCTCAGTGAACATCAAGGATGTCTTTGAAATAGCTCCATTAATATTTTACTGAGTGAAGTGCCCACAGCATGAGGGCACAGAAAGCTTTCTTTCCCTCTGTGGCCTTCACAGCTCTCCCAGAGTCCAAATTTTTGGGACAGACTCACATTAGCAGATGAGCCAGAGCACCTTGGCAGGACTGGGCATCTCCAGAGCCTCCATGATTTGAGAGGAGGACACTCACTGCTACCAGGGAGATGCTTCAGCATGCTCTGGAAAGGTTCCCTCTGTAGGAGATGAGAGACAACTCCAAGAAGAATATATGTGCTACTTGCTAGTCATTGCTTACCAACAAACCACACTCAGACACATCTTCTTGAACTGGAGGGAGCGTCAGAGTCAAATCAAACTGCTGACTGACAGGACAGCACAAGCTGTCAGCTGGAAAGCCATGGCACTAACTCCAGCAGAGCACATCTCAATAGATTACAATGCATTAGAAGTATTAAAGCACTTCAGCTTGCGTAGTTTAGAAGTTATGAGCACAAAGGGCATTTGCCTTTTAATAATGTTTTTATGAGCTGCCTGAGTGGTTTGCAAGAAGTTCAATATCCACTGCTGCATACCATTACTGCTGTATTTTCTAGAAGACTGCTTGGGAAACACAAGAAAGAAAATGACTGTGATCAAAGTGAAATTACAATACACAATTGCATTTCTGTGAACACTCTACCCAGCTAATACAAATAGACTGGAAAAAATTGATTCAACAAGATCCATCAGAAAAACAAAGCAGTGCTTCCAAAACCATATCCCTTACAGGTATGCTTTTAAATAACTCTATACTTCACTTATGTGGTTTATAATGTCAGTATAAGTTTGAAAGGATCTGGAAGAGAAACTGGTTTTGAGTTCTTTCATCGGACCTCTTTGTGTGCAGATAATGTCACAAACAAAATATTTTGCTCTTGCTCAGGACTGATTTGATCATTCTGAAATATCACAAACTAATGGACTACCTACTCTTGCAAGATAGGATTGCGCATTTCCAATTGTATTTCCAAATCCTTAAACACCCACTCATTAGTATATCAAATACATTTTCAAATAAGTGCTTTGTCAGGTTAGCATTGTTTTCAGCAAACAATGTTTCCGCAATGCATTTTTTGTGCTTTGAAGAAAATGTTCTTGAAAAGATAGTGATGTTATAAATTCATCGGATTGCTGGATTTATACAGTCTGTGGCTTATGTTGTCTATTTATCCTAAGAGATTGCTAAAAATATTCACATCCCCTCTTGGTTGACCATTCATTGCTCCAGAAGTGGAGAAAGGCACTGATCTGAATGAAGCTTTTCCCACAGAGTTAGATTTTTGGTGTGAATTGTAAATAAATATGAAAGTTCATACTCATTCACTATTTCTGAAGACATTCCAATTTTGGAACTTTTCTAGGATGCTGACTGAGAGGATGTGGAAAAGGCGCAAGTAAATTGATTTTAGCTTTTAAATGAGAGTTGTAGTTTACACTCTTTATACTCATCAATATCACTGAATTACGTACAGGGAAAATCCAAATTTATGTTTTTTCACCTCAAAGATACCCAGACCTTTTTGGTCAGGAAAAGAAGCCAGACATTTTGAAAAAACAAATATCCTTTATGGTTTTAGCATGCTGTGGTTTTAGTTTTGGGCTGGGATTGCAGCCTCTACCCAGCTGCTGGCTGGCTTACCCCTTAAATCAAAAATCGCATGACACTGGTGGGAAAATTTGACTCCATTTTAGCAAAGCTCTGTGCAGGTCTCAGAGGCTCTGTGTGCCCTCATATTGGCCTCAGGTTGAACTGTTTGGGACTCCAAGGAAGGAGTGTGCACATCCAGCTCTGTCAGAGAGGTCTGACTTGGCCACACCAACAAACATGTGATGCGCCAGGTCTATGCTGTGCCACAGCCAACAGACATGGTGTCGTGGGTGGCATAGGCACACCCTTTATTTCTATTAGTAATGTGCTTTGGGAAAACCAAGCAGCAGCATCTCTAAGTCTGGCTGGCAAAACACTGGCCCTGTTTAATATATCTTTTCCTAAATTACTTTCTTCAAAGCAACCCATTTTTTGGACAAAGTAGATTGCAAGAAGAGCAGTTGGGTTTATATTCCTATCACGCTTGGCACACACTGTGCGGCACAGGGAAACGTGAAGGGCAAGAGGTGAACTCAGGCTTTTCTTTGGGGCCCCAGAGCAAAAGCAGACATTAGGATGGCTGGTATTTTGATAACCTTTCCTGTGTCCCAGTGGTAGCCCTGCATATGCTTTCTAGATACACTCAGCAGCCAACAGACTGAACTATGTATTTTTTACATTGGCAGCAGACGGCTTTTGCAGTGTCAATTTATGCCGGTTTATAGGAAGGCTTAATTCTTGTTTTGACAGCTACAGAATTGTTCTGTGGTCCTGAAGGACTGATTATGGTTTTCCTACCTTCAGCCTGTTTCAGACATGCAAATCCTAATGACAGTTGTGCTATGTTTGTTTTTGTTTTTAATAAAAGGTGCTTGGCAGCCAAGCTGCATAACCCTTTGGGTCCAACATTTCAGCATTAAGAGGGAAGTGGATTTCTTTCTGAATTGCTTGGAAAATATGTTGCCTCTAAATTATATGAATTCCTGTTTGAAAGTACAGGCAGGATTGTCATCTGACAGAGGCGACGCTTATTTTACAGTTACTCTATGTGAGAGTTTGACTTCTGTTGATAAATGAAGGTAGGTGTGCTGAGTTTTCTGCCTGGCTTCTTCGTATGCTGGCAGTAAACGTTGAGAGACAGGATTCTGTGAGGACGGTGCTGCCAGCAGTATGGCCATAATGACTATGCTTTATTCGGAATCACCACTTAGGATCTCATTAGCTCCTGTTAAAAGACATGACTAAACTTTTGACATTAGATGTACAAATATATCATTAACACCTTTTAGTCCATCATCTGTACTGCAGCATTTCTAATTGCAATCGAATGGAAATTATGCTGGAAATAAACTTTGCATACACTAAAAAGCACTGAAACAAAAAGTTACATTAAGAACATAGGGATTTTTTCTATTTCCTTCTTGTATATTAAAGCAGTGCTATTTATTTATTATTCTGAGTTAGACTGTCTTTGTGCCACCATCAACTTTTTCTTTTTCCCATCTTTCCAAAGGGCTGTAACATTTTCATGTGGTATTTCCTCACCTGCCAATCCGTGTGACTCACATTCATGTGTTTTACGGGTTTTCTGTGGAGAGTTACTTCCTTTAACTCCATTGCCTAGCTGGTTAGCAAATGCTTACGAAGGATTAATAGGATTTATGGAATTCAAGTCAAAGATATCACATATGGCGCTACAGAGACTTAGTTATTCTAGTAAGACCAAATACTTAGAAGTCCATTTTGGACAAGTTCAGCCCAGTTATCAAACTGAGATCCAGACTGTATGTAATGAAATCTTCAGTCTGTTCTGACATTACTATATACTTAATGGAAAACAGCTCAGTGTACATTTGTGTGTGCTACCTTTTCCACATTATGATTTTACAAGGCAATTCTTCAATTAATCTTACCAGAATGTTTTTGTTCATGCTATCAGCAAACACCAGGGGAGACAAAGCAGGTACAAAAATGGGAATGAACATTGTTCTACTGTTCTGTAATTGCAAGCCTAAGGTTGGACAAAAATTGAGCTGCAGCATGCAATATCACTGCTTGAGCATCATGGGAATCTGATTTACAGTTTGCCATGAGGGAGGAAAGAAGGCTTTATTCTTACTATTCCTACTTAGACTAAATTCTCTACATCAATGATATCTGAGCCTACTAAGACAGGATTGTAAGAAGTGCAGGTATTCAGTGACATTAATCACTAGAATGCCTGAATTACACCAACAGAAAATATTCCCAGGATAGTCCACATTTTTTGGATGAGAACAATCATGCAGCTGCTGTTGTGACCAAGATATGAAGATACAGTCCTTAAAATACTTGAGGTAAAGAATTTCCAAAAGGATCAGTAAGGGGGATTCAGAGGAAATAACGAAAGAAACTATCTACAAGATGTTGGGAAAGGACAGAATTAAAATGGACTTAGAAGACAGAATTAAAATGGTATCTTAGAAGGTATATTTCTTCTTGAAAATGCTAGAAGTACAGGCACCACTTGAAATAAATGAAGAGGCAATGAATTACAGTGTGATTTCTATGTCCTTTGAGGAGGAACGTCTTTGCTTTCCAGTGCGTAAAACAAGCTGATCCTTAGGAGCTTTTCTTCTGCATTTACACTGAGCCGGCCTCCCCTATGCAAGATTTTTCCCCCCAGTGCTTTTGTTCTTACTACCTGTTCTGCTTTGCCCAAAGGAGGAAAGGGGAGTTAAATTAATGAGTTGCATCTGAAATATATTTTCCCAACAGTTAAATAATAGTGATGGAGCACTTGTTCTTGCTTAACTTTGGCTTACATATTCAGGCATGCATAAGTCATGTTTGTATACCTAGAGAAGCTTGTTTCCTTTTTCAAAACCTGCAGCCACAGGACTCAATAAAACAAGAATCTTAATTATGTTTTTCTCAGGTTGGCTGTTATGTTTTATAAACAGCTGCTGAAACTCTTTGTCCACTCTTCAAATCCCAGTGTGAAACTATATTCCACTGATTCTATACCGTCCTTTCAAAAAAAGTCTCTCTTTATACAGAAATTCCCGCTGAGCAATTGCACAGAACAAAATAATGTTTGATCTAGTAGACCATGGTCTCATCTACATGTAAGTTACACAAGATGGTAAGTGGGAACTTTGTCTTAACATTCAAAATTATCAACTTCATCTGCCCCCACACATTCCCTCCAAGGGGAACTGCCAATTCCAAACCACAGGATCAGCAGAGGTCTGAAGAAGGGGCATTTGAATGGAAATCATTTGCCTCATCCAGTGTAACAAAATTTCCTGTCACTTCCTATGAGCTGAAGGAGAAAAAAAGCATAACTTCTGCCACTGAAAAAAATCTGCACAGCTTTAACAGGGGAACAGAACCCTTTCTGATTGGTTCATGATACATCCTGACTTTACAAGAAAACAATTCTCCAGTCAGTTCTTCACCTTTACAGGGGGAACCAGTTTCTCTGAATGACTGAAACCACTGCTGATGTGGATGACCTGGTATTATAAGCTAAATCTACCTCCTTGCTCACCCTCCGCTGCATTTGATGTGCCGCTGCTGTTCCAGTTGTCCTGCCCTGTTTAGTCAGGTGCTGTGCCTCCTCCTGCAGCACTACTGATTTGAGTCTAGCCCCTCCAGCTGTATTCCCACAGCCAGGGTGGGGTGGGAAGGAATGGTAGGAAGAGATTTATTAATAACAGTAAACTAAACAAAACCTTAATGCCCTCCACAGTGGCAGGGCATGCTGAAATTTAATTCCTAGGGACCTGCTCTCCAGCTCTCTTGTAAATGCTGTTTCTTAAGAGGTTAACATTGTGCAGTCCATGCTTTTCTCAGCCCTTCATCTTTTAACCTGGATGAGCTCTGGAGTGAGGCTGGAGCCTCACTGCATCCACCCTTTACAACATCTAGCCTAACAAGGCCTGCCTCACCTCAGGAGGATGGGGACTTCAGAGCAGAAATGTAAGAAATGCAATAAATAAACAAAATGCTCACCTAGTGCAACAAAATTTCCTGTCACTTCCTATGAGCCAGAAGAAGAAAAAAAGCATCACTTCTGCCACTGAAAAAAATCTGCACAGTTTTAACAGGGGAACAGAACAGGATTCCTCTAGAAAATTTTCAAGTGGGTTTTTGTTTCATCCATTACATTCTGTGTTCTGCTCCAGGCTGCCAGGCCCAAAGGAGAAAACACACAAGAGCAGCGTAGTACACATCGTTGTTTCATGCAGCAAACCTGTTGCCTCACCCATGCTCCAGCACAAGCACCGCAGCAGAACAAAGCGCTCATGGGTGAGCTTGCTGATTCCCCACGAAAGCTTAGCGCACCCCCAATTTTGTCTCACACTTCTCCCCACTTTGCCAGGGATTCTCCAGCAGAGAGCTGGGATGCTTGCACCATCTAAGCACAACCACCTCTGCTTCACATCAACACTTCTAAAAGAGTTAAATTCAGGGTGGACAGGTTCACGGCAGCCCCTGGGGGTGCCAGCCATCCCCCCCATTGGCCCCATCTCCAACATCATGTGGAGATGCTCTGCAATGTTGGAGCAAGGGACTGCAAACAAACTACCACAAACTCACACAAATGCACCTGGAGGGATTGCAAAGAGGACGAACAGGCTATCAAAGGGTGAAGGCGTGAGGGCAGCTCTCGCCCCTGGGCCCTTAGCACCCAGCCATGCCCCACGTGCAACCCCTTGCTGCAGCATGGCTGCCCAGAGAGGCACTGCACCAGGCTCCCGGGAGCTCAGTGCTTTAAGAGCTAAAATGTAATAATTTTAAAAGGTATGTTCTAGGTATCTTGCAAGTATCTTGTCTCACACATGCCCAGAGCAGGTACATAACCTATTTCACCGTCAATTGCTGAATGAGAGCAGAGGGCTGGGTACATTTTCTATCTAACATGGTCACAAAATTATTTCTAGTGCAGTGAATACTTGCAAAGCCATGTGTGGTGTTTTCAGTGGAAAGCGCAGACTAAGGGAAGAATGGGAATAAGATTGTAATGAAATGAGCTGCAGGGGTGTCTGCAGGAGGTAGGTCAGCTTCTCCTGCTCTCTCTACCCTGTCTCTGTCCACGAGCCAACCTGACACTTCAGGAACCCTAAGTACACTTAAATTTAAATTGCTTGCACCTCAGGTCTCTAACAAAATCAGCTAGGGGGGTTTACTGACTTGCAAGGCAAGTTCACAGCACTGAGTCTTAGCTGACAGCACATCAAACGTGATACAGAACAACAGTGGCTGAGCAGCGATGGCTGCCTCATTACTTCAAAAATCACAGACAGGACCTTATTGCTGTAATAGGGCAGCGATGCCATTTTTGTTTTTAAGGGTCTATCACTCTGTTGCAGACAGGTGTTAGTAATCTGCTGCCTCTGATGCTTTCAGAGGATGTGCTCTTTGAGGAGTGGTAGGTGACAGGAATGCACATGGTGAGGTCCAAACAAAACGAGCCATGTGAAATACTCAGCCCTGACGAGGAACTCGCACCCCCTGTCTTGCCTTACAAAATGTTGCTGCTGCTGCTGTGCCTTGTGCAGCTTGGTGCTGTCAACAAAGCGGAACAAAACATGCCTTGTTAAAATGGAATCACTCTGTAAATGACGTGAAAAAAGGGATGAAATTTCAGTAAGAGGCACAGCTTCACCAAAAAGTCATGGATCACCACATCCAACTTAATAGGACTGTTCTCATCAGGGGAAAAAATGATCAAACTGCAGCTGAGATGATGTGTGGAGCTTTTTAACCCACTGCAGCTTACCAGCACTCTGCTCTCCACTTCTGACAGAAAAGATTTTCAGCATCTTTAGGGTAAGTGTCTTAAGGGAAGAGTGGTGTCAGTACTAATAATCAAATGATAGAGATATTTTCTTGCAGACCTTCTAGCACAGATTTTTGCTTTAACCTCCTTAGTTGTAATGAAAGAAATATCCTGAAGTCTGCACAGCATACATCCCTTTGGCAATCCCATCAAGTCAATGAATTTCTATGAACAGATTAACTGGGACAGTTGTAACCTGTCTCTATTCCCATGCCAGATCACTAATTACCTCCATTTGTTTTCTATAATGGACTTCTATCTCAGCAGAGGATTTTTTGCCACAAAAATTTTTCTCACTCGCAGCAACAGCAAACCTGTATTCAGATTTCTCCCTCCAAGGACAGTGTTTCTTTTTTCACATTTTTGTGCTTGTTGGTCATACAAGGCAGTGCCCACCACCCAGGTTGCTGCAATCACATCCTGAACTGAGCAGTTCCTCTACTCAAATGCATAGAGGCAATGCCTGCACTCAGTCATGCCCATAAAAAATCCAGAAGGATTTTACTGAGCATGACAGAATCTTGGGTAAAATTGGTCTTTAGGGCCCAGGATTTTCACAGGTTGTTTCAGTACCTGCCGTATTTCCCAGCCATAGATGCTCTAGCACTATATTCAGCATATTTCAGTCTCCCCTAGGAACAGACTCAGACATTTTTTTGGTCTTTTTGATAAATGCTGTTTAAAAATGCTGCATTTTGAAATGCTGACAGGTTTGTAAAGGCAGATACTAGCTCTGCCTCTGAAGACTGGCTGTGGCCATGGTGGCGACAGGGAGGAGGCAGCTGAAGGGTCTCAGACCTGCCCAGTTCATGCAGCTCCAAGTTGTGCAAACCCCAACAGGGCATTTTCCCTCCCTCTGCACTCCAGGCAAAGCCATCTTTCCTCCCTACCTCCCTCTACTTTTCCTTATTATTGAAGTCTCATGGAATTTTTCTTTTAAATTAGTTTATAGAAACTCCACCTCCCCTCAAGAGCAAACTGCTACCATTCCCATCATACTAGTGCCATGTCATCTCTTCAACAAGGAATTGGGTTTTTTGCATTATTTCTGAATATACATTTGGCTTATGTTAAAAGTCACAAACTATCACTTGCTGATATTTTTATTTTCTATCAAAAGAAAATGTATGTCATTAATTGATTTTCCGCCTATTTTTCTGAGGAATTAAATGAGCCTATAACCACACAGTTGCCTAGCAATGCAGACGCACAACCACAGCACACATACCACTTCTTGGTAAAAAAAAAAAAAAAGAAGAGTATTAAGAAAACAGCGGCAATGACAAGCTTGCACACAGTAAGGAGTGAAGGTTGATTGTCACTGTTTTTAGGAACGAGCTTGGTGCCATTTGGCCCAGGAACATTCATCAGTGAAAGAACACAATTATCTAATATGCAAGCCACCAGCTTAGCAAGAAGCAGCGAGGATACCAGCAGTAATGAGAACACAGAGGTTTAGAGCAATATATAAACCATGTTGGTTTCCTAAACCTGACATTTACGGCTTAGGATGTCAATGATGTAATCCAGTGACACGCACTGAGGTGTAAGCTTGCCAAAAGCAACCAGGGAATGTGTGATCTGCTGAGATCATATCGCTCAAATCAGCTGACTTCTAAACACTAACCTCTACTACAGCAATTCAAATTACATGACGAACGAGGATTTCAGATACTGTGATCGTGGCTGTAATTGCATCTGAGATGATACGTGGGTGAGGAGGATTCATCTACCAGTGACTAAAGCTCTGCTGGTAATTCATGATCTGTGTATCAGATTTATAGCACTGGCACAGTGGGGCTTTGCGTGAAAGGTGGCTTGTAGGCTAAAGCAATGTTGTGAAGATGTGGAAAACATGAAGTCTAATTGTTGCAGCTGTGATGAGAAGTAAGATAGAATAATGAGCAGCGCATTCATTGCCTAAATCACTAATAAAGGTTTGTACCAGGTACTTGTGGCACTGGAGGTGGGAGGACACAAAGCAAGAAATGACCAGATGGGACATTCAGGGCAAGAAGCGCTGCTAATTGGTGGAGCTTGCATGTATGCTTAGCACAGGGGTTAACCAGCTAGCTGACTAGAGAGTGAATAACAAATGTGTAACAGAAAACCATGCACAAAAGCAACAGATTCGAGTGTATACAGCTGGGAGCAGTAGCACAAAATCTTTGTCACAATTGTAGGTTTGCTGCATATTTTCCTGCATGCTATCTGATCACCTGCATGAGACACTTTATTTACTTGGTGGCCCTATGTAAAGTAACCTGTGTCTGCATGACAAATCCTCAAAAGGTGTGCAGTTGGGTCAGACTGAGAGAGTCTGGTCCTTTGAAGAGATGGGATAAGAAACTGCCTCTGTAACAGTCATTAGGAGAGCAAAAGAGTGAGAAAAGTTGGTCTGGTACTTGGTAGATCGAAAAGACAAGACAGATATCTGGAACCTGCAGAGGGCATGAGGAGCTTGTGTGGGAGAATGTTTCTATAGTTAGAGGGTATTGAGAAATCTGGCTAATTTGACACACACAGAGTTGGCTGCATCTGCTTGGGCACGCACATGTGTGTTGTGCTCAGGGGCACATGCTCAGAGGAGTGTGTGCTGAACCCTTCACAGTGATTCAGACACTCAGCACAAAGAGCTCTTAAAAACGTACCTCTGGGGGAGAGGAGCTGAGGCTGCCAGCACAAAGAAGCTGTGAAGTTTAAACCTTGCCTAAAAACCTCCCCAGTCACCAGAAAAACCTCACTCAAAGGCTTTCAAGGGAAAGACATTTTTGAGTTGTCTTTAAAGCTCCCGAAGCACTTATGGCTATAGCTATATTGGTAGATAATGCTGTGCAGCAGGAACAGATCTGTAGCATGACAAAGATGGAGCTGATATCCACACTGTGCGTTTATGGGGAGGGGTCTGCTACAGCTGAGTAAAACCCCCATTGTCCCTCAGCCTGAGCACTGGCTAGCAGATACATAGTGTGGGGTGCATGAGGGGCACCCCTGGAGAGCCCCTTCTCTTTGAGCATCAGCTGAAGTGAAGGCTCATTCCGCTGTGGATTCTCCATCACATGAGCCAGTGAAGTGGGGGCCATCCACAGGTTAAAAAACACACTCCCGATGCAAATGAAAAAGCTGACATGGGCATACACTGGAAGTGTGCTTCTGGGCCTGCCCAAATTGCTTACATCCAGCAGGCAGTTCCACACCCAGTGTCCTGCAGACCACCAGGACACTGGCCCATCTCTCACTGCACCTGCAGGATGCACCTGCAAAGCACTCTCTTAATGCATTGGAAAGGAATGGCAAAATGGTGGTGAGGAGAGGAGACAGCTGAGATGCCTTCCCTTCTCCCTCCCTTTCCTCTAGAGAGCACAGAGATGGGTAGGAGGGAGGGCAGTCCCTGTGCCCTCTTCCTCCGGAGGGAAGCTGACCCCCCATTTGCCACCTGCTTGGCAGATGCTCAGACCATCAAGAGCTGGAGGATACCCTGAGGTGAAGCTCTATTGACATGTATTACTTTGAACCTATGAATATTTCATCACTGGAGAGAGAGAGAATATGAATCAATAATTCAGGAGTAAGGAAAGGGGAAGGGATGGGTTTGAACCGCTGCTGGAAGATGCGTTTCACTTTTTGAAACACTTAAACTCTGCAGTTTCTTCAAAGACCACCTTAACTATATACACCTACAATCTTTTCAATAAAGTCTTAAAGCCACTATACTCATCAGAGAAACAGTCATCCCTTGCCCCATCACCTTTATCAATGAGCAACATTTAACATAAGGTTTCAAACCATGATTTTCTGCTGCCCTGAGTGGGTATGAGAGCAGAGATTACAGAAGTGTTGGTTGGAGGGGCCTTCTGGAGGTCATCTCTGATCCAGCACCCCTCTGGAAGCAGGGGAAGAGAGAAGGGAGAGAAAGCGGGATTGGGAAACAGCAGCAGGGGAGAGAGCAAATCAGGACTAATTGAACAATAAGGTCATAAGGAGGGAGGCAGTGTAGTTACGTGCAACAACAATGATATTTCTGCTCTAATTTAATTTTGAACTGAGCCTTGAAGAAAAAGAGGAGATAAAGGATTGAAGAAAAAGAGGAAATAAAGGGTTACTGATACAGAAAAGGTAATCCTAGTTTTCCATTGAAGCAAAACAGGTCGCTTCTTCTAAAACATTAAGCTGAGATCTCAGTTTCCAGCTAGAAGTATCTTGAATTTCTGCAATTTCAAAGGGCTTAGAAGAAACTAATTTTGCCAAATCCATACCTGTTTGCTTGGAAGTACTGGTTCAAACTGTTTGCTGCTCAAAAAAATATAGTTTGAAATTGTTGAAATATCTTGTTTCCAAAGCCTACATTTCAAACCAAAATCTTCTGTTATGGAGGTTAGGATGCCTTTATCACAGTAAACTTCAGAGACGGTTTACAAATGTGTATAATGGTAGGATCAAAATGAAACATTTTACCTCACCACTCTAAATTTTTAAAATATGGGTTGAAGCTATTTCTTTGTATTACTTGGTTTTGTCCTGACAAATCACACAAAATGTTTTCCCAACCTGCTCTCTCCCTTTGTGGTAATCTGTCCAAGAAGAGCAACATGCTGTGTTACTTGAAGCGGCAGAACACTGGATTGATGCACATTTTCTTCCATGGACAGCACTTAAAACATTTATCCTGGCCTACAGGGAGAGAACTTTTTTATTATCTTGGCTTTAAAGACAAAACTTAGTATCACCCATATGTACAACAGCACTACCAGCTTTTGCAATTCCTTTGTAAAACTTGCATCGCTGTGAGCGCTCATTTGTTCAATAAGAAGCAGAACAAAGGCTGGAAAATCTCCTTAGATTTCCTCACAAAAAAAAAAGAAAAAAAAAAAAAAAAAAGATGGCCTGAGGTGTATTTATTTTGGTGAATGCAAAAGTACTGGCATAAGCAGGTTAACTTTAAGCTGACAGGGCAGGGTTAGTCATTAAATAATTAAGCTTGCAAATAAAATCCTGACAGAATTTCCACTATCTTCAGTAGCATTTGGATATCACCCCAGGTGCTTTTGCAGGAGACATATTTCTTTTTATAGTGAAATAAAAGTCAAAGAAAAAAAGACATTAAGTAGTTCAATATTTGGCACAGCTGGGATCAAGCTGACGCACTTAGAGACTAACCTACAGTTTCTCCAATGTTATATTTTATCCACACCTCATGTAAAACCTGGGGGCCATTAGCAGGTGGCGTTGAGCCTGGCACCTCAGGATCAGGCCCACCAGGCAGTCACCTCCACATCTCTCATAATGGACAAGCCTGAAACCTTTAAGTGTATGTGGGATTAACACCCATAGGTGTTTTTTTTTATTCAGGTCTACTCACAAAAAGCAAATTGTTATTTTAGGAGGAATTGATCTCAGTTAATTTTAGGCATCTTTGGTATAGATTCAGGTATAGACCAGGACCTGCATCCACCCTAGGGCTGATGTGGCCATCTCAACTGGTCACCTCACATCCTTTTATAAGCAACAGAGAGAAAAAGGCACTTTAAGGGTGCAGCTCATCTGACCTGTTTGCAATGCCAGCCAGGCTGAACCGCAGCCCAGAGAACAGAGGCAAGTCGTGCTCACGAGGAACCAGCTGTGGGCTCCAATGTTTGTAGGAATCATGCCCTGTCTGTCTGAAGGGACTGGCGTTAAATTAAGAGAACAAGAAAATAAATACACAAAACTTTAAGTGTTTTCTGAGGCTTTCCCAGCTCCTCTAGCATCTTGGGCTGACCTGTCATGGCGTGGCTGCCCTCAAGACTGAGGGAGCTGGTACATCCCAAGGGTCATACCTGCCCCTGTGGCTTGCCGGCTGTCATGTGTTTGTTTCTTTTAATACTTCTTCAATTAATTTTCTTTGCAGATTCATTCACAGGACTCATAAACATCATGACTGACATCATTTGGCGCTACACTGGAGATTTCATGGCTCCTGATATTGTTTGCAGAGTTGTTCGTTACTTCCAGGTATAGAAATCTTGTCCTCCCCTGTATGCCCAAGCTCATGTGGCTTTGTGTCCCCACAGCAATAAACCCTAACAAAAATGCTGTATAGACATTTTTCTAGCATCAGAAGTGCCAAATGCTGGGAGCGTTCAATTAAAGCTGAAACACTTTTAATTAAAATATATTAAGTCTTTTAAATTTTGTGGAAAAGATAAAGGAAAAAGACTGGTTTTTAATAAAAGTTTCAAATATTCCTAGTTCAGTGTTCTCGCTGACATTATTTTCTGCAATAAATGTGTCTCAACTGCTGTCTCATATACCTCTGCCCCAGGTGGTCCTTCTATATGCCTCAACTTACGTACTCGTGTCACTAAGCATAGACCGGTATCACGCCATAGTTTACCCGATGAAGTTCTTGCAAGGAGGTAGGAGAATTTCTGTACCTTTCTATTGCTATGGATATTATTGGATAGTTTTTTAGTTTCAGAATTCTTAACCTTGTTGCCATGAATTATTCATTCCCACTGTAGCAACCTTTGGACTCAGTTACAGTTTTCCAAATGGCAAAGGAGCTGTGGTTTCAAGATTTATTTAAGCTGCACTTAGCCCTCAGCAGTTCTTATAAGCATTGTGTTAACAAAGAATGAAATGACATTTAAAAAAGTATAGAGGTTTTCATTATCTTCCAGCATTTTGAGAAGGTTATTATGGGCAAAAGCTATCCCTCGTACAACTACACTGACTCTAGGAGCTGCAACAGCTATATTGTCTACTTATTCACATTAAAAAATAACTTGAATGTAGTACTGAGAATTCGTACAATAGCTGGGTAAGAGAATTTCAAAAGCTGTAGCATACAAGTTTGGATATCTATTGTTTCTTATAACTTCTTCTATTTGTTATTTTTACAGTACTCAAATGTATTCTGACTGCTTGGCAGTACAATTTAAAGAACATAATTTCTTTCCTACAGAGCCAAAGTGGGATGCTAAGAATGTTACACTGAGTGAATAAACAGAACTAGCAGGTGGAAAGGAAGGGAAACAGTTACAAGAATCATGAGGTCTGGAAGACACACTTTAATCTGATGCAAATATCATTCTTGTTTTGGGGTAATGATGGCTTTTGCCAGGCTGCTATTCAGGGGATCAGATTAATGGTCCTTTCTGGCCTTAAAAATCTATGAATCAATCACAGCCCAGGCAGTGGTGCAGCTTTGGAAGATGTTAAGTTCTGAAAACTTCAAATACTTGTGTGAAGTTTAGCCTCATATTCCCCAGCGTGCAGACCAACTTTTTCAGAATGGGGAGATTGATATCGAGGCTTTCTCAGTGGGCTCTGGGAGGCACGGTGCACTCTGCAGCTCCTGCTGACCTTGTGCTGGGCTGGGGAGGGCTCATAAAACTGCCAGCTGAGCAGGGCAAGCTGTGAGACAGACCCACTGACATTTCTCCTTCATCCATGGCACAGAAAAAGCAGCACTTGTTAAATTACCACCTGGGCTTAGTAAAGAATTTGGTGGTTAATCTCTGCAAAGCACTTTGAAGTTGAAAAAAACCCCCACCAAATCACCTTAAATCTTTATAAAAGCCTTTTTTTAACTCAGTCCCATTTCCTATTCCTATACTACAAAGCTTATTCTTTTCTTTTTAAAACTGGAGAAGAGCAAACATTACACCCAGTTGAGGGGCAGCTGGGTGCAGCTCTAGGAGGTGAAAAAGCCACAGCAGAGGTAACACTGACAAAGCCCACCTGTCTCTGGCGAGGGCTGGCTACACACTGATGGACAAGCAAAGACCATGTTCAAAGGGAAAAAGGACGCAGCTGTAAATCCAAAAGAAGGATCTAGAGAGGTATATTTACCATAGCGACTTCCTGGAATATACATAACTATTCACCTTTTGCACCCAACTATTCCTAGCACAGGTGTCATGGGAGGGGCTTTTGAAATGCCCTCTTAGCCGTTCTGCAGATGGAAAACAGAGATTTACAAAACTTTGTCATTGGTGATGACACATAGAAACTTTAAAAACAATTCTCAGTCAACCTGTGGCAAATTTCTTTCCAAAATGAAACACTCATCCCCCAAAATCCTTCCATCAAGAAACAAAAGAATTGTTTCTCCTTACCAATTTTAAAAATTATGTTTACTTGTAGCCTTGAAATACCATTTTGGGGAAAAAAAAAAAAAATGAAACATTTTGCTTTGAAAATGTCAAATAATTTTTTTTTTTTTTTTTTTATATTGTGGTTTATTTACTAGCCTCAGGTCCTGGTAAAAAGCATTTGCAATGAGCTGTACTTTGTATGGCTTCTAAGAAAACAAACTTCACTAGTTAAATATTTTGTACTTATTTTGCAAATACATAAATGACCACAGAAAGTTCAGGATGTGGAAGAATGACACATTTTAATTCTAATGCTTATACTGTATGAGGTACGTAATTCAATAACCCAAAGGGTCATTAAAAAAAAATAGTAAAATAAAGATTGAAAAGGAAAGAAACTGAGAAGTTATAGCAGAAGACATTTTATGAATATTTCACCATGTTGAAAAGGTATATGCAAACAGTATACAAACTAAGCAACAGGTGACAACAGAACTGCTTAAGTAAAAGACAAAACCCAAATAGTTTCAAACTGTCCCTTGCGTGGCTTTGGGCTGCAAATGATGATAAAGTCCATCAGATCAATGAGATTCTGGAACCGCTCACTCTCTCTGGATTTAAAACCTAATTTTAAAATGGTGCTCACTTTATAGAAGGATTTCATAACATTGCCATTCATGGTAGTGGGGAGCAAAACTCACAAGAGACACCTCCCTGCCACATGTGGCTGGGAGCAGGCAGATGTGCCCAAAACCACTGCTGCAGCACATGGATGGCGGGAGTGGAGCAAAGCGGACAGTGACATGAAAACATCCTTTAGGAGAATCAATGCCAGAGCTCAGGACTGAGATTCCCACTCCCACCCTGGGTGTTAGCCTTGACCACCCAAGTATGAAAAACCTTCCGTTTAAAGAGCAATATTGTTTTTAAAGGAAATTACTGAGACTGGCCGGATAGAATACCATAATTCAAAAGCTGTTATTTATTTGATTCCATTTATAATTGGTGTAGTTCTAGTTATATGATTTGCTGGCATTTAGAGCATATTAGAACATTTGCAAAAAAAACAACATAAAAAACCCTGCTGGTGAGGCAGCCAATTAACATTAGTCTGATAAAACAAAAATCTACTTACCTAGATGGTATCAGTGACCTGTAAAGCCCTTTAGACTAGCAAGGCCATATTCTACCAAACACGAGGGACATTGAAAAACACAAATAAATGAACATTGCAGGTAATGTTTTATAAAACACAAAGATAAAACACCACTCTTGACCAACCCAAATTTCCGACTTCTCAAATTACAGGCGTCACTACACAGTGTAAAAAATATATTATCCAAGTATGATCTTTTCCCCTTAAAAATAGACGAGTGGGCCCCACCGAGGCTTTTATGTATGTAGTTAGCTCACAGTTGAAAAGCCCTTTCTGTCAGGAAATATTTTGTGAAGCTTACTCTTAATATTCCTTTTGCTAAGTTTATTCTGTTACGGTTTGGGAAACTTTGCAGTTCTCCTTTGCCTATGCAATATTTATAGACTTAATCTAACCCTCTCACTTACGTAGATGTCATCAGAGTTCCCTTAAGCCCTAGATTAGCAAGCCCATATTTTGCTGAACGTGGGTAGCATTTAAAAATGAGCAGGGTAAGTGAATATTTGCAACTGATGTTTTATAAAGCATAAAATTACTTTTTGAATATTTCTCCCACATGTTTTCATATTGCTCTTTGAGCTTCAAGGAGGGAAGACTTTTTTTTGATATGCATAATTTAAAGTGATTTTCTATTTCACACAAAACCTCGGGTATTTTGTAGGACAATAAAGTATTTCAACACCAAAGCTTCCCAGATCAAAAAATCTGTCCCCATCTGTTCCTTTCACAATCTGACTCAGGAAGAATAACTGCTGCTGAGAATCACTGGTACTCCACAGATCAGCCCTTTTCCCCCACACTTTTAATCTAGAGCTGCCTGGATTTTAGCCAGAAGATGGAGATTTATGAAAACAAAAGTCTTGGGGGTGTTTGCTCCAATCCATTGAATTTTACAAAGTCCCATGGATGCCACCAGACATCCTTTAGTTTCCCGCCAGTTTACCCCACTTGGCAGTGGAGGAGGCCAGAAGTCAAGAGGAAGCAGTAGCCCAAACCTGCCAAGTGTTTTGGGATCCTTCAGCTCCTCTTCTTCACTGTGAGGTCCAGCAGGATCTCCTTGTCAATGTGGCAGATAAAATGGGGCTGAGCACTTGAGCATCGCCATCTGCCATTTATCAATCCACTCTTGGCATGGCTTGAGCATATGCCCATCAACAGGAGCTGGGTTTGGTCTCCACCATGATGCAAGGAACTGCAGGAGATGCCCAGGCTCTGCAGGATCATGTTTCTTTGGGGCAGTAAAGTTGCAGATGGAGTTAAAGGCAGCTGGTTGTGCAGTTTTGTTCTGTTACTGAACTGAGGCATTTTCTCTTTCCTGATAGGAAATGTTTTGTGAGCTTTCTCACTTCAAGGTGCATCAACATGTTTAATTTCTACTCCAAGGAGGACAATTCCCTCAACAGTACATCCAGCTTGCTCCAACATAGTTTATGCTTTAAGTAGCCCTTTCCAGTCTCAGCCTTCCTCTGTTATCTTTAGCACAAGGTCTCCTTCTTTTCTGTCTGCATCCTCCTTCTGACCACTGCTTTGCTGTGCCAGAGTAAGAGCTTGCAGGCCTGCAGTCCTTTGCATTTATTCATGATGTTGTTTTGGTGATGTAGAGGAACCATGTACATCTCATGTTCCTGACTTGCTGACCCTGACCAGTGCCTTTCTCATAGCACTTCAGATTCAATGGGCTCTTAACATCTCTAAATAAAACATGTAAAATATAAGCCCATAATGACATGAGTTTTTATCACAAGAAACGGATGAAATCCTCATTCTCCTTTGCAGTCTTTTCAGCATCAGCCAGATGCAGCCCAAAATTCCCTTTCTTCACCCAGCTTCCTCCTCCTCCCTACCTATCAGTACTGCTACAAGGGGCCAGTTGTGCCAGCATCCCCATTAACACCATCTGTTTGACTCTGTTGCACAGAAAGACAGGCGAAGGTTCTTATTGGAGTGGCCTGGAGCCTCTCTTTCCTGTTTTCCATACCGACTCTGATTATTTTTGGGAAACGGCAGCTCTCCAATGGGGAAGTGCAGTGCTGGGCTCTCTGGCCTGATGACTCCTACTGGATACCCTACATGACGGTGGTGGCTTTCCTGGTGTACTTCATTCCTCTGATCATTATCAGGTAAGCCTGAGCCACAGGCCGCAAGTATGTGATGAAAGCTGTCAAGTGTGCAATCAGCTTAATGCTTTAATTTCTACTCACTCATTCTGATTTCATTTCCACACCTGCCTTATAGCGACTTCAGTTTTATCACATAATGCACGGGTCACTGTACTTGCCCTGGGTGTTCTCCATGCGGTATTAATAGCCAGAAACATTTTCTCTGAAAAAAGGACTGAATCTCTAACTGTGTCCACTTATCTCCACAGCTTCAGGCTTGAAACATATCTTTATAAATCCAGTATGAATGTCTAGCTATTATGACAAAACATAGTTTTAATAAAAGAACAGGAAACCACACTTAACACTAATTAAACTAAAATTAACTTGAAGTGCTCTCAAGCTTCATAATACTAGAAGTATGTTTCTTCACCAAGATCGGAAAGAAATCTCCAAGCATTTGAAGCTGCCAGCTACTTCTAAAATATGAGCAAATAAAATTCTTCCCATTTTGTAATAGGAAACCTGAGCTGCAAATATTTTAGACTGATTTGTCCCAAATCACAAAGATGATCTGCAGCAAAATCTATTTTAAACTGAGGTCAACCAATATCCCAGAGTGTGCTTAGTGATCAGTGAATTTTATTTCCTCCCTCTAGGGCACTGCTATTCGCTGCTATTAAACAAAAATTATCTAGCCATGAGGAGCTACCAGTGCAAAGGAGCAGTCAAAAACAGATATGGAAGGGGACTGAGGCTTCTTAACTGCCTTGACAGGTGGCAGTAACCTGTTCTCTGAGCCCTTTCCTTTCTTTCCCTTTTATTCTCTTTCAGTCACAATGTTACAAAAGGATTTCTTGGTGTCCATCTCTTCTTTGTGGCAAAGACTTACTGGGACTCCTTTTTTCCCCCATAAATTGGTGACACACTGGGATGTGAGAGAGGAGCTATGTTTGCATGTCCCTTGGATACCTCTCTTGGTCCATCTGCTTTTCCAGCAGGTGATGAGCCATGAGTGTCCATTAGCTTCCTGCTCATTAGCACCCCAGGTGAGAGCAGGGTTGGGGGGCTGGTCTTTTCTAGATGATGACAGGACTGGCTACATAAGCTAGATAGTAAAGACCGTTCCTTTCCAGTTGAGTTGTGCCTTGAAGTTTCTTACTGTTTAATCAGAGAGGTTCAGTTCTGCAGCTTCTAACGGCAACAAGATTATCTCTGATTGATAGAATCAAAACCACATGCTTGAACTCATCTAGCTTGATTTTTGATACAGGTTCAACATTGACCAGTATTGCTCCCTAGAGAAAAGGGACAATTTTTATACTTTGCTCATAACACATCAGTTTGCTAAGCCTTTCATTTTTGTGCCAGATTGCACAGATATAACAAACAAAATCATGAAAAGTTCTCCTTAAAGAAAGGACATAATAGCAATAGAGAAAAGCTACTCCCAGATTGTCCAATCGTTCTTCCTTCTTAGACAGGATCATTTCTCTTTGTATGTTTTCCTGTATATTAAAACCACCCTAGTTTTAAATAAACCAAAAAATATTCTTGGGAATATGTAAATAAATGTAGGTGGATCTTCAGCCCAACACTAGCAGCAAAAAGAATAAACACACACAGAAGAGACAAAAAGTGATTTAACTGTGAAAAGAAACGGCACTAGAAAACTTTGAGGCTGGTTGTTACTATAAGGGGAGTTTTGTTATGAATTTTCTCAAGTAGCTAGCAATCAGGAAATTCTAGCCAGCATCTGAGGCGTTTTAGGAAAAAGGCTCATAGCCAGTCCAGTTATCAGTCATTCCACAAGTGTGTAAAACATCTCTTTCACACTCAAACTTACAGATATGCACACTTTCTATTAGAGATCAGCCACTCCCTTTTACATGACATATATACTTGTTTGACAAGAAAAGGCAATCTACACAGCAACAAATTTTTCAGAGCTGCTGACACTGTGCTCCCCTCCTCCCTGTCAAAGGAAGATACTCAAACCAGATCAGCTCTGTGACTTGCTTTACAGTAAATCCCCAGAAGCAAGAAGGTGATGAAGACATGAGGGGAAAGGAAAAGGCAGTGAAACTGGCATTTCATGAAATTGCCCTGACAGCTGAGACATGAATAAAGCATCCTAAAACTTTTTCAGCCTTGACCTTAAGCGACTTTCACATGAGAAGTTTGTGGCAGGACAGGAACTTAAAACACTGGTCTTGGAGCCACGGGGCAGCGTGGTCCCTGTTGCCTGCCCAAACATGTTCCTGGTTTTTGTGTACACTAATACAAATGCTCCCATATCCTTGCCAGCAGAAGTCAGATTTTTGACAGGTCCTAAGTGTTGTCTGGCACTGGTAGGAAGGAAGTGGGGTAGCACAGGGAAGGATTTTTTTGTGCCCATTTATTTCTAGTTGTCAGTGATACTATTTTCTTCAGAATAGAGAGGATTATCTGAAATCACATAAGAAGAGTATTACCATCAGGGCAAGGTCAGCAGAGACATTATGAACAAATGCCATGAAGTTTGGGAAGAACTGGGTATTTTTTAGAACATTTTTTTCAAACTTCAAGCATACAACTGAAGGCTGCAACTTCCCATATGATGCATCTGTCAACATAGCCTCAAAGTGTGACATCTATTTCTTTAAAATTTGTCGGCGGTCCAGGCGTGTAAAACTAATCCACCTGACGTGGCTGCAGCATATAAATACTCTGGTAAACATTTTGCTGTTAAAGAACATCAGGAATGGCTGTTAACATCTGCAGGGACTTGATTTCTCTGCAAAAGTTTTGTCCCACAGAATACTTTCAGATGCATACTGGTTTGATGACAAATGAGACACTGTTTCATGAGGGTGAATGAGAGACATCATGTACATTGCAGTTGTGTGTTACTTTGTTAGAAGATCAGTTATAAAAATAAAAGGTGTTATTTAATAAATGAATGAAGTAATTCTGTGATTTTTTAAATTTAATGGCCTTTAGCTGAAGATGTTATTTAAAAAAACCCACAACAGAATGATGGAGACACGGTCCATAAATGTGCAACTGAAAAGTCAAGGATCAGTATCCAAGAAGCCACAAATATGAATAAAGAAGAAGAAACCAAGGCACACACCACACTTCCTGAGGAAGTGAGGTAGGGTGCACACAGAGAAAGAATAAGACCTTTTCTGCAATAATTCATTTTGTTTGCACAGCTACTTTATTTTTGCTACCGAAGCTCTCTGATTTAGCTGCATGGCAGGTGCCTGATGCAATGTGGGACATTGGCTGGCGGAGTTAATTCTTAATTAGTTCTGCTGCCTGAATATGCTGAAAACCTAACCTCTAGAGCAAAGCAGTTCACTGATGACAGCACTTTTTCTGGCATATTTCATCCGAAGTGCATACAAAGGATAAAATTTTACTTTTCAGGTGCAGGACTTAATTCCACACTAGATATGTCGCTTTGGCTGAGCAGTTTTCACTTGCTACAGTCCAGGTACCATCACCTTTTAAGCTTCTCTCATCCATCCCTCAGCAATCTCAGCAGAGCTGATTTCACACGTTCCTGACACAGCCTTCAACTAAGTCACAGGAGGTGTGTTATTCATAACACCGCAGCCCATGGAATGAATTATTTAGCTGATAACCTTAAGCTCAGTCTGGAAAACCCTTCCACTGACGAGCTAATCCCCCAGACATGGTGTAAGCAAACCCTATAGATTCCAAGCTGAAACATGAACTAGAAGAAAACAACAATCTGTCCCTTTTTTTTAATCATATCTATAAAAAGGCAATCTATGAACAAAACTGCAACAGCCCTGAAAGATTTAAATACTTGGGATGTCTGTTCCCACCACTTGTTCACAACTGGAGAATCAGCAATCAGTTATCAAACAGCTTGTGGTTTTGTGAAGAGTTTTTACCTGATTACAATACAAATGAACAAGACCTGAATAATGAAAAGAGAAGGAAAAGCTGTGAATAGATTTTTAACCCAAGAGTGTGGTTATCTTTGAGAGCTGAGAAAAGGGGAGAATATTTGTTCTTTTCATGTAAAAGCTCCTTTCCTCCCCGCTGTCTTAGTGTTGGGCAGGGAAAGCCACAAATTCTGCATCAGGTTCTTCCTTACAGCACTTGAAAATTTGGCCCGCTCTTCTCTCTTATTTAGACTAATCTACCACTTTTTCTGCAGTTGATATTATCAACCTACCAAAAACCAGAAAGTTCAGAAAACTGAATTAGGCAATCTGCAGTAATTAGTTCTCTCATATTCTGGGACAAATGTCATCAGCTATAACCAAAGCCATTTCTCCTACGCCAAGATGTGCAAAGCAAAGCTCAAATGGTATCTGTGATAGCTGAATACCTCTGGGACATTGCTCAGCAGAGGTTAAATATGGGTCAAATCAGGATTACAGACTTCTCTTCTGCAAATATTTGCACCTGGCCCCTTCAGGTCCTGTGGTGGGGAGACAGGCAAGCTACTGGTTTTCTGTTCTGTATTGCTACCCTCTGCCAAACCATAATTATATTCTGGCATTTGGGTATCCAGAAATTAAGAATCTTTTTAGCTGTTACTCATGATTGCCAAATATATTTTTTCTATTTTAACCTGATAAATATAATACATAGACATTTATCTAACATAATTACAAATTCAGGTTAAAAAAATTACAAAAGTTCCTCTTGAAGCACAGAGGAAAAAATATCCATCTGCTGTTTAAAATCAAAACTCCAAAGAGAACATTTGCTTTGGAGCAGCAGAAAAATAATTAGAAGAGAAAAAACAGAATCATTTAAAAGGAAAAATATGGAACTAAAACCAACACATTGCAATGAAATAAAAAATAGATTAAATAAAAGGTATTTGTCTGAATTAAATCAAATAAAGAGAACAAAAATACCATTAATAAAAATATCAAAGATCATTTTTTGAGCTTGATTCAGCGAGCACAATCATTTTGCCTGCAACTTCCATTTCTAAATAAAAAATCCTAGATCTTGCACATATGTTCTAATATCTGCCCGTCTATTCACTTACCCATTACACATGCCTACAATGGTTTGTTCAGATGAAGTTACATATGCCTTTTGTCTTTGGATAAATAGCGCTGTAAATTAGCTACCATAACACATAATGCAGCTGCATCACTTTGCACAAATAAAGTACAAGGAACAATAGACAATGCTGGATGATAAATACAAGCAATTAGCAGAGAGCTTAAGTGTACTTTCTGCCATGATAAAGGCTCATTTTACTAGTAAATACTGAGGCTGGGTGGGACACTATCATAATGCAATCATCTATTAAAAAAAAAAAATTAAAATCTGTGTTTAAAGAGCAGGCAGATCAGTAACTCTTATGATTCTTAATATCAATACATAGCTTTACCAGCTTTATTTTCCAAAACAAAAGTGATCTATGAATTAAAAATAGAGTGGGACTATTCATGGCAGCATTTGTATGACTAACCATAAGTTAGTTATTTACATGGACAAAGAATGCTGTAATTACCAATGGGGCCATATTAAACAACATCATTAACTAATAACATGCTACAATGAACATGCATCTTAGTCCTTCAGAATTTGTATCAAGCTGAATTGTTTCTGGAGATGCAATGAATTTCATCTGCTGAGATACATCCATAGTCTGAACCATATTCTTGTGTTTTCCTGCCACCTCTCCAGATATGCATTCTATCAGTGCTAGAAAAATCACTGCATTTTCAGATCAACAGCACGTCCTTTCTATGCTATGGACTTCAAAGCCTGAGTAGCTCCTTCTCAGAAAGTCTGGAATCATTTTTGCATCCAGGTTTGACTACTCCACCTGAGCTCTTTTTTCCTTTTCATTAGTCTCTCACTTGCAAATAACAGTCCACAACTCATATAGTATTTTAATATCATAGTATGCAATAAAATGACTACAGCACATGTTTATATAGCCCCCAAGAATCCCCAGTGAGGGCTGGAAGACCAGTGCACTACACACTTACAGACACAAAAATACCTGACAACATGTGGACCTAATGAACTGTACATCACACCTCCCAGTGCTTTCAGCGGAGACAAGAGCAAGCACCATGCAGGCATGTTACATGTGTTGGAAAATGAGATTTGCGACAATGTGTATGGTGTGCTTTACATCTTGGCAGTGAAGGCTAAGCAGCTTGATGTCGAGAGGAAGGAAGCAGAGATTATGATATGGTCAGAATGGTACAGACCATTGCTGAACACCCTCCTGTCCATCTCAATACCAGTTGTCATGTGTTCCCCGCTACTCTTTGTTCATCTGCCACTTCATTTTCCATCAAGTAGGAATTTCTTCCCACCCTGTGAGATGTCACCAACCACCACATCCTCCTCCAGCTGCCTTTTACAGAAAGAAAGAAGCTACAAATGCATTCTGAAACAAAACTGCCTTTCCCTTGTAAGAAAAATACCACTTTTCCGTAAGTGCTCTCTTTTTGTTGTTGTGGCTTTGAAACACAAACACAGATGCCTTTTATGATCTTAAGGTTTGGGCGACACATTTCTGGAAACTCCAGTTTCTTAGCTCCATGCCAGCCTAGCTGGGGAAAAAAAGAAAGATTAGGCACTAATAAGATCTGGAGTCCCAGAGAGATCAAAGTGTAAAGACATCATTTTGACTGGCAAAACGGTCACTGGGAAGTGTACCTAGCATGACAAGTGACTCGTCTTTCCTGACACCCACCCTGAGCAGATTTACACCACCTCTGGTCCCCTCCTGATAAGGAAGGCTCCAGTGGATCCAGCTATAGTGAAAAGAAAGATGAATAGAGGCAAAAGCACCACTACAAATCCATTATGTTGGCAGCACTTTAGAAGCCACTGGATTAAACCAGGAATTAAACTTTCCCCTGGACTTCTAAAAATTAAGGATTCAAATGAAAGAGCATGTAATCTCCTGTGTGAAATGCCAAGGGTATCCCAGCGCCTGATGGTTGGGACATCCCACGACTGGTGGATGAAGAAGACAGCCATCATAATGGCCTTCGGTGAAAGGGGTGCTCCTACCTGACTCTGCAGCCAAAGGGGCAGGATTTCTGGGGTTGGAGGGAAAGAAACTGAGGAGCCTGACTTTGTAATACAATGCTTGCAACACCTGGCTAGAAGTAGGGAGTCTGAGAATTTTGACTACAGAGTTAGGCTCCTTCATCCTGATGCTTAGGTAATGCTGAATATGTCCTGCTGGACATATGGAGGTTTGCATCAGAGGTGATATTGTTTCAACAGCAAACAAAAAGGTCAAGCTAGAGATAGCAGAGTAGGGAGAAAATAGAAACAGGACTTTTAGGAGCTGGCTGGAAACTTTCTTGAGATGACAATCATTATCATTATAATACATTCTTATTCATTGGAACAATCAACGGAGAAATGATACATGAATTTTCCACCATTGTCAGTACAAAGTACAAAGGAACTCTCAAGTGCACCAGCTGATAAAAAAAAAGGGTTCTTGAAAAGCCAGGAGATAAAAGGAAAATGTTCAAGTCAGCTGGGAGCCATGCTGAACCTTTGAAGGGATCAAGGAGAGCAAGCTGGAGTCCATGGCAGATGCATGCAAAACCCTCACTGGGCAAGTACACTACTGCTCTGCTGCACAGCCCAGACTGCACATTAAATTTCCAGCTCTCACCTATTGAACCTGGAAACCAGATGGCTCAAACTTCCACAGGAAGGAAACCTCCACAAAACACAAATACTGCCTTTGCAAACATGTCTAGGAATTGAGGGGGCTGTAGGAAAGTCTTGTATATCAGACTGAAAGCTCTAACAAGTATAATGTCTCTTCTGACAATACAATAAACCACATTATAGTAAGACACATTTTTGTCTCTATAAAACACCCTGAAATAAGCTCCCTAGTTGCACCTTTTTCACCGAGTCACCACTAAGTTTTATGGTGGTTAATGGTCAGGCTGTCACAGGCCTCGCAAAACACCACAGTGTATTGCAGACAGCACACAACAACTTCTGTTATGGTGCTTGGTTTTTACATCAGGAAAACATGTCAACCTGAGTACATTAGCTGAAATATTCTTAAATTATTTTTGTATTCCTTAGCAGACTAAAAAGGAAAACACCAGTCAAAAGTATGCTGTTGCTTAGTGATTTTAGGTGCACATTATGCATGCTTGCAGAAGAAAAGGCAGACAGAGCAAGGCCTCATATTTTTTTATGTAAACTGCTGAAAGGTATCCTCATCCAGGATGTGGGTTCAAACAGCTCTTCAGCTTGAAGGAATTATTTTTACCTATTCTATATTAAATAAATAGAATTCCAGATTTGTTATTGTCTAGGGAAAGGTCATAACTATCTATGGTCATTGTAGACTAGGGCACTTCTCATCTTTCCCCTCTAAATATACAAATTGTGGTGGATCTGGTTTTGAATCACCTAACTCTTCCCATCTACCTGATACTTCTGTCCTCCTCGATTTCCGACCCAGGACCTTGAGACCCGAAAGTGAACACCACAGTACTTCATTGTGTTTCTCATGGATCTTGCCCCTATTGAATTCCCCATGGTACCACTTTATTCGTCAGCTTCATACTCATAAAGTAACACCAAAACAGAAGTGTACACACAGCAAAACCAGGTCCCTCCCCTCACTTCCCCCATTTCAGGGATAGTGTTCCAGGGCTGGTACCCAGGCAAATTTGGCCTCAGCTAGCTCAAAATCCCCAGCGAGGTCTTGCCTGCAAAATCTTGGTCAAATCACTGCATTCCTCTGAGCCTCAGACTTGACATCTGCAAAGCCAGGACAACGATAATGACTTCCATGGTGAAAACTCTTCAGATCTGCTTCTGAAAAGTACTACAGGAGAGTCATATGTTATTTATTATTGTCGTTGTCATTATTATTATTCTTCCTATGCAGTCTCATCATCTCTATGAGCTTCTTACACATAGATAAGTGTATTCATAGAGCACGAATGTCTGGGATGTCAGTTAAATTTACTGTGCCTCATAATACCAATGACTCTTTCCTTTCTGTAGTGTCATATATTCAATCGTGATTCGAACCATCTGGATGAAGAGCAAAGCTCAGGCTGTCATCATATCCAGCTGCCCTGGTGAGTCTCAGCACACACATGTCTCCAGCCTTGTGATTCAAATCCGGCCAGTCCCCCCAAATCCAGAAATGCCTGGACACGCAGTGTCATGTTGGGGCCCCATCACTGCTGTGGGGATGGGGTTTCTGTAATTCCTCATTCATAACTCTTTTCTACATTTACTTTCTTTCCTTTGACGCTAAATCCCCTTTAGAAAAATGATAGAAGACATTTGTGAGAAAAGAATTAAAATGTAAAAAATCCTTATTCTAGAACTTAGAATCCCTATTCCTAGAACTTTGTCCATTTCCAGTATAATTTTCTTCTAGCATATACTTAGATAACACTTTTGCTGTGTTTTCACATGCCCTTGCAAGTCTGTATTTTGGTCAAGATCAGAAATTCCTAGCTACAGAAAGACACAAAATGAGTTGAGATTCCCACCCCAAGACTATAAACATTTTTGGACTGTTCTGAGCTATTTTGGCAAAAAACGCATATCATTTCAAGATCTCCACTTGTCACCTGCCTTTCCTATTAGTTGTGAAGAAGAGTGTGTTCATTTACGCTAATGTGTTTTACAACACAACCAGTTAGTGCAGCCAAGTGGTGAATGGAAACATCAAAGCATGGGGACCAAGTTGCTGGTACTTGCCTGAAGCAGGATCCCGGATCATATCTGGTACAGGAGGAAGTGTCCTAATGTGATGTTGTACATATTCAGAAATCCTTGTGTCATAACCTGGCATCTGTCAAAATATAAGTTTTACTCATCCTTTGAAAAGCTTGAACAGGACTGATTTCTAATGATCCTGCCTTCATGACACAATCAGTATTAACTAGTCTTGAAAAAAATGTCATTCTCCTCATCCAAGAGATGTTCCGTAAGTCACCAAGTGATTTACAGTAAAATTAAATATGGACTAACTTCAAGCTTCTACATGGGATGTTTCTCTGATAACAAACCCACATTAATTTTATTTATATTTTTTTCTTTAAAATTACACAGCCTTGATATGCTGGTTTTATAAGAGGCACAAGAAGCTGTGTATACAGTTATTTCTAACTACATTAATCAAAATTCCAGTCCTAAGTTTAGGCTACAAGAGTTTAAAGATGTTTTGATAAAAAATGACCTTCTTGTGTATTCACTATGGTGAACCTAATTATTCTGACCCAGCAACATGAACAGCAAATTGACATTAATAATGAAATCAGGCATGTTATTGCAATCATGCTGGTACTGTTATTCATATACGGAACTTGATTCTCAGAAACATTAGTGTGACTTCAGAGGAAATGAGATCAACCAGCCTTGGTGTGAGACTGAATAGAATTTGCTTCTCAGTTCAAGCCACACTTCATTTCTGAAAAGCTAGTCTAACAGCATTTTGTATTTCATTACTGAGTCAACATGGAGAGTAAAATGCATGACTGACTATCCAAAGCATCAAAAAGAGTAAGAGGTTAAAGGAACGGAGTATGTAGCTTTTAAAATCCTTCTGACTGAAATGCAGTTAAAAGTGAAAAAGTAGTCAGTTTTGCCAGGTTGTTTCTTCTCTTTTCTTAATTACAGCTGCCTGTTCCTTTCAGAAAACGAGTCCTATAACACCACTCCAGTGTTTTTGTAGCTGTGACAGCACATGGATTTTATTAGACTGATACAGCTGGGCACGTAGGCAGTGGTTTTCCTGACTAAGTGTTGAGGATCAGGAATAGCCAGCCGCCACAATGCTTCAGGAAGATCTCTTCTGCTTACATTTCCTCTTTTGATTTTGGGTGGCTCAGGTTTTGAGTGTTCAACTTGAGCAGGTTTACAAGTGTCTGAATTTCAGGAACTACCAAACCCTTGCCTGAGATCATGGAAGTATGGGCTATGTATCACTGTTCTGCCTGTGGAGGTATGCGCTGACACATCCATGCACCAGCCCTGCTCTTTTACTAGCTGAACTGTTCTTTCCCCAGGTGGCAAAACCTCTGCTGGTTACAGCAGTCGTGCATTCATATCCAGGGCGAAAGTGAAAGCAATCAAGTACAGCATCGTAATTATCCTTGGTAAGTGAAAAGCCCCACAGCTGGTAGCTAGGGGGGATGTTGATGTTAGGAAGCTGGTCTTCCTCAGCTCCCTCTGTCATCAGTAGGTTAAGTGCAGTAGATGGCTTAGAGAAGGAGCTTTACTTAGACCACTTGACTTGCCTTCTGACGTTGTCCTTCCTCTCTCCCCTGGCTGATAAATTCCTATTTTAGGCACCTGACATAAACCTCAAATTAAATTACATGCACAGCCTCTCATGTGCATAAAGAGAGTAAAGGACGGACATTTCCTAAAAGGAACAAAGGAAAGGGTCATCTCCTCCACATGGAAGCTGGCAAAAGACTTGACAACTGAGTTGTCTTATAGACTTAGAGACTATGTATGGGATGTTAGGTGCTGGGGTGATGCAAGGGAGAGGAAGGAGAGGTGAGGGATGCAGCGCAGTCGAATTTGATGTCAGAAGCGTGTTGTCTGCTGAGGTGGGAAGAACAAGCTCTCCTTTCCTGACTGGGCAGCAGATGACTCAGTACAGGTGTCTTCCATCTCCCAGGGAGATGACATTATTCTGAGGGAATGAGGAGGGTGACATTCTATCTTGATAAATAAAGGCAGCGTCACACAGGGCTTGTGATTAGCTGCCAGAGACAGTCAGGAAGGAGACGGAAGCTATTTACTCCTAAGGGCTGACAGCCATCCCCTACCACTGAAAAAGAGGTTGCTACTCTTTCCAGTGCTACACAAAATTCAAATCGGATAATATTGTGATAATAGCTACTACTGAGGTGCTTAGCTCACTGTTTAGCAGTAGCATCTGCAGACATGAGAGGCTGGTGTGATTCATGCTTTTAAGAAGCCCAAGAACAGCTTCTCTGTGTTTGAACTTTTCTGTGTGGCAATCAGAGAAAGCTTTTGTCAGAAACAACTACTATTGCAATGCCATCAGATGTTAAGAGCTCACCTGGATGCTTAGTATTTCAAAGGACCTTGATAATAAGGTGTCCCTCCCCATGGTGGGGGTGTGAAACTAGATGATTTTAAGGTCCTTTCCAACCTAAGCCATTCTATGATCTCTTGATGTGTAAACAGATTAAAGCACCTAACATTCATGGATTTCTTTAAAGCCACTTAAAGTTCAGCATAGTCAGTGCTATGATCCATACACTGACACACTGACACTGCATATTGTTATTTTGCTGGTATTTGTGCATTGACACTGCCTGTTTGGTTACTCTAGAAAACAAGAGGGGAGTTTACCTCTTCCTTCCGCATTCAGTGAGTGCTCAGGTAACCACCAACAAAGAAATACTCATTAATGTGACAAGAAAGTAATCACAAAGTTGGTCTGCTGTCTCATTTGGGTCAGGGAGTGATCATGTGTCTGATTTCACAGATACCTGTACATCTGCAACCCAGGTACTTATAGATTAGTTCAGTGAACTGCCTGTCCCAGTGTTTCTATATAAATCTTGACTCAAAAGCCTTTGTGAAAGGAGATGACATAGAAATTTGTGAGGGACAGATTCATTCCCTATGTCTGCAAATAAAGGTAGATCTGTGGCGTTTGTATTTCTACCACCTCTGAACAAAAGCAGGGGCTATGAACAATACAGTCCTCTCTTCCCTTCCCCAAATTAATCTCTTAAATTGCCATGCAGGTATTAGAGAGTCTTCCTGTACACAGTACCTCCAACCAACATGCAAAATGACATGTTGGTCTGCCATAATGTGGCATGAAACGCTGTCATTCCTTGCTCCTGGGTGTCTAAGAGACCTTTTTTAAAGGTGGTTGTGACAGGCAGCGCTGTCACAGAGCAGCACTTCGGTGGTGTGTACATTTAGATTGGCTGCTCACTCAGGGGACCATTAAAAGAGCGCTTCACTATAACTGATGATGCTTTAACTGGCTACCTATTTAGCCTTTATGTGTTGTGTAGTGTTCAAAAGTGCCTCGATATGTCTAGAGGGAGCACTCTAAACACTTAGAAGAGCACACATAATATATTTTATGGGCATTAAAATAAAAATAAAGACAAATAAAAGCACAATCTAATAACTATTGTCTTAAATAAGACCCTGAATAGGGAGAGATTTTTTTTTTGCATGAACAAATATTTATGTGTTATGACAGTCTCTCTATGTGTGTGTGATTACCTCGCTAAATAGCTAAACTATCTAATGTCAAGCTCTTCCTCTCTCTGACTCTCTTTCAGCATTTGTACTCTGTTGGAGCCCTTACTTTCTTTTTGATATCCTGGACAACTTCAACATACTCCCTGAGACCAAAGAGCGCTTCTATGCATCCGTGATCATTCAGAACCTGCCAGCCTTGAACAGTGCCATCAACCCCCTCATCTACTGCCTCTTCAGCAACCGTCTCTGCCCCCCTTTCGAGTATCACCCCTTTCCTGTCACTCTGACTACCCCCTGACAAGGGAGGGAAGATATAAACACAGACCCTAAACCAACTACCTATTTTTCTCTGTTTTAATTCTGACCATTCCTTATTTTCTTTAGGGAAAGAAGAAATCGAAGGCTGGGGGGGACCTTCCGGGACAAGAGTGATGGAGGGCAGGAGATGCAGGTCCTGTCCAAACCAGAATACATCTAGCACAGACAATGCTCCACAAAGCTACACCAAGACCTGCACTAAGGAAAGCGGAGGCCCCCCACAAGCCCCATGCATCATGAGTGGACAGACACTGACTGGAAAGAGCCTGCACCTCATTGCTGTTGAGCAGCATGCATATTTTGGATCGGCACTGTAGCTTCAGCAATTGCACAGTGCCGGTGTCAAACTCAGTACAAGGAGGGGTTTGCATGTCACTGTTGTGAGGGCGCATCTGGGCCCTCTGTTTTCAAGCAAGCTGTAATATATATGTACTCCAAATGGCAACAAACAACGTAAATGGTGTCTAGTCAGAGTCTTCTCTATTTTTCAGGAGCCACTAAAAGACATCTACTGTAGCATCTGGCTCGTATAACTGATAAAGAGTACTTACAAGTAGTTACAGAACAGGGACCCTACTTAAAATGAAAACAGAGGCACTTTTCCAAAGAGAATACACCACCATCACTCTATGTAGTTATATCTGGGTTTTATACACAACCACTTACAAAGTCATAGCCAGAGAAGAGGCGACTGACGGACTGGGTTACTGCCTCCCGCCTCTCCTGACCTCACTTCTCAGCTCACGCCAGTCCTCCCAGCTGCACCATCCTGCAGCTTGTTGTCCCCTTCCCATGCAGTATTTCCCTGCTTTCCTACACTGACATGTTGTTGGCATCCCAGGGTCCCTGCAGGGCTCCCATGTGACACATCCAGACAGTGGTTTATTTCTGGGCTACTGCATTAAGGCAGCATTTGCCAGCCCCTCCCAGACCCCATGGTGCATCACATGTGCTGATCCTCACGTGCTTCTGTGACAAAGGCCCTGAGCAGTCTTTTGGGGACCCTACGGAGAGCTGCCATACAGGGCACTTCATCAGCACAGATCAATCTCGTCACCCACACAGCAGCATTTCCCTGGCTTGTGCCCTATATAAATCATTCATGTCACTTAAATCGTGCAGGGAACCATACACATCTTTAGACAACCTCAGAGCTGGAAAAAGATCCGAGTGAAACCATAAAACTCAAATTACGTTCAGAAAAAATTTACTGTTGATGGTCCAGTCTTGCAAACTCATTGTAGTGTCCACAGAGCACCAGCCCTCAGGCAGAATTTTGCTGCACAGAGCCCAAGCAGTTCAGCATCCCCCTCCCCCAGCCCTCAGGGCATCCTCCCAACACACTGTTCTCAAGTTTAAGGAGAAACATTCTCACGCAGGTTCAGCAGGTGGGTGGATGATATCGACTTCAATGTGCGTTTTACCACAAGGCAGCTTAAAGTGTTTGTATGATAATGCATTCTAACCAGCTGTATGGCAAGTGTGTGTGCTTCCTCTCAGTAAAAAAAAAAAATGTATTCTTACTTAAGTGGAGTCAGTTTAAACAGGGTTTTTTTTATTATTATGATGCTTTGCAATGAGTTTGTTCCCTGCAAAACAAGAACTGAATAAAACGTATTTATCATTACCTATATTACAAAAATCTTTTTTCCTAAGTAGGAGATACATAAAACTGTGGGGCTTTATGTTCTCAGGAAAACAAATAAGGTTTCTCTTTTTATTATTATGAAGTTCTGTTATATCTAAATTTTGGTAACAGCTTAATTAAAACCATGAATCTACACCAGCCTTTGCAGCAGCCACCTTGGATACATTGTATATAAGAACTAGACAACATTTTTTCCTGTGGGCATGTTAAAACTTTCCCAAAACTGGACTGCTTGGTTTAGGCCTCATAGTGATATAAATTTTGTTTAACTTTTTCATCTGATACATATACACTGGCTACCTACTTTTGAACAATTAATGGAGATCATAGGCTTAATATCTGGAAACCAGATCACATTTCTGAGTAGCACTTTGATTTGCAAATTTAACATGACTCAATCCCACTAAAATTTACATATTATTCACTGGGGTCACCACATGAATTATCCCATCTAAATTAAGCATATGCATGAGCGAACGTAGGAACTCCAGCCTTAAATGAAGCCATTGCCCATTTATTTTCAAATAAATAGTCTTTTTGTTTCATTCATTATTGTAGCATGTACCATTTACATGTTGTTCATATCCTTTTTTGTCTGGACATGATTGTGTTGCTCTTCTTCATATGAGGATCTTTCTGTTTAAATAGCCTCACACTGCTTTTGTCTCCATCCTTTCCAAGCTCTTAAACACAGAAATATATAATTAATCTCATTTTCTATCCTGCTTTCTTACTGTGCAGGAGATAGCATTTTACTACCTTTTCATATTCCCCAAAACATTTGTTGTAAAGAAAAAGGAAAGGCTGAGTTTTTCCATTAGTCTGGAAAACACTTGCATGGCCCTCCTTTGTCTCTTGAAAGAACAGTTTAGGGAATTTCATCTTACACCAGTAGGTTTCTTATTTCATGTTTGCAACTTGCTCCATGTCTGCGGACTGTTTAGTTGCTTAATTGTGAGAGTTGTTATGAAAAACCCCAGGCCTATGAGGAGAGGTAGCAAAAGTTGGTATCAAGTCCGAATGACCAAAGCGAGAGTCTGAACACAACAAGAGGGCACCCAGCTGGTTCGTCTGTGCCAGTCCACCAGGAGCTGTGTTTTTCATCAGCTTTAACACTTCAAGATGCATCCATGAGAGCCTTCTGACATTCCCACAGCAACCAGAAATATTTGTATGCATGACTGTTAAGACATAAAATCTTGTATGATGGTAAAGTCCTGTATGATTATAGATTCCCAGGAAGCTCAGATGCTCATCACTCAGAGAAGTCACATCAAACAGCATAGGACTAGGATACTTTTCAAACTAATACATTAATTCAAGAGAGTAGAAAATGTGTGCTTTCTGTGACATGTTCAAATAAAATCTGAATGAGAAAGCTATTTAACTTGCTCTTGGACATTTTTTGATGTAATTTAAAGTTCAATTCTCTTAGTCCAGATTTCCATCTACTGCTGAAAGTGTAAAGCAGTATTTTGTCTTTCATCTTGGTTTTGTCTTTGAAATTTCAGTCTCCTTTTTTATTTTTACTTTGAAAAAAACTAATGCAAGACAGCAAAATTTAACATTCAAATCACTGGGTAGGTATAACTCTCATAATGGAGTACAATATTTCACACTGTGACCATGGAAGAATAGCAAAGTAAAAGCCTACCTAGAAGCAGGTAGCCACTGACTGGTTGTTTGTATGTTTGGGTGCTTTTTTGAAAGATATCTTTCATGGAAAAATAATTAGATCTTTTGATATGATACAGGATGATTTGTATTCCACAGAACAAAAAAAAAATAATTCTTACACATCTTTAAGACTTGTAAGGCAAGAATGAATGAAAGGCTTACAAGTCTTAACTCTACAAGTTAGCTAGACATTTAAATATGAATTGTTTTAGTGGGAATCAGGCACATAAATGTCATCACAGAACTGGACTTACACAATAAGTTTTTAGAGTATTGCAAGCATCAAACCCCTACTGATAGCAGTCCCTAAGAAAGACACATAAACAAGAGAAGTAAAAACAAGTCTAGTACTTAGTTTAGTTCAAGACCTGGTGTTTGAATAGCTGGAAGGCTTTATACCTATTCAGATTTCATATTTTCTTGACACTACAAAATGAAAGAAATCAGGAAAATCCTCTCCCAAACCACAGGCCCTTATACAAAATATAGGAACAAATGACTCAACTAAAAATTTTTGAGCATTTTCAAAGTGACTTTGGCAGAGAATTTCTCAAGATGTGAGCGCTTTGGGGTAAATCTGATTTGAGATAACTAAGAATAGTCTCTTGGCGCTCACTTTGCAAGGAATACACTTGCTGGCAAGATGCCTCAAGTTCTGCGTCCCTTCAGAAAGCCCTACTTTGCTGCTTGTGCAGATTTGTTTCAGACAAGAACCCAGAAGGCATCACGCTACCTGTCACTTCACCTTACCCCTCACAAGGGCTGCATGTGCTCTTCAGAAATACTTGATGCGAACAGAGCAACTACAAAAGAAATAAATTGCAGAAAGTACAGCAAAAAAGTAGATATATACGCTGTGGGCACAAGTACCTTCTTTCAAGAGAGGAATCATTCCACAGAGAAAAATAAATCAGTGCAGAAGCTATCTGTCTCTACCTTCCAACCCAGAGTCTGGTGCTTACAGGAGCAGAGATTTTAGTTTATTCACCAACCTTGGGAAACATGATTAATTTGGGGAGTAAATGCAATTTTTAGTGTAAGGTAAAATACGTTTCATTTTCTTTAGTAAACTGTAATTTATTTTACACAACGTTTAATTTAGATAAGCATTATATCTGAATGGTTCATTAGATAATCTTTTGTCATGTTCAATGGCATCTTATCCTGAGTATGCATAAAATATGAGGGTAGAGGTTTAGGCATACAAACACAGGCATGAATTTACAAATAGACATCGTTGATTCCTCAGAGTGAGTTGGTTATAGTGGTACGTAATTAGAAGCTTAACTGTTAATTTAGACTCAAGCAAGGCAAATTAAAATGGGCTAAAATTCAGCAGCTTTAATAAATTCAATGGAAATGAACAAAGACTGAGGCATCACATAGAAAGAACTGGATGATCTTCAGAACCCGAATAGCAGAAATATGGTGAAATATACCATGCTGTGTGCTAATAATCAATTACATCAATTACAACAAATTCTGTTATAAGCTGGGAGCTCATCAGCTGGAAATATCTGAAGAGAAGACAGCCTTGAGTGTGTTCATTGGCCAGATGATGCCTGGTTACCACCAACAACTCAGACCATGGGATCAGGGGGCTAATACAATCCCAACATGTATCTGGTCAAGCATTTTTCAGAAGAGCTAAGGTTGTGCTAGTGTCACTGTTGCCCTCTGTTGAGATCACTCTGTGCAAAACAAGGAAAAAAAAAGAACATGGGAAAGAACAACCTAAAATTTCAGCTTGTTGGGATTGGTAAAATGGAAAGCTAAAAAGGGGTATTTCTGCTATCTGTTAATACAAGCATGTCAATGGGAAAAGGAGGGAGAGAACTACTTAAAATACATGATAAATGTGCAACAAACCCTGCCCCCTGGAATAATCTCACTATGAAAAATTTGAATAAATTCAGCAGACACAATGATCAGCCTGCCCAGACCTTATTGCATGGGTCAAGAACAAGCTTTTTGGTTATAAGAGAGCCCTCCTAGTTTGTGCTAGGGCTGGTTATTGAGATCTAAATGCAAGGCAAAGCAAGATTTCCTGTGCAAGCTTTCCAAGGGGACCAGGAGCTGGTTACTCTCATTTTGAACCGTGCTAATGGCTGTGCCTTTGCAATGGTGCAGCAAGGAGATCTAATATGAAGAGTATCAGTGGGGGACATTTATTTGGAGAGAAAATATCTTCTTAAGTCAAGCTGATGGAGCTGGAAAAGCTAACGAACTTTCAGGCATGAGTATGCTCTTCCCATCCCTGCCATACCAACTCACATCACAGGTTTCAGAAAAGTGCTAGGCAGCAGCTGGCCTTTTTGCTTGTGTTCAGGCTTTCAGGTTGACATCAATGCTGATGATAGCAGAGTTATACAAGTATTACTCTTTGAAGTATAATCCTCTCTCTTCTTTGCCCAAGACACCGTGGCTCATACTGTTTGGTCTCACATGACAACCTTGTGTTGGAGCAGCAGTCTACAGCCATGCTGGCACCTTGCAGACAACCTGGGTCGACTCACCAGTAGCTGGGTTGTCACTCTACTACTTTCATATGTGCTCATGGTTTTACAAATAAGTGACTAAGAGCCTGTAATCAGGCATACATTTATGCATGACGTGACTGGAAAACTGCACCTCCAGGGCAGTACAGACTAATGCCAAAGGGAAAAATTCTTGTAGCCATAAATTTATAAAGTGTCCTTGACTTAAAGGATTTGAGTCCCTTAAATGCATCACACAGAAAATTAAAGAGAAGTCAGACTCCCCTGATCATGCTAAAAGCTAAAAGGTACTTTATGAAGCTACCGTAGAGTGAGAAAAAACTTTAAAGTGATCGAGCAGGAAAATATCAGTAAGTCCCATTTGGAGCCCATGGTTTAATCTCCACATTTGGGAGAGAAGGATTACTCCAAGATAGTTTTAAAAAACCTAGACAGGGGAATTACTGATTTTTATAGATGTAAGGTAAGTGGAAGAAGCGTGCTCAGTTTTGGTACGGTGCCAAAATAACAGCTTAAAGGTGACTCGGCACTGCAGTGTTTATAAAACGCTATGGATGTAGGATAATTCACAGAGGAAAGTCAAATGCTGTCACTCTTTTGGGAATACTTGGCAATTCCCTGAACATCCCCCAAAGAACAGGCTGTTAATGTGGTTATTTCCATGGGACAGGGTGCAGTGTCATCTGGAAATATTTATTGTCAAACAAACCCCTGCAGCAAATTATTATTTTTGAGAAAACTTTGATTTTGAAGGGTTTTTTGCGTGCAAACAAACAGAAGAGGGAGGCACCTCAGCACAGCCATGGCCATGGCCACAGGTTTAGTGAATGTGCTTAAGCAAGGTCTTGATGTAGCTTCCCAGATCTGAAAACCCCAAGGCTATACAACCAGGTGCTAAACAAATATTCACTCATTCAGATGAGAACAGCTCCAACAGGAGAGGTAAGGAGATGCTCTCTGGCAACTTCTCCCACATGGTGCCCAGCATCTGCCCTGTGGTGGTGACCCCTCAGACTCATCTCACCACTCCCCATTCAAGGGGGAAGACCTTCAGAGAGGAGTACCCTGGACCTGCCTTTGTTTTTATACCCCTCTGCAGTTGCTCCCCTCTTTCTCAGTCTATCTTCCCTCCCACACCAAGATTTTCATGTGGTTTGGGACATCTTATAGAGTCTGGAAAAATGCCTGCAGTCTTAAGACGGGGGAAAAAAAAAAGAAATTTCATGGAAATGAGTTTAACCCAAATCAAGAGGGGTAACATGACTCTGCCTCAGTTTTCTTAAAGAGCATTGCTTGGTAGGCAAGAATCATTGCAACATATCATGCTACATGACTACAGTAAACACTCCTTTCAAATCCCAAAGACGTGGGTGAGATACCTAATTAACAGCATATGGAGGCACGCTGTTGATATGGCTCACACAGGGACTCAGTAAGATATCAGAAGGGGCCTACTGGGAACCCAACATTACACATTTGAACCTGTTTAATATTCTGAGCCAGATTCTCTGTTCATGTATCTCAGCAGGTCTTTATCACCTTCCAGTGAAGATACGGTGTTTTTTTATTAGATCAGGCCTACATCCATGTATCAAGGAATACACGTGTGAGCCATTCTGAACCATGATCAATCATCAGAAAACAGGCATAATTATCATTTTATAATTATGAGAATGATTGCAAAAGATTAGTAGTCTACCCAGCTGGAGACTTTGCAAAAGCCTGAAGTCAATTAAGCTGCTATATTTTGAAAGTATCTAATAAATTTAATTTCTTTTCTTAGATAAAGCAGCATGAACTTCAGTTCTCATTGTCGGAGGAGGCCTGTTGGGTGGTGAATAAATATTACTGGTACTTTAACACAACCCTATCACAAGTCAGGAAGATTCTTGCTGGTTTCAGTAGGAGTTGATCAGGCTCTATTCAAGGAGAACACAAGACCTGTTTAATGTGTTTACATCTACTATTTTGGGCAGGACTGAACTGATTTAAGTGTCACCTCAAATCAAACTAACATTTAAAAAATAGGTTGCAGACACTTTCAGGTCGGCCAAGCAAAATGCTAAGAGAAAATAGTGCACATTGACATAGGATTATCTAAGAAAAACCTAAGAGATAGGATGGGAGGAATGACTTAAATGGTGACAGAGGGGAAAAAACCCACAAAGGCATGTTTCCTAGAAGAACAGGTCATTCCCATTGCTTGAAAGAAGACACCCAGCTGAAGTTTAGTGGATTCAAATTATACTACAGACAGAAAAATCATAGAATACCAACAGTCTTGAAACAGCGTGTATTTGGTGACACTATGGGGCACAAATCTCTCCAAGAACACTGCATGAATCTCAAACATGTTCTGGATATTTTTATGGGCTCAGCAGTGGTAAAATATAATTCCTGGATCACTGAGTGCGCTTAGAGTCACACCTATAAGAACTAAAGGCAATCTAAGGGATAATGTAAGCCTCTCCCTACTCGAGATCAGAACTCTGCTGAATTTCATTCCTTTCCACCCCAAACCGGGATTAAGCAGCAAAAATCGATAGAACCTGTTTCAGAGGTTTCAATAGACAAAAAGTCTTAAACACAGTAAAATAAGCTACCCTGCCCTCAGAGTGTGACCAAAAGTCATATACTTTCAAAAACAAGTCTGCAGTATTTCACAGGTGCTGAGATCTTCATGAAGAGTTTGGGGAGTTACTGTCATCTTCCCTTTGTACCCTGGGGAAACCCTGGTTACTGTGTGGTAACTGGTAACACTTGCTGGTAGCTGCAGTCTGAACCCCAGTCTGGAGAGAGAAGGAATCAGGCTGGAAAAAGTCCAGGAAAGATTTACTCACAGTTAAAAGCCACATCCAAACCCATCATTTGAGTAGTCCTCTGTTTGGCACTCCTGTGCATGTGTGGAGTTACAGGCAAGAAGTCAGGGGCCACAGTACCTTGACCATTCTACTTCATATTCAGAGCCGGTTTGGATACCTCTGCCCACTGCTGCACCCAGCTGCAACCTTAGACAGTGCTTCTGTATATGTGCCACCCTATGTCTAGGCCACAGTCACACCAAGTCTGACATCTACCTTTTAATAAAGGCTTTTGGATAAAAGACACAGCATGCCTGATTGCTTTATTGTTTGTCCAAGAGGCACAAGCAAAAGGTGAGCTTCAGAGTAAAAGTGTTTCCCCTGTCAAGACATTATTTTTTAAGAATCATAATATAGCAATCTGAGTTTAATATTTCTGTGGTATATAAAGCCACCCACCACTCCATCTCTGCTTCACAAAGCTAATATGACTCAGATAATTAACTCAAGGACGAATGATTATCAAGCTATAGGATGTTCACCGGGGGAGTCATTAAACTCTTTAAACATATAACCACTGCTCTATTGACCGACAATCTATGTGATTAGCTGAATTCAGTTCATGATCTTTTCAATCACTCAGCAGCACAAAACACATGACTGCAGTTTCCCAGTCCTCCTCTTCCTAATTGCTACATTAGCCTTCTCTGAAGTTTGAATCACAAGGATTTGTGAAGCTTCTTCTGCTACCTATTAATGTGATTTATGGTTCATACTATTTCAGGTGGCACACCTGCAAGCAGAGACATTCTGTTCTAAAGCTGCTTTTAAGTTCTTTAAAACATTGTTGAAAAGCAGAGGGAGGAAAAAAAGACTTTTCTAGTAGAGTGACTCTCAGGAAAGTTTGTTTACTGCAACCCACAGCTACCATTAAAACAGCTGCATGACATTTTGTCATATCAAAGCCCCACATTTAGGGCTTTCTCCTGCTACCCCATTGCAGCACCATAAACCCCTTATGGTGCATCAGAAATCCTCCCATCACCATGTTGCAGTGTGTTGGAATCCCTGAGCACACAATATCCTACTGGGCAGGGATCCCCTTTCCATCTAATCCTCCAGTTCCAGTTGCTATGCAGACAAGGGACAGGAGGAAATATGGGGATTAGCAGGGGACAGGCAGTGCTGGCAGCAGCTGACAGGACAGTGCAGGCAAAGAGGGCTTTGAGTAAGCACCTTCCACTGAAGGTCCTTTCACCAGGGCTCTTGCAATCACTTTGCTACCAGGCGTCATGCAGTCTGAAGCCTGTAGGCAGACCAAAAAGTGTGTGGAGAAATATCATATTGATCTGACTCAGTGCCCTTATCACTGATTTGGAAATATAAAGGAAAACACTTCTGCTGAACTATGCAGATGGCAAAGAGATAAACATGGACGAGGGTTGAGTGTTCACAAAAACAGGACAAGGACATTCAGTAAATTAGTCCTATACAAGAGGTGTATTAGTTCGGTCAAATACCAAGTTATACATCAACGGGAAAAAAAGTCCCCTCTATCTAGAGAAAGTGGTGCTGTGGCTGGAAATCTCAAGACTGGAAAGGAACTAGAGAGAATAATAATGAACAAACAACACAGCACGAGCTCCCAGTGTGATCAGTGGATCGAAGGAGATCGGGGAAAAGAAATAAGGGGTTATTTGATACCTCTTCACACACAATGGGAAGGACAGATGTGGAAATCACATCTTTTCAAAAAGCTTTTACAAAACTTGACTAGGCTGCCAGAAAAGAGCCATAAATGAATCTGAGGATGGAAGGAAATCTCCTACAGTAAGAAATGTCAAGATCAATCTCTTTTGCTTAGAACGAGATTACCAATAACAGCACCTAAGAACTTTCACAGGGAGAAAAACCACAGTGCCAGAAAATTAAGTTTAGTGGATCAAGGCATTACACATCAGTGGTATAAAGCTGAAGCCTACAAATAAGTCAGACATTAGGATTGCATATTAACAGTGAAAATTTTTAACTAGTGGAGGGAATTGCCATGAGAAATACTGGATTCTTCATCTTTCATGTCTTCTAATCAAAGTTGAGGAGTTTCTATTTTGTAAACACACTTCAACAGTCCTTCCTCAGTTTAAAATATTTGAAAATCAAAGTTATATTCTGCATAGCTTTGAATTATTGCTTCTAGCAATAGTTAGCTGTATTGGGTAATGTAAGAACCGAAGGTTAAATGGTTGGCCAGCTTCCAACCTGATTTTTGCATCTTTGGTTTTGGATTGAAACAAACTCAAAACATTGATTGTTTATATTGAATCAAAAGAAGTAAAATGTCAAGGTATCTTCTAAAACATGTTGAAGCAGCACAGGGAAACCAGCGGATGGGACGTTCGGTCTGGGTAAAGCAGACTCCTAACCTCATCCCAGCAGGACACAGATAAAACAGAGCATGTTAAAAGAAGGGGTGAACAAGACCACAGCTGGGTAGCAGGAAGAAACTTGCAGGACTGTGAAGGAGATATCCTGGTCCTACTGCCATGAATGGAAATCTGCCTTTGAGTTCAAAATGAACAAAGAAATATTGCTTAGTTTATCTGGAAAAAAGTCAGAATCTGGACAACATGATGCCATTTATACACTGTTGGTACAGTTGCCTTAAGAGGACAGCAATAAAATATAAAAACCAGAGATATAGAATAGGTTGGACACTCCTATCTGTTTTCTCCCATAACCAAAGAAAAGAGAGTATTGGATCCAATTAGAAAGGCAATCACACTTGTAAGCCATCGCTGTAAATGCAATATATAATTAACACATCAGTATTTGGAATTCATTACTCCATACAATGCTTAATCAGTTTAAATCTTTGTAAACTCTTCAATGCTTGACCAAAATGAGCAGCATCTGCATTTACTGTAGCTCTGGGTAGGTTTCAGATTAGAAATATCATGATTGCTATATTTGTAGGTAAAAAAATACCATAGGTGGAACCAGAAAGAAATTCCACTCCCTGCAACATACAGCTGTGAATGACTGCCCTGTCATGTATCACTTTTTGGGTCTGTCTCCTTTTTCCTCTGCTGATAAACCCAGCCAAGATCACTCTACTGGTAAAACAGGACACTGGGGGAGATGGTCTCTAACTCGTTTGAGGATGTCAGTTCCCCCCTTTTCTCTTCTAGAAACTGTTTTGGGTTGATGTAAATCTTTGCATGTGGTACTTCACGTGTAGCAAGTAGGAAAAGAGTCATTTTTCATTTTCACAGTGCAGAACAACGATATTACCAATTGCAAATTTAATCTGCAATGTGGATTGCTTATAGCTCTACAGCTGAGTCATTGTGATTGCTTGGATCTGCTTTTGTAATTTTGAGAAGGATTTATTAAAAAAAAAAAAGGAGGGGGGGGGGAAGGACTAAACTGGCTAGTTGGTGCTTGGCAAACACCTGAGTCTTCTTCTCCTGAATGGAGGATTAGTGGGCATTAATCCTTCCTGAAGACAGTATATTCAGCAGATTCCCATGGCAAACGTGGTCCTCTGTGACTATTGAGATGTTCTGCTTCAGAAAAACTTGACAACTGCCCTTGTCTAAGTGCCAGGATGCCTGTAGCCAAGCAGCAATGGGCCAGGCTGCCCCTTAGAGAATCTCAGTATGCAGGACCCCAGCACACAGGTCAGCTAGGAAAAATCTTTTCCCTCCATGACTCCACCAGTGATGCTGAGGCTTCAATGTGCCTGAGCCATCCGCAAGAGACAGCCTCCCTTTGAAAGGACAAATACGTGCATCAGCATCTCATGTGTGGGAGTGCAAGGGCAGGACTTACAAGCACAAGGCAGGCTGGTAAGGGTCTTCACAACATTTAAGTTATACTAATTTTTCATTCAATTCTCATTTCATTTTTTTAAGGCCTGAAATTGGAATCCCACTAATGGCAAAGTTGTACTATCAACAAAAATACAGAATTAAGCCTGTTTTCATTTCTTCTAATTGGAACAGGAAGGTAATGTTTGTGAGCGTTCAGGGGTTTTTTTAATAACCTCTCTGTGTTCAACTGCATCCAGGTTTAGTTTAAATCTGTTGCTGCCTCTTCACCTTCAAGCTCAGACGATGGTGGGTTTTGTTCAGTAAGACAGATGTGGAAATTATTCACTACCTGATGAAATACTGGCAGCTGAGGAAATGAATCCATGAATGCTTGAGGGAATTTGTTTACATGCACTCTTTCATTGTCAGTGTTAACCAGACTGAATGTCTTTGACTTCCCTTCTTTTTTCTTTCCTAAACAAGACATTTGGAGACATTTTGAAGGTTAATTTAGCATTTCTCAAATGTCATCCAAACTCTCAATGATAAAGTTTATGTAACTTCTTTTTCATCCTCCATCACAACAAACTGTTAGCAATGTACTCACTTAACAATTCTTTGGGCCATAATCGCAACAAACTCAAGACATCTGAAAGTATGAGCTGAGCTCTTGGTCATGCTAGAATAAATCCCACTTCCTCATGTTTCTTTGGTTTCTTTAGCTTCATTATTTCCACAGAAGATAGCAACAGGGCAGCCGATTCCACTTACACCTCCCTGCACTTACTAATCAAGGATGCTGAGAATGAATGGGGGGACATCCTGTAACATAGCTTTTACACCAACAGCTTGTTAGGTCTTTTGGGTAGCAACTCTCCATGGGGTTTTGAAGTCAATGGATTTTCTCACAGCTACTGAAGTCCATCTGAAGCTGATGTGCCACATCAACCAGGCTGGAAGGAAGATAACTTTATTTTTGTTAGGGTTGTTTCTAGCCAGATCATTTCTGAGAACCACTAGCGTTAGCATGCAGAGAGGTGGTGGGGACACGCTGCGGAGGATGGTGGGAGAACAAACTGCAGCAGCCCTGATGGATCAAATCTGCACCAGGATCACTGCAAAGGTGCCCATACCCATGTGCAAAACTGCCTGCAACCTGACAAGCCTGATGAAACACCTCTACCTGACACAAAACAAGGCACCAGGAGCAAACTCTTCACACTACCCAAATTTCTGCCTCCCTCACACATAGTGGGTATCCTGCCAAGGTCTCAACCCTGTAGACACACAAAATGAGCCAAGACATGGGTGCTCCAGGTAAGACCTGTCTCTGGCTAACCTGCAAGAGATAGACAGTCAGGCCCCAGGGCCACTTCACACTTCCCCAAAGTGAGCCATCTCACTTTTCAGTGTACATCTGTTACCAGACCAGTACACAAGACATCAGATTAGCTGATGGGTGGACTGCATTGACCTAAACAGAACTTCCCACTACGAATCCTGAAGAACGAATTCACTGCTGACGAACCCCCACTGAGGATGGAGAGGTTTGGTCCAGAGATTTGTGAAACCTCTGTGCCCCACAATTCAGCTATTACCATGCTTGCCATTATACATCTTCCAGTAATCAAACAACAGCAGGTCATCACCGTTATAAGAAAAAAGTCAGCCTTACCAGGTTATACAGTGACCTTGAGCTGACTTCTTCCTCAGTCAGTATGGAGTGGGAAGAAGAGTGAAACGGAGTCACCTTCCCAACATGTTGTCAGCATCCATCCAAAGGCATATCCAAATGAGCTCGTCTGAAACAGATGAGAGCAGCTGGTCAAACTCCAAGTTTCAGTTATTTACACATTTGCTAGAAAAACTTGGTTCTGACAACTCTTCCCACAGGAAATTTCCAAACATTATTTCTTCTGCTCCTGAACGTGACCTTATTTTATTTGGAAATACCAGCCACAATGAGCAAGCTCTGAAATACCAGAGTGAAACAATAGCAGGAGGCTGGAGGAAGGGAGGAAAAGCATTCAAAGTTACCAGAACTGCAATTTTCCAATCAGCTCACGCGCGAGGGTTCATTGACACTGTGACAACTAGTGTTTCAATCAGCCTGCAAAGAGTGTTTTATCTAATTTGCTGATGAGTTCAGGCAAAGCCATCCTGCTCGCTCAGTTCCTTGGTCTAGTGCTAGCCACGTTTTCCACCGCAGATTGTGACATCCACCTGTGTTCTCCAGGGACTCTCCACCCAAGCACAAGTGTTCAGATGACACCTGCCCTGCTTTTGCGATAGCATAGAAAAATCCTTTTTTCAAAGTCAGTGCTAATCTAAGAAAATCAAATATATTAACAAAAATATGATAGCAATAAAACAGCCATACCAGGCTAACAGCTTTAGAGAAAAAGATGCTGACATTGTCTCTATAACTATAATTACCTAATAAGCATTTAAAACAGCAACATAATTACTCAGCCCTCACTGTAACTGTGCCTTGGAATTTCACAAATTTGATGAAAAGAAAACACGAAGGGTCATTACAACATACACAGTTTTCACACGGCATAGTCCCTCACCATGCAAAAAGCTAATAAGATGGGCCAAGAAAGACATAGAATTTGCCATGGGGTGGTTCGACCCCAAAGAACGTGGGTCTGTGACACAACCACTCAGCCATTCCTATCCCAGGTGGGAAACTTATTTGAATTTGGCAACTCAAAACTCACATGGCCCTTGTTTAGCCCTGTACAAATGATGGCAACATGGTTTATCCTCTGCTTCCCTGCTCTCCTCAGCTGCCAGGCAAGGAGGGAGAGGAGGAAGGAGCATGAGCTCATTTCCAAGAGAACAACATTGCTTCTCACTGGCTGAATTTTTCAAAATGAGCCAGGCACTGCCCCTCTGTGTATCAGGTCAATCTCCACCACCAGCAGAGCTCTAATGCAGAGGGGTACTTCAAAATACAACTTTATCCCACCAATTACCCTTTCTACAAAAGGTTGTGCTACCATCTGTCAGATCCCATCCTCCTGCATTCCCTGGGACATTTGCTTCAGGAGGATAAGAGCAGGCATGCAGGGAAGCTACCTTAACGTGATGGCATGCAATTAACTGAGCTGTCTATAACACCATCAATAGCAAAACCATGTTTAAGTGTGTGAGTATTCTAATGGAGACAGACTGAGTGCCGAGATGCCAGTTCAGCCCATCAGTTCCAGGTACAGGACACCAAGCTGCCTTCCCTGGAGGAGCGTATGTTTCTCTTGCACCCTGCCAGCCCCCCAGCCACAGCACACCCTGCACTTACAGCAAAACAGTTCCCCAAAAGTGAAGAAACCCTAATCTGAGACCACGAGTATAAAAGCAGGGGCAGGGAGACTCCAGGCACCTCACTAAGAGGCTCCATGCAGGGCTGAAGGAAAAGGATGCCAACCAGATGTCTATAGAAAATCCTATTGACCACCTCTGCCAGCCACAGCAGATTTTTTTGCTGTGCCACATAGACTGTGATTTACACAGGATGCTCAGATTTTGTCCCTCACCTTTCCTTGGGGCAGTGATGGATTTTCCCAGATGTTTGTTGAGCTCACTGAGTAGCTCACACAGTCACTTGCGTTACTGAAAAGCACACAGAAAGGGCCATCATCCAGGTTGGTGCACCTTAACCCACAGAGCAAGAAGGTTGGTACCACCACCCCGACCTCAGCTGGAAGCAAGTCCCAGGCAATATGAGCAGAAGTGTGGCTGTAAGAAGTGGATTCATTTACTCAACTTCACATTTTAGATACCTTTCTGAAGCTATTTCTGACTTTCTAAAAATGTCATTTTTATTCATTCAAGCAATTTGCAATACTAAATTTTAAATATTATTCAGAGGAATGCTCTGTCCTTTTCAAAATGCTGTTACATTCATCCAGGCACACATATTTTTTATTTAAATGCCTTTTTTTAATTCTATCTTACCGTAGTACTGAAAATGAAGTGCATAACCTTTGACTACACTTTGAATTCCTCTTTATTTGCATGGCTTCAAGACTTCACACCACATTGAGCTTGTTTTCTTTCCTTCTTTGAAACATACTTGTTCAGAGGTAGGAGTCAGGGCTGTGTTTCCCTGACTCCTCGCCATTCAAACAGGAGCCCCATGATCCCGCAATGTCCCCAGTTGTTCTCCAGACTGCAGGAGGTCATGGCACAGCTTAGCCGTGCCCAGACATCTGTCTGCTCTCCAGCACACTGACGGTGCAATATTAGGGATGCAAATACAGCTGTGCAGATGCACATAAGGTGGCTTTTCATCTGACTGGGCAGGATCCCAAGATCACCTCAACTCAGAGGCATATCTGCCTAAACATTCAGGACCAGCACTGCTTCAGCTACTTCTTCGCTTTTGTCATCTGAGCTATTGAGATAAAAGCTTTGTGCCTCTGCTTTTATGCCAGCTACAATCTTTAAATCCTTGACTGCAGAGTCAATACACTCTCAACCCTTTAACCACCCCAATCTCATTAGTACACAGGCAGCAACATCACATGAAGGACCATCACAGTGCTGCAGGTTTCAGGCTCACCCCTGAAACACTCCCTTGTCCCTAGCTGTAAGCCAGTGCTTGGGAACAGAGGGAGTTTAAAACCAGCCTAAATCCAAAGAAAAACAAAGTAGACTATTTCCAGAATGGTGAAATTCCATTAATTTTGTATTTCCATTTGAAGTGAGAATTCCTTTCTGGGTTATATATTAGTATCTCATCTAGTTATACAGCAAACAAAGGACAGTATTTTGACATAGGAACTTTTACACTGAAATGAGCTTGCACAAAAAACATTACAGAGAATATGAAAAGGCAAGAAAAGTTGAGCATAATTTTCTAGAGCTCCAGCATGTACAATTTATAGAGATAACAACATATCGAACATTGAACTGAAAGCAAACTCCAGCCATTTTGGACAGTGACTGACCAGCTTTTGATTGAAGGTGACGATGTGCATTCAGTATTTCCAAATGCCTCGTTGTGCTGAGCTTCACTCCTGATCAGTTAGCAGATACTACGCTGTGCTGCCAGACAGCAAACTGATCTCAGTGAACATCTACACGCTCTTTCAGCCAGACCACTGTAATTCAGGATTTCTAGGTGCCAAGTGTCCTGAATGTGCATGACTCCAGCAACTCCTTCAGGCCACTGTGTGTCCCTCCAGTGAAACAGGAGGGTACTGGATCTGGCCCACTCAATATGGGCTGCTACTGGGTACTTAGCCAAGTTCAACAGACCAGTCATCATTTTTTCAGCACTTCAATGCCTGGGACAACAACTGCTAAAAGCCTACAGCTCTGCACCAGGGGAGGTTTAGGTTGGATATTAGGAAAAATTTCTTCACTGAAAGGGTTATCAATCACTTGAACAGGCTTCCCAGGGAAGTGTTTGGGTCACCATCCCTGGAGGTATTTAAAAGACATGTAGGTGTGGCACTTAAGGACATAGCTTAGTGGTGGGTTTGGCAGTGTTAGGTTTATAGTTGGACTTGATGGTCTTAAAGGTCTTTTCCAACCAAAATGATTCTATGATTCTAAAGCACTTTTGTCCCAGGATAGACACAGCTGACCAGTGCCAGGGGGGGACAGTCTGTATCCACTACCTGTCCTTCTGGGTGATATAGGTGGCATCTATGTACAGCAGTGCAAAGCCTGCTTGCTTTGATTGTTCAACACAATCAAATACCAGAATCAGAAGAGTTATTCTCATACTTCCTAGCAATTTTATCCTGAAGTCTCTCCAAATCTCTGGCTGTTTGAGCTGAAGACAAGCAAGCTCAAGAAGAGAACTTTACTCCTCTTGTATTTGGCACGGTTCAACCACTTAGCTTTTCTTCCTGGATTTTCAGAGCTGGGTCAGTGTTAACTGTTAGCAAAACACTAGATGGGATAACTTTGTTTTTTCTCTTGTGAGCCATTTTGCAGTCTGAGGTTTTTCTTCACATATCACACAATTGTTCTCTTCCTCTCTGAGGAAGAGTGTGGGGGGAGGCTAAATAAAAATAACAAACCCTTTACCTTACACAGGGTATCTCAGACATCAATATAGCTTCACCCTACAATACAAGCTCACATCATACAATTCCCTCCCCCATGTGTGCACACATAAAGCTGGTGACTGCTCAGGTGATGACCTATATTTATCATATACCTTATTTATCATGTGTATCATGCACTTCCTCTTTCCCTCTTAATCAAAAAAATCTGAATATAAGCTTGAACAGTTGTCATGAAATGTTAATAATTTTTTAAATGATGGAAAAAAATTCTGCAGCTTTAATGTGGAATTTCTCTCTCTGCAACAGAAGACATCTCAAGTACTGGGAGGGGTGGGCAGGGAGGTATTCAGCCATGGTCATTTCTCTACCCAGGACACATTTAGAACCTATTCTGCTTAGTCTCACAGATGCCCAACTTCGACATCAAAATCAGATCTCACTTTTCACAACTAACAAGTCTAACACTTCAGGCTTTAGGGTGTGACTTAGTAACACACAGCATGTTTATTAGAGGGCTTGCTAAGGGTTTCCAGCCTTCCCTCACCTTCATCTCTCAGCTGTGGGCTGCATGTGTCCACTCCTATGCAAATGTCACACAAGCACTCTGTTACCTTTAATTTCAGCAAAACAGTAAGTATTACCTCGACCAGTTCCTACATCCAGTTCCCTGTGTGGCTGTATGAACACCTCAGCTAACCAAAGGAGAGGGTGGTGGTGGAGGAGAACCAGCAGACCACGCTTTCTGGCAGCAACAGCAGTTTGTGGGGCTACTTGTAGACCCCTGATGCTGCCTTTGTATCCAGAAAGCAGGCTGCCTTTCAAATTGTCAAAGCTTTCCAAAATAACTGTCTGGTAAAACATACTCTGAGGACAAAGCATGTGAGGGTACCGTGGATTAAAATTCTGAGCCAGCATTATGTCTAGCAGTGACCCGCTTGGATACACACGTGCCCTCTGACCGCACAGCACACAAATGCAGTTGTATGCATGTCCAGACACTGGAAAACCCACATATGTGTCAAAGTTAATCCCTTCAAAACTAGCACAAGCCCAAATTAAGGTTGTGTGTGACAGTTAATTTACTCTTTCTTCCTGCATGTGGACATAACACAATATAGAACAGAATTACTACCACAAAGTATATTTCTTTTACATAGTACATGGACTAGACTACTCTAATTCTTTCTTATTAGTTTAACTACTCCCAAGTGTTCAGTGCATGGCCACACGCCTTCACTTCATGCTTTTCAGGTGTGCTGCCTTAGGTTTTTATTTCATACCCATCATTGCACCATGAGCTTGCATTAGACAAGTCCATGGAAGTATCTTCGTGACACCCTTGTGAGGAAGCATATCATTCCAGCCATACAGTCACAGAAGAGGAGTTTTGCATCATGTGGTCTAAATTTATATTTGCAGATCAAACCTAATGGCTTCATAAGCAGCTGTGAGTGCTCAGCACTCTTTAACGCAGATTCCACTCGCATCAGTGAAGGGGCTCAAGTCTGGAGAAGCCTTGTTAACCCCTTAGTTTGGTTGACTTAGTTAAAACTATCAGCAGTTAATAAATGGGGTATGATATAGCTCAAGCATGTCTTAGGAAATAACCTGTTACATTACAGAAGCACACATCACTATCGCCCCCAGAACTGTGAGACTCTCCAGGTCAAATGGAGACACAAATCCAGACACAGCCCCACACTTCACATCCTTGCTGTCCCCAACCCAGTCCCCCTGAACCTGTGCGCTGCACAAGACCCACAGAAATCCCTTGGCTCCACGGCTTGCCTTTCAATCCTTCACTGATGTCTATGGCTTAACACATGGCTGCAAACCCCACAGCCCCCTGGCAGCTCCCTCCCTGTGCCTCCTGCTCCTTGACCAGCCTCGCCCCTCACCGTCAGCCAGCCCAGGGAAGGGTCACCAACTGCAGGAGCTTGTGCTGAACTGCAGCCCCCTCTGGCTCTCTGCTGTGCCCTTGGACGGAGGACTGTAGTTTCCACAAACCAGATGATGACTTGCTGGATTTTCCACAGCTCTTCAAGTAACATTCAAAGGTCCTGTCTTGGACCTTCCTGCAGCAGGTGCTCATCCCACCTGTGCTGACTCAGTGCTGCTCAGCAAAGGGTGGGTGTGCTCTGCAAGAGCTGCAACAATCACGTCCAAGCCCTTGGGCCATGGTGGGTGCCATGAAAGGGGCAGGGAGATGCATCCACTCCTTAACCACAACCTGTGGATATAAGGCAGGAGAAGGGCTTTTTTCTGGAGGGGGGGGTGGATGGGGATAATGTCTCAAACTTAGGCTGGTGCAACCATTATGCCTTATGGATGCCTTGTAGGCATCTTGATACCTTCTGATGAAAGATCTCTCTCTTTCTCCTATGTGTAGAGCTGCAGGAAAAATCTCTGAAATACAAGCACTTGCCAAAGGAAAAATCTGGTAGCCATATGAACAGTGAAGCCTGTTCTCCTTAGCTTCCCCTCTCCTTTCCTTTACCATAATAACCCCTTTTTCCGTATACTCTCACTACATCTGCATAGGCAAGAGACAATAGCATTGCAGCTGGGACAGGGGTACTCAGGCAGCTAGGTTCTGCTGGTTTTGTAGTGGGGAAGGAAATGCTGTTTCCTCTTGCCTTCCTCCTCCTGTCTATCAGTTTCACCAAAGCCTGTAAAAAATTATCTTTAAGAGCTCTAACTCCCAATAAAATTTCATTGAGCTTAGGCAGGAGCTCAGGCAGGAGCTCAAAAGTTTTTTGGTAGGGATTGACAGAGATGAGTCCTCCTGAAGGTCCATCATCACAGACACTTTCAACCAGTCTAGGGTGGCCCAGCCACTGAAAAAAATAGTGTTGACTGTCTGTGTCTCTCTCCATGATGCCTTTTCTCCTTGATTGTTCCAAGGTTTCCTGTAGTTGTATGATGAATGAGACTAAGTACTCAGCTGATGTAAAAAAAAAATTATTTTGCCAGATGAGTTCATCTAGACCAATTCCTGATCTGTTTTATTGCACTGACTGTGTGAAAGTTTATGCTAGCATGCAAGCTGCCTGGGGGAGAATGACTTCTTCAGATTATGCTGGTCTGCCAGCTAAAGCTGTGGAATTACAGCTTTAGCCAGACTAAATCCTTCCACCATTTTAAAATCAATGAGCTGGGAAAGCCTTTAGAAGATTGTATTTAGCATTCTCATACCTGTATTTTGCATTAGTTATTCTCTCTGAGTTAAATTAACTTTTTTTTTCTTCGACTGTTTGCCATCCATTTTATTTTTAATTTAATTTCTTTCTTATACACTCAACGAAAAGAAATAATTTATTACTGTTTTTCTCTAAGTGAATGTGATTGCTGTGTTTCCCCTCAGTCTTTCAATCTTTCTCAGTCAGAGAATAGTTCTAGGAGGTGGTATTACATCTTGTACAAATTATGGGGTTTAGGCTTCAGTAATCCTGAGGAAGTAGAAAATCTTTGCCTCAGGGAAAGTTTAGTTTATGCTCCTCTAAATTCTTCCAAAATCAAACACACGTGCTAGTAAATGGACAACGATGTTTCATCCAGTGATGAGACTGAATCCAACTGCTCACGAAACAAAACCTGAGGAAAATGGACTCCTAGGTGCTGGAAAGAGGGCTAAAACGAAGAGCAACCTCCCCAAAGTCAGTGGCACTTGAATGGCATTTTACCCAGCAGTGATACCTGCTATAGATGAAATCTGATTGAATGCTGGCACATCAGCTATGCAGGGCAGCATGCTCCCTGGCAACGGCCCACAGCATAGTATGTGACCTTCCCAGGTCTGAGTCTGTCTTTTGGATGGATCTTACTGGTTGCTCGCTGCAGCCCATCTTTTTCTCACAGTTGTGAATCAGGTAGTCACACAGGATCAATGAAGTTCATTTACAGGGTCTACTTCCAAGAATACAAGTAACATTCAGAAAGATTTGCTGCAATGGACATCTGCCACTGACTGTGAAGAAATAATAAATACAGAGAATAAACTGAGCCAGTAAGAGAGTTTGGCTCCTTCGTCCTTTACCTTAAAACGGTTTCTCTTCTCACTTATTCTCTGCTATCAGCTCAGATGGCAGCAGTGAAGGGCAGTCTGCAGTCACACTGTGCCATAAGGAAGAAAATACAAAAGCGTATCAGGAGACCAGAAAATGTTGAAGTTTGTCTGTACTGTTCACCCTCAGTTGCATTTCCAAATTGTGTGCTTCCTTCATCCTTGGTTCTTACTGAGGGTAATCTGGCCCATCAAAAACAGATCAGTGTGATTCTGTAACATTGTCAGAAAACATCTTTTGGCTTTTTGGTCACTTTATCAGAGGAAATTGCCTCGATTCGTGAAGCTTTCAGTAAAACTTGCACTTATATTTTCTGTATTTTCTTGTCACAAATGTGCAGGAAAAAGTTCCCAAAGGAAATATAGACATTTACAGAGTGGCAGCAGCATCAAAAAGTACATCACTGTTATGTATTTGTGAAATGTAAACAGGGGAGCACAGAGCAGGTAACTTTCCATTGTAGTTGCTTGCTCTGCACAGATGGCATTTAAATCCCTTTAGTCACACGGAGTGGAGTGTTACCTATAACACAAAGGCATTGGGAGAAGCACGTTGCTAATAAGGGAATGAAAAAAGGGGGGAAACACAATGTGAGGTAATAGGGAACGCTGAGGTCTATGACACCACCCATGTGCTGCCTAGGAGGGTCTAAATGATTTGAAACAATTCAGAAAGCACAACAGTACAAAGATAAATGAAACAGTTAAGCTGGCAGACAACAATGCCATGAAATAACATCGCCAACAACAAATAGCTCAAATTTTGTGGTTTTAAACTCCCCAGACATGTCACCTTCTGTTTCACTCTGAGAGCAGGGGCGGTGATTGCATAGGTTACATGTTCATTAAGCACAGCTCTTCATGAAAGCTTTCCAACTGGACTACTTGGCATAGCAGAACATTCTCCTGCTTCTTTTTCATTGACTTGTTTCAATGTGCTTTAACATCAGTCTTAGAAAGAGGGAAAAAAAAAGAGCCTCAGAGCAGAAGGATTGTGTAATTTTTCATGTGGGAGCAAAAAACAACTCGCAAGCTCCATTCAAAGCAGAAGAGCAGCTTGAAAAAGTGCTCATTGAGGATCAGATGATCTTTTTAAAACTAAAAAGTTCTTTCTTGAAATACTTCCAAGATTTACTGTATCTACTGTTACACAGATAGCCTGGAGTAAGCTACTAGTAGGATATCAGTTTCTCTCCTTTTCAGCAAGATCTGGGGGTTAAAGTTTTGCTTTAAGTCACCCCTTCTGAGTGACTGACTTGACCAATATTTCTTTCTGGAAGTTGGGCCAGGACTGCACACCCTAGAAAGAAGGCACACAAAATTATTCACAACTTTTCAAAAGCCATTCCTTCACCTCTTTTGTGCTAAAGTTTGTTCATTATGTTCCCAGTGATTACCAATCCCAATAACCCCTCATTTTTCTGCTGCAACCTTGAGAAGCATCCTAATTCTGGTCATCTATAAAATTGGTAATAAATATGAGTATTTTGAATGCAGCAACTATGACAGGAAGGTCTTTGATGTCCAGTGTGCCTCCTCTGTGCTCTTCTACCTGGTTACATACATTAGACAGACCAGATTAGAATCCTTTTGAAGGATTACACCATGATACAGTATATGACATTTGTCCAAGGCACGCTTAAATTGCAGTCAAAGTACGGGAAACTTGGTCAAAGTCTTGAAAGGAACTTGGTCACTATGACCTAACACGGATGTCATTCTGATTCATAGTAGCTTGAATTATTTCTTCGCTAAAACACGCTTCTGGATTTGCTGATTAGGTTAGTAGCAACATGCTTAGTCCTCAATGAAAATAAACTTAGCTACAACTAGATCACTAGTTCAAGACCACACAGAAGACAACGTGGCTTGATCATAGCTGCGATACATCCACTTCAGTTCCTTTCATTACAGCCCAGCAGAGAATGCTCTTGGTAGCTTACTGTGGTGAGCACCTGTGTCACAGAAATGAGTTGAGATCTGCTACATATGGAATTTGCAGCCAAGGAAGCTATTTTCAGACCATATAAACAAACACAAATGACATGTGTTGGGTTTCTTTTCTCCAGCTGTGCTTGTTACCCTTTCTGTGAGGTCCTGATGATGATGCATACTCCAGGTTTAACCTTGTAATAAGCCCAGGCTCTTTTTAACTCATTAATAAATGAATTGCAGAGCAATGGAGAATGATGACAGACTACCCTGGTACAGAAACACCAGCTAACATGGACAGCTTCCATCACCTAGTTCATTGGCATAAGTCAAGCATTTTGACAAGGTTTAGAACTAAACAGGTCATGTTTAGAAGTCACAAACACCTTCTCAGTTTCAGCTATGCAGTTTTGTTCAACTCTATTCTGTTCAGTTTTATCCCATTTCCCAGCATCAAAGTGAAACAGAGTAAGATGAAATAGAGTACAGAAAAAAAACAGAAAAACACATTCCAAATACAGTCTGACTTTATTGAAACCATGTTTCCTTTCGGCAGTCCTGCTGCACCTTGACATTGCAAATACTTATGTTTTTCGATTTGTTTCAATTGGAACTTTATTGCTTTGCTACCTCCTTATGTGTAAGGACAATCTTACAAAACAAGCCATCAGTGCTGACAGGTTTCTTTCTAAATTCAATTATCAATTCGGTTGCACATCAAGGATTCGAAGGAAGGCAATGCATGTCACAGGCTTCTAATTCAAAGGCGTCTTTACAATCCCTTTTATTTCAGGCAAAAAACCTAACGGATGAAAGAAACCTGCCACTATTCAAGTAAACAGACAAGACCTCATTTGCTTAAAAATTAGTTACAGATTCTGACAGCACCACTTGCTGAGTAACATTTGATTGGTTTTAAGCATTGGGGGGTAATAAACTCCAAGATTAAAGTGCTGAATAAAGAAGTCATGGAACACAACTTACTTTTGATCATCTTGTTGCCATTTCTCCCTTCTCAAAATATTTATTCCTTTTAAATTATGTAATAATGCAAAAATGGCCAAAAAGTATCAAATCAAAGATGCTGTATGCAGCGGCCTGTAGCGTGGTAACTACAGCTAAATCCAGGAAGGAACTAGAACAAAGAAAACTAAGGTTAAGGAAAACATCTACTCCTTTATACAACTTGCATTTTGAGTTGAATGGCCTTTGAAATACTTCAGGAATACAAAAATTTCTACTCTACCCAGCTACTAAGCTTGATTCTAACTTTAGCTTATTTTTATGAGCAGTGGAAGACAAACTTCTCCAAATATAGATGCATTATATTTTCATAATCAAAATCAAAGAAAAGCAAGGCAGTAATTCAAGCACCCTCATAAAGCTAATTCAGGAAAAAATTAGGAGGCATCCTACTCTGAGGTATTTTCAGCCTTTGCTACTGTTAGCTAAGAAAAAAGAAAGGCTGGATTTTTAGAAATATTTAAGGTATATACTTCAGAAGAGGCTAGGGTATTTTTCAGAAGTCAGGCAGAGATATCTACAGCAAACCACTAACTGCTTGCAAATAATGTTTGCTAACTGCATCCTAAGACACTCCAGGGACTTGTAGTGAGAGAAGCTGAGCAACCAGTTGCTCAGTAACATGAAGATAATACAGCTCAGGTGTCTAAACACAGCAATAATTAGTAATGAAAGTAAGAATTTGGTGCACTGGCTTTTAAAATAAGCTTGGTCAAGCCTGAAGAGTGAACTTGAGTGATTTGTTTCCTTTCAGATGAACATCAAAAGCACAGAGGTTTTCCCTTTAGAAGCTGTCCTGTTTCAGGCTCAGTATTACTTTTAAATGAGATCCAGTAAGTTTTCATATTCTTCAGGCTACGAGCTAGACCTCATCCTTCCTGCCAAACAGGCAAAACAAGTGCTGCTTGAAGTCAAGAATCAGTTTATACATTGATAATCTTGACAGGGTGGAAGACTGGCCACAGGGATCCTGCCCGAGTCCTCAGCCAGATACGAAACCAGTCATATTCATTCACTCTGCATGTATGTATCTCATGATTTATTGCCAATAAATGTTCTATACATGCTGTAATACGAAGTAATAAAGTTGAACTACTACATGATGAACCCACTCAACTATTTCAGACATTATATGAATTTCATCAGTAATGGAGAATTACAGCACAAGATCAGAAACAAGCCAATTTGCTGAGAAGGAAAGAGATTCTGCCTAACCCTGTAAATCCTTCTACTCCTCTGCTCCAACCCAACAGGTCAGCTTAAAGCTCTGCTACAGACAGCTTATCATAATGTTTGACTTTGACTTTGTACTGAAATAGAAGTGCTCATGTCATATAGCTACAGCTGAGAATTTGTAGCACTGAAAGGTTTCACTGCCCAAGCAATTCCTGCACAGCTGACTAGCTCTCAGATTTAGAAGCTCTGCATGCCATTTTATGTCCCCAGTCTTAATATCACTCAAAGTATAATTATTCCTTAACATCTAAACTCTATTAATATTCAAACAGTGAAGTCTTCCTTTCACAGCACATCTGCCATCCTACTTTCCTCACAGTACAATAAAGCTTACATAGAAAAGCACTACTACCAGTTAGGATTCGGTTTCCTTTGTCCAGCTGCTGAAATGACTCAGGAGCAACTTATTCTTTTGGGTTTTAAAATATCATGTTGTTTTACTGCAGTCCTTCGCATTACATTAACTTAGGTGAAACAACAACATTTCTAGAAACTACACAACAATGCAATCTGAAAACACAGGTCCCAAGCCATAATTAGTGGTTTGTAACTGCTTTCAACAATGCTGATTTCTGACAACCCTGTTTATACTCTTCCTTACATATTTGCTTTTGCTGAAGCAGTTTTTTTAACTTCACTTGGAGCGAGTCCTGTGTTGTGGAACTCAATGTCTTGATCATGAAAATTCAAGAGATACTGACCGATTCAGTTTCACTGTTTAAGCTGAACTGCAAAAAAAGGCAAAAGCAAAGACATTTTTTTAAATGGCAGATGACAATGATGAAGTGCAAGGCAGTACTGAACAGGATTTTGCATCTTTGTTTCACAAAGGTACCTCATTTAGTCTCCATACTAAATATTACAGTTTGCACAATTATCAAAAGTTTGATAACAAAACGTAATTGTGGCCATTGTACTGAAGAAATTTATTGCACTCAAAGCTAGCAATATTTCAGATTCCAGCAAATAAATCTGTATGATCCAATATTACTAGAATGTAACAGAAACTGTTTTCAGGTACTGAACGATTCCAGTCCTGTGCCTAAACTACGTCAAGACGAGCACATATTTAAAAATGAACTTACTTGAGTTACAGATTTATTCATTAGGATCTTGCAGAGGGAAAAACAACTTCAGTGAGAGCTAAGAAATCTCAAATATCCGTTTTCTGGTTCAAGTTGCAGTGAGAAGCATAATGTTAAGATGGTGCTCCTATGGGTAAAATGTTGTATTATTTAAACTCATATTCTTTCCTTTGGAATTGAGAATAAATTACTGAGATGACAAGAAATTCATAACATGATACACTCAATTCAAGAATTCCCATGTTTCTTCCCCACAATCACATAATGCATTTTTTACTTCATATTTTTCCATTACTAGATTTTATCATCTTCACATTAGATGACAATAATTATTTGTGTTTAAGACAAGTTCAAAGAGAGGGACAGTATAATATCCCTCAACATAAGCTGAAAATTTACAGTGTCTGGCCATGTACTCAGTAACAACAGTGAGGAACATTTTCACTAAAGTACATCTTTGAATGTTAACTTTCAAATGTTTCTTCATTCTAGCAGTACTTGGGCTTCACTCTTGATTACCTGAGTTTAGAAACTTAGAACAAGAAGAGAATAATTTTGAACTGCCTTCCAAGTTCACTTTGCTTGGTAAATAGGTATTTGACATTTTCTTACTATCTTCTCACATATTCCTGCACTAATATTCTAAATAAAAAGAAGGCCGGAAAGAAGTGTGTGAGTTTGGTTTAGTTATCTGAAGCACTTCCGTGCATTGTTTAGTTGAGGGTTCAGCTTCAGTTGTATCTGCTGTGGATGCTATATTAAACTTCAGTTTAATAGACATAAGAGCAGAAATGTAACATCCATCAGAAACATGAGAACAATTTCCATTTTTTTTCTTTTTTATTTAACCACATAAGTACATGTCAACAGTTGGCATAAACTTCATAAAAATACAGTACCTTTTTGTGCTGTAACACTAGTCACAATGTTTATATAAAGATTTTTTCCTGCTTCCTTGAATTCAATTGACATTTTAAAAAGTGACTTCCCAAAAGCCCTTTTTGTGAGTTTCCTTATAGAAATTTTTCCAAAATCTATTCTGTAAAAGTTAAAAAGCTAATGCATTTTCAGCCATTCTCCCTCACCCTCTCAATAAAACAGATTTTAAAAAAATAAGAGTCTTAGAATACTGATCAGTTGTTACACTACTACTTTATCATAGGCTCCCATTTAACTGACACTGTTATAGGCGTGATGGATGCTATCCCTAGAGCATCTAATATTGCTAGATGCCATCAGGGCTAAAAAGACCAGTCATATCAATAGACTGATGTCTGAACAAAAAAAAAAAAACTAAGCCAAAACAAAACCAAAACATGAATGATACACAGAGAAACATTAGACTTTAGAAGTCTTATACTGTAGAATCACAATTACTGTGATATTTCCCTATAGCGATAAACATACAAAAATTTTATTGTCAGTTAAATGACTAATGGGTGTCCTCACACTGGATATCTTGGAAAGTGAATTCTCTAAATTCTTTATTACCTATAATATTGGTGTGACACCAAGATGACAGAAAAACTGCAGAACAAGTCTAATATTGTTGGAGCAATTATACCCACACAACTGACTATACCCATATCACGATTTGGTTAAATTTCATTTTTCTTTAATGCTGATGATAAAATCCAGGCAGGATCCAGTACACGGGGAAAGAAAATAGGGGATAAATTTTGAAAGTAATTTCTTATCAAGTTAGGCGCTGAAGGTCTAGTTAAGGCAGTGAAGGATTTATTTTAGTATCTTTCTAAGGCTATGACAGATTTTTCCTGAATAAAGCATATTCCCTTAAAAATTTAATGTATATTATGCCAGCTTGTTCTGAATGCATAAGAATGCTAAAAATCCTTGGACACTGAGAAGCTAAACTATTGCTCACTGCAAATATTACCCTTATTAGTCGTCTTTTTTAATATCAGTAAGATCCCAAGAACATGCACCTAAATAATGAAGTTTCAAGTCTGCCTATAAACTTTTCCATTTCAAAAGCAAGCTTAAAAGCATGTGTTACATGATCCAAAATGATGAATGTTCTTAGTCCTCTCAAAGAAAAAATTTATTTCTCTCAGATATGACTAGTGAAACTACGTGACTTTTAAGAGAATTTCTAGTATCACCTTGTCCAGAAGGGAGATGGGTAATGACAGTGACATGAGAAATGTGATGCCAGATGCTATAGCACCATTCCTTTGTTCCTAGCTGCTAGCACCAAAGCTTTAAACAAACTTCCTTTGCTAAGACATTCTGACAGTCCCATTTCACAATATCATTGGTTTTGAGAATGGAGTTCCTTTCCATAGCTACTTTTAACTCTTTTTGGATCAGTGTTAAATAAAATGTGCAAACATATAATCATTTGCATAGCAAATCTCAAGGGACTGACCCTGAAATAGAAATCCAAACTGTTAGGTTTAAGATATTTCTATAATCAGAATTCACTTAAAATGGTAAAAAATAAAATACACATTTTTCCATTTTAAGTCTAGTAGAAAAGGTATTTCTGATTTAGAATTCTTATAGTTACTAGTTTAAAAAGTTGAAAGACTGATGGTTCTTTGCATTGAAATGTTACTCCTTTGGAATCTTCAAGATTCTGTAATTGCTATTTTCAAATACTGTGATGAAATATGGCCTGGAATCCTTGCTCATAAGGGTACATAAAGGAATTTTGCCACTATTAGCAGGATCTTCCACATCCCAAATTTCAGGCATACTGCAACCAGGCCTAGAAAACATGAATACAAAAAGAGAAATGAAGAAATGCCATCAAAAAACCATACAGCTTGCTGAACTCAGTTTTATAACCCCCCTTTATGAATAGTTGATTGTGCCATCTGTATTTTTTTAAGTTTGTCTTTATACTAGAAATTCTTAGCAGATTACAAAAATCAATAAATACAGTAGTCATTTTAAAAACGTTATTGAGAATGTGTAAAATTTGTCTGCTTTCGTGGTTACATAATTAACGAGAATTAATTTGGAGAAGGAAGCATATAAACCAACTCAAATTATACAATATACAGTACCACAGACGCTTAAAACTGCCTATAAAATGGGGGGTGATGTTCACACTCTTAACATTTCTAAAGAAAACTCAGGAAATAAAACACCTTTTTAAAAAAAGCAATAACTCCTTGCTTTTTTATTAAGGCAATTCCCTGTATAGTTATCTTTCAAAAGTGAGAATTACAAGAATTTCCTAATTTTGTCAAAGATAATTGCAAAGCAATAGAAAAGATTTAATTGTATTCTAAATGCAAAGTAAATAAAATAAAAAATCCAAACTGATTGTGTCTAAAGGCCAAAAAGAGAAACTGGTGGGTAGGGGCGTGGGAGGAGGATGGGGAAGCACAGCCTTTTCTTAAGGACAGTTTAAATGTGACAAAATTTTCAGTGACCAGCAATGGTGATAATATTTTGGTGCTCAAACTACCTTTTACTCTGCATCTTTTATTTGTCCTAGGCTTTCATTATACACACACACATCTGTTCTTGCTATCACAGAATAATGGCTTGTTTCCTTTGTGAATCTCTTCTGTATTTTACAGTGAAGTTTAAAAATACATACAACACAGCTTTTCAGGGGCACTCAAAGATCACAAGGTTGCTAATATGGGTAAAGTTATTTAAACTTATTAATATCTGGAGACACTGGACAAAAATATATTTTGGACACTTAAAGCACAGATCAACATTTCAAAACTACTACTTGATATGAATCCTAGACTACATATTTGAGTGGCATATCATTCTTGTGAGAAAGAGAGATTACTCACTTTTTTCTGCTTACACACAATGACTCTTCCAGAATGTAGTAATTCACTCCTAGTTTTACCAATTCTCGTTTTACTTCTTTTGCAGGTTTTCGGCTGTACATGGAATACACTACTTTAGTTCTGGCCCTTCAAAAAGAGAAATATAAAAGTTAGCTAGCAACATAGCATGAAAATGTAAGCTTTAACTTTAGATTGAATGGGAAGGCTTTTTATTTCACAAGACAACTAGGCTAAAACAAAGATTAAATTAATAATGCCATTTGCTTTAATGTGATTATTTTGTCACAAATATAATGTTCCAATAACAATGTATACAGCCCTTTGATTTTTCTGTAGCAGTAGACAACTTTGTAACAAGATCCACGGTTACTGTGAACGGAAAATGTAAAGATGTCAAAGCAGTGCATTCAGCATATAGTATTCAAGGCTAGAAACAACCTTGCTTGGATTGGAGGCGATCAGAAGAAATCATTTGCCCAGTCTCTCTGTAAAAGGTCACACTCATTGCCCTTGTTTGGACTTTATAAAATGCAGTGTGCAAGACCTGATGTCTGCTCATGCTGAATTAAGCAAAATCATCACTTGTAAACCATGATCCTGTATATATTATCCAGGAATATCCTCCTTTGATTGTGCAAAGCATGATGTTGTTAACTCCTGTTCATTTTCTGATACTGTATCATCTCTAGCTTATTTTCCCCAAACATGCCCTGTCCTGTATTTCTGTAGTTAGAATAGGACATTTCAGTTGGAAGGGGCCTACAGTCATCATCTAGTCCAACTGCCTGACCAGTTCAGGGCTGACCAAAAGTTAAAGGCAGTTAATGCCAGACACAGAACTATGGATATAAGGCATGTAAAATTAATCACCTCCTTTTCTCCTTCATCCCTACCTTGTTGTTTTCCTGTTGTTTTTTTTAACCTATTTTACCAAATTACCAAAAAAATGGTGCTACAATATTAAAATTAAAAAAATAAATGCATGATCTTTTCAGATAATCAATTTCAAATCAGAAAACTATTCTGATTTTGAAAAAATAAAAGTACGAACTTCAGTAATTCCATTACAAAATTTCAGTTTCAACTTGTCTTAATATTTCAATAATTAGATATATTATCATGAAAAAAAAAATGATGACGAATCCCAGAAAGCTAATAGGAATAACTAAACTGGCTATCTTGAGAAAAAAAAAATCAAGTCTGTCTACAACGTCAGGAGTAACTAGAATGAAGAAAAGATATAATAGTATGCGTTAATTACAGTTCTGTAATTATATTCTGATTTTTTTGTGTATAAGTTTGAAGCCATATCTATCCTACAGTATATCCTTTCTGATAAATACAAATCCTGAAGAAATAATGCATGTGTTTTCAATCAGACTAAAATAACAAATCAAGTTCTATGGGCTTTTAGCAAATTTTACAATATAATGTGATGCCATTCCTACTGTATATTACCAACATTAAGAGAATTAATAGCAAATAAAAATAAATCCTCAACTTTGAAATTTACCTTAATCCTGCATCTTCATAGTGAGGATGATTTACAATAGGACGAAGTGTAGACAATTTAACACTTGCCATTGTAGGCATTGCTCCTGCAAAAACTGCATCTGAAATACAGAATGAAAGGCATGTGTGAAATGAAGAATCAAGCAGTAAAAGCAGAGAAGCAATCTTCAAATATCTAAACAGTAATCCTGTAGAAAAACTTAAAGTGGGTAAGGTACTCTTTTGAAAAGACCTTAACATGGTACCAACAGGAGATGCAGAAAATAATTTTTTTTTTTTTTAACAAAAACCTTGAACTCAGTATAAGCCATTAGATAACTAGACATCTAAGAATGGAGATTTAATACATCTTATTTTTCTTGAATGGGCAGAATAACAAAGTCATTATGACAACACGTTTTTATTGTTACTTTTTACACCATTCCTAACAGAGCAATAAAATCTTAGTCCACTTTGGCTTGAAAGTATTTTTCTGCCAAAAAGATAACTGCTTGATTTTCAAATAGTCTTCTGACACTTTTACTCATTTTAGTAAAAGGACGGGTGCAACCACAACACACACACACTTTGAATTCTCTTCTAGCAAAAGAACCACTGTCATTTAAGTAAAAACCATTGCACCGTGCAAAACCACTTTTGTTGTAGAAATACTACACCAGTGGCTAGAACCTCCAGACTGGTAGCCTGGAGTCTAACAAAGCAACCTTTCAGTGTATTTTCCATTTGAGATAGCTTCTATATGGACAAGTATACGTAACTAAATCATGCCTTTAGGATAGTCCCAAGGCAAAGCCACAGATGGCAGCAATACCTCTGCACTCATTCATACCAAGTTCTATAGTTACATCTCACAGTAAATGGGGAACTTCATACATTATTAAATAGTTTACCTTGTCTGGTATTGACTTTTATCCACTCTAAAAGTTCCTCCTGTGGCAAATTGCTAAATTCTCCCATGATGTTCCATTGAGTTTGAAGGTTTGCTGATCCCTCTATTGCCATCAATGCTAAAATAGCAAAGACCAATGTTTTGGGCTGGATTTTACAGAAGAGCCATCCAAACAACTGAAATGCAAGAATCAATTAATTTCTAGACAACAATTCTGTAATGTTGTATGCAGCACAATTCATTTTTATTTCTCTAAAAGGAATCTAACATATAGTACAATATGAAACATCTCTGCTATTGCTACACTAAACTTCATTGAGATCTCATAAGAAGTATTCATGTCTACCAGATGTAGGGCATTATATTTGTAATTCTACAAAAAAAAAAGAAAATTGACATTAATGCAGCTTTTAATGTTGTAGTTCAAATGCCAAATTCTGCAAGTAAAGATGATTCAATAATGCTAACTTCACTTTCACAGTATTTTATCTCCTATTTACATCAAGAGTTTCTAGTTATAGTCTATGGCTTAGAGATTATACTGCAAACTTCTGAAAAGCTGACTTTGAGGATATAAGCTGGATGTCGCTTTATATCCTACTCTTCCCTTTCTTGAAATGAAAGAGACAGCCCTTGCATTTTTTCCTAGTTTGCTGGAGGCTCTAAGCAAATACTCATAAATATGTGAAATGGGTAGTTAAGAAAGAAGTACCAAAGTTGTTATGTTTAAGTTTAGTTTGAGCAAGAACACTTTATCTCATCCGCATCTGACCTAAACCTTAAATAAGAACGAAGTATGAATTACTTTTTTTTTTAAATCTATTGTTAATTAAAAGTAAGGCTTCACATTTCAAAAATATGAACCTGCACTAAATAAATACTTTTAATTCAGAGTGTCTTTACTCATTTTTTTTAATTAAAGCATAAAATGATAAAATAAAGTTTCACAGTAAAACCTCCCACTAGGCTGACTACACCAGCTAGGCAGTGTATTTTATCTTTGTTATAAATTAACCTTAAACTACTTTAGATTATTAAAACTTTCAAGCTACCTCTCCAAAAATACAGTGTACTCAACTCTCATCCTCAAAGACTTGCTAAATGCTCTACCAAGAACAACAATACTATCCAGTGAAACTTAATATACCAAATATGCCTGACCACTGTGTGGGTCTGGAAGGATGAAAGGAAATGAATTCTACACTGCTCTACATGAGCAAACCTCTTTTTTTTTTTTTTCGCCAATCGTTGCAAAAATCTCACTTCAAGAACATGTTAGAACATTGGAATTCTTTACTGAGTTCCATGGCTTTTAAAAATCAAAGGAAATCACTTTCCTATCATGTTTTTATAAAACACCATTAATGTTCAAAGTATCTAAATTTACCACTAGTTTGTTTACATAAAGAGCCTAGAATGGTCGAACATATATATGCAATGCAAAAGAAGCATTTCTTTTACAGGACACTGTTCCTCGTGTGGTTTTTATATTGATTCGAGGTTTCTCATTTGTTTTTGTCAAATTAATATGTTCAGTCTTTCTCCAGCTATTCTTCTTTGCTTTCAAAATTTCCACTCAGGATAGTATAATTCATCCTGACAGAGGAAATGAGCGGTTGTGAACAGTTATCATTTTTATTGTCCATCAGGTGCCACAAGCTGCAACACTGAGGCAATGGAAAGTACACAGATTCATGCAATGGGCTGAAAGAACACAACATACAAAATTCCTTTCCACGTGCAGAATAATTCTAGCATATCTTTTGCTGTTTGTTTGCTTTTGGTTCGTCTTACAAATGTCCATCTCAGGCTGACTGTTCACTAATAAAATGAATTCTGAATCAATATTGCACATACGGTCAGATTTTTCAACCTCAAAATACTACTTTTGCTCAGCAGCCAGTAAGGACAGAAAAAGCTCACTAAAAACCACTTGATATTTTCCTGACCCTACAAAAAAAAAAGTTTTCTTATCCCTTTGCTTGCTTAAGTCAGAGCAGTCTTAGAAGTGGTCTGACTGATAGCGGCTCAACAGCCTTATGGGCCAGTGTTTCATGCTGAAGCTAGTCATGTTTTACCTGGAAGATTACTAGCTGCTCCCTATTAAAGAAAGCATATATCAGTCAGACCACAAAAAAATCTGGCTTGGCTTTTACAGGTATCGATCAACACCAACCTCAGGAACACAGTGATCAGGCAACAGAACCTTCACTGATAACAGGACAGGGGAATTAATTTTTTTTTTTACTTATGTTGGTCACCTAAAAGTTGGGTACTCTTGAACACAGGTCTGTACTTCTCCTAAAGCCCAAGCCAGGGCTAGGATAATCACAGGCCTTATTATATGGGGCAGCTGGTCATTTATCACCTTCTGCAGAGAACAACTGTCCAAACTGCAGTAATCTAAAGCCTTACCTCCCCTAGCATTCAACACCTATTTCTTTCAAGCCAACTATGCCTCCATGATGCTGCAAAGGAGGAAAAAAAAGTTGGACCTGAGCCATCTGGTCCAACAGGGGCAGCTCCCACAACAGGTTATCATCTGCAATTGCAGCTTCCTGAGAAGCTTACTCTCACTCTACAACCATAGGAAACAGCAGAACAACCAAAGGGCTAAAATGCAGTTGGAAGCAGAAGAAAAGAAAATATTGATAAAATATTCTGAACCTGTCCTCTTCCAATATTTACATAGTGATAACTTGTGGCATCCTCTAAGATCACCAAAAGCACCAGTTTCCATTAACTGGCCTGATGGTATTAGTTGGACTACTAAAATAAAAAACACAAGCCGGGATGAATTACTATAGTGCCATTACTCAGGTGTTTTAAAAAAAAGAAATAAAGATCACCAGCTGAAAAATTTTACTAACTTGACATGTAGCAGCTAACTTACTACACGGAAAAAAGCAAATGAGGCTACATATTAATAGAAGCCATTCCTAGCAGCTCATCTTTCAGTCATTACCAGTTGCAAGGTACTTCTTTCCTATCTTTCCAAAATTATTTCTCTCCATACAGGGAAAAAAAAAAAAAGGCAGTTCAGATCTTTTTGTTTTTCAGTTCTCAGAAGGCTGAGAGGCCTTTTCCTGTGGCACAAAATACAGAAAGACTTTTCGTTCTAAGTTCACCCTCTGGAAAATTCTACAAACATTTTTCAATAATAACAGGGTAGAAACACCTATCGATTTTACTCTATGAAAACATAGTTACAAGAACAAATTAATTTTGGACAGAATTCATTTATATTGTAATTATTCTCTAGAAATCGTATATAAGAAGAAAATACTTTTTTTCTTTCTGCTTTTCTGATTTGTGAAAAGCAACTTCATTTCAAATTACTCAGAAACACCTCATGAAAGTTCATTTAGAAAAATTTAACCACAGTGTAACTGCTATTACTTAAACAGCCAGACCACCTAAGAGGACATCAATATTTCAACTACAACTAACTAAAAGCTGGGAAGTATCATAAGAACACCTGTGAACCTTACAGAATAGCAAAAGTGTAGAGGAAATTACATGTCTCTTAAGTCCCAATACTCAGTTACAAGGTGGATAAAGTTACTTTTTAAATAGTTTTTGACAATTTTTTAGCATTTTATATGTTGGCAAACACTCAGCACTTCTAACTATGCCAACTAAGAAAACAGGCATCAAGAAAGCGATAAGCACAACATTTAAGCAGACTGATACTGTGTAGCCTGTCCAGCATTAGGTTCCCTGAAAGAACATCCAAGGAAGCAATCCAGTTTTCTGGTAAACAATCATTTGTTCAGCTGCCTTAACAAGGGACAGATTTCTCCTCTTCGCAGAATTCTGTCTCATTCACTCATCTTCCAGTTGTATGACACAGGCATCAGATGTTCCAGACAGTTAACAGCCTTCACCATACAACCCAAATTCACCTTTAGGACAGGCTTCAACCACGGATACTGTGGGTAAAACAACGTCTATTGGGCATTATAGTCTGTATAATACTGCATATACACAAGGCAGCCAGAGAAATCACAGAATCACAGAATCGTTTAGGTTGGAAAAGACCTTGAAGATCATCCAGTCCAACCATTAACCCAATATTAACAGTTCCCAACTACACCATATCCCTCAGCGCTATGTCAACCCGACTTTTAAACCCCTCCAGGGATGGGGACTCCACCACCGCCCTGGGCAGCCCATTCCAATGCCTAACAACCCGTTCTGAAATTTCGTAAAGAAATACATTCCGTAAAGAAATGCTTCCTAATATCCAGTCTAAACCTTCCCTGGTGCAACCTGAGGCCATTCCCTCTTGTCCTATCACTTATTACTTGGTTAAAGAGACTCATCCCCAGCTCTCTGCAACCTCCTTTCAGGTAGTTGTAGAGGGCGATGAGGTCTCCCCTCAGCCTCCTCTTCTCCAGACTAAACCCCCCCAGTTCCCTCAGCCGCTCCTCGTACGACATGTGCTCCAGACCCTGCATCAGCTTCGCTGCCCTTCTCTGGACACACTCGAGTCCAAAACTGAACACAGGAATCGAGGTGCGGCCTCACCAGTGCCGAGTACAGGGGTAAGATCCCTTCCCTGTCCCTGCTGGCTGCGCTATTTCTGATACAGGCCAGGATGCCATTGGCCTTCTTGGCCACCTGGGCACACTGCTGGCTCCTGTTCAGCCGGCTGTCAACCAACACCCCCAGGTCCCTCTCTGACTGGCAGCTCTCCAGCCACTCCTCCCCAAGCCTGTAGCGCTGCTGGGGGTTGTTGTGGCCCAAGTGCAGCACCCGGCATTTGGCCTTATTGAAACTCCTACAGTTGGCCTCAGCCCATCGCTCCAGGCTGTCCAGGTCTCTCTGCAGAGCCTCCCTACCCTTGAGCAGATCAACACTCCCACCCAACTGGGTGTCATCTGCAAACTTACTGAGGGTGCACTCAATCCCCTTGTCTAGATCATCAATGAAGATGTTAAACAGGAGTGGCCCCAAAACCGAGCCCTGGGGGACACCACTCGTGACCGGCTGCCAACTGGATTTAACTCCGTTCACCACAACTCTTTGTGCCCGGCCATCCAGCCAGTTTTTTACCCAGCAAAGCATGTGCCCATCCAAGCTGTGAGCGGCCAGTTTTGCCAGGAGAATGCTGTGGGAAACGGTGTCAAAGGCCTTACTGAAGTCAAGGTAGACAACATCCACAGCCTTTCCTTCATCCAATAAGCAGGTCTCCCTGCCAGTTCTGGCACTCTAGATTTTGAGTACTGAACTTTCTAATGTTACTCTTGTATTCCTTCAATTTTCAAGAATGGCAAGCCTAACGACTCAGGTTTCTTATTAAAAATCCTAATTTTCTTCCCCAGCCATTGCTAGTTTCCCCACTCTGACAAATATTTTTCTCTTTTCCTTCTTCTGTATTATGTCCGCAACAGTTCTTAGCGCTGGATTCTTTCTCCCACTCATCCTCATGGTGGTGTTCTCCATATAGACATTTTCACTAGTTCCCCATCTTACCTTTCCAATTTGTTTTCTTATTAGTAAGCTCAGCCCACTATTTATCATAATCTTTCACTCTTTCAATGGGGGATATTTGTGTGATGTAAATAACACTTTCGACAAAATCACAGCATAGTTGAGATCATAAGGGACCTCTGAAGGCCATCTGGTCCAACACCCCTGCTCAAGCTGGGCCACCTAGAGCCAGTTGCCCAGGACTGCGTCCAGATGACTTTTGAGTATCATCAAGGAGAGAGACCCAACCACTTATCTGGGTAACCTGTGCCAGTGCTCGGTCACCCTCACAGTGAAAAAGTGTTTCCTGATGTTCAGAGGGAACCTCCTGTGCTTCAGTGTGTGCACACTGCCTCTTGTTCTGTCACTGGGCACCACTGAAAAGAACCTGGTTCCTCCTCCTTTACATCCTCCCTTCAGGTATTTGTATATATTGATGAGATCCTCCTAAGCCTTCTCTTCTCCAGACTGCAGTCTCAGCTCTCTGAGGCTTTCCTCATAGCAGAGATGCTCCAATCTCTTAATCACCCTAATGGCCCTTTGTTGGACTCTCTCCAGTATATCCATGCCTCTCTAGTACTGGGGAACTCAGAACTGGTCCCAGCACTCCAGCTATGGCCTCACCAGTGCTGAATAGAGGGGAAGGATCACCTCCCGCAACCTGCCGGCAACACCCCTCCTAACGCAGCCTGGGATACCGCTGGCTTTTGCAGCAAGGGTACGTTGATGGCTCATGTTCAACTTGGTGTCCACTAGAACTCCAGGTCCTTTTCTGCAAAGCAGATTTCCAGCTGGGCAGCCCCTAGCACATATTGGTGCCTGCAGTTGCTCCTCCCCAGGTGCAGAACTTCAGTGCTTCCCTTTGTTGAACTGCATGAGGTTCCTGTCGCCCATTTCTCCAGCCTGTTGAGGTCCCTCTGGATGGCAGCACACCCATCTGGTGTACCAGTCACTCCTCCCAGTTTTGTACCATCAGCAACCATCAGCAAACTTGTCGAGGGTACACTCTGCCCCATCATCCAGACCATTAACAAAGATGTTGAACAGGACTGGACCCAGTATTGACCCCCGGGGTACTTCGCTACTATCCTTCAACTAGATTTTGTCCCACTGATCACCCCTCTCTGGGTCTGAGATTGAACTGACGTTCAGTCAGTTTTCAATCTACCTCCCTGTCTGCTTCCTAGACAATGGACTGCTTACTCTACTTTTGCTGCAACAGCAAAACATCTAAACCAGATATTTAGATACAGATTCAATCAAGTTCACTTCTCAAAAACACAGATACTGAAACACAGAAAAACAGTTCTAAGATCTTTTATATCTGGAGAAAATCTACTAACTTCCATGTTATGGCTGATTTCAAGCTAGAAAAATTGAATCTGAATTGGGCATATGACTTCTAAGGCTGTAACGTTTTCAATATACAAGACTTCAAACCTATAATTCTGTAAAGAATTAATACACAAAAAATATGCAAGGCATTAAGCTCTAAAGAGCTGAAAAAAAACCAGTGTAAACAAAGTCAAACATTATCTAGATAATACTAATAGTCAATAAAAAACTTGTAGTGGCATAGAGGTGTGTACATACAGTAAAATCCAGAGTCTGTCTCCCTATGCTCAAGCTCAATACACAGCATATTAACTCGTACAATAATGCAATTGGACAAGTCGCATAAAGCAAGACATTTGCTTTATTTGGGGAGAGGGGAGAATGGAACTTGTGTAACCATATTTTTCGGCAGGCAATATAATCTGGTTTATTTTTAACCAGTACACTCAGATTCAGCAATTACACACACAGAAATTTGCTTGAGGACAAACATCTGGGTAATACTGTTAAGTACTGAGATAGCTACAGGATTAAAAAAAGATCTTACCTGTTTTGAACACACCAAGGAAGCCATAACACATAGATGTGGTGTCAAAAAGAGTTTTAGTCTCATGATTAAAATTGCTAGGACGCTGTATGCCAACAGCTGCAATGCATGGTATACCAGCTGAAAAAAAAAAAAACAACAACAAAAAAAACCCCACACAGAAGCATAATATTTGCATATTTTCATCTGTCTTAAAAATACAACTTCATTTTCAGTATAGCTTAAATAATGAGCTTGTCTGAAAGACTAGGTCAAACTAAAGATCCTCATATTTCACATAGTGATAAGGACATTCTGTTATCTTTTTTCTAAAGTTTATGTAGTATGCTAAGGTATGAAACAACAGGAAGGATAAACAACAAAACCAAAAGGAGCTGGAGAAATGGCTAGCTACACAAAAGATCCTGAAACATAAACACGCAGTAACATATGTAAAATTTCTTGTATAACCTCTTTATAGATGTAAAGAGACCTTGCTATTTAATACCTAAAATACATAAGTATGGAATGAAAGAAAAAGATAAAATCATCCTTGGTACTCATACAACCACAGACAGCTTGCTTTAGTATTCTCAGAAAAAGTTCAAAAGCATCAGAAATGTCACACACCACTCCTAACACTGAACCTGTGTTACCTGCGGAAGTGCTGCGGTAATCACAGAGGCATTTTTGCAATCAGTGCTTTTATCTAACTGGTTGATTATCATATTTCAAATAGCATGAGATTTCTCTCATAGCACAAACCACAAATAAACTTCTGTTAAGAAAGTTTTGCACCATCATTGTTTACTTAATTGCAAATAAAGAAACCACATAAGAAATCTGTCTTTCAATTATATTTCATAGAATCATAGGATAGTTTGTGTTGGAAAGGACCTTTAAAGGTCCCCTAGTCCAACCCGCCCCTGCAATGACAGGGACATCTTCAACTAGATCAGGTTGCTCAGAGCCCCATCCAACCTGGCCTTGAATGTTTTCAGGGATGGGGCATCTACCATCCCTCTGGGCAACCTGTTCCAGTGTTTCACCACTCTCATTGTAAAAAATTTCTTCCTTATAGCTAGTCCAAATCTACCCTCTTTTAGTTTAAAACCATTACCCCTTGTCCTAACACAACAGGCCCTAGTAAAAAAGTTTGTCCCCATCTTTCTTATATGCCCCCTTTAAGTACTGGAAGGCTGCTATCAGGTCTCCCTGGAGCCTTCTCCAGGCTGAACAACCCCAACTCTCTCAGCCTTCCTTCATAGGAGAGGTGCTCCAGCCCCTGATCATCTTCATGGCCTCCTCTGGATCCACTCCAACAGGTCCATGTCTTTCCTGTGCCAAGGACTCCAGAGCTGGATGCAGTACATTTTTTTTGCATATTTTCATTATAAGAACCATGTGTAGAATTGTTTTCCTTATGGCATATTTCAAAACAGAATTTTAACATTATCAGTCACGTGAAACCCCAGTAAAGGAACCAATCTGCTTCACAGTCTATATGGGGAAAATGGTTTAGGTCCAGCCTAATTTCAGAGTCTTTCTGCACTGCTACAGCAAAAGCCCAAGACTCCTCTCTTGCACTGCCACCCCACCATTAGCTAGCATATTTTTTCGTTCAAGACCCCAGAGTTATTCTGGTGACATACCAGACCCAATTTAAGACAAGGGAACAAAAAAATGTAACTACTTAGCTTCAAATAAACCCCGTATCAGCATCAGACCATTGCAATCTGTATTTTAATATTGAGTATTCGCATTAACATACGAATAAAATTGTGCAGAAAAAGAATCTTACCTCACCATGGTTAAAACGTTCCTCTCTGAATAAAAAACAGGAAATCACATTATTTGTTTATGTACTACAGAAGCATTGGTTTTACTTTAGTCATCTATAATGGCTCTAGACAACTGAACTAATACAGTAAGCATGAGTTAGAGCCTGCACAGACTTTTTTCCCCTCTATAACAAGCTTTGAAATAAACTGCAAATCAGTAACTATCCTCCTCAATCCCTATATTTATTTGGAAATACGAAAATTAATTTTAGCACTTCTACTTCCCTGAATTAGTTCCTATATAGAACAGCTTATTTAGAAAATGAAACCTCAGTAACGTAAAAGAGGCAGAGCACTGGTACCAAAAGAAGAGTCAGTCATTTACTCAGGTACTACATAGATTTGTTCTGGATTCTCAGGAGGAAATACAAATGTGAAAAAAGTCAAAATCATGTACACTTGTTCTCCAAAACATCTGTGAAGACAGGATGCTGAATCCTGCTTGCATCTGTTGAAACTTTGATAATGGCCATTAGACTGTGAAAAGCAGAGATCACTGAAATGGTTAGTGATAAAGTAAAAAAAAAAAAAAAAGAAGCAAAAAGATATGTCAGTGAAATTACAAGATTCCATTGGACAAATTGACTGCTCTTGAGCATAGCATCAACAAGTGATGCTAAATGGCTGTGACAGGTAGAGCATGCATTACAGATATTTAGGAAATAAAATTAATATAATTGGGATCTCCTCTTAAAGATGAAGCTCAGGTATCTTTATAACCTAAAAAAAAAAAAAGGGAGGAAGGAATTTGCATTCACTATTTATAGGAGAAAAGCAAATAGGCACATTAATCATTTGTTTTTTCTGCTCTGTTCCTAAACCAATATTTATTTAATTGAAAATTTGGGAGTAAGAGGGTTACAATGTCTAAAACCAAGTTCAGCAGCTAAACTTACTTTTAGACATCTTATAAAAATACCAAGAGTACATCCAAGCCATTCAGTTAGTGAACTACACAAAATTTACCCTTCAAACAGGACCTACATAATGTAGAATTCTGATTTAGCATATAGCAAATAAAATTAAATTCCAGCAGAAAATTCAGTTTTACATTAAAATGACAATGTTTACCTTTCATATTGGCCCGTCTGAGATAAGACCCACATAAGATATTTAATTGCCTGAAGGAAACAAGAGCCAACAAAAAGTATGAATAAACTTTCAAAAGCATTCTAAAGCACTTTCAACATTTGCTAAATTAAATTACACCTGGGTAATCTCATTTTGAGATAATGCTAAGATAAAAGACATGCAATGTTTTAGCTAAAAATTCTTTTTGAGGATGTTTAATTAGCCAGGCAGTTAGCAGTTACCCATCTGTTCCTGTGTAAACTGTAAGTTGTTTTTACACAAATTATACATAATCAAATTTACAAAAACAGGCATAAACTTCAGTTATAGTACTCATCAGCTAAGTGACAGAAATTTTTTTGGCACTTAGCATCAAAGCAGGTTTTACCACTAACTCAGGACTGGACCTTTGCAAAAATCTATGTAGAGAGAATACAGGATTTTAAGCAAATATTTTTGAAAACCTGTATTTTATCTAACTGTATTGGGTTTACACGGCAAGGTTTTGGTAGCAGGGGGCGCTGCAGGGGTGGCTTCTGTGAGAAGAGACAAGGGGCTACCCCCATGTCAGACAGAGCCAGTTCCAGTCAGCTTCAAAACAGATCTACCACTGGCCAAAGCTGAGCCCATCTGTGATGCTGGTGGTGCCTCTGTTGATAACATGTTTAAGAAAAAGTAAAAACCACTGTGCAGCAGCTTTGAGAGCAGTGAGAAAAATGGGAGAGAAGCAACCCTGAAGACAGCAATGTCAGTGAAGGCGGGGGAGGATGTGCTCCAGGCACCAGAGCAGAAATTCCCCTGCAGTTTGTGGAGAAGACCATGGTGATGTAGGTTTCCCCCCTATGGCCCATGGAGGACTATGGTGGAGCAGCTATCCACCCTGCAGCCTGTAGAGGACCCCATGCCAGAGCAGGTGGACATGTCCTGAAAGAAGCTGCAAGCCATGAAGAGTCCACAGAGGAGCAGGGTCCTGGCAGGACCTGTAGCTCATGGAGAGGAGGTCACACTGGAGCAGGTTTGCTGGCAGAAGCTGTGACCTGTGGGGGACCCACGCTGGAGCAGTCTGTTCCTGAAGGACTGCACCCTGTGGAAATTACTCATGCTCGAGCAGTTCTTAAAGAACTGCAGCCCATGGGAAGGACCCACTGTGCCTGGGAGGAAGGAGGTGGGGATAAGAGAAAGGTGGTTTTAGTTTTGTTTCTCATAATCCTACTCTATTTTTAATTGACAATAAATTAATCTTCCCCAATTCAAGTCTGTTTTGCTCATGACAGTAAATCGGTGAGTGATCTCCCTGTCCTTATCTTGACCCATGAGATTTTTCAACTCTTTTTTTTCTCCCCCTGTCCTGCTGAGGATGGGCATGTGGTGGGCACCTGGCAGTCAGTCAAGATTAATCCACCACACTAACTTCTTCCCATCTCATAATAAATAGCGATCCCTTCAAAAAACCTAAAAAGTAAATTCAAGGTAAAGGTGATTCATTAAATCAATCACTTACCCTTTTGATGATTACCCCAAAAACCACCAGAACAACTGGTAATAGCAGAGTCTTTGTGTATCTTACTGGAGTCTACAGTGGAAATAAACTGCATTAATTTGCTTTCCATTCACCTACAATTACTTCAATGGTCATTTCAAAGGCAACAATATAAAGACTTCTTCCTCAAATAAAATGTAAATTTAAATATTCAACAAGAACCAAGCAAGCTTAAAGAAACTAAAATTTAAACTCCACCCAGCAATCATATTAGAGGTCATTAGTAAATTATTCCCAGTTCTTTAGCAAGACACCCAAAGACTAAAAGTAGATTTTATCTCATCTGAATTTGAGCACTATGGGTTGAGCAACCTATAAACATTCTAAATACCTATCTACTGATGAACTAAAAAGAGTCTACTAATGCCACATTAAGAAGCTTCAATGCTCTTCTGTAGTCTAAATCTACCACACAAGACCGTTGCAAGTCTCAGTACATTTTCCACGTACTCAAAAACAGTTACTGACAGACGTAAAATCTTAAGTTTGCAGAACTGTAACCTTTCATTTACCCCTGAGCAAGCACTTCTTTCTTTCAAGCAAGCACATTCCTTAGATCCAAAATCAAAACACTGTTTTGGTTTTAGTTCATTTAAAAGCAGTAAAATCAGTTAAATCTAGCTTAAGTTCATTAATGTCTCTAACTTCACGAGTAAGCACTTGAACTTAATATGACAGTAGAAGGTTATAGCTCACGGATGTTTTAAGTTATAAATTAAGATAAAACAAGAAGTTCCCTCTTCCATAATCATCTATTTTGATCAAATTACCTCTTTTTCCATGAAGTCAAACTCTGCAGCACAGGTATACATTAATGTATCAAAATCCTTGTAGCCAATAAATTTAGATTTTAATATATTTCCAATATGAGCCTGGTAGGATATACAGGGGAAAAAAAGCTGTAGTAAGCAAAAACTGTCCTGTTTACCACAAAGTAGTTTGAATGTATATAAAAAATATTTTTAATTAGAACAGACGTTTATATCATTTACAGTATTGATATAAGAGCACCAAAAATCTCTTTCCAGTATACTAAATGACATCTTTGAGTGTAACTCAGATTGGACTGTGTTAAATAAAAAGCAGAAAGCAGCAGAGAAAAGGTTGTTACAATTGCAACTGGGTTCAATGAGAGTATTTTTTTTATATATATATATATGTTTTGCATACTCATATTTTAATATATGAACTTCCTGTCTTTTGCCCCCTGATGCACATCTGCAGATCGGTTTTAAGAGTAGAATCTGACAATCAAGGGGCTGAAGTGAAGTGAGGAATCCTATTCACAAGAAGCATTTCAAAACTGTCTTAAAAATTAGCTTCTGAGGAAAGTAAACTAAGAAATTGAGTAAATAAAGATGTAGGTAGAAGACATCCAAAATAAACAAAGCTCTATACATCCACATTTAAAACACACAGAGCATTTACTAACTCATAACAAAAACATATGTCTTTTCACAAACTTTGGTAGTAACACCTCAAATATACCAAATATATTTGCTTTCTCATTCCTTATCTATTACCATATGCAATCCCTCTCCATTTCTGCAACACAAATCTTAGAATTTCAGGAAAGTACATCAGTAAGATGCAAAAATCAAAATATTAAGGATTAAAAAATTTTTGAAAGACACAAACCAGATACTCAGATAAGAGAACTTACATCATCAGCTATTCCAAGTACTAAAGAGGTTAGGTATTTCAAGGTAACTGTCCCAAATAACCAGGCACATCCTTCAATGACCTTAAAAAAATATATTCAGAATGAAATAAACATGTCTCAACAAACTTTTAAAGAAACCTTTTACTTTTTAAAAGGCTTATTAAATTTAGCTACTAGTTGCAAACTCTCCTATGTTGTCACCAATAAGTACAGTAATTTCTAACCAATTACACTTCCCAAATTTTAGTACACTGGGGTATTCTAAATTTTTTCGTATTTTCTATTACAGCTGAAATAATTTTGTGCAACTGATTTAGATTACAGCTGTACAGCTGCACACAACATAGTAGTAGGAGAGGTACCAAAGTTAACTTTAAACAGGGGCAGCCTGTCAATTCCATCTGTTTTGCATACACCAGTGTGTAGTGATTATTTCCCAACAATAGCCTCTTCCTAATATCTGGTTGTACTACTCTGGTAAATCAAATCTTTGGAGGAATTTGCTGATTTATGGTACCTTCTTAAGATAATCTCAAATTAGAACTTGAAGGAAATATAAAGAAAGTATGCACAATTACTACTTTTAGTTACATATCATGTTTATCCCTGTACCAGAAAGATTAAATTCTTGGCAATCCAGCTCCATCTATACTTTATAAAGTTCTTTATACTTTATAAAGTTCTTTATAAAGTATACTTTATAAAGTTCTTTATAAAACTGGATCAACTGAATAGGACAACCTGGCTCAGTATCTTGTCTCTGGGACCAGCAGCAGATGCTTTCAGAGAGAATGTAACAATAAAATACAAACTGATCTTTACCTAATGTAACCAGAGTTTTTATGTGACGATGGGTTGCATTCAATCATTCCATTTCATGGCTGCAAATGAACCTAAATACCTAGGAGGTAACTAATCCCTTTCTGAATGCCTCTATTTTTTTTGCTTCCACAGTATCTTTCTTCTCTCTTCTAAGTTTATTGCCGCTAGCATAAGGGGCACTAAATAAACTATAATTATATCCTACTTCTATTCACTGGCTTTGTCATATTTACCTTTATTTTACAAGATGTAGAATTCTAACCTAGTTTAAAGTATCAGCTATTTAGTGATTCTACATTAAAAATTCTTCATACTCTCTACTTAAAATTGATGGTAGTACATTTTGGGGAAAGGTTTTTTTTTTTATTTGTTTTAAGACACTGACTGAAATTACATGCAATATTTAGGATGCTAAATAGGAGTTTACAAAATAAAAAAAAAAATTCTGCTTTCTCTGTAGTTCCTTCTCCATTACTTCCATCATGTATTTTCCTTTTTGGTGCCTGTTCAGTAATGAATTGATGTGTTCAGAGAACTTTTCACAAGAATACCAAGATTCCTCTGCTGAGTGGCAAGGACTTATTTAGGATCAATTAGTTTATATCCATACTTAGGGTGGTGGTGGTGGTCTTCTTTCAAAGACTTACCATTTAATACCACCCTTTGTTTCTTACCTTCTAACATTCACACCTTATCCCATGGAGCTTATTTTCTTTTATAGTTCCAGTTAGATATCTTCCCCAAAAGGTTTCTGAAATTCAAGCGCATTACATTCACCCACACACCCTTATCTACATCCTTCAAAGAAGTCGAAGACATTTGCAAGGCATGACTTCCTTTCACAGAGGCTGTCTTGGACCTATCTCATTATCTTGCATGTACACATAGCCTTAGCAACTTTATCACTGTTCCAAGTTTTCATTCTTTTACAAAAGTTAGACTCACTGGTCTGCAGTTTCACAAATGCCTTGGATCTCCTTTTTAAAAACTGACATGAGATTTGCCTACACTCCCATATTCCCTGGTACCACAGCTAGCTACATCGGCAGGTTACGCATGCACTACATTTTGTTATATTTTTTTAATGCCCTTATATTCTAATTCCTTTATAATAATAACTGTATGAATTCTATCCAGTTTTGCCTAACAGGTCACCCTTCATTTAAAAAGAATGCCTGTCTTAAACCAGGCATAGTCTCAGTAGGCTCCCATTTCAGGCATTTTTACAAGTTAATGTTATGTCCTAAGCAGCAAGTTGCTTCTCACGTTTTCTACAGTGTTATATATTATTTGTCATAGTTTTGGGAGCATCCTCCATATTTGGGCATGACTTCTACTGCCCTCAAACCCCACCCACACACCCTACACTGTTTTACTGACTTGCTTCCTTATGTAATTACAAGTTGCTTACTGTTGTAAAAAACATCCTAAAAAAAATTATATAGGACACATTTTAGGGAATATCTAATGCAGCATCTTAATCTCCATTTCTGCGAGAACTATTAGCCTTTTACTTGCCTTTTCTAAATCATCCTTTATTTTAAATGGATTTTCATATAGATCTTAGGTTTTCTAAATATGTTTAAGTTGGTAATTTAAAATGAAATGCCATTTGAAGGCTATTTCAGTTTTCCGATATAAATGTATGCTTATGCCCTTTTTCTTCCTTCAGTAATTTAAAATTAATTTCTAGGAATATGGACAATGTATTAAAGAGAGTAGTTCAGCTACATTTCTTGATTTTCAGCTATTGGAAACTAAACTAGAAGTTATTTCTGTATTTTACTAAAACAAAAAACAAAGTCATAGTTCTTTTCTGAAATTCAAAATATATGAAATTCCTTACCCATATATAGATTTCTCTTCTGCCACTTTTCAAGACTTTTGGACTCAATTCAAGAATTCCCTAATAACAGAATGAATGTACATTTTCAGGTAACATATAGTAACAAGATATTCCAGTACCCTGGATAAGGCTTTTTTTTGTTTGGTAAGCACCTATTGTACCACATAGCTATTTATTAAAAACCCCTCCATAATTAATACAACCTGAAATTTGAGTGAATATATAACATTGTGATTTTACCCTGCACCAGCAAAACATGCCAACATAAAAACTCTTACTGCAGTTTATATACATTAAATAGAAGACTACTCTTCTCCTTAACAAGTAAGATTCTGTATTATACAGTTCTAAGCTTCTTTATATCACAGCCAATGGGAAACTGAACTATGTCTGCTTCCACAAATGACAAGAGACATCTGAAGCAATAAATAAATTACTGGCAGCATAATACAAACAATTTTCAAACAAGGCAACAGGATATGGGTGGTGGGAAGATTTACTCATGTTTTACTATTTCATGTTATGTTCTTCATGTTATGACAGAAGGAAGACTCATTTTAAGCTAATTTGATGAACAATGTAATTAAGAAAAACTGAGAATGAACTTAAAAGCTTTCAGAAATCCAGACCATATGTGAGGCCGAGGCCACAAATAGCAGAGAAACAATAAATATTCTTTCCAAAGCAGAAAACAGGCAAGAAACTCAATGTACCTGTACTTAATATATAATTACAAAAGCTGCTACAAGAAACTAGAGTGGGTTTATAACAAGCAGACTATACCACATCAAATACCAGTGGCCAAGGCAGCTTATTGTTAGCATCAGTGAGAAATTACCACTTTTTTGCTGATGGACAAAATATAAACAAAAGGGAAAAAAAAAAAAAAAAATCACTGAGCTCAGCCCAAGCTTCTAGGAGAGACAAAAAGAATCAGAAATGGAGACGATTTGTAGTATGCTAAACTAGATCTGTTCACACAATCTGATGTCCTATTTCCTATGCACATAAATCCCCTAAGAGAAACTATATGAAACTAAAAGAGGTTGGGGGTTGCTTTTCTTATTTAAAGAAAAATTAAGATAGTGAATGATGAGATGATGAGTCTTCAGTGAATAATTTCACTAACATGGCAGTATGACTCAGCAGCTTCAAACAGTCTTAAACCATCGTCATATATGTTTTAGTCATTTGTTCTGCATTTGCGGTTTCACAATCAATAGAGAAGATTTAAAACAAACTCCTCCTTGCTCATGTTCTTGTTCTACAATTACTCTGGTCAAAAATACATACGTGGTATGTTTTAAATTTTTATGAAAAGAAGAGAGCTATGAAAACAAGAGAACTGAGCCTTAACTGAATTTCTCTTATAAAGAGGTCTTGGTGTAAAAACATGATTTTTTAAATTAGTATTTACCCATTCTCCAGATATCTTTAAGATCTAATTCTGTTTGTCATGTGAAAGATACCTCAACTAGCTGAAAATGCTGCAGTTTCACATTTTAAATCAATACATATATAACAGTACAGCATTACACTCTTAGCATATGATTTTTTCTTAAACAACTTACCCAGATAACTACTAAAGATGCAGCATAATATGATGTCAACAACATTGAATTACCAAACATCAGAATAAAACACACTACAAGAGATACCTGAAAGAAGAAAATAAAAGTAATTAAATTTAAAATAGAAAAGGTAAGAATTGCCTAAGTATAGAAATTACTTTGTGTCAACAGCTTTAAAGACACCTACTTCACAGCAAATGCAAGCTTGATACTCAAGCTTAAAGAATTGTTCTGAAAACAGTGATTATAATGGCAACAGGTAGCCAAGTGTATATTATTATGTCAATTTATATTTTAAAAGTACTTATAGACAAAAAGATTTTATCATAGGACTAACTCATGTGATATAGCAGCTATATTTTTTAAGTTATTCCTACCATATTCTTTTTTTTTTTTTTAAATTAATGTATTATTTCTCCATCCTGTTTGTTATCTATCAGAATCCTGGGCAAACAAAAATGTTGAATAAAATGTTTGTTGTCTTCTTTCTTCCAAACTGAGAAGCATCTATTTAAAATATAATCATCACCAAACCAAAGTCAAGGAAGCAGAACTCTGATCGTATGCACTTAACTAAATGAGGTTGAAAGTCAAGGCTGAAATACAACTTTTATCTACCATCCTGATTCTCCTACTGTGCTTTCTTTTTAATAGAAAGCAAGCTGAATTACATTTTCTAACTTGGAGAGCAAAATCAATGATCAATCACTGTCTTCTATACCCAACAATAAAGAAAAATAATGTAGTTATTTGTAAAATATGCAGACTTTTCTACTCCCCTCCTCACCAGACTTTCATTTTCCACAGAAAAGTGGCAGGGAGCAAAAATTGAAAACACCACAAAACAAAGATTGGCAGTTTACCCAGCATCATTAAGCTTTCTCTGTAATATAACATGATTGTTTATCTATCTGAAAATAGGTTTTTTATGACACTTTGGCACCAAAATTATGATATAGCTACTGACATAAACCAAAAGGCTTAAATATTTCACCCTGCTTCTGTCAAAAAATTACTAAAGCAAGATAAGATATTTGTTTGCAAGTTTTCCTGGTAAGTCTGAGTGGGAACAAGCATTTGGCATCCCAGGTTTATATCATAGATGCATAGAACTTACTACTGCCTTTAATTTATCATTTACAGTATTTCAAAATATGTTTGAAAACATATGAAATACAATTAAGCTCAAAGCTTCTTATCTTTGGTAAACATTCTCTTTTTCCCCACTGAGTTTGCATAGCACAATTTTAGCAAAAATATATTTTTAAAGACAACCGTATTTCTTCAAAAAAGTTGTTTACATCTTCCTGTATATTTCAAACTGTAATCTCGCTTCAAAGAGCAAAACTCCTGGTAGAAAAACTTGATCATTATCTTAACTTCAAAAATGAAAATCAGATATATTACAGAGAAACTTACATGCCTTTTACTTATCTCCTTCCTTTGCTGGCTTTCTCACCCGTTTTTGAGAAAATAGTTTTTCCTCAGACTAATAGTTTATTTTCTTTGTCCTCCTTTCTAAATATCTCCCCAAATAGTTCAACTACAACATCTTTGCATGGTCAAGACTACAGTTGTCTTCAAAACCCAATTTTAGTTGGAGTTCTCCTTCAATGACAAAAGTCTGTTCTCTAATTTTGACATACTAATATCTCTTTTTTTTGTTTCTGCTAACGTATGGCATGAGATGAATGCTGCCTTTTCAACTTTTTATTACTCATGCTCTATTACTTGTTTTCTAGTCTGTTGTTTGAGACAGTATCTTCAAGTCCACGGAATGAATAGAGACAGAAAGGAGAGGCAAGTACTTCTACAAATCCTTTAGGTTGATAATTTTTCTGGAGTTCAAAAATTCCTGTGCACCACAGGGATCCTAGTTTCTGACATTGTGACATAAATACACCTAAGATCAAATATTTGAATCCAGGCTCCTCTGTCCCTTATTATTGCATCTTTTCAACCATCTTGCAACTACGGAAAACACTTCACACAAATGGCCTCCTTTGATGCTCTGACTTGTTTGAGGGGATTCAAGTTTTTTAAAAAAATATTACCATATGAGCAGAGAGTATCTTCTGTAATTTGCAGGAGTCAATATAACCCATAATACACACAGCAAATAATGAAGCTATCTAGAATCAAAAATGAAAAGATAAGTTAAAACAATTTACAGTGGTGCACTCTTTCTAGCAGAATACAAATTCATACAAAAAGAGATTATTCAAACAATAATTAACTTTTATTGCTACTTTTTTGCTAAGCAAATACTTAGGCATTTCATAACTGTTTCTTTCAAAAAACCTATTGTGGTGCTCTGAATAATTATCAAGCATATTTAAATATTTAACAAAAATTTGAAAATATGCTTTATAAAAATGCAAGTCACCAAAACACAGCACTAACACATCATCTTTCACCCACAGATTTAAAAAAAAATAAAAAACCAAAAACAAACCCATCCAGTAACATTATTTAACCTTAACTTTTCAGCAAAGTATGGGAACATCCATAATTTGCTGCTAAGGAAAATGAGATTCTTTCATTAGACAGCTTGCTATAAGTCACATGAGAAATTAATGAAATTATGAATTGAACCTTTAATTTCAAATTTCAGGCCCAGCATCTTAAACAGGTTATAGTGATGAGTTTCTCACAATATTTCACAGAATTTAATGGTTTCCTCTTCTGCAGTTAGAAAACTTGCATACCACAGCATATATTGATTGTTCAAAATTATCAACTCAAACCAAGCAACATCTGCTTCAAGTAAGACAGACAAGTGAAAAAGTATGGAGCCATAGATGGATTTCAATCAACAGGCTACTTTTCAATCAATTTAAACACTAAGAAAGTGTGCTGTATGACAGTATCCTACTGCTCACATTAGCATCTACTATATTTCAACACTAGCTAAAAGTTATGTCAACTGTCCAAACTCTCAGACAGTAAGATTATGTCACTACTCACAGGCTCATCAAAATTAAATAGGAAATCATGCAAAATCATGCCAGATATTACATGCCATGCAAACATTGCTCCATTTAAAAATTTGGAATAGCCTAAAAAGATGCAAGATCAATGCCTTCTTTAGTTTTTTACTTCAATATACAAAGTTTTCTCTTGTTCTGAGCTTGTTCTAATGTACTGAACTTAGGCTAGAGCCTGCTTTTATGGGAAAAGTACATTTTTTAGTCCTGGAAACAGAATAGTGAGTGGTGTAAATGGTCGACTTTTAAATTTAAGACTAGAAAAATACTGATGTGATAAATGGTGTGAATCTTTCCTGAGAGCAAGAGTGAAATCTGGCTAAAAGGAAATCATCAGTATGATTGTGAATTCAATAACTGTCTATACAAAGCAGTCAGCTTGCCTAGAAAAGACAAAGAAGCAAATATGGTCTTACCTGTGTTAGAAGAACAAACTGAGCAAACTGCCAGGGAAGCATGAAAAAGATATTAGAAACACACAGTGCAATCAAGCTTCCTGTATTAATATTCGGAATCCTTGGGAAAAAGAGACAGAATAGGCATCAGTAAGTAAAATTACACAGGTGTTTGCATATTATTGAAAAGTACAATAGAGAATGCAATAAAAACAAAATTACCTTGGAAGTTAGCTAGCAATATTGATCAACTACAAATAACACTGCTCAAGTAAATTTAATATCCATTTTCTACCAGTTTCCAGAAACAATAGTTCTGATGTTTAATGTTTCTTAACTATTTGATGAGCCACTCACTACCAAACAAGTCTTCTCCTGGCAGCATGTAATGTAGCAGGCCAACCTATGTCACCTGAAGTGGTCCACCTTCTTGTAACAACTCTACACTCAGGTCACAACCATTTCCACTTCAGCTGGATCACAACTATTCACAGAACAGTCTGCATTTGAAAGTGATTTCACTCCTCTTCCTCACATTTCTTCCATATTTACTTTCTGCAACTTTCTGCTAGTAATCCTGAGTGAGGTTTCAGGGCAGGAGACAATGACAAATACATGAAATTCACCTTTAACTAAAACCAACCCATTCTCTATGTCCTGCTGTAAGTGTTATTTATTTAATCCTGTGTTAGCTTTGAGTCCACTTCAAAAAAATGTCATGTGCCAAATTTCATTAAGTGACCTCCAACAGATGAAGACACCATAAATGTTCTGCTGTAAAACCAAACCCAACAGATTACAGCAGTCTCAACAAATTCTGTAAAATTTTCTTCAGCTTCTTTTACAAAGCCTCAAGATTAACTTCGATAGGAATTCATGCTGAGCATAAGTCCAATGCATTAAGTAATATGTTATACAAATGTGATAGAAGTGATACAAATAATAAGAGAATTTAAGTTCTAGTCTCTGTTTCAAAGACAGTTCCTATATTTTATTGGAATATTGCTATACATAAAACAGAGTTGCTCTTGAAGCAGGAATTATAACTGAGAAACAGAAAGTTCAAATGTTTTATTCCCTTTTTGGAACCTCGCTCTGAAATGCTTAGATTAAATACCTACTTCTCATCTGTAAGCAAGCCCAAGTACTATTTTATGTACCAAGGTTTGAAGAACAGTGGTGAATCTATCTAATCAAGAAGTTCCATAATTGTAGGTACAGAATATGTGTGCTCTGATCACCCTAACTTAAAAGTGAAATTTCCTTGGTTTTTGTTTGAGCTCATAACTTAGCATTAAATGAACAGGTGTCTTTCTAATATGAAATCTAGCAATCATTCTACAAACTATCCCTCAAAATATTTTTCTAGACAGCATTTATCTTTTCCTCACTTAAAAACCACAAGTTAGTGACAAGTACAAAATATTTTTGGTTTAATCTTCAATAACTACAAATCAGTATGACCTAATAAAGGAAAATCTGTGGTTACAAGTACAAAGTTCAGCTAAATCATAAATGTACTGCAAATCTGATGCAATTGAGTTGGTGGAAAAGCCCTCAAGTAAGAACGATCATGCTTATTTTTCAAAAGAGAGGCAAGACAGTAACATAATCATGTTGCAAGCCAGAAACAACCATGGTAAAGCAGGACTAATGAACTCAGCAGCACCCCTGCATCAGTGCAATTAGATTGCTCTAAATCATTGAATTAGTTAATTAGTTAACTAGTTATAGAAAACTGCAAGAACATACTAGCTTATGGGTGCCTATAGCATCCTCTGTTGCATAGCATAGGCTTCTTCTAAGTACAACCAACATACCACTCTCCAAGAGGGACAAAACCAATTGATGGAGTATCAACTTGTTTCTCACAGGAAGAAAGTGACATCAAGCAAAAATTCTGATTTTTAGTTTAGATACATATTTGCCAACACAGTAACTCAGATTTTTATTTTAATCGTGTCTTCAAGTTGCAAAGTTTTTCCTTTTAATAAGCAAGTAATACACTGCAGTTCTACTAGTGCAGCGTCTGTAATGTAACAGCCACAGGAAAGTTTCTATGTTAATGATATCATTGCTACGGCACACAATGGCACTTAAATAAATATTTAAACAAATGCATTTAAATAAGTGTCCTGTGACATTCAATTTTTTAAATCACTGTGAAGACATAAGGATAAATTGAGAGGTACCTGAGAATATAGGTCAAAAGCAACATCTGAAGCACAAGGAATGGGTATGAGAAACTTTCACGAAGAGGTGGAGTCCACATCACGCGAGTGCACTAAAAATAAGAACTGGGTTAGATGATAACACTTGCTGCTACATTTCCATAAAACAATGCATTTGTATTTCAAAATGAATGACCACAGATACTTCAATAAAGCAAAAACCAAGCTACATGAGATTTTACTCACAAACTAAAAAAAAAACAAGCCAGGAAGCAGAAAAGAGGAGGAAAAAGAAAGCAGCTTCCAGACTTGAGATCTATGATGCACTGTTTAATTAAAATAGATCACTGCTTTTCCAAAATTAAATGTGACAGCTAGAGAACATCCAAGAAAAAAGCCAGGACAGCAGCTGCTTGTTCCTGCTTCTGCTGAAATTAACAACTCATTCAGGTAACTATAACCATGCTCAAATTCAGGCAGTGACTTGCCATACTCAGACCGAGAAAGTGTGTGGGGAGAGGATCTGAAGGATAAACCAACATACTCTTCATTATGCTAGAGTTCTCTAGGTTATTAACATTTCACATTTCTACTAGTGACAGCACAGAAGTATAAAATACAAAGCTGCCCTCCAAAACAGGCCAATAAAATTGAACACACAAAATTAAGCTCTTACAGAGCTTATACTTACACTTACTTCGCTCTTTAACCCTAATAAAACAAAGCATAATACAATGAAGTCAACTGAATAGCTTTTTCATTAATTTCTTGGGGTTCATGGCAAATGGCTCAGCTATAACTGTCATCTCCAATGTTTATATTCAGCTCTTCATAAAGTGCTTGCAGATGGCACTGACCATCAAAAAAATAATTATAACTTTACAGGACAACTTTGACATACAAACAAATGGGTTCAAAATGGCTATCAGCAGATTTGCACTAAAAATTAGAAGTAGGTTCTTTAAAACTACAGGACAAAATTGCAGTTCATCTTAACATGGACCGCAGTGAATCTATGAAAGCTTATAGGATGTGGATGCCAGGATGTTCCTTCTCCACTTCCTATAATCTTAAAACCATTTTTAAAAATACTGTTTTACCAAAGAAGTCACTAGAATCAAAATTATATATCCCCTTGCTTATTGTCTTGCTATTTCACAAATATTTTAAATTAATAGTGTAAAAATAAGTGCAAAGTACAGAAGCCTATCACATTAGTCAAACACAGTCCTTGCTGTCTAAAAGCACTCTCTGTAAAAGCTGCACCCCAACTACCATTAAAATGCCTTTCATAAATATATGTATACTAATGTGTTGTCTTCAGCTGACTGCACAGATGTGATTAGATAAAATTATTTTTATTAGCAATAATTATAATCATGATTATTCTAAAGCAGTGTAGTCTGATTATTTTTCAAGACTATATCAACATTTGATTTACCAAATCTTTTGATACTAGAGAAGATAAAGACAGGAAAGAAATTACGAGGATATACAGCCATAAAAAGGAAGCATTACCTTAAAAGTGGATTGACTAATTTAGCCCATGCTATTTTTCTATGTTTGGAATGTAATACCAAACTCAGTCATCTGTGGATGATTTATCAAGGCTGTAAACTAACTTCTGCTGCAGGTATAAATACATCAGCTCTGTCTAAGCTTGCAATCATTAAAACACAGTAGCACAAGCAAGCGCAAATAAAAACATACTGCCTTAGGATCATTAGCTCAGTGCCAGAAGGCTAACCACTTTTACACAGCACTAGATCTGAGATACCAACACTCTCAGATCAGGCTTACTCATGTAGCTCAGTCCTATCCTTCCAGAAAAGGAAAGAAAATTTTTAGCAACTGGTCTAGCTCCACTGAACATAGTGTTGAACCACATGCAAGATGATTTCACACAATCAAAGTCCTACGAAAGAGTTAAATAAAATAGGTTTTTTTTATACACATACATGTACACACTCACTCCCTCCATGTGATTCAACAGTACACACAGTGAAGCTAGACCACCTACATACATGTAACTACATATATTACTGTAACTATATACACAACAATATCAAACAACTCTGAGTTATTTCATTACTCACAGTACAAATGCAAAGAGCCAGCTGAGATCTAACACTGCACCTCTGCAAGTAAGTCCTATTGCTCTCCAGAAATCCATACAGCTGAGCCTGAATCAGAGTCACCCTACTTAAGCTCTACCTAAGCCCAGACTACATCTGTGTAAAGCTAGTGCAGACCTAATTTCATACCATTCTCCAAAATACACACATTATCTGTGTTTTTCCCCAAAGTCAAGTCATCCACAGAGAGAGACAAGCTCTCCTACAGAGTCTCCTATGGGTAAGAGAACTGCCTGTGTCATAGCGAAATAAATGTTTCTTTTCATTATTGCTACCACTGCCTTTGAAGTTTTCAACTTGTTCCCTTCTGAAGTTACGCTTTATCACCTTCACAGACTTGGCAAAACAGTGTGTACTCCACCAGTATTTCCTAGCAAAGGATAAAACATTCCCTTCACTTCAGAACGCCATTAAGAACAGAAACCCACATATTTACCCTTTAAAGCATCAAAAAAAGTTTAGAAACTAGTGTTTACCTGGTCTGGACCAGGCAGTTAACATCCATTAGTGAAAATTCTTCACGAAGGATATTTAGAGAAAAACATTTCAAACGCAACTTAAAAATAAAATAGCTATTTCATCACACAGATTTTGTTTTTATAAGAAAACTGTCAAAGCTCACTATGAATAGAAGCATCTTTGATTGTTATGTGCAGCTACATATTCTTACTACTCAGAGTTTTCTATCAAGTTCAGCTCAGTAAAATAAGAAAACAAAACATAACTTTAACCCTTAACAAAATTGTAAGGTAGCTAGTTTCCATCTAGAAAATCTTTCCAGTACAGCTGCATTTTAAGTAAAATAAAACAAACATTTATATACATAAAATGAACATTAAAAAAACCCAGAAACACTGCCCAAGGGTAGCAGAATGAAAGCCATGAGTCTTCTTCCAAAATATAAAACAGTGACATGAATAGCATTAGCTGGGGATGCAGGGAGATGTTTTAAGTTACAGTACAGTTTCTTTTTTTTTTTTTTTTCTTCCTGTAATGCAGTTTACTAAAGAAGTTCAGCATCGGAATTCTCTATACACATATACAGTTTCTAAATTCTGTGTCTCCTGGCCATAGTATATCAGTACTACAGAAGTTTCTTTGCTTTTTTTTTTAGGGGGGTGTGTATTCATGAATTTCCAGTAAAATACATAGCAATTTGAAGAAAACCTCCTCCATTTCTGAAGCTTGTTCATATGGTACATGTAGCTCAGTTATGTCTGGAATGGGCACAAAAATAGAATATTTTGGTGTTTTGAAACTTGAAGTCATTGTGCTACTAAGATTCCAATCTCAGGACCACTTTACAATATATTTCCTTTCCGAATTATTATTTTTTTTAACATCTAAGGTGACACATTGGACTGTGCTATACATTTTCGAGTCATGGCCTATTTTGATTTCAATAATGTCTTATTCCCTTTAAATCCATCCCCTAATAGATTAGCAACATCACCATCTTTAATGAAATGAGAATTAGTTTAAACTTAAAAAAAAAAAGGGGGGAGGGGTGTGGTTGGGGAGGGAGACCTACCTCTCCATGGTTGAAAAAGAAACACATCACGGTAACAAGGCCTCCTAGACGGCTCCCACTGTGAAAAGAACAGGAAAAATAGGTTCAACAAAGTCTCCTAACAGTCAGTGCTGCTTCAAAAATGTGAAGCAGCACTTATGTACAGCTAAGTTTGGGGGGGGGGAGGGGTAAGAATGCTTTCAAGGATCAAGGGAAAGCAATCTACAGTGTACATACAATATTAAAATACTAGTTAGTCAGCTAATATTTATTTCAGAGCAGACTACTCTTCATATATCAGCTGTTTACTGCAGAAGACCAATTTTAACGTAAATAATTTGGAAAACAGTTATTCCACTCCTCACAAACCTTGGTTTAGATCATTACATCTGCTGCTTCATCTGCTATACCCAGAGCTTGGTCTTGAAAAGTGCCAAACCTTTTTTTTCTTCCTTAAACACCAGGCAATATAAATGGACTATTTCTTCCCTAAGATGTTGAGCATAAAACTTTAGAATTTTCATGCTCAACTACCCAACAGGGAATTTTCACCTGAATCTAAGACTATCTTGGGGTAATCAAATCAAGCATGTTCAAAAAACGTATTTAGAAATGAATTCGTGACATGGTCAATGCAAGACACAATTTAATTCTTATGTCCAATACTGTGATGTTAACATGAGAGTTTTTCCAGCCCTTGACTTAAGGATTTTTACACATTTCTAAACCAACCAAATTCACCCGTTGAATAATTAGCACCATGGAGTCAACACTGAAACCAAAGATATTACTTAGATTTATCCCATCTCAAAACAGCAATATATAAGGTTCCTATGTTTGATTAGAGTTGTAATTACTCATGTCCTGTGATATAAAGCAAAGAACATTTTTTGTGCACACAAGTGCACTACTACTATGAATGATGGAATATATCATTTTTTCTAATAAACAAAAGTATCAGCCAGCTGTTAAGATTCTTTAAAAAAAGTAAACAAACCTCAGATCCTCTGAGATCCTTCACCCATCACTAATATACAAGTCAAACAGAATCAGTGAGTTCTGGGTACACAATCTGAGGATTACAGATATCAACTGAGTGCTAAAACAATCTCCAGGAATTGTGCATTCTTGCACATAAAACTCAACCTTTCATTCCACAAATTCTGAAAGCATCAACACTGAAACCCAAACAGCTAAAATATGTGCTTAATATTAAAAAATGTTAGTCTTAGAAACAAAGCAAACTAAAAATTTGCAAAAAACACCAAAACCAGAAACAAAATTCAAGGTCTATGCTACAGGTTAACATTATGATAAAACCTTCAAGTCTAGAATACAAAGATCTTAGTTGTATTATGAATGCTTTAGAGATTCCAGCTTCTATAAGGGATCACTATTTTACCACATGACAAAAGATCAGTAAATCCGTAGCACAGAATAGGGAAATGCACCTTGTCAGTATCTTTTCCAGAAAAGGAAGTGAATAGGGCCTATTTCACAGAGGGTTATGTGTAGTGTTGAGTTACACTGGTTATCTTCTAATAAGTGCAATGCTATCATGTAGAAGATACAGTAATTAAACCTTTCTATGCCAACATAAAAGATAAAGGATAACTCTTTCCACTGAAACTCCCATACCATACCACAATTGGTGAAGTACATGCCCTTCAGTTGGAACTTACTTCCCCCATGTTTAATATAGAAAAATCTAAATTTAATAAATAATTTGTAACTTTTAAAGTGTTGCAGATGACCCAAACAGTTATACTTTGTCTGGTAGAGTCAGCTCTGGAATAATGAAAGAACTACTCTTTTTACTCCCTGGGTACAATAAACTGAGACTCAAAGTCATCTGGGGAAATGTTGTAATTCATTGCTTATTAACATGAAAGAAACAAAAACTGAAAAAAGTACTGTCAGAAGGAGATATGGGAAATTTGCTGGTAGTTCCTCAAGATGCAGTATTTGACAATCAGCTTAAGTATTCTGTCCCTTGACTACAAGAAGAGAGAGGTGGGGAAGGTTGGGATAAGGCAGAATCTTACAATCACATGAAGCACTTATCAACCAAATGCCATTCCTTTGTCCAAATTAAAATGGCATGAGTTCTAACCACATTGCTTCAGTTATCTTAACACAGAATGCTCCAGAATTTGAGACTAACTCGCATGATATAAGAAAACTCCACAGTGCATTCGCATAACCAGAAACCATACACAGCGTGCTAGGGCAGAGGCATACCGTGTCTGGCAATCTTTTAACCTCGTGGGAAAGTTGGTTAAGGAAGCTAAACAACAAAAACTAGTCCCACAACAAAAAACTAGTCCCACAAAAACAACTAGCTTTCTGCTAGCTTAACTCTTTGAACAAGCTCATTACAGAGTACAGTGAGCACAGACATGAGAACACATGCAAGCTTGGAAAATAATGATAAGAAAGTGGTCTTCCACTATTCTATCACCTTCCATCACTAGTCAAAGTTGTAAAGAGACTAAAAGCAAATAAGGGCTGAAATAAAACGATTACACATTCTATGAACATATAGGGAGACAAAAAAAAAAACTAAAAAAAAATATTATGTAAGCTTGAGATTATTACTGCTAACAAATTCAGGAACAAAAAGACAGAGAAAATATTTGAGGATGGTTTCCCACCATCAAATGAGTCAGGCTATGAAAAAGACTTTCAAAATGCATAGCAGAAACAAGTCAGCTTTATGAAGGAGACTTATGCCAATTCATTAGATTACCTACTTCAGTGTTGTAGAACTGCACAATTCCAGATTCAGTTCTTTTAATTTTTCACACCTTATGGAAAACTCTAAATATTCTGGCTTGCTCAGACTAAGAGGAACCTTGGAACAGCCATAATGACTAAGCAGTTATCTAGATTTGGTATCCAACTGTGAATATTCTTCAGAATAAATAAATAAGAACAAAATCCTACCTGCACAAAACTTTGTAGTCACTTGTTATTTTTCACAACTCCGGAGAGCTAGTGGTTTACACCTTGAAAGAACTGCATTTATATTCTAGTCATCTTGACTACCTACATTGCAGATCATTTATGCTAAAACTTAATTACTATCAATACTTGATAGTTATTTACATTCAACACAGTCCAAGCCTAAGAAAAGCACTGAGAAATTAAGACCTTAATGATTTTTCAATGACATTAATACATAAAATGTGGATTTCCATACACCTCCCTCAAGAGAGAAATGACAAGTTAATGATACCAATATTCAAAGTTTATGTACTCCCTCAAAACATGAGACATTCATTTCCTATGTTAAGGAATACAAACATATATGCTTTACCCTCAAACACCTAATAGTTGCACTAGGCAGCTTCCTCTTTTCACTGTCAGCAATTGCCCTGCACTATGCTTTATCTGAACTGCCAGAACACGCTTCAGAGAGAGCAGGAAAAACACACCAAAGACAGTGAAGCCAGGGAACAAGAGGGAAAAGCAATTGTATCTCTCAGAAGAAAATGTAGCAGCCTTTTGCTTTTTTGTAAAACTGACAAATGAAAACAGAGGTAAACAGAAAAATATTTCCACTTCTGTTTTTCTGCTGAATGTGGAGTCTAATTTTGTGTAAAAGTGTATTACAGTTCCTGAAATTTAAGGACCAATACTGAAAACAGAAATTCATAGAAAAAGGGAAGTGTATACATATCTCGAAAAGAATGCATTATCTTAAAAATATTTTGCCTTCTCAGTTAAGTTAAAATCGAAAGACATGCAACGTGACGAGGCAAATCACTGGGAAAACTCCAATCTTGGTTAAAAGTATACTGTCATTCAAACTTTGTTTAAAAACGAGTTACAGTGATAATTTCAAGAGCAGAAACCTGTCAAAAGCTGTTTAAAACCCGTACAGCGTTTAGTTTTATCCACAACCCGGTGCTATCAATAAGATACCGCTTCACTGAAATTTTCCACAACTTTTTCTGGCATCATCATTTATTTTAAGCAAAAAACTTCTCTGTTCCAGTAGTTTTTTAGTGACGACATATAGGTAATAAAAGGCACTACTACTGTACAAACAAGCAATATCCCATAAAAATTTCAGCATTCACTTTTTCAAATTTCGTATAAAAACTGACAGCTAGTACCAACTAAATAGCTCAGTCTCAACTGCCTTACCTGAGGTATGTACCGTATATGAAGAACAGTGACATCATTAATCCATTCAAAAGAAAAATCACAGCAACATAAAAGGAAGCAGGGTCTCCCAACCCTAACAAACAAACAGTTAACACATGTTGTCAAATATAGAAGAAAGATCATATCGCTTATAAACCACCATACAATCAGTGTAATACAGCACACAACATACTACCTTAATATATCTACAGAAAGAGACAACAAAAAAAGTTAATGTCACCAAGCTTATTGTGGAGATTCAATTGGAAGGCTACACTTCTGGGAAAAAAAAAAAGAGAAGGGGCAGACACAGCACTGGGGCAGTCAGCAACAGAACAAGCCAAGAGGGAAGTATTAACTGTAAAGAAAAAACCTGCAATGTATAGAAGGCATTACTAAGAGCATTCTCTACAGACTACATTTTGACTTCATAGAGCTTTTTAGAACAGGTTTGTACTCCCTGTACTCTCATTTCCCACCTCTTGCAGGAGTAAATCCATCTTTAAGCATATCACACACAATGCTCTTTACTTTGTTTCATTAGAAACCAAGAAATTTTCCAATAATGCAAGTCTTTCAATTTATTCATTCACAAACACTTCTGCATTCACACTTCCGTTGTTATTCTCTTCCCCATTATTTCTTTAAACCCTCCCGGCTCTAATCATTTCAGCAGTACAGCATAAAAAGCCTTATTCATTGTGGAGAAGGTAGCAAAACTTCATAGTTTCATATGCAGAAATGATTATTCACCATTGCTGAAAACACAGCAAGACAGTTCTCTAAGATGATGATATGCTCACCAAACGTAGTAGTCTCAATAGTTGGTGTTTTTGTTGGTTTGGTTTTTACAAAACACAGGAATGAGAAGGTATACATTTATTCACTGTTTGTTGTTTCTGACAAAATTAGAGAAAGTGACTCATTCAAGCTCTTAAAGTTCTTATAGCCTTTGCACAAAGGAAAAATACTAAATTGTCACTACACAAAAACATTTTAAATGATAAAATGAAACAACTTCACAAGCTACCACCTATCATTCAGCTTTAACTGACTGTAGACCACCTCAAAAGCACTTCTCAGCAAGATACTTTTATCATATAATACTTACTTGACAAGCCAATACTTTAAATGTGGAAAAAAACCCAAAACAGTGGCAGTGTCCAAGCTTTGGTATCAAAATCAAGGTATAAAATTGAAATTCTTATGCTGAATAGTAGGTCACAAGAGGAAGAGGATTCTTCCCAGGAGAATCACTACACAAGATTTCTCCAAAAGGCAGCCTTGTGGTTACCTTTTTCCCCTTCCTCCCACTCTTCAAGATGTAGTTAGGGCAGGAAACACAGATGGTAAGTTTTTGAAATGCAGGAACTTGGAATGTATTGAGGATTCTACAGAAGCTACAAAAATTTAAACATGTATGTACAGTGGCCTCCAATTACATTTAGGACATCTTATACTTTGTAACAGTCCAACATATGAAGGCTCAGACTACAACTCAGAAGTTTGAAGTGCAGTATAGGAATTCGGCCTAGGTAGGAGGAGCTATCTAATAAGTAAAGCCCACATTCTCACCCCTGGTACTCCTAAAAGCATCTTTTTTTCATGCTTCTCGCTTCTGTGGTGAACCTGCCAAAAACACAGGCTTAGCCAAATGAAAGCACGTCAGTGATAAAGACACAAGAATATTTATTACTTCTGAAATACGTAAAGCTGCAATTATATGCTTCCAGGAAGAAACCAGAATAAAACACAACTCACCCTCGCAGCTTTCAACAGGACTAAGCCCTTTTCCTCTGTTTACAGTCCAACATGTCTTTGTCGGTACACCAAGGAAATCCATAATGGCAGTATATACGCGGTACCAGCTGGCGAGGACCACCTAGGTGCAAAACAGGATTTGCAGTTTCTGAAAAGGAACTTTGAGATTAGCTCAATGCCCAAGGTAACCTCTCACAATAACTGGCCTTCATCCAGGAATTTTTTTTAAACTCTGAATTTATCTCAACTACTTAGCATTTTTGACCATAATTTCCTAAAGGCATCCAACATAGACCAAGTGTTTGTTAATATACTAAAATTATGTCTGCTTTAGAACAGAAATTTCATGTATCAAACTGCAATATTTGAAAAAATTATATATTTCAATGTTGTCTGGAAGGTTCCCCATTTAACTATTTTTAATCAGATACTAAAATCCCAGGTTTTATTGTCAGAGGACAGTTAGCCAAATTAAATCCATTAAAACCAATTAATTTTTTTTCCACCTGGCAAGAGTATTAATGGACCAAATCTTTAGGGTTTTTACTCAGTGAAATTTTGATAGGTTAAATTTAAGCGTGCATTAGAAAGAGCTTCCAGATGCAACGTAAGACAGCATTTCCATTTTCCATGCAAATGTCATAATATTCTTATAAAAACAAACTAAATCTCAACACCTGACACAGAAAACATCAGTATTTTACACACAGAAAAATAACAACTCATCTCACAGCAAAGTCACTAGTTAACATTACCGAGCTTTTCTGTCAGGATATAACTGACTCTATAGAGTTCATAAATGAGTAATGTGGCCATTCCAGTTGAGCTGCTTTGAAAGTTATAACTCAGGGGTTCCCAGACTGAAAATATGTTTCACCACGGCAGTATTAGCTGTCTCAGCTCTGTATCACAGAAAACATGCACAAGAAGGATGATTCTCTCTTTTCTTTCCCCATACAATTAATAAAACTCTTTATGCCACTTCTATCAAGACAGGCAAGAAGGAAACACAGGGAATTACACATCGATCTCTGAGAACGTGATGGAGTAAGTCCTCCTGGAAACCACTTCCAAACATACGAAGGACAAAAAAGTGCCTGGAAACAGTCAGTATGGATTTACAAAGGGGAAATCACACCTGCCCAACTCCATAACCTTCTGAGATGACTGTCTTGGTAGATAACGGGACAGCTGTGGATGCGTTTTTTTTATCTGGTGCCAATTCTGTTCTACGTCTTAAGACTAGATGATGGCACAAATGAACATCCTCAGCAAGTTTGCACATGATAGAAAATTGGAAGGAGTGGTTGATGCTTGTGCTGCCATTCAGAGGGACCTCAACAGGCTAGAGGAATGGGCCAACAGGAGTCTCATGAAAGGGAAATGCAAAGTCCTGCACCAGGGAGGAATGCCACCATGCACCAGTGCAGGCTGGATTTGACCAGCTAGAAAGCACTTTTGCAGAAAAGGACCTGTGAGTCCCAGCAGACAAGTTGTATTTGAGCCAGCAATAAGCCCTTGTTGCAAAGAAAGCCAAATGTATCCTCATCTGTATGTCACCAGGACAAGAGAGGTGATCCTTCCCCTCCACTCAGCACTGCTAAGACCATATCTCCAGTGCCGAGTCCAGTTCTGGGCTGCCCAAGACAAGAAGGACACAGAGTAAAGATGACCAAGACAGACTCTTTTCAGCTGACAAGAGACAATGAGCACAAATTGAAATACAAGAAATTCCACTCATACATAGGAAAAAACTTTTGTACTTTGAGGGTGGTCAAACATTGGAACAGATTGCCCAGAGGTGGAGATATTCAAAATGAAACCGGAGATGGCCTTGAGCGACATGCTCTACTTCACCCTGCTCTGAGCAGAGTGTTGAGACTAGACAATCTTCAGACATCTCTTCCAACCTCAGCTGTTCTGCAATTCTAGAATTCATTAATTTTTAATACCAGGGCTTCAATTATCATGGCTCACTTAATTTGTGGCCTTTGCACTCTCACACTGTAAATCTTATATATATAAAATACAACTACATCTTTCTAGACCAAGACTCCCTGCCTCAATATTGTGTCCTGCAAAGTACACTATCCTGAATTCCTGGAGGCTTTCTGAACACCTGTGCCCTGGCACTTCTGATTGTCCATGTGTGCATACATGGACCAGACAGCTGCCTCATCTCCAGACAGGCAACAACAAGACTGGGGAACCAAATCCAAATCTTTCCTCTTATCATCTGAATGTGGTTTGTACATGGCCAACAGAATGCATATGGCAATTTAGAGACATCTGTCTAGTATATTTGTATCACCAGCCCTGAAGGTGACATTACCCTAAGCACATAAAACATTCTTGCTGTACCAATGTTGCACAGAAAAAAATCTATTAATTTATCAACTTAAGCTTTTATGTCACAAGTGTTTGTGTCTGCTACAGATGTTACCACACATGAATACTCCCTAAATAGGTACCAGGTTAGGTACTTCATGCAAAACACAGAAACATTTTTTTTGCCAAAAGCTACTTTACATGAAACAGTTAATATGGGCAGAAAAACAGAAGCAAATCAGTAGCACAAAATTGGTAGGTCAATTAGAGCACAATGGTGTTTTTGGAATTTCTGCTGTCCCATATCAGATGAGGCAGTAAATGCAAAACTTGGAAAACAAAAGACCGGCTCTCAGACCCAGGAGATCTCTGTGGGCCAGGCAAGTCCTTTGCTGTAAAAGAAAAGCCAATCCCTTCTACTAGTTGCCTTTGAGTAAGCACTTCAACTACACGGGTCCTTGCAACACTCATCACTCCAACTCAAATTTTCATCATCACTGCCACACACGGAAATATCAACCGTTCTGTAACGATGAACAGCCAGAGAGCAAAACTTAACACATTATCTCTCCACCACAGAAATTAAAACATTATGTCTCTACCATTTTGCATCAGGGATCACAGATGAAAACACCACCACAACTAGCGGAACAACCTGACTATGCAGCAAACACGTGGAAAAATCAAGACTTTAAGTGGACTATAATATTGTACAACTACAAAGACTGACTTGCTGCTTTTGACAGATTTTTTTTTTTAATGCTTACATTTATAATTTACACAGATGATGTAGTGATTAATATGGACTCACTTTACCTTTTTTTTCCTTCTTTTGAAGTTTTCATAGCTAGTACTGGCTCCACATGCAAGTGAATTGTTCTATTTTTCTTAATGGGTTTAACATCCTATTTAGTAACTGGATTTCAAGGCTATTTCTGATGCAATTAATTTTGAAATCTGCTAAACAAACACTTTATTAAAATTCAGCCTTAATGCTACTATTTGGGCTGAAAGAGCTGGAAAGATCCTAAAATATCAAACAGGAAATGAAACACTTTCAGAAAACATGACTGGATACTGAGTATCAGAAGGAAAAAAAAATTCACTGCCAAGAAATAAATCCACAAGCATCTTCTCACCACCCAACCCCATTATAATCAGAAGTAAAATTAGATAAATTTGGAGAACATATTTCAGATGTCAGGTTGCACAGATTGACAGTTTTATAGATGTAGTTATGTGGAAACAAGAGTACTCAAGAAATACACTTTTAAAAAATCCTATTTACAGGAAGGCTAGACATCAAGCAGTAAATGACAAAGGAGCAGAGAAGACTATTTGTCTGCTTTGCGTGCCCACACAGGCACAAAAAAGATGAATGTATTCATACCTTATCACCAAGTTCTATGAACCAGTACGATCGTAGAAAACTCTGAATGAACTGACAAGCCTACACATTTTGCACAGTAATCTACCTAACGTTCTTACAGAATGTCAGCCACTATATCTCATTACTCTTGTTTTGATTTCATCATCCAACTGACTTTGTCATCTTTCACGGTGATACTGATGATTCTCTAAGATCAAGTTCATTTGACCAGTTACCTTCGATTTTTGCAAGTCATACTATAGCTGAAGTCAATAAATCTCAGCTGAATAACTTCATAGCATTCAAATAAGGCACGTGTTCCTAATGTTGCATTTCTAGAACTGAACTGCAATCTCTTTGGACTTAACAAAACAAAACACCAGAAAAACCTCAAACCAACCCAAAACCAGTGAGAGGGTAACAAGAAGCACTCATCTATAGCTTTTAGTTCTCCCAGAGCAAGGAATTAAGAAGCAATGAAACCACTCCATGCAAGTTGTATAAATACACGCTGAGAACTCTTGCACATATAGTTCCTGAAAGCAGCTCTGCTCCAACAGAGCAGGAGAATGAGTATAAATGCTAGTACCCAACTATTACAGACATTCTTACTCCTTGATTCTCCAAAAAATAAGCTGTTGCTGACATATGGAGTTACAGAAATGTACAATAACCAAAGGAGTTTTCCCTTCTCAGAACGTTAAGACACACTGGCAAAACCGTAAGAGAGAAAAACAAATGTTTCTGTACTTAAAGATGTTCTTTTTAGTGACAAAAAAGCAGAGTAGGAATGTAGTCTAACCAGGTAACAAGTCTAACATCAAGTAACTAGCATCAAGTAACAACAGCAGTCAGTCTTCTACAGAGGAGTTTCTGCAACATGTTAAGTAAACTATTACCATTCACAGATTTTAGCAGCCACAGTGAACTGTGATGTGTTAGTTCATTGTCCTATACAAAACACATGCCAAAATAACCTCTCAGTACCTGTATCACTGCAGGCATTGTCGTCACACACTACTAATACTCCATATGCCACATTTCCTGAAGTACAAAATGTCAGCAACTTACTTGCTTTCAGTGAAAAGAACAAAAGAAGACAAGTAGTATAGAATTGGATTGCAACTTGAGGGCACAAAATACGAAGATATAGAAAGTATTCACATTTGACTGGACATACGTGAAGTCTGAGAATTGATTACAATGTATTAAATCTGGAACTAAAATACAGTATTTAAGCAACACTTCATTAGTCACTATACCCTTACAACCACATTTTCAGAGTACCATTTTTTACAAATTTGTATTCAAATCTAATGAAACCAAAGATTTATCAGAAGGTATTATTTTTAAAACATAGCTTACCTCTGGGTAAAGATTGAACCTTTGCAAGGTGTTAATCACTAAAGGATACTCAGTTAGCCTGTCATTCATAATTGCCCACACTCCATTCCAAAATGATGGTGCCTCAATAATGATCTTGAAGTAGGAATAATATAGACCCTGCAGGAGAGCAGAATCATTATTTACGATTAAAGAGGTCACTTCTGCTTCATGAACTGCCATATACAGCTTTGTTTTTAAATCAAATTTTGTAATAGAACAAACAGGACAAAATTATTCAAGATGACTATCCAGTTTTACAAATCTCTATTAGTGCCACCAAAACAAGCAATGTGGGTTATCTTCCACCTTGTTTCAGAGCACACGTGGAAATCTCTCATTTGGGCTGCTACGTACTACATAGTATTTCACAATTCTCAAAATAAAAGCAGCCGAGAGGTGTATACATATGTGAACATTTATTCATTTAAAAAATTATTTTTAAAAAAAGCTGCATAAAAAGACTATAATTGAAAGTAAGCTACAAGGTACTTGTAGTTTTGTATTTTAGTTCCTCTAGAATCATATTTTTAAATTATAAGCGAACAGTGAAGAGATACGTTCATAGTAATCAGCTGCAAGACACACAAATGCTCTGTGCGTAAAAGTGTAATGCACATTAGTTGCAAGATATCCATATATTTACTTATCCAGAAGGTATTAAGAAATTTTGGAAAGCCCACTATCACAAGATTACAGACAGAAGTTTTCCAATCACTGAATTTTTATTGAAACATAATCTAACCATTTCCGTGCGAAAAGCCATTTCTCTTTCTAGCGTTGACAGGTGAGAAAAATGACGGTCATTTTCAAAAAGAGTTGTTATGTGACACCTGTTAAAATAATAATAATTAAAACTGAATAAGGAGTTTTAGAACCTGTACAAAGTCATACATACCAAGGAACAGCTGGCAAAACATTCAATGAAGATCCAAGTTTTACTTACAAACTGCTATTTTAATTTACTCATATACTATACCAACATTCTCCTCTATTCAGATTACTTCAAATGGAAAAAATATGAACCCATAGTAGAATTAAATAATTCTCTATAGAATTAGCTATAATACTGTAATGTATTTTAACTGAAGTGCAGACGCTTAAGGATCAAAAGTTTAATGCTATTAAAACTATCAAGTCTACTATTAGGAAAGAAAATTCAAATATCTGACAAATGAAAAGAAACATAGATTAAAACTGGGGAAAATAACAGTGCACATACAAGTAGCATATGTTTTTTCCACAAAAATCTTTCCTGACTTGTATTTTAATGTAGTTATCCGCCATTATATATAGATGCGCTTACCATCAAAAGTGTATTTAAATAAAGATATAACTAAAGGGGGGAAAAAAGAAAGAGCCAGGAAAAATGCAAATAACTTCGGAGGCAAAACTTACAATTACCAAGAGGAACTTCATCTCCAGAAAAGATAGAAAAAGAAAGAAACAGAGCAGTGCACATGGCTCTGCTTTTGAATAGGAATTTGCAAGAAACAAAGTACTAAAAATCAGTAGTTCTTTTTGAGCTAGGAAACAAAAATAGAGTGGCAGAAGCTGTTACTTTTTATCTCTGCAAAAGCAGCCAGTGAAAATCACTACAGAAGCCATTCTACTTCGAGTCTATACTACAATAAAGGGTGAGGATTAGGATAGAACCTGAAACACGAGGATTGACAAAAAGTAGTTGAAAGGCCATTCTTCCATACACAAAGAAAACATTGGCCAGACTTCTCTGAAGCAGTTAGACAAAACATGATGTAAAACTAAAACAATTAAAGCAGAATCTAAATAAGCAGAACATAGGAGAAAGTTGAAAGGATTTACATGAACTTTCAAAACCCCCTGAGAGTAAAAAAGGTCTGTTAGTGAAAATGCACCTGAATTTGTATAGCCAAGCAACAATTTTCCACCTGGAAAGCAGGCTTCACTCTTCACTGAACAGGCTTAAGAAACCTTTCACGTCAGTTTCACAAGAACAGAATTACTCATCTTAGAGACAACAATTTGGTTTTGAGAGGAAAGATCTAAATATGAATTATCCCAATAGCTTGTCTAAATACAAGTCAAAATTATACTTTTATTATTTTAAAATACCGTATTACTCTCAAGCAGTAAGTTTAACCTTACCAGTGTAGGACTCCTGCAAAAGCAGCTGTAAAGGAAACAAAACGTGTCAAGTTACTCAAATATTTGAATAATTGAACATGAAATCATGTTCATTATAGTAATTACAGTACTACTTCAGAGATGCACAGAAGGTGCCTCCAGAGGAACAGAAGAATAGGAACATCTGAATTAACTTTCACGGCCAGCTCTTCAAAGATTTGAAATTATGCTGATGGTATTCAGCAACAGGCAATGTTCCCACCTATATCCTGCATCACTCAAGTTGATCCATCAGAATCTAATGCACTCATTTCATTTATCAATAACAAAACTGAATTAGAAGCATTTTTTTAATAAGCTAAATATTTTCAACATTTTTAAGATACCTACTGTGACTGTTCACTCAACCACTGCTCAGATTTTGGCCAACACACAGCTCATGCTAAGGCCCGATGTATGCTACATAAGGTCAAAGCAAGGGCAACACACAGGCAGGACATGGTGGCCAGAAAGGACTGAAGGTCATTATGCAGCCATTATCACCTGCAGCTTGCTCTCTCCTGCAGCAATAATCCTCACTTATCGATCATCTGGCAGTTTCTTCAGAATTTGCTAACTCATGAAAATGGTATAGACCGAACTTCCAAGCTGGAAGGTATAAATACATCAGCTTACCCAAAAAGTTTTTGAAGAAAATCCAGCAGCAGCTGGACTGCTGAGGCTTTTATGCTTCGAGGTGTGATACAGAAGGACACCAGCACCATGATGGAAGAGGAAGGATGAGCATTCCCACCATCAGCTATGTAACTACTTTGCTCACAGGCACACAAGTTAGGAGTTGCAAGTTAGAGAACTCGTGAGTTAGAAATCTTATGCCTTAACTGATCAATTAGTGAATTCCCATGTTAGACTAGTCTGTACAAAGTGGACTAAGCCCTTATTTGTCATGTTTGTTTGTTTTCTTTCCTAATAAGCTCATAAAGTAAAGTTTAATTTACAGAGTACACTGTCCTGTAAATTTGAGCGATTCAAACAGACCATGAGAACCAACACAGATTTAATTGAGACTCTAATTGCTAAAAAAGGTAGGCTCTGCATGTAATAACATTCCCTTTGTCCATTCGGAGACTATTTGCACTGTTGTCAAGTAAGTATAGAACAAGGAAGGTGATCCAAGCGACAAAGGGAAAAGACAAATGGTGATAAAGTGGTGGGGAAACAGTCTAGGTCTCTGACTTCTTGAGCACAACAAGATCCACAGAGAGAAGTCACCCCATTTTGCTCGGGCAGCATTTACAACATATCCAGAGCTCACCATGGAAGCAAAGCCAGCATGAGCGAGGGATAAAGGGTGGGCATTTAGAAGGACCACGGTGCTCCTTCTAGACTGAAGGTGACTTGGTTGCCCTCTAGGCACACACTGGCTCTCCGCCATAGAAAAAGGTCAGGTAGACTGGTTGACTTCAAACCGAGAAAATCTTTAGGTTAATGAAGAGCCCTCTTATTCACAGAGGCTACATGGCTCAGAGAGAAAGAGGAGAGGACAACCACCCTCCCTGCTTCCACCCAGACGGAGCCAGAAAGGTGCTGAGCACCGTGTCCCTCTCCAGGGTGCTGATCTGCACACACCTCCTGCCCCGCACAGGCCCCAGGCACCACCCTCGCCTCTCTGACCGCCACGTGGAATGGGTCAAATTGCTTGCACTTAGGCAAAACATACATCAAATGCCTGCACACTGATGTAGAACATGGTCGGAGAGGTAGTGAACGTGCATGTGTTCAGACTGCATGTTACATGCATATGGTGGCCTGTTTCTGGGACAAGACAAACACCTTTGCAAAACCACTAAATTTAGGCGGAAGAGGAGTGGACTGAATGTACACTTCATGCCCTAGTATATATTTGCAAACCACATGTTCCTCCAACACAGAGCTTGGAAGTGGTGCTGCTGGCAGTACTTGTCATCATTGTCACCACAGGTCATAATGCAACAAACTACATTTAAGAACCTCAATTTTAATATTAAAGTTTTGTATGCAAAGACACATGAGTTGAAACTGGGCAAGACAGGAAAAAAAAAAAAGGAAAAAAAAAGAATTACCCAAGGGGAAATAAAGTTTCTACACTACCTGCCTGTACAATTTAACATTTGCCTCGAGTTACATACTTCACATAGTACTTGAGTTTGTACAATACCATTGTACGATATCACACTGAAACTTCCTTAAGAGCTTTTCAGCTCTGCTTCAGTCAGTGAGTAGTTTTCTCAGAGACAAGCCTGGATTTCAGTTAGAAAATGAATACCACAAGTTTTCATTTAAAACTTTACATTTTTACATATACTTTCTAGAAAAAAGAAAATTCACCAGGGGATTGCTCAGTATAGTTCACATTAAGTGGAATTTAAAGTCTTAGGAAAGTTTCAGGAACCACAGATTTTTTTATACTAAGGACATCTATGTTAGTTCTCATGGAAAGCTGCAAATTCCTTTTTCAGAAAAGCAGGTATGGATAAGAGATGGAATTCCAGGTAGGCACATTAGCTATATCAGCAACACAGCAAATCATATTCCATAAACAAACACATTTTGTAGTAATTGTATGGAAAGAAACAGAGCAGTCCATAGCTCTCTTAGTTATTACTTACTGAGTCTCATATTTGCACAAGGCATTATTGAATTTCTCAGCAACATTTCTAAGATTCCCAATAAGGTTAGATGCTGAAATACATTTACATATACACACAACCCAACTATAAGAAAAATATCAGTTTTAAGACAGATTACATGTTAGGTAAGAATATACGGTAAAGTCAAAATAAATGCACGTTAGCTACCAGTACTGTTCACGATCTCAAATTCATGTAGTTCCAAATAAGCCAAGTATGCAGTATTTTACTGTTGCAAATAAATTATCTATTAATATGGAAATTACATTTCAGATTCAAACATAGCACTTATTTCATAAAGAAAACAATATATTTAAATCTGATTCTTCCCTTCTGTAAATGTTTTATTTAAAGTCAATGCATTAAGTGTAAACACATTCACAGTTATTTTGGAGAATTTCATATACATTTTTATAAAACTTCACAGTATCACTCTATTATAAGTATAAAACGAAGACCTTTTATAATCACACAGCAATTCATGTAATTACTCACATTTCAAGAGAAAATACGCTTAATTCATAGATTTCCACTATGAGTCCAAATTGGCATTTTTCAACAGACTGCATCCAGACTTACATTAAGCTAGTTTCTGATGGAAAACATGCAGATCAGCTCTCTTAAATTACCATCCTTTGATCCCATTAACGGCCTTATTGGGGAGGGAACGAAGGAGAGGACAGGAGAGGAATACTAGAGTCCTAATGCTACAAAGACTTCTACAGCTACTATGTACTTCAACTTGCAGATGCCATTTTCTCACCCAACCTAAGAATCCTTAAAAGCAAAGCATATGATCAGATTTTTGCAGACTAGGGCTATTATGTAAAGTCTGATAGTTTATTCTTCAGATTTCCTATTTTTGCCTGTGCTCTGTTCTAAGAAAAGCAATATGAATGGCATATAAAAAGCATTCTAATTCTGGAAATTAAATACTGAAGAATAAAGCCGTAATATACAGAACTCATTTACCAAGAGAGCAACAAATGCTGAGATACTGTAATGCAACAGGATGTGAAACATATTAGAAACTGATTAATACTCTGCAAGTATCCCCAGAGTGACTAGGTAGGAATACAGCAGCACTGGGAACAATGAGGAATGTGCAAGCATTGACTACTTCTCCAGCTTAGTCAAGATGTTTCATTGTGAGATTCTGTGCAATTCAAGAATAAGGCCTCAATTCAGTAGTCAATTAAAAGAAACCCAACACAATAAGGCAAAGTGTTGCCTAAGAACGTCCTTGAAAATCTGACAACTTCATTGTTGCACGTAAATTGGAGAAAATCCTTAAGAGAAAAAAATCCACACCCTATAACAGAACTAGCTCCAACTGTGGGAGCCTCTGTTTTTAAAATCTGGGCCTTAAAGCTTAAGCAGAACAACAACAAAAATTCAAATACCACTAAAACTAACCAAAACCCACTATTTTTGATATTCAGTATATGTACATTCTTTGCTAGTGCAAATACTGTATGCTGCTACATGCTTTGCTATTAAGGGTTTACTCCTATTAGAAATATAAATAGCTCCCTGAAGTATTTAATTGGCTATCTGGGTTTCACAGTCAAATTCAAACTCCAGAAATTATAAAGCTCTCTACCTAATCTGCTCTCATATTTCAATCAAAGGAAAGCATTTTTCAATTTTGACCATCAGTTTCACGTTTCTATATCATTTAAGTCACTACTAGTCTAGGAAATGCTGAATAAACAGCGGTAAGCAAAGCAATTCAGGAACAGTTTATTCATCAATTAGTTTGTAAGCTAAGGGTTGTTTTCCCTGCTACCACCTTGCAATGTAATCCATCAAACTGAAGAAACTCCCTTTGGCAACAAGCACTACTGGTGGTGTGATTAATAGTACCAGCATCTCTGGAATACCCTGACAGTCTTTTAATATAATACCTTTAAGAGTATATCTAATTGCGCATCTGACAAATATGCTATTATTTAACATCTGTTAACTTTAGGAATGCATTTCTTATTTAATTTTGAAAATACTTTAGGTGCTTTTTCCAAGACTTTGGCCATTAGCCATTTTGTTATTTACTCCGAAATATTCCCACAGATAATAACATCTGAATTTACATCCCCCTACAGCTGTATGTTCTTCCACCCGTAATCCTTCCAAAACAAGCTGTTTTGATTGCATTACTTTATAAGAGTTGGGGTTTTTTTTCTCCCCTCTCTAGAAATTAATGACTGGATAGGAGAGATCCATAAATACCTGGACAATTATTCCTAGTTCTGATACCACATCAACTTTACAGTAACAGCTTTACAAAAGTTACCTGGTGGGAAGTTATTTCCTGTCCCTTTTCAAAAAAAGCTATGCTTTTTTGTTTTTCCAAGTTATATTCCCAAATATATTTTGATTCTGTTTACATTTCCAGAGAAAGAAAGATTAGAAGAACAGTATTTATCCCTGACATACTTACCCAGAAGGAAAGTGAGCCATATCTTGCTGTCAGCTCTTACGATGAAGGCCTTTCTGTCGTCAACAAACACTGGCAAAAGAAAACAAATACCTTAAGGATCAATTAAGAACATCCTCTGTAAAAGGAAATCTGTTCGAACTCTGCAGCATTAGTTTTCTGTAAAAATCTTGTCTAGACTTCAAAAATGCTGAAAGAAATTTCATACCAGTTAGTAACTACACATAAAAGCTTTAGACATCACAGACTATTAAGGTGACTACACAAATCATCAGGTTCTTAATTCCTGACACAACTTTTACAAAGTAACTTGTTAAAAGATGATTCCTACATAGATATGTTATTGACAAATCTGCTCAAACAGAAAGTCAGCCTTTTAAAGAGCACGCAACCCTCCATCCTTTCAGCAAAGCGTGATCAAGGAACAAGCTGGCCATCTCAACACTACAAACTGAGCTAGTCAACACGATCAGAGGCTGTTTTCACGAGAGTTCGTTACACAAACAGCACGTCTTCCCATTTCTTCCCCAAAGGATGCTAAAGTGGTAAAAAGCCCTTTCGCTTCCCCTCGCCCCCGATTCGCGCCGAGACCAGCGTAGGTCTTGTCAGCTTTGCTTTTTTTTGTTTTTTTATTTTTTTTTTTTTCTTTAACCTCCTCCCGTTGTGACAGGCTGGAGGACGGGCACGGGGAGAGCAACCGGCCGCCCGCCGCGGCCCCAGGCAGCGCCAGACACCCCCTCCCGCGGGGAGCCGCCGGGGGGGTGCCCGCCTCCTGGCCAAGGCGCTCCGCTCCGCATCCCGCCGCCCCCGGACCGCCCTCCCGGGGAAGGACGTCCCGGCGCTCCCCGTCCCCGGGCGGTAGTTTTCCAGTAGCCACCTGGTGCGACGGGGGCTTTCGCGCCGAGTCGGGCAAGTCGACCGACACCCGGAAAAGAGGGGAAGGAGGCGAGACCGAGCCCCATCCCACTTCCCCCGGGCGGAAGGGCTGGTCCCCCCGCCGAGGGGGGGGCAGGGGGAGCGGGGGGCAGGATTTTGGGGAGGGGGGCGGCTCTCTCCCCTCACCCCCCCCCACCTCACCTCGCAGCCGGTCTCTGCAGACGCGCAGGAGCCTCAGGGGGCCGCGGCCCAGCGCGTCCCGCTCCCCCTCGGCCGCGGGCCCCTCCCTGCAGGGTCTCTGGGGGTCGCTCCTGCCCCCCCGCCGGCCGCCGCCTCCCTTCCGCATGGCGCGGGCCCCGCCGGGGACCTGCCTGCCGGGCGAGGGCGGCGGGCGCCCGCGGCCGCCTCCGGGGCTGGCGCCCGGCGACTGGTGCTGCTGGTGCCCGGGCTTGAGCGGCGGCGACTCTTTGTTCCTGCCTCGGGTCGGGACGACCATGTCCGCATACTCCCGGCCGGGGCCGGGGTGCCGCGCCGGAGCGGAGCGGAGCGAAGGGGAGGGGAGGGGGGCGGTCCTCAGCGAGGAGGTTCCCCCACCCCCGGGCAGGGCCCGGAGGCCGCGGGGCGGAGACAGAGCCGGCGGGCTCGTAGTAACGGGGCGAGGGGGCGGCCGGTGACTACTCCGCCGGGCTGCGCCGCCACTGCCGCCGCCGCCGCCGCCTGCTCCGCCCGGTTGGCCACGTGGGGGCGGGGGCGGCGCTCCCCGGCGGGGCGGGCAACGGCTCCCGGCGCCACCCCCCCCCCCCCCCCTTCCCTGCCCCGCTCCGCCCCGCCGCTCACGCACGCGCTGCCCCGGAGCCCAGCAGAGCCGCTGCTCCCCCGCTCACCGCCCCCCCCGCCCGCGCGCGCGGGGCTCCCGCCACCCCGCCGCCCTTCCGCAGGGCCCGCAGCGGGGGGGCGGGAGCGGGGCTCTTCCCGCTCTCCTCCCCCCTGAGGGGCGGCCGCGGTTTTCCCGCCGGCCTCTGTGCGGGCGGGGCCGCCCCAGCCTCTGCGCTGCCGTGGCCTTCTGCTCCTCCCTCCCGCCTCGTCCCCTCTCCTGTTCCCCTCCGTTTCCCGTCCCTTGCCCGTTCTTAAGCCGTTCAGCTTGGTAAGCGCCGACTCTGTTAAATCCAACCCACCCCGGAAAAACATCTCTCTGCAGTGCCCCCCCCCCGTCAAATCCCCCAAATTTTAACTGCCAGAAGGTGACTTGGCTGTGCTGTTGCCATGTTCCAGGGGCTTCCCGGCCGCAGAAAAGGCCCCTTCCTCCTCCTCCTCCTCGTGTTGGAGTTTAAAGGGAGGTTTGCCTGCTCGTGTGCCGGCGATGTGGCACCCCGCCGTGGTGGCACCCCGCCGTGGTGGCCTCCGCCAGCGGCAGGAGAGCACGAGGCAGGGCTGCCGGCAGCACCCAGCCCCCGGGCAACGTGCGACTCCAGGCAAAACGTTTCCCTGGGTTCAGAGGTTAAAGGGTCCTGTTGCACAGAGGTCCTGTGTGACACGGACACTCGAGACCCGAAATGTTGTTTCACGACTTTTCTGGAGCAGCCATCTTCAGCACCTCACAGCAGCAATTCCTGTAGCTCCTGCGCTAACGGCTGGAATTACTGTGTTTGTAAGGGTGGTGAATATACAACAGGACTGTCAAACGAGACCCAGCTACAGCAAAACTACCTTTCCTCCTCCTACCTGTGCTGTTCTGCTCAGCACACAGCAGTGGCCAGACAGTGACTCATCTGATAGGGATATATTAATTATCATTTTTTGATAATGTTGACTAAACATAGCAGAGTAAAACCTCATTAACTGCAACCTCTCCAAACAGATCCGTTTCACTTTTTCCTCCCTGACCTCTTGTTATTTTTTTCCCCTGGAAATTCTTTCTTGACCATACATACTCCTTGCATCCCAAGTGCTCTTCATTGCTGTCTTGAGGCTTTGACCCTGCTCGCTCTTCATTCCTCTGTATATTTTTCTGCTCCCAAATTTTCTTCATGTTTGAGTTTTCTTGGCATCATCTTTCCACTCAGCTCTTTGCTTGTCTTTCCTGGCCTTTCCAACCTTTTCCTCTGATATAACAGATGTGCGGCTCTTTTCTAAAATGTTTACAACTTCTGGTTTTTATTTTCATCTCCTTTTCCTAATTATTTGTATGAATCATGTCCTGCAAAACGCAAGGTTTGAGCCTTATGCAGCAAATACCGTACTAAGTATTTAAAGAATACATTTAAGAAATATATAGTTGGCATATTGTTAGCACAGGAAGGTAATTTTGGTCCAAATTCAGCTGCCGAGGTAACAAACATATGAGAACAGGACAGCCTTTGCTGTCTTTGTGGTAGTAGAAAGGCTGTTTCCACAATAAAGGATAAAGATACAAGCTGGTACAGTCGGATAAAATGAGTCTGTGGGACTGAGACCCCATGTGTCACAGGTACTCTTGGCTCCACATTTCTTTGCTTGTTGAGGGAAAATCATCCTTCTACCTCCAGGTGTTTTGGGGAGATAGTTGCAAAGGGCGTGTGTTACTTTGATCTCCAAAAATGAGCAAGGAAGAAATAGCATTTTCCATTTGACCAGCTTATGTAGCTACATAAACCGGGCAGTCTCCTGAGCACACAGGTCCTTCTTCCAATGTGAATTACCTGTAGCAGTTTAACATTTCAAGAAACATTTATCTGTGCTTATTATATACTAAATATAAATGAAAACATAAAAAGAACACTGTTTGAATGTTTGAAGACTGCATACTATTTTCCCACCTGCTTTCCAAGAGAAAAAGTTCCACAATCTGCTCTTTTTCATATTTGATTTTTATCACGCAGCCTTGACATGAATTTAGTAACCAAAGGAGTCTATTGTTGCTGGCTGAGTGTTTGAAATGTACAGGCTCCAGATAGTTAAGGAGTTCCGTGTGTAACTGGCATAGAAAAAGAGTAATATGATATGTCCTGCTGATTTTTAACTCCTGAAACCTATTTTCAATTTTTGCCAAAATCAAGAGTCATGGAACACTTAGGAACTTGAAGTGTTGAGATTATTAAGGTTGAAATGGTTGCTGTGGCTCAGCCATTGAGATTAACTGGGCCTGCTCCAGCCTGCAGCAAATCAATTACCTTCAGGCTGGTTTATTTTAATAAACTCTTCAGGCAATTTATTTCAAAAGGTATGGCCCACAGAACCTGATTACAAAGGCACGTACTACTAAACTAAACAACTCTAAAGATTTTGAAAGTTGTTATAAGAATGCAAAGACAGAACATCACATTCTTAAATGTAAAGGTGCCCATATTCAGCAACTATGAAAGAAAACCATCAACGCTACTTCAAAAGAGCTGCAGTAGAGCAGTACACCTCTAAAAATAAAATGTCACTTGCTTCAATCTGTTGAAGACACAAGTAGTAAGAAATAAACCTTGGGTTTATATCATCACAGGAGTTGCATATTTCCAACATCACATTTCATACAGAGTAGCTCATTACTAGTCCTGCACATCACAGCGAAAGGAGCGATCCCAGTAAGCCCTCGCATACCTTGCTGTTCATATCAAAAAGGGGGGAGGGAGGAAATGTGATAACTCTGAAGGTTAATTTGATTTCTCTGAACCCTTGAGGGGGCTGAAGGATATCTACTCGGCCACAGGAGAGACATTGTCTTAATCAGCTTATCCAAACTTCTTTTGTCCAGGGACAGCAAAATCCCTAAAATGTTGGTCCACAGTTTTCTTCTGTCCCAGGACAAAGCACATCCAGGAACACAGCATTCCTGTTTCTGCCAGGTCTTCCCTATCTCTCTGACCATACATTTTCCATGATCACTGGACTGTCTCTTCATATTTCCAAATCACCCTGCCAGATATCAGCAGCTTCAGGATGCTGAGTTGGATGGTGGTTATGACACACTGTCAACAGAGATAACTCACAGTCTTCAGGTATCAGGCCCTGCAAATAAAACACATTGCCTTGGCAGTTCTTAAATATTCTCTAGAAGTATTTGTTCCTCAAGACACGGGACATGCACACCTCGTCACCAGATAGTTGAGAGCTTGCTTTCTTTTACTCGACTCATTCTCAGATCCTGCACTATTTCTTGCCACCAGTTCTCTCACTCTTCCTCTTGCCTCAAGAGAGATCTTCACTTTGCAGTTTATTACCAATACTAACCCCTTCTGTCTCCCAAGGTTATCTGAATAAGAGTGCCCGTAGATAATTCCCTTTTTATACCTATAATAATGCTTCTTGTACTGCTCTGCTTTGTTCCAGTGGCACTGCTTCAGAGCATATTCTGCAGATTCTGTGTCAAGGCTGCCATTGCCACCTACCACAGGGCTTTGCTTCTGCGAAGTTTGTGTTGATCCCCCACACTTTCACACATTCTGCAGCAGACTTAATAATAGCAGGACTGCATTGTAGCAAGTTAGGGAACTTCAGGCTCCCTTTTCTTGGTTTATTTAATCCAAGGTTAGCACGCAATGAAGGCATAATCTAGAAAATATGTCTCTTCAGCACACAATTGTGTGGCTGCTGCCTGGTTAGACGTACTCAACCTAGCATTAAACTAGCCATTTTGAGTGCTGACAGCAGCATAGCTGCAGCAGTGTGGAGCTCAGAGCCTCAGGTAACTAGCCAGGCAATTAGAGCATTTTGAGCTCCATACCATATGGCCATATCTGACTTAACTCATTATTAATCCTACTTGAGCTTCAGTCACAGAGCAGACAAAATCTTACCTAAAGAAAGAACTCTATGAGAATGGAAGTTGGGACTGCTTGTGAAGACCAGTGCAGAAGGCTAAGGAGTCTCTTAAGGCAGAAGTAAAGAAGCAGGATTGCCCTCAGACTTTGTACATGGAGGAATCTGCCTGGAAAAAACAGAAGAATGTAGTGGCAAACAAGTTATAGTATGCAACTTGTCCTATTTAACAGCTCTGTGGGGTCAATTCGCTTTCTGCAGGATACAAACATCCTCCCCTGAGTTAACTCCTTTAAACATGCGTTGCCTGTATTCTGAAGAGGGAAAAATATGCTCCTGGTGAGTTAGTAATACAGCAATCTGATCTCTACTTGCACATCTCTGTTCAGATCTACCTTCTCTCACTTTTAAAATTGCAGTTGCATTTTAACTATATATGTATGTAACTATATAGAACTGGAGCAATTGCAGCTGTATTTTAACTATATATAAAACTGTATAGAACTGGAGCAACTATGTCTGTATGGCTAACTTCTTATATGAGCAAAAGCTTGTTTCTACTAGAAACAAATGAGAACAATTTACCCAGCTTGCCTACCCTGGCAACAAAAAAATCACATTTTTAGAATGAGAGGTCCTGAAGACCCTTCTTTCTTTGACACAGAAATTACCTCCTTGATTTCTATAAAGGTGATTATAAGTCTCAAACTGCAGGCTGCCACAATAACACTGAAGAACATTAGTGACTCAGAAAACCTGATTATTCTCCACCAGACATTTTCTGATTTCTTGGCTTTCACTTTCCAGTACCATTTTCATGCTACCTTAAATGCTTCCCCGAAGCTCTGAAAAAAAATAGTTAAAGGAATAAGAAATACTATGAATATCAGGAAAAAAATTCAAGCTATGCTGGTAACCTCATAGGTCTAACATATCTCTAGTTACCCTTCCTTCCTTGCTGCAGACAGAACGATCAAAGCAGCACAGCCGTCCACTTGCCCTGTTGAGCAGCTGATTGGGAGATTTGCCAATGCCCCCTCTTACAGCATGGAGTATGATCATCTCCTCCCAACCGGGGCCTGGAATGTTTCTGTAATTCTTCACCATTCTGAGGACTTTTAACTCCTCTGCACGATATAATCTCCTTACAGCTTTCAAAATTAAGATCTCTTGCTGTACGCTCCACGTTCTCACTGTGTGGCGTTTAGCCACAGCGAGTAGTCATGCTAATTTGGCATAGATGCCATGATTCCCAGCCACAGCAACTGCATCTCGTTATGCTTCTATTTGGAGGAGCAAATTATAGAGCAAGTTATCAGAGGACCACAGAACTCATTATTACAAGCAGAAGTGATGGATCCAGCTTACGCTAACCTGATTTACTAGCCACCATGGTTTAGGTGACTCTTCATTTTTTGCAGAGTCAGTGTTTATCTGGTGTGTCTCTAGCTGCTGCCAAAAGATGCATCAGAGAAGACGGAGGAAACAGCTTGCAGCGACAAGCAGGAGCTAAGTGACAACAACAGAACAGGATCATATGAACATGGGCTGAGCTATTGTATTTCATAGCATATGCCCTCTATGTGAGATTGGGAATATAGACACCATTTATGGTGGAAATACGCGAAGGCCAGCAATGGACTTAGAACAGAAACATGGGAAAAGCAATGACCTGGAAGTGCTCACAGAATACCTTTTCAGTTAACAACTGGCAGAGCAGCCAGATGTGATAAAGAGTAGGCTCTTGAAATATGTTGCCATATCAGTCAGTAAACCTACGCTGCTGGAGATTTACTGGCAAATCTGCTTTGGCAAGAGAGTGAGAGAAGCTTGTGGACCACTGTGAAATCCTTACAGACAACTATATCAGAAACAGAGGCAGGGTTTAAGTTTGTGTGTTCAGATGTCAGCAAGTTTATTGCTGTTTCACCCTTCGCTTACCTTGATATTCATGTCAGTGGGGATTTCAGTATATCCTTTACTGCCCTGGTTAATGAAGGTAGAGAAGAGGCAGATTAATTACCCACAGACAGTGATAGAAAGTACCTTTGGCAAACTAAGCAAAATGGCAGACCGGCACAAAGGCAAGATGATCCTACACATCAAACACCCCTTAAATGGCAAACAAAGCCATGACTTGGGAACGTTGTTTGCTTCCTGTATATGACTGAGAAAAGGTGAATTATTTGTGACAAAGTGACTAACATGGTCATTTTGAGGGCTGCAGGGCATTCTTTCTTGGTAAATCTGGTCTTTTTGCCAGAGACCTTATCAAGAGGAGAAAAAATGATGCTGAGGCTACAAACCCTTTAATTTATACCCACACATACTTAAAAATGTAATACAAATTTTACACACAAAAATTTTGAAAATCCCTTATGGAGTCCTTGTTGGTGACTAATAGCAGCAGTTTATGTCTTCCTCATCTCCTTCCTCACCTTTTTAACTTTTTGATCATCTGTCTCAAATCACGATCCTGACTATTTGTGTGCTTTCATTATACATTCTGAGACCTTGCTAATAACCGCACTGAAATCAGCCTTTATAGACCGTGTTCCCAAAACATCCCGTAACTGTTTGCCACAGTGTCAAAAAACTTGATGGAATTCATACCTTTCTTCATTTCCCATGTAGAAATATAGTTCATTTGTAGTCATCATGGTTTTACACTACCTATCTGGCTTTTTCCCCTTAATTTTTCACATCAACACTCTAGTCTCTTGAACTACTATGAAACAAGGAGTGCTCCCTTTCCGGTGGAATAACGCGTTTGCCTGCGTCGCATCAGCTGTGCTGACAAACAGGTACAGCTATGGCCCAGTTTCGAGCGTATTTTTGAGGTCACAGTGCCCTCTACTGTCTAAGGCATCCTCTTCTGCATCATCTTTGTTAAAAAAAACCAGTAAGCCGGGTATTTATATATACTCACTAAAAAAAGCAATTTATTTTTTTTTCCCCAGAATTAACACATTTATTTCTGTTTCAAGATACACTTTCATCTAGACTAGCAGGCCAAATCTGGGTTGTTTGATTCAACAGAAAACAGGTTGGCCAGGGCATAGTCGTTTCTTGCTGACTGTAAGGCTGCTTTGCCAGAGTCCCTGTTAATTTAAATTAAACCACTGATCTATGCAGAGCTTGAATCACACCTGACTTGTAAGTGTTGAGTAATTTCACATAAGGAAGTACTCTGACATACATGCAAAGCAAGAACAACCAGGCCTGTGTATCAAGTACAAATTGTAAATACATCTGCCACAGATTCGTATTGCTCCTGGTGATCATTCCAACCATGCAGATGCAAATCACCTATTACATATGGAGATGTTCTTTACAAACTCCTCTTCTGTTTGTGTTTGCCTTCACCATCCCTCATCAGGAGTGATGTGGGGTTCTGTAGGTGGTTTCACTCCCCTGTGGGGGTCCCCCTGCAGCACCAACATCCCGCAAGTGAGCCTGAGACCGTCCCTGTCCTCCTGCCAACCCATCCCTCACAAGTAACCACAGACCCCTTGTGACACTCCCCCCTCACACCAAAGCCCCATTTACCTTCACACAAGAGGTGGGATGCTCTGCTTACCCTAACCCTACCATTAGAAAATCCTACTTGCTTATGATTTTAACAAAGAGAATTCAAATAGAAAGAAGCATCTACAGCCAACAAAAATTCCTAGCCTGGCCCACTTCTTAAGAAGCATTCAGCAGATAACACTGAAAGCATTATGGGGGGGGGGGGGGGGGTGTGGTGGTGGTGGTGAACGTTTCTTTTAAAATATACTGTTTGTTTCATATTCTGAAATTTTTTTAGCTTGACAGAACAACTCATTATGCTCAGAGAGCAGCAGCTGGCTTATTGTTTCGTGAAGCAGGTGCAACCACTCCAGCTCCTCAAGGTGCTACAACTTGTTTCCCAGTAGGGGATCTTGTAGCATGAATCCCCATAGCATGACACGTAGGCGTTCAGAGGATTTTTCCTTTCGGAGAGATTACACTGATGATATATATCAATGTACATATTAACGATGGAGTGAAGCCTGAATATAGTACAGCATTCATTTTCTCGTGTTAGTCTGATAGCAAAATGAGGAGAGTTCACAAAACAATGCACTTTCAAGTGTACACATACTCATACATATATAAGTGTGTGTGTTTGCATGCATGTGTGTATAAAAAGTATCTATAAAATGCTAAAAATCAAACAGTGCTGCTGGGCATGGAAGGCGTATTTCAAACATAGCAGATGTACTTGTCTTTATCTAGCCATTTTTTCCATGCAACTGCCACATCATAACGTCACAGATAATTTCACTGATAGCGAGTAGAGCTAAGGCTCCAGAATGAGCCCCAGGGCTGCACTGCAAGGAAACTGTGGCCCACTTGTAATCCTGGGTTTCTCTGAAGGAATACTTCACAGGAAGGATGCTTTTAAAATTTACCACTTAATGAAAAGAGAAAAGGATGTCAAAGAGCGGGGAGTATGCTGTGTAGGGTGAATACTTAGGGCTGGTTTTGGGTGCAAGAACACACTGTTGGGATCATGCAGGGGAGCAGAGAAATGCAGAATGACTACCAGGAAAAGGCGATAAAGTTTTAAAAGATGTTTTCTCTTTAGAAGAGTTTCCCTTTTCGCATGTGCTGGGGCAATACTTGGAAAAATTCTACCCACTTTTCAAACAGAAGGAGCTTCATTGCCCACTAACAACTCACAGACTACCTGTACAGGTTTAAAGTAACTTCATGTTTACATGACGTATGCATATGCAGAAGTACATTTTGCAAGCAGCGTGAAACCTCTGCATTTCAGCTGTCACTATAAACCTTATTGCCAGCACTTTTAGAAAAAATGCAGAGGAAAGAATGCAAAATAAATGATGACAGTCTTAACTTTATGGTAAATTGATAAAAAAATCTCTTACATTATAGTGAAATCAGTCAACAGTGTTGTACAGCTGTGGAAAAACAAAATGTTACACTGGAGTATGTGAAAAGGAGTTTCATATCTCACTCATGAAGTCATCTATTGACTCCAGTTAGTACTGGTGAGATCTCAGTTAAAGGAATGTGTCCGATAGTGAGCACTGCACTTCAGGAAAGATGTGGACCCACTGAAGGATGAGGATTTTTCCTAATCTCCTTTATCCCTTACTGTCATTCTTATTTTACATCAGCCATGGTAGTTGCAAAGTAGATTTCCCCCCACCAAACACATACCACAGCAGAAAACCCCCTTGAAGTCTACACAAGGAGGATGTGAAAAATAACGTGGAAAAGAGTAATCAGAGTCAATGTAATATCAGTTTTCAAATAGGCAAAAGGTTGCTACAAGAAGAGACAGAAGCACTGGATAAGGAGTGAAGGGCTAAAATTACAGTCCGGGTCAGGTTAGACATTAGGGCCAATTTCTAAGGAAAGAATAGTTAAGCATCGGACTCTTTAAAGGACCTGTGGAATCTCCATTGTTGGAGGCTCTTAAAAGCAAGTAAGATAAACATCTTTCAGAGGTGGTTTAATTATAAACTGATCTTGGCTTGAGCCGAAGAGATGATCTCTGAAGATCCCTTCCTGCCCTACTTTTTATTATTATATACCAGCTAATCCCTCACTGAGTCTTTATGAAAAAATTTCATCCCAACTATCCCCTGGCCCAGCTGTGAGCTAGAGACCACCCAGCTCCTAATATACCGAGGAAAATGCTACTTTTACCCTGAGCTGCCATTCCATGGTTGTTTGTCATGAAGGTTCCATGTAATGCAGAGATTATCAGTCTTCTACAATGAAAAATATGGCAGCGCCTTCAGATTTTGCCCGCACCTGAAAGACAAACAACAGAAGAAAAAGGACTCTGGAAGCAGAAGAGTAGGACCAAACCTGTACTATTTTCTTGGGCTTTTGTTTTCAGGTGAGGGAGCAGAAGAAAGAGGAAACACTGAGTTTGCAGTTGAAAACTAGCTTGGGTCTTAAAGAGACACCTGAGTTTCACTAATGAGTCTGCCACAGATCTACTTTGTAAGTACAGTGTATGATCTAAAATGAGGCAATAACAAGGAAGGAAGGGCGTTGTGACAAGAATTGATTAGTAGCATTGAGAACAGGGACTGTGGAACAAAAATAGTATGTGGAACAAGACTGAAGAGGAGCAGGCAATAAATGAGGATGAAAATGAAAAGTCAGAGGACAAAGAAGGGAAGAGGGAGGAAATGTCATATTGGAAAATAACCTTAAATGTGCAAGTGCAACAGAGGCCTAACTCCAACAAAGTTTATGCTATTTTCAGCGTTTCGTGGGTTTTTTTAAGGAGTGCTATGGGTAGAAAGGAAATGCCTAAATGCTGGAGAGGATCTTGGTCCTAGAACCTGGATCCCCTGACCTGCTGCTTATAGTAGGCTAGAGGCCCTGAGGTCTCACATTTCTGAAACAGTACATAAAAACTTAGTCATAATTAAATTTTTCGTGTAATTTGAGATTGAGAAGACGTCCTTATATGTACATTCTCTATGCCAGGATACAATAAATGTTGCTTTCCCATGGAATGATACTCACTCTATTGCCCACATTCAAGAATGGGTCGGTCTGTCTCTCATGAGATGGATTTTTGCTGCCTTTCTGTCTTGAGCTGACTCTGGAGGTCTCTTCCTCCTCAGGGCCTTATTCCACAAATAAGTCCCAAAGGTCTCGTGGAGAAGATGTTTCTGGTCCTTTCCCATTTCACTAGGGAATCCAGGTGAAACATTCTGATCCTCCAGCAGAGACTGTATTTGTGCCTTTCAGGGGATGACTCCATTTCTCTGATTGTGTCTACTTGAATATAGAATCCAAAATCATGAAGATTAAATATGAAAATAAGTCCTTAAGCTCATGATTTTTACTCAGTTTTCTACAGAAATAAGTGTCTATACTAGTATGTGCATATACAAGTTTGTCTAATTATACCAAAATCACTTCACTATTTAGCTAATTTCAACTTAATTCAGTGGTCACACTTTACAATTGTAGGGTGTGGTTTTAAATTTGCATGGTTTCTGTACTAATAACAGTTTAGATCTATGCAGACAGTGGAAGGAAGAGAGGACAAAATGTTGACCACTGCAAGAGAATAAATCACAAGGTCTCTTTATAGCTTGCTGTCAGCATGCTGTCTGAGACTCAAAGTGAAGGTCTGCAAACATATGAAAATTATTGCCACAAAAGAAAATACATGCATCTTTATGCAAACATGCAATCTACACAGTTTTGCCCTGAGTAAGGTGTTAGGTGTGGCACACTTACCCGGTTCAGCAACAGCAAGTCCTGAACAACTACTCAGTTACACAACTCTGGTGCGGAAAGAAAGCTTTAAGTGGGTGCAGACATCTGCTTTAAGCCTTGTGAGGCTTCCTGAGCATTATAAATTGGCTTTTGTGTAAATGAAAATCAGGCTGTGTTTTTTTCTGCCTGGTATGGTGTTGAGTACATGTTCCAAAAGTATTCAAAGATAACCTCTTTGTTAAGATATGTACCGGTAAACTTGTTTTGTGTACCGGGAAGAAATTAGTAGCGTATGTGGATACGAGCTAATTATTTTCTCTTGTTCACATAGCATTTATTACAGACAACACTAATATTTGCTGAAAATAAGAGAGTAAAAAAAAAAATTATATCTTACCATCCATAATCCAAAAAGACATTACAGTTTACAACTGCCTGGATGCCATCCAACCAGTAAGTAGAAAACAAACAAAACTACTGAGATAAAAACAAACCAGAGAAAAGCCTAATCAACTTAGGAAACAGAAATAGATGGCTGATGCAGGCCAGCACCCTTTCACTCACCATGTGGAATTTTACACCTGAGGACCTGGCAGAAAATCCAAGAAGATCTACTCAAGGCAGACAGTAGGTTGCATATTGTGTAGGAAAAAAAGTGGATAATGCTGCCTGAGAAACAGTTGAGGCAGTACAACGCAATTTTGCCACAGTGACAGTAGTAGGTTACTGGGAAAAGAACTGAAACAACGCTGTTGCTGCGCGGGGCTTGAGGTCAGAGGACGGAGGCCAGCGGGAACAAGGGAATTTGGGGAATACCAGTAACAGCATCTGGGGCACATGGGCAGTTTTGGATACACCGTATCTTTTTTTTTCCTCCTTCTCATTTTTCCTGTTCCCTGTTTACTCTCCCACCTTCCCGTGCCTCCCCGAAGAGACCCCACGCGGAGCCGCTGGGCCACCCTGTGCCAGGGCAGGGGCTGCTGCTGGGGGACTGGGGGGGGCGGGGGGGTGCGAGGGGGCTTGGGGATTTGGGGGGGTGCGGGGGGGGACTGCAGTGTCCCGGCGGAGGGGCGCTGCGCCGCCGGCAGAGGGCACAGGGCGCCTGCGAAATACAGCGGCTGCAATCCCCTACTTGAGAGCTTTTTCCCTTCCAGGTGGCATTTTTCTTACAGCTGTATCCAAGTACAGGAGGGGAAGGATCGGATGGTATCCCAGAGACCATTAGCTTCTGTTTAGAAACAAAGATGGGAATTGTTCCTGTGTCTAAGTAGCTTCAGGCTAGGATGAGTGTTAGGGCACACGTTAGGAAAAAGAGAAGCTCACTGATGCCTGACAAGAAATTATGAAGGTGACGGCCCTCCGTTTAGCGCAGCACACTCCATCCTCCCCTGCAGTGGCTGCCTCGGTGAGTCACCCCCTGTGAAAAAGTTCCCCGATGGTGGTACCTGAGCTGGAAGCATTTCCCTGAGCTTTGAAGTTTCACGTCCAGGTTGCGCTCTGCCAGGAATCGTGTGCGTGCACACATGGACGTCAGCACGGACATCAGGTGGGCTCGGTACAACGCAGAGCTCCCAAGCCCTGCAGCATGGCAGAGAAACAGGCTCGGGGCACGGAGCGGTGTGAGCTGTTGACCCCAAGTAGAGCACGCAAGAGGGAACCGAGTCCCTACCTGTAAAGGGAGGTTGGTGGAAAAGGGCAGGGCTGCAGCAGCCCGGCCATGTAGGGCCCCTCCATCCTCCAGAGTCAGCGCTCCACAATGCTAGACCCTGCGGCATGCGGGGTGGTGGGGAAGGAGCAGCAGCCCTCAAAGCACTGACCTGGTGTGTGCAAATAAGGGTCTAAAGCTATTGCAGCACCCCAAGCTGCAGAAGGGGGTGTGAAATGACATCCCGTCTCAGCCTTTACAGTAGTCAGGCTGCAATTTTATGTTAGAGTGCAGGGGTTTTTTGTTGGGATTTTTTTTGGCATCTAACAATAAAAAAGTATAATGGCATGGCAGTGTATAATAATGTAAAGATTAGATATTTAAATGAAGGAGTGTGACTTAGGACTCCACATGGTCAACAAGTTCAGTGATGAGTGAATTTGTCAAAAGAAAGACCTGCTTCCTTGAAACTGAAATGAGTTTCTAATTCATACCAAATGATTTTCAGCTGGAAATAAAAAGACAGAACTATATTACAAGTTAAAAAAAAGTTCTTTTGATAGGTGATACAATGTTTTAATATTTCATTTTGAAATCGATGTAAATAAATAAGGATAAGTGGTAACTAACCTGAGGACAGTCAGATATTTTCAGCGAACACAACATTGTGCATTTACTCAAAATGCATGGCTCCTCTTGTTCTTCTTTTAAATCAGCCCTTTATACTCCTCCAAATTCAATTTTTGCATTTTCAATTCATTCTGAATTAATTTTCCCCTATTTTTCCACTTCATCAGCCAACCAGAAAACATTCACAAGCCCATTATTTTAGATTCCTAAGTAGAGCTGCGTAAAAAGTGACAGTGAAAGGTCACTTTGCCATTGTTGTTTATTTTGGTTATGAAACTGGAATAAATTATGTTAGAAGTAAACGTATTTGCTGGCATAGCAACAACAGCAAAAGGTATTCTGCTGTTTCCAGACTCAAATATTTAAAAAAAAAAAAAAAAAAAAAAGTAATGACCTAACAAGGATCATTAGGTATTTTAGATATTATTAACCTGAATTTTGGAGCAGATTTAAATTTTCAAAAGAAAAATCAGAGGGTCTCTTGTGGGAAAAAAAGGGTGCCCTAGTGCTGAAGTATTTTAGTCTTAAAATTAATTTATGGGGATTGCAGCCATCCCACATTCAAATTTAAAATTAGTCTTGTACCTTACAGCTCTACATCTGGATATCTGATACATGTGAGGTTGGGTGGAGCAAAGTAAAACAACTAGTTTATAATGTCTTGTAGGTATAAATAAGGAAATCCAGTAAAAATAGCTGAAACCACATTTGTGTTTCATGAACAAGCTCCCTGCTACGGTCCCTTCCATCACAGAGATACATAGCACTTACAGAATCAGATTTATGCCTGAACTTTATCATGTTTAAGAATCATTGCTTTCTTTACTATCAAAAGTGCAGACCATCACATAACATTTCTGCAAAGGCTTGCATTTTTTTAAAACTTGTGATTTCCTCACTAGCTTAAAACACTTCTTGCAAGCGCTACTTTCCAAAGCGACTTCACATGGAGAAATCTATTTTAAGGCATTTGTTAATTCAACATCAGTGAAGTGTGGAGCGAAACAAAAATGAAGTCATTGTTCGTTTTAAGATTATTTATGTCATATTCAATGGTGGGGGAAATTTTGCAGAGCTCTGTTTCTTTTCCCAAATTTATTCCAACAGCTTGGTGCAGTTATTAATTCTTATGGATTTCATTATTTAAATGAAGATGATATACAGTTCTCTGTTTCCTTTTCTGGGGTCTTTTTCGTCTTCTCTGAATAATTTCTCCATCTGGATGCACACTCAGCCCTTGTCATGAATCACAGATAAAGCAGAAATCCATTATTGTTGTCCCATTTGTTGTCTTTTTGTGTTTGAATAACTGGTTTAGCCCCAGCCATGCAACTAATTTTATGTGGACATACTCCAGAACCAAAGTAGTAAACAGGGAATTAGCAGTGAATTCTAACACAAAAATTAGGATAAGCATTCATTTTTCCTGTGCTTAGGCATGCTTATACAGATGATTTTTAACATTTTCGTCAATCAGGATCTGGTATAGTTGAAACTTGGATGTATGATCTGGTTTTCCTTCAGGTTACATGATTATAGAGACCTCCTTCCTAAGCTAGAGTTGTCTTTAACCATACTGCAGTTTTGTTTATGATCATATCGCACATGTAACTTTCAATATTCTTTTTTTGTGGTTTGCAATTTCTCATGCAATTTTAGGTTTTAAAATGTCTCCCCTAGTCTCCTGTTATCATACAGTGCCTAGTCAGTGCAAAGTTTTATGCTTGGCACATAGAGCAATTCATCTCAAAATTACATGTTATTTGCTTAATTTGGTATTTCTATTTACACTAACTCTAAATACCCACTTGGATCTTATGATCAGCTTCCAATTTATTTCTACTGTAGCATCCGGACAGTTGCTATTTATGTCTTTCTAGTTTTTCCAGTGTGTTCATTCTGGTGAAAGTGTCCATCTCATCACAGCTGCATTGCAGATTCACATTTCCAGAATAATACAAGTGTTAAAAATATTTTAAGTCATAAGATTTTGTACATGTGAGAGAGACTTGAACATTGCAGATCTTGGTTTCTAGTCTCCTAGATCACTAGGGGAATCCATAGCCTTGAGGGGCTCTAGGCACAAGCTGACAAGGCACTTCCTCAACATCAGATAGTCTGTGTGTCTTTATGTTTGTGGACAAGGTGGGGACAGACCGGTCCCAAACCTGCTGCCTGCTCTTCTGCCTGTACCAAAGCCCTGAAGAGCAAAATGTATTGCTTTTGCTGTGGGGGGAACTTGAACACGCTGGGCAGCAGCAGCAGCTGCTCAGGAGCAGGGCTGGAGGCATTGCTTGCTGGCTGCGGTAAAAGCGTGCTGATTCTACGCTTCTCCATGTAATTTTACATTCTGACATCTCCCAGTTTCTTTTGTGGCAAGGCAGCTCTAGCCCATCCCCCATATTCTGGACATTAAAATTCAGTTTTGCCTATGTTGCCTAGATGACTGCTCTGCCTTTGAGACAGGTATATAGACTATTCTTCTGCAAAGCGTAAGGAGAACTAAGCTTCCAAGAAGAGGATCCACAAAAGCACATGTGTCCCAAACCCCACAAATTTAAAAAAAAAAAAGATAAATTAACCTCTGCAACTTAGATGAGTGCTCTTATCATTGAGGTAGCAAGTAAAAAGGAAGCATCCATGTGTTCTGTAACAGTTTGGCCAAGGTTGAAAGAATAGGAGAACAAAGGCATGATATTATGGCATGGAGCAAAAGAAGCTTTAAAATACTGTTTCAGGAAGGGATGATAAAACGTTTAGGCTGGTCTCTCAAAAAAACGTAAACTTTCCAAAATAGCAAACACTATAGTGAAGACATCCAAACCAGGACTTGGAAGCATGATTCTTCCTAGAATTAGTGGTATCTGTGCATCTACATCCGTAATGGCTTTGAAATCTCAGCCTATAATATTCCTTGTTAGTCTTTTCCCTCATCAGGTATGTAAGAAGGAAAATATTTTCTGTGACTGAAAACACAAGTAGTTGTCAGTCCAGAACTACTGGAAACCATGCCAAGTTGTCTTAAGTGTTAGGCAGGCTATACAGTACCTACTAATTCATTTTAAAACAACTGGAAAATGTTTAAATCCTTGTAAAAGAAATTAGGGAGCACAAGTATTAGACTTTTATATGTTCATACAAAAATGCACGTGGTTCCTAGTGCATTGTAAAATGAAGGACCAAAGAAGGCCAAAGTCTTTAACCATCTGAAACAATCTAATCATCCTCTGGAAATGCACTGTTTGGGGTGACTATGTTGACTGAAAATGGAGTGATTAAATAAAGTCAGGCTGATAAATCTCCTGAGTACTACTAACTTATTTGTAATATCATTGAAGATGAGTAGTATGACTGGTGTCTCAAGTCTAAAAGCTATGACATTCAGAGGAAAGTAATTGAAGCCTGCCATTCCAAAGCCCTGGGTACATGTTCAGATACTATCAATGCAAATTTTACAGCCAACGATTTGCATCAAGATAAAAATTAATTCTTCTTTTGGCTGCCTTGGGATCAGTCCATGAGAGAGCACAGGAAGGAATAATAATAGATTTGTAAGTGACTATGTATCAGCGTGACTTTAAGACAGGGAGTAAGATAAACAGAAGAAAAACCTGCTCTCTCCCACACTCAGCTTCCACACCAGAGAACACTAGTGAAGACCAACAGACTTTTTGTCTCATAAAAGCATACAAAAATGCAGGTGCAGACAGAACAGGAGGGGTGATTTTCAATAGAAAGACCCCTGATTGAAGGCAGTCCAATTCCAGCAGCCCCTATTAAGCACAGACTACCAGTTTAAGAATCACAACTTATTCCAGCTCTGTGAGAACTCAAAGAGCGTGGACTCTGATGACACCAAATACCCAAATGATTTACTATTTTATAGTTAAAATTATGGTATGCGTTGCCCCTAGATGCTGATTGGAAGACAGCGCAGACTATAAGTAAAGACATCATGAACTTCTCCGATGCCATATTATTGCTTTCAGGACATTTTAAGATGCCTTAAGACAAAGACCCAGGTAAAAAGCACACTAATAATTCTGGTTTGAGGCAACAAAGACACATGAATGCATTGCCTCAGAAAGAGTAGATAACAGACTTCTGACACATGTAAAAGACACGGATTTTTTGCTATGTACTTCACCCCTTCTATAAGCCTCTCAGAACAACTGACCAGAAGTCAAGCATCTAAACAGAGAAAAGCTGCGGCTCTTCAAGGAACTATATCACCTCTATCTTTTGGGGGCTTATTTATTCTAAATATTATCAATTACAGATTCAGTTGCAAGCGTTTACCCTTCTTTAGTTCATCTTACTGTTTGAGCTATTCCCCTGCAATGGTTGGCTGAATTAAAACAAAGAGCTATCTGAGTGCCCCTTGCATACCTGAAGGATGATAATTAATCTCATCACCATTTCCGCTAACCACCCTTCTCCAAACACAGGAGAGCGCAGAACTTTGAAACAGTCAATGAAAACATAACTCAAAACCAGGAGATTCTCTAGGTCACAGAAACCTGAAGCAAATCAAAAATTATTGCATATATTCCTGGTAGGCTTCACAATAAGAATAAAAACAAATCAAAGTCAACTATTAGACAAAAATAATTCAGCCTTGTTGTTTGATTTTAACTCAACAAATTAGTTAGTCAATGCAGTCCCTGTATTAAGCCTGTTTTCCAATTGAAAAAAGCCTTAAAAATATTAGATTTTGCTGGATTTGCTTGTAAAACTGTATTTTATATTAACAGAGGTAAAAGTGCTGCAGTGGTGAATTATCTAATACTGTCTCCATTGGGAGACATTATCATCTTACTCTTAAAAAAAATCCCTCTCTGGCAAAGTTTTCTGGTAGGCATCCCCATAGGTTTTTCTTACTCCCCCTGGGTATTACTCTGGAGAACAAGGACCAGCTTCTGTAGTTCCACAAAGGACTCTGAAGCCTCACTGACCACCCTGATGTCAATGACTAATAAGGATCTTGAGCATTAGACCACTGACAGTTTAATTCTTTATACTTAGCATTATCATTTCTGATTATTGTTAGTTTATATATAGTTTGAACTGATGGTGTATAATTTAAATATTTTATGTGTATTTGAAATGGACTTTTTACTCATGATTGAAAATATCATTTGTTGCTCTGTATTTCTAGCATACCAGTAAATCAGTGCATTCATCGTGCTTCTGCACAGGAAGTTTGGAAAGTATCACTCGCCAAATAATTTGTTTTCTGCACTGCTTATCTCTAAGATAGATAATTTGGATACAAATCTGTTTTCTAAATGTGAAACACAAGGCAGCCTACAGTCATCATGACTATTCAGCAGTCTCTTCAGAGTAACCCTACCGAGAGGCAGCTCAGAATCTTCACTTTATTTAAACCCCTGGTTTCTCTTTGGACAATAGCAAATAAAAACTTCAATTATGCAGGTGTTTGTTACAACTTGTCCCAAATGTCTTGATTCTACAAAGCAAAAGGAGCTTTACAGTTGCAGAACCACTGAAATACTTAAGCACTGATTTACTTTAAGCAAGCAAGCCTACTTATTTCAGTGAGACCATTGGCATAACTGTATCTTGAACCAGCATACAGCCAATATTTCTGATTCAGGAAAGTGCCAATGCACACTCTTAGTTTTACATTTAATCAAGAAAGCCCCCTAGCCCGATGTTAAGCAAAAGACTTTGACAGCACTGAATATCCATGAGAGAATACACGCTTTTTGCTACCAAGATGACATAAAAATATAATAGACAACTCAGTAAACTGTCCTCATTTTCATGTATTCCAAATGTAAAAGAGATATATTAACACACGGTTGCAACTCAGCATAGTTAAAAGTGGATTTGAATTACCTCAGGCTGTTCTCTTCTTGCTTACATTCACAGACAAAACCAAATTAGAGCAATGCTACTACTGTTCATTAGGACTTTGCAGCTCTCCTATCACATAGAGTTTCTTTGTAAGCCAGGGACTCTTGTGAACTAGCTGCAAAAGACCCAGCAGCTGATCTCAATTTGAGGACAAGCTGGGCTGCAAGTGTGTAGGTTTTTGTCAGAAGCTGCTTTAAGGGATGGCTCTCACAGAAAGCTTGGAAGCACCTCAAGAGATCATCTGGTTGTCCCAAGGCAAGATTAGCTCAAATCACATCATTCTTGACTAATGCGTGTTCAACCTGTTCTTAAAGACTTCCAGTGATAGAGATTGCTCCTTATCTTCTCCAGGCGATCCAGTGCTGTGCTTCACTATCCCTCTTCTTTGAATATCTTAGATGTCTCGGGTAAATCTCCCTTGCTTTAATATATGCTATTAAAATAGAAATAAAATCCTATTAAATAAAAGCCCACAGCAGATACTGAGAGGAATTTATTCCTTGCTTCTTTACATTCTTCATACATTTGAAAGCTTTATTGTAACTTTCCACAATCTTCAGTTCTCCAGACTAAACAGACCTAATTCCTTTCCACTTTCTTCTTAAGCTGTTTCCTAGGTGTCTGTTTACTAACTTGGGGACCCTGGAACCCCGTATTTTAGCCACTTTATTTGGACTCTGGTGGCAAAACCAGCAATTTTTCTGAATATGATTGCAAGGCACTTTGAAAAAAATCATTTGTGTAACTATATGCAAACTACAATTGTATTTAACTATAGTACAACTATCACTCCATACAGATCCAACATATAGACTTTTTTTTGCAGATGAGCAGCCCTACTGGATTCTGTGAGCTCTCAGAAAAATCCGTCTCTGGTTCCACTGCACTCAGTGACTTGCTTAGAGGATAAACAACAGAAGCAGAAAGATTTGGCTAAATAAGAATGATATATCAAAACACCCAATATTTTAATGAAAGAAACTGAATATCCACACATTTGCACTTCTGTACAATTTTTGTGATATATATATATAATTTTAAGCTGTTTACAAATAACATTTAATGCTTCAAATATTACATAATGTTGATATTATATTTCTAGCAGAAATAAATATATTGCACTTAAAAAGAAACTTTTCATTAGATGTTGCTTCATAGTTTATGTTCATAACTTCTTTTTCCATAAAAAGATTTCCCCCTACCCCCACCCCATACACACAAACACACACTGCAGTACATGGTGAATGTGCTCACGCAATGCATTATAAACAACAAAGTCAACACAGCAAACAGCAGAACTGTGGTACATTCTGTTAAAGAGGTTACATCCAGTTTTCTACCTTCCTTATTTTGAAACCAAAACTTTCCTCATGTTTCTGAAGGTACATTTAAAAAAAAAAAAAAAAAAAAAAGAAAGAAAGAAAAGATTGTTTAAATGTGCTAAAGGTAAAATACAGCAAACTGTATTTTTTGTCCTTAAACTATCATAAAAAGTTACTTCAGAGTTTACTTAAATCACTGCTTAGTTTTCTTTTAAAAAGATAAAATAAAGAAAAAGAAGTTGTCATTTGATATACTAGAGACTATATGCAAGGACAGTTTATTACAGAATAATACATAAATCCTCTGGCCGGCAAGTAAGTGGTTAGTAAAGAAACCACATCTCCTGCAGCAAAAAATGCTCTGTAAGGAATAGTGAGAATAAGATCTCACTAAAACCAAAATTAATCTTGCCTTGAGTGAATGTCATCCCTCTGCAGATGATGAGTGTGAGCACTGTGGCCATAGCTCTCTCCCAGATAAGGATCCCTAAGTGTTACATTGATCTCACTGTTGATTTTATCCCTTATCTAGGGGTAAATTACCACAATTTGTATTAACTTACAGTTTTGGAAAGCTCCCCAGGTTTTTGCAATAATTTTCATTGATATTTCTGTTTCCCTATAGTACACGCACATAAAGAGGCTGTAGTGCATAATCAAGTTGCCAGCCCAAATGTTTTCAGTTTAAAAGAGGCTCATTTTCAAATGCTGGTTGGTGCTTGCTGGATGTTGGAAGCAGCAACATCTTCTTATGCGTACACACTCATGCAGTGTCCTGGCCTCCATGGATAAAGCCTTCTGGGAAAAAATTTGCAATTGCATTTTGTAGGTTGTACTACCAAGTATGTTAGCTATCCTACAACTTACCATCTCTGAACTCATGAAGAAGCATTTCCATTAGAAACTCTGTACCTTTATCCACTTGGTGTATGCTTGTTTGTCAGTTTATATCTAGAAGAGTACCACTGAAACCCAGTGGCATTGAATTTCTGTCTTTGACAGTGCTTCAGGCTGTATAAAGCAACACTGCAAACCAAACAGCCAAATTCAAAATGTTTTTCATGTCTAGTTTCTCAGAGCTCCAAAAGTAGTACTAAAAAAAAATAATCAGACAAATGCATCTAAATCAGCTTTGTTAGTCTTTGGGATGCCTTTGTTGGATAAAAGACCTGAGGCTGTTGTCTATCTATGGATAAAATGGTAATCCAGAAAACACCTAAAAGTACTTGTAACACTTTAGAGGATAATCTTATTCTCTTTGAAAAGCATATTCAGGCACGTTCTCTCCACCTTTCTTTTAAAAAACCCAACAACATAAACCAGTACCAGTTTGCTCAGCCAAGAGAGCTCATAAAGGTGAAGAGTACTTCTCATGGGATATAAAAATGTGAATTATACTGGAAAATAAACTCTAGATTATATTTGGCATTCCTAGACCATCTACCAGCAACAGATGTTCTGTCCTGAAAGTGATATAGCTTTGACAGCAGTACAGCAACTCCTTAAATAAATTATATTGAGTTATTCTCAGAGTAGTACAGATAATTTTTTTTAAGGAAAAGCAATTTTACTCTTTAACTGATTAATTATGAATTTACATTAATTTTCTTCCAATTGTGAAATCAGTGCTAAAGCTGATTTGTAGTGGGGTTTTAGTCTTTTCTGTAGAGTTCCTATATTGTTGCTGTTGCTACAGTCACTGTTCTTACAGTTAGACTTTATTTTTAGGTGAGAATGTTGAATGAAATCCTGTCTCCACTGCAGTCAAGAAATTCGCATCTGACTTCAGTAGGGCAGGAATTTTATCCCTGGAATCACTTCCATGCTGCCCCTGCCCACAGGAAGGTGAGAGAGACATGGAGAAGAAACCTTGTGAGGTGGAAAGACCTCTTTGCTGGGTGGCCTGCAGTCTCTGTGAACTTAATCCCCTCAACCTCAACTCTACACAACAGGTTTTGGAGGTAGGATTTTGAGGGCAAAGAAGAGGAGGTGACAACTGGATATACCTATTGACCTTATTCCTGGGGAAGGCTCTCACAAGCTGCCTTTGTTCCCTTGCTTGGAATCTGCCCATGATTCTGCATTAGTGGGGAACCCAGTGGGTTTCTGATGCAAAGGAATTAAACAGTTGAAGAGCAGCATATGCCAGAGAGAAGTGCCGGCAGGTATGAGCACACTGAGACTTGATCTGACTGGAAAAATCTAGCTGTGGATTTTGACAGATAGTTCTGCATCATCTACAGTATGAGGCTTCTCACAAAGAATTTGGATAAGGAATTGGCCTTATCACATTTTTATACAGGGACAGTCTCCTGCCATAGTTTTTCAGATATGAATCACATTTTATTTGTAGTGAAAAACACGTATCTGTCATTTAATATTTTTTGTCAACGATGTTGTCGAAATCCAGTTTCATTCTTCAAGAAGGCCCTGGAGAATTTTTTCTGAAACAGTATCAGGGGCATTTCTGCATGCCAAATAATGGTGTTTTCAGAACAGGGACTGGGACTGGACTAAAGAGATTGTACAGTTTATTTCTCTGAATTTGGTTCATGAAGGAAGGACAGGTCAATGTACGATCAGGCTTTATGTGACTTGAAAGCATGCCTAAATCAGCCTACCTGTTCCGAACTTATTTGTGCAGTCGTGTAAAAGCTGCCTACTTACTTGACCATTTCCCAATGGAAATATCAACATTAAAGCCACTGGCTTGAATTCTGAACCTAACCATATCCCCTGCAACTCTAGATAAGTTAACGAAGCTGCAGAGGGAAATAGATAAAAGAATTTCCCCACACGCTTTAGTGCATGTCATCATAGGGCTTTCATACAACTCTAAGAGAAGTCAAGCAACTGAAGGAGAGGGATTAAAATTTTCTTCCAAATCTGCCCTGAAATTCTCATTTCTGTGGAATCATATATGTACTTGAAGAGTTATGATGTTGTGAGGCCAGAATCATTTAATTTCCTGAAAAATAGAGCATTTATATCAAAACAAGTCATAAGTAGACACAACCTTACAACATGCACTTGTCAGGTGAATCTAATAACCTGGAGCAAAATCTAATATTTGGGTACATCAAGCCAACTTCAGTGTCTGATTCTAAGCCATTTAAATACTGCAGAGCTTGGCCTATTATATTCATTTATGGAACTCCTTGTAGTAGCTCTGAACTCAGAAACTGTAAATAAAAGTTCATTTTCATTCAGCACAGAAGTTGCAAAATGCCTCAGGTCATTTTTTTATCAGCAGGTCCAACAGTGAATAAAGGGAAATTAGAATGATACTGCAGATAGCTGAGGTGATTTAAATGGCCAATTTGACAAGATTTTAAATTCAGCTACTGGGAAATACATAAAGATGGCCCTTATCTGTGGAATGCAAGTACTGGCCTACAGTAGAAACTGGGAAAAGCCTGGGAGGTTGTCACTGCTCTGTGTGATGGGGCATGTAAGATGAGGCAATGAGACAAAAAAAGGCAGGTCACTTGCCTTGCACTTCACAGAGATGGGAAGTATGTGACTCAGTGTACTGCACTCTACTTCTTACCATACGATACCAACACACACTGGTCAAAAGTAGAGGAGAATAGTGCCAAAGAAGTCTGTATTCCACTCTGTGTTCCAGCTCCACACAAATCTTTAATATATGAGATTGGATTGCTAGTTCCTTTTTATCAGTAAATGTGTTATCATCTATAACTTGGATGCAACTCTACACAGAAACTCTGTGTTGACTTCTTATTTACAGTGAAATCCCAGCTCCTGCCACACAGAAAACCAGCATCACACTGGTAGTCTTTTCAGCAGTGCAAAGGACTCATGCTAGCTCTCTGCAGAGAGGTCATTTTTTCTTATACCTCTTCAGTTCCTCTGTTGCATCAGACATATCATACTAGAAAAAGTGGACAGTACTTTGAATAAAATCCCTAATTAATAACTGAAAAAAGGCAGATATGAACTAAAAAAAGTCATATGTGAAGTTTTTCACTGGCATTTTCCCAAGGAAACTCCACCATTCTACAGGGACATGGAAAAACAGACAGTACAACCCTCATTTTCCTGGCAAAAGAGCTTGTATAACAACAGCCATGACCAAACCCGAGAAAATCAGACGAACACTCCAATGCCACTCATCTTATACCAGTCCATTGATTATAGTTTGATCTGGAGAGTCTATAGACTGATCTAGCCTGAAATTCAGTTAACTCGATACACATTTGCAGCTAGAAGCAGGTCTTCAGTGTCAAGTGCAGCAGCAAAGAAGAATTGATTTAAAGATTTGATATCTTGGGTTTCTAAGTTTAAGTAACAGATTTTCCCAAATCAACATTTTCCTTCATCATACCTTAATAGACAGTTAAATTGCTCCTCCTAGGATATAGGACAAACTCATTTTCACACTGAAGGACAGAATACATCATTACTGCTACAGTCCTGTAACACAGTTCTTTTTTGGAACTGATAAGTGTTTTGTGAAAGAAACAAAGAAAGAAAGATTTGTTAATAATTTTCTCTTTGGAATTATAGTAGCAACTAAGAAATACTGCTTTTGGTGAATATAAGCCAGTCTTTTAAAAAGGACAGTGGTCTTCTCCACTTTGTCCCATTCCCAGCAAATGTGTGCTGAGATAGCCTAAAACATGCTCAGAGTTATAGCAATACATTTTTTCTGTTTAGATGCTCATCGGTCACAAGAAGAGATGAAGATGAGTAAGAGTATTGCCTTTTTCAGAATTTTTCTAGCATATGAAAAAAGACCTATACACAATTAATTTGTACACTGCTGCATAAACGTAATCTCTTTCCCCTAGGTATAATGCACCTTTGGAACAAGCCATACGTGACCAAAAATCCTGGGAACTTTGGGATCCATTTCAGCTGTGTTACAGATAGATCTGTGAGCAGCTCCAAGCTGCATGCTCTCTTCTTGTGATCCCTCAACAGAGGAATCTATATCCATAATGCATTTTCTTAGCTGGTTTGTTATGAGTTCAGAACTCCTGCCACAGGCCTTTTGGGAAGGTCCCTTGTTTTTTTCATACCAAACTTGCACATTTAAAATCTCGTGTTTCTCTTGTCTTACGTCACTCATACAAACGGTGTCATCACTGCGGAGGAGTGACGCAGTCCCTGGATAGCTGCATAAGGACCCTGCTGAAAATAATGGTGGTACCTAGGCATGTGGAAGGAAGGGAAAGTGGGGCCACTACCTTGCATGGAGCTGGCTATAGCAGAGGGTGTAAGAGGCATTCCCAGGCGGCTGTACGGAGGCAGAGATCCTTGGATTGGATGAGGAATGGGTGTAGCTATGGATGCAGTGCTGGTACCCAGGGCACTCAAAGACTGTGGATGCTGAAATCCAGGAAAACTGGTTGAGGAGGATACCCAGGAACTGAGGGACAGGTTATCAGATGTTGTAAAGGCTGATCCTGCAAGCAAAGAGAAAGAACGCCTGATGTTTGCACTGCAACACACAAAGCTGGTAAAATAGCAAAAAGGAAGAAATAGTGTCTTTCACAGCAAGACAGATTTTAATGACAAGTTGTCATTGGAAATACTTCCCAAATACTTCTCTCTCATCTTTCTTCATATTATTATTTGCCAGTTGCTGTCCTTTATCACTACATCTTAGACAAATTTCCATTTTAAGAAGCTGGTTGTAGTAGCTTGAACAGTAAAATCAGCTTTGCACGTTGGATATTTTTGGTATTAAACACCGAAGAACCTTGTAATGCTGCCACTAAACACTGAAGCATCTACTCTGACGTGGAATCTAACTGCATTACACCCCTCTTTTGAAGGCATGTTTGTAGATTTTTACATCAGATCCTCAGTAGAACTGGTTATTTTTTGCTAAAATTTCAGTCTGGCTAAAATGCAGGAAAAAGTAATTTGCACTACAAGTTCCCTCCCCCCCCCTTTTTTTTTTTACCCCAGTAAAAGTTGTCAACACTGCATCTATTCACTCAATCTCACTTTTTCAAAAATATAGAACAAAATTCTAAAATGTCAAAACATTTGTTATTTTTCCAACTGTGTACAGTGCTCTAAGAAAAAACACTAAAGTTAAATCATAGTAAGAGATGCAGGGTTTTAAGTGAAATGCACAAAAATATTAAAAACTTTCTCTCAGGGCAATTATCTACCTTTGATCAAATGGAAGTGTTTTCTTTGGTGTTTTTTTAATCTGAAAAGTTCAAAAAATTATTTTCACAAACCTTCCACCTCTAAAACACTTTTTCTCTGACAACTGCAGAATCATAAAAAAAAAGGAAAAATGACTTCTTAAATTTGAACTACTTATTTTATTTTGACAGTAAAATTTTGGGGAAACATTGAATAATTTGTTTGTATAATTATACATGGTCATTTTCAAATAATCTGGTGACAATGTTGCCCTTCACCTCTGCAGTTCCTCTATGCATCTGGTCATCATCAGGTGTCTGATTTCTAGAAATGGGAAATCCAATAAAATCCTATAAATAAACTCTTAATTTTTATTCCTATTCAAACAATAATGCAGCTCATGTTCCTTCTGTATTTTCTTTCTTGTTCAACTTCATCCATTGAGAAAATGTCTCTTACTTTAAGAAATAAATCTACAGGCAAGAATATTTGACAAAATACAATTTCAAGCCAATATTGCAAAACATTCTGAAACAACAAATTTTACAACAGGTATTAGTTTTGTAAATCTGATTCTAGAAGATATGTTCATCCAAACTGTGAAAAGAAAAAATATAAAGACATCTATCTGTCAAGGTAAACTTATTGTATACTAACCAATCATAGCCACATATTCAAAACAAAGCTATAAGCAAACAATTCAAAACAAAGCTATAAGCAAACAACAATAGAAAGAAAAAACACAAACTATTATTTTTTAAAAATCATAAATCTCTCTAGGGATATATTCTCAAAACAGAGCTACTCATGATTAATTCCTCCTCTGCTTAATGAAACAAGGAAAATGGCCTAGTAACAGGAAAGAGAAATTGTGTCAATTCAGCACTAGAAACAGACTTGAACCCAATTCTGGCCCTACCATTGAACCAAATCCTAACTGCTGGGAAGTTAGGATCCAGAGCCAAACTATAAGGATAACACTATACTGACAGACCAGAGCAAAACCCATTACGAAGCAGGGGATATCTGAGCATTATTGCACTACAGGGAAAGCGGGATGCAAATCTGGATTTGCCTAGAAGGTTTACATTTGGCTCCATTCCAGGTGTCTACTATGAATCCTGTGTGTGGATACTGGAGCAGAGGCACCCAGACATTATGCATTAAAGAGTTTTAATTGGATTTATATATTTCATATCTGTTAATTCCTTTGAAAATAGACTGCTTGTGATAAATATACTACTGAAGGCTAGCCACTTCCATCTTTAGATGGCTGAAATTGCCTGAGCTGAGAATGCTCTGGGTGGGTGCTGAAGTAATTAGAGATAAATAGCAGTGATAGACTTTCTTTGTTCTAAACAGAATAAAGTATATGATTCCTTCTCATGATCAGAGGTATGGAACACCTCTCCTATGAAGAAAGGCTGAGAGAGTTGGGATTGTTCAGCCTGGAGAAGAGAAAGATTCGGGGAGACCTGATAGCAGCCTTCCAGTACCTAAAGGGGGCCTATAAGAAAGATGGGGACAAACTTTTTAGCAGGACCTGTTGCAACAGGACAAGGGGCAATGGTTTTAAACTAAAAGAGGGTAGATTTAGACTAGCTATAAGGAAGAAATTTTTTACAATGAGGGTGGTGAAACACTGGAACAGGTTTCCCAGAGAGGTGGTAGATGCCCCATCCCTGGACACATTCAAGGTCAGGTTGGATGGGGCTCTGAGCAACCTGATCTAGTTGAAGATGTCCCTGTCATTGCAGGGGGGTTGGACTAGATGACCTTTAAAGATCCCTTCCAACACAAACTATTCTATGATTCTGTAATTCTCATGAGGAACATCCATAAGCAGCCTTTCCTCCAACTGCAGTGGTCTCTAATTGCAACTTAGTACTCCGAAAAGTCTCACATACCACATTTGCCAGCACCAAAGAAATGTGCCATAGCAATTCTGAGGCAGCCAAGGCCTCAGAGAGCCTGCAACACACACCACCCAGCAACATGTATGTATTTGGCTGTCAGCTCTCATACGTATGGAAGGGCATCCCTCAATTTTTCATGCAAGGTAGTTTTAAAATGCATCAGAAGAAATTAAAACATCTGAGAGTTTCAGTAAGATCATTATTTCTCTCCTCATATCTTGGAGGACTTTTCCTTATTTAAGGACACCAGACCTAAACAGAGAGTGAAGGCAGTACCAGTTATTCATCTGCAAGAGCAGTGTGTTTTACCCTCTGTGCATGCCTCTGGTTGCCCAGAACAATCACATCCTATGCTAGCATATGGCTCCCAGATCAGAAAAAAGTTGGTTGCCACAACTCATCATCTTCTTCACTTACTCATTTGCCATATTGTGAGCAAATGCAGAACTGTACATGAAGAACTGTATATATTTTACATAAAATTAATTGTAATAAACTATTCTTTCCTCCTATGACACCTTCCTAGGGATTCTCTTCAAAAGAGAAAGACTTTAATGGCCATCTCTCATACTGAGGTTCACCTCATTCACTTTGTCACTCCCAAAGGAGGACATCATACCAGGGAGAAATTTAGTTCTTGGAGAGAGAGAGTGCCTTGCTCCAAGCACTTCTGACAAGGTAAAATTTAACACTGTCTTCAACAATAACTGGCCTAGGATCTAAACTGACATGAAGCAAGGTAATCCCTCAGAAGTCTGTGAAAAGATGCCATCGTACCAGCTGAGGAGCTGCTTTAGAAACTCCACAATCTAAGGAACTGGTCTTAGAATAGAGATGTATGAACAAGCTCACCTAATCACATTTTGTTGAAGAGCAACTTGTGGTTAAAAATAAGTGTGTTTTCCCTGCACAAGTCCAAAGAGCTTATGACCAGAAATAATGCTCTTATCTTAGCAACACTGTATGAAGTTAGAGGACAAGACAAGGGCACTGCCAGTCGGAAGGCAGATAGAACTGCTTTACCTCAAGTGGCTGTTGCATATCAGGCAGGTCACAAAGTCAACATGCAAAGTATAATGCAACACAAGTTTATGCTAGTCAACGATCCCACAGGATGGATTTGAGATCTATTTCCAGTGGCAAATTATGACAGATGCAATTTGTCCAGCAAGTATACCCACAAAGAACAACTCTGTCTTGCTACTACTTTTGAGACTGCTAAAGTAGACAAATTTGAGGTGAATTGCCTCAGCAGGAAAAGCACCTTTTAGAGACCAAGAGATAGCAATTAAACATCAGTTTTCCAGGGAGCCATGGACTTTTCTTCCTGTAGAGGCAAAGCAGGTTAACCACAGCATGGTTGAAGATGGTCAGAACAAAGTCCTCTGTTCACAGAAGGCTGGAGGGGCAGCAAATGGCACATCTACACAGTACTTTACAAATGGTGCTGAGGCCCAGCTAATAAGTCCTGCCCAGGGTTGAGGAGTGTTAGCTTGTTCTCAGCACCACATTAATGAAGTTGCCTGGTTTTCAGCCATCTTGAAAAGGAAGCAGAGATAGTTCTGTTCTGATGGCAAAGGCTGTATAGGCATCTCTAGAGCTCCCTCCTGAACTCTCCACCCACATCAGTGCCATGGGCATATCAGATATCCAGAAGAGCCGTAAGGTAACAAGTATTCTTCTTCATGATAGGACTTCATGGCAGAGAGGCACAGCAGAGAAATGCTTCAGAGTACCACAGTACTGACTGTGGTCCTCCTTTTCTCAAGCATAATTAGGTCACCGCAATTTATCTCATGAGCAAATTTTCCTACCTCTACTTTGTGTTGCCTGGCTGTCTTCTCCAAGATCATCTTCTCCTCCATAGGTTCGAATGGGGGATCGGGCATAGGAATGCTTTTGGATAAGGCTCTCCACGCTTTCTCTGTGAAAGGAAACAACCTACTGTATCAATAACATTCAAAAGAGCCTCCTAATTCATTAGGTTAAATACAATGAACATGCTGCCTTTTCCCTGTTCAGACCACAGCTTTCTCACACAGAATCTCCCAAATTACTTAACAAAATGGTTACCTCATAGCATGTCACTGGAAATGCCGAACTTGGCCTGTGGTGTTTTAACATTGCTGATCACCTCTTACCTGCGTGGTACTGCTTCTTCAGCAAAATAGCGTGAACTTCCCACTGCATTTCCTGGTCTCAGGATAGTGAATATAAGACCAGCACTCTTCATAAATTTGAAAACATAAGCTCTGGGGTTATTTGTGCTTAGTGATCAGTCTGGGTTCAAAGAGGCACCTGTGGTCCACCTCCTTTCAAACAAACTTTCACACCACACATGACCACCTCATTTAGCCCTCTCCAATTTTTTTGAAATCAGGGGCAAGAGATAGATGTGTCCAGAAACAGCTCAGCTCTAACCATGCTCTCTCAGCATCAGAGTTGAGGCCAGTTCATAGCAGGAAGTCTACAGATACTACCAATCTCGTGCCACGTCTATTCTGGGAGGTTAGACGTGTCTGCCAGGACCCCGCCTTGCTGGTGGCACAAAGCACTGAAGTCACCCAAACAATTTTTAAATAGAAGGAAGGCATATCTGCATGATAAGCCATAGCAGTTTGTAAGGAAGATCCAACCTTACACATTCCCAGCGTGTTTCCATGTAAGTAGGTGGCATTATACCAAAGATGAATACGACCGAGGCACATTTCCAAAATGGCTTTGACCTTCTGTTCTCGTTTAAGAAATCTAGGCATTGAGAGCTGTTTAAATCTGCTGCTTGGTGAAGGTTTGGTCTGAATTTACCATTTTGCCATTCATACTTGCTAATGCCCTTTGCTCAGAGAGCGTGGCTGTTGCAGAAATTCCAAGGAAAAATATTTTCCAAGTAACACAATAAATCACAATGGCACATGTTTTCCTTTCCTACAGAAAGCCCATTATGGTCATTTTGTCCTTGGTCTATCACTGGCATCATTACTTATGCTAGTCTCCTCAGAAAAAAATAAATAAAAAGGGGATCTTATCAAAGTGATTTACTTGTGTCAGGCTTGGAAGTGGACTGAAAGCAATGGCAGTTCCTACATAGAGGATGATATAATTGAATTACTGCCTTTTAAGTGATTGAAAACAGTAGGCATATCGGGACTATCTCGAAGAAGATTTTACAAAGAAAAAGACAGATGGCATTGTTTACATTATGTGCTGAATGCCTCTTGAAACTTTTTTTTCTGAAGCAGAATGTGAAATGCAAAGAATTTTACTTAGCCAGAAAGATTATCTCAGATGCGTACAGAATAACAGAATAATGAATTAGACCAGTGTTGTCTGAGTGATTTAGATACCAGTTTATAAACATATTCATAACCAAAGAATTAATAATCTTTAGAGGTCTGAAACATAAATATGATTCAGGTGATTGTCTGTATTGTCTCTATTGACTTTATTTCTAGTAAAGGTTTGCTTATAACAATGGACATTACAGCATGTAATAAGATCCTGATGCAACAGAAACAATGCAGGCTCTAGTTTTAGTGCAGTGGGCCAAATTCATCTCTAAAACATTGGATCCAATGGTGGTTTGGGGATAAACTCACCCCAATAAATTTACATTTGAATTACCTAGAGGGATTTAAAGCTAAATCAAATGCCCACAATTATTGCAGACTAAATTCTTTCCAGATGGGTTTGTATGCTAGACAGAGAACTCTATTATTCTATATGGTTGTCTTCTTTTAAAGGAAAAAGAGATGACTTTTTAGTGAACCCTGAATCTGCAAAGTTTGAAACCAGGGAACTATGTGGTAGGTTTATTTATTTATTTTTAATGTTGTAATGTTGCAGGTAATATGTTAAAGGTTTTAGAAGATTAATCTCATTCATTGGCACAAGAAGCAAAGTTTTTTATGGCAGAAGGAACAGTCTAACAAGGAAATCTGGATCAGGGAAAACAACTAATTTCACAGAAGCAGTTCCTTTTGTGCAGCTGGGATTTAACATTCAAAACTGTATATGCTTATCTTGCCTAACCCTGTTGGTGGTTTATGCTATAATCACAACACGCCTACTAAATTTTTCATTTTAGAGGTTGTGGCTATGATTCACATCATGAGCGCAAAGCATTGAGATTCGCACCAGAATTTAGGCACCTGGCCCCCACAGCCTTCAGGTGGACACTCTTCTTTCTACATACCACACACGCTGCATATAAACCTCCAAACAGACCTATGAAATGCAAAGGCTAAGCAGGAAACCACATAAGCATGCAAAAGGAAACAAAGAAAAACAAGAAGTGGTATATTTTCTCCACTCATGAAGTATATCTCTGAGTTATCCCACCATGCACTGTTTCTTCCACCTAGAAAAACAAGAGCTAAAGTCTGCACTCAGGTCTCCCCCATCCTGGACCCAAGTTAAGTGATAATCTATCCTTCCCTTTGTGTTTCAAGGGAAAGGGATGGTGGTCTCTGCATCATGCTCAAATATTTCATGCTCAGAGAACACCACCCAGACATCAGATCTTCTTGGAGAAAAAAGGAGTTAAAACTCATCTAATCTATGGAAACATGTGGAGTTTCCCACATAGATTGGGAAGAGGAGGCCAATCTCCTCCACCCTTTAAAGACCCTTTAAAGAGGTAGGTGCTTTAGGACTTTCTCCAAGGTAGATGTATAAAAGGAAGCAAAACTTAAACAACAAGATTTCAGTGCCTGTGATATCTAGTTCAAAATGCAGGAACAAAGCTGGAAATCTGGAACACAGGATCCTGCTTATACTCTTTTTTCAACGAGGGCCAAAAGGATTTAAATCTCAAAATCTTAAAATTCTGTTTATGGAAGTGTGAACTCTTTAGGATATCCAGAATATGGTGCTCTGTAGAGTGGACCAATAAACTAAATTTTTTTAAATTCCAAAACATTATAATAATAATACTGCTACTAAGAGGGAAAGATATTATTTTAAACCTCTGGCTTTATAGTTCTGTATGCAACATCTTCAGATATCTCAAGATATCTCAAGGTTCAGAGAATTTATGGAAATACTTTTTAAAATCACTGAATGGTGAATCAATAGTTGCTATTTTATGATTCTACTCAATAAGAAAAACTATCAAGTGAAGGGTACGGTGGAGTTGTTTTAAAGCTTTCCTTAGTATTTTTCAGAGCTCATCCACACTAAACTGGCTGAAGAACAAAGTGACTTCAAGTTACTCAATGTTCAGCTTCTGTACTTATGTTACGTTGTGATCAGACACTTGTTGTCTAATACTTGAACCTAACAATTTTTACCTTTTAATGTATCTTAGAACTCCATAGTTTTTTCTATTAGCAATAAATTAACAATAAGCTTCGTTTTGAGAGGTCACAAGCTGCCAGCTGGATAAAGGAAAGATGTCTTCTTTCTGTCAAACTCTTTTGTGTGGTCTACCAATAATTTTCAGTCTTCCAGACTGCTCTTCAACACACAGATATCTTGTAAATACCCAGAGGAGGGGAAAAACACATGCACAGGCATCATATATTACTATGATTAAGCTGTGCTATGTGTACAACTGGATAATAGTAGCAGATGACAGGCTGGAGCAGAGCAAGTTAAGGGCTGAAGCTGTTTGAGAAAATGAAGGAGGAACCATGTGCCAAATGGAGACGAAAAACCTAAGCTTGTATTGGCTAGCACACCCACAGAGAAGATGCTGAGGCAGGACAAATGTGAGGAGAGGTAACAGGGAAAAGGAGCTCAGGCTGATCCAAATGATCTGCATTCTGACAGAAGCACCCCTTGAGCCCAGACCTGTCAATAAACCTCTGCTTATTATGAATGAAGCACTTCTCTCCTTTGGGCAGGAAATAGAACAGCAGATTTTGAACCAGGAATCAAAGGAAGTGAAAGGTTGGTAGAATTTATCAATTAGCAAAGTTTTAGGGTGCACAGGGAGCATCTTGCCATTCTGCAGGTTTTAACCTCTTGACTGAACATTTCACTCTTGTCCCTGCTGGCGACTGATTCCAAAAACTAAACTTCCAGCTACGGATACTTTGTGTCTTGCAGCTACAAACTGAGTCTTTGGCCTTGCTTAGTTAACAGTGCCCTGTACATAGAGAGTAGTCCCAGAGGATCAAAAGTAGATAGGAAAATCCTGATGTAGCTGACAAATGATTCACTAACACTCTACAGACTAAACCCAAGATCTAGCCATGGATATGAACTGGGAGATGGCAGAAAACAAAGCTGACTTGGGAAGCAGCTGAGGAGCGAGGCCCTGCGTGAGGATGCTCACTTCCTTTTGCTGTCAACCCAGATTACAGAAATTCTCTTGGGAGACGGTAAAGTCCCAGATTACCCTGAGCAGGATCTTTAATCAAGATGAAAGAACAGTGCTTCTTTGTAGGTGAAAGCAGGCATCTCTTTGATGCTTCTTTGTGTCATTTTTTTCTGCTCCTTTTGCTGTTACTCTGCTTCAGCTGTGCATTCACAGCAGCCTGATGATCCCCATGATCCTGATTCTGAAGTGCATGACCACAAACCCTGTTGATATGGAAGAGGGCTCACCTGGCCAGAGGGCACTGTCATCACTGATGCTGCTATGTGGCTGCATGCACCTGAAGCTATGGGTTTTCCTGGATCTGGCAGAGAGCACACCCAGGGGATGGAGACAGGAAGCCTGTCTTCTCCATTTGGGATGAGGAGGCTTCAGGCAATATATCTGGTTTTGGCAGAAGGTGTTAGAAAAGCTAACCCAGAACTAGCCTGCTGGAGCCAGGCCTGGGTTAGTATCCATCTTAGATCGATACTACAGCTCCAAAGAGGATGAAGTTGATGGCAGCCACTCATTCCACTGGAAACCAGGTTCAACCTCCTTTGAAGACAATGTGCAAAAGCCAGTCTGCAGTGAGAAAGAGCAGTGGCAGATCCAAGCACTCTGAACTCATATCTTCTGCAGAAGTTACTGTCTCGGGAATGGCTACAAGAGGTACAAATTTCAGAGCAGAGTTAAGCAACCTGTTAGTGTTTTCTCTTTTTGCCCTTATTATCCAAGTGCTAGGTAAGCAAAAAGGTAAGGATATCCTCAGAATCCGTGTCCAGTTCCTGGTGTCATGGGGTTTGTTATTTTGGTTTTTGTCTTTTTCTTTACAAGAAAAAGGCAATGTTAATTAAAAAAAAATAACAGAAAGAAAATAATAAAATAATAAGACTGACAACCATTATTTTGCTTGGCCATTCAATTTAACACAAAGAAAAATACAGAACAGGATATAAAGTGTATGAATTATCAGTTTGCAGCCTGAATGACTTCTTTAGTTCTGCATTTCAAAGGTTTCCTTTTTTTGTAGCTGCCAGTTAGTATGTTTGGAAGAAAGCCCAGATAACAGAAGACATCAGAAGTGAGGTGAGGTGAAGACAGATGGAATAAATGGGCTGAGAAGGCACAAAAATAAACTTGTCGGAAGTTGCACTGTAGTAGAATTTTTTTTAAGGGAAAAGATGACTAATTTGTCTAAGACACAAGTGCTAAAAACAAGTCTGTAAAAAAACCCAAAACAACAAAAAACAAATAAAAAACACACCCCCAACACGTCAGGAAGAACAACTACAGTTCCATAACAGCAGCTAAGAGTGAACAACAAACACTGTCAGAACCACTGTTCAGATATCACTCAGCCTTCATGTTCCTGTGGCTTTTAGTCACTATTTTACACATGCATAAACATACAGACATATTAATTTGCTACATATAGCTGCTTTTATACTGATAGATGAATATTACAGGCTGACCATAGGAACCTAATTCAGCTCTGACATGGTACAGATCAAATATTTGACCAGAACCAAGTAGCTACGTTCCACTACTGTCGTAGTTTAACCCCAGGCGGCAACCAAGCCCCATACAGCTGCTCGCTCACTCCCCCCACAGTGGGATAGGGGAGAGAATGAGAAGAATAAAAGTGAAAAAAATCATGGGTTGAAACAAAGACAGTTTAATAAGTAAAACAAAAGCCATGCATGCAAGCAAAGCAAAACAAGGAATTCATTCACCACTTCCCATAGGCAGGCAGGTGCTCAGCCATCCCCAGTGCTCCATCACACGTAACGGTTAGTTGGGAAGACAAATGCCACCATTCCAAATGTCCCCCCCTTCCTTCTTCCTCCTGCTTTCATTGCTGAGCATGACATCACATGGTATGGAGTATCCTTTGGTCAGTTGGGGTCAGCTCTCCTGGCTCTGTCCCCTCCTAACTTTTTGTGCATCCCCAGCCTACTCGCTGGTGGGGTGGTATGAGGAGCAGAAAAGGCCTCAACTCTGCATAAGCACTGCTCAGCAATAACTAAAACATCCCTGAATTATTAACACTGTTTCTAGCACAAATCCAAACCATAGCCCCATACCAGCTACTATAAAGAAAATTAACTCTACCCCAGCCAAAACCAGTACAACTGCTTAGACTAAAACTGAACCAGTTCCGATGAGGGAAGAATCAGGGCCCATCAGACTACATTGGCTCACATGAGCTGAAGTTTAATTTGGCCCAAAAGTTAATACAGAGCCACCAAACACTTTCACACAAATTCAAAACTATTGGTCAAATGTTGGATGGATGCAATACTCCAAGAATACATATGATTTTAAGAAAGAAGGAAAATGAGAATTAAATTATGAAAAAACTAGGTTTTGATGATTGCAGAGGAAAGAATAAACGTATCTCCAAAGCGGTGTTTACTGGTACCCTCGCAATAAACATCTGGCTACTGATGGCAATTCTGCAAGAGCTATAATATGCAGGGAGGTGACGTAGACTGGCTGAAGCCATGACGTGGGAAAAGTCATGACACTTATGAAGGAGCATGAGTTTATTAAATATACCCACCCCACTTCTCTCAACTGTAAATAAAAATGAGAAAAACAGCTATCTTTATACAGGGAAAGGAAAAAAACCCCAAACAAACAAACAACAAAAAAAGACAAAATTACATTTCTCTTCTCTGCCTTGGAAAATAGCACACGCAAAGTATGTCAAAGCTTTTTCTCTCTATCTTTTTTCACCAAATCCAGTGACACACTTAACTCTAACATAGCCAACCCCACAGATATCCATCCAGTGACTGCAACCATTTCTTTCTGACTGCCAGACAAAGGTGAGGACAAGCAGTACTGTGAAACTGGGATTGGGGGAAGACCCTGGAAAACTTCTTCTGGGGTGGAACCCATGGGTCTGATCTGACGTCATCCCCTCCCCTTACGCACACAATACACCTGCACCAGGTGAGTGGAAAACACTAGCAAAATAAAACTTTTTTATACTGTTTTGCACAAGTGAAAACATAGATAACAGAATACCTAAGTGGAAAATGAGCCAGGGTATGAGTGCTTAAAAGCCTGGGAACTGAAAAAGTTTCATGGAGGGTTTTCTGCTGGGAAAACGGAACAGTTGCCTGGCTACCAGTATGCAGAGTTGGAGGAACTAGATTTGAAGGGAATGCTTCAGGTGTCTAAATGTAGACAGGTAGGGCTTTCTAGATGTCCTAAGATATCCAACCCCTCTGCAGTGGTCTGGAAGGGATGATGCAAAAAATACAAACAATCCGTCTACCCCTCTGGAGCAGCAGCTGGAGGCTGAAGTAACCTCAGCACATCTGGAATGGCATCAGATACCAGGAATTTAGGCACCAGAGTCCCTGGTGTTCCTTTCTAAATTCAGGACTTCACTTCTGCCAACCTAAACATCAGAGATGACCTCCCATGGCTGGTTGCTGACATTGGCAGACTGAGAACTAGCTGAGGATAAAAGATCATCTGGGGAGTTTGACTTGTTGGAGAATTATGACAAAGCCCTACTTAACCATGGACATGGGAGTAAGTCATAGAGGGTATATATTTCTGGCTGTTGGGGGCTTTCAAGAGTCAGGGAAGTTCTTCTAGACCAGCAGTAAGCAGTGGGAATCAGGCAAAAGACATCTCTGTGGGATGAGTAGGGATGAAAGAGAGGTCTGCTGCAGACAGCACATCATTAAGCATGGCTTTGACTGCTACTTCAACAAAGCAATGCCCACATCCGAGCATCAGCATCCATTTTGCTTACAGCCTTGTAAGCTGGTAGAACGTATTTCCACGTCTCAGACATGAAGTTCCTCGGGGGAAAATTCAGAATCTGATTACCATGCAAATCCAGCTGGGATGCTGGGATACAGCTCTCTTGCTTCTCCCATCCCCCAATCCTTCCTTTCTCTGCCTAAAATTTACTTGGGTGTGCAGCCATACTTTGCCTCTTGAATTGTCTCTTTTCCATATTGTCTATCTACTTCCCAGAAGCGTTACTGGACTTGTGCAGATGGGTTTACTCGCTTAGGTCTCTTTAATAGTTACGAGTCCACACTGTGAACTTGCCTATCTCATACTGAATCAAATAGACAAGCAACGTTCAGATCATGATTATGATCTGTCATTTCTTGTTTGATCATTATTTTACAGTTCAGTAGTTCTGTTTGGCTCACACTCTTGAAATGATCACCTTTTTCACTGGATTGTTTGCATGATATTTAATTGCAATGGTTTTATTTATTTATCTATTTATTTTTAAATGGCTAATTCTTCACGACAACTGAAAAGATAATTTCAGGCTCAAGACAAAAAAATAAATCTGCTGGGTTCTGATTTTGCAGCCTTTATGGCTTTGGAAGTTTTTTCTTAAGCAGAAGCATAAAGATATTCCCTTAAAGCCTATCTTCAGAGTGAACTGCTCATTATAAAACCTGCATTAGTCTTCTTTACAAAGGTTACCATTAAAAAAGATCACGTTCATCCACATTACTGCATTTGGCATCCCATAGTCAACATCACAGTAGGTTAAGCTCCACATTCTGACAATTGCTGCTAAATAAACGTTCAGTTTTTCAATCACAACCATTGTGGGAGCCTTTTTATAATAGAGGAAATGTAAATACCACGTAAAAAGATCAAAAGGTGAATCAGCAACTTATCTTAATCACAGTAGCCCCAGATAAAGTCTGCCCTGTTGCCATAAATAGATTACCAGAAGTAATGTATGGAAAGAGTTGATGGTAGAAGGAATCTCACATCCTACTGAAAATTCTATATATACCAAACTCACCAGAGATTTTTTTCAGTAGTTAAAAAGCTTTGCATATATGTAGCTATGAGTACAAGGAAATCATTGTAAGGTATTTAGACAGGAACAAAAGAAAATACAGGCACTTCAATAGCTTTGCTGTTGCCTACCTCCTCTACCATTCGGCAAATTTCACTACCTTTACATATATTATTTTAACTCCAACACATATAATGCAAACAGATTTAATCCTAAAGGCATTTGCAGCTTGAATTTCCTACATAAGGATCGTAAATCTAGAGTGGGAAGCCTGAAATCATTAAAGCCACATATATATAAAATCATATTCAATTAGGTTAAAAAAGTGCAATTTCTGTCATCATGTCATAAAAAGATGTGTTTTTCTCTCAGATCTACTATAAAGAAAAGCTGCCTATATTGTTACAGATAGAGGCTGTTTTCAATCAGTTACAAGGAGCAATCCAATTACTGGATGGTTTAGTGCAGTAACTGACTCCAGACTAATTTAATTTCTTTAGGTCTCTAAAGATCAATTGATCTGATTTGTTTCCCTCCCCAAAGGCTGTTTAGGAAAAAGCAGGCTTAAATACCTGGAAATGAAATACAAAGCTCTGTACACTTTCACACTACTTAGGTCATTCGGAAAAGCTGGAGCTCACAATAAATGAGTGCTCTCTTGGCCCTAACATCACAGGATGCTTTACAGGAGACCATTAGGATCACGGCACAGCACCGCAGATTATGCATGCACGTGCTGTGTGCAGGCCTGCTGAGGAAGCAGTGCACGGAAGGCATTTTTCACAGCTTCTGGATAACCATTCAATTTCCAAGAGATGTGCAAATGTGCATTTGGCCTGCATAGTCTTTTCCCTGGCAAATAAATGTTTTTCTCAGACACCAATCTTCTAGAAATAGCTACGTTTCCAACTAGACCGAGCAAGAGTCATGCTGTACTATTCAACGTATCACCTACATCTTGTAATGCATGTCGTGATGGACATCAAGCAGGAAATTCTTCCCGTTGTCATATCTCACTTTGCTATTTCTTTTGCTTTATATCAGATTTCTTTAAGCAATTTTGCTGGAGCTAAGATGAAATCTATAGAATCGGGGGGCACTTAGAGAATGACATTCTCATCTACCTGAATATTTTAATGCTGGAACTGAATAAAATCCTTGGTATTTCTGGGCCATATCAGATAACTTAAGAAATTCTAAAACTGTCTCTTACCAGCCCTCTTGTGTGTTACGTTTTTACTATCTCATTACTTGATGTGTTGTGCAGCAGGTTGTTTTTTTAAATACTGTTGTTCTCTAATCGGGGCGAAGCTTTCCAATTTAAGTCAAAATAAGACCTTAACCAAACTCGGACTCTCAAATCCAAAGTTTTAATGTCATTTCAATACTTTTCACATTCTGTTTCTTGTATTTATTGTAGGTTTCACATTTGGCTACCTTATCTTTCATGGCAACGTTCATGCCTGGTCTAGGCTGTCTGTCTCAGGCTCTATTCTTACACTTATCAATAAACAAAAGGGCACTGCGGTTTATGGTCAGCATTTCTGACTCCATGCCATGTGCTGTTATAATAAGATGTCCTCTGGAAAAATTCCCTTCATATCCAGCACCACGATAGTCGGTTCATCTGCACAGAGGTAACTAAGTTTTTCTCCTAGCTTATCTGTTCAGACGCTCTCAGCCCTTGCAAATCTGTCATTAGATGTCGCCTGTCTGTAAAACAAGGAAACTGAAATGCAAAAAATCAAAGTCTCCTCTCTTCCTACACGTCCTTTCTTGACTATTTATTGCATGCAAACCTGAGATTTGGATGTTGTTTACCTTAGTCCTCTGTCAATACAGCAGGCGTTTCATTTTAATGAAATCTGTTTTGGATTTTTTTTTTTTTCCATTTTCAACAAAGACTTTCACTTAGGAAGCAATTTTTAACAACTTTGCAAGTATGCGCTGCAGTCTAGAAGATTGTTTTCCCCAAATTACTGTTCTTCTACCTAGTTACTCAACAGATCACTAATGTTCTAGTCACTAATAAAGGAAAAAATGTACCACTACTTCCCATCCATGGCCCTGCTTAGATTGATGTACTTTTGAAATGCTGTAAAGACTTGCCCTAGCTGTATGGATATGACTTCACTGAGCAGTTTGTCCCCTATATGCACCCGTGAAAGATGATTTACAGATACATCTGGGTATTCCCACATAGGAACCTGAAGGGTTTTGGCCTCTCCAAAATTTCTTTCATGATTATGTGCTCATAGGAAAATTTGGACGTGCTATATCCATCTCCATTGAGTTCTCCTCCAGCCTAAAGGACACAGGCAGCTTAATTTGCTTCATTTGCCAAACTATTTGACACGATATCATAAAAATGTGATGCTCTGGAGAGCTACCAAGAGATTGAAGATTATTTCCTACTCAACTGTGGGTTAATGCTTCTGTCCCTATGGCAGCAGTTGCTTACACTGAGCTGTACACACACAAAACTCAACAGTTTCCAGATAAAGCTTTCCCCTAATGCAGCCTACAGTACAATTTTGGTGAAACAAAAATGGCATCTTTGTCGCCAGAGTGGGAGTTATGGGATTCGTCCTGATGGCAATAATTGCTGACTTCAGTGTCTGGGACTGCTGAAGTGTATTTTGGGAAGCTCCCCTCTCTCTTTTCCACTGTGTGGAGCAGTGGGGAGCTATAAAGATGTTTTTCACAGGACCACTGCCCTTGTTTCCCATTGACCCAATTCACAGCCCTCAATAGGATTAAATGGCATGATAAGAAAAAAGCTTTTCATTCTGAAGTTGTAAAACTGACCCTCTCCCCCCTTCAAGAAGCCCCCTGAGGAAGATGAATATATTGGTCCCAACTGGAACAGATGTCAAAACTCAAACCAGCTCTTTCTTCATAAAGTTTATAAGTATTTTTAAAGGAGGTGGAGGAGGCTTACTATATGCAACAAGATAACGTTAAAATGCACAGCTTCTCAGGAGTTGAAAGGATGCTTTTCCTACAAACTCTCTCTTCTCTTTATCTTATCTGCATGGAAAGTAAACAGAAAGTCCCCATTACCTCTCGATATCAGTGAGTCTGGAAGAGTCCCGGAATCCTTTAGCAAAAGGGTTGCTGTCAATTTTCAACTTGGTTATCTGGAAACACAGAAAAGAGCAATGCAACATGAATATAGTGTTAAGGTATTGCAGCGTACAAAGTGTTAATCAATCCATCCTCCTGACTTCACTGCTAATTTTATCCATGCTCCTTGTCTGTGTGCATGTGTGCTACTCTTGAGATGCTGCAAAGCTGGGGAAGCAAACCAGCATGTATTATACATGCAGCAATGGAAAGAACGAAGGGCACAGTGGGCTCAGCCTTCATGTTACCCAGAGCAGGAAGAAACCACCCACATACAGCATTACTGCTTCTAAATACTTTAACAGCATAAATCAGGATGTCTTTTCCATGAGCAATGCACAGCACCCTGCTAACATCTGAGCCTTGCTGGTGGAGCTGCACATCAACTAATATGAGTCCAAACTAGAAGCCACTGCTTGCAGACTTAAAGAGGTTGCTTTAGTTCAGCACCACTTTTTCCTTTTTTTAACTGGGATGCAAATGTTCTCAGCCAGACCTGCCACATCACATAGGGGCAGTTTAACTGTTTTTGCATGGAAAGAAGCTGAGGAAGGGAAGGAGAGAGGAAAAGTGTGGGGAGAACTCAGATTTAAGGTGACAAAGCCTGGGTCAAAGGAGTAACCCCATTAAAACTATCACAGTCCTGGAAAACTAGGGATCTTACAACAAAAGACTCTCCTCCCTTCTTCAAATGTCGCTACAAACCTGCCCAGTGCATCCTGTCAGCCTTTCCATTCTGCCAGAGTAACCCACTGATCAGGAGTCCCTCTGCCCCAAAGCATCAGGCCTCCCTTTAACTTTGCAGTGAAACTTTTCAGGCATAGGTGGTAGCATAGGTTCAGGCACTGTGTTTTTCTGGGAGCAGGAAACAAATCCTCTATTGCCCTTGTGAAATTTTCTAGCTGTCCAACCAAATGAGATTTAGTGAATAAAACTTGAGACATCATCACAATATTCAGAGCTTCCAGCCATACTTTTTCCAATAATTAAAAATAAAACTGTAAGTGGGAGTTAGAGCTTGACGAGGGACAACACAGGACCTGTCCTGCAAGGCAGTGAATACCACCAGCTCTAGTTGAAGTCCATGAAAATCAACAGCTCTCAGCATTTCATACCGAGCGGCTATGTCAGCCTGGTTTTCCTCAAAAAAAAAGCCTGTATTGAATAGGCCACAACCTCATTTTTACTAGCTGGTCCTCGAGACTTGGAAAGAAAACGGATCTTTTCCAAATCCTCAAACAATCAAATGTATTTCAAAATGAGGTGGCTTTTCCTCCAAAATTTAAAAAAAAAAAAAAAAGGAAAAAAAAAAAGAAAAAGAAAAAAAAAAAGAGGACAACTGAACCCAACTTTTCATTCTGAGAAAGAAGTCTTCTGGGAGAGACACACAGAGAGAGAAGGACAGGCTTACAAACACAAAACCTGAGTATTTAATTACTGGTCTGCAGCATATGAACGATGCGCTGAGCAGCTGCCACCCACCTGCTCTGCAACCCTGGGCAACATGCTGTACCCCTGGGCTGCTGCCTTCCCTGCCCGGCATTTCGGGTCCATACAGGGGCAAGCTCTCTGGGGAAGGTCCTTGCTTTGAGGCACTACGCAGGAGGTGCTGCAGCTCACCAGTTGTTCCTGTGGGCTGGTCACACAACATGGGACCTCAGTGCTGGCTGAGGGTTTGAGGCTGTCTCATCGTGCAGGTATGACTGGTGGAAACTACCCTGAACCCTAGCCTTGTCACAGGACCTTGCAACAGCGCAGCAAGGTAGTTGTAGTCTTGTTCTACTCCCAAGATACCCATAAGCCCTTGACTCATGGTGATGTTGCAAAGAGTGATGGGTTAGTGCCTCACGTACAGCGAACATTTTTATGGCAGCATTCTGAGAACTACCTTGAAAAAAGGCAAGCTCTAACTAGTTCCATTGACTTAGATCACCAACACACCGAGCCAACTGCACTGCAGAATAATAAGGAGGTCTATTCATCTCTTGAGCGTATTTTCACCAATCAAACTTCCATTTTCCTAATATTAAAGATTTGGTATGACATCACAAGAGAAACTTTTTGTATCCACCGAAGCCAGATGAGACTCACAATCATTTATGACCATATTTTTCCTGAGAGACTGTCTCACAAACAATCAGAGAACATCTGCTAGAAAGCATTTTAAAATGAAATCTGACCTACAATTCAACTCTGTGGCAGTGGTTTGGCTGTTTAAATAAATGCATGCCCTTTAAATCTTAAATTATGAGATAGTTTGTTGAAAGTGTAATGTATTTAGCTTTTATCTAATAACCTCCAGAAATGTAATCAATCCCTCCTTAAAACAGTTCTGAAAGAAATGGCAAAAATGAAAAAAGGCTCCATTTTCATTAGTCATAAATAAAATGACAGCATCAACCTCTAGGGGTTCCGGAGATGTTCCATTGAGAAATTTTCCAGGACTCAATGTATGTGCTTTGAGAAGGTTAGTTTAGAAACATCTCTGGTGTAAATATCGTCGGCAAACACAAATCCATCCTACCGAAATAAATTCCAGGTTTAGCTGGTTTTGTGCCTGTTACTATTTTGCTGGTTTCTACAGAAAGTTACGTGGAAAAATCTAACTCCCTGTCCAAACATTATTCTTGAGATTGCCAGGTGCTGAATGCATTTTCTGCAGCATTCAGATACAAACCTGAGTTTAAAATCAATACATTCTGATATTAAAGCCTTAAAGCGGGATGCGGGGTCTGTCATAAGGACCAACTTAATACTACTACTATTATCTTCAGAGCTTCTTTGGCTCCCTAAGCAGTAGTTTAATTTTATTCATAGCATTTAGAAACTAATTACTTTTGCTTCATATTAAGAAATGCAGACTTCTTTAAATAATCCAGCAGGTACATTGACTCTGTGATGCTGCCTGCCCACATGTTTGGACAGTACTTATATTTTTCTTAACTTGGGGGAATTAGAGAGGGAAAGAGGTATTTTTCTGAAGTGCCATAGTCATTAAGCCCTTAAAGCACACTCTGAAATGCACTGAAGCCAACAACATATTTCCACTGACTTAAATATTAAAGCCCTATCCACTGTCAAGCAGAGCCTCTGCTCTCTGACTGTTTATGTACTTCCTAAAATTACTCATTAGCAATCCATTGTTATGATCTCCTCCATTTTGTATATATTATTCACTGGCATGCAAATTGAAATTCAAACATCTGGATGTAATCTGGGCAGCCTCTGAAAAGCATATCTCTGAGTGATTTCCCTTATGTTTGAGCCTTACAGCTTAATTAGTCAACTTTTTAAACCCATGAAATCATCATGTGCAAACCAGAATATCTCTCAGCTAATAGCTTGTGGCATGAAAGATCACTGCAAATAAGAACAGTTCCTTAATGAGCTATAATTAGAAAAGGACTAAAATATAATATGCAAACAGCTTTGTATAGACAGAAGGGAAGACAAATGAAAGCCTCTTTCATGTCATCTTTACTCCCATGAATAATCCTTATGGCTCTTTAAAGTTAGTAGTACTACCCGTATACGTAAGAATTACTCCTGAATATGAATTAGATTGGGCACAGTCACTAGAGACATTGGCATGGAAGGGTAGGTTATATCAGAAGGTTTCCTAGCTTAGATGGGGGGAAAGGGTGTTTTCAGCCAGGTGGGATTTAGTTAAATCCGCGGAAATTAACAACTATACTCACCAATTGATTCTGGTAGGCGGTAACAGCAGTAAAAACTGTCTCTGGAAAGATAAATGTCCTGAATTCTTCCGATTTCAGATTTAGCAAAGAAGCTGTATGATCCTTCTTCTTAATAATGTGGACTCTTGGCTGGTACTTGTGCATGGAGTTCAAAATGATCTGCAAGAAAGAGCAACAAGGCACTGTCCTGAGAGGAAGGTTAACAGGAACCTCAAAGGCTGTAAAACCATAGGGGAAAAAAAGATCTAATTAACACTGCAGGGGAGACATCTGAGATCTAACTAGCCAGGGGCTGATTTTCAGAGCAAACTCTCCAACTCCTTTGGGCAGTTTCAGGAAATGAAGGTGGAAAAGCAGGCATTCTGGGAGCTAGTTTCTTCTCACTCCTACGCCACTGGTGAGCACATGTTTTTTTGAAGCATAGATACCTGTTCCTACAGGTGAGGTGTTCTACATACAGAATTCGTTATTGCTAGTGTGTGCCACAGTTTGCAGGTGTCAGCTGCAAGTGTAAACATCTAACTCTTGAAAGATCATGACAGAGAATCCACACTTGCAAAACTGTGCAGGTGCAGAATGAAAACAGCCAAGAACCCCTCAAAAAAAAAAAGAGAAAATAAAACCCAACCAAAAAACCACCACAACCAGCAGCACAAACCAGCTGACCAAAAATAAAACTCCCCAGATCCTTTTACTATGGCAAACCTTTAAAGCAAAATACTTCATAGATGCTCTTCACCGCAGACTACCAAAAATGAGAGCAAGAAGGGAAACCAGACCGGAACCCCAAAATGACCAGGTTTTGCCATTTTATCCTCATTAATAATTGTTTACGAGCTCCCAAAACAATTCTAAACCTAATGTAGCAACTAACCAATTTCAACATTCACTGGCGTCAAACCGAGAGTCCCACTTGCTTCAGTTACCACTGGCTGGAGGCCTGTTTGGCTGCCTCTAACCACAGTATTACAATATAAGAATTAAATACAGAGCTCGGCTCGCACCAGTCCTTGTTTTGGATATAATCACAGTCACAAGTCAAAATTGGCAATGGTGTGGGTGGTTCTATTTTGCAGGGGCCATAACGACATTACAGTCAGCTCTGTACATCTGGAATAGCTAATGTGCATTCCTCAGGAAGCGTTAACTTCGGCTGAAACACAGTAGAAATGGTGCAGTATTTCATGCTAACTCAGTCGATGAGAAAGCTTGCACGCTGCATTGGAGTGGAGAGCTTAGAGACAGCTCTAGAGTCATGCCTAAAATCTCCATCAGCATTTTCTTCGCTTCTCCTTTGGGGCCAAATATTGCTAAGACTCGCACTGTGACTTTGTGGGGGGCACACAGTGAGAAGAAGGTCATTACAGGGATGGGAACCATTGTCCTGAAAGTGTTGCATGTCTGCTTTTACCAACTCAGGTCCTTTCTCAAATCACTTCACCATTTTATATATGGACACACAGAACGGCCATTAATATCCTCATCATTTTTCCCTCTCTTTGTGAAATTTTGTCTTACTAGCCTAGTCACTTGGGCTGTTCTAAGCAGCTGGAAAAGACTTTTAAAGGACAGTGTGTGGATGGTGGTGAGCTTACTGAGGGCTTAGCCCACAGAGCTCGACACTTCCCGTTGCCTTTCATGGCTGCTGTATCCACACCAAGGCATTACATCTGAGCAGCAGCCGAGCGGAAGGAGGAAAAAGCTGTGACAGAGCAGCTCCCACACATGCCCCTTCCTTTCACTTCTCTGTGAATGCAAATTGTGATGAAGAAACTCCATTTCTCAAACAAGACCATGTAATCATTTACGAAAGTTTTCCAAAACCAAAAGCGCACGTGGATAACATCCCCTGCCATGATGCTCTACCCTGCATGTTCCCACCAGAGGCAGGTTGGGTCTTTCAGGTATAAAGCAAGTAGCGAATGTAGCCGGGAGGTCACAAAAGACCCATGGCCAAGGTTAAGGTCACTATTTCCTTTTCGTGAGAGTCTGTGTATCTAGTGCTCCATCTGCATCCCCACACAGGCTGCCAATATCGCAGTACTCGCTGATATTAAAGTCAGCAGGATATTGCGCAAAGTATATCTGTGCATCTTCTTACGTTAGGACCATCAAAACAGCCTAAAAGAGTTACATACACAGGGTGCATCTTACAGAGTAGCCTCCAAGGGTGGTCTCAAAGTCCAAGCAGCCCCCTGCCTGCATGGTGTAGCTATCAGAAAATCCCTGATGAGCTCTGTGATACTCTGGCTGGTGTGTCTGGAGAGAAACACCAGGTGCACATATACTTACGGCAGCCCCCCAGCACATGCTTACTGGCAGTACAGTGTGGTCACAGGCCCCCAGCCGTTCCATCTGCCTTCGTGCTGACAGCCTGCAGCAGGGAAGATGACCAGGATCCGTCCTTACAGGATCCTGTTTGCTGTAAGGTCAGGCAGGTTTGTAGGCATCTGGCTCCCACTGGCTACAGACTGGTCACCAGAGGCAATCTGGATGCCAGCTGCAAAATCCCTGAGGTGGCTTTTAATTCAGGAACTATGCTGTGAATGCAGCTTCCTTATTCACCGAAGAAGAGTGTTACCAGGAAAAGTTTGCTCTCTAAAAGCATGGAGGTTCCTAACTTCTGCCAGGTTGGCTTTAAAAAAACCCCTGGGCATAACTCCTTGTGGCTATTCTGAAACGTCTGCTTTCACAGTTACTTGTTGGCCATGTTCACACCTTTGTGTTTACTTCTGCAAACATTCATGTGTTTGAGTTTTGCTATCATAAAATCCAGAGAAGCAATTACAATAATGTATACACTCATGGTTCACCTCACCATAAATGATGCCATGCCAGCTAAGTGCCACCAAAAGTTCTAAAAGAAGCAGTCTGTGTGAAAAACATCACCAGAAATCTGGAAAAAAAAAATCACGTTCATAAATGTTCCACAACCAGAAAAATGGGAATTATTCACTCATCTGTAAAAATCCAGAGACAGAAGCCATTTCCTTCCTCTGGTAAGGATATCTGAAAGTGTTTCCATGGAGCAAGCTGTATGTCATGCACACAGAGATAAGACTTCTGCCTTGATGCTTGGGGAGAATACGTACATAGCTATGGGGTTATGCATGCTGCTGAAGAGATGCTTGCCAACTCCAAAAGTCTCGGAATAAGAGAAAACAAACAAATGCTAGAACAAACAAATGCCTCTCTTCTCTCCAGATTCTTTTTCAGGAAATGAACCACCCTACAAATAAAACACTGCAATTACCTTAACAACCAAACCTGTCTTCTGGAGGATGGAGAAAGCAAGTAACTAGAACAAACTGGAATCAGGTTGGATGCAGCTTCTCTACCTATAATGGTATTTAAAGCCGTCTTTTAGGTCATTAAAACTTCCTCAGGAGCCACATACCTTATCAAACATAATTGAGATTTTTAGCAGGTCAGTTAAGATCTCGTGAGTGAAGAAGGGCTCCTTCAGGCATTTCAATTCTCCCCTTCTCTTAGTACATAGGAGCTCAGAAATGCCATTGGGTCAGCACAGTGAGCCTTCCTTAAATGCTCCAGAGCATGAATTTCTTCCTTAATTCTACTGAGCATCCAATGATGGTATTTACATAGTTTCAATAAGGCAGCACATAAAACTTAATTTAGAACACAAAACCCCACAAAATATCAAAAAGAGTGCTCTGCAGAGGTGCAACACCTGTCACGCAAATCTCAACATGGGATCAAGCCTTTGGGGTTTATTCTTAACTGGACATGCAAGACTTTCCATTGACTTCGGCTGTCCAAAGCCTTCGTGTAAAGAATGGCATCCACCTCTGCTGCTTCTTTGAAAGTTGATTGGGAGGCCGCATCTCAAACACTACAGATCATTTTCTCCCACTGCTTGTATCTGAGACGATTACATCTTCTTGCTCTGTCACATGTCTCTGTTCCCGACAGCTTCTCAGACCTTCTTCTTTTTTATACTCGTCTGGGCTTCTGGGAACTGCACCACTCCTAACTAGTTTGCAATATACTGCTGCGAGCCCTTTATTAGAGGCACACATGGCCCCTGTTATGATGAAAAATGCTTCTTTTTAAATGCGCACGTATACTGCTCTATCATCACTCAGTGATAGAGCCCACAAATCTTCAGCTTTGCCCTTCTACAGATTATGAAATAAAAGAGAGAGGGGAAAAAAAAAAAAAAAAAAGACATTCTCCACTAGTCAGGAAAGGAACAACAGCGGAAAAACCGGATTCAAGAAAAATATACGCACAGATGGATCTTTACAAAAGAAGACGACAGAGGCATCTATCTGGGCTTTCTTTTGGTTTGGTTTGGGTTTTTTTAACTACTTTTGGTGTTGTTGTTTCCAGCATGTATTTTAAATGATCATGACTGTGGTTTAATTCTTAGGTCTTGAAATGAGCAAAAATTCTCTTTCAGATGAGAAGCATTTGCACAGAAGACAGCTCAGACAAACGGCCACTGTCTCACACAGTCCGAAAACACAATAAATACCACACTAGGGGAAGGATTTTTGATACCGTATATGCCACAATTATTCAGCTTTACAGGCTAGTTACCCCTACACATGCTTCAGAGTTCAAAATCACTCATTTCTTCCCGACAGCTCTTTTACTAACACTGACTTTACGCTTGTTCTTAACTGCCCCGTTCTCAGCCAGCAACCCTTTCAAATCCATCCCCCTGCTCCTTCAGCCTTCCCCTGGGGAGCCACCAAGCCCAGAGGCAACACTTTTAGCTCTTCCTTTGCAATTTGGAGGTGCTACCAAGCCATTTCCGCACTTTACAGGCACTTTTGGAGAGGGGACAGGACAGACAACACTCTTTCTTACCACCCATGGAGCCCAGGGCCAGCAGCTCTGTGTCCTATTTATCAGATATCAGCCTCAGGGCTTGTGACAGCAAATTGGTACTGATCAGAGCAGGGACCTGTTTCCTTTAGAGGCCCAAGCCCACTCTGTGGCACGTTGACTTGCAGGTAGCCTAAGTTATTTCAAGGGCAACTGAGGCACACTTATTTTTATGATTCAACAGCCCTTGTTTTGGTGTCACACCAGTATTTTCTGCTGACTCTGTGCCCATGCTATGTTGAGTCTGGAAGTAGAAGAGCCCTTATTGATGGACCCAACCCTAACAGTTTGCCTATAATGAGAAAGAGCTTCCAAGCACACATGGAAAAGCATGTGAACTTGCTAACCAGTGCACGTGGCAGAGCATACTGCCATGTCACAGCAAAATGTGTGCAGAAGCATGATAAAAAGCTCACGTGCCTCCTTTTTCTCCCTTACTTTGATGCTTGACTCCACTCTGAACTTATGTCCAGTGGATGTTCTGCCTCTAACAGCAGTACCAACATAATTTGAATTCTTGTGTTGACCTGGGTTCTACTTTATGGAAGGTAAAAAAACTCATTTCTGAAGTCACCTGTTTCTCAACAACAGAGATTAAAACCCAACATGTTTAAGCTTCATGCAGCATCTTTCTCTACTGTGGTACAAAGGGCCAGCCAAGAGAGGTCCACAGAGAGCCATGGCAGTCTTTCCCCATCACAATCTCTCTCCTGCAAGCTTAGCCCTGTGGCTCAAGTGAGCAATTCCCTTATGACAGTTCCTTTACCCTTTCCCACCAGGAGGGCTACTCACATGGCCGTGCTGATCCAGCTCGTTGTTGGTGAGTTTGACTTTTTCAAAGGACACCATCTGCTTCAGCAGTTGCTCTCCTGTGAATGGGGAGTCAGGGTGCACGTACAACCTGGAAAACACAGGGAAAATGCCTGCTCATAAAAAAATCTCACCTCTTGTCTTGCGTGTGGGCACCACTTCAGTATGAAATTTTAAAAAGCCTGTAATATCTTAATTTTGGAATATGCGGTGGTTTCATGGACATGGATTTCCTGAGAGCTTAGGGTTATACAGATCAGCTACTCAAACAAAACACAATCTTCCCCAAACTAATGAATGCCTGAAATACAACCATTAATGACAGACAGTAAAGCGATGACTTGAGTTGTTTAGTTCACTGGAATGTAATGAAGAATCCCATGTCTGAGTGCTAGATTGGTCTCTAACCATACCTATTATTTTATCTAGTTATCTAAAATGGAGACATTAACTAACATTCACTGTTGTGTCTTTTCCCAAATGAAAAATTGATCATGTCTTTCCCCACAGCTGTACTAACAAGCACTTAAAATAACAATGACTACAGCTACGAGAGAAAAAACATGTTGTCATTAGAGAGATAATGGGGGAATGTAGATAAAAATGCATTTTTCTTTATATGTAACATTAAGTCATGATAATGATTTTAACCTGCACTCGATCACACGTTAGCTGTGGTGACGTCTGTTTATAAGAGGTTGAAGGCTGCAGTCCAGCACAGTGGTCTGACATGAAAAATTAATTGCATCTCTGTAATTAACAATCCACCACTTGGGAAATTAAGCAGAAGAAAAGGAAGCACAGAAGACGTGTAAATACAATGATATATACATTATGACCAGACTAATTACAAGTGCCAGGCTATCTAAAAACAATCATTTTATAGGAATAATGTATCGCTGAAAATTAACTCAAATGTTCTTCTGTAATAGTGAATGAAGAGCTGAACTAGACATTCAGCTAGCGTTCTGCTTCTGTCAGTGTTGGTTGTCACTCGCTAAGGGCCTGACTCTCATTTTGGGTGATGTCTTTGACCACATGGATGGATTTCTTCCATTAGGTGGGTGGGGCAGTGCTGAGATGACGGGTTAGAAAGATAAACATTTTTGTCGCTGTTGAGCTACGATTTTGGTTAGGCAAGAGCAGAATGGAAAAACCACCAAACGATGGGGCGTAACTTTCTGATAGACTACACTGATCCCTAATCAAGGAATGCCTGTAGTAAAGACTCCAGGGAGCACAGCTCTGTTACTCAAAGAGGAAGGAGATTTGATCCTGCACTCTCCACTTTTGCCAGCAGAATCCCCAAGACACAGTGAAACTAAAGTTTTACCAGCGCAGCTCGCTTCAGATGTACAGGATGTTTTCCTTACACTGATCCAAAGCACAGCTTGGCTGGTATAGCTAAGTCCACGGGAGGGATGCTGAGCCAGGGTTCCTGTCACAATAAAATATTCCTAGCATACAGGCGTCCTCATAGCTATCGACTCTGCTGATTGCACTGCAAGGCTCATGAAAAATTATGAAGTATCTGAAAAACCAAGACCTGGAATCCTGTTATGTCAAAATAATCCTACCTCTCATGAAAATTAACTTTGCTTTCCTGTAAAAAACAAAAATCTCAATCTTTAGAGCCCTGAATTAGAGAAAGCAAAACAGAAAGAGTCCCAAACATGACCTGCAACTTTTCAGCCAGTCTTGTGATATTTTTTTTGGAGCCTGACTTCTAACTTTGAATGTCTGGATAGCTAATAATGTTTACTGTGATCACAGAGTGTCAGGCTCAGCAAGGTTTGGCTAATTGGGACCAAAAAAGCAAACTATTTCAAATATGTGCTGGGGAATGAGTAAAGATCTTGATGTGTCTAAAAACTGAGCACAACTGTTTTACACGATAGGCAGTTAATGCTTGGCACTGCTTTCAAACTACGACGTGCCTGGATGATAGCAGAGTGCTAACAGGAAAATCACTGAAGGATGGTCACCTGAATGTCAGTTAAGTAATGTATTAATAGACCTTCTTTTTCTTTACTGATTTGCTAGATGCCATTGATTGCACTGCAACATCTGGTTCCACCTGGTGAACTACATCTATCTGCACACTTCTCCTACGGTCTGAGCTTGCACGCCTTGGAGGGGTGAAAACTAGATGAATTGCCCACTGAACTAGAAGTCACCAATAGGACTGTGTGTGCGCACGAGGAAACAGGTTAGAGAAATAAATGTGCACATTCTGGTGCAGCACACGAAGCTCCCCCAGAAGTTCACGCAGGCTCTGCTGCCTAAGGCCAGCCAGATGCGAGGGGCTGCTCGCTTCAATTCACAAAGGCTTTAGAAGCCATATTTGGATATGAGTTTGCTCCACGGTATATAGTTTCATGATATATGCAAGGCTTGGGTACTGCTTCCTTCTTGAATATTTTGGAATGCTCTCCTTCTGTTTAGTTTAACAGTTGGTCTGGTCCTGCAAGCCCCATGCACATGGCTTTTAATTACCTTAATGTCTCAAATAATTTGCAAACCTTTTAAAGGTTTCCTACCTAGGGTCCTCTGTAAGTGTGTAAACACTATAACTTCATTAAACAAATTATTGTAGCCAAATACAGTAAAAAAAAAAAAGTAAACCAAGACAGATTTCTGAGTGAAAGAAAGGAGGTGAAAAAAGAAGAAGAGCAAATAAAGGTACATGCTGAAACTTATTAAACTGATGTTTCACACAGTCTTAGCAATTTGGAAGAACAAACACAAAATATCACATAGGTATTCTATCCCCAGATAGCACTTTAGAAGATTTACAAAAGACTCTCTGAAAAGTATTTTTATTTAAGTGTTCGTTGCCACATAAACTTGTCTTAAACGTTGACAGCAGGAAGACAGGGATAAAACCAGTTTTTATAGAAAGTTCCCTGAAGGGCTAATCTTTCAAACAGAATCACAGAATACTTATTAATTTGGAAAAAAAAAATAGCTGTCTCAGCATTGAAAGTTATTTTTATAATGGAAAGAGCAAAACACCTAACGGGTCCGATCCTGCAAAGTCTCACACCTATGCACAATGTGACTCCTGAATAATTCCCCTGATGCCGATGTGCCCCTGCAGATGCAGGCAGTGACGTGGATGGGGAGTTAACACCTTGGTACCAGCGCCCAGGCGCTAAGCACATATACACCCCGCGCTGACACTCCTCAAGTAAGGAGAGCTAAGACCACGTGTTTGGAGAAGAAGAAATCAAAACTTCATTAAGGGCTCCTGTTACTGGAGCAGGACCAAACCCGTTTCAAGATGGGAGGAGTATTACTTTTAATTTGAGCAAGACTGAGGCCTCCTACCTCAAAAGATGCATTAACACTCCAGAAAAAGCACTAGCAATGCAAACATTGGCACGCTGAACCTCTTGACATCTTTTTTCTCGCCAAACAGGAGCATAAGAAGGAGAAAGTGCATAATTGTATATCTAAGTACCATTCATACAAAGAAAAAGTAATCTCTGCCTGTGTTGTGATCCAAAAGATCATTGTGTTTTGGCTAAGCATCCTGAAAATGAAGCAGTAAAGATATACATTTACACACAGAGGCACTGATCCAATCGGGACCTTAAAGAGCTACCACAGTATGATGATAATAAATATTAAACTCCAAGGAGGTTTGACCCCAGCTCTAAAACACTCAGTAGGGCAGTTGCTAATTATTCCAAGGATCAAACTCTTGTCTTATATTCTTTTATTTCCTCATTGAGCTAGTCTATGCCAGACAGAGTGTGAATTAGCAATTGATTTAAAGGTATCCCAGAAGGTACTTAAATGGGAAAATAAGAAGGGGAGAACCCTGCCTTAAAACTGTGTCTGTCCTTCCCCTAATTCTTCTTTTGATGCTGACTCCTTTGGAGTAGGATCCCTGGTTTTTCTTTGGGTTTTGATCAGTGCTCATTACAATACGTCAAACGAGGCCCTCGGACGTTAACCACATTGCAAGAAGGAGTTTTTGGCCATGAAAACAAAGCCGACATAACTCCTAGGTTGCTGTCTTTAATCACAGCTTCTCTGCATGCGCTTTTTGTTTGTTTACTTCCCTGAGCCGCCTTCCAGAGATCAGCAGTCAGCAAGCTTTCAGCTGAACTATTTATATGAGGAAAGTGTGCAGGATTTGGTCCTTATACTCACACACACAAAAATATGCTTCCATTTCTTGTGTTTCACTTCTAATTTCTTTCTCTGTAACAAGCAAGTTCTTAACCCCGGGCTAAGCCACCTGGAGCGGATCTGTGTGTCTGCACAGAGCCCTCCACAAAAAGTTTCTTTGAAGCCAGAGAGGAATCCACGTTATTTCCATATCTCCAGCTCTGACTCAGCAAAGCCGTTCGACATGTGCTTCAGTCTTACTGGACTTGGGGACTTAAGTACGTACTGAAGTGCTGGGCTGAATACGATGAAGTGTGGGTCTCCCCTGAAGCGCCGTCCTACTGTACAGCCTAGTGCTGCAGCCTCAGTTGGAATGATTTTAGAAATTTATTTTCTACAGCATTTTGTTTCTGTATAGAAAACGGGGGGAATTTACTTGATTTTTTTCCTAACATCTCAGAAAATGTCATGGTTTCTTAAAAAAATATATAAATCTCTGTGCTGTAGAACTGATCCATACTTCGCCTGCTGTCTAAGAGGTGAGTAAAAGCAAGAATAAAATTATCGTTTAGCAAACGCTGGATGTATTATCAAGAAATAATATCATTTCAAGCATAAACAGCACTGAACTGTAATGTAGTATTTCTACTTGGACTTGGCTGGTGGTGCCTGGGTTGCTTTAAATTATGAGGTCAAATGCCAGGGAGGAGGCAAACCCAAAAGACAAATCAGGTTGGTTCTTTTTTTAAAGCTTTCTTATCTGAATCAAGGCAAACTTCATTTTTTAATATATATATATATAAAAATAAAAGACCCTTCAACCAAATCCTGCATGCCTTGGAACATTCAGTATAAATCAAGCCTTCAAGTCTCAAGCAGAGGTTTGAGGCCCGATTCTGTATCATAGAAATTAATGAATTTTGCAATCAACTTTGTTGAGCACAGCCTCAACGTCTCAGAGCACTCTTTGCAAACAGCATGGAAAGATTAATAGCAGGTATTTCTTGAAGGGAAAAAGAAAAGAAAAGAAAAAAGGTAAAGAAAATAAAAGAAAGATCAGCAGTAAAATTTACAAACCTTGCAGGGAGCGGAGGATCAGCTTTTCCAGCCACTAACCAGGAAGACCTGTGGTAGGCATATCTATATCTTTTATTGTCCACAGGAACTATATCCATTAACACAATGTACTTGGCTTCAGGATCCACTCCTGAGAAGGAAACCCTGATTGTAGGAAACATTCTCCTGAAATAAATGCAAATCAGAAAATAAATAGGTGGATGGAGAACAGAAATAAGAGAGCTTCTGAGAAACTCCTAAAAGTAAGAATTATATTTTAACCACCTGAAAAAAAAAAAAAATAAAGCATCTATTGATTCTGCTACAGTGTGATAGAAGTTAAATCCTGTGTATCTCTAATATGCACAGAAAGAGCAGCTTGAAACCAGAACGATTTTTTGAAAGCAAAAAGAAAAAAATGGTAAAAGTGAAAAAGTTAAGGAGAAATGTACTTTTTGCCCGTTAGTTAAAAGCACACAACGATTTCAGAAAATAGGTGTACCTAAGGTACAGAAGTCTTAAGAAAAATGGAATTTTTTTTTATGGGATCCATACTAGTGTTAGGGAAATATTGCAGAAATTATATCCGTTAATATTCTCACATATTTTCGACGCATGTTCTTTTAAGCCTGCTCACGATATTTCTGAGAGGAATTTTCAAAACTAAACTTTCCTTTCTTCACTTAATTTTTGACAAAATGCAATCTTTAAATGTAAGGTTATGCCATAGACCAGAAATAAAGTTAAATAACTTTAAACAGTTTAAAATTTTCAACTTCAAATTGCAGATTTTATACGTAATTTTTTTTTTTTTTTTTAAACACATACTGGTAGAGCTCGCCAGTTAGGGGGAAAAAAAATCGTCAGGGAACTTCATTAGTAAAAAGCGACTTTGGGGGATTACAAAACCCGACAAGACATTTGGCCCCTCCGGACTGCCTTTGAGTGACCCAAACCCCAAAAGCTTTACTGAAGAAACGGCAAGGTTGAGGCGATAAGAAAGCCTGGGATTCTTTTGCACATTTTTGCAACCGAGAGAAAAGAGAACCAAACCAAACCAAACCAAACCAAGCGCTGACTGAATTATTTCCCCCCCACTCCTCGTTTCCCTGTGTCTCTACCACCCAGCCCCGCAAAAATCGCTGCACGAAGGAGCTTTCAGCCACAGAACAAAATTTTAGGGAAACGACATTTCTACCCAGCCGCCGGGACCCTCCCGGCTGGATTTCAGCCGGCCGCGCCGCACCGCACCCCGCTGCCGCCCCGGGGCTCCGCGCACCGCACCGCACCGCGCAGCGCCCGGCTGAGCCCGCCGAGGGGCTGCTGCCCAGCGCGGCGGCAATTAAGGGGCTTCACTATCCTCCTCCTCCTCCCCTTACCCCATCCGTGCTGCTCTCCCAAAATAAAAACTGCGGGGTTTTGTTTGTTTTGCCCCTTTCCCCCCCGTCCCCCCACCCCAAGCCGCCTCTGTGCGCCGGGGCTGCGCAGCCTTACCTCCCGGATTTGGTGATGATCATCTCGGTACCCAGCTCGTGAAACTTGTCCCAGAGCTCTTTGGTCTCCAGGCTGCAGGAAATTTTGGCCATCTCCTCGCTGGGGATGATGGGGGTGGTGGGGATGAGGGGCTCGGTGCACAAGGACGAAGGGCTGGTGCTAAAATCCCCGTGAGGGTCCAGGCTGGATAAATCACTCAAAGGCTGGGCGCAAGAGGATTTCTCAACGAATTGTTCTGCAGGGTTTGGGGAGGGGGGGGGGAACAAAGAAAGAGAGAGGGGATTCAGCCAGGACGGGGCGAGCGCCGAGAAAAAATACTTATTTTCAAAAAAAAAAAAAAAAAAAAAAAGGGCATTTGTGGTTCAGCTGCCCCCCCGATGCAGCACCCCGCGAGGTCAGGGATGGTGATTTTTCGGGGGTCGTTTTCCGGAGGCGCACGGCGAGGGGTGCTCGGGGGGGCGGCGGGGAGCGGCGCGGCCGATACCCGCTCCGCGGGGCGCGGAGGGGCAGGGCGGGCCCTGCGCGCTGCCTCCCTGCTTAACCGAGGGCTTCCATGGAAGGGTCACTTAATTCTCATTAAAACGGGAGCGCTCGGCTCCGAGGGGGTGCTGAGGGCCGGGGTCATGCGGGGGGGCGCGGGCGGCTGCTCCTCAGTTGCGCCGCTGGTAAAGGGCGTAACACAGAAGGAGGCCGAGCGCGGCCGCGCAGGCTCCGCGCTTCCTCCGCGGGAAAGCGAGCTCCTAAGACTAACTCAACCGGGTCTGCTCTGCCTCCAGCCGGTTTGCGGAGCCTGAGCACACTTCCCTTGGAGGAACAGGCTCCGGGGGAGCTGCATGCAGCCGCGCAACCTGCGCGGAGGCGCTGGTTCCCCCCGGCTCTCCCCCCCGGGAGGCTGAGGGGCTGAGTTTCAGCCGAAGGAGAGGAGGGGAGGGGAGGGAGCCGGGCTGCGGGGGTCTCTGCCCCGGCCCCGGGATGCGGCGCCAAGAAACGGGAGGAGCACAGATGCGCCCTGCCCCTACAGAGAAAGATTTCGCCCAAATCTCCGGTTAATAAAAGCCGAGTTACAGGCAGTCTTTTCCCCTCGATTTCTAATTGAATGGCGTGGGGGAATGAGTGAAAAAAAAAATTGAAAAATAAATTGAACGAGCGGTTTCGGGGAAAAAAAAAAAAAAAAAGAAAGAAGAAGAAAACTAGCTACGTCTAACGCAAGACTATGTAAATATGTCAGACGGGAATACTACAACATTCTCGGCCTACGTTATCCCCTAGACTAAAAAATAAAGTTTGCAATGAATCCCTGGAGTACGAGAAATCTATTGAGACAGTTGATGAGACGGAGCAGCCGCCGAGAGCGCTGCCTTTTCTAAATTCTTGTAAGACTGAATGTAATCTTGTTCATTGGCGCCCTGAAAGCTTAACATATTTTTTCGCAGTTTTCTGCGAACTCTTGGATACATGCAAGGACCACAAGCCGCAGAAATTGGAAAGGGGAGGAGGGGAAGATGCTGCTATTTTTTAAAAGCCTTCGGGAATCTGAATCGAGGCGACAGAATAGAAGCGAAATCCCTTACCCGAAAATCGCGCTGAATTACTATAAAAATCCTCCCGGTCGTTGTAAAGTGACACGGTCTAGATGAGCCTACATCTAGTAGCTGTGGAGCGAAGGGATCTTCAGGTACAAGTTTTACTACCGCTTGTGAGCCTAGGCACGATACCGGAGATTCTCTTATTTGACTTCAAAAGCAGATATGATTTGTAATATATATTGGAGAGGTTCATGTCACACCAGCGAAGAGCAATGTTAACTACCTTAGGGTGTGAGATTATTCTACGAACGGCGAGGCTGGATAAATAAACGTCGTGATTTAAACTGGAGGAATTCAGCGAGTAGTTTCTGCTGTAAAGAGCCTCGCCTGGAAACGACGGTGAGTGTCGGGGAGACTTGAACCGGCTTTGGCGGCGCGGCTTTTCCTTCTGCAGGGAAAACCTGTGGGCAGGGGGAACCCGCCGCTGCCTGAGCCGGCTACCGGAGCTTTGGGGAGGGGGACCCTGAGCGGAAAGCGGGCTCCGCCGGGGACGGACAGACAGACGGACGGACAGACGGACGGGCGGGCGGGCGGACGGGAGCTCCGCGCCCCGCGGACACCGGCGGTCCCCCCCGTCCCCACTCACCCAGCGGCTTGATGGTGCTCTCGGGGGACTCCTTGTCCTTGGAGCTGCCGCTCGACATGAGGGCGGCGATGGAGAAGGCGTTGGCCCGGGAGGAGAGCTGCGGCTTGGGGGGCGGCGTGTACTCCATGGCCACCCCGGCGGCGCGGCGGGGCTCGGCGCTGCCCGGACGGGGCGGTCGGTCGGTCGGTCGGTCGGTCGGTCGCACCGCGGGGAGCAGCGCGGGGGTAGCGGCCGGGCGGGAGCAGCTCTGCGCCCGGCGCTGCGCGCTCCCCCGCCTTAACGCGGGGCCGCGGAGATCCTATCGGCCGGCGGCCAATCGGCGGCGGGACACGTCAAGGGCCCCGGCCCGGCCGCGGAGGAGGAGGAGGAGGGGGAGGAGGCGGGCAGGAGGAGGAGGAGGAGGAGGAGGAGGAGGAGGAAGGAGGGGAGGGCTCTGCCCGCCCGCGGGGTGGGCAGGGGGCGGCCGGCCCTCGGGCGGGCTCCCCGCTGCCGCTCCCCCCTCCGGGCAGCCCAGCCCCGCTCCCCGTCGAGGCCCCCGCTGCGGGTCGGGGTGCGCCCCCCGCTCCTCTCAGCTCGGGGAGTGGGGGGGAGGGGGCAGGCCACACGGCCGAGGATGCTCCCGAGAAGGTCCCTGGGCTATTCGCTTTGTCGAGGCAAGAATCAGGGAGAGATGGTTGAAAAGAGGAAAAGAAATTGTTGTTTTTTCTCGTGCGTGCGTGAGCCAGTTTTCTGTTTTAAATTCAAATTTTAAAAGACCACAACTTCTAAAGCAGCCGTTTTCGTCGCTCTGTGCCTGCTGCTGGGACAGAAGGTTCCTTAAGGCTGATCGTGCGCTCGGTTTTCTGGCACCGGATCCCAAATATTGTCATCCCAGTCAGATGTACTCGCCCCCACCGACTCCAGGTGAGCCCCTGGCTGGGTTCCCGTCCCAGCCAACCCAGTGCGTGGGCCACTGATCGCACAGTTTTCTTCAACACCGTTTCATCGGCTCCACCAAACTAGATGGTGTTGATCAAGCACGTAAACCAGAGAGAAAACCAGGACGGGCTGATGGTGCCGACGAGCAGATTATTCCCAGGCAGTGATTTAAGTAAGTTGCTCGCCAGAACTCTTTTAAACACATCCTCCCATAAATAAAAAAGAGGGGAATTTGACTGGAGTTCTTTAAATAAAAAGAGGACTGAAAATATTCCCTCGCTAAAACGACTCAAGAGGACACGCAAATTTGCCACTAAAGTTCCAACTTCTAAACCTAGAACCGAATCCGAGGGGCTTTTAATACGCAGGCTTGTGCCAAGAGACATGCTGCTGGAACAGATCAGTGCCACTCCTATTCCTGCCGAACTTAATCATTTAATTAGGAGAAACAATTATTCAGGTCACCCTTCACAGCCCGTGAAGCAGACAACACGAAATAGTGCTTTATCGCTTTGAAATGAGCGAGAACCGACCGCGGTTTGCCCTCTTATTACCTGAATTTGCGAATGGATAGAATAAAATAGATACATATTCCATCGCAAACAGGACGTGACTGAAGCGTTTGGCAGAGGGCTAAGGATTTCAGCGTGGCCCACAGTGGTCTGGGGGCCCGGTCTCGCCTAAGGCTAAGCCGGGGAAGAGGGGGGCAGCGGGAGAGGCCGGGCAGCCCCCGAGTCGGGCAGCCGGGAGAGCCTGCAGCGGCCAGGGCAGCTCACGAAGCATCTTCTCTTGCCTCGGCGAGAACGAGACGAACGATTCTCCCCACACCAATCCCAAGAAAACAAACAAACAAAAAGTCCCTAAACCGCTTTACCGCTTTACTCCGAGGGACATCCCTCTATTTAACAGCCCGGATTCCCTGCGGGACAGCCCCGCTCCCGGCGTGCGAGGGGCGGCGGCGGCGGGACGGGGGTCCGGCCCTGCGCTCCCTTGGCTCTACCTGAAGAGCAGGGTCCGGCCTGCCAGAAAAGAAAGACAGGGAGGGAACAAATAGCCTGAGGAATTATTCTCTTCACCCTTCATGTGGTGGTGGGGATGCCTAAGTCCCCTTTGGTTTCCTGCCTCCTCTATGCGCGGCGCAAATAAGGATAATAAAAAAGCCAAGCTCCCGTCAAAGTAAGAGCGCAGATCCTGGGAAGAAAAAAAAAAAAAAAGGCAAAAAAAGAGAGCTCTCCCTTTCCCCCTGCTTATCTCCGTCCCCGAGCAGCCAGGTCGTACCATACCTGTCCCTAGCAGGGACGACCCCGGCGTGCCCAGCCCGTCGGGGCTCAGGGGAGGGGGCGGCCGTGAATATTTCGGTGCTGAGGGCGCCTGGCTGGAAAACCCCGACATGCGGGAGTCGGCTCAGCCCCGGGAGCTGCGGCAAAGCCCAGACCCCTTTCTGCTTTGCCGCGCCGCGGGATTTCCAGCCCCGCGGGGGGACCGGTCGCTGCCTTTGGCTGGGGGAGAAGGACCCAGCCCCGGCGGGGGGAAGCGCTGCGCGGTGAGAGGGGCACGGCGCGGCCGGGCGCGGAGAGGAGCGGAGAGGAGCGGAGCGGCCGGGCGAGGGGGAGACCGAGGCCGCGGCGCGGCCCTGGAGCGGGGAAGGGGCTGGCGATCGCCTCCGGGCAAGGGGTTGCTCCCCTGGGAGAGGGACCGGCTTTAGGGGCTTGCGGGTCTCTGCTCGCACCCTGGAGAACAAAAACCCGGGGTGGAAAGAAACCAGGAGCTTCGTTTTATTTTATTTTAAACGGGACCGTCCACACGGGATGGCTTTTCTTTGCTCAGTTAAGCCCTGCAATTTTTCGCTCTATCCCACGAGAATCTTTATTTTCTTAGTTTTTCCCTCGCTCCGCCTCCGATAAGGAAATGAGCCTTGTCTAGACGCCCAGAGCACCCCCTCCTCCCCCGCGGGCAATGAATGGGGCTCCGCTCCGGCCGCCTAATCCTCGCTGTGGCTCCCTCCCCCGCCGGGGCCGAGCCGAGGAGACACGCGGATCCGCGGACCCGTGTGGGGAAGGGGAGAGAGACCGGCTCCCCCGGGCTGCGCTGCCGCCCCTGCCCACGGCCCTCTCCAGGGCTAGGGGGGCCTTCAGAGACGAGGGAGGGGAGTGTCGGGGTCACACACCACTACCCCAGCGCTCTTGGTCCCCCTCTGCTTTCCCAGCCAAGGGGATGTAATTAATACGTCATTAATAAACCCCTGCGCGCCCTCCCCGGGGGACGCGAACGGGAGCAGCCTGTCCCCGCCGTCCTCCCCAGCGCCCGTCCCCGTGGCAGCAGGGCGGCTGTCACCGCTGCACCGGCCCCGCTCCCGAGAGCGGAGTTACGAACCCTGCTGCACCCCAGCAGGACGGCTGCCTTGTACGAACCCGTTTAAATTTAATCCTTCGTTATTTCTTTCACCGTATATAAAGAACACGCCATCTGCACCGCAGAGTTTGTTTTCTATCTAGCAAATCCGCGTGTTTGTCGCTAGTGTCAGCCTGGTATGGCAGAGTCATTTCAGTAGGCTTCATTATGCTTTCAAAGTACCTTTTTTTTTTTTTTTTTTTTTTCCATCCTCCTGTGCGCAAAAAGCTCCTTGCTGTCTTGTGCTCTGGCAAAAACCAGCGTGCGGGGAAGCGCTGCGGGTCGTGGCTGCGCACCTCGCTGCGCTCGTTCAGTCACCACCTTTAACCAGGATTCGATCTCATTTTCACCGACAGGTTTCTGACAGGGAGCTTGCGGCTCCCCCCCCTCCAAAACGTCTCTCTGCTCCCTGCAAAGCAAAGACGAGAAGCTGATCCCGAGAAGACGATGAACACCGACCGCTTCTTCCCGGCCCTTTTCTCACCTAGACGCAATCACGACGGGAACGAGACACGAGGGGCAGAAACCTGCACAAACCCGCCAGGAAACCCGGCGTCCTGCCCGGCAGGAGGGATGATTTCAGGTGCGCCTTTGCTTGGGTGACGGGAGCTCCGACCCTGCTCGCTTTTGCGCGGCCGCGCAGCCCCACCGGCGGGCGGGGTGTGCGGGAAGGGGCGCACACCGGGCGGAGGACCGCGCTCAGGTTCTTTAGCGACTGTTTCGCGCAGTGATGGAGTGGCCACCGCTCTTTTTTTTTTTTTCTCTCGCAAAAGCCCCCGCGCCGCGCACTTCACGCCGCAGAGCCAAATCCGTGCGCAGCCCCGCGGCGGCCCCCGGGGGGCTGTGCCCCGAAACCGGCCCCGGCTGCGGTTTCCCCGCAGAGCACCGAGCTGAGATGATACCCGCTCCGCTCCCGGCCGCCCCTTGGGATAACCTGGCGCCCCATCCCTCCTCCCCCACCCCCCCGTTATTTCCCCGTCTCCCCCCCGAAGCCCTCTCCCGTGCAGAGGGCAAGACCCCCAGCACCCCTTTAATTAGAGAGGAGCCTAAGGGTGCGGAGTGCGTCTGCCGAGACCCCCACCGCCGCCTTCCCACCCTAACCGCTCCTCGCCCGGAGCCGGTGCCCGACCCTTCAGCCCGCTCCCCCCGCCGCAAGGTGCCCCGCGGTGCTGCTCTCGGCTTCGACCCGTTCCCGCCTCGGGAGGGGAGGAGTTAAAATCTCCTTCTTTTTCTTATTGCCCCCCACAACCTGTAGAGGAAAACAGTTTGTCCTGCGTAAAGAATCGTCTCTATTCGCCCGGGCAGGGGGGCAAGAGCGGTCGGTCGTGTCCTGCGAGGCATCGCTACTGTACACAGCGATGACTACAGGGCTCTCCGGCTCTGCTCTTCTGCAAGTTTATGCGATGATCAGCTCTGAATGATCAGCTCTGCTTTCAGGCTTTTTTTTTTTTTTTTTCCTTTCTCCTTTTTTTTTTTTTTTTTTTTCTTTCTCCTCTGCTGCACATAATTATGTTGCTCTCTCCCCCTGATTGACCCGCTCTTTGCGCTCCCCGGTTTCGCAGCAACCCCCGCTCCCAGCGCTGTTTCTGCGGCGGGGGCATCTCCCCTTCGCGAAAAGAGCCGCGCCAGCAAGGCACAAGCCCAGGTACCAATTTCACAACAAAAACATCTCAATGTCACCTACACCGAGAAGGTGGCTTATTGGAGCAAAATGCGAGGCATTTTAAACCCATTAGGCATCTCCCAGATGCAAATCCAATGGTGGAAGGAGAAAGGCTCTATTAAGACCCGAGGGCTGACAATTAGATTATAGTCCAATTGCCAGTGGATAATGTGCTAAAAGCTTTCCCACTTAGTGTAACTCCTCACTGAAAATTATTCACACTTTGCAGGCTGCTGCACTCCAGAACCGGGAGGCGTCTTTGTCTACGGAGAGCGCGAACGGCCGGGCATACGGACCCACGGACAGACACACACGCAGGAGGTCTCGCAGCTAAGAGGATAATTAAACACATCTATCCCGATCCAAAGCCATACAGCAAAGCTGCTTCTGGTGCAAGTTTACGACCGCAGGCACACACGCCGCAAACGTGCGGGTATAGGTGCATCCACAGGCGCACGAACACCTCTTCAGACGTGCGATCTTGGGCACACACACATCGGCACGTCAGCTGGATACGATTAGACTTCTGCGCCCCTTTCATGTGCAGAAAATGCATCGTATTTTCCATATAAACCTAAAGTTTACTCTTAATGGAAGCGATGACATTTTTATTAAAAAAAAAAAAAAAACCGAGTTTGGGTACTCCACAGATTTCTTTTCGGTTTAAAACACTCACTAAAAGCTGACGAAATTTTCACTAAGGGGTTGTACTCCTAAGGCTCTCTGGCTATAATTTGAAGCACCACCAAGCAGTGGCAAGACGCCGGACGCGATCATTCAATTAAAATATTGCAAAAACCTCTTCAGGTTTTAAGATTAGCCATCGAGAAAGCTGCAACGAAGGCACGAAATGCTATTTTTCTGGCCTGAGCTTATTAGCAGCCCGACTAGCCACGAAGGTCGTTATCCAAGGCAATTACTTCTCCCTGTGGCAGGCAGTGCGTTTGAGCCAGCCGGGCTGGATTTCCCCGAGCGCAGGCAGCAAACAGGCAGGGGATGAGGGGACTGCGGCCGCCGATGCTGCGCCTGCCCCCACCGGGGGGAGGTTCTGCCCCGGGGATGGAAGCCTCCCTCCCCCCGGCGGGGGCAGGCGCTTGTACCCCGGGAAGAGAATGCTCCACGGCGGCCGGCGAGCACCCCATCCCGCCCCAGTGGGTGAGGGGGGGCTGCCCTGGACCGGAGAGGGGTCCAGGGTAAGGCTGGGCTCCCCATGGCGAGAGGGGGTAGGGAGATGCAGCAGGGCCGGCCTGCCTGCCTCCGTGCAGTGAGGGACCTCTGCCCCCTTTCACATCACATGTACCAGAAGTCATGAGCCTTTTCTTTTTCTAGGCTTTTTTTTTTTTTTTTTAAAAAAAATAAATTAATTAACATGCAAATTTGTCTTAATCAGCTTTCTCAACATCATTTAATTGAAAACCAAAGCAAAACAAGTCATCCCAAGCAGCACCCAGAACAGCAAAGACCTAGGCAACACACCACGCGCCTGCAGTGACCAAGCACCCGCTTTGGATTTTGGGGTTTAAAATAACAGTCAGCGGTGTTACAAAAAGCCACGTGATCTTTAACAGCTCTATTTTTATACATCCATTTCACGCTCAATTTCAAACCAAGGTCCTTAAGAGCCCTTCCACCTGTTTTGCAGAGTTAGAGGAAATATGCACTGAATTAACTGACAGTACTAAGCAGAAAGGATGGGTTGTTGGAGGGATAGATAGGTTCAGAAAAGCTCCTTCACAGGTCTTAAAAACAAAATCAGAGAATATAAAGTTTTCTATTCACAGTCCGGTCACTTTGTCGGAGGGGACTGCATTTCAATGGCTTGCAAAAGGATCTGCTTGCCTGATTTCTTTACACAAAAAGTATTTTTAATTTCTTTACACATAAAGCATTTCAGAACACTCTTCAAAATTTTATAAATCATAAAACGTGACTTGCTCACTTAGCGGACTGGAATATTATTCAACATGAAAAATAACTGTGTGCAGGTATACATAGCTATACACATACATCTGCAGTACCATACATTTGAACTTGCCCAGTGGTGCTTTTCTTGGTTGCCTTCCATGAATCAATACAAGCAACCCGCAATCTGCCACAGTGCAAGATTTACTGTAAGCTGAAACCACTGCTTTGGACCAGAATTTTAGTGGAAAACAAGACTTCTGTAGTTCAGTGCTCATTTTAAAGATGCAAAAATGTACGTCAGTGATGTGAAAGCTGTTTGCTGGAGCATCTGAAAAATCTCTTCTAGTTCATGACTTCTGAAGTCTCACTGAAGTTATCATGTCCTGACAGGCATATGTACATCTGTCTATTTGTCTGTCCTAGAGGTAGGACCGAGCTCGTTCTTGACTTTCAACTTGAGAACAGAAATCAAGATGCAATTCCTGTCAGAGTGCAAGACTCTGATGGCTCCCTGTCCTTTGATCAGATACAGCGGTCCTTCTGAAATTTTGGGCTTGCAGTTTCCAGGAGAGCTGTCCCTGCAATTGTTTGTTGAAGCAAATCTCTGGCTACTGAGTGATGTGACTGTGCAGTGGGACTGCTTGGAAAGTGTAGTCGAGCTCCTGAAACAATATGAATTTGTTTCTTTTTTTCTGTATCTGTGACAGATGTTTTAAGTGAACCTGTTATAATTTAATTTTCTTTCAGGCCTTCTTGACTTTTTCCATATTTCATATTTATTTTTCAAAAAATTAATAAATTGGCACTTTTGAGCTTTATTAAGCCACTGGAATTTCAGTAGGTCTTTTGTTTGCTGTTTAAATAATTTTGAAAATTGCATGTTTAAAATACATTAATAAACAATACATTGCCAATTAAAAGTATTTAGAACAAATTCAGCTAAATAAAAAAGTCTCAAGGAGCATTTTTTGGTTTAAAAAAAATAATCACACTTTACACAGCACTCAATCTTAAGATGATCACACGCACATTATGAGAAAAGGCAACTTTTTCCCTCAACTTTTGCAGGCTTTGGATTGGAAGGAGAATTTCAGAGTTGCCTGTAATGGCAATATGAAAATAGGAATAGCGGGAAGTGTGGGGAAGGATAGAAACCTCAAGAACTAAGAAAAAACATTTTCTGGCAAATGCTAAAACTTTTTTTTTTTTTTTTTAAATAGAAGAGTCTCTGGTTTTGAGTCTCCGGTTTGAGATGTCTTGGGTGTTACTTACTTCATCTAGATTTATAGTTCCTTGACACTTCTTTTGTTGTGTCCAAAGTTTTGTCCCAAAATATCCAAAGCTAAGAACCTAAAATTAGAGACTGCCTTTGAAACTGCTGACCTCTGCATATTTTCCCTCTGTGAACATACAGCAGTAGGAATACGCCCAAAGACAACGAGTTTTGCTTTGAGGGCCGGCGGTAGGAAGAATTAAAAAAAGACTATCAACCATTCTCCAGAAACTTCAGTAGCGGATGCTTTTCCATTTTTGCTCAGTGATGCATCTACATTTTGTGTCCCACGTCTCTCCTGACAGATGTAAAGGAATATGGTAGTTAAAAGAAAAAAATAAAAAGAAAAAAGTTAGAAAACAAGGAGATATAAGGCAAGTGCAGAACAAAGATTTAATTTCTGGCCTAGCGAGCTTGAAAAGTGAGAAGAAGAGTTGTGATTTACAACTCTCCCAGATCATACAGAGCAGCTTGTAATAAAGCGTGTTATATGGTCTGGGAGCAGCATTGCTGTCACCAAGAAACTGCTCTAGCAGCCTTCTGCTGCCTGAAGCCTTACAGTCATGATCGCAGAAACCTAGTGCGCGCAGATAGGGCCGTGCTGCCAGACCCATCAGGCACCGCAGACGGGGCTGCCAGATATTTCTGGCTTATTTCCACACTGTAAGGATGGAGGGAGAAGCATTCCCACACCGTGGCGTGGTGAAAGGCATCGCTTTTGCTTATTTTAACAGTATGGGGAACAGGATTGGGGGTGTTCTGGCATGAAAGGGAATATTTTTTTTTTTTTTTTTTTAAGCCTGCAATTTCAAAAGTATTCAGGATTAGGGCTTGGAAAACATATTTCAGTACCCATAACATACTGCTGATTTATCTGGCAACAACTAGGCTTGCAGAGGGAAACTAAGCTCATTTGAAATAATGTGGTCGTAAATAACATTGGGGGAAAGCAGTTCACAAGTTTGTGTAATTCTCGGCATACACTTTGCTGGAAGGCTGGCACCGAAAGGGTTTTCATTTCAGCGGTGTGAAGACAACTGTACGAGTTAAGCCCTTCCTGCCCTGCCGGTGCAGGTTTGCAGAGGAAGCCAGCTTGCATCCATTAGTTATATCAAAGCGAGGAAACCAATCAACCTGGAATCTGCACCATAAAACGTGGCTAAAAGCCAGGTAGGTTGCCATCAGCTTTCAGGCCATCAGAGGTGAAAATCTGGCCCCTTTATAGTTAACAGTTCATTTAGCATGGATCAGAGAAGAACTTGAACCAATACTTCAGTTCAACCTTACCAAGCCTCTCGGGGATTTTTAGGCTGGTTTCAGAGCTTAACTTGTTGACTGTAGTACAGTATTCATGGTTGATCTTAAAGCTTTCAGCAATAATGACTGTGGTAATGAAAATACAGATCAATTAGGCTTCTGGGTGACATAGAAAATAACATTTCCCTATGACAGACAGGAGACTATAATGGTTTATATTTAATATAAAGTGTAGTTTTTGCTAATGAAGAACATTTATAATCTTGCAGTGCTCGAATTTGTTAGTTTAAAATATGGCTAAACGAGAGTAAATAAGGTGTTAGTTCCAAGCGTTCTTGCAGGATACAAAGTTGGGCTGGGTTTTTTGAGATATAGGAAAAGTTTACAAAATTTGACAAAATTGTGACTGTTGTTACTGTGAAACAGAAATGAAGCAAGCATAACTAATAGAATAATACCTCACTGTAAATGCTGAGTAAATAACCAATACATTTAATCAAAGATATAGTTTCTAAATGTAAGTCATGTAAATTTGATATCGTAGAGATAAAAACAATGGGAAGGCATGAAAATAACTCCTTTCCAATAAAAAAGACACCACTTGTCATGCATCTTATTTTTGCCATGGCAGAGAAATCACTATTCCTAGGCTTTTATTTTGACGATTCTTTGTTACACAAGGATTTAACTACATTTGCAGTCCATTGTGCTCTTTTGGCCCAGCATTAGGAACATAAATGGGGAGCTTATTAAATACTGTCAGGCGAGAGCAATTCCTCTTGTGCAAGGCGACCATCAGGGGAGGAAGGCAGCATACCCTACCCTCCATCCACCACTGGCCTGCTCCTGCCTCCAACGAGGCTGCAAGGACTTCAGAGCAGGAATTGGCCTTTCTGTATGTCTACAGTTACCCAATACAGCTGAATCCCACCACTACATAGTTGATGATTAGTAGCAAGGGCAGCCCTGAGCTACACTAGTAGTTGATTAGCTTCCTAATCTTCACCCCTAGCCACTGCTGAGGTCGGGGCTAAGCCTAGCCCAGTTAAACCAACGACTTACTTTGCCTCCATGGTAACCTCTTAAATTTAGGGTTAAACACTTTCTCCTTTCCTCTTTAAGAAATCTTTCGTTGGTGAAGGGATTGATGAAAATCAGCCTGAAGCCACAGGCTGTAATCCCATCCGTATGTGGAGTCAAAGTAAAAAAATATTTGTCAAATAATAAATCTCTTTCATTAATGGAAATTATTGAAATTATTATTTAAAATATGCTAGAATAATATATTTCAAGTTAAAAACATATTTTACATTGTGACTTTTTGGCAAGTTAAGGATTTGACCAAGAGCTTAGGTCTCACACAAGTTGAAATAAGTGGGTTCTCTTTAAAGTCCATGGCATAGCCCCTTTTTATATACCTAAGTTTATATTCCTCTTTCTTTTACAGAAACTCTTGAGCAAGTATGGAGTACAGAACCTTGTTGTGCATCTTTCAATTTCAAAAACAGCTGCTAAAGTACAGTACAAGAAGCAATGGTTTAATAAACTTTCCTTTCCAGCACCAGGAATACTATGAGAGCTGGTGCTAAGACAAACCTTGTCTCTCAGGTTTGAAACATTTAGATGTAAATGATCCCGTGGAAAGTGATTATTTACCTTTATACAGTACACAAAATACTAAAACTGTTCACTGATTAGTGTGGATACCCTAAAAAAGCCTAGAACAGATAAGACTCAAAAAGAAAATTCTCTTTAGCATACCAGAATGAATTATATGGATTTACTAAGCAGATAGTAAAACCGAGGCTGGCACTGTGAAAGAAAGATAATGGCGTACAGTAGGCATTAGCAGACATAAGGAGGGGAAAGCCTGGACATAATTTAGTGAGTGATTTGAAACAGATATTTTGTATCAAAAAGGGAAAACCAAGGTTAATTCTGGCAAAATAAACAGACATATCTGGCAGTTTGTAATGGAAAGAAAATTAAGACCAAAGGGTTGAGAGAGAGAGAAGATTTGGTGCTAAGTCCCAGGAATGGAAATACTTGCTTGGAAAAGAGAGTGGCTTAAGTGCGGCTAAACTTTTACGGCAGTAATGACAGCTTTGTACCCCAGGTGATGCCTCTACCCTTCCTTGGCAATGCTGCATTTGCTCTCAATCAGTACAAGATGGTAACTAGAACATGAGACTGGAATTTACTAGTCTTAGACTCTAGCCCAGAATTGCAACTGCGCCATGTTCCTGCTTTGGTTTGCCCAAAACCAAGCACAATGATACCAGCCTGCCACATAAGAGGCTTTGAAGTATGCTGATTAAAAGCACCATATAGAGAGCCGGTATTAGTACTGCTTATAAAACAGGGCATTTGGAAGACAGATTGATTTGTAGACTCCGTCTGAGCTTTCACAAAGAAGAAGATAGAGTCTATTCTTAAAGCTGGCGTTGCTGCTCACTAACAGCCGACGACACTATCGCATTCAATTAGGTCAAATTTCGGAGTGCTTTTTAAATATTTTTGTTATCAAAGCAACCAATATTTGAACCCTTTCTTTCCTAAGTTCAGTTTCAGGGGGTTGTGAGCCTTTTACACCAACGTGCTCGTAGGGATTGGAAAATTCTGTGTTTAACACACACTCATGTTTTCAGCAAAAGAAAGGCTGTATGAAATCTGTCACTTAATATTTGCAACCCACATGGCATCCTTTTCTTCAGTTTGACAGGGGAGATTATGCCCACAAATAAACATTCTCAATAGTATATTTGGGCTCTTACCACTTGGCATCTGTCAAACAACTTGCCATCAGCTTTCTAAAATTGACAGTTTCAGTAGATTTCTGCTAAATGTTGAAAAATAGTTTTGCTGACCTCTTCTCTATTGAAGATTCAGACACCAGCTGAGGCAGCTGTCCAGTTTGCAGTATGATATAAGAGAAGAGGAATTAACCCAACAGCAATTGAATTTGGAAATGTCTTTAGAGAAGCCACTGACTGCTGCAGGAAAGGGAGTATTACTTAGTTCTGCTGTCACTAAAATGGATGACATGTGCTAATCTACAGTGACTGATCCCTCTCTAATGTGTGACCTGAGCACTGGAAGACAGAATGGATACAGACTGCAGTCACAAGCACAATACAATGGTCACCATTATTTTGCTGATCTTCTCCACTAAAACCTGAGTATATAGAGTTTTGAACAACATGTTAACCTTGGTATTTCTTGTCTGTCTCTCAACTGTGCTCTTTTGCCTGAAAATTTGTGTCTGTTGTGCTTTCAATGGTGGTCATGGTGGAATTACAGGAGCAGTATGCACTTGTCCCACTGACAGTGGTGTGGATGGTAGTGATGGGGGCTGGAGAAGCAGACACTGCAAAGAGAGGGGGGATTTCTAATGTATCCCTGTCATTTACCCTGTTTTTATTCTGTTGACACAAGGGTGCGTTCTTAAAGCTGCATCATGCTGAAGTCTAGAGAGCCAACTGTCATGGGAATGAGAGGGCTTTCACACAAAGTCAGGAACGAAAAAGAACCAACTTTTGAGTGCATGTGAAGTTCATAACTGAGAACTGCACGGGCCACAGGGATAGAGAAGGGAGGTTGTACACGCAGAGGAAGAAAGGAAGGGTTAGCCCCTTTGCAAGCCATCTTTTCTCTTTCCTGTTTTCTTTTAAAGGAAAGAATTTTCAGTTTATTCAAGCACTGCCTAGGTCATCTGAATGCTATCTCATGACCATCACTGGCAGCCTACAGTCCTCGACATCTGTAACTCACTTTGGTTCTCATTTTACTTTTAAATTCGTTTTTAAAGAAAAGCAATTTCTGCTGTGAAATGTCAGCTCTCTCTCAGAGCACATAAGCTTTGAGGTAAAGCTGAAACATCGTCACATTCAGCCTCACATCCAGAGGAGTTAATAAACAGTGATTGTTCTGCAATGTTCTTCCTGTGGTGTGTCACCGTTTTATATTCTTAAGCTGCTGTTTAGCTGGAGCTTTGCTAACACCTGGAGTTACTGGTGAACTTAGCTCAGCTATCCACAGGAAACATGCCATACACGATCTAGTAAAGATGGGGTCATTTCAGCCGTTAACCATATTCCTGAAGTGAGTTCTTGGTATCTTAAAATAACCTCTCCTCAGAGCCATAAATCAAGGGGGAAGGACTGCATCAAACTCTTGCAGCCAAACTAAGAGTGAATTATACTAAGAGGCTGTCCATAACCCAGTCACACTTTCTTCGTTGACTCATATGATTGACACCAGAAGCTGCAGTTCCTCACTGAACTCTTTACCTAGGTCCTTGCAATATTCCTATCATTCTTATCCCTGAGCCTCTGTTTAGTAACAGGTAGTGGCGACATGAAACCTACTTATCATCATCTGTCTCTAGTAAAGAAGGGACAGGCCTGACCAAAGAACTGGTACTTTGAATCTCCTGGAGGGGAAGGAAGGGACACAAGAGACATAACAGAGCTGATGAAACTTGAGGACACTGGTGCAGGCTTTTCCTGTGAAAGGAAAGACTTCATAACTGACTCTGCATATGGAACCCAGATTTTACAAAAGCTGGGTTCCCTTCTTAAGAAGAAAGACAGAAACCAGATTTACTATCTGTTCAGCAGACTTTATATCAACATGCCATGCTGATACCAAATAGCTTTAGATGGGTTTAGGTGTGGTCCTGTTTGAAGGCTCATGGTGAAGCTCCTAACAAGCTTGTTTAGTCATCCAAGTGCCAGAGACTGGAAGAGATTTAAACTATTATACATGAGATAGTAGCACATGCAACACAGCTAAAATTAATTTTACCCCCTCCGGTATAATTTGAATTTACTAAATTTTTATTTTTTTTTTTTAACAGAAGCTTATAAAAAATTAATCACATAAACCTGTGTAATCAAAGCAAGGAAGAACATGTCAGATCTCACAAAAACTCTGTGTTGGGAAACCAGACTCCCAGACTCACTCTGTAGGCTTGAGGAACAAGCCTTTTAACACATCTACCCCAGACTGAGTTTACTGAGGACCAGGCCATTCCTTTATGATGCAGTGGAGTATGCAGTGTGTACAAATTTAGGCACAATTTCTCAAGAGCATGTATTGAAGGAGGCATAAAAAAGAAATACTTGACATAAAGTAGCAGAATCTATGAAGGCTGGTCACTCATGAATTTATGTCTTGTGATAAAGTTTGCTATGTGAATAATTATCTAATCAGAAAGTGAACCAAGTCATGTTGTAATTCTTCCATCAATGGAAGCATAAAGAAAAGCACTGCCTCCTATATTAGTCTGTCTACATTCACAAAGTAAGTATACATTTAATATCATTGACATCCTGTCCTCATTTTTAAGTGAAATTGAAATTGGGCAAGTAGTTCAGAAGTTTTGTTGGAGGAGGGGTGGAATGGACAGACAGAATTGTTTCAGCCTTTTTTCCTTAAGGAAGCCAGTTTTAAGAAACAGGCAACCAGCATAGTTTCCCTCTTGGTAATATCACAACAACGAAGTGTATCTGTTTTGTGTTATATAAACAAAGACAGTACTTTGGGGTCAAAAAACTCTGGAAGAGACATTAAGATATCTTGCAAACTGCCTATCTATTCAGTGTTGAAGATGAAGGTCCTGCAGGTGGCTCGTTACATTAGACCTCCCTCAATTAAAAAAGATACTGAAAGCAAATTGCATAGTGTTCACGTCAGGTGAGGGTAAGAAGAAGCAAAAAGCAAAAAGACCCCTAAGGCAGGCCAGGTGGAGAAATCCTGGCTGCTACTTCCCCATTGTTTCATATCCTACACTTCTGGGGAGGAAAACAGGCAGCATTAATAAGGTAAGATCACAGTACTTCAGGAACTTTCCCTGCTTTTTGCAGCTTGACCAGCATCTGGTAAAAAAAAAAAAAAAAAAAAAAGAAAGAAAAGATAATGAAATACTGTAGAAGTGGGAATATTTTGCCCTTGGCAGCAGTGAAGAAACCCATATAACTTATCTAATATGTCAGCAGATTGTTAGCAACAGACATGACCCCAGTTGGGTGGGTACTGCGTCTATGCAGAAGTATAATGGTACAGAGAAGAACATAATGAGAACCAGGCTGAGCTGCAGCATGGCTCACATGGAGAAAGGCTTTCTTTCCAATCACTGTGATGTGTCAAGGAAGTGGAGCCTTTTGTGAGCAGCATCGCTAGTGTTCCCTCTGAGGGACACTGCTGAAATGGCTAACAGACCTGAACCAGAGCTCTAAAGGATGAAAAAGACACTATTATATCATCTGAAACCTTCCCATGCGACTGATGGGAAGGCTTGACTCGCTTTCTGGTTTCAAATGGAGCTTTAGAGCATTTGGGAACCGAATCTGCTGTTTCTTTTCCTCCTCACAGAAGTCCTCAGAGCTTTGCAGAGCAGCAAATTGCTGTAATATAGCAAGTAAGAAGAGTGAGCAGAAAAGTAAAGACGGCTTTGGACAGCTAGCCTGTTTATTAAAGTACTGCTTGCAGGGCTGGGGAAACTGCAGGAAAAGCTCCAGGGAAGCAGTTACCAGTTCATCATCATATGACACACATCTCTGACATGTAACACGCTACTGCCCTGCTGCTCTCTTCCCCCCTCCCCCTCAGTTCTCGTCCATGGCTAAGCATATGAAAGACTTGACACTGTGGCCATTTGTCTACATTTGTGAACTAAAAGCAGTAGATTTTGTCAAAGTTCATTAGTGCTGGTTCATTAGTGGGCCCTGTGCAGTCCATTGCATTGTTGAAGTGCCCGCTAGTAGAAGCAGCATGAAAAAAAAAGATGATCAGAGCTCTAAGTTGAACAGACATTGGGTACTGCCCATACTTTTTCCTCCAACCTCTTCAACCTCTTTTTCAACCAACAGCTTCAACCAGCAGAGGAAGGCAACAAAGCACCATGCATAACTGTAAAATTTCAGGGCAATGTACACACAATTCTTTTAATGACTCATTAATGCAGATTCACAGGGAGATGATGCCGGTGTTAGCCAGCACATGCCTCTGAACTCTGCTGGAAGGAAATGTAAGCTTTATGGTTGAGCAATAGTATTAGGCAGGTAATTGTATAACAAGGGCAGCAGGGTAAATACTGTTCATGAGCCATGAGTATCCATCTGAAGAAAAAAAATCATAAAGCACTTTATCTTGCTACTTGTACAAATATTTTTTTTTTTTTAACATGGTGAGATTCTTCCTTATGTGTGAGTATAGCAGAAATATGTATCACCTGGACTAGCTAATGCAAAAGCTAATGGTGTTTTGCAGAGTATATTCAAATACTGAATAATAGTGTGCCTTCTAGAAAGCAGCCATCCAGGAGCAGAAAGCAGTGCCCAAGAAGCTCATGAGAGAAGGACTTCGTGTTTCCAGCATCCCCAGAATACAGTGAAATTCAGATGAGCTTGGACCACACAAATGGTCACTGCAGAATACTGTAGCTGTCGATTCTCTTTTCTTTCTCAGGAGCTGCAGAGAGATCTGTGGGGAAGCGTTTTGGTTGTTTCTTAACAGCAGCTGCCCGTGCTCTGCAGGTAAGCTGCAAAAGCCAGAAGACAAGGCTGGCAGCCTGTAAGAACACACCATGCCAAGGACAAGGGGAGATAACAAAAAGGCACTCTAGCAAAACAGCTACATTATGCCTCAGCACTCTCCAGAGAAAGTGTGCCACCAAGTGTCTATTCAAACACAAGCTGCTAAAAGCACCAAGCATCTGATTTCAGTTCATTAATACGTGGAGAATCTGCATGAAGGAAGCAGAGAGTACTCATCTGAATACTAGTGAGATGCAGTTTCATTGGCAAGCATGATGGCATTGCTTCTGTATCACTCATTGTATCAGAGGAATCATTCTTTTTAACCCATCTTTGATACTTAAGGAAACAAAGAGCTCAGCTGCAGAGTCCCAGTTCCTGGGCATTTCTGCCGAGGTGCAGTGATGTTCCTAGGGACCCCATGCTTAGCTCAAGCTACAGTTACCAGTGCTTCTGCATTAAGAGTAATAAGTAATGATGAAAAGGCCTTTTATCACACTTTTCAGTGGTACAACTCAAGTGCTTTGCAAATAAGTGTATTATTGTGACAGGTAGGAAAGAAGAACTACACAAATTGTTTCAGCTTTGTCCTCCAAACTACCAGAAGGTAAATGCTATGGTAGGAAACACATGCATGTCTCCTGAGACTCAGCCCAGCACTATATCAAATAGAAAACATCCATGCTCCTTTTTGGTATATAAACAAAGGAGCCACCTGAATACAGATGCTTGGACTGGTAATGAAATTCTTCTGCCATGCCAGGAATCCACATCCAGAGATGCAGCTGTCAGTCTCCTGTCAGAAACAAGCAGCCTGAGGTACCTTGCAGGAGCAAAGCCTCTCTCATGGCTGTTTGGCAGTCCCTACAGAAGGAACAGAGTTTCTGTCTGACAGGACAGTCGTGTCAACGAAACCAAGGCATACAGCACTTCGGCTACAGAAAGAAGGAAAAAAAAAAAAAAAAAGGGGCCATCTAGGCTATGATCTCTACAGAAACCAGTGCCCAGGGACTTGTTGCAACATGTCACCATCATGAAGACCCAGCAGATGCACTGATAAAACTGTGGCAGTGGTGGGGGTGGGTTTTTTTCTTTACATATTATATTCATGCAGCCCCTATACAAATGTTTCTTTACCTCCATGCAAAAGCCCATTATGTCTGAGTAGTTTATTCCTTTTTCCTTCCAGAAATAAGCCATGCCAGTATAAAACATACCTTATGTTCAAAAACAAAATGAAAATTCAGAATTGCTAGCATGCCACATATATTCTGCAGCCCACAGCAGAAAAGTTCCAGGACACGTTTAAAGTAGCTTTTATTTCATCTCATTTGCTTTGCTTCCAAAGTAAATTCAGCAAAATCAGATTAAGGACTTTTAAACTCTGAATTAGGAGTTTGACTTAGGAATTTAAATGGAGTTTAATCATAAAATATACACTTTTAGTTCATTTGGCTTGTTTTTTCTGTATGTCCCTGTATAGACAAGCTATTAGACTGCACAAGCTTTGATGGTCGTCTTCATTCACAGAATGAATGCAACAGGATCTTAATTTCAGCTCAAGCTGTTAGCCTCTATCCAGACACTATGGCAAAATTAACAGTAATCACAAAGTTTTACTGCTACTTACTTTGTCTTGCAGATTGTAGGAGATAGATGCATGTTTTGGTTCATAAAGCAAAAAAAAAAAAAAAGATACATGGAGTCTTTCAACCAGCACAATTCTCTGAGATTAGGAGACTGTCATTCAGCTTTCATCTCTCATTTTTCCCTTTGCTCATTTTTCCATCTAAACAAGTAGTAGTATTAAATCGAGAAGATTAGCAACAAGATCAACACACACACACACACACCCCCCGAAGTTTTGTAAGGAAAGAAACATCCTGCAATGGCTTGCAAAGCACATGGTCATAAGCACGCTGCAACTGTAGATATGGGTGTGCAAGTAGATGTTGCAGCTCAGCCTCCCATTGCTCAAACAAGCGATTCAGCTAGGGCTACCTGTTCTCAGGCTCATTCAGTATTATGTTAGGGAGAGAAGTCTCGTTGTATCAGATCTGACAGGCATGTGTTCCCGAGGAAGTGGAGGGGAAGCCCTCCGTTCATATGACTAATTAGACAGGCTTCACGCTGGGTTGCTCTTTTTTGATGCTGATCCCTGTACTAATTGTCAGTTTGTTCCTTGGGAAAGCAAGGTTGAGTTCAAATGCTGCAGCGCCTTGTTCCCCGTTAGCTTTCCTGACCTTAAACTGATGCGAATTGACAAGGAACAGACTGGGAGAGAGGGAGCGTGGTGCATTCCGCTTGCGGAGAGCACATTTTGGAGTTGCAGGAAGAAAAGCAGGAGCACAATTAACAGGGAGCAGTTAGATAAAACGGGTGGTCGTACCCCTGAAGCAACAGCATGAAGAGTTTGAGGAGGAATAGGCAACATGATCAATAAGCAGCCACTTCTAGCTGAGATTCTGCAGCTCCCTTAGGAAAGTGTAGATGGTTTAATTTTTAACCAGATCTCTGTTCAGATTTTTTTCCTCTGCTTTTCTTCTGGATAGATCTGCAACAATTTAAGACCAAGCTACCGCAGCTGAGCCAGGCTCATTTCCCACCAGCTGCCTTTTTTTTTTTTTGCTGAGGCTGTTTTAGCTCTGGTCAGGCTTTCATGGTAAGAGGAGGGGGGCAGGGAAGAAAGGGGGAGCATTTAATCAAATCTGACATTCAGGAGCTCAATCCTGCAAGGTACTGAGCTCATTGACCTCAGTCCAGCAAAACAATATACATAGGACTTCAAAGGGGATACTCACATGCTTAAAGTTAAGCAGATGTCTAAGTGGTGCATTGGATTTGGGCCAGAGAAAGCAGGGCCTTCCAAAAAGCTAAGGCGCTCCGGCGTGCTCAGGTCTGCAAACTGCTACCTTTATCGACTCAGCTCTCAGTGTAGCTCCAGAGCAGGTGTTACAATTATAGTAGGGTCTAAGATGAAAGGGGCCCAAGGGCTTGGCTGCAAAGGCAGGAGAAAACTGGCAGTTTTCTGGGCCATGGTCCCCATTCTGGTCCTGGCAAAATAAATGCTCTCTTATGCAATTTCTGATTTAGCATGAAATAAGGCAGCCAAATGCTCCATTCCCCTCTAAAGTCCTAAAATTCTAATTTACAGTCGAGGCATGACAGCTCTGCAAAAGAGGGAAGAAATATTTCAAATTTTGTTCGTTGGGCTTTTTTCCCTTTCTTTCTGATGCTTTTAATTTTAGTAAAAGTTCAGGAATGCAAAGCTATAGCTTTCTGATTTCAGAGGAAGACAGCTTGGAAATCACTGTGTGTATATAAGCATCCTCAGAACCTGACTTGAGAAAGTTGGTGTTGTGCAACATTAGCTATCAGAGTTTCCTCCACACTGTGCATAGACACCTGAGGGAAACAGGAGAGTTTTCAGCCAAGTGAGGACTCTCTTGGTCTGATTTCAGACACTACGGTCTCAGGAGGATTTCAACTATCCAACATGTCTTGGAGGCAATGAGCAAACAAGACCTGACTCTGATGTTAACAGCAAGAAGAAAAGAAACCCCAAGCAATGATCTCTACTGGAAAAAGTAGTGATTTTTGTCCAACATCCTTCAGTGAAATATGTTCTACATAGGTACATATGCACACACCTATATATCTTCCAGTTCTTAATTTGCTGCCCAGTAGCATTTAGACAACTGGAAAGCTTATTTCTGGACACAGCACAGATAGTATTTCTGTCCCCCTTAAAGCATGGAAGTATAAGCTTGTGGGAGGGATCCAGTTAGAATGTTACAACCTCCAAAGAAATTAATTCTGCAGAAGTTCAACTGGCTGGACAAGAACTAAGCAATTATTGAAGATCTATGAAATTCCAGCCTTTGAAATGTCTTTGAGATACGCTAAGAACATGTACTAATCGGTATAGTATGCTAAACGTCAGCTTTCTGATAAAAGTCCCTACTAAATTACAAGGGGTTTAGGGCTCACTCATAATGTGATTTTTAAATTTCCTTTCAAGATATGACATTTAAAAAATTTTCTGGTTAGGATATGCTTCCTTTTTCAGTGAGACTGTCCAAGTAAGGAAGAGAGAGCATGCACTCCACAAACAGGTGGGAGAAGACGGTGAAAGGAGAGAGAGTCCAGACAAGCAAAGCACTGTCACGGGTCCAACCCAATTTAAAATCTGTGATATAGATAGAAGCTAATGTATATTAAAACAAACCCCAACCTTTCTTAATAATTCTTTAAAACAATTCAAAAGAATTTTTCATTGCTGTTTTAATAGCCTACCAGTGTGGGTAAGAGAGTGGCTGCTCCAGCCCTGCTCTCTTGTGACCCCTCAAGAGAAAAATGTCATCTTGGTCTTTCAACATTTGGGGGTTCAAAGGCTGGCTCTTTCAAACCTGCTACAAGTGTATATATTATATATATAACAGACCATGCAATCTTTCTCCTGCTACCATCTCTAGCTCTGGTGTCTGGTCTGGAACAAAAGGAATAGCACAAGCGAAAATTCACCTCAGGCGCCTTTCTCTCATGACACTGGAAGTAACAAAACATCCTTGCTCTCATACTTTGACAGCACAGGGTTTCTATTTTAGCACATGAGAAGAAAAACAGCTTCGTTGTCACTGACTGCATCTGTAGTAGGCCCTATTTTCATTTAAATGATGGGTTTTCAACCTTCCGTGGTCTAGACTTTGTCTAAATAGAGGAATATTATCTCATCAACACCTTCCTCCACATTCACATCAGCCCAGGCTTGCAAGAGACGTTCCTGCAGAACTTTATCAATAGCTGTATTAGCAATATATTTCAGAAAACTCTTTAAAGAAAATTAATAGGGGTATAAGAGAGAGGTCACAAAGTGTCATGTCTGATGTACCCATTCCCTCTGAGCATGCAGTCTTTCAAAACTAAAGCAGCAGGCTCCCGTGCGCAGCCATGACCTCTGTCCCTACATGTCCTCAGAAAGTGCTTGCTAATGAAAGAGGGGACTTGCAGAATGCTAGAAGGCACTGTCTTATGTCAAGTCTGCATTCAGATTGAAGACCTTATTCCAAATCCTGTCTAGAAAGCCCTTACAAAGCCTTGAATCAGGTGTGTATCTTAGACCTTCAACTTTTCCTTTTAAATTCAGAAAACTAAGAAAAGCCATTATTTTGTAACAGTTTTAAGAGTCAGTGGTAATCTCCTATTAATCTGTGAAAGAACCACTTCTCTGCATCCTATTCCCTTTTGTTTGGATAATGTTCCAACAGCATGTGTTGAGTAGTATGGCTAACTTGAGTGCAGCCACAATCGTGTGGTTGTAAAAGCTCCTGTTGCATCAAGTGATCAGAAACACTGGATGCTGATATCCTCCTGTTCTAGAGTTTGTACATCTGTAATAACAGCTCTCCATTGCCAGAGTTCAAGATAACAGTTACAATAAAAACACCAGAGTATAGATGGCATGGTATCTTTCCCCCCCTCTTCTTCCTCTTTCACATACCTGAAACAAAACAAAGCAAGGGGAAATAAAGTGTAGTTATGACACACCTTTGAGAAGAACAGTTTAAGTCCCATCATTAGGGCTTCATCAGAACACACACAACAATCAAGGTTTCCTGGAGATCACTGTGGAGGGAATCTATTTCAAGTCATGCATGTGCTATGTAGACCATCTAAGGCACAAAAGAACAGCAGGATACCTTTGCTGCAGTTCGAGGTCATTTGCAAATGTCTGTTGAAATGAGTCTCATGAAAACAGAGCTCTTGATAATGCAGAGGTCATCATCAACAATAATTATTCCACAATAACAAGCTTAGCTGCAACAATAGGAACAGAGCATCGGGGCAGTAGAGTCTCCAACCTGCAATTTTCAACTTCAGCCTCCCTATTCAGAGTGGAAACAGCAGTGTGTGTGGCATGCCCTCTGACTGATGTACAAGGTCACTGAAAGCAAAAGTGTAGCACTTGGTGAAATAAAAGTTTAGACTAAACACTGGGTGATATTGTCAGGACTTGACCATGTGAAGGAAGCTTTCATCACCAAATCACATTTTACCAGATGTTCATGAGTACACACCCTCAAACTCACAACCTCTTGTCTATTAGGAGGAAATTCATGCCATTTTCATTTGTTCATTAGAATAGGGTCCTTTTTGGACTAGGTTTATAGAAACATTTCAACGTATAATAGCTCCCATTGTAGACAGCTGGGAGTGAACACTTGAAAACCTAGTCATCAGATATCATCACCGTTGGAGAGAGAGGAAGAAGCTAGGAGAGCTCACTAAACACAGTGCTACCAACGATGTTATTCAAAGGTTGCCACAATACTAAATGAGTAAGGTGAGGAAAGAGAGTTGGAAGGATTGAGGGGACTTTGGGGTAGATGGTGATAAAAGGTCATAGTTCTGAGGGAAGGAACAGAAAACTCTGGGTGGGAGAAGTCTGGGAATGGGGAAAGAACTTGAAGAATGAGAGTGATGTGCTAGAAAAGCATCAGAGAACTTAGAAGCACTGGGGGTACTTGAACTCTAGGACAGGAGGGTTGAGAAGTAGATTATGAGTTCCTATCACCCAGATTCTCACGCTAAATCAGGAGGAGATGGGATTATCTTTAGCTAGAGATAAGCAGACCCTCATTAGGAGTCCAGGACACACAGAACTCCATCTAGTTTTTTTCTTGCACTGGACTACCAGGACATTCTCCCTCTCTAACAAGCTGGAAGTATTCTAGCCTTTCCAGCTTCTCTTAGCCATAGATTAGATGTGTCAGAATTTCCTAAACAGTTTCAGGTATCTTTCATGTTGTGCTCTGTCTCGTAAAAAAACTTCTTCCCATTATCCAAGAAGTTCTAACATATCATCATTTACCAGTCTGAGATGATGCATGTGTTTCAATTATAGCAAAACAACAGTTTGCAAAAAAATGAAACAAATAACCATTTCCCCCTTGACCCCAACTGGTCTTAACTAATACTCAAAGAAAACCAACATGTTATGGTGTTCACAACAAACACCCCTGCCTTGACCCTGATAATTGGAAAGTGCAATCTGGGTTGTGAGTATATCTCTATGCTTAGATCCTTTCAAAATGGTGTAAAAGCAGTGAGTAGACTCTTTGTATGTGAATGTCTACAAAGAACATTTCCTAAAAGTTAACATTTCTTTTAACAAAGGGATCTCAATGAAAGTTTGACAATTTCATATTAAGGAATAATGAATTAATCCTGAAAACAGTGATGGTTATCACTAAATTTTTTTTTTTTTTTTTGAGATTTTGTTTAGCTTTCTGCTTGTTTGTTTCTTTTGGCCCTCACACTCCGCTAGCACAAACAACTCCTGGGGCATTGGAAAAGCCAGTCTCCATTTCCTACTTTGATACACTTAAGGCCCTAAAGATCTTCTGAACATCTCCATGGAGGAAAAGGCAAAGTAGTTCATCAAAGTACAAAACCACTTATTGTAAAGGTGATTTCTGCCATCCTTACATTGTAAAGAATAGCTTAAACTAAGTGTGAGAACCAATTTTTTTAACTTTAAAACCCCCCTTTTTAAACCCTTAGAAATGGTTTTCAGATGCTGGTGACAAAGCAAGTGCTGATGAACTCTCATTTTCACCTGATCCCATCCCTTGCAGTCTCAAGGAGCCATCCCACAGCCCCAGGCCCATCCTGGGGCTCACTGATCTCACCCATTGCAACTAGTTGAGGAAAGGGGATTAACATGATCTGTGCTAACTAACAGCTGTGGGTTAATTTAAGCCATGACTGGCTTTGGAAAGGGTTCTGGGGCAGGTGGAGGGACACCTAGTGCAGAGATAGCAGAGGAGGATCAGAGAGGTAGAGCTTTGTTCACTGTTCACCTTTAAACCCAGCACCACAGTGTTATGAGAGACATGACAATTGGTCCAACCAAGCTCTTGAAAAAGACTTTATTTGAGCTACAACTCACCATGTACCTCCTGAATGTGTTGCTGCCCCACAGAAGTACCAGGTGGAAAATATGTGTTCATTCAATATCATTTATGATGGGGACCAAGTAAGGAACAAGTGAAATAATTTGCATAGAGGTAGCTAAGATATTTCACCTTTGTAAGTTCAAAAACTTAGTTTCATTAGTTTTCATAGATTTTTTTCCCCCAAAGATAAAGCACTGGGAGCTAACTTACTTACTTCTATGATCTACGATAGCTTAACTTTCAGCCTTAGTTAGTCAGACCTCTCATGGATATAAAGTAGTATCTTAAGGCAAATGACACTGTCTCCATCACAAAATTGTCTTATTTTTCACAAGTGTGAAACGTTAATACAAAAATAAGTTTCAAAAAAAGCGTAAGGTAGAAGAGCACAGCATCAACAGAAAACTGAGTAAAATAATAAGTGGCATTGGAGACAAACCAGACAAAATTTAATTGAAAAACTACTGTCACAATTTGACTTTAAGCATATATAAAGACAGGTAAAACTAAGTCCTATTAAACTACTCATCGGAGATGCATCAGAAAAAGTTTTCTCAATAAAACAGGAATTTTAAATAATATTTAAGAACAATGTGCCTAAAAATATGGGATGTCACAGCTAAAACAAGTGGGTGATGGTATTTACTTCTCACAAAACAATCGAAGAGACACCTGATGAAATTACCCTGCAGCAAGCTTAGAAGTAAAGGAAGTACTTTTCCATACACATAGTTAAAGTCTATGACTTAGTGCCAAGGAAGGCTGTGAAGGCCAGGAGTATAAAGAGAGGTTCAGAGATGAATTAGGCAAATCTGTAGAGGATAAATCCATCAGTGCATATTCAAGAAACAACAGTACTTAAATCACTGATGTTTGTAAGTTGGGAAAATATGCCAGAAAAAGGATCCCTCTCTATTTGTCCAGGCAGCTTGTAGCAGAACAGCTAACCGAGTATTGGCCTATATTGATCTTCGGGTCTGTTTCACTGTAGCAGTACTTATGCTTATGGGAGTAAGAAAAAAAAATAAATCTTTTATACCCCTTATTCACCAACATATTTTTTCCATTTTATCCCCACCTAGCTGTTTAAACGTGATGCTATAAAAGCCTGTTATTAGTGTCCTACTGCCTATATTAATAATTACTAAATGCACAAAAAACAGGTATAAAACTGATTGTAAGCAGAGCCATCATCATAATGTTTAAAATTAGGCATATATTATAATTTTATAGCATATCAGTTCAGCCGCAGTCCTTTAAAGTTTGCCATTATCTCTTTTAATACTCTAGTTTGAAAGTAATCCTAATAGTAGTTTTATGTTTTAAATTTAAATTAAGACTTAGCAACTAAAAAAAACTCAGATCAAACCCAAAGAGTAACCTCTTTTTAAAATTATCTTCAGCAGCATTTCTTTCACCCAAAAACATACCCCAAAAAATATACAAAGAAGGAATGTGGGAGATGAGTAGGTTGGATGAGACCAACACCCTGACTAGAAAACAAGCACCTCAAATGGTGCATGACTTTATCATTATAATACAATTAGAGTTCTAACTCCAAGGTCCAGAAAATTGATTATTTTCCAGTTAATGACAATTCTTTCCTAAACCTCCATGCTGCACTCAGTTCAATTTAATTAACTGGAGACTATGTTAAAACATACAGCATCAACTTGAGTCTTAAACATTTCTCAGGAGCACTAGACAGCCTGTTAACCACAGCTGTAGAAAGTATAACATCATTGCTTGCAAGCAGTTTGTGTGATAAAAGGACAGTTTTAGAAAGGGAGAATCAACATAGCACCAGCTTGAAAAAACAGCATAGCAAGGAAGGGTTACCTGCATATAACTGTCCTTGAGATGCTCTGTGTGTACACTTGGCATTGCAGCAGTATCTGGTACCTGTTGCATACAAGAGGCGTGAATGTAGAAGTAGATGACTGCTCACAGTAAAGTTAGATATTTCACTGAGTTATTAGTACTACACTCCCCCCACCCTTCCCTGTTATTCCAGTAATCTCCTTGCTTCTCCATTCACCAGTGCAAGCTCCAACAAGCAAGTGGTGGTTTTCCATCACCCTTCCCTCTTTGGTACCACTAATCCCACAGGCAACACAAACGTTTCTCAGACCTCTGGATAAACAGGAGCAAAACAGGCCACTCACTAACCAGGAAATAGTCACATCACTCAACTGCTTTACTCTTCCATGTTGATTTTAGCAAGGTCAACACCTGCCCAAGTGTACCTAGAAAGAAACCAGAAACACCTGAGAGCTCTGAGTAGATTCCTCACTCTGGATATGCTCTCCTATGCAGGGAGGTATGCCTTTATATACAGGTGTGGTAGCTCCATGCCTGGTGGAGGGATGCTAGGTACTGATTTTAAGCTCTGTGTAGGTGCTATTTGTGAATGGTGGCAGACAGCTTTACCATGTTCACTTATCCAGAAGAGCTGAAGCAGTATGCAGCAGTTCTTCTGTATATTCATTAGTGGTGGAGAAGAAACCTTTGTGCCACCTAGAACTGGATGACTTGAATGGCAAACTGTGGTCTAGATTGAGACCACCCAATGGATTTTGCTTGCTGAAACCCTCACCAGTAGTGCCTGCATCTTGGTAGAAATGGAGAATGTGTTTCTCATAGCTTTCCTGCTGTCTTAGGAGGCTGTTGTGAAGCCATCACATACAATGACCAGTGGCCTAGGACCTGAGTACTTCTTCTGGCTGACCATAGCTCAGTAAAACTGCCTGGAAGACTTCAGTAAACATTAATTTAGTAGCTGTGTCCTCAAGCTTTACCTTTCAGGAGTTAAACATCCCCAGAGATAAGAAGTTATTTTGTAATCGCCACAAACAACGAATTTATATAACCCAATATGCTACGTGACACCTTCTTAGCAACCAGTTCAGCATCAGCTGTTCTCACTTCATTAAATTAAAGCCTTTTAAAGGCCTGTCTAGACCTGGCTAAGAAAGGTATTTCTCATTCTTTCTACCCTATGCTTCCTCAGATGTTTTTGTGTTTTAACAAAAAGTCTCCACTAATAACATCAGTGAATTTTTGAAAATAAATAATAATTTAAAAAATCTGTTTGGGAAATGAGAAGCCCACAAAACTGAACTAACCAAAGCACTGCACATCAGCATCCATTACTTTGAAAAGACATTTTCAAAGCAGATACTTTTTTTGCAGTAGTTGGTTTTATTATGCTACCAACTCTAGATCAGCACATAGAACAATACATAGTTTAATTAAAATTTGAACAGCATTTGGGGTGGGATTAGTGCATTAGAAGATTAGGCACATCCCTCTTAGTGGGGACAATATCCACTCCTCTCTACCATGGCATCACTTGCTGCTTGTTTTCTTTAAGACAGCCAGTTACTGTTAGAGAGAGAAATAAGAGATTTCAGAGAAAAACAAAATCAAGGCCTTGATAAACTGACAGTGATTTCTTCCTTTATGGTAAACAAGTTCTTCTGTTCTCTCAGAGTGGTATCCAAAACCTGCTGAAGGTTATGGAGCCTCCCTATTGATTTAAATGGGCTTTAGGTCTTCTCTAATTCCCTCCTCACAGTTTTATCTTATTTCTAAAAGGCCAGATGCTGGGTCCATATCTGCTCAAATCTATATTTTGCTAATGGAGCTCAGGTTTCCATAGAAAGAAATGTAACCGAGTTCCTCTAATACCCATTGCTGGGTGACTCTAAAGGAGAGACTTAGTCCATCCTGTGGTGGAGAGATAAGAATCATATTTTAAACCAACCTACTTTAAATGAAATTAGATAGCTGTCAGTGTTAATTGAGGACACTTGTCTGTGGAACCAAAAAATCTGACTTTATTTCTTCCTTCTAAAAGAGCTGCACTTATTTCACCTCTCCAAATGGTGAGATAGGGATGACCTCCCAGGAAACTGAGGAGATAGACGTTTGTGCAAGCTGCTTTTAGGGAGAGAGGGAATCTTCTCTAAGTTTCTGTATAATTTGTGTTTCACTCACCCTTAGATAAAATGACAAATAATGTATACTTGGACATTTTAATAATGACTTTTGGCTGTTTGTGAGTGATGAAGTATCTTACCTGTCGTATCCAAATTCAAAAAAGATAATTATAGATAGGGCATGCGAAAAAAATGCTGCAGCTGAGTGCCCTGTGCCACAAACGATCTCATGCACGTGACATGGCATTTAACATGCTGGACAATAGTCTGGGCTGAAGCAAGGTCACAGAGCAGCAAAAGGGCTGTTCTGTGGTTTTATCTATAGGTGGTATTATAGACCACTGTATTCTTTGATGTCCTTTCTTTAAAACATCATTCAGATTAATAGAGAAATAAATCCAAATGAAACAAATATGGAAGAAAACAGTTAAGTTTTGCCCCAAATTTATAATTTCCTTCAAAATACCCGTCCTTTAAAAAGAATAATAATCTAACAACCTTTTGTGTTGCTGCATTTATTTCCAGAAGGTTATTTCTCTCAGTTAGCACAAAGTCCTTTGCCAGTGTTTGATATTCAGTGTCTGAACTGTACTAATTTGGCAATCTTTGTAGGAGGAGATACTAGACTTTATCAGACCAACAAATGTAAGTGGAAGAAATTATAAGCTTCTGGGTTAATTTGTTCAGACAAGCCACACGGTATCATCTCTGCTTATTAGAACAATGAATGCAAGCATCTCTAGCTTTTCCTAAAGGGATTTTCCCTTTAGTCATGTCAAAGTCTAAATTGCCTCCTTTGAATTGCCTCCTAAATTGCCTCCTTTGAATATGCATACCAGTAAAACTCTATCACTCAAAAATTTGCAAGAAGCTATTCGGAAAACACCTAACATGGCAGGAGAGAATTCACTCAGAGAAACTCACCAAAGCATAAAATCTCTTTTTGCACTCACTGTGTCTGATGAAAGCTGCAGAGTCTAATTGCTGAGATACTACATGCAAATTGTCTCATCTGCTATCCTTAAGACTGCAAAAATCATCCCCAGCAAAATGTTTTCCTCTTAGTTTGGAGCTTATCCCTTTTTGCTTGAGCTAGCTAGTGAAATGCATCCTTCCATATGTGTTGCACTCTAGCTGGCGGAGCTAACTCTGAAGCAGTGGTCCAAATGCTGCAGCTGTCGTGCTAGGAAAGTTCAGAACTTTTTATACAGCTGTTAATTAAAATAATACCTTCACTAGCTGCTAAAGTATATCCCTTTAAACATATCAAAACAGATCAAGAGTCAAAGGTTTATATGATGATCAAAACTGAATGGCCAAATTGTCTACAACTAAACAGAGGTATAAATTAACCTGGGTACAAGCAAAAAATTCAGTGAAAGAGAAATAAACCCTGAATGATGTCTTTCCATTATATTTAAAGGAGTCAAACCCATTTTGTCCACTGATACTTTGGGGAACAGGAGAACTGCATTTTGTTTTCACACATGGAATGAAATGCAGAATGTGCTCCATAAAGGATGAATACTCAGGGGAGTTCTTCATTTTCCAGCGTGGTGTCTGCTTTTTCCTGTGTTTTTCCCACCTCTTCTTGTCCACCCCCAGTGCTTTTATTCAGAAAAACACAGCATGAATAAATAAGACCACCAATAAGAATGTGAAGTATTAGTGAAGGAATCTTGTCATATTTCTTTACTGCGGCCACATATAGAACTTGATTAAAAACTAATACACAGCACATTACACATTAGACTTTATTAACACCCTCCTCCCACTTTTAGTTTTTCCATTTGATTTTCTCAATTCCAGGCTTTTATCACCAGAGTGGTTTGATAAAAGTCTGGCTTACTTGTGTGACACTGCAAAAAGGATTGTACTCTCAAAAACATTCTCACCATTTCTCAAGTATCCAATTTTTGTCTCACTTGTACTGAAGAATACTTGCCCCTTGGGGTGTTTTCAACTCCACTTGAGTGCTGCAGTTTTTACATTTATACGCTTATTCCAACTATGTCATTAAGTTAATATTTAATGGATGGCATTTTCCCCTACCTGACTGGGGTTAAGGTTAGATGAAGTCCTGCCTGAGCACCACCGATGAACACTGAAGTTGTTCCTATTGATTGCTATCACTGAGGAACATGAATACCTGAATGATTTATAGTACTGAGAGTACTCTCCAGGGTTTAGGACTGCAAACACCTGTCCACAACTTTAAAGGGTGAATGTATCCATGCTAGGGCCCTGGGTGGATTGCTCCATCCTGGCGGTCTGGCCCTGAGAAGCCTCCGCAGGTCTCCTCTTCCCTCCTGAGCTGCCCAGAGGCTCAGGATCCCAGCCCTGGTCTCTGCCTGAGCTACGCCACTGGTATGTTCATGCTTGGACTCATACATCCCTGTCTCCGACTCCTGGACTAGAAGTCCTGTCTTGGCTGTGGATCTGCCTCATCACCATGAACTCATCTAGTGACTTGGGCTCTTGGCTCAGCCTGGTGACCATCCCCAGACTTGCTGTGTTTGTTGTGCTTGGATACCATGAGACAGACCCCAAAAGGTTTATTAATTAAGGGCTTAGAGGTATTTTTTAGAATAAGAAACGAGCCATGGCACTCATCCTGTGCTTTGTGGAGAGGATTTCTGCAAGCGCGAATCTCTAGCCCATCTGGAGATCCAAATTCTGATAAGCAAAGAAGAGCATGGAAATATTTCAAGACTTAGCTGTATTATAAGAAATCTTCAGTTTGGCTTCATCTAGGACCTTCAGATGGAACACTTGAGGGGGGGAAAAACTCCTCTTTCCTCCTCAGAATATTTGGGGTTGACTAATTTCTATCAGATCAGAAAAAAATGCTGAGCAAGGCACTAGTGGGGAGAAGTCTTTGCCAAGAAAAATGCTTGTGCCACAAAAGGCAATGTTTTCATGAAAAAGAAGATATTTATAAAAACATGTGATTGTTTTGTGGCAAATGAGTACCAGTTTCAAAACCTGCATTAAACTTTCCTATTCTTTGTTTTTCTTGTCGTTTCTTCTGTTGCTGGTAGATAAACCATTTGCTGCTGGTTACAGTTTTCACACAGGCTAAACTAACCTGACTCTGTTTGGAATATGAAAAAAGCCCATTTGGACCCAAGAGGACCATTTTCATAAAAGCTCAGGCAAGTACTGAAACTGGTGACTGCAACGGCAGCAGGAAATGACTGTCAGGGAGAAGACCACCATTTTATCTCTTTCCATTAAGACCTTCTGGGTTTTGGAGAACAGACTGCCAGTGGGGTGTCCCTTTTCCCTTCTTTTTCCTGCCCTCTACCTTCTCTCTTCCTCTCCATCGCAGAATGATGAGGCTCTGACAGGAGTATCCCTGTGGCCTGGCTCCCGTCCTTGCTGGGTATGGGAAGCAGCCAAAGGGGATTAAGGGAGAGAGAGAACCATGCTAAGGCACAGGCTGAGTTAGCTCAGATTGGTGCCTGTTGGTGGCTCCAGCCTGATGCCCAGAGCCAGTCTTGGAGAAAGGAGGAGGAGAGCAACATGCAAAAACCAGGAGACACAGACATGAGTGACCCACATTTTCTACCAGCACTGAATTTTGTGGGGTTTTGAACCTGAAGTGCTTTACAGCACTGCTGCATTAAGAGCGGCAGGATGAGGAGACTTCAATTCATCAAAGCCACAAAACAAATCCTGACTTAAGCCATCAGATTTCACATGAAAAAAAAAAAAAAGAGAAAACAGAAGCCAAAAACGTTCAATAAAACCACAGAGACAATAAATCAGCCCAGTTTCATGCAGAAAAGTTACCTTTGAAACATCCTCTGACAAACCTGCTGAGAGCTTCAGGTCCATAATGAAACCCGAAACCTGTGGGCTTGTGTTTTGGCTGTTAACTCAGCACAAGTAAGGGAAAGAACTACCCCCACAACTCGAGGAAAAAAAAACCTTAAAACATCTCTGCCGCTTCTTTCTTCCCTAGGCATTCCTGTATTCTGGTGCCTCCAGGAGGAGACGAACCCGGCAGATTCATTGGGAACTGGTGGAAGAGAGATGCTGCCTAGGTTTCTGAGAGCTTTTGGGTCAGGCTTTGGTGCTCTGTGCCTGAGATGATGCCCAGCCCTAGAAATGAGAGGAGTGGTACCCTCTAACACCCAGTCCTTAACTATCAGCACACACAGGCAAAGCACGGGGAGCATTTCCCCACAGCTCCTCAGTAAGTGATACAGGGATTTCCTCTTCAGACACATTCAACACCATTTCTACTTCTTTTCCATCTACTTATTACTATTCTTATGGCGGAGAGTTTAGCAAGCCAAGAGAAAGTGCCAAAATCGCTACTTTCCTAGGGACAGTGGGTAAAGGGCAAGACTGCCCTGAAATTAGCAGATAAGAGTAGACCTTAACTGAAGCTTTTATCGGTTGTTTGTGTTCACCGAGGCCAGATGATTTTCAAGGAGCCGCTTAGAGATTTAAAGCGCTGATGTGACAGGAACTCTTTGATTTTAATGTTCCTGCCCTCTTCTTGCAGCCAGTGTTTATGTAAACTTGAGAAAAACTGCCACTACTGTTCATCTCCCTCATTTTTCAACCTTAATGGTAATTACATTCCACGCATGACAGGAGACTCAGCATTGCATTCAAGACTGGGGCTGTAACACTGCCTTTGACATGCCATTACTATGCATTAAGTCCCAGTTTCAGAGAGGGGGAAAAATAACATGTTGCAAAAGTGTGGGCTTAATGAGCATTGCAAAAACATATTGCTGATGTGTGTAAGAGGTTTCAATGAAACACTGTGGCTTGAAGTTTCCAGCGGCATCCAACTGATGGAGACACGACAACCCTATTGGAATTTAATCAAAGCAAAGCTTCCAGTTTCCCTGGGCTTGTTTGAAATCCCAGCCTATAAGCCTTACATTTAAAGGGTTGTAGATTTTCTTCCTGATCTTCTGGAAGACAGCAAGGCAGTCCTCTACGTGCGTAAGGGGGTTATGAGGTGGGAGACACGTGTAATGTGGGCGTGTGTCTATATAGTTCTGCCCAACCAAATGATCCTTGTTTCTAAGCCTTTCTTTCTGCATAAGTACCTCAAGTTTTATACCTAATGCTTTTGTGTCAAAGCTTCCTTTAGTACTATTTTTTCAATCTTTTTTAGGGACAAAATTTCTGTTTGTCTGTGCAAGATCCCCACTATACCCTTTTTTGCTCTTGGCTTTTCTCTCTCAGCTGATAAGCACTCTTTTTTCTCTGTGCCTTGGAAAAATCCCATGCTACCAAATGTTTGTTACATCTGCCCAGTCCTGCTTGAACTACAAATCTTAACAAAGGTTGCCTTTTGTTTACTGTAATGAGAAAAGTGGTTATTTTAACGTGATGCTTACTTAGCAAGGAATTCCCTCCCTCTCCTTGATTTCATCTGCTTGAGGCTTGCTGTTCCACATACGATCTGGTCAGCTGATAGTGTGAAGGGAGGAAAAATAAGTAACGGTTGATAGTTTTCTCCTCCAGATACAATGCTGTCTGCATGGCCACCTGACTGATGGACGCATATATCACATTTCTGAGAAAACAAAGCAAGCTGCATCGTTAACAAACTCTTACAAGATACAGCTTATGACTGCTTTCTGTGTGACATGCAGTTAGAGCATTGCAATGTACACGACCATCATCTGAGACATCTCATAGCTGCGAGCAACAGGCAGCAGAGCACAGAGAAGACATTTCAGTCTGGAAGCAAAGTTCATCCTCAAGCTCCCAAATATCATTACCCATCTGAACCGTGCTCCTCCCAGCCACAGGCTAAAATAAATGGACCACAGTGAGTGATTTCAAGCAAGTCTTGACATAAAAGCATCTTTGAGTCACAGTTTCAACTCTGAAACAAAGCCAACTGCTCTGGGCAAGGATTATTTCTGTAGCACTTCAGTTTCAGCCTTGGCTCCAAGCTCCTGGAGAGGAAAAACGTGATTTTACCTTGAGCAGCAGCCAGGTTATTCCCCCACCCCCAGCTCACACGGACTCTCCTGCCAGCAGCCCCTCCAGGACAAGCCCCCAGCTGCTTCGACAGCCCCAGGCGTTGCACATCACCTCTTCCCCTCACAGTCCCTACCCTCGCCTTGCTCAGGCAGACTCCAGCTGAGGCCAGGCCAGGCTGGTGGTCACAGCACAGAGGTCTGCTCTTAGTTAATCATCTGCTGGGCTGATTTACCTACTTGCAAGGGTCAGTAGTTGCAGGTGTTGGCAAAGGAGTACTGTGGGGCATCGAGGGGATCATGCCAGCCAGCTGTGCCAGGGTGGCCAGCTGGTACTCCAGCCCACATCACTTGGAAGCAGCAAGGTGCCACAACTTCTCAAACAGGTAGGCAGCTTCAAGATTATAGTAGTTTTAAAACTACCTCTGTTGAACAAGCAACGTTTTCTCTCCATCCTGGAGAACAAAATATACGTGTGTATGTAACAGGCCAAAAGCTGCATCTGTTACTCTGCAAATGCAGATTCTCTAGAGAGGAGAAATACAAAAAGAAGAAAATAATTCACCTGTGTGTTTGATCTAGTCTATGCTGAGAGGAAACAACTCGGCAGTATCCTCCTTCTAATGGAAATGGACTGTACACTGATTATACTAGTTTTCATTTTTTAAATTACAGATTAGATTTTTAAATTCCACACCACTTGCAAAGACCTTTTTAAAGGCCTTTTTCAGGGTTTTATGTCATGGCCCTTACAGAACTTGCTTTAGATGACACAGACAAAAAAATAAAAGAAAAAGAAAAGAAAAAAACTTAAACCCCAATCGATTGTTCTGGTAATGGAAATGGAAACCCTGCTTGTCCTTATTATCATGAGCCTTATTACCCTTGTCATCACCACCACCATTATGCCATGAGGCTTTTATTCTCCAGGCATTGTAAGGAGGTTCAGCGGCAGAAGGGGCAAGCACCCAAATCTCTTCCTGCTCAGAGCTGCAGAGCCACGCTCCCATCTGTCAGTCCTTCCTTTAAGTGGAGCTTTATCTTCTCTGCCTAACGACTTACACTTTATTGTATCTGTCTCACAGTAATGCCCCAAGTTCTCTGCTAAAATCAGGGATCCTCTCCAATTACAGTTTGTGCATACTTACATAAAAAATAGTCCTTGCATCACAGAACTTGCAATTTAAACCATTGGGGCTTTCCAGGCTGGATCCCTGGTCTCTCGTGATGTACAGAGACTGGCCTATGAAGCAGGGTATGCAGGGCACTGAGCAGTAACAAACCAGTAAGTTTCACTTGAAATATTCACTTTCACCATCCTATTCAGGAAAAATGATTACCCTGAAGTAGTACACAGAAGACCAGATTTCCTATAGATGCAGAGGGTCAAATTCCATTATTCAGCATAGATGCAAGTCCAGGTCAGCTCTAGCAACATAAATAGAAATTACCAGATTTTTAGGAGGATTAGTGAGAGCAGGGTATAGCCCACAGCAAATACTTTTAAAAAATGTCATGTTAGTGGCTTTTCTGCAGGCAGAAAAAACACACAAAAAGCAGGTAAGGGAATTGTAGAGGGGCATGTCGGTAACCTCATAATTTCAGTAGAATTATGCAACTGTGATTGTGTATTTCTGTAGACTAAGATGGAATAATAGACATTTTTCTCCTGAGTGACATACAACAAACTGGAATTGGAGTGATTGTGCAGGAAGTATAAGGCATGACTGTGGCAATAGGATTAGACCAAAATATTTCCCCTCATCTAGAAATCCTGGCAATATGAACAGTCCCCTCAGGTTCTCCAAATGATGTTTTGCACCAAGATCTATAGATTTAATAGAGAAAAACTCCTCAAAAAGTTTATTTCAGAAACAGTTTTTTTCCAGCCTGGGGAATATCAGTGCTACTGATACTAAAATGCTGCGGGACACAAGTCTCCAAGCGAACACCACATCTCTTGAAGGTTCTGGAATGGGCTCCCATAAAACATACCACTTTCCTAATATATCCCCAAAACACCTGAGTCCAGATCTCCCTATGGTATCGATCCTTGGGTGCCTCCAGTGCACATGGAAAAGAGCACTACTATTTTTTGTGGGAGAGCTGCCGGCAAAGGACCTCTGCCTTCTCCAGGGTGGAGCAGTGGGGTCAGGCAGGGCACTGCCATCACCCAGCCACTGTCATTTCAGGACCAGAGCTGGCACCTCTGCCTCATGCTGTGCTGTGCCACAGGGACTGTGCCCACTGCTGAGCACCGCTGCAAGGATGCTGTGTTGCAAAGTAGAAATGTACTTGAAGGCCTTTGAAGAGAAGGCTGTAGAAGCAGAGGGAGTTGAACCTTTATTTGAGCTCTGTGCTTGTGTTCTGGGCTCCAGATCCTTACTTCATCTTCAGCTGGCAACCAGACCATCTAGAAACTCTCACATCTCTCTCCCCTCTTTGCCTTGTGCACCACTCAGTCTAATTAGCTGTTCCTATTATTGCTACCTTTCTCCCATGATTGCCTTGTTCACTCCTAACAATGAGGAATTCGACTCCCTGGCAGTTATCAGCTAATTGGGGCTGAATAAGGTCACTGGCTAGGCATTATCCTGACCAAACCAAAATGTGCATTGACATTCAGTGCAAACATTATCCTCTGTTTGAAATATCCCAGCTTTAACCAGAAGCATGCTTTCCAAATTTGGCTGAAGCTGCTCTGCAAAAGCTCTGCTGTGGTTCTGTCAGATCCATGGGGATAAGCTGCAAGAAAGAGCCCACAGATGGAAACGGTGCTCTACGTACTGTGTAAGCAAGTTTTCTGGCAGCCTTATTCTCCGAGGCATCCAGTGGAGTGACTGTGGTTGAAAGTAGGATCATCAGTGGGCACAGTAATCACAGAAATGAACTTCTGCATTCAGTGAATCTCACACGGCTACACATCACAAGAGTGGTCCCAGAGAGTCTTGTTTCATGTTGGGAGTTGATGTTTCTTTTCCACAGTCTGTTTGACCAGGTTGCAAACCCTTGCTTTCAAGCATTCATTTGATTCCTGAGTGGCTGTCCTCTTTAACCTTTTTGGCATCCTGCTTTTATTTGCTAATGGTCTGTTTACACCATCAAAGTTTTGTTGATATGAGTATTTGAGACATGTCTATTAATCATCCTAATGCCCATATTCATTTGCCTGTTCGTGCATCACCATACCTTTTTTGTTATTCTTGATTCACTTTATAAATCGTTCAGTCATTCAATTAGAAAACTGAAATAATACCTTGTGACTGAGGTGCCAGTCAGACAGCATGCTTAAGTCACAAAGTGGCTTGCTAAGAGATCTGATGGACAAGAAGGCATGAAGTCTGATATGAGAAGAAAACATCTTTGTAATTCATGGAGTATCAGTTTTCCTGCTGTTGGGAAGCAAGACCCACAACATGGGCAGGTGTCTGCTATGGTTACGTTCTCTGGGAGGCAATCTGGGTGTCCTGTGTGGATTGTTTTGAGGACGGGTGAAGCATTAGCTGGTGCAAGGCGGGCAGGGAGGAGTCTTTCACCTTGTAGATCCACAGTGCAACTCCTAGGACAGTTGCAGCAGTGGCTTCACCGTCTAAGGAGGACAGCTCTTAACCACGAGAGTGGCCAGTCACCTAGGAGCCAAAACCAGGTCCTATTCATAAAAGACCAGGATTTAGCCTTTGGTGAAACGGTAAATTCTGTCAATGATATACAAATAAGAGCTGGAATTGCCTTTGGCTTTTGGGATTAAAGGCTTTTCTCCTCATAGCACCATTTTCATTTAACAAGGATGTCAGATTCTCAGGGCTGATACCTTCATACACCCAAGGGAGTCTGTAGTTTTCCTGGCCAGTACTACTTAATATAGGTGAATAATAAGGAGTACCTGAGTAAAAAACCTTGTTGAGCTGGGGGCTGAGTGATAGAAGGATATACCTGCAGCTCAGGCCGGTTGTACAGTCAGCAAACAGTGGAGTGTAAATAATAGAGAGGATGCTCCCTCCCTTCAGCAGTAGAGGAAAAGGGGGGCACTCTTCTCTGCCAGAAAATCTTCATGTGCTGATCGTTGACACTCAGATTTTAGATCTTCTGACAGAAAGCAAAGACTTAACCAATCAAGAAGATTAACAGTGATGAGGTTGAGGTTTAGCTCTGATATGAAGTGATTTAACACTTGGCTGTGCAAGCACTGAACAAGAGAGTTTCCTTGTGCCTTCAACCAAGCAGAAAATCTCTGTGAAATTAACTAAAATAACGGTATCCTTTATGAGCTTTCATCCCCACATCATATGGTTTCAGCCGGATGAGGTTATTTCCATGCAGTACCCTGCACTTGGTGCACACGTGCGTACAGAGCAGTATGTCAACCGTCCACCTTTCGTACGCAGGAGGCCACTGTTTGGGCACTCACAAATTTCAACGGACTGAAATTTTCCAGGTCAAATTTCTAGTTCAGGATGATTCTTTAAGTTTCATTGACAGTCATGTAGAAAGTCTGCTTCAATTGAGAGGCAATTTAATTGAATGGGAGTTTATAACTTCAGTGTTCTTTAGCCTGGGCTTTCAGTGAATGAAAGTGACTTCAGGTTTACTTCAATGTCATTTACAATTCTTATTCATTCAAAAATGAAGAGGATGGTGATCCCTATCTGCCAGTTACCCTTTCACTAGCCTCCCTGCTTTCTCCGTTCCTGTTGCCTACACAAAATGAAATGTGCTTGCTTTTGTATCTAGAAGAAGTTGATTAAAAATATACCACGCTTCACTGAAATTCAGGAAGGGACATTCTGTCTTTCCACATTTTCCCTTTAATTCCATGGACTCGGCAATGATTATTTTTTGATTGTATGTGTTGCCTGAGAGCTGCCAGAAGCAGAGGTTGACCTGGGCAGTAGGGCTCCTTGCCATGGCCTGGTGGAACCAAAAAGCAAAGCTTTCAGCCGTAAAAAAGGATTGGGCAGTATGCTTGAAGATGTGTCTGTTAAATTAACTAATCAATACTACACACAATTTGTTACTTAATTCAATACATTCTTACTGTATTTCCTTTTTGGAATCCAGCATGTTACTAGCTCGGATTTAGGCTATATGGATACCTACTGTTTTTATTCCTTAGGAATAAGTTTGGCTATGCAACCTTATCAATTTCCTCTGGTAGTGCAGATGAGCTGCCTCATGCAGCTGTCATCTCCCTCTTGCCCAGTCGCAGGATAGAGTGACCCATTTCTTGCAGGACTGTTACGAAGTCTGGCCAAACATCTCTTATCAGCAAAGCATTGAGGGTAACACATTACATTATGCAAGAAGCCAGGAAGTGGGCTGGCTCTTCCTATACTACAAATATTTCGTGGAACAAAGATGACAAAACAATATAAAAACTATCTGGCTTTTAACAACTGAGACACTACTGTCATTATTCATTTCCCTCAGCATACACTTTTAACAAAAACCGCCATGTCCTGTCTTTTCACTAAGGCCACATTGGCCTCAATTAAAAAAAAAAAAGTCAAGATAAAAGGAATTATCGCGAGTATGTATTATTTTGTAAGGCAATGAGCATAACAGATATGAGAATCCAGTAGAGACAGGCATTACATGTCCTGCTACTGTCAGCAAATGTTTTTTATAAAAACAAAAACAAACTCAAACTCAGCTGAGTTCCTTCTTTCCTACCTGTTCTCAAGGGATATCCATTTGCTACAGAAAGTTGTTCCATTTCCATTTATTTCCATTTTGGCCACACACAGTTGCTCCCCATCTGCTGACACCACATTTGCCACACCATAATGATGCATTGATAAGCCAAGCTGAAGTTTGGGCAGGGGGCCAGGATGCCTTGCTCCATCCTGCCATCCCTCCCCTGCCAGCAGTGGGCTCTGGGCAAGATACATGGGTGTGATGTGACATCCCACCAGCCCCACAGCTCCTGTGGGAATGTGGTAGCAGTGGTTTGGACTCTCTGCTCGGGCCCTCACAGCATCAGGAGATGGTGTGTGAATTTAGGAATGGCTCATGTCCCTCTGATGACTACAATTGGAGCTGCAGCCTGGTCTTGGTGTCCTCTCCCTCCCCAAAACCCAGTTGGGCTGCTAAGCAATGTCACTGCCCTTTGCCACTGCTCACATCCCCTAGCAGCCAGTGGAGTCAGGAGATACTTGCCCCCATTTCATTCCGCCCGGCGAGCAGTGACCCCAGCAACTATCTTCCTTGCAGCACTGAGACTGCGGTTTGGCTCGCAGTGCCAAAAAGCTACAGTCCCCAGATGTCTTTCTCTGTTTACATTTCCCCCTATCAAGGCTTTTTTCTAACACCCCCAGTATCAGGGTCTGGGGGGGGCAGGGTGATGTCCTGGGACTACCTCAGATATCCATTTTCCAGCAGAAGGGCTGGGGCCTTTCGATGTTAGACAGCCCTGTAGGATGTGGAAGTGATTTTCTCTCTGAATGTGCTCTCCCCATGTCTCCGGTTCGATATCTCAAACTCAGCACCAAACTCTTTCCCTGATAACTGTAACTAATGGCTTTTGGGATCCAGGGGGATGTTTTGGAAAGGACAGAGCATAGTATCTCACCCGGTCACGGACCACAGAGAGTTTTAGTGATTCAGGGTTGGATCTCCTCCGGTCTGCACCCCCCGTGTGCTGCTTACACCCCTGCTAACACATCCCGTGAGGCTGAGCATACTGCCCTTTCTGAAGGAGGCCATGAGATAAGGGTGAAGAGGAGTGGGGGAAGAAGACAACCAAAAGGTGGTGGGTGGGAGAAGAGATGGAGGGAGATAGCGCCATTGCTCAGGTGTGAGAAGAGGACCCCTTGTGATTCCTTCTTCCTTTGTAGTCCAAGAGTTTCTTCTAATAAATTCAGTGAAAAGCCCTCTGCTCTAACGAGATCTCCCAAGAGATTAATTGGAAAACTACCTACTGACCCTTAGGACCCAAATGAGTCCGTGTGTCTGCACTGTAGCATCATACTTGGGGGTGACAGGGATGACTGGAAATCACGTAGGCACTTCTGAATTTACAGCCCATTTTCAAAAGTGATACAGGTTCTTGGAAACAGAGTTCAGCAAGAAAAAAAGTACCAGAAGAAAAACATCTGGGTAAATGACAACAATTCTGAAATTGGTATTAGTTTCTAAGTGGTTTAGAAAACAGAATACTAAATGTATATGTTTTGTTCTGACACTTTGGGCTACCTTTTCTTTGCTAAATTTAAACAAAACATATGAAAATGAAATGTCAGGTTTCAGGTTAACCTAAAAACACTCTGTTCACTAGTTCAATCCAAAGCATCTTTTCTCAGTTGTTCATTAGTCAGTAAACAACATAATTTTGTGCTGATACAGATTAAATCCTTTCTAAACCAAGAGACATAAAAACGCCCAAAATAATCATACATTCTTGCTGCTCAACTTAGAGCTGCCATGGAAGGTCGATGAACTTGGGCTTCCCCATCCTGCTGGTATTCTTGAATATTTAACACACATGACAATATTTCCTTACAGTTCCTGAGTTCCCAAATCCACAGTGACAATTTCAAATAAACTAGCTTCATTTGCAGAGGGCATGTGTGTCCCCTAAGTTACTGAAACTACCACTTAACCTTCTGGGCTACTGCAATACCTTGTCATCTTTGAAAAAAAAAGTCAAATCAAGTGTATTTAGGGTATATAGATGGCTTTCGAGACAGTTTTAAACACTGCCTTTAGGGCACGAAATTTCAAACTTTAATCCAACTTTAATATATTTGCTTACTCTGTGTGCTGAAATACGTTAGTGGAAAGGGGTTGAAAGAAGGTTGGTTCAAAGCAACTTGTCTTATTCTGTTACCTCCCCTCATCCACCAAGTTGGAATGAGGGTTTCAGTTTATAACAAGCTGCACGTGTTTTGATCAGCCAAAGATTTTCCACAGCCAGAAACTGCCTTCATCATTTACTGCATAAACTGTGGCTTGAGTTTGAAATTGAAACTCCTTGGCTAAAAACTGTTATAGATAGCACTCAGTTCACTGGGTGGAAGGTGTTACCATGTACAACCTGAACAACACTAAAGAGATTGATATCCTGTATTACAAATAGAATTATTTTAATGTAATGAGTTAATTTTATCTGGAAGATTCTTCTAGTATTTCAAACCGTAAAGGTTTTGTTGGAAGAGTAGAACATCGACACAACTGATTACAGTGTGAATATTTCCAAATAGTCCTAAATAAGATCTTATGCATCTTCAAATTTTTCAACCCAGCAACAAAAAGAAACAACTTTGCACCTCGAGAAACATATGGGCCATTTACAATTCAAAATATTTTCCTTGCCTTCCAGTATGACTGGAAGGAACGTAATAGCAGATTTGATTTTTTCTTTAAACCTGTTGAGAAATTGAATCAGCTCTGACATCTCTGCTTTTTTTTTCCAAAAAGAGAAATCTTTGAATAAATTTTTAATAAGATTGTAATTGACAAATCCATTGGAACATTAGTGAACATTTAAATACTAATTAGCTAAACCACTGCTAATCTCTCCTCAGCAGAGCTCACAGACACAAATGTCAATTAAACCTGAGTTTGTCCCCAAGGAAAGAAAGGTCAGAGGGTAGTGTTCAGTCAGCTGTGAGATTATGTTAACGCAGCGTTAGGAGTAATAATGTCTGGAAAAAAAAAAAGCTAAACTTTCTTTTACTTTTTTTTTTTTTAATAATTACATTAACTATAGTGTGGAGAGAGGAGAAACAAGAGAATTACAAGAAGTGAATGAACAACTGTTGCCTCTTTAGCAAAAAAACAACCATCAATCCTTTGCCTAAGGAGTTAGGAGGCAGCTCATTCCCTTCTTGCAACTAAATCATTGAGTATTTCAGGCAAACTCCTCTTTGTTTTCACCATGTTAAGATTTAGGTTTTTATTTACTCCTGAAATTGCTGTAAAGTGTTTACATTTGAGGGTTTTTTCTCCTCCTCTAACAGCTCCCCTCCTTTCCAAAACAAAAGCATACCTCAAGGCCTCACACTCCTCCATCCTTCCCAAGTCCCGTGGATCTATTTGCTGTGACTAGCAAATACAGGACAACAAAATAAGTGGTGTATGCTCACCACACTTTCCCAGCTTTCTTCCTTTCCATTTGCTTTTCAAAGCACTTTATTTCAGTTCTGCACTTAGGAGGCGGATGGTTTTGAGTACACAAACAACCCCATTAAAGTCAAGGGACTTCTCCTGCACTTCGAATTACACAGCTCCTTAAGTGCTTCAGTAGACTGAAGCCGTAACTCATTAGGACTGGCAGCACAGGGGTATGTTTAAGTATATGCTGCAATGTTTCTGCAGATCATTTATTTATGCTGTATTGATGGACTTCAGCACCTGTTTAAAGTTAAGCACTTGCTTCCTCAACAAGGGACTGAAATACCTTCTTTTTTAGTTATATCTAGCATCCCTTCTTCCCCACACAATCTTCCAAGGAAATGCTGCCATGGAGAGTAGCTCCCGAGACACAGAGTCTCAGAAGTGCAGCTCTACTGATAATGCAAAGTCAATCATTCCAAATGAGGAGGGAAAGCACGCGATAGATGATTCCTGACCCCAGCCGCTGTTGTGAGAAGTATGTTAATTAACAGCTCCCTCTTATCAGAATATGGTTCTTGTATCAGCCTGCTTTGTCAAAATCTTATGTTTTATAAAATTTGTGATAGAGTTTGAGCTGCCTACAGCATGGTAAAGTTGAAGTTAGAGTCAATATAGAGGCACGTGGAAATTGCAAACTGCTACAAGAAGTGTTTTGAAAAGCCAAACAAGCTGAAGTGACATAGCTTGGTGAGACCTAACGTGCAACATATGAATTCTCCCTGCTCTTGGAAAGCTTTAGCATTAGAGCCTCTTAACTGTGCTTAAAAAGAAAAAAAAAAAAAAGAACTCTTATAAACCATTCTTCCAAAAAACAAGATTAAAAAATCCCCAACATATCTTAAAAAAATTTTTTTAAATCTGTTCATGTACCATGCTAGTTATCAAGCTAAGTATAAGTTGATTTATTTAGGAGCTTTGGAGAAATCTCAGCAGAGAAAAATATTACAGCTTGCTGTCATAATTTCCTAAAATTTAAGTGTTCATAGATTTGTAATGCTCCAAGCTAGGAGGGGCCACTCTGTCATCCAGTCTGACCTGTTGTATATCACAGGTCATTACATTTCACCAAGTTACCTTTGCATCGAGTCCAATAAATTGTGTTTTGCGAAAGACTATCTCCAGAAAGGCATCTGTCTGGATGTAAAGACTTTAGGAGCCAAAGAATCCACCCTCCCCGCCCCCTAGTGTGTTCCAGTGATTAGGCTTACTCTAATAAAAACACGTGTTATTTTCAGCTTAATTTGTCCAGCTTCAGCTTCCAGCCACAGGTTCAGGTTATGCTTCGCTTCACTGGACTGTAAAGCCCTTTGGTGTTCAGGCTTCTCTTCCTGCAAAGACACCTCTCTGGAGGACCTTTATGGAGGATAAACATGCATAAGAAGCTCCAAGTCATTGCTCTCCAACCCTTGATTTTGTTTTACAGCTGTCTCTGTGCTCTCTGGGTATACACCTTACAAGCAGAACTTGCTGAACCTGCAGTGTTTCAGTATCATTCTCACCAGTCCCAACCACAGACGAGTTCAGAGCTCAGTAACATCTTTATTGATGCAGATGTTACTGGAGTATTATACTGCAATCCCCTGCTTTCCTTCTGGTCCAATATAACCAGTAGAGCCTTTTGTTTTCAACAATAGGGCCTTCTTCCTTGTAGATGAGGACTGTGGTTTTTATTCTAAGGTATACAAACTGGTATTTTAACTGTACCACTTCATTTCATCGGGCTATGCTTACCAAGTCATTCAGACCAGTTTATATCACTGCTCAGTCTTCCTGACTTTTACGATTCAGACCGTTTTTGTCTTATCTCCAGATTATGATTTTACTTCAACTCACAGATAAAGATGTTTAACTGCCAGGTCAAATACAAATTTCTGCTGAACCAAACCAGAAAAATCCACATTCAATTAAAATTCCTCATTTACCTACAGCTTCTTCAAGGTTTAGTCCACCTAATATATACCTTATTAACAATGCATAATGCTAATTTAGTTCTGATAAATGGAATACAGAAGGTAGTGTGATAGATACCTTACAAAATTGTATTACCTCTTTTAGCAATAAATTTCATAATTCCAGCAGAGGAGGACACCAGCTTTGATCTAAGGACTGATATTAATTCTGTTCCTGTCCTTGAATACTTCTTTAATAGATCCTTGCAGAAATCAGTTCATTATTTGGCTAAGCCTGATGTTTGCTTAACTGGTTTGTTACTCTTACTCTTTGTGGCTACCGACTGTCTATTTAATATGTAAATATTGGTAGTTTTACAGAGTGTCTCAGCTCTTCTGTGGTCTAAAATTCAGACAAGATGAGCCTAAACTCACATATTTATGGTCTGAAGATGCCTATTTTACAACCGCTTTAGCATGCAAAGAACCACATTCATGTGACCTTACTTAAGTAATTTATGGGGTTTTCACAAGAAAGGTCTTGAAACACGCTCTTTTAAAGCCACAGGAACCCAAACCAACGGACTTTGAAAGGAGTAAGGTGGTGCTGCATGGTTAGTACCAGTGTAGATTATCCTCGCTTGAGAACACTTACATCCTTCAGCCATTTTACATGAGAAACAGCCACTGAGTAAATGTGACTGCACTTGTTCCTGAAGATGCTACTTGAGCCTTGGAGTTTGTAGATCTAAAGAAACCCTAATAACTTTATCCCAAATAAATTAAATCCACTGTGGGGTATCTCCAGGCCAGGAAGACACGTGCACGTGCCAATATGTTTATTTTGCCATTTGTTCTGATGCTGGCAGCCCTGAGTGGTGGAGCTGTAGTGGACTTATCAGCTCTTCTCCCACTTGAATGCTGGCAGGGAGCGTGTCTGCATCCCCATCCCGTACAGCTGCCTGTCACCCCACGGTATCTTGTTGGGTTCCAGGCCTTTTCTTTACAATTATCACGTTCCACTTCCAGTCACCACCGGTCTGAGTCATGCTCGCCAAAACTGATAGAGTTGCAATTTTGACATGTTAAAATCATTACACAAGCAGAAATCTCCTTATCCCCAATGGCTTCCCCTCCAGCATGGACAATGTTGTCCAATAAAGCCTACATTTGCTCCAGAACTAAAATTATGCAAGATGTATTTTATACTGTGCGAGAAAGAATACAGCTGTAAGAGTTGCACAAAAATCCTGAATTTAGCTCTAATCTTCAGATAACCCCTGCTATGTAATTTGCTCAGCACCAGGGGAAATATCAAAAGATGCTTCCAAATAATATTTTCACATAAAAACTTGCTAAATGGCAGACCAAATCCTCAGCTAGCCTGCATCAGTGAAGCCGCGGAAGTTTATCTCACCAGGAATCTGGTTCAGCATGATGTACATAGAATTAATGTGGCTTTGCTTGCCACTAACAAGTAACGAAATAAAAATAAAATTCACAGGGCTATAGAAATGAGATTGGGGATTTACCTGAAGCATGCACTGATCTTTTAACTTGTGCAGAAACTGTGGCCTGAGATGATGGCCTCAGTGTGGAAACGTAGATTGATTAGATACCTAATCTGCAGCATGTCTTTCATCCCGGAGTGGTTTCCAAACATTATTGTCACAGCTTGCTTTCTCTGATAGCTCCCCTGGTATGTGATTACCCTGTTTCCTAGAAGCCTGGGCTACAGTTCAGCACGGCTGGTTACAAATGCGCGTTGGGGCCATCACTTCAGCATCAGGGCTAAAGTTGGAGCTCTTTTACATTTCCTAAGCACATACATTACTGGATCTGCAAACTTTTGGGGCTTTGTAAGCCAGGATGACCCAGAACACTGAGACTTCAAGCACCGGGAACTGTCACTTTCCCTGTCTGTGAGAAGTTTGGAGGAGGGGGAAGCGCAAGGAAGTTGATGCCCAAGGACCAGCAGTCTCTGCTGGACCCCTCCATGGGCAGTGGGGATGGGTGAGCTAGACTGCAAGCCCTGGGCTACTCCGGGCTCCCTCCATACTGCCTGGCACATCATATATAACAGATGCTAGCGTGGACACCACCAGACAGGTCTCTCCCCTCTGCAGTGAGCATCCTCATTATCAGCTGTGCTCTCCTTACAGCACAATCAATGTGTATTACATGACACAAGACAGACTAGGTGCCCAAAACAGGGCATGGGTTCTGCTTAGCTGGGCAGCATCCATATGCCTTTAATAACATAAATCAAGACACCTTGCAGATCCCAAACTTTTCATCCCAGACAGTAGTCCAGTGGAACCTAGACAGCACCAAGTATATTTTGAATATTTGCCCGATATGCTAGGAATGCATTAGCTTGGGGGTTTGTGTGAATGAAGCTGATTTTATAGTTGGAATTTGGACACTTGCCACCACTCCTTTCTTTCTGCTGTCCGTCCTTCCCCTCACTCCTGTTTGACCTTTGCTACTGCCCCCATTGATCCCTTCTGTGATGAGCCCTGGGCACCCAGCAATCAGCCCCACAGTCTCCAACCAAAGCCAGAGGAGCCCCCCTCCTTGATGAGACAGATGCTGGGCAAGGGCAGCTCCGGACCCTCCATCAGCTCCCCATGGTACCAGGGCCATGGACTGCCTTTTCTCTGCAGAGGGGACGAAGAACCACTGCTATGGGACCCACAGAAATCTCTTTTCGTGCATTATTACTGCGCTAGCAAGCTGCAGCCTGCAGCAGTTCCAAATCCTGGATAAAACTCCCTCCCTCCTCTGATTACTGCTAACTCATACTTTCCAGAGCTGATTTATCCCAGGCCTCATAAAAATGCTTCAGAGCAGCCAAAGCATGTTGCCTTCAGAGCACACCAGATTCCTTCCAGCACCAGGTATTTTAAAAAGATGTATCCTTGAGGAGGATGCCTCTCCCAGTCCAACCCCTACGTATAAAGGCTTCACACTTACCTTAAATCACACAGGGTGTCAGCTGGGCTGAACTATCATTACTACTGTTATTATTAACACTGGTAGTGTCAAGACTTGCTCATTCTAGTCCCTGCCTCTTGCTCTGAATGGGCAAAAAAGAAAGAGAGGGTAGGAGGAGGGAGGAAACAGCTGAGCTGCTCACAGGACCATGGCAGGAGAGAGGCAGCAGCTGGAGTAAAATGTTGGACTTCCTTAAATCTCTGCCCAGTACCCTGTGCATTTCGTCACTGACTTGCTCTATATCTCCACAGATGTCCTGCTCTTACTCTGCATCTACTTTCCAGGAGCCATAGGTGCTTCAGCGAGGTGCAAGTCACTCTAGGGGACTACAGTGCAGCTAGGCTGTCATTAGCCAAACCCATCTCTGATGACTAGATACGTTCACCTCAGTAGGCCAGGGGCAGGCAGAGGAGGTCACCTGCCCATGCTCAGCTAGGATGAGGATGCATTTACTCCTAAGATTGTGCCTCCAGCCCTGTGTTCTTCTTGGAAGCAATGATGCCAAAAAAATTGGGTTCACCACTCACCCCAACCAACTACTTTTACTCTGTCCATTACCAGACTGTTTTTAGGTGTTCTCTGTTTATTGTAACACACTAAAAAATGGACCATTGTCTTTCACTGGCATTACTCTACAGAAGAAAAACATACAGAGGTAGCAGTATGCTCAAGCAGAGCCAAGCAGCAGTAAAACATCACCCTGTTGCACCCCAGGGAAAGGGTCTACTAAGAGGCAGCAAGCTGACACTCACCCAGCTTCTCTGAATCCCCCCAAAACCTTGTCCTGTTCTTTCAAAGACTCCATATTTTGTCTGGAGAAACAGAGAGGACAAACAACCTTAAACGCTCCCACATGTAAACACGCTCCCATAACAATGAAAAATGGAATATACCCAGCAATCAAAGCCCTTGACTTTCTCTAACTTGGCTGGTGGGAAAACAGACAGGCGATGAAAGAAGAGTAGAATACAGACCCTTGGTTTTCTTGTTTCCTACAGCCCAACCAGCACATCCATTCCACCCCCGGCAGAGTAGTATCACGTATGCCTGCAACCATCATGCAAGAGGCTGTGCAGACACATAGGAGAGGACTAGTCTCTGCTCTGGCCATTTTATGAACTAAGTACAGTTTAGACATTAAAGTTACTTATTCCTATTATTGCACCTGCTTTTGAGGAGTAATGGAGATGTCCATGCCCTTTTGCTTCACTTTATATCATGTAGGCACATGTTAGTCTCACACAAATACAGCAATGCATACACTAATTTAAGTAGGAAGAGTCATCTACTTCAAAGGACATTAAATACAATCCTCTGAATATGATTAAAACCAGTGGGACTATTCAGTGGAATCTGGATAAAGCCCTGCTTTACGGGGTTTCTATGCTGACAGATCAGTCCAACTTCAGCAGTGCTTTTCTCCCTGAAACTGTAGATCCCCATCATTCTTGACACCAGGCAGGACACTATAGCAAACAATCAGATGTCTGCAGTGAACAACGTCTCTCCTTTGCCAAAAAAACATCCCACAGACTTAACATAATAAGTTATTGTCTTCTTAAAAAGCAGCACACACACTGATCACCCTCATTAAGGAAGCCGGACAATTTTCTCCTATAAAACTCCAGCCTTCATAAATGTTGTAACTGGTCCAAAGGGAGAAGTGGAGTAGTTTAGTAGCCAGAGGAAAAATTCACAGCTTCCCCATATGCTGTTGCTCAACTGGGGGAAAAATGAAAGGGGAGGGGGGAATTTGCAGTGTTGAGCTGCTTTTTTTCTTTTCTTTTTCTTGTTTTCCTTTTAAGAGCACCACTCTCGCTGTGGGGCAGTGGGTCACTGGAGGGATGGTTTTCTTCCCAGCAGCCAGACCGCATCCATCAGTTCAGCTTGCTTTCCAGGCTCGTGGCAAAACATCCTCAGCCAAGGCCCTCGGCGTTAAAAATTCACTGCCCCTAAAAATCTGCCAGGGCCCTCGCTTGGCAAGCTGCAACCTATATTATAAGGCTTTTTGGCTTAATATGCTTTTTAATTATTTTATATTTTTATTTTCTTGCCATGAGAGCAGGCAAGTGCTTAATGGGAATTGGTTCAATGGGGCTGTCTCTGAGAGTGAGTCGGATATGTTTGTTTATATTGAATGGCAATTTGCTTCCCTACATCTGCGAGAAGTACAGCTCTAAATAGGTGCATTAACAAATAACCTCCAAGCTACCTGGCAGCCCAAATTGTTTTCCCTGCTTTGTAATTTTACATGCATAAAGTAGACCACAGAGATGCTAGTTGGGGCCAGGTAGGGGATGAATAGGAGAAAAAATGAGCAGAGATGCAAAGCCAGAGCTTTTCAAGATAGGGTAAAACAGGGGAAAATGACCTTAAAACACCACCAGACAATTCCTCTAGCATTAAAGCCAGCAAAATGTTTGCTGGAGAATTGCACATGACCCTAATTAGCACAGCAAGTCCTGGAGGAAGGTTCATACATCTGTGGCAGTCAGGATCCAAACCACTTTGTCTACCTGCATCAAACCACAGCACAACCACGTGCCCACATAGTATGTATGGTGTGCACTGCAGGGTGAGCAGCTCCCTCGCTCAGGAGGGGACAGGAGCACGGGAGGTTCTTCAAGAGAGAGAGAGAGTTTCCTCAGGCCCAAGAGGATGGAGGGACCACACATTTTTAGGAAATGGTGTTTGCCAGTGGGCATCCACCAAGACTTTGGGTTACTGAGCACTCCAGCAGCAAGCTGTCTTTACAACACTCGAGCATAGACTGTGTCTTTCTCCCAGTGCTTTCCCAAAGGTTTCTGGTGAGACTCCAACCTAATAAATGTTATGGTGAAAGGACTGAACCCAAATTCCCACCACCATGTAATTCCAGAGTGTAACAGATGCTCTCGGGTAGTTTTTGTGGTGACCAAGGAAAATGAATGCACTGTTGAAAAGGTGGAGACAAGGGTTAACTTTTGATCCTTTGGCAACTAGAAAATTTGTGTATGGTGATTATTTAACATGGGATTAAAAGATATTCCTTGTTCTACCCTCATTCAGCTTGTTTTGGCTATCGCTGAGATATCACTGTATGACTAATTTTGTCATTTGAAGGAATGGATGCATGCTAGGATGCCAAGCCTTATTCTGAATTAAATCTACTAAAATCCATATAGAATAAAGATGTTCAGAGGGACATTATTTTACATTAATTCCATACAGGAACACCTGTACGCTGAGAAAGTTAGGGAGATCTTGAGCTATTTAAAAAAAAAAAAAAATCACACTAAAAAGCCAACATGTCCATAAGCAACAGCTGTTATTCTGCTTTTTTATACAGACAAAACAACCCAAATTATTTCTAAAAGTACTAAAAAGATCACCTGTTAAAAATGACCACCCTAATTTGTAATATAAACACATTATATCCCTTTTGCGCATAATACAGAAGTACACATCCATTCACTTCAGTTTAACCTTTCACTTGCTTCTTCAATCTCCTTCTTATTTCTTATGATTGCACTTCATTTAAATACATATATATATACACGTGTTAACTTCTGTTACAGTGGGAGCATAACCACTTTTTACTAAAATTTCACCATCTTCCTAACAGCAAGGGTTTCTGGGAGACAGTAGCAGCAGTTTTGCAAAACCACCTTGAAGTGTCCTAATGGTACCACTGCAGATCCATTTTATCCAGCAATTACATTGTGTTTCCTTCAGCTTTTTTAGTACACGTCCTGTTGGAGAAATAGATTGCCATTTACATTTGAATCCCTTTTACCGGTGGTTTTAAAGCAAAAACCTCAAACCAGAAAAGGATCAACACATACTCTACTTACCTGAGCCATACGAAAATTGCTGGCATTGCAATATCAGCAATAACCAGCAATTCTGTGTCCTTTTTCTTTACAGTGTTATTGTTGGTGCACAAAGACTGTTGGCTTTGAGACTAAACTTTGGCCAATAGGGTTTCCATCTCACATAATGATCTTCTGTTCCCTTTTTCCATATTTTTTGTTCTCTTCATTAACAACTAATCATGCCTGGTATCTGCAGTCTCTCAAGCACAGAAATACTTGTATTTTGGCACAAAGTCATGTACCTGGTTATTCCAGCTGGCATTTTCTGGATCTGAATGCATAAAACTTCTGAGGTCTGATGCTTTGCGGTTGCAATGGCAATCTAACATTGAAAATGCCCTATGGGGAACTTATGTCTTTTACTGTGTCTTTGTTTACTTGTTTATTGAACAGAATTGATTTAATTGTTAGCTATTCAGATTTATAAGTTACACTGATCTAAATAATTTCCTAGCCAAATGGCAGACAGAAACCCTGAGGCTCTGGGCTTTGGTGAGATTAAATCAGTTGTATATTAACGATGTTTTAAAGCATTTGATCAAAGTGCATTCAACAGACTACCCCAAAGACATCCAGCCCTCTTGCTCACCAGTCTGCTGCAGTTTTCTATGGGAGCAGTGGTCACATATATCTACGATAACTTAAAGTTGTCCACTAAGTGTAACCGTGTAAGCCTTTTGCATGAAGAGAACCTTGGTCTAAAAGTGGTAACTCCAAAGACTGGGCATATAAAGTGCTGGCAAAGCTACAGAGCTGCTTTATAGCTCACTTTAAGTTTCAGCATGACCAAATCAAGCCTTCTCTTACAGAATTACTCTTCAAAATATAAATCAGAACCTCAGCAAGTGTATTGCCTTTTTACTGTCTTCTTGCATCCCTCTGCTCCTTTCACATAACATCACATTTTTATCTGCTTTTTGCCAGCTTGCTATACAACTGCTTTCCCCAAACTGGGAAGGCATGTTCCACTGAAAAGCAGCTCTCCGAGGTGCAACTTTTCTGCTTTTACAGAAATTAGATCAGAAAAAGAAACCTGGGCAATGGCTTATCCCACTTTCCCTGGCCCAGTTTAAAATAAGTTAGACTTTTTGAAGAACTTCTAGGCATCAGTTTGTTTGTGGGTATTCTTTTCTTTCCCACAATGTGCACTCCCCCAATTCTTCTATTCCTACTACTATTTTAGTGGCAATGTGAATTTTTGCAATTTTGTACTAGGACCAGGGAACTAGAAGGAGAATTATCTTTAAATGCCTCTATCCAACTTTATAAAACTTGCTACAAAGACCTACTGCATTTACATTCACATGAAACAGGAGCAGCATCCCTGAAATGACAGAAAAAGCAAGGGAAAATCAGATGTATGGCATTAAATATTGACTGCAGTCATGTATATGTGTGTGTATACAAATCTGCCCAGCTAGAGCTTCTGTGGTATTTGAAAGGACAGTAAACCCTGAAGAGCTTGAATGTTCAGAGGGGAGCTTATCAGTTGTTGATGAGGCCCTGTCCAGCCTTACAGACAGACAGTTTCCTTCTGCACCAAGGCACTAGTTTGCTGTGGAGCCAGCAGAAAGGTGATAAGCTGCGGAGAAGATTTTTTAGGAGTCTTGCCTATCTTTCACACCAAGTGGCCAGAGCACATTTTCCACAGTTGCCACTTACAGATAGGCTGGCTGCTCTTGGATAAGGTCAAGAAAGAAATAGGAAAATGGGTTCCAGTTTGCTTCCTCTCACAGCCCCAGAGGACTCTGAGGTTAGGCCAGACTTTTTTCTTTTTTTTCCCCTTTTTAAATATATAAACCTCCCAGAGCTTATAACTGCACCAGACAAGGTAGCTCGGGAGTTGACTCAGAGCGAGAGACAGATTTCAGACTGGCTATCAGCAATTCCCTGTCTGCAACTGCCAGGCAGGAAAAGGCTGCAAGTTCTGCCAGTTGATAGCAAAAGCCTTGGTTAAACTGAGCAGCAGAACTTCTTCAACCCTCTCAGAGGAAAGAGGGTCTTGCAAAGTTCACCTTTTGCCAAACCCTGAGCGACTCTTTTTGGGTCAGGCACTGAGGTAAGGGTGATGCAGAGCAGGATGGGTTTGCTGCTTCACTGGAAAGCAGCACGCGATGTCCAACTCCGTGGCAGAGCAGCCTCATCCCTTGCTACCCAGGCTGCTTCTCTAGATACCGTGGGAAAGGCAAATATGGGTGGCTGAGGTTAAAATTCAGAGGAGATAACATTAGGGAACTCCATGGGGGGGCTTAAGCTGATGTCTGAGGTTGTTGTATCTTCATCTTTGAATCTTGCTCTGAATGTTTGACCCCCTTGCAATTGCTAGAAGTGTACCAGAGTGTTATCCTGGTCACTGCTTTCTAGGGTTGCAAACTTACACTTATAGGTTAAAATATTTAACCCTCAACTTCTAATGATAAGAGTCACCTCAAGTTACCTGCATATATTTTTGTTTAACACTCCCATTGGGATAATGCTATTAGTACATAACAATACACAATCACTATAAATCTGATGTCCTGTAGGACTGTGGTGGTATTGCATTGACCAGGCAATTTTCTTTTACAGCAGAAACTCTGCCAACTGCAACGTTGCATCAGCTCCTCTCAGCATCTAAGCGAGACATCCTTGTTATTGCCTTCCACCAAAGAGCCTCCCAACAGAAGAAAGAGATTCAAGCAAAAGGCTACACGATGCTTCAAAGGCTTAGCTCAATCTTTGCTGCTCTAAGGCATAAATTTCAAATAATAGAGTCCTGTGTTTGAGAGCTGCTGTGCCAGCCCTTTTGAGTATTGCCAGTATTTTGGGGTCAATGTGTTAATGAAGAAATGGCTGAAGGGGAAAAAAAGATTTTAAAAGTCTCATTCCCAGTTCAAACTATCTCTGGAGTCCAAGGCCTGCGTTTTCAAGCTGCCCATGTGCGGCTGTCTCTTCTGTTTCATGAAGGCATTGATATCTTCCACTTCTTGCCGGCACAAATCAAATGCCTCTCAGCCAAGCTCCTCTTCCTGCAAGCTACTGTGACAATTTTGTCCTGCTGATATGCAGAGGTTGTCCCCAAAATGTGTTCACACCTGGCTCATGCAGCGCCAGGCACAAGGCAGCCTCGATGAGTACCAGAAAGCAGCTTGCCTGCCTCTAACCTGCAAAGGGAGTGGAAAAGGGGCTTACTTTGAATTTCTTGTGGTTTCCACGTGGCCTTACAGCCCCAGATGGGGCTTCTCCCATCCATGCAAGTGCAGCAGGGCACTGTCAGCATCCTCTGTGGCTGGCACCCACTGCAGCCCCGGTGGGTTCACCCTGCAGCATGCCAGACACTTCACAGCCTCAGGCCTCTCCTTTGCAAAGCGATAATGCTTCTAATCAGCACCGAGACTTCCAAAAAGGGGAGCAGAGGGAGGATCAGGGGACACAGAGGTGGCTTGGCCAGGACCGCCCCACTCCTAGCAGTAATGAGGCACTGGGGCTGGAACAAGGAGAAACTGGGAGATAAGGGAGGGCAAGAGGGGAATATTTTGCTGACAGAAAATAAATATACTTGGGACTAACGTCTAGTGCCAGTGATATTTTAATCTCATTGGCAGGGAGCTGTTCTTCCAGGCAGGCAGAATTAATTTGGTGGTTTTGGTGTCCTCCCATGGGTGGATGGGCAGACAGAGGGACACGCTCCCTTGAACACACACCACCCTGGCACGGGGGGTGGAAAATATTCCCACACCTAGCAATCAAGAATTCATTAAAGAAAAATAAACTGGAGGCCTGATTTTCCCTTGGGGCAACTGTTATGTTGGTGTCACCAGTAACCGCAGTGAAGTGGCCCCTGGCCTGTGTCATGCAAAGAAGGGAAGAGCCAAGTCTGCAGACTCTCAGACCCCCAATCCTATCTAGCAGTGGCAATTAATGAGGCACCGCTATGGCTGAATTTCTCACTGCAAGACCACCTCCGTGACCCCTATGTCTGTCAGCAGCAACAGGAGCACTGACCTAGCCAAAACATTCTTGGTGCTACCAAGAAAGCTCAACACAGGGGTGTAAATCCATCGTTCAGAAGAGCCCAACACCAGAAGATGGTATTCCTGTTTTATGGTCTGCAACCAAAAAGGCACCATGTGCAGGATAGAAGAGATTTTTTTGCCTCTTTGCTCCTACAGATACTAAATGGAGTCACACACATGCACAAGGACATCCCTCGTAGAAGCATACATTTCACAAGGACATTGTACCATCACAGCCACAGCAGTGTTTTTCTACATCCCCATTTGCAAAACACTTGTTCCTTGCTATACCTTGATGTTGTCCTTGTGCAGCATTTCCCAGTGACGCAGAGATAAGAGATTGGCACCAGCTTCGCCTACAATAGACCCATAAACTCCTTCCCCAGCACAAAAACATGTTATCTTACAAGCCAGTTTTCTAACAGGGAGATTTTACTAATTCCTATCTTATACCTCATAATGAAATAGCTCAAAATATAGGACGTAGGAAAGAGGAAGCTTTTGACTGAACTCATAGTACTTTCTACAGTAAGTAATTTGATGATTATCAATTAAAAAAAGTAGTTGAATAAATTATTTGGGCAGGCTGTTTGTGATAGCTGCCTGAGTTAGACCTGGGACTATTAAATCATCTCAGTTCACCTGGGGTGATAAGAACAATTCAGACCACCTCTTCTACATAGGTGGATCAGTCTCAGTGCCTGCTGCTGGCACCCAGTTTAGTCTTTATGCCTAACAACTGCAACATTCACCCAGCACAGCTAGATGAATTCTTATTATGGATGGACAAGGAAGGAAATACATGATTTTGCTCTAGTTTGATTTCTGGAACATCAAAGGGTGATCCAAGGGAAGAAAAAAAATAATGTTCAGTTTACTCTTTGCAAGGTAGGGAAACTAGGCTTGGAGACATGCTACTTTAATCAACCAGATGATCAGGCCCAGTCAGCATGGGTTTATGAAAGGCAGTCCTGCTTGACAAACCTGATCTCCTTCTACGACAGGGTGACCTGCTTATTGGATGAGGGAAAGGCTGTGGATGTTGTCTACCTTGACTTCAGTAAGGCCTTTGACACCGTTTCCCACAGCATTCTCCTGGCAAAACTGGCCGCTCACAGCTTGGATGGGCACACGCTTTGCTGGGTAAAAAACTGGCTGGATGGCCGGGCCCAAAGAGTTGTGGTGAACTGAGTTAAATCCAGTTGGCAGCCGGTCATGAGTGGTGTCCCCAGGGCTCGGTTTTGGGGCCACTCCTGTTTAACATCTTCATTGATGATCTAGACAAGGGGATTGAGTGCACCCTCAATAAGTTTGCAGATGACACCCAGTTGGGTGGGAGTGTTGATTGGCTCAAGGGTAGGGAGGCTCTGCAGAGAGATCTGGACAGCCTGGAGCGATGGGCTGAGGCCAACTGTAGGAGTTTCAATAAGGCCAAATGCCGGGTGCTGCACTTGGGCCACAACAACCCCCAGCAGCGCTACAGGCTTGGGGAGGAGTGGCTGGAGAGCTGCCAGTCAGAGAAGGACCTGGGGGTGTTGATTGACAGCTGGCTGAACATGAGCCAGCAGTGTGCCCAGGTGGCCAAGAAGGCCAGTGGCATCCTGGCTTGTATCAGAAATGGTGTGGCCAGCAGGGACAGGGAAGGGATCTTACCCCTGTACTCGGCACTGGTGAGGCCGCACCTTGATTCCTGTGTTCAGTTTTGGGCCCCTCACTACAAAAAGGACATTGAATGACTCGAGCGTGTCCAGAGAAGGGCAACGAAGCTGGTGAAGGGTCTGGAGCACATGTCGTACGAGGAGCGGCTGAGGGAACTGGGGCTGTTTAGTCTGGAGAAGAGGAGGCTGAGGGGAGACCTCATCGCCCTCTACAACTACCTGAAAGGAGGGTGCAGAGAGCTGGGGATGAGTCTCTTTAGCCAAGTAACAAGCGACAGGACAAGAGGGAATGGCCTCAAGTTGTGCCAGGGAAGGTTTAGACTAGGTATTAGGAAGTATTTCTTTCCAGAAGGGGTTGTTGGGTGTTGGAATGGGCTGCCCAGGGAGGTGGTGGAGTCCCCATCCCTGGAGGGGTTTAAGAGTTGGGTTGACATAGCGCTGAGGGATATGGTGTAGTTGGGATCTGTCAGTGCTAGCTTAACAGTTGGACTAGATGATCTTCAAGGTCCTTTCCAACCTAGATGATTCTGTGATTCTGTGATTCTGTAATTTGTTAGTGTATTGCATGCTACTACTGAGAGCTTTGACTGTAAAGAGCCTCCAGTGTGGTCCAAAACAATAACAGGGTATTTGTCAGGCAGGAAGAAAATGCACAGAAGTTCATTATGCTGAGGGACACCAAAAACTGGAGAACAGACACTGGAAAAAACATATTACTGCAGCCTGGGAGCAGAGGTCTGCCAAATCCAGAGAGTGAAAAACAAAAGGGCTGTAACCTATACTGGATAATATCAGACTACAGCAAAAAGGTTGAAAGAAATAATCCCTTTCTACCACATGTTTATTGCCTGCCTTTGTTCAGACTTACAAGCCTGAAGGCTCATTTTTCCCTCTTGATTGCTAGTTTTGGGGATTTTTTGTCATCATTTTGTACAAGATGTTGCTTCTCTTCAAAGAGCTCACATAGACTTCAGTGAAGAATTAGGACACTGGTCACTCCAGGATAGGAAACACCAAACAAGTATACAAACAGGCGGAGAAAAAAACATCCCAAAAGAGACCAATCTAGCAAGAAACATGCACAGGCTTTCTTGTAAAATGTGACAATCAATATAACAAAAAGAAATTAAATTCCTGCCAACCCTCTGATAGACATGTGCATGCTGGGCCTGGATATTTCCTCCTCTTCCTCTCTGCCTTAAAAAGGAACATCATTTGAGCCAAACATGAAGCTAAGCCTGTCAAAGATTTACTGGCTTGCTGACAAAGTCAACCAGTTGCTGGCAGCACCATCATGGAGAGACTCAGCGAAGGCAGGAGCACAAGAGTTGCTCAAGAAAGCATCACTCAGACTGATGGGGGCTAACCATTGTGTATGTTTGCCTAAACTACCAGCTAATTGAGGTGGGAAATGATTTCTCAAGAAGACGAACACTCCTCCTGATCTTGATTAACTCCCTTTGTATTGTGGTTTACAGAAATATGTCAGCGTTCTCCATCAATCTGCCAGCAAGTCTTTTCTCTAACATATTTCAGCTTGCCACTTGGCCTTTCACTGCGGATAGGTGCTGCCAAAGCTGATATAGCTCCTGCATGACATCAAGGAGTAGCGCTACCTCTTCCCACTGGTGCTGACCTTCCCCATCACAATAAAAATGAAGCAAGTCAGCAGTTTAAAAAAAAAAAAAAAAAGGTGTCCTGGAGTAGTTGTAGTTGTGGTTTTGGAAGTGAATGCTTCTCAGGTGTCTTTTCAAATCCTCCCTAAGACTGAGAATAACTATAAAAAGTAAGTGTTGGGGATGATGCCATTGAAGAGTATTGGTGCTGCTTCGAATACATATCTATTGGTATCACTTTCCAAGTACAATTATAATATTTTAACTCTTAAAAATATTGTTTTTCTTGAAATCAATAGGGTTATGACATCTCAGTAGGGCAATTTTCATTGCAGTCAGGAAGAACTGAAGTTGCAAATGCAGGTTGGGAAACACCTGCAAGGGCAGCCTGATGGGAAAGAAAGTGGGGCTTACAGCTGACCATGACTACTCAGAAAGCCGCAACGCGTGCCTCTGTAGACTGTTTGGCACATCACTGTGCCCTCTCTACCCCTAATAGTGCTCCACTGGAGTACTGCATTAGGTATCAGGTGCAGTACTTCAGGCAAAAATAAAGATTTCTCAGCAAGATGCATTTACAGTTACAAAACAGCTTGAGGAAAGGAGAAAAGGGACCCAGGATGGGGAAAGTTGGGCTGAAAGTCATTCTCTTAAAACCCTCTTCTGCCTATAGACCCTTTCACCCATCCTCTTTTCCTAGGCTACCTTCCTCTTTCTGGACCACCATGTTCTTCTGCTACCGCAGGAGCAATCTGTATGGGGGCTAGCAGTCTGCTGCTAGAGGAGACTAGGGAGTCTAGAAGAGGGCATAAAGGGAGCAAGCGGAGACTAGAAAATATGCCTTTGAAGGAGAGGTCAAAAGAATCAAAATACCTGCTGTGTTAGTTTAAAGAGACATGGGGAAAGGATATTTAATTTGCTTATTGCCTATCAGAAATGACACAATATATAAAAAACAAAAAAGGAGAATAGTAACCAAGTACATACATCACTCAGATGTCTAATAACCTTGTGATTTATCCATTTCAGGTTGGGTTGTCAGAGGAATGGCTCCTTGGGGATGTTCTGTATTGCTACTTTGGGAAAGACCTCCTTTTACTGTGTCTCTATAGAGCACCTAATTCAGTAAGGCCCTGCTCCAAAATGAAAGTCTACAGGCAACAATACAGAAGTCCACTTAATAAAAGCTAGCTAGTTTTAAATAGCTGGAGTAATTGGCAGGGAATATTCTATTTGCTTAATATGTCATTTGGTTATTAATAAATCTACATAATATTCAAGATCCAAAAGAAAAGCAGCCTCAAAATCCACATTTGATTTTTTCCATTACCTGGAATTTGGGTGGTTGACATTTGAACTTCATACATATATATATGCCAGATCATTAAAAGAAATAAAACCCAAGAAAGCCTCACTTAATATGTAGAGTACTAGTAAGCTAAAATTTTTGCTATGTTTATTTTTTAAGTTCATGAAAAAAAAATCTTACTCATTCCTAAATGTAGCTATATAGCTAAATGAATCATTTATCATCTTCACTACTGCAGAGTCTGTGTGTTTTTCAGCTGTGCCGTGAAAGGTCCAACTACCTTTTCTCCTCCCTTCCCTAAGGGAGGATGTGCATGAAAACTGAGTCTTCATGAAAGATGCCTGCTGCAGTGCTCCACGTGCTAACATTACTGTGAAGGAGGAGCGTGCAGAGAAAGGTGAGCACAAAAACGATACATGAAAACCAAATGGGAAGGTTTCTAAGCTAGACGTTTTATAATACATCTTCCTATTGGGTAATTAACAAGTCAGTTTCTCTAAACTTCTCAGAGTAATTTTGTTCCTTCATACCTTAGGTGGGATGTTTTTTAAAATGCAAGTATTCCTGAATGGTTTGCTTTCTTGTAGGTGACAGAGCCAAAGGACTTAAATAATAATTTTCAATCATCTTACAACCTTGTTGATCTGCAGCAACAGAGAGATATTTTCTCATTTAGGAGGAGGAAGCAACCAACTTGAATCGATTGTGGACCAGCCTGTGAATGCCGCCTCCTTTTTTTTTTTTTTTTTTTCTTAAGATAGGATGGGTTAATTTCCCAGTTCTACACAATTTATCTGTGCTGAGCTGGAAGAGTGTTGAGTGGGAAAGGGTTTCATTGTCCACTAGGGCCTTATGGCTCTTCAACACCCACCACTTCTGCCTCATGTCAAAGAAAAGCAAATAGGTTTATTAAATAGCTGTCAGGCCGAATGAAGCTGTACAGAGAACAAACAGAAGGGAAATTGGATTAGAGGCAGAGTACATGCCACACTAAACAAGGGTACAGATTTACGGCTTTCTCTGCGCAACTGGACAAAGGACTTTGAAGATGAGTTTTGGGGAGGGGGGAGCCGAAGTCTGGGGAAGAAGGGGCAGGCAACCCACACAGCCCCAGCAGGGCGGCAGTCATCCTCCTCAATAGCTGGGACACAGAGGTGAAGATACCCTTCCTGGCTGTATTTCTCCAGCACATCCTTTCACTGTGTGAATATAAAACATACCCAGGCTGTCCTCTGCCCACCTCCCTCACGGAAGATGCCTTCACCCACTTTCCCAGGCGTCAGTCCTAAATCACACCATCTAGCCCAGCACAGGCAACAAGAGGGAAGAGGAGTCATGGCAGAGCTACAGAGAATTAAACCTTCCTCAATAAAAGCTTTGGCTCACAGGCAGGATCAGAGAGGCTGGGCACTTTTACAAGTGGCTGATAGTTATTCCCAGAGAGACCCCAGCCAAATTCTCACTGTGGAGGAAGAAGTGCCAAAATATTTTCAAGTTGTTTTTAGCTGGAAGTAAAAGGATGAAAAACGCAGACATACTCACCAAAGGGACTGCAGGGGCTGGTAAGGTCAAAAGGATTGTAATGCACCAAGCGATATAAGGAGCTATGTGTTTGGGGCTGGAAAGCTGCAGACCTTAGCTAGTTACATGTACAGTAACTGGAACTGACCCCTACCTGTGTTGCTATAGCAGCCTGAACTTTTCTTTTACTAAGGAAACTATACCACATCCCCCAGAGCACAGTAACTGCTCCACCATAAGAAGAAGCAGGTCTTGAACTGTTACCCTTGCATCCACCTTTAAAACCTGTATTTTTGTCTCCTACAGCCAAGCTGCAAAGCAAACAGCTAGATCCTAGGTGCTCCTACACACTTAGGTCCAAGACCAAGCACCTCTCTGGGCCTTTGCCTCAGCAACCCACATCCAAACCCCACCAGGCAGGTTGGGTTTCCTTTACACCTCCAACCCAGCACAGCAGCACCATCATCTTGAGAGCACAGGATTTCAGGAGGGCAGAACCCCTCCTATGTCTTCATCACTGTTACAGCTTAAGTCCTGTCTTTGTAACAGTGCGGGTAAATGCGCTTCTCGGCTGTGCGTTGACCTGCATATTTGCATCAATGGAGTGCTTATAACCGATGTTTCCTGTAGTTTGAATTGACTGGCACTGGGATTTCTCCTGATTTGCTAGCATCTGCTAGTAGAGTTTGTCCAACCCCCCGGAAAGGCAAGAAAACACGGGAGAGTGGATGCATAGGGTGAATTTTTCTATAATTAATTGTTAGATTTTAGTTTTATGTTTGAAATCATTGCTTCTTAGCCAAAAGAACATTCCTACCTCTTTCCAGCAGAAATGTGCAATAAAAGCGTAAGCAGGTACAACCCTGCACTTTCCTACAAATTTCCAAGTTACCATTCTCCTAGTGACAACGTATCTTTCCATGTCTTCACTCATTTAACTTGACTTTGCATATCATCCTCTGAGTTATTTAAGCACATGGTGACTGTTGCGTTTTCTTCAGTGCTTGACTGTATCACATGCTGTGATACTTATCTCTCACCCAGTAATTTCAAGGATCATTTGTCTTCAGACCAGGGTGCATTTGGACTTACTCTTGATTACTTACATGGCAGGAATTTTACTCTGAAAAGCAGTTGTGAAGGTTGACATGGGGCATCGAATACATTGTCTGTAATGGTGCAAAGACACCTTGACATGATGTTGCAAAAAGAAGGGTCTTCACTCTGTGCACAGTCCTTGTGCCATATTCTGCAACTCAAGCTCATCTAACAAGGTCTCATAATATAGCATCCAAGACGTTAGACAATCCATTTTTTTGTCACCTGCATACAGCATCCAAGATATAAACCTTGGCTCTTCCGTACTCCAGCAAAAATCTTCAAGTCTAACAAATGAACCAGTGAAATTCTTTGAACAGCTACTGTATTAGCATCTGTAAGAAGATGGTTGAGAACATGAGGAAGCATTCACATATTCTGGCAAATAGAATGAGACAGAGAAAATTAAAGAGTTTGGGTTTGGGTTTTTTTAGAGAGGGAAAGTGCAATCAGGATAGCCTGTGTCACACTGGCACTAAAATCTGATATCTCAAGGTCTTAGCCTGAAAACATCAATAATCCTTTTACCATTAGGGGATGGATCAAGACCTGTAATTCCAGCTGACCAAAACATGAACTAGCTTAGGACCTTAGGCAAGCACAATGTGTTGTCAAACTAATAAGGTCAGTATAAAGATAACCAGGTCTTGAGGGATCCTGCCAGTAAGAGCAACAATGTGGGTCTGAGCGGGACTACCCAAACAAGTTGACAATGTTTTTCCCTTTGCCTGGAAGGAGGAGGGGAATGCCCCAGTCATCTGATCCCACAGTAGAGCTTGGCAGCCTCCCTTCACGGCTGTGCTGGAGGAGACTGGTCTGAGACACACCATATGCCCAGCCCCCTGGGCGCCGCTAGCTCAGAGCGGGGACAGCGAGCTGTCATCCCCAACATGTTATCTGTCCTCCGAGTGACAGGTGCCTGTCATCAACAGCCAGGCAGACCCATCACAAGTGCTGATCCTCCTGGTCTAGGGACGGCTCATCCCAAGGCACTGATCAGCTTTGGCTCACTGTGGAGGCCAAGAAATTAGCCACTTGCGCTTCAGGTGTAAGTCGGTGCCTCTCTGAGCTTAGTAGGTGTTGTCATAAACCACAAAATTTAGTGTTATGGTGGAAAGTGCTTTGCACAGCAGTCACGCAGCAGCATGTGGTAAGGACAGTGAACTACAATGGCAGGAGAGCCCAGGCAAAATCTGTCCCGGGACAGCTCAGGGATCAAGAGCTAATTTATCTTACAAGAAGACATGTTTCTTTTGTCTCAACACTGAAAACGCAAAGGCTTCCTCTCCTTCTCCCCACCAGTTTGTCAGGAGCCAACACTGTTGTTACCAGAGAGCAACTGAAATTTTTCCTGATGTACCGCAGGAATTGGAAGCGAAAGGCTGGTTTTGAATGCATTTTTTGCAGTGATTCAGTTGGTCTGGTTTGGGATGCTGTGGTTGTGCTTAATTTTATGGTCCTATTACATGCTGATGGATCTTACTTTCTTTAAATTTCACTAACAGAAAGCACCAGTATCTTGCTCATGAATTATCTATACAGTTTCAGCTCTCTCTATAATGAAACATAGATCAGAGGACAAGTTGATTAGTAGCATGCTTGTAAAATATTGCACATACACAAGCACTGGCAAAAGAGCATTCAAGCCAAATGTTGTAGGTTTTAGATTGTTTGCTTGAAATAAAACAGCTAGAACTACGTACATGTTGAGTGTTAATTACGTGTACCACAGCAGCGCACACAGGTAGTAGCTACAAAGTAGGTCAATACAGGGATAGAAGGCTGGCTGGACTTTATTTGGGGCTGAGAACAGGATGAATCTAAATTTATAATGAGAAAGATTTTGAGGAAGTGATGACTGTTGGTAAGACTCTTTTCTCACATCAGTGGTGAGACTCATCCACTTTATTAAGAGCAGATTTAAGTCTACATGAACTTTAACAGAAAAAGGGTTAACAGTGGTTCCTACTGAAAATCCCAGCCATTATGCATACACCAGTACTGAATTAGCAAGCAACACAATAAAATCACAATAAATCAAATAATGATGTAAACACAGCAATAAATCCTATGTTACACATCATTATAAGTCTGGCATTAAGCAGAAAATGTATTTAATTGAGATCACAGAAGAGCTTTCCTCAGAAGCCACAGAACTGATAGTACTAGTGTTATAAAACCAGGCTGTGTGTAAGAGCCACCAGGCCTTGCTTTTTCTATATGAACTAAAAAAAAATCAGCAGCTAAATGTACCATTAAGTTGCTTTGTGGCCTTGCCTGACCAGAGATTTTGCCTTGAGCAAGTTTCCTGCACAATCAGGCACATGATAGGCCTGCAGACAAAAATGTTGTGCTAGATACGGAGAGCAGATTTGACTGATTAACATATACTACAATATAGGAGCAGCTGTTAAAGTGTTTGGAATGTGGTAGAAGCAACAGATTGATAAGCTTCCAAAACAAGCTGTAGATGTTGTCCTGTCTCTGGTAAAAGAATGGTAAAAAACCCCAGCCAAACCCCAGAAGCCACTGAAAGCCTAAACCAACTAACCAAAAAGCTGGTCAAGTTTCAATGATCTGTGAAATTACTGAAGCAATAAAATGGAAGCAAGTGAAAAGAACATGCACCACAAGTTAAAATCTTAGAGAAAATTAAGGCCAGGTCTGCATCAGCAAGCAGTAACTCTGCAGTAGGAGGGGATCTGTAGAGCAAAGCGAGTGGTGGCAAGAACCCAGCTTCCACATGCATGCAGCTTAGGGGGTGCTTCAGCCTGGCTCTTGCCCGGTTCCCCCAGACTTAGTACTCTTCTCTGGAGCACATCAGGCACATATCTGCTTTTAGTCCTTCCAGAAGAAACACCATTTGCAACCTCCAGGACTGCCCTGCAGCACAAACCAAAGCATACTAGGTGGGGACGTACGGGAGATGGACTTCAAAAGCGCTCCTGCCCTACACTGATATGCTGCAGATGCACTGTAGGTGCCACCTAGCTTATCTAAAAGGGTACTTGCATTGGAGAAATCTGTTCAAACTTCGCAATGTGATGTTTTTCATTCTGCAGTGGAGCTTCTTTTAGAAAGTGTATTGATTGCAGTATTCTTCAGTAACTAGTACCGAAAAAAATTATCTTCACGTTAGACATCGTGACATATGCTTTGACTTTTTGTAAGCCCTGAAGTAGTCAGGCAGTTGGACTGGATGATCATCGTAGGTCCCTTCCAACTGAAAGTACTCTGTTCTAGACTTCACGAACATCCCCAGGTCTAACAAGCTGGAGAGAGCAGATTTTTATAATTATGTCTCTTTCAGAAAAAAAACACCAAAACACTTGATTTCAGCATGTATGGGAGCTGGACTGGTGCATGAACAAGGCAGGAAAAAGTAAGTTGCTGCAACACTGTGCTGACTATAGCATCATGGGTGCATCTGTCTGAGATTTATCACTCAGAGAGGTTAGAGAATTCTTCCTACTGGCAAACACAGGGAAGTTTGCTCATCATGCTAACCAGACTGCTCATGCTGGTTTATCATTTTTGTGGCATCTTTGAATTAGCACATAAAGAAATAATCTAGGGCCAGTAACAGGAAATATCTGTGACCACCTCCTGGTAAGTAAAATTGTTCCACTCTCCACCAGCAGTTCCCCCCTCTGCCTTTTTCTAAGGAGGGACTGTTCCTTTTGAGCAAGAAGTAGATACCAAGATGCACTGGGCCAAGTTTATCCTTGCAGCCCACGGGTTCATACAGTGGGTTTGTAGACAATCATTACAACCTGTTGCTCCACACCAGCTTCTATGTTTCAGGTAGATGCTATCAAAAAAGGCAGCTGGTCACACCATTTTCTCTAAGCAGCCAGACTGTGACCACATCAAGAAGTCTAAACCCATAACCATGAATTTCTGAAAATGAGACCATGCACATTACACTTAGCTCTCTTACAAGTTTTAGAGCAATTTGCTCACCCCATGGCATTGAAAAGACATAATGCTGAACTAAACTCTTGGAATGTCTGTAAGGTGGTACTCTGTCATGCAGACAGGCACTACTTGCCTGTCATCCTTGGGGGGAGTTCTATGGTTCATGAAGGATGGATAGGTCTTGATACTGGACTGCTCTGAAACCTCATTGAAACCAATACAATGATGGAGGAAAGTTGGTTAATGACAAAGGAAGACTTTCTTTAGTAGTATGGTTCTTTTTTTTACATGGATCTCACTTCAACTTTCCTATGTCAAAAAAGTAAACACGCTTTTGAATAATCACCACCAGCTCACTGGTCAAGGACGAAGTGAACCTCCCAAGTTAATTTAGCATAATTCTGTTTGATTTGAAGTTTATCTACTATTTGATAAATCATGCCTGTCATGCTTCAGGGGTGGTTACAAGAAAAAGAGGTCCTGAGTGACAGATAATGTCCCCCGTCCTTCACCTTCTCACCTTCCAGGCTCTTTGGACCTTGAATTTTGATTTTAGTTCCTTCCCAGCTGCAATCAAAAAGACAAAAGGTTTTTTCTCAGACTTGATAGGCAAAGTCCCAGAAAAGTAGTACATTAAACACTAACCTGTAGCTCCAGAAAAAAACAGGACTGGTAGTTGTTTGTAAAAGCCTGAATTAGAGACTAGCGACTTGAGATAAGATAGGCAATCAGTTCTGACTCTGCCACTGCAGACTTCTGGTCTACTTGCAAGAGAAGACGTGTCATCATTTCTCTTGACAGTGCCCAGGATTTCAGGGAGCTTGCCTAGCAGTCGCAGGAGAAAGGGGGAAATGAAAACAGGACTCTTAAGGAAGAATGAAGGACTTTAGTAGAGAAGGTCTTAACTTTATTTTTAACAGAGAGTCTACACCAGCTCTGAGTAAGGTTAGATATGGTTACATATGTCATCTCCAGATCATTGGCAGGGAAACTGTGACTATTGATGTAACACAGATTTTGCTGTTGCAAGAATCCTTTTCATAAGGGTCACAGTGACAAAAGAAGCCTGAATAGAAAGGAAGGTCAGTTTATTTTTTGTACTGTGCAGTAGTTACTTGAATAACATCCTTTTTTTAATCAGAATTTCTTCCTAATCTGCCTAAGCCTCATGTGCAAATACATTGGCGATCTTACCACTGGAAATGCATTTTCCTAGATACTTTATATAGAAAAAAGGTCACGTACTACATTAAATCCACAGCTTCTGTATCACAAAGTAAATCTTTCAGCTGTATGTTCAACTTGGTATTCAAACACTGAAGTAATAGGACTGAGTTGGTCAGTCCACAGGGCTGGTTTGCTAGGCATGCTTGTGAGGCTCACATTAACCTCTCTGACAGATCGGCAGAACCCTGGATAGCAAGTGCCAAACGTGAGCCACTAGCATTGCAGCTATGCAGCAGCTCCTTTAAATGTCAACTGTGGCAGGCTCTATTGCTGATGGCTAGCTGCATGGAGGATGAGAGGATAGGTGCTAGTCCATGAACGGTTGTAAGCTGAGGAAAATTTCACTTGATATTATTTCTTTTCTGCAGCGGAAATTCATGTACAAGCAGATGTCATTAAAAAATAAGTTTTCCACTACGCTTTCTCAGGAGGCTACAAAATTACTTTGTGCCCACATCTAGTAATTAGAGATGGTACCTTATTCCACTGTGGAGGAAAATATGCTTTAGTTAAGATCTTCTAGCACAGAAGTTTCACTTGCCCAGTTGTTCTTGACTGGTTGAGGTGTTCACTGTTCTCAAAAACATGCATCTACTGTCAGGGCTACCCACAGAAATAAAATACTGCTCATTCATAGCCAGACCATTCCCTGGATTGGTACCAAAAGAAGCAGAAGAAAGTGTTTATGAATCACAAGAGAGTTTAGGGGAGATGGAAAAAGGCAGAAAGGCTGTTGGAGGGACTTTCCCCCTTTATGGTGCACAGTTGCCGTCACACAGAGCACACAGGTTTCTACCTGGCTGTGTGGCTCTCCAACACTGATACTTAGAAGTTGGAGGCAACTACACTATCACTGAGTGCACCATTGCTTTCTCTCCTCAGTACTCATGATACCAGGCATATAGTTGTAAACCTTCCTAGCCCAAATCTGGGCTGCTTCTATCACCTCTATTGACCTGAGGGCTCTAGCTGAGCCATTTGTCACCAAACCCACTGCACCTGTCCCCAGGCTTCTTAGTACCTTACTCAGCAAACACTAATTGAACTGGAAATTATTCACAGGAGGGTTGTCCTTTTCTCCCCTTTCTTCCCCAAAGGAAACATCTCCTCCTGCTATACGCTCTCTTTAATCTTGACACTATTCAGAATACAAACATAGGAAGAGAGTTATTGCAGCAGAGCCTTTCTTCTTTCCAGAAACAAATAAAATGAAAAGTTCAAAAGTCTCATGCTTTTGGTCACAACCTTCAGGCCAGTTTACCAGGAGGTAATATATGTACATTTTTATTTTATACAGCCTTTCTTCTTCCTTCCCTCAAAGCAGTCCTCTAAAGACCACACAGTATGCAGCATTTGGAATTTTTCTTTCCTTCTTTTTTTTTCCTCTGGAGCTCATTCTAAAGTGCTTCCACAGATATTTTTCTTGCTTTGTGCTGCATTTCCTCTGTAATCCTTAAAAGACTTGGCAACACAACTTCCCTGGTTGGTATAAAAACAGCCATAGATATTTTTAAAATCACAAAAGCAAACCTTTCTACTCCCCCTCCCTCCTCTCCAAAACCCATATCATGCAAGCATCTCTCTCCTCCTTCTGATGGAAGTAATTTCATTATTTTAAAAGCACTTTTGCAACCAACAGAGGCGACACCCTGTGCATGTGCATACACAAGCCTCCTCAGGAGTCAATACGATTGTGCCCTCTCCCTACTTTCTCCTTTCTCTATCCTTCATCAATATTCATAATTTTCTTTTGCATTTTAACTAGGTGCAGGTTGATATCCACTATATCTATCTTAAACATGAGCTTCCAATGTACAGTGTTAAACCCAAGCAGGTTGCTCCCTTCGGTGGAAAAGGCAGAGAATGCCCTTTTGATGACTTATACAAGTCTGGCTTCATCATAGAAGTTGTTTCCTTTTAACAGAGCAATGATACCCCAACCTCTGGATTAACTCTGCACATCCCCAGCCCCTGTATATGCTTAGGGAATCTTAATTTATTGCAGTGGTTCCCCTTACTCTGTAGCATATTAACTGCAGTATCACTTCTTCCCAGTGTTTGGAAAAGATGTTAGCTGATTTTTGGTTTGAGACTGTTTTTGTGTGGGGATAAGAAGGGGTGTGGGGTTTTTTTTGTTTTGCGTTATCTTTTATTTGTTTGGTTGGTTTTTTTTCCCCTTTCTTCAATTAGAGGTCAATTACGCTGGCCATTTCTTAGGTTTGAATTCAGAACCCCTCACATAACATTACTTCCTACTGAAGGTATCTATATTCTTGTCCATTAATTACTTTTTCTGAAATCTAGTTCTACTAATACACTTCCAACTAACAAAAGCAGTTATCCACATTATATATGCCCTGAAAGACAGCATAATAAGCAGCTAGAGAAAATGTTGACATAAAAAAAGTGAAACACCCCCCCATCACTGAGCCAAGGCAGTCTACCAGAAAGACTGGACTGAGAGTGTCATTCCAGATAACTGACTATTGAAATGGGAGTGCTGTACTTCAGACAATCCATTTTCCCTCCCATCTCCTGAAAAGTTAAACATCCCAAGGTAGGAGATGCTCTGAGGTTTTTTGGCCCTTCTCAGTGACTTCTGTCAATCAACAAACAATCCCAACTTTAGGAAGGTAATTTTTTGTACAGTCTTTCTTTTGCTATAAACAGTTCTACTTATATGTACAGGCTTAACAGGAATAGTGTGACAGGCAGAAAGGGGAACTGTGTTATTCAGCAATTCCACCTTTGTCTGGTGGGCTATGAGGAGGAAGAACTCTGCTGTCCTCCCCCTCTCTCCAGATATCAACATCTCCTGATCAAAACTCCTGACATCCCTGCAGAGCAGAAAGATCTTGGCACATGGTGACAACATTCAAAGAGAGCAAAGAGCTGTGCACTCTATGTCTTAACATCCAAAGATATTTGAGCTTCTTCAGAATGAGAAAATATAAAGATAGCCTGAAAATGCCAAAGATACAAAATTAAGATTATTTTGGGATGTTAGAGCTTCTTGTAATTTATTTTTAAAAGAGGAAAAATGTTTCTCTTAAGTATACTGATTCCTCGTGCAATTCCTGCTCTCAGGTATATTTAGAAGCAGGTTGCTAGAAGGGCTCTGTAGAAGCCCCTAAGAACAAATCCCTCCTCCCTGTTTTGCTTTGTTTTGCAGCCCTGCACTGCATAGTGTGTGCAATCCCCACCAAGGGAGCTGAGCGATGTTCCTCCAAGAGCAAGGGACTTGGACTAGTTGGTAGTTCCAGTAATCTTAGGTGTGAGAAAAGAGTCAGTGACACAACGGTCATTCTGCACACCCTAACATACATGCTCCCTTCCTGGTCTCATTACACACGTTAATGTCCATTAAATGATAGCGAGTCCTGTTGCACTCTGCTTTGCCAGTCTCAGAGTTTCTACTTCAACAAGACCTCCCCAGTACTGGTGTTAGTTGTCTACTTGTATCCCTAAGAATTTTATTTATTCAGTTTCTTTACTTGTTTTTACCTGACCCAAGCAATGCTTTCCATTGTTAGAGTAAATTCAGTATTCGGGTTATCATACAAATATTACAGAAAACACCTGTAGATTCTATAGTAACACCTTATTTTTCCAGACCCTTGTAGTGTCCAACAATATTTCTTTGTTTATACATTTGGTCAAATGTACACAAAGTAACACCGAAAAGACAAGAACAAATAGATGAGCAAATATTACAGTAAGCAATTGTCAGCATGAGGCAAACTCCATTTGGAGAAACATCAACAGAAGTTCTGTGATGGGTCTGCAGAGAAATAAACCTGTAGTAGATATCAAAGAGCACAGACCTTTACCAGGACTTCCATAAAGGCAGCGTGAATACTGTGCTACTCCATGAGCAAAATCCTTTAAGGAAAATGAGCAGTACTGTGCTATTTGCTCATTTTCCAAAGGCAGGCTTGGCAAGAGAAGACTAACTGTGGAATAGATGTCAAGAAGAGTAAGAGCTGGAGAAGCAATGGCAAAACAAACATGAAGAACTGCCTCCAGATGTTTGGGCAGATCCTCTTTTCCTCTAATAAGAGTCATGGAACAAAACGGCAGCTGCTCGTGTCTGTTCAAGATTTATATTAAAAATGAAAGCATCAGCATTTGCCTGTCCTCCTTTGGGGTGTGCTAGAGTCACCCAGGCTCCAGCAGTACATAATCTGCACGTGAAGGTTAACATGGTTGAATCAATCTGATCAAGGATGAAGATTCAGCTGCTATCGATTCCCCGCTTACACTGATTGCCCTTCCCGGGTCAGAATGGAGACCCATCCCATTGTTCAGTGAATACAGTATTCTGTTCACTACATCAATTACCCTGACCCCAGGGGGTCCAAAAGCCTCCCTGCTCACCCATTTACAGTGACAGCTGTCATGCTAATGAATCCACATTGACATTATAATTAAACCATTACACAAAGTGAGGCCTCACTCTCAGCTGTACCACAAACACACACAAGGCCACTTTAGAGAGGCTGTGCCTATTAGAAATGTAGTATAATAAGATGAGGTATCCCTCAAGTTTTAAAAGATGAAAAATGAAGGCAGAAGATGCAAACTTAAAGAGGGATTAGAAAACAAGGACAGCCCTTGAAGAAGTGACTTTTGGTTTCCTCTTTAGAGTAACTTTTGCTGAAGAGGTAGTTTCATGACAGATTACCTTCCTGACAAGTCTCTTTTTGAAGTAGATCTTAGAGAAGAAGGAGCACTTCAGGACAACAAGCAGTTCCACAAGCAGAGTCAGAAGCACAAAAATCCCCAAACCCTCTGCACTCACCTCACCTGAGCTAGAGATCACAACCAGTCCAAAGAAAAAAAAAAAAAAACAACCCAAATATACACCAGCTGATGTATACGTATGTCAGTTGGCCAAGAGGAACCGTATTTGCATTCTGCTTAGCAGAAGCCTTTTGCTCCACAGGGGCATGCAACTGCACCCAAGCCATAATCCTCCCAGGGTTCCTTTACATCCATGCACCCTTTTAAAGTTTGGTCATTACTGACCAACCACCTTAGAAAGTGGTTAGGGTTTTTTTGTGGCAGGGATGGATTGGGTGGGTAGAGAGCTTCATATCATTCAAAGGGCCTCTGCTCTTTGCAGGCCTAAATGTAGGAGGCTGAAGAAGGTTGAAAAGGAAAAATATTGATGTTGAAGAAAAAGATGCTCTTTTGCTCTACCCTGTGAGTACTGATCTTCCCACACAATATTTTGCAGTTATATGGCAGCCTATTACATAAAACCTTATTAGTGACTGAAAGATTTTCTTCTAAGGAAGTACAAATTACTTTGTGCAATAGATAAACAGTGCTCATCTAGATGTAGAGTGCATTCTACAGAAGGTAGTGTTACAGGGAGCATGGAGGTAGGCAATTTGGTAGTTTGAAGTCACACAGTCTGGCCTCAACAGCACAAAAGTGTACTCTAACAATATTTAGTTTATCAGAAGTCTTTTATTTGAGTCTGATCACCAGAGGATTTAAAAAGCTGTATTTTATTCCTTTTTATTTCTTTTTTTTTTTTTTTTTTAATACAGTGCTATATCTTAGGATTGCAAGTTTGATAAACTTAAGGACATGGCTGTCCTTCACCAGAAAGGATTACCCGAACATACTTTGAGACCTTTGTGGTCATCCTGAAGTGATTTCAGATCTATCAGAATAAAGAGGAATCTGAGTTTCTGGGACTATCTAGAGACTTCTGTGTCTATACCGAAGATGTTTAGCAGAATTCAGTTTCCTCAGCTCTGAAGACTTGACTTCACTGCTCTGACATTAAAAGCTGCTGGAAATGCTCCTTGTTGGTTTCTACTACTGATGAAGGTCATATGGCTTCTGCATAGGTACCACGTTAAAGATATTTCCCCCAACGAAAAACCCATTGCAAAGAGCCATGGTTTTCCACACCATCCCTGCCAAAAAAAAAAAAAGCTGGTCTTTATGTTCTTAATTATCCCACCAGAGAATAAATTCAAAATTTAAAATACAATAAAAATCTAACCAGAAACCTTTACTTAGAATATTTAGAAGTTCTACAATAGATGGAGATGTTCCAGAAAGATTCATTTTCCCTACAGAGAGAGAGCAAACTTCAGCACTTCCAGTTGTTTTTAGAGTTACCTACTTCAACTGATAGCCACCACGCTTCTTTCCACCCTTCAGCCCCTCACTATGACAGATTACCCTGTATCCTAAAGTAAAAAATAGAAAGGAACAGACTTATAAGGAGGATCATGGAGTTAAGCATTCACAAGTTGGGAAGTGCCAGAACCACATCTAGTCTACGACCCTTAGATCAGCCTATGGCTGTGAATACGTTACATCATCTTTAACTCTGTGCAGTTGCACAGAGCCCATTCAGTACACAGAGTATACACCCTGAGTTCACACAGAGTATGCAGGGTATATGCTGTGAGTTTACATCAACTTACAGAGCCCATTCTGTACACAGGGTGTATGCCCAGCTATGTACCAGCCATCAGTAGAAGAACATTGCTAAATTCTTATAAATCACAGGGAGAGCGGAGGAAGTGCACACCGGGAATATCATGTGGCATCACGCAGTCTTCCACACAGATGATCAGAAGAACTTAAAGTCTTAGATCCCCCATTATCATATTAGGGCAGGCCAAAGCAAACATTTAGTACTGGAAGGGGATATAACCTGGCAAAGTTATGGGCAACTGAGAGTTGGACCTTGGTCAACAATTTCAGCAATACATTACATTTCTGGTCCTACTTATAATACTGCTGCCACATGAACAGAACAAGATCTTAGAATTTTTTTTAATTTTTTTTTTTTCAATCAGCATAGTTCCTTTGCCTTCCCTAGGGCTATGCAAGTCTACAGAAGCTGAGGACTGCCTGTAATGTATGTTGTGTTATTCTGGTTTCCTAAACTGTACTTTGAATGATGAATGGGAGGCTGAAGCAGCTGATAACAATGCTAAATGGTGAGAGACCAAATATGCACCAGTAGCTCGGCTGAAATTGCGTAGCTGGCATAGAGCTGGGCTTGAGCTGAGAAACAGATGAAGTGTTCTGAGAGTGTGTCAGCCCTGGAGTCCTAGAAACAGAGTTTTCTTTTGCAAAACATCTTTCTCTTGGGGGATGGGACAGAGGGAAAGAGAGGGACTTTTTAAAAGCTATGAACATTATGACTTTTAACCAAGCATACAATTAATATATCAATAACTGAAGTGATATCAAACAGATCAAAGGTACCTGCAATCAGACCAGCCTGCTCCTCTGTGGAAGAGGAAACTGCACAGACAGGGAGGGCATCTGCTTCCACGTTTTGTGCCACTTAGTTGTGCCCAGGGCAGGTCCACCTATATGTTTGAGCAGGAATTTAGATCTTTTTAAAAAGATCTGACATTTTTACAATGGGATTCTTCTCTTCCATGCTCTGCATGCTGCACCTAGGTGAAAAAAGGCTCAGGAGTCCAGTTAGGTCCAGATTTACTCTTCTGAAGTCAGTCTTGCTTTCTCAGGGCTTGAATAAGATGTCCCAGAGACTCCTTTATAAAAGCCTGTTTGCTGCAACCAGTGGAGCTCAGTGCTAACTGATAACTTCAGTGTATGTATTTCACTGGCATATCTACAGGAGCTGTGGTGTCTATCCTCTGGTGGAACAATTTGCTAAAAGCACCCCAAATCCGTAAGTATTGACAAACCAGAACATTAACGCTTTCCCTGGAACCTCTTTGCATGTGGATAAAACCCAAAACATTCTTACCAAGCTAAGTCATTACAAGTGCTGGAACACTGGCTAAAAAGAGTTTCCCTCTGCCTTGGTATATTTAGTAAATTGTGATGGTAGGAGAGACATCAGTGACCAAGACAACACAGTTTTGCTGGGAGATAGTTGGTCCCAGCTGAAGCAAGATGACTTGAACTGGAAGGCTAAGTTATATGGAGGGAAGAGTTAGTGGGACTCCAGGATAAGATACTCCATCAAATAAATCCAAACATGAGTTTGTAGGCTTGCTTTTTGGTTCTTAATATTTTAAGAACTAACATTCAAACATAACATTTACTAATTCAGCATGTTTACACAACACCCGAGGCCTCTGGACACTTCTGAACTACAACCAACCAATGATATTTGGATTTAGGCATTCAGTCAAGACAGAGGCAGAGAAGGGGGCAAAGAAGTCACAACACTGAAAACCACATTTTTGCATTTAAATATTTTTCCTCTATTAATCTGTGCCAGTCTTAACAATGAAGAGACCTGTTTTTCAGTGCCCTGTCCCTTTTTACAGATCGGTCCTAAAATTCCCCCCAGTGTAATCCCCACTGCCTGAAATTTTGCAAGATCCCTACAGCTCTTCAATTACCTTCGTTGGCCTGTCAGGACTCCAGCATCTCAAATTCAGTTAGCTGGTGTTTGGACCTCTGCCAAGGGCCAGCCTTTGCTCCTAATGACAGCCAGCTGAGGGGACACTGAGAGGGGCTGAATTCAATTTGCAGGCCCTCTAATCTGATTAGGGGAGCAGGGTTTTTATTTTCTCCAAAGTTTGCAGTAGCCAGGATGAGTGATGGCCAAAGGATGAGCTGTCAACATCAACAAAGGCTTGGAGACAAACGAAAAAAAATGAGGGGATATAAAAAATTTTTTTTTAGAAGAGAAATGAGTCTGCTCTGATTGACAGCACAGAGAGCTGTTGAGTGAATTGTTCAGGTGACAATGTTGTGTTTGCAGAGTGTCACTCTGTGTGGGCTGTTAAAGCAGGAATGGATCCAGCTACCAGGCAGATGTCAAACAAATTCCAAGGAGAGCTTTGTTTTTTTTTTTTTCTAAATAGATCCAGTGTCCAGTCTCTAATAAATATCTTACTATTCTCCCATCCTGGTCTAAAATATGCAACAACTTCTCCATTTTCTACTTCATGATATTCTATTACAACTACTCAGCCACAACAAAAACTTATTATATAGCCACACACTCTTAATTTTTCATTCTTGCACATTTGACAGTTTTATCTTACTAAGCAGACTTGAGTGAGTTTTATTTGCTTCACTTTGTAATAGAGTTATGACAAAGTCTAACACCACTTCCTCACTATGGTTTTCTCAGTGTTTGAACACCTCGCTTTTTATAGTTGCCCACTCAGTCTTTAATGATATAATTTTTGTATCACAAGAACATGAGCCTGGAGAAAGATGGTGGAGCTATGGCATTCTGTAGGTTCTGCTCTTCCTCTTGCGATACCCAGCAGGGCACATTCAGCACAGCTATGGGTTCCCCTACTAACTCTGCACATGTTTATTTCTACTCAGTACAGATCCTGGGGACAACTATTTAAATAAAAAGCCTTCACTGATGAACGGGCATGGAGCCAGCTCAGACACCAATCCAGTAAAAAAGGCTCCATAACACAACATAAGAGATAATTCATATTCTCAGGATTTCCATTCAGAAAGTTTTTGTGGTTTAGAATCCATCCCGTAAGCCACAAGCAAAGTGAGCAGATTTGAAGAAAGAGATGCCAGTGGGAAAATCCTGGTTCCAGGTCTGACCCTGCAGTGTCACAGCTTCCTTGACTTGGGTATTTGAGTGACACCAATATGATTCACAGCCCTGCAAAGACCATGATGACTTTAGCTATCCATGGGAATCCCTTAGAAGGCTACATTTTTCACAGTCGGGGCTTCTGAAACTCCCAGCCGGGAAGGTAAGAGTCTGCCAGCCCCTCAGAGTACCTCCAAGGCAACATATTGGTTAGCAAAAGGCCCAGCTCAGATGGCACATACCACCACCTTTTCTCATTACCCTGTAATATCCACCACAAAAAGTCACTCTCTCATCCTGTGAGCGCATCAACTGGCAGAGCAGCATAAACAGACAATTTTGGCTATCAGACTTGAGCAGAGAGCCTGAAGGAACAGCAAGGTAGAACTCAAGACACCACCACCACAGCTGCTTCACCTGAGAGCAGGAAGACAGGCATGGGCTCAGAGACAACCAAGCAGGCGCTGGTCACATCTCAAGAGCCACAGGCCAGCCACAGGAGACAGGGAGCCCAGCATCCTTCAGGCAAGCAGCACCATAGTCTTGTGAAGGAGCACAAAGCAGTTGCATCATTGCCTTAGTGTCTGAAGGCCTGAAACTGGGGGACTGACATTAAGATATGTTAGAAACAAGCTTAAAAAAAAGAAACAAGCAGAAAAACCAAGGAGCGTGTATGATGGAGAAAGGACTGTTGCTGTAGCCACAAAGAGGCAGAGAGAATTAAAACAAAACCAGTAATAACTCTCCTGCTGTTCTCCTGTATGCAATATCAGAACATGTGCATAAGCTGTCTTTTCTAGCAGGAGGCTCACTTTGCTAGCAGTTCTGACTCATTTGTCATCCTGAAGTATTTCTGGGCACTAACCTCGGGTAAGACTTCCCTTAACTTTGTAATTTGGTGATGGAGAGCTGGTGAGGGGGTATCTCTCAGACACACGCAGAGCTCTGAGGTCTCCTGTGCTTGAGAGTAGAGGCTTAGCATTTGGGAAGTAGCTTGTTGTCTCATCAAGGATGTGCTTTCTGCCTCTGTACATATTCAGAGCCTCTGCAAAAATAAATTAGCCTTCACAAATGCTCAGCTGGAACCTATTAGCTTGTCTGCAAAGATCCGTGATGGTCCCATGCTCTAACCTCCCTCAGTTCTTGCGTTCAACCGGATTAGGCTGTCTCCACAGAACATCCCAGGGCTAAAGGGCCAAGTAAAATGTTTCTTGCAATCACTCTTCCTGCAGTCTTTTCTCCTGTCTATCTGGGGCCTCTGTGGAGCCAGACAGGAGAGCTGACAAGGGGGAAGCTGCCTGTGTTGTGCCCTCCACTTCCCTTGCTAATGCTCTGGCAGAGAAGAATGAGAGCAGCCTGACAAAGCTGCAGAGGGATGAATAAGCAGAGAGGAGGAAGGAGAGGAAAAGATGAAACTCAGATGAATGAGGAAAGCACATAGGAAAGGAGATATAAGAAAGATAGGAGCAGACGTGGACACATAGGCAGGAAGGGCAGCAGCTGTGAGGAACAATTTTGGAACAGGAAGGGTAAAGAGAAGGCCCACTGGCCTGTTGGAGCCTGGGGTCAACACCCCGAAGTACTGACTTTCCTCCCTTGTCACAAAATGCCCGAGAACATCTTACTGCTCTTAGCAGCATAATACCAATAATAGAGCTCTGAGCTCTTATAAGTTATATCATGAGCTCAGCTAGTGCAAGAACCATTGGACAGACTTACAGATCCCACTCCTGTTGTGGGGTCTAGGCAGGGAAATCAGTGTAATGGTACATGATCACAGTATGCTTTAAATGCTATATGGGTAGGAAATTACGACCCAAATTACATGGTGGAAAGGAAAGGCTGCAAAGCCAAATACCCTAGTGTTAGAAAGTGGCAGAATTAGTCACTCATGTTTATGATATGATATGACCCAAGCTCTCTCAATCTGAAAAAGTCATCATATTTTCAAGAACGCAATATCCTTTATGTTGAGATAGTACTATATAATGGCAAAATAGGGAATACCTTTCATGCCTTGCTGAAGTCTTTTGATCTAAGCCTGAAAATAACCTCTGCAATGAAACCATCACCTGTGCTTGTTCATTGCTTTGCATCTTTGTTTAGAATAAACTGACCAGTAATGCCTTTGTATTGGCATCCAACCATTCAAAAACATTAAAAAATTACAGAACAGCCCATCAGTAATGCTACAAGTTAGATGCTAAGTGGCCATTCCATATTCTAGATCTACCTTTGGAGTCTAATAAGACTCCAAAAAGCCAAGCCAACTCCACCAGATAACAAATGCAGATGGAAAAGGCAAAAGCACTGAACATCCTAAAAAGCCTATGGATGACAAAACTTCAAAAGATACTGCATATGTTTACATCTTGTTTGAGGCCATTAATGCAGTTACACCATGGGAACATTTGGCCCATTATTCATAATATCCAGAAGATGAAGAAGAGTAACACACTTAATTGAAACCCTTGTCAAAATGAAAAATTAATTATCCTCCAAAGATTCTCTGTCAAACTGTCTCTTTCTATTTGCTACACAGGGACAATACCAGCAAAATAGCTCTGCAAGTCCCCTCTACCAGCAAGTATATTATATTACGTACAAGTAATGAATGCAGAAGGAGCCAAGTCAGGAATTCTGCAATGAGGAACTCTTTCATCAGAAAATGCCTACTCTGAAACCAAGCCTGGTTTAGGAGGGTATGGGAAAAGCTTCAGGCATTGCATTTTGAGCATGCCTATCTCTACTCAAAAGGGAAGTTTCTGAGAGGCAGGAAGGGTCATCACAGAACTACAAGACAGTCCAACAGCACGTGCACTGTCCTGGCCCGGGAAAGACTAGGCTCTGCTTTGAGTAAAAGCAACAAAAATCTATGCTGAAAGGAAGGACCGTGGGGTCATTGACTGTTTGGGCTTCCTGATGCCTCTGCAAACAGTCCTGAGACCTTCCAGGGGAACAGAAACCAAGGAGAGTGACTTTCACATCTCAGGAACTACTGATGGATGGTACAATCATTTTGTGTCCATCCCTTTTCTTAACCAGGAAAGCAACAGCAGCTCAGGCAGGGCTCGCACCCCTCCAACTCTGTGACCCCTTTTCCACAGGCATAGATGAGGAAAACTAAACAGAGCACTTTGATAGCAGGCACAGATGACTCAAGACAGTGGCCGTCTGCCCAGACCCAACCAGAAATATTAATTCAGTTTCTAAATCTTCCTTGAGCAAAGGCCTACAGTTTCCAATCACCCAAGTATTTGCTTTCTCTCCTGCCAAGCACTAGACCCAAGACAGAGAAAGAGTAAAGTCCCAAGTGCCTGTTAAAGGCCCCAGTCTACCAAACCTAGAGCATAGCTAGAGTGGAGAAAGACCCCTGGCTTTTTTCACTTGCGCCACATTATCACAGAAAGGTGGATTAGAAGTTATCTCAGCTCTGCTTTCTTTCAGAGCTCCTTGGCAACACAGCCACCAAGATATAAATATGCACACACAAAAATTTGCAGCAGGCATATGTGCACGCACACACACAAGCCAACAGGCAAAAGCATTTCAAGGCATGGGGCAGATATGGCCAGGAAGGCAAAGGGTTTCTGGAAATTCTGGGAAGAGGAGGAAAATAAAGGAGACTTTTTTTATCCTCTTCTTGAAATTTAGCTTTTTTAACAGTTAAAAAAAACTCACCTTGGAAAATAAATAACTTCACAGCTGCTCTACCTACCACCAGCAAGCTTCACACAAATTGCTACAGTTTCAGTCCTGCATAGTGTAAAATATAATTTAAATGAAGAAGACCTAATTCTGACTGAAATAAAGCTGACAAAGGATGAACTTAACCCAAGCGCTCAACAGTACACTGATTAAAGGACTGTAGACAAGAGAGCCCCCCATCCCTGAAGGTAGCAGGCAAGTAGCGTTTCATGGACCATTTATTACTTTTCTATACCGTAGGTGGCCATTAGCACTCGCACCAAAATTAGGGCCAAGGATAACACATTGGCATTACCTTTCGTGTTCAGCCACAGTAACAGCAAGTAGAACAATATACACCAGGCATACATACAATATACCTGAGGTGCCCTGTGCAGTAAGGAGAGCAACACACTTCTGTCACTCATGCTCAGACCAAAAAGTGGCAAATGAACCCACTACACCAAGTCCCCGTACACAGCAAGTGACAGCCCTCACCGCAGTATCTAGCTCCCTAAAGTCCTAAAAGCTTTTCTCAGCAAAGGCCAAAATAAAAGCTAGTCACCCCAAGCTTCTTATGGCTTTGCTTTCTTCCTGGCCAGCTTTGGGCAGGGAGGGGCCCTCCCTCCTCTTTGGGTAGGAAGTTTTCCTACATGGTATGGATGTTGATACAATCAGACACCTGGAGCAGATGCTCTTTCTCCTGGATTAGGTGGGATGGGGATTTAGCACGGCATTTTGGTATCTCCTGTCTCACAGTTCTTGTCCCCAGACACAGGGGAATATGTATCTGATTCCTAATGAGCAGCACCAGGTTGGGAGAAGGAGCAAACATATCAGGAAAGCAGTGCTGGGAAAGTCTTTGGGTTTGTGTAAGCTCTTCCCTTGCAGTGGGTAGGAAGGGATTGTTTATCAGTTGCTCTTATAGCTCTTTTTTTATGTACGTGCAAATTGTTTACATATTGAATTTTGTGCAGTAAGATGAAGAAATATTTACTCTGAGATGTCTATATTAACTATTCTTAAACCAAGAATTCAGCTAATTAGAAACCCTTCTGTGGCTCAGCTTTATTATTGTGAGCAGTGTTTCTGAAGTCTACGTGGCTCCTGTGGTCTTCGAGGAAAGAACAAATGTAAGAGTCTGCAGTGGAACATGAGAGTCCTGCAAGTATAACACATTCATCAGGAAACTCAGGCTCCAGGAGGGCTGAGAGAGGGAAAATCTTACTGATTCTGGTTTACTGACAGGCCTTTTTAGAGGAAGGTATCAAACAGAAATTTACTGTGAAGCAGAGACTCTTGGTCCATCGTTTGGAAAAACGTACAAATTCCTTAATTTCCCTGCCTTATGAGAAATCTTCATCACTTACACTCATTCCAAGTTTTGAACCTAGTATTTGAAGCCAGGTATCAATACTGACTGTGAATTTGATAGGACAGTCGGCAATTCTTTGGGAAAAAATCATCGCCATATTCTCCTCAGCTCACTTCCTTTCCCTGTCCACGCAGCCATGACAGGGTCAAATGTATCTACTCTTGGATGTTTTTCAGGCAGTCTTTCAGACCACCATCCATCTCTTCTGAGATACCTCATGAACTGCCATTTCCAAATGTTATTACTGCCCTCTAACACGTCTCTTTCTGGTCCTGCTGGTCCCCGGGGTCTCAGTCAACATCTGGCTGGGTGAGCTGCTCTGCAGTCTCTTTCAGTTTGTTTTGTAGGAGCTGATACCCTGCAGAGTTGATACTTCAGCATGAAAGAAGATCAGACTCTTCCCTTAACATGAGTCTTCATTAGTGAATTGCTGTATCATGGTCCTTTTATGTTTAATCTCCTCAATTAGTTCAAATAATGAATTTACTGCCTGTAAAGTTTACAAAAGCAGATCATTTTAAATAAATACTCACTAAGTAAGTAGTCACTAAGTGCACTCAAAACCTGCATGTGCTCACCCCAGCAGGCAAAGAGCTATGCAGGGGGGTGGCTGCAGCTGCTGCCACTATTTCTGTGTTAGACAAGGGAAAGGAGGGCTCCAAGCTTTGGGAAATACCTGCTTGTTATTTGGGGGTGCTCTGCTTTAGTCCCAGCTACTTTTTGGTATCAATATCCAGGCATTTGTAAAGATCTATTAATAACTGATTCCTAGGAGAGCTGCAGGTTAGGTATTACTTGTGTACACTACCTGCCAATTTAAATCTCATCTTCCTTAAATCTCTCACAAAAAGCAGAATACATTTACACAATCATTTACAATGGCAGAATGATTTGGATAAACTAGGTACTACCGTTTTGTCTTAAACTAGCAATTACTGACAAAGCAGTGCATTTTATTTCTGTGTTTTGTGCACAGACCTTGGAGGTAAGCCATTTTCAATGGCATGCTTTCCTTACAAATCTGGCTTAAGTGACAATGAATTCTTTCAGGAAATATTCTTTGTTCAGTTAAACAGTTCATCTTCCAAAAGCTCTGAAATTACTTGGTATTTTGGAAGATGTTCATTCCACACTATTGATGGCACGCTCAGATTTCTGAAGGTTTTTCCTCTGATTATATTCTTTTCATCTAGAAAAGCAGATAATTACACAAATTTTTAATGTCAGTTTTTAACAAAGAGACTAATATTTCCGGTTTAAACATCTTGTTTGAACAGTTAAAACATTTTCTCTTCAAGGAATAAGAATTAATACCTTGAGACTTCTTTCAAGCAAGAAAAGAACAACAGAATAAAATGAAATAGAGAAAAAATATTTTTTGTACTTCTTTACTCTTGTCTGCTAGGCTAATGCTGGAAAACCACAAGAAGGTAAGGGAAAGAACTTTCCACAGTCTAAATTGTCTTAATTTTCCTATGGGGGCCAAAGAGAAAACAACCTATTTTTCAAATGTTCTAAATGGGGATTTTTGTAATGAAAACTCCTATTTGCCCAGTAAGCTCTACTTGGTCTTGTTCAGGGTAGGGTCCCTATAACTTGTTATGGTTTTGAATATTGAGTCTCTTCACTAATGTCCCAGGGGGTAGCTTTCTACATGTTTCAAGACCTCCCTAATCGCTGTAGGAAGTTTGAATGTCTTCACGTTTTGGACCCACTTACAGGTTTGACATATTCTTTTCAAATAGAATTAACTTTTTTCTAAGGCATTTTTAGAAATATATTTTAAATACCATGGAGCAACACAGAGCACTGAGGCCTTGACCCTATGAAGCTCTCCATGGGAGAGGACATAGAGTCCCCGATACCTTGGTGGGACACCCAGGTGCTTTGGAAGGACCCTGGTCAGGCGTCCGCACGTAAGAGCAAGACTCGAGACACAGCACTTATGTCCTGTGTCTAAAGTCTAGAAAGACGAGCGTGGATTGAGAAGCAACCCAAAATCTATGTCAGTAATACCATGGATTTTAAGGGTAGCCCTTAGCCTATGGATTTACTTAATTTTGATTGAAATTCTAATGTCAAAAATATTAGGAAACCTACTTGCTGTTTCCTAAGCACTCCTCCCAGCCTTGGAGGAAAAGTCAAGGTTATTATCCCTTGTAATCCATCATGAGGAATTTTCAGACATTCGGCAGTGACTCTTTGGTCGGTTTTTGTGTCACCTTAAGCCCTACAACTGCATATTGTTTTCCAGGCAAGGATAGCAAATAAACCCATTAGTTCAAGTACCTGCCACCTGGGTCAGGAACGTCACATCCTCCTATATACAAACATACATATATATATACATAAATAAGAGAGAGGGGGTGAGACAATTTCTCAGCAGCTCTCAGAAGAAAGCTCTTTCATGATGAAATTTTTACTGAAGAAAAGCTCCTAAATCAATTGCTCCCAGGGGAGAGGTGGGAGGAGGGAGGACAAGGAGGGCTGCATTTTCCTTGCTCAGCAGTTTCCCATCGCCCTCCCCTCCTCCCTTCCCTTCCCATCATCAGTTGCAGGCACTGCCCAGGACCAAATAAAGGGCCGACCCCATGGCAGGGCACCTCGGGGTGCTTGAATGGGCAGTGAGGGCCTTGGCTGGCAACGCTGAAACATGTAGGGCCAGGTCCCTTTCCACCACATTTCCTTCCAGCGGGGCGAGAGCAGGACTTCCCTATCAGTTTAGCATACCAGAGACTTAGAGGGGCTTACCAGGCTGCTCTGTTCAGGGGATAAAAGATGGGAGCTTGGCAGGAATAAACATGTCACTCGGGGAGCCTTGCTCCACGGGGCCTGATTTCCCTCTCATGTTGGCTCATTGCTGGCGCAGCTCCCCAGATGCCACCGCACTAATCCTGATTTATGCTGAGTTTCAGCGGGTGCAGGACCAGCCCCTGCGTGGCCCCCCAGGCATGCTGCTCCCCCTCGCCTGGGTGCTCGCTGGTGCTCAGGAGGAGGGAAAATGTGTCCTCCTCGTGCTGGCAGGAACAAAAGGCATAATTAAAGCATTTTTCTAGCTTCTTGGGTGGGAGACATAGCTTTGCATGTGTTTGTGAAGCATCAACATGTGGCAGGGAGCCTGGCAATCCCAGTGCTCACTGGGATCGGGAACCGCAGGGTTGAGCTCTGCTCCTCTGCAGCTTCCCCTGAGGTTAGGTTAGCAAAATCAGATGTGATTTTGAAGCATCCCTGGCTAGAAACATCTACAGGGCGTGCTCTTCAGTGAGCAGACACCTGGCACTTTCTGCCAGTGAGGCAGCTCATGGCAGCTCCACCGTGCCCAAGATGCACGCTGTCTTGAGAAGCAAGGGGAGGACTGCTTGCATACCTTCTGGAGGGGAGTATTGGGAGAACGAGGTCATTTATTTAGGGTGGCTCTGAGGTGCTCATAGGAGAGATAACAGGGAGTTGAGCTGGCCCTTAGCAATATGTTTGCTTTGAAATCACTAACTTTCTATTTACAAAGGGAAGACTGGCACCAATGTTTCCATGTTGTTTCTTGGTCTTTCCCTAAAGAGAACAGTGGGGGGAAACATTCCCAAGACTTTACAAAGGGTCTTAGTGGGCTTCCCAAAGATGTCTGTTTAACAGGACTAGTGGTCCTTCACCATCAGCCCGGGGTAGCCAGGCACACGTAAACAACACTTCATCCCCATCACACAGTGCACAGAGCAGTGACACCCCAGATCTCAAGGGGAAGTCCACCAAGGGCAAAGCCCTCCCGGAGTTTTTTTTGGAGGGAAGTTATCACTCTCTCCCTTCCCTTTCCCTTACCTCTGCTCAGTTGTGGCGACATGATTCGGCTTGAACCCATACTCCCTGAGAAACTGCAAGGTCCCTCACAGATGTTTGGTAACACATCAACGGCATGGCCCAACACAATGTAATGAAATTCCCCCCCAATCTCCCTCAGACGTTACCTAATTGATAAAGTTGCCGCCCCGCGCCGCAGCAGCTCCCTCCCCAGCTCGTGCGACACAGCCGGGCTCTGTTCCCTTTCGCCATGACATCATGCCGACACTCGCCGCCCATGCATCATGCTGCCTGCAAGCTTCCTCTTCCACCCCAGATAAACACGGCTGAGACAAACTCCCTCAGCACTACAAGAAAAAAAAAAAAAGAACAAAAAAACCAAACAACTTTCTGCAGCTCCTGCCCCAGCTCCTCGTTCCTGCCTGGGTTGTGGTGAAAGCTGCTGGCTGGGGGCTTGGACATGTAGCTTGTCTGCAGTGGCCTTTAGCCTCCCGCCATTTGCTGGCAAAATCCAGAGAGGGAAAAAGCTCAAAAATGCAAAGGTTTCTGCTATAACTTCCAGGCATGAATACCAAAGTTACTCTTGCTTATACAAGTGTGTACACATCAACAGAGTTTCCATGGGGTCAAGTATGAGACCAAATGAGAACATCAGGCTCAAACTGGCAAAAATCTGGCATAACTTGGTTGGCGGGGCTGTAGCTAAATTTGCCATAAATTTGGTTTACTGTGCACTGTACTTAATGCATAACTGGAAAACCAGGTTGATCACAGAGAGAAATGTGTGCAAGTAGTTTTAGCAGAAAAAGAGCTATTTTCTCATTTTCTTGTTAGTAGCTTTTGATTTGAGATTGCCTGCCAATGTTGTCCCCCCTCAATATGTAGTCTACAATGTCTTTTTGTAGTGTAATCTCCCCTGTGATTTGAATGCTGAATTCAAAGTTATCCTTCACTGTCTAGTCTATAGATCTGTCATGAAAACAATAGATGTGAATTCTCTGTCATCCTTATCTTAGTGGGTCTTTGCAAAGTTTTCACACAAATGTAATTACTGAAAGTTGCAATTATCCACTGACCAAAATTATCTGTAAAACCTTGTGGAATTTAGCAAATAAGGTCAGAAAAAATTGATCCAAATATCTGAAGTTTTCTTTTCTAAAATTATATATTTTACAAAGGGAATTTTAGTTTATAGAAAAGTTGGGTATCAATTCAAAATACCATTTTGTTTCAAAATCAAACACACTTTTTCAGTTACGAAAGAATCCCACCCCTCCAAATCATGCAATATAACCCAAAATATGTATATTCATGCATGTGCACACATGCACATATAATCATGCAGAAAGACACAGAGAAAGTGAGAGAGAACCCACAAAGAAAATTAGCTCCTTTTTATTTAAGTCCAAGCTAACCCTCAATAATTTTTTCTTTCTGGTTTCTTAGTTCAGATATCAAACAACAACAACAAAAAAGGTCAGCTATTCACTCCTAATGCTTACACACAATATCCTTTACTTCCTCCTCTGCCGAAAAAACCACAATGAACATCCAGGCTCTGAGGTCTAAATCTGTATCTATGAAACACAGGAAATAGTAAATTTTTGAGCCTAAAAGCAAAAAAAAGAATAACAGAGGTTGTCTTCTGTTAATGCTGCTCATGTAATTAATGCCCCCACATTAATTACAGGCATTAATTGCCCCGCACTTAATACAGGGTGCTGTGGGGTTTTGTGGGATGTTTAATGAAGTGGTTGCTGAGTCGTCATAACATTCCTCATCCCGCAGTTTCTCTGGCTGCAGAGTGAAGCAGTTTTGCATCCAGGACTGGGCTGCCACAGTATTTCTCCTGCCTCCTTACAAGAGTGAGAAACGGAGCCAGAGCTCGGGGTTGGGCTGCTGTAGGCAAGCTGGCAACACACACGCGAGAGGAAAAGGTTGAGCTGCGGATGCGGGTGTAGGTTGCTCCAAAGCAGGACCCGCTCACCCTCAGCCATGCCCATTGGGGCACAGGAGCCAGCCCGAAAAGCGGTGAAGCTCCTTAACATGGAGGCACCACAAAGAAGAGCACCACATCTGCTTGCATCTTAAATCCCTTGGCGTTAATCTCTCCCCACTGCAGGAACACAGGATGGATGAGATAGATACAAACAAGATTTTATTTTCCTCCTCTCTCTCACTCGAAAAGAACATGGCCATAACTCCACCAAGAATAAACAACCCCACAGCTAATCTTCCCACTCCACAGGACAGTTTGTTGAAATTAGTGAAAAGATGCAGACGTTGCACAGACTGCTTGATAAGAGTTATAAGCACTGGTTTGTTATTATTAAAGAGAGGGAGCATAACTTTGCTGTCTCCAATGATTTTAAAACACAACATTCTTGCTCACAGCTATCTCCCTACCTACTCTATTTACATTAAATAGATGCGTGAGTAAGTGTGGGGATGTGCATATGGAGGGAAAATAAATGGCTTCCAAGGGGAGGGTGTTTTGCCTATTGTATACATTTTTTGAGGATGTGGCAATATGAACCACAAAATCAAAAATGAGAACAACTCAGAAAGCACCACCACAACTCAGAAAAGCCCCAAACAAACAGCAGAGCCTGGGGGTATGGGCAGCTTATTTTCCTTGATACATCAACACAGAGGCCAATAAGGAGATACAGGTACCAGTTAACAATGTGCATCTAGGATTACCCAAGCTTGCACGTGAAGCTTCATGTAGTGAGTGGCATGAGTAGTTTTCCCTTGATCCTTCTCAGGTGCCCCAATGCTAAAATCAGGCTGCTAGTTTATTTGATAGTTTAATTCAAATACTAAATACGTTAATACTTCAATTTACTTCAAATACTAATACTTTAAAGGTAACACCAGCAGCAGAGTGTCAACAGTGCTGCTTTAGGAGTGAGAAATCAATGTCTGTTCAGGCAGGTGCCCCATTGCACCCCATTGCACCCCATTGCCTAGGGTGCTACCAATGCCAATGGTGGGTGTTGAGTATGTGAGCACTGGGGTGATCCATTTTCTCCAGCTGTCTGCGGGGTGAGGTACGTGACATGTATTTAGGCTGCAGCTGCTCTGAGGCAGACCAAGAGACTGTCTCCGTATTTTGTATCACCCCAAGCGCCGCAGGATCCCTGACTGAGGCTCCTTGAAGCTGCGGTAACAGAGATAACAGGCTGTCGTCATCTCTGTCGGCTAGAATAGATGTAAGTGGAAAAATCCTTCAGCTAACGTTGATCTGGCACTTGCTGAATGTGCAGGGAAGGTAGAAAGATGGAGGGCAGCAACAAACGACGGGGGGAGATAAATGTAGGATTTTCCATATCTGATTTCACAGACTCTTGATGGCTTTTTTCTTTCCCATTGTCTTGTCAGTGATTTAGCTACATTTATTTATACCCTAAAGAGGCAACTCTACTGCTGCCATTTGTTCTTTGACCAAACACCACCTAAAAAGGAACTTTATGCTGTTGTTAATACTACTGTTGAATTAAGCACCAATTCATTACAATGGCTTTATTAACTATGGCTATGTTTTTGGAGATAACTCTGGGCATAGATGCTTCCAATCTAGTTTTAGGCAAATTCAATGCCAATTGTAACTTCAGTACTGTTGAAGTTACAAAATTCAATCTGTAACATGAGCAAAACCGACATAATGACATTAAGTTTTAAGAAGAATGTATCTGAATGGCAGAAGATTTAGAGTGAAAACCAAGCAGAAACATGTCTGCCTTCAAAATCCAAAATTTATAGTTAATGGAGTGTGTGTAAATCTATAACGGCTGTTATTAAGGTGTATAAAATTACTTCATCATGCATATAATTCTGTCCAGCAGATCAGTTGCAAAAATATTGCAATGTGGTCTTTGTAACCACACACTTCTGTGTGGTTTTTGCTGTTACGGCAGTGTGGGAGCTGGACAGCAGACACTGCACACCTCACTGCACACCTTGATGCAACACAAGCCAGTAACATATTTCTTATTGTGTCACGCAGCAAAATATTATTTTATTGTTATTATTTGTTTGCTTTTTGAAAGGTAAACATGAAAACAATGTAGTCTGAATTGTATGGGGTTTGACTTTATGTATAAGAAAATGATGGATAGCTAACAGATATTAATTCTGCACTTTCTGAAAAGCAATGCAGGTTATCTAGCAATCAAGTGCATGAATCCTGCCACAATTCCTGATATTTTGCTTTGTGAGCTTTTTTTTTTGTTTTTTCTTTAACATATTCTGAAATATTTCTTTCACCCAGGCAGGACAGTTTGGGCCAAGTCCTGTATGCTTTTTAGAGTCTGACTATAGCCTTCTGTATGTGCTGGTACCATAGAAATATACAGAGGTGTGTGCATGTGCATATACATATTTATATGTATTTGTGTGTATATACACAAGACCCACATGCATCATATATTTTAAATATGAGAACAATTTCTCTGTAATAATAGAAAGGAAGAATGTGATGTGCTATTTCCTTTCTGTGCAAAATAAGCTACAATGGTTGGCTTTTAAAATTTTGCTGTCATGCTGGTTACTTGCAATTGTTGTCATCTCACAGAACCATACAACTGGTGGTATACCTTCAGCATAGCATACTTGCTAACTCTGCCACTTTTGCATGCCATGCAGTCATGTGTTTGTAATCAGAGGTCCATGGAGCTGGCAAGAAAATCACTCTCTTTCCAGCTGTTCTGTCCTTTTACTGGCATCACATTTGGAGAGCAAACTGTAAATAATAAGGAGTTGATGAAGCTTCCATAGCTAGCAAATTTCCAACTTCAAAAGCTTTTCTGCTTCTGAAGTTAATGATTGACTTCCCTCTGGGTTCACTTTTCATGCTTTTAGTATATGCCATTGTAGACCATTAATAACTATTGGTGTTTGTGGCTATCATATAAGGACTCAAAAACATATGACCATTCTTCATGGTTCAGATGTTGCAGATCACAATTGTGTTCATAGTAAAAGGCTAAATGAGTGTTTCACAGCAAAGCATTTTATGTTATAAAACCACTCTCAAATTTAGGAGATGCAACAAACCTTCTTTTTCAAGAACTGCTGGACATTTCTGGACGTTTCTGGACATGTAATATGAGTCAAATACAAATAGCCTCTTTGGCATTTAAGCTCTGGGGCTAAACTTGTGGGAGCCAATGGACCTTCTGTGTGAAGATCTATTCTCCACTCAATGGGACGTGCACATCCATGGTGGCGATGAGGCAGCACCACTAGCTACATCTTTTTGTTTGCTGCATGCAAAACAGTCTTTGAGGTTAAAGAAGAAGGTCGATAGGGAAGAATTTGAAGACCACTGGGGATGGTGTTGAAAGATTATCCTCTCTAGAAGAGCAGGATTTTGTAGTAAGGCAGAATATAGCTCACTATTTAAAGTTCAGATACATAGTCATTGAACCCATTCACTTCAGATTCAAGTAATAAATAATATCAGCAATATTTTTAAAACAACAACTATATCCCTAAAGAAGAAAGCAACACTTTCAGACAACACTAAGGACGTATTCCACTTCAGAGCTACAGAGTAGGAAACACACATCACAGAATCACAGAACTGCTCAGGTTGGCAGGGGCCTCTTGAGATCACAAGGTCTGTCCCTGCAGCTCAGGCAGGGTCACTAGAGCACGTTGGTCATATCCAGTTGGGTTTTGCATATGCCCAAGGATGGAGACTCCACACCTCTCTGGTCAACCTCTGCCAGTGCTTGGTCACCCCCACAGTAAAAGACTGTTTCCTGATGTAGAGAGGGAAACTCCCGTGTTTCAGTGTGTGCCCATCACCTCTGGTCTTGTCACTGGGCACCACTGAAAAGAGCCTGGATCTGTCCTCTTCATTCCCTTCTGTCAGGTATTTATACATATCAGTGAGAACCCTTAAGCCTACTCTTCTCCAGGCTGCACAGTCCCAGCTCTCTCAGCCTTTCCTCATATGTGAATGCTATAGTTCCTTCATCGTCCCTGTGGTCCTTTGCTAGACTCGCTCCAGTATGTCCATCTTTCTCTTGTACTGAGGAGCCCAGAACTGGACCCAGAACTCCAGCTGTGGCCTCACCAGTGCTGAGAAGAGGGAAAGCACCACCTGGCAACACTAACAACACTCCTCCTAATTCATCCCTGGATGCTATTGGCTTTCTTTGCTGCGAGGATGCATTGCTGGCTTATGGTCAGATTGTTGTCCAGCAGAACCCCACGGCCCTTCTCTGAAGAGCTGCTTTCTAGCCAGTTTCCCCCCAGCATGTACTGGTACATAATCTCTCTCCATTGTAAATGGATCAGATCAGAAGGAGAGTGCCACCTCCTGTGTGCCAGGTAGCAGCTTGTCACATGGAGTACAACACATCACTGATGACAATGTAGAGATGTACCACATGGAGACATGACCTTGCCCACACTGAGCACGGTGGGCAAGATCCTGCTCAATGATACCAGAAGTTAATCAAAAGTAAATCCATCCTGGAAAACAGACCCTACCGTTCATCATTGATTGATTTTTGATGTAGAGCAGCAAAAGGACAAAGGCAAATAGAAATCTCACCCTGCAATGTTCTTAAAGTGGACATAGCCTTTACAGGTGAGATCACCTGTAAGCTAAGATGAGGGTTGTCACTGCAGGCACAAAATAGGAGAAACTTGGACCCTGTCCTGAAGTCTTACTACCAAATCATCAAGATATTTCAACATTTGAGCCAACATCTTGTAAATGTTTCTTTGTTCTTCTGTGATAAATAAATAACCTTATCTTCCTTTGGGTTCTATTATCTCTGATCTTAGTAGCACATCCAAGCCTATCAAACACCCAGGTGAATATGTTCACATTCCTGTGATCCAGCCCAGATCTGATCATGAAGCCTGTCTCAGCAGTTCTTCAAGAACATCTGCTGAAACTGTTTACCAAGCTGAGTTTCTTGATTGCTTTTCCTCTCCCTCACATTAAGCTATGTTTACACAAAGAATTTCAGCAGTTAACATACAAAATCTACATATTTACAACTGTAGACCAGTTTGGGACAAATAGCATTACAAATTCTTTCCAGTTTGCTCTTTTCTTATTCATTTGCAATTCTGCCCACAGAATCCTTGCCTCAAAGATCTAGTGTTACCCCTTTGCTTATACTTTACATACATACAAAACTTAGTAAAAATAATTTAGACAAATATTTTATCGTTGCATTGCTCAAGAGAAAACACACAGTGAGAAAGAGAACGAGGCTGTCAAGCCCTAATGATTATCGACCATTCAAACACAAAGATAGTTGTTTTCAAGACTCAATGGACAGAAGTGGCTCAAATCAACTGCCCTTGCACAGGCACCCAATTGACATGCCCCAGGGCACCTGACACATTAGCACAAGGCTGGCACATATGACCCAGACCAAGTGACCAGCAGCTGAAACCCAGATGCAGTGCCATAGGGACATATCAAACAGCATGTAAACATCTATGGGTGAACATCCAAATCAAGGCTGGCCATCTCACAACTGCCTATAGCTAGGCAATGTGTGCAAGGAACTTATCCCCTCAAGTTCATAGAGTGGTTTTAAAGAAAGCACCCTTTGGTCTCTGTCCTGTTACTTGAGCATATTTGAATGATTTAAATTCAAATCACCAAATTATAGGTTGATGTAGGCAGAGATTATCCTTCTGTAGTTTCTGCAGTTGCTTTCCACCCTGTATGAAAAATTTATATAGTGAATGAGACAGGCATCAAACAAATGCCTCTCCTAAACTACTCCACATGTAGGCGAGTGCCAGTTCCCCCAAAATCTAGATGCTTTATTCATAGTGGAACATAATCAAGGGACTGAACTAGAGAAAACTTTCCGCAAGTATGTCCTAGCCCTGCAACTGGGGCAACTGCTCTGTGTGCCTGCATCCCTTCTAGTTACAATGACCATTCTAGAAGGTCCTGAGATAAAAACTGCCAGTGCCATGAGATTTCATTTGCTTCTGACTGAAAAAGCAGAAAGAGAAAAAAAAAAAAAGAAAAAAAAAAGATTAATTTATTCTGAAATAAATTAGTTTCAAGCATTTTTAAGAGAGAAAAATGAAAATATATGAATTCCTCACATGAAAACTTAAGTTGCTCTCAGGTTTTTGCTCAATAGCCAAAAACCATAATCCAAAACAAAACAAAGAAAATTGTTCACACAGCTCTTAAATTTAGATTAAATGAAATTAACTTTTGATTAAACTAAATTGGATGTGTTTTCTAAAAATGGAAATGAAACAAAGGAAGCAGAAATTTGACCAGAATTACAGGCAAGCTAGTGGTGGTAAACATGGCTTCCAAAGATGTTTGGGAATCACGTATCTACAAAGTTTCATATTCAAATCTGTGTCAGAGCAATCTCTGACCTTGATAAGACTCACTTAGGATCCTATCTGTTCAAGACAGTCTTTTAAATACAAAGGTGAGAAAGAACAGAAGCAAAAAGTGGAAGAAACAACTCTACATATTTTGTTGAGTAGATCACCTTCCAAAAATTGGCAGTTCCTGTCCATCCTCCTCAAAAAAAGTTACACAAAAAAATGTAAGCAGGAGGTCTCATGTTGGCTTTTGTGGGGAAAAGCATGCATAACAAAAGATGACAGAATCTGCTAGTATACAATGCTGTCAGCACGCATTGCCAGCTCTGAAGAGCTATATCTCACAGTGACAGAGCACACATTTGCACATTACAGATGTCCATGACCGTATCTGTTTTACCTACAACAGAAGACTTGTACTTCAAGACACTGGCAGACTAAAGCAGATGTTCCAGTGAAAGTACATTTATCCAAATAATATTTCTGAGTATGCTGCCACATCTTTGCCTAACACCATTCATACGACAACCATGACTAAATTTATATAGCAGTTATAAGCATGTCTTGCATTCTGCACGTAGGTGACCAAACAGTCCTACAACTCTTAAATATTGATGCATTAAGGCAGCTTTCCTGCTAGCTGCCATTGCATGTGACAAGACAAAAATAAAAGCACGGGCCTCTTGTAAACTTTAATCACCATATTAACACCCATGAGAAAAGCTTTGGGTGATCCCAATCTTGTTTAAGAGGGTTCAGCTGTAGATACTTACAGGATGTTCTGCCCCTGCTGATTGCTCATTATCCAAAATTAGCTCTCAGAGCAGTCTTTGCCATAGTGTCTGGCAAAGTGGAAGCTGGACCTGTTTTCAAGAGCTTTTGACATTCTCAGGACCTCCGCTCTTCCAGGAATGCATGCCTTCATGGAGCAGGACATTACACAACTTTCTGCAGGGAGAAGTCAAAAACGTTGCTACTCAATGAGGAAATAAACCCCTTGAATAATGGGGAAATTATGATTTTGTTGATTTCCTGATATACTCAGTAGTTTATTCGGGTTTTGGCTTGGGTTTAATGGTTTTCAAGGCTAACAGGTTCAGGGTCTGTAATAGGTCCAATAGGTCTTGAACACAATAGGTCCAATCTTACAGGCTTTTTGAAAGAAAAATTCCTGTTGATCTTAGTGACGTTCTCCCAACATTCAGAGGAAAAATGAATCATTTGTGCTTTCCTCAAAAAATATACCTTCACCCTTGCTGAAAACCTTAGATTATGAAACTACCCTCAAAATATGAATATGCATGCCTACAGAAACAACAGCTCTTCAGTCAAAGTGGAGCAAAAAACATATGTCTTTTATATACATAAAATCTCATGAGTGCATCTTGTATAAATTATTTTAGATGGTAATTCAAGTTCCTATTAAGGCCATGCTTATAGTTTCTAAGCTCTGAAAACCTGTAAAAACAAATTACATTTTGAGGATTTCTTCAAACTTTTCCTTAGACAAATGGAGGTTACAGTAGCTGTTGATTTAATTCTAGTAGGATGATGTGCTGATGCAGTTTGTTTATTAGCTGTAACAATTTTCAATGATACTTACAGTAACGTTGAGCTGATAAAATGCTGGAGAGGTTTTTTTCTAACAGACAAAATGCATTTTGCCAAAACCTAAGCTATTTCACAAATTTGCTCATCAGAAGAGGTCTGATTATTTTGTGTCAACTCTTGTTTTGATATTGTCAAAACATTTACATTTGTATGCTTTTCATTCATTGCTATACTATAGTAAACTATTTGTTTTACATATGTTATATACACATTGCATACTACATTTAACAAAATGTAACCTGAACCAAAACTGACCAGAGTAGCAAAACCAAAATCAACACTTCTCACCTTTTCAAGATGAAGATCTGGTTTTCCAAGTGAAATATTTCAATTCTTTCACACGACATTTTTTTTTGTGACTCCTCATGAAAGTTTCCTGTAGAATGCTGTGCTTCCACTGGCTTTGTGATAGGAGTGGAAATGTGCTCACTTTGAGCACTTAAAAAAAAAAAATCACATCCTCTCATTTCATTTTTTAAATTTTTCCTGTTTCTTTTCACTACATATCATTAATATATTTTTTTAAACTTTGTGGTAACCACTGCTTGGTATTGCTACATTTTTCCATATGAAAATTTCTTTTAATGTGGCCATTATGTAAATAAATATGTCTAAAATATACTTTGCTATGTTACAAAATGAAGTTTTAAAACATATGCTTCTTATAACTCTTATAAAAATTAATGAAACACTCATTCTTACACAGTGGGTGTAGCTTAACATTGAAAAACTATGTGAAAACACTAAACTAAAATAAATGAGATTGCTGTTAATGTAAAATATCCATCTGAAATACTTCGGTATTTAAATTTAGCTCATTCAGCCTCTGGCGTATGAATTTGGAAGTAAGCCAGTTTCTCTTAAAAATAATAAAGTACTATGCAAATCCAGAATGGATCATTTTGGAGCAAAGCTGTGCTTTTGTTGCATCAACTGTCTTTGGGTGTAAGTGAGGGGAAAAAGCTTCTTAAACATTAAAATGGTGGCATAGGAATGCCAACAAACAGATTTTTGCTTTCCCAGTTGATTCTGTCTGGCGTTTCCCGAATCCTGACAATTTACTCCCATGGAAGCTGTAGTCTGCACTAAAATAAGTGTAATTAAGCAAAGCAGTTCTGGACTAGCGCTGGTCCCTGCCTGTGGTCACGGCATGGCCGGACGGCAGCAAGGAGCCTGAGGCAGAGCCATGCACGGCTGTGGGCTGCACATGTCGGTCATCCATGAGTTACACCTGCAAAGGGCTCTGCCTCCAAGACATGGAAGAGGTGGTGAGCATGCCCAGTGGCACCAAAAGGTGGCTGTTTTGGGGTCCGCCTGGTCCTGATGCACCCAGGAAGAGCCAAGCAGGAGGGGAAGGGGAGTTTGGCTTGGGGAGCAGGCATGGATCCCGCTCATAGTAGGTCTGTCTCCCTCAGCATAACAGGGGAAAACTGATGTTCATCATGGAATGTCCCAGAGGTATGAAAGGCCTCAATAAGTGCCACTGCCATGCCACATTTTAGGCTGAACCTGAAGACCTGCAACAGTTCTGCATGGGACTTGCCTCTACGGATAAGTTGAAAATACTACGGTAACTGTGCAGGTGATGGAGGAGCCATAGTCACTTGTCAGGGTCACCAGTAGCCGGGGTCCTTACTTCTCCATGCGGGAACAGGAACGACACAACACCAATATGATGATCAGATTGTCCACCTTTATTTCCCAATCCTGGTTACATTTATATTCTACTAAGTTCCGTACCCACACTCATCTATCTTCTAATAGGCTACAGGTTATCTGCACGCGCTGTTCACGCGCCTCTACAAGCATTTGCATTGGTTAATTTGCAATTAGCACGTAAAGCCCAAAACTTGCCAAAAACTCCCTTATCTCATACCCTGTTTTGCTCAGACTTGTGTGCTTTTGCTGACCACAGGTGTTTCTCACTTATCTGCTATCTTGTCTGTTTTTGCCAGCCTTATTTTGCTGGCCTTGTCTTCGTCCTTGCATTCTTCTGCCTGCACTCACTTCCCTCCAGCACGGCCCAGACTCCTACAGTCGCTCATTCTGGGCAAACCACAGAGAGAAAGGTGGGAGAGAGATACATGGCTCTCTAGTGATAGAACTAGACAGAAGAAAACCCACTCGGTATTTATAAATGAGCAAGACTCTACAGTGAGTGTTTCTGTGACTGTGGCGACTTGTCTGGCAGCCCCCTGCACTGGGCCTGTGCTTTGCCTGAGCGGGCATTGCACAAAAGAAAGGATACCCCAAGATTAGCACGGTGGTAATATCTGTGGGCGAAGCACCCTGTACAGTATGTGTCACAGAAACACACTCTTCAGAAATGCATGTTTTTCTCCACTTGCGCAAAAAAGTCAGAATAAGCAATGCCTTTGTAATCTGGCAACTAGTGAGGGAGCAGGTACATAGGGAAGAGTTCAGGACAAAGCAGAGGAAAGAGGAGCAGAGCGGCACGGTTCAGCTTTCCCTGCAGAAAGCCGATCTCTGCTTTTCAACTCACAAATAAGACAGGAAGCAATGCAGCCTGATCAAAGGGCAGTTTGAACCACATACAGCTTCCACTTAGAGCAGCCTGCAGCTGGCCAGCCCTTTCCAGGATCAGATCAATATTTGGCGCAGGCGACTACTGTTTGCTTTCAACTTGAGTCATTAAGAAGTCCAAAGTTTTTCAAGTCATCTGGACAATTCCTCCCCCAAGGGAACGTGAAAAACATGAGTATTTGCCAAATTGAGGGATATAAAAATGATATAACATTGTAGTTGTTTTACAAGAAGCAACTTTTCCAAACATTACACATCCTTATTAAGAATGGCATTAACCCACTTAGAAACAATACTCTACATCAACGTTCAAGAGGATTTATTCTTGATCAGCCTGCTATTACCTAGGACACTTCTTGAATCAATCAAAGCCTCCTGTAGTGGAAATATTCCATAGCAAAAATTGTCATACCTTGTAAAAAGGGAAATCCATTTCACTGCTGGATATATCACATCGATAAAAAAATCACTTATCACTGGACAAGATGATGGATTTTTTTCAAAGTGGCTGGGATTTTGGGGGGAGGAGAAGCAGAGGTTATGGTTAATGTTATAAGATTAGGACTGCTGTTTGCAACTTACCTTTTGAGTGATGTATTATGTTATCCGCTGAAGCAAATCTACTGTGGCTTTCATCAGTTTCTCTTTTAGTACCAACAGCAGTAAGAATGAAACTCCGAATTTTTGTAAAGAAAAAACAAGAACTAATGAAAAAACCCCTATAGCTTGCACACTTTTTTCCCTCCTATCTTTGTTGGCATTCCCATTTTTCCTCCAAAGGGCCAGCGATGGCCAAGGATGAAGGTTGTGCCTGGGACAAGGACAGCTTCCTCCCACCTTTGCATCAGACACACAGGGGTGGCGATGCCTGTGCTCTAAAAACCAGTTTCCTACAAGGGATGTGGAGACAGGGTAAGTCTTGTCTTGCAGCAGCGTGGCCACTCAGAAGCGCGAAGGTGGGAAGGCTGGAGAAGTTTGTCTGGTACAGACATGCTGAAACCTAGGCCCAGATCTTGGACACTAACTGAAGAAAATAAACCCAGATTTACTAGTTTCAAAAAAGACCTGAGATAGCTGAGAGCATCAACAGGCACGATTGCTGCAGAAGTTAGGTACAGGCTGACCTGAGAAGGGCAGTCACTGTCATTCACCCTACCTTAATTTGGTGCAGTGCTGGTGGAGTAGACAAACGTGTTTCAGGATAAATAACCCGATGGTTTGATTTAGCCTTTTTTTCAGCAAAACAAGGCAGATTTTCCTGTGGGAGGTTTGGAGCCACTGTTGAAGTGTATAGAGCATCTGCCGGGGATTTGTCTGGCCTTTCCCAGCTCCTTTCATGACAAGGCTAAAAGGAAAATGCTGCGCATATTCGGTTACCTCCGCTGGTGGGGACTTGCTAGCACTGTGTGGCCTGATCTCTTTGCTCAACATCTCCCCGGCTGGCAGATACAGGCCAGGAACAGGCTGGCACGTACAGGTGGGTAAGAGGATACTGCACTCTGTGCAGGCAGTGGCAAGTGGGTGGCAGAGAAGCAGGCAGCGGCGCCGGTGGGAAGGGAGCAGGACTGGGGTGCTGAACAATGGGTCCCAGTTCTCTCAACATCCCCCAGATCAGATAACAAAGTCCTGAACCAGTGCTGGGCACAAAGAGAAGTTGAGGGGTCCACGCATGGAGGTCAACAGCACAAAACCCCTCCTGCCTGGGGAGAGCACCCTCTCTAAGGATCCATTCGCAAAAAGGTACGGGGACAGACCTCCATTCCATGACTTTGCCTGAACAAGTATCAGTTCCACAACAAACATCACATAGCATCTTTTTAATCTAGGGCTTCCCTGCCTCCAGTTTTCCCTGGACACAGCCTTCTCCCTGCTTGCCTCCCAGCAGATCCCATGTGTGCTGATGCTGGGGCATCGCAGCATTCACCCCATCACGGCCAGAGCGTGCAGTCGGCTCAGTGCGTGCATCAAAGGTAGCCCTGCGTCTGACAGGCTCTGATCCAGGCCTGGCCCTGCCTGGCTGGTCTGTGCACAGGAGGGGCTGGAGATGACAGGTACATATGCTGTGGATAGCCAGGGAAACCCACGCAGAAACCGAACAGCTCTAATAGAAAAAAAGCTCTGTGTGTTCAAATAAACACAAATGAGGCCAGACCCACCCCTAAGCAACACCAGCTTTTTGCTGGGGGGCTGTCTTGCTGGGAGCCTTGCTGAGAGGAGCATCCCTGAGCACTTTAGGAACAGGAAGACTACTGTGAAAATCAGAGCCTCATCTGCAATGTGTAGTGCTTTAAGACAGAGCCAGCGCTGAAAATGCTCCACACCTGAAAAACATTCTCCTTGCTTAGTCCCTAATCCTCTTGAGTGTGTGTCTCAGGATTCATGTGTGATGGCTCTGGCATGACCAGAGGCTGACTGGGAGAGCAGGAGACCTGCGCTCTGCCCTCTGCACCTTCCAGCTGCTCAGCATCTCATTTCTTTGGTAGAGGAGCAAAGCTGAGTGGTAACTCTCACACAGGCCCTGCATGGTGATGCTAAAATGACTTTTCAGTTAGCTGGCAAAGGTTGTCTGAAGCCCCTTTGCAAGGCAGGTGGGCATCTCTTGGAAAAAAAAGAGTGGCAGGGTAGAGCTGTGGATCCTCTCTGCCTGGCAGAGGAGGACAAGGGAAGAGAGGCGAGCACAGATCCTGGCATTTTACATCTTTTGATACGAAGTTAAGGATGAGCAGGGTGAATGTAAAATACTATAAAAATTTCATGTTGACCCTGTGGAAATAATTTGACATCATAAAATGATTTGTTCTCATTAATTCCTCCATAAAATGATGATAAAGCCTATATGTTTTTACAACATACTGAAATTCACGGATCTGCTCCTACAGTGGAAGCTTCATCAAAACTTCTTTACTGGCCCTTTCTTAAACCTTGCGTAGCCCCATAACTGGAGACTTAACTCAAGTGAAGCTTGTGACAAAACTGAGTATTATGGAGAAGCTCTTTCTACAGAGGGAGATCTTTTAAATTCAGCTCCTCTGTGGTTACAGAAAAAGTAAGAAATTCTGCAGAACAGCCTCTCACAGTTCTTTGTTCTCCCTAATACTTTTAATTTCCATTCAATCATTAGGTTAAAGAAACAAAACACACATGCGCACATGCAAATTCATCCAGAAAAATGACAGAGAAAACAGACTTTTTCTCCCATATAAGATACAAAGTCCAACCTTACCATCTTTTTTGTCAGCAAAACTCTCCCTGAAGCTGAAAGGAGGGCAGGATTGGCCCCCAGTCATGGCACAGCAATCCACCATACTTTTACTACCTGCTGGATCTCCCCATTCACTTCAGGACCTCAGTTCTTTGGTGGTCTTCTGTTTTGACATCTGCTTACCCTTATCTCTAATCAGTTTTGCTGATAGACATTTCCCCTGAGTATGGAGACGCTGCCTAATAGATTTTTTTTTTAAAACCAACTACTACTTAGTAGTCAGGAAATTATCTTTGTGGCCTGCAAGGGTGAGAGACACTGTTCTAACATTCCCATGCAGACATCTAAATCTCACTCAACTTTATCTGATTTGCTCTATTCTGCTCTTTATACTCATAACATAATGGCATAATAACCGCAATACATTTTTGTTAAACCTGCAATTAGGCAGAATGTACAATATCCCAAGGCACCGAATCACCAGGGAATGCACCATAAGTAATTGTTAAATAACACAGCAATTTACTACAACTTGTATCAAGAGTTACACCATCTGCCAGACCAAGAAACTGAACTTGGAACATGTTGCTTAAAGCGAGGAGTGGTTGTAACGATTAGTTACTTGATGCAAAATTCTTCAGAAAAAAAGGTATCACACATCACAGTGCAAGGTTTTACAGAAAGAAATGGGTAAAATGAATTGCTTTGATCTCAGTTGATACAAAGGCTTACTAGAATACGCAGCAGCCCACATTTTGCTCTGATGGTTGTGCAAAAGATGGTGGCTCTCCAACAGATATAAATGCCATAGCACACCATAACAAGGCATGAGTTCTTGTTATTTTGCAATGGTACATTGAATTTCCAGCTATTGTGCACGATGGACAAAATATAAAATAAAAATTGGTCCAAACACCTTCCAAGAACTTAGAAACCATAACTTGAAGCAGAGTACTAGAAAGTATACTGTGAAGAAGTTATTATACATTGGCAGGATGTCTGAGAAATTCCCTGACAGACTTCTTGTTGTTGATTTTAATAAAGCAAAAAGAACCACACAGATATGAGGAACTGAGTCCTGGGTGATTTCTATTTGAACTTTCAATGGGAGTGGGATGGTAAGGAATGTCTGCATCTGGGCTTTTAAATGGTAGTCTTTCTTTTAAAAAATCAATTTTTTCTGGGTCTATCAAATGTAATTTTTATTGAATTTCCTTCTGCTGGTTTGTTTTTATTCCATTTCAGTGAAAACAAAGAGCACACACTTGCAAAAACACATCTGAGTCCAGACGGTCAGTGCAGGAAATTCCTGCAGTTCTGGTGAAAACTGGGACTGGAGGGAGGAGGGGGGCACATATTCGGCGCCTCTGCTGAAGGATGAGCTATAGCATGAGTCCAAGAGACACCTGGCCATTTTGGGTCTGCCCTACCATCCATGAGCACAGATACAGGTCAGACTGCCAGCTGGCAAGACCTCAGGTGTGGTGACGTGGATTTTTACCTGATGGTTCACGTGAGCACAAAAGCACTCAGTTGGGAAGGGGAAAACCCTAGCAAACGTACACGGGGACTAACCTGAAGCTAGGGCTTCAAGGCAGCACTGGCAGAGGAATCCATAAGAAATCTGAGGTTTCAGTTCCAGTGCCACAGCATCACTTGTTTTCACTTGTTTCTAAAGCATTGTGCAAATCTAGAAGTTGTTTATAAATTCACATATCTATATTCACAACTGAAACAAAGGGTGATGTGGACCCATACAGCATCCCCAACATAACTCAGACTGTTCCTTTCCCCAGAACGGGTAATGACTCTGTGCCTTGTTAATTACAGTTTATAAGCTCATGTCATTAAAGTAAGTAAATACAGCAAAGCCAGGAATGCAAAGTCTGTGCTAGACGTTCCTGTTTTGATGGCTCCTCATCTCTGGGCCTTATCTGCAGTCTTACCCGAACGGCTGGCAAGCACCATCTCCAAAGTGCTGATGTCTCTGTGCAGTTGCGGATAGGGAAATAACATCAGATCTGCTCCCTGGGAAAAGGCTATGCAGAGCCCTGAATTGTGCGGCCAGTTTTCTTGTCACTCCTTGCAAAGCGGTGATCTCATCCTTGCCGCCTCCAAATTTTCTATCTCCAGTGTAGGAGAGAAAGGCAACAAGGGACAAGGGGAGAGGGAGAGGGAAGCTATGAAAAGAAAGATCCCATTGTTAGAGTGCTCTTATTTGTGTGAATGCCTGCCAAGACAACAAGATTGGGTCTGATGACATGAACTCGAGGGTCAGTGGGGAGCTGTGCAAAAATGCCTGAACTCCTTGTGCTCACGATCCTTAAGAAAAAAAGCAACTTCCAGATGTGAGCGAGCCTTCTTTCAGCCATCCAGTCCCCTAAACCTACCAGATTATATGGTCTGAAGACGCCTGCACCCATTTGCATGGCTGAGCAGTTGCAATATTTGCCTTGGAGGGAGAATGGCATCAAAATCCTAGAGCCAACCACCAAAACACTTCAGGTGTGTTGGTATTTGATTAAAGTTGAATTAAACTTCAAGAACATGGTCAAAAAGGACTGGACAAATCCAGGATCCTCCCTTAAGAAAAGGTTGGGAATGAACTGTAAAAGCCTAGGGCTGTGGTGTACACCTTGCATGAGCTGCATGCAGACATCCAGCCTCTCTCTCTGTCTAAAAGCAAAAAGAAGACTGAAAATACTCAGGTACTAACATGTGTTGCTGGAAAGTCAGATTAAAATGTCAGGTACAAGCCCAGTGTCAGGCTTAAGTAACTCTCTTCTATGCCCTCATTTAGGAGGGAATTTATTCTGAATTTGGGTCAGTTTACACCCACTGAGGATGTGCCCACCCCCGCATCCATCCATCTGGGTCTCGCAGAAAGCAATCCCAGCTGTTGGGAGAACTTTGTGCTGATGGGGTTGATAGGATGCACTGACAGAGCAGATACAGTGCCTGCAAAAGCCAGTATCATGGGTTGCACTCAGAAGGGACAAGCCAGCTCTTATTTCAACTAATGCTTGCTAGGTACTGGGCTCAGAGGGGACTGTTGACACTTAGTTATTAATTTTAAAACAAACAGCTCACCCTATCCTCAGGGAAATGATTCACCTCCTGCTTAGCATGGGCAGTACCGTTTCATTGCCTACAGCTGGACCCAAGCCTCAGCCTTTGGCTGGAAAAGAAAACAAAGCTCTTTCTGTATAATTAAGAAAAGGGGAAAAGTGTTGGGTTGTTTTGTTTGTTCCTGGGTTGTTGGGTTTTTTTTGTGGTAAAGCATTTTTTTGCAAGCTGCTCTTGCAGCAGGTGCCCATGACTTTGCAGTGGACGAGCAGGTCCAGGCCCAAGTCCCCTCCTTTCCGCTCAGCCCAACACCACCTTGTTTCCTCAGCTCCCTCCTTTCCAAGCGTGTGATTGAATGAGTGCTTGTGAAGGCTGTAGGCACTTGCTAATTTGGGGTTTGTCTGGTAATAGTCCGGTGGGTCTGCATTTCCAATGTCTGTGGAGCCAAACTGACGGTCAACTTGTACTCCCAGTTTTCCCTTCCTCCTCTGCAACTATTTCCAGAGCCTGTTTCTTGCTTCTCCACCTCCCTGCAGCCCCTCTGTCCAATTCCCCCGCCTCTGTATTTTTTAAAATCGACCTGGTCTTTGTTGTACTAATTAGATTATCTCTGCCTGAGGGACCCAGAGAGCAGCCCCAACAGAGCACAGCCTGGAAAGACAGGACACATAATCCCTGTTATCAAGGGGGCTGTCATTTGGCATGTAGATCAACTAATTCTTTCAATACCATGGGAGCAATTGTACATCTTAATATTGATTTTCCCCCCAAGATATGATCTCCGACATTCCTACATCAGTCTCGCTTGCCCTGGCTCCGTTTATTATAAGGCAATACGTGTGCATACACACCCTCCAGCTTTTTGAATTCACAAATGAAAAGGTGATTCGTGGGGAGGGTGAAAGAGCGAGCAAACACAGATCAGGCAAGTTAACACAACAATTTCAGGGAGGAACGGGGAATAAACCAAACCCACTGCACTTTCACTTTGCATTATGAAGTAATTAATTCAGAGCTGACTGACATCAAAGGCTGAAGGCCAGTCATGGGAAGGGGCATTAGCAATAAATCATATGCTAAAAGCAGTAATGCTTTGAGTCAAGCCATGTTGCTACCATTCAGCAACCAGCCTGTTAAATAAGTTTCTGCTTGTATCTCTTGTTCTTCCTTTCCACCCACCTCAGTATTAATTTCAAGAGATGCTTTTCATATTTTGTGCTCCATACAAATCACCTATTGCTAGTTGCAAAAAGGAGAAACACAACAATGGACTGACCTTCATAAATGATAATCAACAAATCAACTTGCAAAGGCGCAGACTCTTTTATCATGATGCCCCTTTCGAGGATAACCATGTGTAACTGGATTCTCAAGGTATTCATTTCTGTCAGTTTAGAGGACATTTATTGTTGGTGCACCAGAAAATTTCTTAGCTTTAGGTGCTCTACATTATCTTCCTGGAAATGTGTGTCACTAGACAGCCTATGTTCAATTGCTTGCACGTTACCCTTTTTTGTACCAAATTACATTCATATCATGACTCTTAAAAAGCAGGTTTGGATGATACAATTCATTTTCTATGCTCAGTCAAACTTCTGTTAAAACCAAAGAGGAAAGAAATAATTCCCAAGCAAAGGAAGAGGGAAAAATTCCTGCAACTCCACCATCTAAACAGTTCTCCTGACTTATACCAGCTGAGGACTATGCAGCTTTAACAAACAGCCAGTAGAGCCTGATGTTGGCACCTGTTAATACCATCCACAGAGCTGAACACATTTTATTGCCAAACAGGAAACTTTATCCACAGCACTGGGATCATGTCCTTCTTTTCCAAAAAGTGTCATAGGATCTCTCACTTCCTCCTGGACAGTCACCAGAGCCAGAAAAAATAGGACCTGGGTCCAGTGTCTCAGCTGAAAGCAGCCCTCCAGCAGTGCAGAGCTTCCTGTAGAGCCTGTACAGCTCTGCCAGCATCAAAGACAAATACATGTTGTGGTTTGAGGACCACTCTTTTGTTTATGGGCTCCCTCTGCCTCAGTTACTGCCTCTCCCCTTCCTACTAGCCTTTCTAATTCTTCTCCTGACTTCTCCAGCTAAATGTTGGCCTTTTTGTCCAGACTGCAAGGATCCACATACCTAAATTATATTCAACATGTGACCAACATATGGACCTCTATAAAAATATATATATTAATAAAGATTAAAAAATCACAGACGTTTATACTTGTGTGATGCAGAAGGGTGATAAATCAAAAAAACACTTCATGTCCACCACCATGGTTCACAGATAACTACAAAAGGCAACTTCATAAAACAGCATAATGCCTTCAAAAATGAATTCTGGGCTGGATTCTCAATGGGGAAAGAAAAATCTTGGCAAACGAGATTTAAAAGTACCCAACCTGCCTGCTGCTTCTGGTCAGAGTGTTGCAGGGATATGCTTTTGTCCCAAGAAATGTGAGGTCTCCCTGCTTCTGTGGCAGTGCACAGGGGTGTTAGCAGTTCAATAGCACCCTGTAAAACAAGAGCATAATAGGCACACAGGGCAAAATAGACGATCGAACACCAAAGGACTTTCAAAAGCAGGGCCAGACGCAGATGCAATATTGATGGGAGAAGGAGACAGCGAAGCATTTCTCCCATCCCCTGACATAGACTACATGTGCTGGATGTTGCGACTGGAGAAGAAACGGGAAGAGTAAGCAAGAAAGGTGAGGAAAAGCCAGAGCTCATGTTGTCCCTCCATAACATTGCCTCTGAGATCTCTGCGGTTTTTGGCTCCTTCTCCCACCCTAAGCCCCAGAAAGCAGCATTGACAATAAATATCTACTGACTTAATTTCTCCCCACTGCCTGAGCAGGAGGATGGCGAATACTTTATATATCACAGCAATAACTCAATAATGGTATTGAATGAAAGGCGTAATTTTCAGAAGGGATTTCAGGGAAACAATTGCTGTGACTGCTGAAAAGCACACTTAATCGGTGGCTTACCTTTCACCCAGGAGGGATGAGAAAAGGGAAGGTAATGGAAAAGGGACCCTCTTTGTCCTTTTCAAATGCATGGCCACAGCCCCATTCCTTACAGCCTCCAAAAAGAGGATGGAAATTTATAGGCATTACTGAGGGATCAAAGTGTGCAGGGGTTCTGGGAGCCAGTCTCTTAGGAAATGATAGATCTGCAAGCACTGGGACCAAAGAGAACTGGTTTCTTGTAGTTTTGCATCTTGCAGTTGTGTTTTCTGGTGTCTGATAAACGCAAAATTTTGACTGAAATGGTTCCAAATGTTGGGGGGGGCGGGGGTGTGCATCTTTGAACTCTCTGGTGTCTGTGAAGGCTTGAGTTCACCATTTCTCTCAGTTGGGGCATGAATAGGTTGTCTATCCTTTAATCAGTATTTCCTGCCATGAAACCTGTAAGGATTAAACATCTCTGAACTTTATTTCCTGCTGTCCAATGATTTTGAAAATTATTTTTGAGGCAGAGGTAGCCATACACACAACATATAAAGTGCACCATGAAACTCCATGTACCACTTTTCCTTTGGGATTTAGGCTTAAAATGGGTCTTTCATAAGAAAGCACAGCAGCAGCTGAGAGAGATTTTCAAGTTTCTTCTAGTTCATTGTATTTTGGAAACTCATCCCGTGCAGATATTTAGGGTTATTTTCACACAAATTAAAAACAATGCCCAAAATCTAGTGAAACTCCAGAATCATGACTCCAGAAAGACTTGTTATGATGGCAAGTTCTTGCTGTACTTTCACTTTGGGGCTCAAGCCTGCCCAATTTGTGCAAAGTTTGAGTCTCCACAGAACAAGGCAGAGGTATTCCACCTCTTTGGAGACTCCACAGAGTGCAGGGGCCCTCACTCTGGTCCCACCTAGAAGCAATGATATTTCTGTGGGTGCAGTGCCGTGTCTGGCTATAGTAAGAGGAAGACACATCATCTTCCTTTCCAGTGTGGTGAGAGTCATTTTGGGGGCTCTGCATTGCCCTCCACGAGGCTGCACAGATACATCTAAAGTTTTTTTGTGAGAGCTCAGCTCCCCACCACAGTGCCCAGTGCCCAGAGCCAGGCAAAGTGCCAGGGAAGGTCCCTGGAGAGCTGCAGGGGAAGACAGCTTTCCACGACGCCTGCCAAGTCTGCGGTCCTAGCACAACTCTGCCAAGGAGGGGAAACCTGAGGAAATACGTAACGGCACATTCTTCAACATCACCTTTCCCCTCCCAGGCTTGCACCTACTGTGGCCCAGTGCCACACAGCCATCTGGGGTGCAGGAGAGCTTCACTGCACCTTTTGCAGGATTGTGTGCCTTAATGCCCTCCTTTTCCTTTGCCACAACCCAGTTTTCTGCTCCATACCTTAGTGGTGGAGCCAGGTGTGGGGATTACAACCCCACAGGTTTCTGCTACCTGCTGGGTAACCAAGATTATTGAAGCATCTTCAATAACAAAAAATAAAAATCCTTCTATCTGTCCATAGCCACTAGCGCAGGAGAGCCAACTGCACACTACATGGGGAAAAGGACACACGCAAACCCACTTGGTGCTGGGAGGGCTCCAGGGCTTATCTCCTGCTGGGAGGAAGGTCTGGGATGTATTCTGCGCATCCACCCTGCAGCAGAGGAATGTGATTGGCAAGGGGTGGCTGCTATCAAGCCCAACACATTCAGCAAATTCTTTGGCTCTTGTCACCTACCCAATGGCTTTTCCTAGCCTTAACAGCCTTCACCAGCAGGGACCAGAGAAACAGAGCTGGCCAGCACCATGGTTTTTCTCAAATTAGCAGCCAGCACTAACGCTGGGTGTGTCTTTGGGAGGTGTCCCCCTGATAGGGGCCACCAGTGAGACCAGAGTGGCAGAGAAGATGCTGGCTCAGATTAGGAACCATGCTCTTGCTTTGCTTCCTCCTCCTTTCATGTGGGCCATCTAGTCTTGGAGAAATATCCTGTGCACCCCAATTGCTGCTAGAACAATTTAAAAAAAAAAACAAAAAAACAACAAACAGCGCTAAGGCCAGAATAAGGCTCAGAGGCAGACAAAACCCCAGGGGCTGTCCTAGTCACACTGGTAAAGCTAGATTTTCCTGCAAAATTTTGTAGAGACTTTTTGTGTTCCAATGGATTTCTTCTAGGGGAATATCTATTTCTCACCAAATTTTCAGGTTTCGGGGGTAGGAAAAGGGTGAGGATGAATACAAACACATATCCATCAACAACTCTTTTTCCATCCAAACTTTCCCCACAGGAATAACCCACACTGCCCAAGAGATCAGGCAAAACAACTCCCAAGAGGTGTCTGAAAGTTTATTCCCTTAATGTAAGAATGCATTTGCACCAGATCAGGCTTATTAGGTATCTTTCTCTTGGTCTCCTCTCCCAGACATGCTAGACAATAAAAAAAAGCAATCACCTTGCATAAAAATCATTCAGAAGTTTTCTATATCCTCCACTGGAGATAAACTCTCAGCAGAAGGAAGAAAAAAATCTTTGATAGGCAGTTGTTTTTGCCTTTGACAACAGGAATATTTCAGTGCAGATGACCAGACAACATGGCTTTGGATAGGAAAAAAAAGGTTATTTGAAATGGAATTTAGATAGGCTAAAAAGAATTAACAATCTGTAAGAGTATTAAGCAATAGAGTGGTGGAGAGGAGAGACTCCCCCAGCACACAGGGAGTTTCACAAAATAGCTAGGAATTCTCAGAAAAAGAAAAAAAAAAAAAAAAAAAAAGAAAAAAAAAACAGCCACCCTTAAGATATAACTGTATTTATCCTGGCAATTACTAAATGTCTCATATCACAAAGCAAAACCAAAAAAATAACAGAATGACATTCCAAATCACCATCTGAATGCAAACACTGCTTGACAGGGAAGGGGCAGAAGGCTGTCTTTTCTCAGATCCCAGTTATGTCAGATAGCTCTAGATCAGGTTCACCAAAAAAAACCACCATGTCAGAAAAGTGTCCTCTACAACTGGCTCTTCTTAACAACCCGACTGCCTTTCCTTCCTGACTGTAGGAAACAGAGTGGGAAAGCTGGGATCTCATGGATCCAGGGCCATCATTTTGTCACCTCATCAGTGTGTGTAGCCACATCACAAAGGCATAGAAAACAGAGGCGTAATTTAATAGCTCAGAATTTAAAGGTGCAAGTAGGATAGTTTTTCTTGGAATCCTTTCACTGAAAAAGTTAATTCACATTCATTTAATCAGGTTGTTATCCTCACATACTCTGATTTCTGTGCACGAGGCTGAAGAGCTGGCAGCTCTGTGCTTTCTGATTGCCAAAGGACTAACCACCAAGCAACAGTCTGCTATTTAAGCTCCCTGACATTTTTTTCATCACAAAATTTTATTTTCATCTGCTTTGCAAAACTTCAGGATGAGGTTTCCATGGCAGCTGTCTGAGGCTAAGCACATGATGTTTGCTGAAAATTCCCATCAAGATGGTCCTTGTTCCTTCTGAGAACATTAGCAGAGAACATATATGCTGTATATATTAGACCTATGCACGTACAATGCAACTTTGAGACCTGTAAGCTTTGAAGAAGCAGCTTGAAATTTGGGAGAGAAAAACTCCAGTGTTTGTAAACAGTGCTTTAAGTAATGTCAGAGTTGAAAACAAGAAAAACAAGGCAGGATCAAGTGGCATCCAGGGCTGAGGCTCATAAGGGTAAGGCTTTCACATGTTTGCATTGGGTAAAGAAGGGGTAAGGAGCCAGATGAGAGTATAGGTTAGGGAAGAAAGTGATCAGATGTGATGAAGAGCAGAGAAGTAGCTGGACTCACTGGTGGAAGTGGGAGAGTTAGAGAAGTGAAATAGACGCCTTGCCTTGGACTGGCAAGGAATAAGGATGGGGAGAATTGCAGGGAAGGAAGAGCAAATGCATCAAGGAGGGGTGAAGGGCTGTGCACCACCAGCATTCTCCAGAAAGACATGTTGAGGAAGGAGACAAATGCAGGAAGACATGCCGAGGAAGGAGACAAATGCAGGCGACGTAAAAGGATGATCTGAAGTTTGCAGGTGCGGTATTTTGGCAAGCTGGATAAGCTAGAGATGTTCCTCTTGGAAGAGGATGGTACTGAGGGAAGAGTTTAGCAGCCTGATTGGATTCAAGAGCATTAATGCTGTGAAAACAGGAAGCTCACGAGTTCAATGGAAACATTATAGAAGTCAATTTCTTAAAATGGCAGTCTTGCATGCCACTTCAAATGGTGCACAGATTTCTCACAAGCTCTTCAATCCATACTCCTGGGTGCGAGTGTTCAGTGATAAACTCATCGCTCCTGGAGACCTACCTGTTTTTGTGTCTAACAAATTATTCATAGAGTAATATGTTACCATCTTCCCACACAGATAAAAAATTGTTGCAGTTCCTTTACATACCCAGACCATGCCCAAATTACCTATCCCAGTCAGTTGTAAAAGCAGATTTCAGGATTTAATGGCTGAGTTTGCTAGATTGTTATAACCAGCACAGTATGCATGCTTTTTCTTATACATATCATTCAAAATTACCCCCAATAAAAATAAGGAATGCGAATGACACTGCATTACACCCTGAGACATGCTACATCATCTCGGTCTGGTATACATCAGTGGATTTTGATTCTTTCACGTGTTATATCTGGAGGTCAAGTGAGGGAGTGATTTTAACATACCCAAGTTCTAAGTGTCAGACATCCGAAGCAGATTAATGATGTCTGTGTAAAACTCCCCCTGATAAAATGCTATGGTTCAGACCCCATCTCCCGCCTGATTACAGGACTAAAGCAATCTTCTTTCTTTCAATTCAAGCTTAAGCTGCTGTTGTTTAGCTTTTCCTTAGCAATGGCACAGCCAAATAAAACTTATGAACAAGAAGAGCTAGAGCCCTCTTCACTTCCTCTTGACTGCATCAGGGCCGAGAGGAAATAAAAGCAGAAAAAAACCTCTTTATTTCTGCCACAAAGGCTCAAAAGATTGCTCTCAGATCACACTGAAGCTCATAGAAAGTAAATAATCATCTTGTGGGATGTTGAACACCCACAAGTTGCTGCTCTGTAGGAATTATGGCTTTTCATGATTGCCCCTTCAAGATGCAAAAGGTTTGCTGTTGACATGGCATTGGTCCGAGTCCTGGATTTTACACTGGTTCTCCCACTGGAGAGTCACATGGAAAAGTCATTTTTCTACTCTGTGCCTTTGCCTTGCTTCAAAGTTCCCATCTTCTGTATTTGGCTCTCACCCTGCTTGCACACTGCCTAGGAAAACCTCGACTGCGGCCCGTGCATTCAAGGGTAACTAAATTACAATTAGTCACCCTGATGCCAGTGGGGTAAATCTGGATAGTCAGTACTTCATTACTCATTACTCATTTCTATTTATTTGGCTGAGGTAGTGCAAAGCTTATTTTTAAAATAAAGTAATAAAAATGTTGACAGAGGGCTGCTGCTTTTGAAAGAAAAAAATAATCAGGACTTTCCCAGACTGAAAACTGTTTAGGGCACTACTCTCATCCATCACTTCGTAGGGCTCTGTGATAACTCTCTCCTTACAATTGCAAGTCATTCTCTATCAGCATACAGGGACAGCTCTCAAGCAAGACACAAATAGAAACAGGCACAAAGCTGCTTATTGGTAAATAAATCAAAGAAGAGGAATTGGGAGAAGGAAACAACACAAAGCTCTCTCTGTCAGGATAGCAGAGATTTATGTGAGATATTCACTGATGCTTCAGGCCACTGGTGCCATTTTCCAGGGTATGAATGGGTGGAACTTTTGCATACGTTCTGCTGGGTTGACTTAAGTAAGTCTTGACAACTCCCTTTCCCTGGGGACTAGACTAAAAGTATTGTTTAGAAATCTAATATATGGTTTATTTACTCAATTTGTGCTGAGCACTACAGTTCCTTCAGGCCAGCTTCAGCAGTCCATTACTCCATTAATTCTCCATTACTGAAATTAGTGCTGTAATTGGAAGGAGGGAGGATGATGGGGAAGGGGACACTTTTTAAAGGAGCAGGTCCTGCTTAATCCCATCACGGAAGAAAGCATTAGAAAAAGCTCAACTGCTCCCCCCCAAGCCCCTCCCTTAAGGAAAGGGGTAGGGAAGAGAAACTCCTCTCTGGTGGATGACATGCAATAGCTGTGCAGTGAACAGGCAGGTCACCAGCCAGTCCCCCTTCAAATCAGAGAACACAACGGCAACATCAAGATGCCTCCATGCAGAGCTCCCCTGCGCCAGAAATCAGAAGATATTTAGGTTTCACCCTAAACTACTGGTCCCTTGCACGGAGATGACACTGCTAATGGGGCCACTGGTGCAGTCTCTCCTCCCAGTGTCCGCTGCATAGGCAGACTGCAGCTGGCTGTTTCACAGCCTTCACAAGCCCGAGGAAAGGAAAGGGGAGAGTCGCAGTGCTAAGACAGCTTAACCATGGAGATGGTGCACAGATTTGTGTTTGATTCCCACCACTGGCCTTCCCTGAAATTGTGGAAGATGTAACTGTGTTTGGGGTGGCAGTGATTCCTTTCGCTGCTTTGCTTCACTCATTCATTGCCCCAAAATACTTTGCAGCATGCAGGCATTTGGGATCTGTGTATGAATATTTATTAATAGTCATCTAAATTACAACAAGGAAATTTCATGGATGTTGTATCCAAGAATTGTGTATGTATACAGTCACATAGTTTGCAATAATTTTTCAATATTAATTGTAAGCTGGTTACTGAGTAACAAATACCCTGTACGGTTATTCTGGATAACTGAAATATATACTGCCAATATACATATTTATTCGTTTAGTTAAATAGAAGACCTGTCAGAAGACTGGCTGGAAGGTAATACAATAGCTCTAGAGAGGTCATCTGTTAAAGAGATTAAAGAATTTACAGTAAGAAAAAATGCCAGAGCTTTTAGCTGGGATGCTGCTGCTTCCATTTTCCAGCCAGTGACAGGATTTATTCTGCCAAGGCTAGAACTGGAAAGTCCCAAAGGAAACCAAAGAATTAATATTTTCCCTATGGGGTTGAGGGACTGTGAGGGCGGGCAATAATCCTGAATTTGCTCATGAGGAGCAGACTGACACGGAGACAGACTTTGCTGCAGGAGTCAAAATAGTAAAACTTAGTTGTCTGCTATTACAGCATGATTGGACTTAGGGTAAAGTACATGTCATATCCTTCTCATATTTGGCTTTGTTTCTATCACACAGACACAACAATATTTGCTCTGGAAAAGCTGTTTGCTTGCTGGGATAAGCCACTGCTCTGGAAAAAGGACCTGTGAGGTCTCCCCCATAGCTCAACCCTGTCCCCAGCACTAGCTGTACCCCTGTGAGAGTCCAGCTGCAGGCACGGGGTCCATCACAGGGAGGAGAAGGTAGAGGCCAAGGGAGACACCCCTTGGAGAAACTGAGTCTCTCCCTCTCACAACAAGAGAGGTTTATTCCCGTAGCAAAAAAAAAAAAAAAAACAAACCCCACAAAAAACTACCTGAAAAATCAACCTGTTCACAAAAAAAATCAACCTAAAAATACAAGCAAACCTTGCATCTCACATGCTTATGAAAAAAAGTTAGCTCTCTTACTTTCAGATCTCTGTGTTTTGAGGACAGCACTGCACCCCTTATGGGCTAAAGGGAAGAGGTTACTCCTCAGGCTGTGTTTCTGATCAAGGCAGCTTGCCCCTAAACCTCTCCCAGGCTGAGCTACACCGGTGGGATAAGTTTGCCTCTTCTTCCTTGCTCAAAATCTGAGCTGCACATGAAAGCTAAGGATGAAAGGAGAGCTGCATCAGCAAGAGTGAGCAGATTGGCTGTGAGGAGGGCTGGCAGCCTCTCCGCAGGATACATTGCCTTGGGAGAGCCAAGGTTGCTATCTCTCTGGGCATCTGGTAGCCTCTTGGAGACCTATGCATCTCTGGTGGCTCCCAGGGAGCAGCCAGGCACCAAGTCCCCCCTGCTACCAACTCAGCCCTTGGCTGAGAAATACATCAGTATGACAAGATGCTAAATATATTCCTGTTGGTGACCACCACTGAAAGAGGACTTTTTTAGAAAGATGCAGATGGGCATTTCATCAAGGTGGGGACTGACAGGATACAGTGGAAATTACATTACAAGAATAATAAAGCCTCGATTCTGCATCTTTCTAACTTTCAAGCTACCCTGGATTTCTCAACAAAGGCTTCAAGAGCAGAGAGAGAACTGGGAGGGACAGTTGAATGCCCCCTCAAGAATTAAACCCCAATTAACACGCAATCAGTGACGAAAGACACATTTTACGTGGTCGATTAAAAGACCCCCCTATTGATCTTTGCAGCTAATTATTGTCCTACTCCTGCTTAGGGAGCGCAGACACAAACCAGCGATCTAAATTTATTGAGACTCCTGGCAATCGATAGGTCAGACTCCCGGAGAAGCGTTATGCAGAAAGCATCTCCACTGACTCATCACAGGCTGGTGAGCCCCAGGTCTCCAGCACATCCCTAAAGCTGTTCCCCTCTCTGCCTGGACAGTTCACACAAGGCCAGAGTTGCTCTGTGTATGCTCCTTGTCAAAGCCCAGACAAACAGCCCGCAACAAAACAACAGCCACAGCGATCGCTCTCGCCTTTGGCTCAGCATCACGGCGTGTGAGCTGGGTACCTGGAGGCAGCAGACGGCCTGCCATATGAGCCCTGCAGTTTTGATTTAAACAAAACAAAAGTGAGTAGCTGTAATTTCACAGATGGGAGCAATTCATTAGCTGGGAAAAGATGTGGTTGCTCTAATCAGGAGTGACTGGGGAGCTTTTGATGCAAATGGCCATTTGCAGCTGCCTCTCCCTGCCTCTCACCAGGTCAGCGCAAGGCAATATACTGTGAGATGGAAAAAACAAACTGTGTATTAATTTGATGGCCTGCAACAGAGCAACAGTATTGCCAGGCAATATTTCTGGGCCCTGCCATGTGCCCAGGTGATCTGCCACTTCTAGATTTTATAGTACATGATAACAAGAGGATTGCACGCTCCATCAAATCACCTGGAAAACTGCTGTTCGTATGACTGCAACCGGAAGGTCAGAACTAAAATCCCTGCAAGGGACTGACCTGGACATCCTGACTGTCCAGGGATGAGAGGGCAGAGGTGGGAAAGACAGGCTTAAAAGCAAACCTTGTCACATTTTAATCAGTCGTCATCTCACCTTGAATGCCTTGTGCAAGGCTGATGGTATAAACCAGCCTTTCCTTGTTCTCCAGTTACACTGCAACAAAGTGTGTCCTCTATAGCCCTGCACCCTGGCCAGTACGGGTAATTAAAGGGCGAGGAATATTTGTGGTCTGGAAGAACCTTTCCTGGTTGGTAAAGGGCAGGGAAGGTGAGGAAATGGGGGGATGCAGCTATAAAGAAGAGGTACTCATCACAAAGCCTGATTTCAAGTATGGTGGTACTGAGAGTGGAGGGAAGTGCATTCTGATTTCTGTGCATGGTGGTGTGGATGGCTTTTGCCTGGCTCAAGTCTGGGATCCACAGGAGTTTAGGATTTTAGCACATGGACATCACAAGGAGAATTTCCACCTTTGACCAAAGTAAGGGTGGCCCCTGTAACCTTCTGGGATGAGCAGTCCCTTATCTACTCAGGTCACAGCAGGATTGGTCCCAAAAGAAAACCGTTGAAAAGTCTCTTGCTGACTCAGTAAGCTTTGGAGAGAGCTCTCATTAACGGGACACAAATAAACTAGCAATACACTACCATGTTTGAGGGAAGAGAGAAAAGAGGGATGGAAGTGCCAGGTGGCCACTTAGGCACTGTGGTGCTCTCTGGTTTTCCCCAACTACAAACACCTCTTGGTATCAGAGTTTCTACACTAATCAGACATAGCCCCAGCATGGACCCTTTAGAAGATGAACATGCAAACTGATCAAGAAAACCATCTTGCCATTCCTCCTTCAAGTAGAAGTCCCGTTTGTGGACAAAATGAGGGAAGCATGGATATTTGTTTCCTCAGTAATCTCCAAGAGCAAGTTACAACAATCTCACGGTGATAAGGAATACGGGAAACATGGCAGAGACAAAATGGAAGATTTAAAGAGAGAGAAAGAAAAACTCCAGACAAATTACATAATTGTTTCATTTCTCACCCAACAGGCAAAGAAGGCAGCGCTAGTATTGTTGCATAATGTCTTCACCCCCTCTGGTGAAGTGGCATCCCATGACAAACATATTTGGGAACAAGCATACAGGCAGAAAAGGATGGGGAATGGGCAGGGTCATTTTAATTTAGGTTACTGAATGATGCAAGAAAGCTGCCTGGGGGAGAAGTCCTTAGAGAAAATGGTAAATCTTTATACTACATGACATTAATTACACTTTTACTGTGAGCTAACCCTACTACAGTATTGTGTATAGCCACAGAAGATGGTACTTCTGTGGTGTCCCTCCCACTAAAGAGCTGTTCTGCAGGAGGCCCAGGGGCCCAGCCATGGGTTTTACTGCACTCTGTGTCACAGTTCATAAAGATTGCTTAATACACTTCCTTGCAAGTACTTTTCTTTACAACTTTTACCAGATTAGAGGCAAAGGGAGGAGCAGAATTCTCATTAACTTATTCTTTAATGCAAGGTACTTTAATATGGGCTGCAAATGAGATGTGAATACCTTGGCCTAGGTGTCCCAGCTAGATCTCCACCGAGGGACTAGAAAAGCATTGCAACACCAGTGGTGCAGGGTGTTGAGACTAACCATTTCACCTGTGCTGGCTTATCCTCCAGCATAAGACCTCGGAGCACAGACCCCAGCATAGCTGTGGGATGTAATCCTTGGCCTACATTCAGGAAAGTGGCAGTAGTTCTTTGATGTGCCCGACCGCTGAGAGACCAGTAATGACTACCATGGACTCAGGTGGCAATAGACAACAGCAGAGGTTCGGAGCTGGAACAACATTGCTGGGGTTTTGTTGGAAACAATAAATGTCAGAGAAACAGAAAGAAAAAAGCAAAAGAAGACTAGAGGGCAAGGGAAGTATGATTAGCTAGGCTCTGAGAAAATACAAAAAAGAATTTGGTCCAACCACTCTCATGTAAGGGCTTCAGACCATGAACAAGAGAAATAGTCTCATAGCATTTGATCCCTCTTTCTCTCAGGACAGTAGGGCTTGACCAACACAAATTGCATCAGGTTTCCCCTCTCCAAATAAAATAGATTATAAATGCCCTATCTAAACACTATTGTGTTTGAGGCAAAAGGTGTAACAGAGATATCAAGACAAGTGCTCAATAGCAAGATCCAAACCACCAAAAGCAGCCAGGAAAGCTATGTCAAAGCAAATGTTTTAACAGAGGCCTCAAGGTGCCCAAAACTTACTCTGGCGCTGAGTGATTACAAGTCTTTTTCTCACCAATATCTGAAGGAGCCACTGATGGGTTAGAGATCAGTTAACCCGCAGAGGTGCTGGGTGCGGGTGAAAGTGTGCAAGCTGCTTTAGGAGAGCAAGAGCAAGCCAAAGATTTAGGCTGGTCCCTGACATGGGTGAGGCAGCTTGCCATTTGTCTGAGCCAGTTTTCAATAGCAACTGCAACGGGCTCTCTCAAGAGCTGCGGGCAGGGATATGTGCAGGCAAACCACCTTGTGCAGTGCCTGAGGGGGCACAGCCTGCGGTTGGCATGCCAAAAATGCTTTTTCAAAATAACGATGAGATGGATGAAAGAATGAAAAACAGCCAGTTGGTACTAGAGAGACAGTGGATCTTCTAGATCCAAGTGGTCTGGGGACTATCTGTGCACTGCAGAGGTAACCCTGGCTGGAAGTTGTCTCTCCTCTACCAGCTGAACTTCACAGGGGGCTTCTCTAATCCCAGGTTTCCTACACTAAACTAACCCTTTCGTTTTGCTGAAATTGAATGAATGTTGACATAAAATATTGCGTCAGTATCTTCCAATCAGCTGAGAATGACAGCCAGTATTGGGAAAATACATTCTCCTATAGGCTTAGCTAGATTGGAAAGCAAATCTTCCCATAGGCTCATACTGCACTTATACTCTAGGTCCACGTACGCCGCATTAGTAGTGAATTTCTCCTCATGTGCTACAGACATCCCACGCTGGTTGCTCAGCAGTGCAGCAAACTTATGCTGTGGCAAACTCTTCCAAAAAT